>NC_142150.1:2431000-3646500 GCF_024610735.1 Ursus americanus | reverse complement strand
TGCTTAGTTTTCAAATCCATTATTGATTTGAAACCTATTTAAAAATTAATTACAAGCCCTTAAGTTAGAAACTTAGCAAAAGTCAGACTTGCCCATACAGTCCATCAAACAACACATTACCTCTACTAACAATGAATAACACAAAGGTTTTTTATAACAGTACATTTGGGATGCAAACTTATTCATTCAACAAGTATTTCTGAACATCTTTCTTTGTGACCAGTACTAAGTATATTGTAGGTAAAACAGACATGACCCTTGTATTTCTGGAGCTTCCTATCTAATCTAGAAAGGTTTGTTCATTATATACATCATCTCTAGACAAAATAAACATTTTTTAAACATCTTTAACATCTCTAACAACTTCCAAGTTGTCAGACAAATGAAATTCTTCAGTTACAGGTGACAGTCACATGATCAAAGGCCAACTGGACAAATCCTCATCCATGAATGAAACATGGTACTAGTGTATATAGAAGGACCCTCCCATTCTCAAAGAGTAATATTAACGTTATTGTGCTCGTGTTTCAAAATGTTTTTTATAATTTTAATGGTGTTAGAAAAGAATACAAACGTTCAGATATGTAACAATGCTAAATAAATTCCATTAACTTCAATAGGCAGTCCAAGATAGGACTATAATATACAAACGATATAAAAACAAAAGAGCTTTAAATTAGGAGTCAAAGGTAAGTATTCTAGTTTCCTTTGCCACCTAATATGTATGACCTAGGCGAACACAACTTCCCTCTGCTTCTCTTTCCTCAACTTCGCAACTAGTTGCTCTGCAAAACCTCATACAAGTTGGAGGTATGAGAAGAATGATGTGAAGGTCTTAAAAACTGTTATAAAAATTGTATTATAAAAACACTACAAATGAAAGAGGTTACTACTGAAACTAACTGCATCCCTGAATTATGGGATAACAATGATTTTTCTGTGTGGTCTGAGGTTTTTAAAACAATAAGTGTATGTTACGTTTGTAATGAAACTAAGGGAATAATTATAACTCTGGTTTTATAAACAAAGAAAAAATTCTACGCTGAATGATTTATTATTTTCTCTCTTTTTCCCTTCCAAAGATATATCTGACTAGGGCAAAAACAAACAAAAACTCTCCAAATAAACTACCTCTAGTTTAAAATACATTTTAATTCTCTCCTAATATCTTCTTCAGTAGCAATATAAGGAAAGATAATAGTGACTTTCAAAACCAAATTCCACTTGAAATTAGTGCTAAGGAACAGTATAAATTGATAATAAGTTTCAACAATCATAGGCTAAATTAATACTACCATAGTTTCCAAAGTCCAAAGGTAAGCACTTTTCCTAAATGCAATATATTACACTAGCAATATCTTTCACTTGCCAAAAAAAAATAAAAAACAAAAAAAACCTGCATAATGTTTCATAAGGAAGACAGGATGAAATCAAGTAAAAAACTTACTTGTTCAGATGTTTTCTAGCTGCAGGGAGGCCAGACATTTCTTCATTCAATACATATTTCTTAGTTCCCATGCAGTAGTTCTCTATATATTCTGCCCAATGTAACTGCCGTACATCAATATTAAAGGTCTATAGAAAGAAAAAAAAATACTGGTTACTTTCTTGAATAATTTTTTCACAACTAGTCAATAATTCACACTTTTTAAATTTTTTTTAAAGACTTATTTATTTTAGAGAGAGAGAGAGAGACAGAGTGCACAGGGAGAGGGTCAAAGAGAGAGAACCCAAGTAGACTCCCCGCTGAGCGCAGAGCCCCAGCACAGGTCTCGATCTGAGGACCCATGAGATCACGACTTGAGCTGAAATCAAGTCAGAAGCTTAAACGACTGAGCCACCCAGGCACCCCCAAAATTCATACTTTTTAAAAGGCTAATTCCATATGACAAGATTATAAAATTATTATATATATATATGTAACTTTTAAAATCTTACTGCTATTCACGAAGAAATTCTTATCCCTATTTTATACCTTCCACTAAACACAGAAAGATTTCAGAAGATAATCAGAAAACTCATGTCAGAATTTAAAGAGAAGTATATGAAGTATAAGAAGAAACCTGTACCATTAAAAAACAAATCCATTGTCCAAATAATCTATGTATTCCTCACCACTTTATACATGTACTAATACATTTATTTCCAGTTTCTTTCTATCTAAAGTATCTCTTCTCGAACACCCTGCATACCACCATACAGATTACTTTTCCTATAGAACAGTGATGGCATCAAAAGAAAGAGTATGTTGTGAATGCTGGCTTAGGAGTTTAGGTAACAGTAAGGAGGCCATTTGATGAAAATGATGGACAAATCAAAAAATAAAACTTTACAAAAATGTTACTTAGTGACAAAAGAAGAGGGCTATACATTGC
This sequence comes from Ursus americanus, assembly GCF_024610735.1. Taxonomy (NCBI): domain Eukaryota; kingdom Metazoa; phylum Chordata; class Mammalia; order Carnivora; family Ursidae; genus Ursus; species Ursus americanus. The sequence goes on along the minus strand of NC_142150.1, from coordinate 3,644,125 downwards.
TCAGTGCTTTTCCATACAGAATCAGATTTTTTTTGGAGTTATAAACAGCTTATTCAGTATTTACCATTACTTATCTGAAAATATCAAGTTGTAGACCCAAAAAAGCTACCACAGATAAACCATTAAAGTAACATTGCACTTAACTGGGGATTCGACTTCAGACCGGAGATATTATGAGAAGTCATTACATATGTGTAATTGGATCCCCACAGGAAAAGTGAAAAAGAGTGGAACAGAAGCACTATCTGAGAAGACAAAAGCTGGAAATTTCCTCAAAATGATGACACACAAGTCACAGACTCAAAACACACATACATCACATCTACACATGTATCTGAGCACATCAAAGTAAAACTGTTGAAAATCAAAGATGAAAATTTTCAAGACAGCAGAAAAAAGTGTTACAGATTACCTCCCAAGGGACAAGAATTAAACTGATAGTGACTTCTCAAAAGAAGCAATGGAAGCCAAAAGACTATGAGAGGATGTCTTCCAGGGCTCGAAGAAAACTGTTAACGTACAACTCTATACCAGTATAAACATCTTTGACAAATAAAGATGTTTCCAGAAGAATAAAAACGGAGACAACATGACATCAGCATATGACTCACACCTGAGGAAGTACATTAAAGGGTATTCTTCAAGCATGATTCCAATTGAAGTCTGGAGATGGAAGAAGAAATGAAGAACAATGATGCTGGTAAATCTATGTGAATACTTACTGCACAGACTGCAATAAGAATAATGATTGTGAGACATATAACACACATGCAGAATTAAAACATGTATTGCTCCTTGCGTTATCCAAAAAGGGCAGAAGTACCAATATTATATTAGTCCTTGATAAAGTAAGGAAGGATGCTGTAATCTCTAGAGTAACCTACCAATACAACTAATATATTTCTGTGTAACTGACCCAGATGGAAAAACAGAAAATTGTAAAAAATACCTCAAAGAAAGAAAAAAAAAAAGAACTTAAAATAAGTAAGATATATAGAAAGCACTAAGAGTTAGATTTAAATCAAATATTATCAGATTACATTACAGATTAAGTCTTTCAAATAAGGGTCTAAAATTGTCAGACTGAAAAAAAGCCTACATGCTGCTCAGAAGAGAAATATCTAAAAGATAAGGATACAGGAAAGTTGAAAATAAAGGTCAGGGACACCTGAGTGGCTCAGTCGGTTAAGTGCCTGCCTTTGGCTCAGGTCACGATCCCAGGGTCCTGGGACTGAGTCCCACCTTGGCCTCCTTGCTCAGCGGTGAGCCTGCTTCTCTCTTCACCTGCTGTTCCCCTTACTTGTGCTCTCTCTCTCTCTTTCTCTCTCTCTGACAAATAAATAAATAGGTCAGAGGAAGATATACCTTTCTACCAACAATGTATGAGAGCTCCCACTGGCCAGGGCCTTACCAGAAGGATATGTTGGCAAAGTCTGCATTTTTGCAAACAGTTAAGTAGTAAATATCTCAGTCTAGTTTCAATTTACATTTCCATTTTTATGAGTGAGGATGAGTATCTTTTCAAATGGTTAAGAATCATTTGCATTTATTTTTCTGTAAACTGTTCATCTCTAGCCCATTTTCAGTAGGATTATTGGGCATTTATGCCATTTCTACACAAACTTTTTATGTAATATGAAATGCATACTAACATTACACTGAGATACCACTATACACCCACCAAAGTGGCTAAAATTAAAAATTAAGATGAAAAGGCCAAATGTTCAGAGGATGTGGATTAACAGGAACTCTTATACACTGCTACTTGGAATGTCAACTTTGGAAAACTGTTTAGCATTATCAACTACAATGAACATACAAACACTCTTTGTAGCTACTATTCTATTTCTAGATACAGAACCTATACAAATGTGTGCACATGGTTCAAAGAATTATTCCCAATAGCCAAAAACTGGAAATAACTCAAATATCAAAAAAAAAAAAAAAAGAAAAAATACTGTATACCATTTGTATAAAGTAAAAAATGGGTGTAACTGCCATATAGTGTTAGAATTCAAGATAGTTGTTACGTTTGGGAGATAGTGATTGGGAGGGGGCATGAGGGGATCTTCTGGAGATAATAATGTTCTATTTCTTCACCTTGCTCACTTTCTGATAACTCACTGGGCAGCTTGTGTTGTGCACTGGGATGGGGGGAGGGAAGATGAGAAGGGAGAAAATAAAGAATCAGCGGAAGCCACAAATCTTCTAACCTGAGATTATCTGTAGGACCCTGGTACCTTACACCTTCTGCTTTGAAGGCTGTAGGCAAGAAGGAAGACTGGCTTATAAAGCCTACGGCCCCATAAGTTAAGGAGTCTTATAGAATACTTCTGCAAAAAGATAAAAATCCCCAAAAACTCAGAACAAGGGTGAAAAAAAAGTAAACCCACCACACACAGAAGTGGGGAGAAAAACTGCATACTGATGCCTTTGTCTGGGCTAAATCTGCACTATCTAATATGGTAGCCACAAGCCACACACATCTCTGGGAACTTGAAAGTGACTGATCTGAAACTGAGATATGTTGGGGAGTGTAAATGCACACTGGGTTTCAAAGGCTCAGTATTAAAAAACTGGAAGTATAATATCCTTTAAATAGTTCTTTAAATTTTAAGTAATTTTTAAATTTTTGTTTAAATTATATTATTTTAGATATATTAAATAAAACATTAAAAAATTTTTTTAAAGATTTTATTTATTTATTTGACACAGAGAGAGACAGCCAGTGGGAGAGGGAACACAAGCAGGGGGAGTAGGAGAGGAAGAAGCAGGCTCCCAGAGGAGGAGCCCGATGTGGGGCTCGATCCCAGGACTCTGGGATCATACCCTGAGCTGAAGGCAGACGCTTAACGACTGAGCCACCCAGGTGCCCCATAAAACATTAAAATTTTTAAGGAAAGAAGTAGAAAGAAAAAGGAAGCTGAGACTGGGAAGATGAAAAAAAAAAAATCTCCTTTGAGAAACTGTAATCATGAACCAGCCTACTGAAGGCCCATATTCACCTGAGTTGTGCTAAAAACGTCATCAGATATTTTAAAGTGGTCCTGGCCTGTGAATGTCACCTGGCTAGTTAATGCTGATAGTCACTAGGTTACTGGCAGAAGCAAGGGCAAATCCTTATTGGGAAACTGCAATTTCAACACAGGCTTCAAAAAATTCCCACAGAAATCCTCAAGGAACATGAATTTAAGGTCAAACAATAAGAAACAAGAAACAAGGTGCCATGAGTGAGACCGAACTTAAAGGACAGATGGTTAGATGCTAAGCTGCACAGCCTTTAGAAGTTTGAATTATCAGAAACAGAATTTAAAACAATTATGTCTACCATGTTTCAAGAAAAAAAAATTCTAAAGATTATTTAAGAAATGTAAGATTTGAAAAATACACCAAACTTCTAAAAATGAAAATACCTAAAACCCAAAATTCAACGGGGTGGCTTAGACACAGCTGGAAGACTGCCACAGAACTTTAATTATTGGCTCTCAGGCCAGAAACAAAGAGATACAAAATATGAAATCAAAGTTAAAAGACTTGGAGGAGAGAATCATCTAAAATACATTACAATTTCACAAGAAGTTAAGAGAAAGGTGAAGAGGCCATAAGTGAAGAAACAATGGACTTCGGATCCAGGAAACACACTGTGAAACAGGATAAATTAAAAATATATATATATACAAAGACATTCACAGTGAAACTGAAGAATACCAAAGAAAACCTCTGAAAAAGAGACAAGAATAAGAGGTGGTCACCCATAATGTAAAAGCAAATGAGACTGATTTTTTTCAACAGCAAGAACATAAGCCAAATATCAAAGGAATATAAAAAGAAAGTTATCTTTAATGTGCCGAAATCATGTTACAAAAACAAGAGTGAAATAAAGACATGTCAGACAATCAAACATTGAGAGTTCACTACTAACAGACTCCCTAATAAATCATATTCTGGATAGATTTCAAGCTGAAAGAAAATGACCCTAAGGAGAAGATCTAATAGCAAAGACACTGGTAAGTATTGGTTAAATCTAAATAAAACTAAACAAAATCATATCTAATTATATAAGATTTAAATAAAGAACTGAAGTAATATATAAACACGTATATTAATGGGGTAGTGGTTATAGCTCAAACACTTTAAGGTCCTAAATATCATTAAGGAAGAGGCTATAGAAATTGCTTAATTTAGACTTCGTTAGGTATGCATGTTAAAATATCTAAGGAATCCTCAAAAAAAACCCCACACACAAAGAGCTTAAGTTTCGAACTAACAGAGGATGAAATATGGAATGATAAATGAAAGAATATATGAGTAAAACGATTTCAGAGAGAAGGTCTTTTCTCGAAATTCAAAGAAGAAAAAGTGGAGGAATAATGCATAAAAAAGTCCAAGTTTTCTATGAATTTGACTAAAGGGAAGAAAAAATCAACATTTCAATTATACTTTGAAAGCACCTCTGCCACTCTCAAATACTTACGCTATAAATTCTAAGATAAAGCAATTTTATTTTACTGCCAACAATTACGATGGAAGCTTTAATGAAACACTATAAATAGGTCAAATGTCTTTCTTGTTGCATACTGACTGTGAAAAATATCCAATTATTTCTCAGGTTGCTAATGGTTCCCCAATTAGTATGCTACATGTTTTCTAATATAAAACAGAAAATACTTGCCTTTTTATCTTCAGGGTTTAGTTGATTCATCAACATATTAACATTGTCAGTATTCCAAACCCAAGAATTACTTGTGAAATATTCAAGAAACACCATAGCTTTGTGAAGACGAGTTATTGTTTTCATCATCCTGTATCGTAAGAAAAATGGACATTCATAATTTGCATAGATTAGGGAAAATGTCACCACCACCCAGGGTACCAGTTTCTATATTGAGACAGTAACAGTAAAATTATAATACATAATTCAGTAACTTTAACAAACCACCAGCGAACAATAATATTTCTGTATCTTTGAAGAACATTTTATAAATCCAAAGTGGAAAAAATTTTTCAGCAGCAGCAAATGAATTTAATGCTGCCTAAACAGAGTTCTGTTGATATATGAAATTAATTTTCAAAGGAAATACGATACTTCGAGGTCAAATTTTCTACTATAATCCTAAACAAGTAAGTGGATTCAATTAGTATTCCCTTGCTCTTTGTTCCTTCAATCACATTTTAGTCCAGCTACAATTACTAAGATTTCCTGTGAATTTATAACATATGGTGTTACATTATAATATCAACTCTTTAGCATCATGGAGGCAAAGTATACAGAAATATTCGTTTGCCATTTAATTAACTCTCTCCACATATATTTTTAAAGTAACTTTCTCTTCAACGCAGAGAGGTACCACTCTTGATTGTTTGAATGTGCTGTGAAATCAATGACTCATGCTGAAAACTTTCTGAAATAGATATTCAAGATATTCAACTTAACTCCCCAAATCCCCCATTATCCATCCTTATGGAAATAAGGAAGTTCTGATATTTTTTGTTTGTTCCTTTTTTAAAAAGACCGAGGGGCCTCAATCTTTAAATCTGTCATTTTATACACCACTGTTCACTGTAAGTCAATGATATCACAACACTAATCAGAGCAGTAACATCTATATAATAGTAATTACCCACGATAAGTGGGGAAAGGGAAGAAAGAACTTTCTGAAACAAAACACACACCAAAAATTCCTGGCCTCTGATAAACAGAAAAATAATTTGTGGAAAAATACTTTAAAAGAATTCTATTTATATTCCCACAATAAGGATTAGCATTTACATAGTTTAGAAAGTACCAAAATCAGGAGTTTTAGAAATGGGGAAAATGGGAGAAAATGAGAACATTAGAAATGGGGGGAAAGTCAAAACAGTAACATTAGCTAAACAATTCTGAGAATACATTCAATACCTTTAAAAGAAACCCTGAATCCAGACTACTACAAGAAAATGAGGCAACATGGACTATGCAAAGAAAAACTGTGGTTCATGAAAGAAAGTAATCCCAAAATAAAACTTCCATCAAACACGAAAAGAATTACTGAGCATCGAAGGCTGTATTTGGACGGGAATAGTTCAGACAGATAGAAAGCACATGGGGGGGGGGGGACCAAGACATGCTCTTTTAGAAAAGAGATTAGACCATTTTTTTCCTATAACAAAAACAAAAAATAACAGATCTGTAATTAAATCAGTGTCTACTATCACAACCAGTATAGTACACTTGAATTACACACATACACATATTTGCATAACATCATTTTCCAACATACATCTTATTAACAAGTTCTTCCTAATTTCTTTTTCACTGACAATTCTCACCTAGTCTTATCTTCAGATTCACTCAAGTGACAAAATTACCCTGCAACCAATCACTGATTCAGCCATTCAAAAATACAGTAAAAAATTGGAGGGGAAGAAGGAAATCTGAAAGGCTGCATATGTGTGAAGTTCACAGAATATTTATCAAGCAATAAAAGTACTACATTGAATACTATGGGGATAAAAAGAAACTTAAAACTTTTGCATAATCGCTCTTTGGTTCAAATACCCTACGAGCAGACAGATGTATGTTCTGTGCATGTATTTATTCTTTATTACATCAACCTGCAAAAAAAATCATCACAATCTTTTAGAGTAGGGCAAGATCTTAATGGTCATCTAGCCCAGGATTTCTCAACCTCAACACTACAGACATTTTGAACCAAATAATTCTTTGTGGTGGGGGGCTGTCCCGCACATTTTAAGATGTTCAGCATCCCTGGCCTCTACCCATTAGATGCCAGTAGCATAACCTCCCTGAGTTGTAGTAACTAAAAATGTCCCCAAGTATTTTCAAATGTTCCTTGATGGAGGCCAAAAGTGCCCTCCATTAACCACCAGAAAGACAGGGGCACCCGGCTGGCTCAGTAGGTGAAGCGTCTGACCTCGGCTCAGGTCACGATCCCGGGGTCGGGCCCCACATCGGGCTCCCTGCTCAGTGGAGAGCCTTCTTCTCCCTCTCCCTCTGCTGCTCACCCCCCCCCACCTTGTGCTCTCTCACTCTATCTCAAATAAGTAAATAAAATCTTTAAAAAATCCAAAAACAAAAACTAACCAGAAAGATAAAAAATATCAGATTCACAGAAGTTAAGCTAGACAGAGTTAGGCTAAATAAAACCAATGGGACTATGGAACCATTTTTCTAATGTCATTTTTAAGAACGATGAAATATCTACTGCATTTCAAGAATGAGAGTGAATAATTTATACTGCCTCTACTTGTAATAATACCATACACCCTAGTCCCCAGTGTTACCCAGAACTCCTTATGACGCATGTTTGAGTGGTACTCTTTATCATTATGTCAGGATACACTGTAAGTTAGATTTTTATCTAGCTGAAACACAGAATAATGTAAATGAATAAAGTGGACACCACGAATGACACGATTAACATTACTTTAATGTAGAAGGAGGCATCATATTAAGGCCCCAATACAACATATAAAGCCCAGTACCTTGTTCAGTAAATATCTGAACAAATTAAATAATATAAATGATAAGACTTTGTACGTAACATTTATAAAACTGCCTAAATAAAAAACCTTTCTGGCTCTTGTTGCTTTTAGACTATAAGCTCCCAGAGGTCAAGGATCATTCCTGCTCTGATACTTAGGCTTGCACAGGACAAAACTCAGTTAAGATTCTTTACCGATGTTTCCTTTTTGGAGCAGACTTTAAAGTCCAAAGGTGATTACAATATTATCTCCTATCCTACATGCTCACCTACAATACCACTCTATCTTCCCATCAAAACGTAATGGTAATTTATAACCAATAGAATGAGGTGGAAATGACACTGTATAAACTCCAAGGGTGGGTAAGAAAAAGTGATACAGCTTTCTGCCTTGCTCACTGGAATACTCATGCTTGAAGACTTCAGTCGCCATATATGCTGTCCAACTCCCCCTAAGGCTGCTATGATGAAGGAAGCCCAAATCAGTGCATGTGGAGAGATGGTGTAGAAAGGCTCTGAGACTACATGACGTGAGAAAGATGCCCAGCACTCTCGCTGCTCTGTACCCTTCCTTTCCTAATTCCACAGTGTACCTGCTTCAGTCCCTATCTGACTGCATCCACTTCGAAGATGCTGAGCTAGAACCACCCCGGTAAAGTCTTCTAGAATTTCTGACCCACAGAAATGAGATAAGTAAAATGATTGTTTGATGTCAATTATACAACTTAAAAAAAAAAAAGACTCTTCAGTTTGAGGTGATATGGCATGCAGCACAGGTCACAGAACCGGTTTCAGTACTGGGAACGAGAGGCTGCTGTAATAAACATCTAAAAGACGTAGTACTGACCTTAGGGTCAGGTACACAGAACCTGGAAGGCCCTTGAGGAGACCACTGGTGAAACTTGGAAGGATCAAGAAAAGAATGTTAGTGGAAACTTTAAAGAGCTTTAAGGAAGATGCTTGTGAGGACTTGCAGGAAAGTGAGAAAAATACTGTTGGAAGTTAGAAGAACGGTCACTTGTGGTAAAATGAAAAATAAACACTGTACCTAGTAAATTCGATGATCTAGCCAAGATTTCCTCAAAGAGGACAAAGATGATCTTTAAAAAAATGAACCATTTGAGTAGAATCTGGAAGGAATGTACAATGTCAGCCAGGAATTCTTTAAGACACAGCTTCTGAGCATAGGTCAAGTCCAGAATGCAGATGTAAGATTCTTTGTTAAGACCTCAGAAAGATCTAAAATGGTACCTCACAGAACCTTTCAGATAAACAAAAGGCTCACTCCAATCTTAAAGACATGTCTCATAGACTACTGTCGAAGAAGCAGAACCTAAGAGTCTAAGGATCTAAAGGACAAGGATCTAAGATCGAAGGGTATTGTCCCATAGCAACCACATAAAGAACCTGAGACAGAAAAAAGGCATGTTTCAAAGAGATCGTGGGTATAGCTTTGGTCTAATGGAGAAGACTGTTTTAAAATGAGATATACAGGAAACCTGCAGTTTTAAAAGGAATCATATCAGTTTACACTTAAAGGGACAGAGACAAAGTGAAAAGAGGCTTCTGGATCAAGGGTCAGCAGACCAGAGTCTAGGGCCAAAGCCACCTTTTTTTGCAAATAAAGTTTTATTGGAATGTAGTCATGCTTACTCATTTACATATTGCTTAAGGCTACACAGCTGAGTAGTTGCAAGGTGAAAGCTACATATAATAGCAGAGTTGAATAACTGCAAAGAAACCACATGGCCCTTTACAGGAAAAGTTTGCTGATCCCAACCCTACGCACTCCCAACATTTTATGGGCAGGACGTAGGGTAAGAAGGCAATTCGCTGCACACCCAGGCCATTTTTTTTTTTTTTTAATGAAAAAGAAAGATGACTCAGAAGGCAGAGCCGAGAGCCTCAAAGAACCACCAGAGAGTAGGACTGAATCCTAATTAAGAAACCATCAAACATACCTAGCTGGAATTCAAAACTGTTACAGACCAGTGACTGCACAAAATTGTCCACTTTCCTATGCTTGCCTCACCCTTACACATTATGTAACCTGGCACTTTCATTCACAGGTTTTCAGACCAATAGCTGAGGAACTACACCTGCAAAACCACTCCTAAAGAGCCTCATCTGCAATTACACCAGATTCAGTTGACCCAACAGTGGCTTCAAGTTGATGCCAGAAAGGTAGGGGGAAGAAGTAAGTGTATTTTCCATGAGGGAGGAGTGTGAACTGTTGTGGCCAGAAGGCTGACCCCAGCCAACTGCACTTTCCAAAATGGCTTTGACAATACCTTTCAGCTAACTTGCTCAAATTTTACATGATCTTGAACATTCTCTACATTCCCCTTCCTCGAATTTTGGAGGACTTGTGTGACTCACGTGTGACTGAAAGAATGAGGTGGTAGTAGTGCTGCATGATTTCTATGGGTAGGTCAGAAAATGCAGAGAGCTTCCATTTGCCTGCTGAAAGACTTCTCCTTGAAGCCTTCAGTCACCATGTAAGCAGTCCATTTCCCCTAAGGCTACCACTAGTCCTGGAAAAGAGACTACAGGAAGAGGTCCTGACACTTTATGAAGAGACACTGACACAAGGTGTGTCCACTGCACACTCCCCCTTTCAGCTCCATGTGACAATCACATCAAAGACCCCCAAGCCAAAACTGCCTAGGTGATTCCCTCCTGAAGTCCTGATCCTGAGAGAAACAATAAACCAAGAGAAATAGTAAAGTAACTTCCGCTTTTCTAAGAGCCACTAAGTTTGAGATGATTTTATATAGCAACACCTTCTATAAATTATTTAATAAACTTGTTATTCATTCATCGTTTACGTTTACTAAGCCCCCTTTTCTATATAAGGCTTTGTGATATGTTTACTGTTTTACTTTTTTGACCTAGTTTTGACTTTTCTGCTCTAATATGCAATAACCTTATTAATACCAGGAAGGCATGCAATGCTATCACTGATGAATTTACATTTGCTTTTCAGCCATGAAAGAATGCTGCCAATAACAAACACTGCATTTCACAGATCACTCTTAAAAAAACTTGAAAATAATTTTGATATATTTTGGATCTTTTTTCCATTAAGTATTTCTTTACCTATCCTAAAGCTGTTCAATTCAACACCTCTCACATATTTCAATATTGAACACATTGGGTTAGGAACATAATGGACAACTGAATCCACAGAAAATCCCTACAAGAAACTCAGATCCTGATACACTATAACTGGCAGATACCTCACTTTTATTTTTTGAACAGTTGATGGAAGTTCTGGAATCAGCATCTTCTTTATACATTAATACTCAAATCCTGAACTCTCCAATCAAAGGCTCCACTGTAACGCCAATGTAGTTAAAAAAAATAAATACATTTATGGTACATTTCACTGTAATTCTGGTAAAGACATTAGGAGGACTTTAAGTTTGTGGGGTTTCAATAAGAAAGAAAAGAAGAAAGAAAGGCTATATAACAACCATAAGAAAATAGAAAGCTTCTCATTTGTTAACTTTTGATTTAAACTATGACATTTTCAACCTGGAAAATTAGTCCAAAAATGTAATTACCATATTATAAGCTGAATGGGCAGCTGAGATAGTTCAAGCCATTAATTTTTTAGAAACATTCTGTTTTTTCATATAAAACTGCACAATCCACTCATAGCAAAACATTTTACCCTTAATCCCCTATAGACTCACCTCTAGTTTTTAAGGGGGAGAGATGGGCTCAATTTCAGCTTATAATAACAATGACAACCTTGAGGCTGGACATTTCCTCTATTATGGGATTTTGGAGGATCAATGGCCCAATGAGATCCACAATTAGTCTCCCCAAATATCCTCAATTCCTAAGAAATGTCCTAGCATCCTGATTGTGATTGTGATTAATTAGGTTAGTAATTCTAAAGGTAAAGCTCATGCTAGCGGACTTTTGTCTCTCCAGCAAGCTTCCACCACCTTACCAATACATAGGTGTATTTACTGCTATTCTTCTTACCACGGTTTCTGACCTGTCAACCTGAGTGCAAGATCGAGCAATAATGCAGGTACTGTATGTCTGACACCCTTCCAATAATGAAGCAATAAGTTGTTGGAACAGAACTTAATATTGGGGCGCCTGAACACTTGGTTTAAAGGATTCATCTTGAAGGAATGATTTAGATAATATCCTGTAGGAAAAATAAGCGTCAGAGCATTTTGAATGTTATTTGTTATTCAGAAAAAATACCTAAAGTTAGACCTAGAATTCAGCACATGACAATAATTTATCATCCAAACTTCAGAATAAATTAGAGTGACAACACTACCTTTGCTTTTCTGACAAAGTCTTAATTTCAAGAGTCTTCTCATTCACAAAAGGCCATTAAGCCTTATCATAAGCATAAACAAATACAGAGTTAATGAATATGCATTTTAGTGTAACCATGGGTTGTTTAACAGTCAGAGGAACAGATAAGACAGAGCTAGTCACCATTACCTTGGGCTTCTTCCAGTCATCCTGAGGTAGATATCATACAGGAATGCTGGGGCCTTATGGCTTACAGCAATCCAGTAATGATATAAAAGGTGATTGGAGGTTAGATTTACATTGGGCCGTCTGAAGGCCTGTTCGAGAGGATTCCTCTTGAAAGTGGAAATTACATGGTATTCTGAGGAAGAAAAGTTGTGTAACAGCTTTGATAATAACCATGTAATGAAGTTTTGAAAAAAAAAATCATGTTTTTACAAAGCAAAATATTTTACCAAAGATGTCAGAGTTCGCTCAATTAAAAAACAAACTTTTCTACCCTCAATAGTAGCTAAGAGAATATGGGTATTAGACTGCTGTACTTGAGTGGTTTTAGAACTGTCACTATTTACGAATTTTAATTAGATGAATGAATTTTTGCTACAATTCACTCTTAAAAATCCTTTTAATGTTTTACCTATGTCAGTTTACAATGTCACTTTCTATATTTCACCTCTCACGGTAGCTTCTTTCTTTCTGTTCCTCTTTCCAGATTCTTATTACTGTATACTTACTTAAAAAAGAAAAGGAAAATCATCATCCTTTGCTTATAAATAATTAAGTTGCTCAAATTAACATACACCAACAAGCTTAAAACAACCCAAAATTAACTTCTGTTGTAATTTATTCAGGTGATATGATACTGACAAAATTAAATCTATTATCTATGTTAATACTTTTATGGAAATATATATTGAGAAATCCACTTAAAAATAATGCTCAACTTGACTTTTACTAAACTTTACAACACAATAAGAGATTACAAAAAACCTAACTCATTTCAGTGTTTTAAAATTTTTAGAATACTACTATTTGAATAATTATCATAAAATTAAAATCACCCTAGACTGATTTTTTTTCTTATACGTTATAATGGTCAATCTTTAAATTGGAATAAAAATGGCATAGAAAAACCCTAGGACAAATGACATAAAGATTAACTTTAAAATCAAAACTGTTCTGCAAGGGTAACAAAACTTGTTCAATGAGAGGTAAAATATGACCTATTACAAAAGCAATGCCATTGATATATCTTACTTTAAATATGAAAACATAACTTAAAAATTAGTCAATTTCAGTAAGCTTGAAGTTCTATTAACCCTAATTTAGTACAAGCAATATAGTATATATATATTTCTGTGAATTTGTGAATTTCAATAAATTAATAAATATAATAGAAAATACTCTGGCAAAATGTATCCTACTTGCTAATTCCTTAATTTATTACTCTTGGGACAGCTAGCTGGCTCCTGTGATATAACAACTCCTGTAGTTGGAAGTGATACTGCCTATGGATAGACAACATCAGGACTGAGAGTAGCCACAAGGGAGGAAAAAAATCACTGCTTCCTCACTGTGGGCATTTATCTGTGAAGGATGCTGCAGACGGCAGCAGAAAAATATTAACAGTCAGAAAAGGGTGGGCTAAGGAGGGAACATACTGCAGGATATTTTTTAATTTATGAAACACTGCTAAGGACCATAAGGCAGTATAGGTACAGATATTCTAATATGGCAGTTAAAATAAGAATAAATTGGTAACTCAGTGGTTTTTTAATGCCTTGTGGGTATATTCTAACATAAAAACTCAGTGAATATTTTAAGTTAAGATTTATTCTAACATTCAAAAACAGGTAAAATCATACCAACTTCACCCCAGTGGAAAGGATTAGTGCTGCCTGTTGTGCAATTATACACCATGATGTTTCTTGGTCTGCAAAGACAAAGATCAAAGCAATGAAACATAAAAAGAGGCCAAACTTACCCAATCTAAATCTTATACGATATTCAAGTAGGAAGAAACAAGGATGATGGGTACCTTTTCTACATTGATTATTTCAAAAATTATCCTCAAACAATTCATCTTTGTGTCTGAAGGACCATTTACAACTACCGTTTTTCCCTTCCCTACCAAAAAAATTATTATAAAAAAATACAGTATTTTTCGCTTTTCATATTTTCCTTCCTTATAATAGCAGGAGTATCTGTTTTAAATGTAAGGAAAACGACAAACGACCTCAGCTCGTCCTACCTCCTTCTCATTACCAGAGACTCTAGCTTAAAAAATTACGGACTGAGTTCCCTTTTATCAGAAACAATATACTCATGTAATCATATCCCTCCTTTTTTAGGATATAAAATGCTGACTTAAAAAATAAGGGCAGTTTATTGATTAGGGGGAAAAAAAGTTACTGAAAAGCTTAAAATTTAAGAGTTACCTATAAATGCTACTACTCCCTTTTAAAAAGAGGCCTGAGTTAATTAAAGCTACTCTACTGGGGTGCCTGGATGGCTCATTTGGTTAAGTGTCTACCCTCAGCTCAAGTCATGATCCCGGCCAGGGTCCTGGGATTGAGCCCCACATAGGGCTCCCTGCTCAGTGGGGTGTTTGCATCTCCCTCTCCCTCTGCCCCACCTCCCTGCTTATGCTCTCTCTCTCTCACATCAATCAATCAATCAATCAATCAATCTTTAAAGCTGCTCTAGTGTGTCATGTTTGATATATGTAAGCCATTCTCTGAGAATTTCAGTTTTTATATGTTGAGTTTATTTATTTATTTATTTTTAAAGATTTTATTTATTTATTTGACAGAGAGAGAGACAGCCAGCGAGAGAGGGAACACAAGCAGGGGTTGTGGAAGAGGAAGAAGCAGGCTCCCAGCAGAGGAGCCTGATGTGGGGCTAGATCCCAGGACTCTGGGATCACGCCCTGAGCCAAAGGCAGACGCTTAACGTCTGAGCCACCCAGGTGCCCCTATATGTTGAGTTTATATCAAGTTTTAGTTTGGATTAAAAAAGCATTGGGGAGTGGCCAGGGTTTTGGGTTTTTCTCATTCTTACCCTATAGACAGTATATGAAAATTAATGTCAATTCTTAATTACAGCTGATGGGACTACTTGCTATATTACTTATGATTAAAACAATTCTTGCAATTGAATTATACCTATGGGTATGGAAATTATCAGTACTAAGTGATTATTTAACATTAGCCATTAGCTCTATTTTCCCTTCGCATTTACTACACATTTAACAAGCGACATTGTCACCTCATATACCTATTAACGCCGGAATACCAGGCTGCCGCAAGACTCGTGTTGACAACTACATCTACAGGAACAAGATCTGCAAGGGCATTGTTGGAGGCACGCATTGTTCGAAGAATTCCTTTCCCTGCCTTTGTTAAAATTAAAAACAACACCTTAAGATATATAAGCCAGAGTGCATATATATATATATATATATATATATATATATATATATACACACACACACATACATATAAAGATATACAGAAAACAGAAAAATATGCAGAATGTTAAATAAGTCAAAAGGTTTACTTACCGCAATAAAGAGACCACTTGGTCCATTAAAGTTATCAATCCATCCCTAATACAAAAATTAAAAACAGGGGGAGCTTAGAAATACTGTAAGACTAGAGATTTATTATTTGAAACCTGTAACCCCATATATGTACTTAGCAGTTTTCTTCTAAAAACCAAAAAAGATGAGATTCAGACCAGAATATTTCTCTCCTCCTGTAACAGATGCAGTCTTCTCCTGATATTGCAAATGGTGAAATTAAGTCATTTTCAAAGGGTTACCTGCTCTTCCGTTAACTCTGTCTACAAAGACAATTCAATAAAAAGGAGTTTATACCTGTCGAATATTTTAGCTAACTTAAACCTGGTCAAGTTTGATTTTGTGCTACTTACTAAAGCAGCATCCTGAGATTAGGGGAAAATGGGAAATACTCCTCAAAATTACTGAATAAAACAGAGGAAAAGACAACACCCGTCAAAGCAACAAAAGAGATGCTATCACTTACTATCATTATAGAGACCTAGGTTTTTTGCAAATCAATTCATCCGTTAATTTATATCTATTTTCTCTTATTCCAGGGATTCCCAAATTCCATAATGGCCTGCTTTTCTACAGCAAATTATCATAGAAATCTCTTATGCCTTTCTTAGCTTATAATCTATACAGGGAAGAGTATAGTATTAATACTTTTTGGTATTAAAAAGCAAATGAAATAAAATAAGATCCTGAATATTCTTATCTCTATTTCCTTCACCTCCGGAAGGAAAACTAATCAGTAAATAATGTTAAAAGCCAACAAATGCTGATGTGTCAGAGTCCAATATCTTGTCAGTCACAAAGAAAACGTATAACGCAAGGTCTACTTTGACTCCGGACAACATCGCAGCCTTTGATTTAATTTTCAGTTAAGATTTTTAAAATGTTTATCTGCATTTCTATATACGCAGCATTACATTACAAAAAAGTACCAATGAAAGTGTCTCTTTCTATGAATGAGAACAATTTTGCCATAGTAAGCCACGTACAGTAAATAATACATGCTCTTACATCAAACAACTGCCAACTCTTTTTATACAATAAGACAAGACTTAAAATTCTCAATTCCATTACTTACAAAGATTTCTCACAACTTACTGGAAAAGGTTCTTTCCAACTGGCACCAACAATTGATGGCCTTACAATAGCCACATTTAGCTTTGCTCCTTCTTGTTGTACAACATATTCTGCCAATGCTTTTGTGTATATGTATGTATTAGGTCTGTCTCCAATCAACTTTGGTGTGATATCGTTTACTAGGCCATCGTCCATCCACCTGGTTAGCAAAGAAATTGCATGCAAAAATATTTTTAGATGTTTTACTACAAAATTAAAACCACTTAACTTTGCATGTTCAAACATATCTGCTACTCTGACTCACATGATTTGACAACTTTTACTTAAAAAAAAAAAGGGAAGTTAATCTTACTTTCATTAAACATCAACTACAAGTCTACATCTCTCATACTACATCTCTTATATACAATTTCTATATCCCGAAAGGTCCGAAAGCCAAGAATTCTTTCATAAATAATATGGTAGGTGGCAATAACTGATCTGGACTGATTTATGGCCTTTTAAAAAATACCACTTAAAGTAAATATTCATACGCTTCATACGTGTTTGATCAGGGGTGCTACCCTGGATCTAGTTGAAGTTCCTTCATATTACAGAGTACACAGATTATAGTTCCTTTCTGACGTTCAAAGAAATTCCAAAATACATCTGGCCCCAAGGGTTTCAGATTAGGAATTATAGATCTGTATATAACCACCGTAACAGCACAATATATTAATTACAAACATTTGCTAATTACAAACATTTGCAATGAACATACATTTACAATTAATATAAACTGTCTAGTGATCTAAGTAGTTCACGTAAAGCACTAAAAACTGTTATGTTCTCACTAGCAAGACGAACAAATACTAAGGTAAATGATAAAAATAAACTGAACCATGCTATAAAAATTCAATTAGCAACCTACTATGAAGTCACAAAATTCCTCCAATTTTCTCAGGGTCTCTAAAGAAAAGGCCTACTCTGTAGACCATCTGTGAAAGGAGGGTGATAATACTAGGTGACATCCATTTCTACATTTCCAATTCTACATTTCCAATTCCACTATGTCACATATCTGTTTTCAGATACTCTCCCTTACTGTCTATAATGTTATACAGACTTGTATACTCAGTATAATGTCACACTCTAAAAATACCCACACTAACTGATGAGGAAGCGTAAAATAGAGATTATCAAGGTAAGTTTTCTTCTGCATGTAGAAGTACTTTTTGTGCATGGAAGAAAAAGAATCTAACAAAACTGAAGGGAGGTTCCTACTCAACTTAGGAAAAACTCCATAGTGGAGATGAGTCTTGAAAAAATGGCACACTTGGTACATTAAAACAACAGTAACAACTATGAACTGGCTAAACCAAGGAGACGTTAGCCAGGAAGCCTCATCACTGGGAGTGAGTTTACAGAGCCAATCGATGAGTTACCCTAAAATTATCTGTTAGCTAGATTTCTTTGTAAGCAAAGAAAAGAGATACAGAATTAGAAGGTTACAAGCGCTTTCTCAGCAACTTAGATGTTTGGAGATACCAACTCAAAGAAAAAGTAAAAAAGCTTCCTTTAGCTTCTGCATTCAACTTTTCCCAGAGATATTAAACACTTCTGACTACCGACCTGTGGGGACAAGGAGGTAAATATTTGGGACCATCTAAGAAACAGAGTCAGAAAACAGAAACCAGGGAATTATAAGAATGTCTTGGTAATGTCTTACTTATTTTCTTATAATCTGTCTGCTTCCTCATACTGAGCAGAAGGAAAGCCTTAAAGAAAAAGACTTATGTTCTTACTTTAGGAGAATACTTGGAGAAACGATGAACATTCTCTAGTGCCCTTAGGAAAAAATAACTTGAGAAAGCAGGGGACAGTAAATGGAGCTGAAAGTGGATAAGATCTCTGGGAACAAAGGAAACCTAAGGGAAACAGAGAAGAATAAAGGAGGAAAAAGTCCACAGGGCTATTATAGGAAGATTAACGAATATGTTCAGATTTGATGGATACGGGAATCTTCTATAATTCTAGTCCATTAAAGAAGAAAAGACCCTTCTTTTTGTTTTTGTTCTGATCCTGTTTACTTCACTTGATAAGAAAGTACAGCCTGAAGCAAATGAAATCTGGACCCTGCCGACTTCGCTTACTCAAATATTTCTCAAATAATAATTGCTGATACGATCCTAGTCCTCAGAAAGATGATAAACAATAACACTAGGAGTATCATTTAAAGGGATGGGACTGATCCTTTAATAATTTAAGGCCTCAATACAGATGTACTCCATTGGGGAGAAAAAAGGATAATTTTTTAATCAGTTAGAGCCTTGCTACTAAACAGGCAAGTACTTAGTCTCCATGGGTATCACGCACTTCTTATAGTTGCTAGATTAACTCCCTGGAAAACAGAGGCCCTAATACCATGGATGAGTTGTTCAGAGACCTTCCTCCAACTCTCACACCTGGTCAAATGCGAAAGATCCACCCTGACTTCACCGACAGTTATTCAGTTATAAATCTACACAATAATAACATAGTAGATATAAGGAGGAGATAAGTGTATACATATGTGTAGATGGAGAGAGAGAGAGAAACTGAAATAGACCAAGAGATACATATAAATAGATAAACTTGGGTCCAAAGTTTTGGGATCAAATCAAATGTGTACAAATTTAAAACAAACATACTCTAAAGAATCAATCAGCTTCTTGGGATCCACAGGAGGTGGGTAGACTACTTCATCAATATGCTTTCGATTGCAGTAGGCATATGCTGTTGATACATGCATGAACACTTCCAGATTCTTCATTTGTTGTGCAAGGAGAATAAGCTGGCGTGTAGCAATCACATTTAACTGAACAGCATCTCTAGAAAAGAAAAAGTGACAATGAAAAATTGGGAAGCTTTCTCAGTGAAAAATGAGAAAGTCATTTATTTCAACTGCTAAAATATTTTTATTTCCATTAGAAAAAAAGAGATTTTTGTTTCCTTATAACTGATCCCTTAGGTCTGATCTTGTATATTTTATTTCAATATAAAGTACATCCATTCTATCAGTTACATTTAAAAAGAAAGATTTTCTGATTATAAAAGAAGCCTCACACTAGGATTTTAAAAATAAAAGTACAAATCAAAAATTTTAAATTACCCAGAAATAAACAAAGGTAACTTCAGTCTTTGGCTTTCTACATACATTCTGAAGTCATGTTAGACTTCTCTTGAACCTTGATTTTTTAAAGTATACTGTTTCATTGTATGGAATTACAAAGGAGAAGTAATCAGAATGGTTAAGTAATTTTAAAATGCTAAGTCAGAGTCACCGATAAGGGTAAAACAGTCAAAGAAAACTCAGAAACATTAAGTTATATTAACATATAATCAAGTAAGAATATGTTTATTTCCCTGTATAGCAATTAATTCAAACACTTTTTAAAAGACTAGCTTACAAAATTCAAAGGGGTATATTATAATAAAACGGATACATTTTGTCACAAGAGGCACATGCAAGACTCAAAAATGATCTATATATTACTCTCGCCTTGAAATTTATCCAAAGTAAATAATTTCACAAATACAAAAATATATATGCAGAAAAATAATCAATGAAGCATCATCTAGTAATAGAAAAAGCCTACGCCTACAGAGCCTAAATATTCACTATGAATGAAATGAATTAATTTTAACAAAGCAGGTATTTTATCACAATGAAAGAATAGTCATTCCAAATAATTATATGACAACTATAAAAACATGGGAAACCTGCACGAATACTTTTAAAATACACATATTACAAAGTAAAGCAGGATTAAGAACAAGACTCTGGATAAGACCTGGGTTCAAATTCTGACTTGGCCTACCTATCAGCTAGCACTCAGTGACCTTCTACTAGTCAAGCACTCAGGCCTCAATTTCCTCACCCGTAAATGGGAGCTATAATACAGTCTATGTACTAGGATTTGTATAAAATTAAATGAAATAAATAGCTTGCAAGTATTTAGCATTATTCACTCCTAAACAGGCATTCAATAAATATTACTAAAGGTAATGAGGTGGTGGGTAGTTTTTACTTGTTATCTGAACAAAAAGTTGATATACTCCATGCCAGTAAAACTGTGATAAAACTGGCAAAGGGATACACTGTTGGCGACCGCACTGATATAAATTATTCAAAACAGATCAAGGCAGACTCCCAGGAAGCACAGAAATGACATAATTACTAATTAAACCTACTGAAATTAACTCAAAGGAAACACTCGTTCGAACTGTAATTTTTCAAAGAAAGACATGAAACATTGCCTAAATTTGCTATACCTACTGAATATTATTCATAAATTACGGTATATCAACATGGCGGAATACCACTTCACAAAAATTTTAACTACGAAAAAAATTACAAGTGTGGAAATTGTTTCCCTAAGTAAAACCAGAAATTCTATGTTTACATTTTACGTAAAGCAATGTATGTTCAAAGACAGACCACAAGGGAATGTTTTTAAAATCACAATAGTTTAAAGTACTTTCCAAAATTCTTACATTTTAAGCATTTAAGAAGAAAAAAATCCAATTATTCTTTTAAAAGGCCAGGATATGTCACTGATAGAATCTGGTCCACTTGACTATAAAGCAGTGCTTTGATATCTATTCACATTTGCAAAACAACAGGGATGGGGAGAGTACTGTTTCGGAAAAGGTATACAGAAAATATTCTGTTACAGGTTCCTGAGGACAGGACAACAAGTTCTGGGTCACCAAGAACAAGAAATAATTCATGAGAGAAAAACTCCTGTGCATTTCTTTTTTTTAATTAGTATCCGAGGGCTCATGAAAACATACCAGACGGAATTTTTTTTTTTTTAATGAAGTAATTGGTTTGAGGTCTTTCTTACAATCATGAATGTATCTTTTTTCTTCCTTATCTCAACTGAGAGGGGAAAATCTGCTCAAATGGAAACCCAGCAAAAAAGACATTTCACAGAGAGGATACAGTCCACTAGACTGTAAGGCAATATGCTATTTTCTTTTGCATTTGTAAAACAATGAAGCTAGGGAGAGTAATGTTTTGGGAGCAGTACACAAAGGATATTCTGTTACAGAGTTCCTGAGGATGGTGACAGAATTTCTGGGTCACTGACAATAAGGAATAACTTCAGAGAGAACACTCCTGTACCTTGTCTACTCCCACGTACCTGAGAGCCCAAACCGGAAGGCACATCATATGCCTACATAAGTAACTCCCAGTATTTCTGCAAGGCTAATAATCTCACTCTATTTTACTACCATCCAATTTCCACTCCATTGAACTTCAGGCTGAGTCCCTGACATGTTAGATCAGAAAGCCAAAAAAATAATAATAATATTATCATGGTTTGATTATATGGAGTCATAAATGCATCTTAAATAACATTAGCTTTTGGAGGAGAGGGCAAAATGAACAAATCTTTGTTAACTATGGTCCATCATTAATGTAGACATAGAAGCCACTTCCAAAAAAAAAAAAAGAAGAAGAAGAAGAAGAAGAAAGAACTCGACTTGAACTGCCAATAAATCTTCCTGTTCATCTGTCTTGTACAGATATTCTGGATTGTTCAAAATCTGTGTTGACAATACTTCTAAGACCTTAAACCAGAGATCTCATGCTTGGCATGACAGACACCTGAGAGCTTATTAAAAATGCAGATTGCTGGACCTCATCCTTAGATACCTTATAATGTCTGAATTGAAGCCTGGAAAACTATATATATTTATTTATATAGTTGTATATATTAAATTATATATATACAAGTACATTTATTTATATTTAAAGATTTTATCTTTTTATGTAATCTCTACCCCTCAATGTGGGGCTCGAACTCATGACCCCAAGATCAAGAGTCGCATGCTCTACCAACTGAGTCAGCCAGGTGCACCTGGAAAACTGTATTTTAAATAAGTTCCACAGGCCATTCTGATATCTCTCTTTCCCTTTCCCACTAAGAAAACACTTCCTAGATGAGATCTCATCACTACTGCTGATTTTTTTTTTAATTCAATGAAGACACAGACACAGATGTCTAGGGACCAATTAATCAATCTTAAGGTAGGGGACCCAGACATCTATAATTTAAAATCATACTCAGGGGTCTTGCTATAGATAAAGATTCCCAGGTATTATCCGAAACCAGGGGTCTGAATTTTGCAAGTAGAGTCTAAAATTCTGCACTGTTAACACATTTTCCAGGAATTCCTAAGATTCACAATGCATTCTGAAGTGAGTCGGTGCCCTTAGACTCAATAGCTTCTTGATCCTTTCTCATCATCCATCTTTATTTCCACTCCTTTCAAAACACCTACACCCATGATCATATGTTCGTATTCACATATTTTCATATTCAAATTGCTGCATCTCTGAAATCTGGTACTAAGAATTTCCCCCAGACCATACCATCTGCCCCTCCATTTCTCCCTGTAAGCCTGTTTTCTATCCTTACCATGGTCTCTAGTTTCTTGACACTCCTTTCCTCTCAACTCCACTGTCCTACCTTCACTTTTCCTTATTACCTTAGGAACACCAGACCCCAGGATCAACTATTTAAGAAATTCCCTTCATTACCCTCAATATCACTCTCCCCTTGTCTTTTGTCAGTATTTCTTTACAATTCTTAATCTTGATCCCCATTTTTCCCACCTCAAGATTTATAAACCATCATACCTGAAAATAAATGAGCTCTACCACTTCTCAATTCTCACAGCACTTAATGTATGCTCTTCAGTGACTCCTTACTTTCTATCCTACATTACAGTTATTTAAGCAAATCTTTTTAGGGCTTTTATATGGACTTTGCAAATAGGATCTGTGTGCAATTTTTCTTGGTTTCTCCCAAAATACTGGGTATAATGTTGGGAGTAAAATCTGGATTATTTTTTGCCCTCGCAATAAAGTCTTTGTGCCATTTTTTATTTGTGGGTAAACTTAAAAGTGATTATAAAGAGTAACTGTTTTTTAAGCAGTTATTACATGCCAACCTATACTATTATAGAATGTCTGGCCCAAATCTAATGTTGCAATATCACCACTTACACATTAATATCCATTAAAACTGCTTCACAGGAAACAATAATTTCAATGTAATGACTAAGGTTAGGTCAGTAAATATAGATGCCTTGACAAGGCAATAAATTTTATTATTCATCTATATATCTTCCTTGCACTATGAGATTGCTAGTAAAAGATGAAAGAATAATGAAAAGATTTCCCTTTCATTAACAGTAGACTTGCCTACCCCGAGAAGAGAGAGAGAAAAGGTTCCCTGAAAGGACTGTACTTTGGTCCTTCTTGTAAGGGTTACTTTGAGGAGTTTCACCCTAATTAATGTTGTCTGTTTGCAAATCAATTTCCCCTTTAAAAGCACCTAACTTCCCCTTTAAGCTAATGAGGACTATACCACAATTATCTGGTAAATACATACCTTTTTTTCTTGAAAACAGTTTCATAAGTAATCTAACAGATTACTATTTATACTAAAAACCCACCTGTTACCGCACTATCCAAGGATAGTAAGTGGCAAGTATCAAAAGACATATACAAATACCCATATATGTACACAAACCATTTATGAAAGTGAGGTTCTACTATAGCTCTACTAAGATTCTTTTGTCACTTTCTAATCATGAACACATAATGGCTGTATAGAAACAACTAAAAAGTAAATCAATCATTATCACCAGATAATAAATGATAAAGTCAAAGTCAGAGCTATGGTATGTAATTCCAAAGCTCATGTCCTTTCCAGTACACAGTGCTGCCTCAGCTTCTTCAAGTATAAAATGGACTAGCCCACAATATCACAGTGGTAACATTAGTATGGAAAAAATAATGAATGAGAAATTTACCCTGAAAACCATAAAGTACCATTAAAGAAACATAAGTGACTATCACAGTGTCCTCACCTGGAATATAGGCAAAACTTACTGTAACGCTTTGGTGCTGAACTGTCACATTATATAAAGTCAATTAAGATTTACACTTCCATATTAAACACTTTATGGGAAATAATCTCAAAACCCTTTACAAACAAAATGCAACTTAAAAACATTTTAAGAAGAAGGGCTTCATGTAATTGAAAAACCTAAAAAAATCTGAACCATTTTAAGTGGCATAAAACTATACAATTAGATTAACATTATAAGATTATTTTTTGAACATATCATCAAAAAAAAAATCCTGATTTAAGCACCATTATTTGAAATGCACATCTGTGAGATTTTTTTTAAGAAACAGTTAACATTTAAAGTGTTATTTTTTTTCTTGAAACAGGCATCTTGACAGAAGTCCCAATTATTTTTTTCAAATTATTTTTCTAATTAAACTTATATCCACCGCTGCCTGTCCCTAATATTGCTACCAAGTTTTAAAACAAAAAGAAGGTATGACCTAAATTTATAAACCATTTTATCTTACTCTGCAAAACCTGAGTTCAATTTTTTTTTTCTAATTTTCAGGTGGATATGTGTGGAGTAGAAAAATAAAGCCACTGAGATATAGGCTTCTGAAAGAATGGAGGGAAGAGGAAACAAACACTATTAGTTGTTAAGACCAACACACCTACTGAAGGTAAATTTCTCTTCCTTCTCTATACTTCCTTGCCTTACAGTTAAATTCAAGGCAACTTCTAATATACAGGCACTAGCTGTCCAGTGTTTCTAAACTGGTAACAAGAAGAAAATTCTCTTAATACTTTTTAGGACACTGAAAGCTACAATTAACATAGGGCAAAGAGTTTCAAATTACCTTCAAAACAATCTGGCTAAAAATCATTTTTAAACTATGCTGAAGTTCAAATATCATATAAATACCTTTACTTACCTTAAATTTTCATTAAACCTTACTGTAGCTGCACAGTGGAATATAATATTGACAGAATCTATGATGATCTCGTTATCTTCTTCACTAAGAGCCAGTTTGGGTTGGGTGAGTTCACTGTTGATCGCTATAACTTTCTCTCTAAAATCTGGATTTTCATCTCTTAATCTGTCAAAGAGCTATCCAAGGGGATAAAATATATTAGAGCAGTATTTTTCAACTTTCTAAAACCCATTAGCATTCCACCAAGGATTACTATTCTGAAAACTTCAACTATGTTAATCCTAAAATTGCTATTCCTAACTGCTATCGTTCTGTACAGAAAACACGTGTGAAACCCACATTATTACCCCCATTTTACAGATGAGGAATCTGAGACACAGAGAGGTTAAGTAACTTGCCAAGGACACAGAGCTGGTAGTTTGCAGAGTTGAATTTGAACTGCCCATGTCTTTGCTGACTAGATTATATTGTACTGTGCCTCAGAATAGACTTAAGCAGTGCAGACATCAGGACGGTGTTTATTTATTTATTTATTTATTAAAGATTTTTTATTTATTTATTTGACAGAGAGAGAGAGACAGCCAGCGAGAGAGGGAACACAAGCAGGGGGAGTGGGAGAGGAAGAAGCAGGCTCTCAGGAGAGGAGCCTGATGTGGGGCTCAATCCCAGAACGCCAGGATCACGCCCTGAGCCGAAGGCATACGCTTAACGACTGAGCCACCCAGGCACCCCCAGGACAGTGTTTAAAATGATCATTCAGATTTCTAAAATCCAGATCTTAATTTATCACTTCATTTTATTTTGGTTTTATTCTGCTACAGTAGATTATAGTAAAATACCATTACTCATGCTCTAAATTAAATCTGCAAAACCTATAAAAATTTTAAAGAAAAAAAAGTAAATATGTTGAAGGAAAAAAAAGTTGGTAAGCAAATATACAGATTAGAATCTGGACAAACTTGAGAAATATCATATATATGGGATTCTAACCCCAAAATTCAATATTTCTTAAGTATACTGGAAGAAATAAATTAACTAAAGAATCGTTAGATCCCAAGGTGATTACAGTGTAAAGACATATTCGACTGCAAGTCAAATTTAATTTTTCATCCCAGATTTTATAAAGAAACACTGATGCTATCTCCAGATAACTGCTCTATTACACTTTGACTCTCCACTTCATTTAAAGTCCATACTTGTAGGTTAAGCAGAGATTCTCAATCTGGGAAGAAAATCTATACAACATATACAGTGCTCGCTTTCACTTCCTAAATGGATATAACAATGTTCCTTTCCACTACTGTCAGCTAGTGACTTCAATATTAATGTGTTCTTATATTAATTATTAAATATCTACTCAGCATTTCAGATGAGCCAGGCACCACCTAGACACTGAGAAAACAAAGCAATAATCTTTGCCTCAAGCTATTTAGAATCTGATAGGAAAAGCCAGACAAGTAAACACAATTAAAATACTATGCTTTAAGGGTAATATTACAGTGCTATGAGACTATACAGGAGAAACAACTAACCCAGCTTGGGAAGGACCAGAAATCATAAAATAGGATAGTGTTCGAGGCAGAGAAAGCAGCATATATAACCACCTAGAAGTGAGAGAGCATTAACATTTGGGGAGTTAAAATCATTCAATAAGACTTGGTCAATGACTGAATATGAGGGATAAGGAAATGTGAACTCCACCAGGACAGGGACTACATCTATTTTGCTCGGCACACAGGTCCTAATTAGCTGAGTGCCTGGCAAGATGTAGACATGATAAACGTTTGTGAAGTGAATAAACTCATTAGGTGGAAAACCTGGGAAGAGATCAAAATACAGTTATGGAGACACAAAGTTCGGTTTTTTGAATGTTGGGTGAAAATGGCCTCTGGGACACCCAGAAGACAGCTCTAGTAGAGGTAACTGGGCCTGTGGGTCTGGAGTTCACGGAAGGGAAGAGCCAGACTACCCGTACAGATTTTACTAACCACATACAGGTAGCCCTGGGAAGAGAATATCGCCCAGGTAGTAGCAGTGATGTAGCACCCTTGGTCCAGACTAGATGAAGGTTTTTCCAAATCTATTAAAATACAACCATTTGTCTCACATTAAACAGAGGGTGCTGAGTAATCACCTAACTAGATCTATTAAGAAGAGATGTTTAGGGGGCGGGCAGAAAAAAAAAAACAACCTGAGGAATGATCAGAAAAGTACTTTTAATACCTTGAATCCACACTTTTCATTCTCCCACATTGCCAATGACCTTTAACTCCCCTTCATATCGGGTATCTCCAACCACCAAGACTGGCTCATGCTGCTTCACAAATTACATCTCAAACCTGATACTCTTCCCTTCTCTAGCTACCATCTCTTTATTCAACACTATCTCTTCCAGTGCTTTTAATCCATGGGCACCCCAACCAGTTCCTACTTTACTATGCTCACTAATGGCCTCTTTGATATACTTCATTCCTTTTCTAGAATTATTTCGTGGTCAATTATTTTAGTTCAATCTGCCACCATATTAATGGAGTATCTTTTCCCGGAGACATTCATTAGTGGTTCTCACCTTGGGGAAATTTTACTCTCGAGGGAACCTCTGGTGATATCTGGAGACATATTTGGTTGTCACAACTGGGAGGTGGGGCCAGGAGGGAGGAGCTTCTGGCATCTCAACTCCATACAATTTATAACCAGGTTAAATCACAAAAGTTCAATAAAATTTCAGGCTTTAAGTGTAAGGTATTCTTTTTCTTCACAAATTAAGACTTCCTGTGGAGGAAAGTTTTTAGATCCACTGCCCTGGAGCCCCAGAGGAGATGCCCAAATCTTTGACATTTTACTCAGGCTCTCCATTCTAGCCAAGACTTTAACGCCAGTAATTGCTCCTATCCAGTCTCTCTTGACACGTCCACACTCCCTCTTCTTCTTTTTTTTTTAAAGATTTTATTTATTTATTTGACAGAGATAGAGACAGCCAGCGAGAGAGAGAACACAAGCAGGGGGAGTGGGAGAGGAAGAAGCAGGCTCATAGCGGAGGAGCCTGATGTGGGGCTCGATCCCAGAACGCCAGGATCACGCCCTGAGCCGAAGGCAGACGCTTAACGACTGAGCCACCCAGGCGCCCCTACACTCCCTCTTCTTTCCCTTTTTCCTCTTAAACATTTTCTATCCCATTAAGGCAAGGACTCTATCTTATTTATCTCTGAATTCAACCCCCTACATCAAGTCAAGCGCCCAACATTGATTACGCACAGTAAATGTTTTCTGAAATATAAAAAATGAGTAACAATAAATAACCTCTTACCAGGGAAGGGAGTCATTGGGAGGGGGATTAAAACATAGTAATTACAAGTGATCAAAAGGTACTAGATACTACCTAATAACTAAAAAATTACATAGCTACTATACTAAACTTACTGTCAATGAACGTCAGACAAATTCATTCATTCTGAGAGAATTCAAAGCTTACGACTATGAAATAATTTTACTCCAGCTCATTCCCATTTTTTCTTAGCAATATTTTTCTAAAGTTTCAAAATTCATGACCTATTCTTGTATTCTAAATGACCCCTCTGTCACCATGTTCTTATTGGTCAAATGGGAGTATGTGACTTTGCTACTTCCTAACACTGCTGTAGGGAGCAATCAGTGCTTACAAATTTTTTTTTTATTTAAGATTTTATTTATTTGACAGAAAGAGACACAGTGAGAGAGGGAACACAAACAGAGGGAGAGGGAGAAGCAGGCCCCCTGCTGAGCAGGGAGCCCAACACAGGGCTCAATCCCAGCACCCTGCGATCATGACCTGAGCCAAAAGCAGACGCTAAACGACTGAGCCAACCAGGCGCCCCCGTGCTTACAAATTTTTAAGTGTTATCAAAGGACAGTGTTTCATAGCATAGTAGGTACTAGTTAGAAACTACCTCTTAATTATTTACTATTCTGAATACTATCTAAAATATCTAGTCATTACAATAGGTCTCGAATATTCTAAAAATACATTAAATACCTAACATAATAGGTATTTTAGAACTTGTTATACAATTTGCCCACTACAGAAGAAAGCTTTCTTTCTCCTACTATCACAACTCATATCCAGTTTTACTGTAGGATTTTTTTTCACTAATTTTTTTCAGGACACTGAAGAAATAAACTGAACAGCTGATGATTATAATAATTATACATACAAACACACATTCTTTTCTTTTCTCCAAATGATCATTTTCCCCACTTACCTTGCCACTAATAATTTCTTCTACTCGCTCTTGGGGTGTCTGTCCAGCTTTCTGTCTCACCAAAACATACACCGAATTCACCTTAGGACAAGACCTCAGCAACTTTTCCAGGAGTACCTTCCCTAGGAAACCGGTAGCTCCCGTGAGGAGGACATTCTTGCCTTCATAGTATTCTGGGATTGAAACCATTCTGATCCTAAGGAAAACACAGCAAATAAACATCAGTTCAAAAATCTATGTTAATTCTTATGTACTAAAAATCTCCTGGTACTGAAATAAATATTTTAAAGGACAGACAAAAATTAAAGTCGAATGTTAACAAAAAGGGGACTTTCACCTTTGGTCCACTGCAGTAAGGTGGAAAGAACAACGAACTGCAAAATTGGCTTCTGATCCCTGTGTTTTCCCCTTGGATCACCTCGGACAAGTCATTCACCTTCTCTGGGCCTGGGCTTCGTTAGTACACTTTGTACTAAATGACTTCTAAAAATTCCTGTTAAATTCTACACACAAATGAATCCTATTTCTCTGTCTCCAAAAGGATTTATAACACCAAATAGAGGTCAACAGCAAGACTCAATTGCCTAGCTTGTATTTCATGGTGAGGTATCATATTCACCTATCATCACCAGTTGGAACAAGAAGAGGTAACACCAAGTCCTTTCTCTTCCATGTCTGTAGTGACAATATATCCAAAAGGTACTTAAATCAACCTTTTAAAAAAGTCACAGAAAGAAATATATGGGCTGACTTATTCTCCCCTGTCCAAGTTCTACTAGAACTGCAGAAAAGATAGTATACTAAGAGAACAAACAAAAGAACCATGATGAATGGAAAAAAAAAAACAAGATGCAGAAGGTTTCGTGCAGTATGTCACTATTCAAAGCTCAAATACATGCAAAACAATGCTCTTTGTTGTTTAGAAATGCACATACATGATAATATTAATGGATGCATGAGAAGGAGTGCAACACAATCAGAAAAAGAGAATAGGAACTTCAATTGTATTTATGTTTTCTTAAAGATAGAAAGTAGATACATGTGTTTTATGTTCAAATTTTTCATAATGATAAAAATAATAAATTCATAACAACCTGAAGATAATAAACAGACCCATTAACAAGCAGAAAGGAGGGAAGGAAGGAAAGTAAGAAGGAAAGTATTTCTAGAAGAAACAGCCAAGACTAAACTGACAGAGAAGCCATAGCAGAAGAAATAGCAACCCAAGCAAAGCAAGCATAGGAAAGGACTTACACGGAGGCAAGAGCTACCCCAAGCCCCTGAACAGAGAATACCAAGCTCAGGATCAAGAAGCTGAATGAAAGGAGAGGGAAATCAAGATCATTAAAGGACTGCTCTCACAACAGCAGAGCCACTCATGACAGCCTTACTTCCTGTACAAACTTGAGCTCCCAGGGCTTAGTATTCAGATCGGCTGAGAAGGACATCCAGCATGGGTGCTAGGAACAAAAGAGGAGTAAGTAGGGCTGCACCTGACATTGCTCCTAACATCCACATATTTTGGTGGGGGAGGTGGAGAATCAGGAGAAAGGAAACTAAAGCAACCAAAAGGAAAAAAGTCTCACAGCACTTCAGCCTCAAAATAAATTTTAGGTCCTAAGCCTATCTGACTAACGTTGGCCCTCAAGACAAATTCACGCAGAACTCTCAATCAGTAATCTCGTTTAGAAGAAAGCTCTTTTAGAGAAAGAGACCTCAAAAAACTGAAAGGAAGCCAGTATGAATCACCAAAATCAATCATGCTGGTCCTTCATAAATATGAATAGATAACCAAGGATTACCAGATATTTAAGAAATACCTAACAAAATTAAGAAGGACCAAAATGAAAAGCAACAGAATTAACCACAAAGGAAACGAAGGTAATAAAAATTTTACAGAGAATTTAAATTCTAACAGAAATTCTTCAAGCCAGTCACAAGAATATTGCATCCATAAAATAAACAAACTACTATAAAAAAACAACAGAAGAATAAGAAAGCATGTGAAAATCAGAAATTCAGATGTACAGAGAAAATCCAATAAATACATCAACTATTAAAATTAAGTGAATTTAAAAAGGTCACTAAGTACAAGGTTTATACAGAAAAAAAGCAAATGTATTTCTATACATCAGCAACACAGAAAATGAAGTAACAACAACAACAAAAAAACTATAGCACTTATCACACCATCCAAAACACTATCGAAAATAGCCAGTATTGATGAGGACACAGAAAAACTGGAACCCACGTACACTGCTTATGGGAATGTAAAATGGTTCTGCTGCTGTGGGAAAGGCTGGTAGTGCCTTAAAAAGTTAAACACAGAATTATATGACCTTGTAATTCCTCTCCTAGGTATATACCCCAAAAAACCTGCCGACAGGTACTCAAACAAGTACATGTACATGCCTGTTTATAGCAACACCGTTTGCAACAGCCGAACTATACAAATAGCTCAAAATGTCCATCAACAGATAAATGGATAAACAAATTACGGCATACACCTACAACGAAATAGTATTCAGCCATAAAAAGGAACGAAGAACTGACACACACTACACTAGGGGAATGAACTTCAAAAACATACTAACTGAAATAAGCCAGATACAAAACATCACATACTGCATTGATTTCATGTATAGAAATATCCAGAATAAATCAATCCATAGAGACAGAATGCAGATTGGTGGTGGCTGGCAGGGGCTGAGGGGTGGGCAGAGTGGGTAGTGAAGAGAAACTGCTTAAGGAGTTTTACTCTGCAGTGATGGAAATGTTTTGGACCTAGACGGAAGTGGTGGCTGCACAACACCGTGAATGTACTAAATGTCACTGAATTCTTCACTTTAAAATGGTTAGGAGCACCTGGGTGGCTCAGTCGGTTAAGCGTCTGCCTTGGGCTCAGGTCAAAATCCCAGAGTCCCTGGGTGGAGCTCCAGGTCAGACTCCCTGCTCAGTAGGGAGTCTGCTTCTCCCTTTGCCCCTCACCCCACTTTCATGTTTTCTCTTCCTCTCTCAAATAAATAAATAAATAAATAAATTCTTTTAAAAAAAGAAAAATAAAATAAATAAAATGGTTAATATACAGACGCCTGGGTGGCTCAGGCATTTAAGCATCTGCCTCAGCTCAGGATCCAGTCCCGCATCAGGCTCCCTGCTCTGGGAAGCCTGCTTCTCCCTCTGTCTGCTGCTCCCCCTGCTTGTGCTCTCTCTCTCTGACAAATAAGTAAATAAAATCTTTAAAAAAATAAAGTAATTAATATATTGTATAAATTTTACCTCAATAAATTATGTGTTTTAAACTACCAAAAGTTAGAAATAAATCTGAGGGGCGCCTGGGTGGCGCAGTCGTTAAGCGTCTGCCTTCGGCTCAGGGCGTGATCCGGGTGTTATGGGATCGAGCCCCACAACAGGCTCCTCCGCTATGAGCCTGCTTCTTCCTCTCCCACTCCCCCTGCTTGTGTTCCCTCTCTCGCTGGCTGTCTCTCTCTCTCTGTCAAATAAATAAATAAATAAAATCTTTTTTTAAAAAAGAGAAAGAAATCTGAAAGATATCTGAGACCTCTCTTCTGAAAACTACAGAACACTGAGAGAAATTAAACAATACCTAAATAAATAGATATACAATGTACATTCCTGGATTAGAAGACATCTTCATACAATGTCAGCTCACCATCCTTAGATTCAGTACAATCCCCAACAAACTCTAAGTTATTTTACATGTGGATGGAAACTAAGATTCTAAAATGTTATGGAAATAGAAGGGACAAGAATAGCCAAGACAAGCACTAAGAACAACAAAGCTGGAGAAATTCATTACCATATAACAAGATGTATTATAGAGCTACAGGAATGTGTTTTTGGAGCAAAGATAGAATAGTGCAGTCAATTCATTATCCTTACATAAAATGAATCCTGACTTCTCCCACATGCCACACACAAAAATGAATTCTAGACAGACTACACCACCTAAATGTGAAAGGTAAAATAATTACATATCTAGAGGATGACGGAGAACATCTCCATGATCTTGGGGTGGCAAACATTTATTAAACAGGACACAAGAAGTGCTAAGCAGAAAAGAAAAATACTGATTAACTGAAAGACACTAAAATTAAGTTCATCCCACAATACTATTAATAAAGAGAAAAGGCAAATTAGAGTAAAAGATACTTGTAGTATGTATACTAACAACTGATTACTATCTAGAATATATAAAGAACTAAAACTCAATAAGGAGAAGAGATAAACCAACAGAAAAATGGGAAAGGCCTGAGGGAAGCATAAAGGAGAATATCCGAACGGCAATACCAAAGAATATCCAAATAACCTATAAGCACATGAAAAGGGGCTCACCTTCATTAGTTTTCAAGTTAAAATCACAATGTGATCCCACTATACTGTCCCCAATAGGGCTAAAATGAAAAAGACAGACAACACATAGTACTGATAAGGATGCAGAGAAACTGGAACTCTTCACCTACTGCTAGAGGAAGCACAGACAGGTTTTTAACACTTCGTAAAAGTGGTATTACCTACTGGGGCTGAACACTTAACATATCATATGACTTAGCAGTTCCACTCCTAATTATATACCCAACATATATGAGTACATATGCTCACCAAAAAATTCATAAACAAGTATGTTTATAGGAGCACTGTTCCTATTGGCCCCAAATGTATATTATATTCATACAATGGAATATTTAAAAACAACGAAATGAAGGAACAATCACTACATACGACATGCTTGGGGCTCAGAAAGAGAATACTGAGCCAAAGAGGCCAGACACACAAAGTGTATACTATATAGTGTCATTTACATGAAGTTCAAAAACAGGCGAAACTCATCAGTTAAAAGTCAGAACAATGGTTATCTTGCAAAGAAGTAGTGACCAGAAGAGGTGTGAGGCAGGCTTCTGGGCTACTGGTAAGACTTCCTGAATGTATGCTATACACCAATAAAAATTTTCCTTTAAAAAATAAAAACATCATGTGACCACATGTCTTGGCTTACCTGGAAAAAACTGGTTTATACATGCTATCCCAACTTAAGTTTCAGTAGAGCCCTCTGAAGTGTTTCAGTCTGCACAATAAGTTATATGGTTACTCTAGTTATAACCAGCTTCAGGTCTAAATAAGACTATTTCAAGATTTTAGTGACCAAGAGCCTAATTAAAACAAATAGCGCATTTAAACTTATAATGTTAATAACTTCATAGAAGAGATACGAAGAAAACTGTGCATCAACATACCTAACAAATCTGGTAGGTATCAATAACAATTATATGCTACTTACATGTTAACCACAGTGTACTGAGACATGACCTAAAACAAGTCATCTGATTCTCTAAGCTTCATTTCTTTCATATGTAAGAGTTTATTCAATAAATATTTATTAAGCACCGACTAGATACCAAACACAATAAAGTTTTCCACAAGTGTACATATGCATTTAAAACAGAAAAAAATATAAGGCAGTTTTTCCTTTAATAACTTAGGATTTACAGCCTGAATATATGATTGGCTCAACCCCAAACTAACAAACTACATTACTTTCTTCCCTCATCTACAAAGACAACTTCCCTCTAAAGCCTAAACAGCAAATCTGTTAACACCAAACAGCACAAAATTTTTACCAAACTTAATTCTTTCTCCGCAAGCTTAGCAACATAAAGGCTGCTTGCTAAGATGGTTGAAGAATGAAACTGCTTCTTACCAGTTTCAGGTAACCAGCCCAAAGCTATTTACATGTGATTTACATGGTTTTCTTCAGGGAAGAAAGAATAGAATTCCCACAAGTACCCCACTTTATCACAATGCCACCAAAAATTTTACAGGCACTAAGTATTTTTAAACTCTGTATCTAGGTATTCTTGATTCCCCCCATCCACCAATACATTTATTTCACCCTAATTTAATGGCAAAGCCAAAACAAATGAGAATTCTTTCAAGGCAAGTCCGGACTTGTCACATCTTCCACATAGTCCTGCCAATGTAGCCAGAAGCTACGAGAAAGACAGAAGCCAGGAAAGAAAATGCTGCCAATCCTTCTAGAGCATGCTGTTCTAATTCCTGTTGTGTGATTCTACTACATAGCAAGATATCTAAAGCTCCTGTCATCTGCTGAAAAGTAGCTGCAGCACTGCAATACTGAGGAAAAACAGCAGCATTACCATTCCTGTGTGCTGGGCTGGAAGAGCTATGAAATGTGATTCATATTTATTTTTACTGTTCTTGAGCTGCCTTTTAGAAAACATCACTTAACAGTAGCAGCTGAGTATTTTCTTCAAAAAATACCTATCTTACAGAACTAGAACAAATACTAAAATTTGTATGGAACCACAAAAGACCCTCAATAAGCCAAAACAATCTTGAGAAAGAAGAACAAAGCTAGAAGTATCACAATCACAGATTTTAGGACACACTACAAAGCTGTAGTAATCAAAACAGTATGGTACTGGCACAAAAACAGACACGTAGATTAATGCAACAGAACAGAGCTCAGAAATAAACCCATGCTTATATGGTCTATTAATCTATAACAAAGAAAGCAAGAATATACAATGGGTAAAAGACAGTTTCTTCAACAAATGGTGTTGGGAAACTGGACAGCTACATGCAAAAGAAACTAGACCAGTTTATTAACACCATACACAAAACTAAACTCAAAACAGATTAACAACCTAAATGTGAAACCTGAAACCATAAAACTCCTAGAAGAAAACACAGGCAGTAGTAATCTCTTTGACTTCAGCCTTAGGAGTGAGTGTTTTTCTACCTGTTTCCTCAGGTAAGGGAAACAAAAGCAAAAATGAACTACTGAGACTATGCCAAAATAAAAAGCTTTTGCATAGCAAAAGAAACCCATCAATAAAATGAAAAGGCAACCTACTGAATGGGAGAAGATACTTGCAAATAATATATCCAAAATATATAAAGAACTTATACAACTCAACACCAAAACCCACAAATAATCGATTAAAATAGGCAGAAGACCTGAATAGATATTTCTCCAACAAAGACATACAGATGACCAACAGGCACGTGAAAAGATGCCCAACATCACAAATTATCAGGGAAATGCAAATCAAAGCCACAATAACGTATCACCTCATACCTGTCAGAATGATTAGTATCAAAAAGACAAAAAATAATGATGTTGGTGAGGATGTGGAGAAAAAGGAACCCTCCTGCACAGCTGACGGGAATGTAAATTGGTGCAACCACTGTGGAAAACAGCATGGAGGGTCCTTGAAAAATTAAAAACACAATTACCCTACGATTCGGTAATTCCACTACTGACTATTAACCCAAAGAAAACAAAAACACTAATTCAAAAAGATATGCACTCCTATATTCACTGCAGCATTATTTACAATAGCCAAGATACGGAAGCAACCTAAGTCTCCATAGATGAACGGGTAAAGAAGATATATATAGATATACAGATATACAGATATACAGATATATAGATACACACACAGTGGACATTACTCAACATAAAAAAAAATGAAATCTTGGCATTTGGGACAACAAAGATGGACCTAGAGAGTATTATGCTAAGTGAAATGAGTCAGACAGAGAAAGACAAATACCATATGATTTCGCTCATATGTGAAATCTAAAAAACAGAACAAATGAATAAACAAAAAGTAGAAACAGACCCATAAATACAGAAAAAGACTAGTGGTTGCCAGAGAAGAGGGGCAGGGGAATAGGCAAATATGGGTGAAGGAGAGTGAGAGGTGGAGGCTTCCAGTCATGGAAGAGTAAGTCACAGGGATGAAAGGTACAGCATAAAGAATTTAGTCAATGGTAGTATAATAGAGTTATATGGTGACAGCTGGTGGCTACACTTGTGGTGAGCACAGTATAACATACATACTTGTTGCATCACTATGTTGTACACCTGAAGCTAATGTAACATTGTGTGTAAACTATACTTGAAATTAAAAAAAAAAAAAATACCTCCTCTTATGGTTCCAAAGTTAAAGAGGCAAAAAGCTTTTAAAAGACCGGTAAAAATGCTGGGCACCAAATATCACTATTATTTTCAAGGTTTTCTTGCTAACGTGGGTTTTTCCAGTGGTCTTACGTTATGCATTTATATTAAGAAAACATATTATAAACGTACTTAAATGGAGATACATTTACTCACTTCCTATATTCACTGACTTCAAGTCCAGATGCTGCCACTTTGAAGCCAGGAGATCCTAAGATAAAATTACTACTCTGAACCTGTTTCCTTATCTGTAAAAAGAGGACATGCAATAGGTCTTAAGGGCAAAAAGAGCCTGAAATGGCCACAAATGCAGAATAGCACTCACTAGGTCAATGCGAACTGCCCCTTTGTAACACAACTATACTCTCATAATAAATGTCCTAATATTGGGTAAGACCAATCATCTTCTTTCAATTAGTTTTAGAAACTTAGTTAAGATGAATGAGGAAAGACCAGGTCCTCCCTCTCCCATTTGAACTTTTTTTTTTTTAAGAGTTCTCTCAAATAGATAAAGCTATCAAAGTGAGAGACTGGGGTATTACAATAACAAGAAAAGAACAAAAAATCTAGCAAAGAAAAAAAGGCAGCTCTTCAGTACCAAGAAATGGGGATTCCTTTCCCTGTATTAGAGCTAAAAACTTACTACAATTAAAACTCTTAATACTCTTGTCAACTAGTTGTTTCAGACACTTGCTAAGCAGAAAGACAATCGTGAACAAGTATGTGGAGAGTTGGGCATGGTGGGAGGAAGGAATTAAGAGGCAATTCCAAAGGCTTGAAGCCAAGTTTTACAGAAGACTCACCTGTGACGAGAAAAATAAATAACAAAGCGAAGAAAGGAAAAGGAAAATCTATTAAGCACAAAAAATCGTATATCTCATGCTTTCAGATACAATCTCCTACAAGTCTCTTTAATAATCTACTTGCGTTAGGTTGCTCAGCACACCTATGGGCAGAGCCAAATTTGAACCAATATCTTCAAACTAAATCCCACAGTTTGGGGGGGGTTGTGTGTGGGGGGGGTTGTGGGGTGTGGGGGATAAAGTTTCTACTTGTCCTGTCAGTTGAGGTAAAGGCATCAATCAACTCAATGGATAAGGACTGAGTGCACAGCACTGGAAGAGAAGTTCAGAGAAAGTGAAAAGTTTGGAAAAGATAGTCTTGAAGGTGCATTTCTGAACGGGGCCTTCTTGGCACATAAGAGACAAAAATCTGCTTCACAGAAATTTTAACATATGAAATAAGGCAAATTCTTAAAATTCCACATCATTTCACAATAAGAGTCGAGAGGCCTACCTAGCAACAAAGAACAGAAATGTAACTATTTACTGGTTCAGGTAGACTCTTAAACAATTAAAATTTAAAGGCAATTAGATTTTACCAGGACTTCCATTGGGCCATTTCCAGAGGCAGCCAACAAAGAGAGAGAGCAGAAGAGGTCTACGGTCAAACAGAACTTGACTCAAAGACCGTTTAGTTGGGCTTAATTATTGTCAGTATCAGTCTGAATAAAAAGACATTATCCTCAGGTTAAGAAATACGCACTTATCAAAGGTTAGTGGACTTATTTCCAACTCTGCTCCACCCAACCCACTGAAAGACCTTACCTAGACAGAATCATTCATTGGAATGTTAGAAATAAAAAACCCAGATCAAGAGAGGCAGTAAGGGTGGAAGACAAGAAGCTCTGGGGTCTTGCTTAAGCTAAGTAACAAATTCAAACATATTTCTACAAATGCCTATACCAAAGTAATCCTAAGAATCACTGAATTTTGAAAACATGTATGGTATGTAACTGTGAAAAATAGAAATGTTGTGAGGGAGAGTGGCACGGATCAGAATATATACCTTAAAATATGTCACTTTGGCATATGGATTACTTTCAGCTAAAGGCAATTGAGATTTAACAGATGCAGAAAGAAGTCTTCCCCGAGCCTCCCCTACCTGACTAAAAGCAGGAACTTTTGAGAAATGAGGACTGCCGTAATGAGGACTCTGGGGGAGTTTTATGGCCAAGGAGATGATGTAAATAAAGGTAGCACTGAGATGAGTCTGCACAACAAACCTTACTAAAATAACCCCTATCTTCTGTTACTTTCCCCATATACTTAACTTCCTACAATTTACTGCTTCTAGAAGCCCAAACTCCTTTTCCTTTGTCTAGCCACTTCTCCATATTTTTTTTGCATTTTTAATTGACTTTATTTTTTAAATTGTTTTTTATTTTACTTCCAGTATATTTAATATACAGTGTTATATTAGTTTCAGGTGTACAACACTGTGATTCAAGAATTCTATACATTACTCAGTGCTCATTGTTAGTGTACTCCTTAATTCCCATCACCTATTTCACCCAACCTCCCACCCATCACTTCATAATTTATCATTCTTTGTTAATATGGTATATAAGCTTTCAAGTCTTACCACCTCTCTGTGGGTTTTCATGTCTTTCCTGTGACATGAAAACCCTAGTGCACATAAAAAAAGTGTGTGTATATACCATACACACACACACAGACACACACCCATTTCCTCCTGTTAATCTGTCTTTTGTCAGTTCAATTAGCAGGCACCAGTCACTGAACCTAAGAGGGTAGAAGGCAAGTGTTTCCTTCCCCAGATAAGGAAACTAAATCTCTAGTGAACCCATTTTCAGTACTGTATGAAATCAGGCCCCACTATAAACTGTTTCCTGCTAAATAACGTAGGCCCTTTGTGGAAACAAGCCTTTCATATAACCTCATGCCATGACACAGAAGGAACCCTTGGGCTCGGAGTCTAGCAGGGGTGGGCTAGAATCCAGATACACCCATTTATCTTGGGGGTGAACTTACTTACCTATTTAGTTCTTTGGTTTTCTCATCTCTGAAATACAGATAGCATACCCAACTACCTCTTCACTTCATATCATTTTTGTGAGGATAAATGTAATACACAAAAGACTGGACACATAATTACATTTTTACAGTTTTAAATAGTTCCATAAGAGCCCTTTCCAAATTCAGGAATCACAGTTGATTTAAGGCAGGCTGCCTGGAATCCAAACTTTGAGAAACACTGCCTAACCCATTTTCAAGGTAAAATGGAAGAAATAATAGGCAGGGATTTAAAAAAATCTTTAAATCTAACCTTTAGAACATAATACCTGTCCAGCTCAGGGAATGAAGAACTTTAACCTAAAGACCCCACCCATGCTACTGCACTATTAGGGAGAAAAACCCTGGCAGAGCTCTCAGAGACCTGACTTCGCTAGCAATGTGGGATGTATAGAATAGTCTGCTGCCTTAAATCTGGGCTTTTATCATTCGGTAGATGAGTTTCTGAGACACCCACCTGCTCAAAAAGCTGCAGTTAATTCCCTATTCTCCTACTATGAGTCTAAACCAGAGGATGGCAACCTATTGCCCCAGAGCCAAATCTCTCCTAATTCCATTTTTTATAAATAAAATTTTGTTGGAACACAGCAACATCCAACCTTATGAATTACCCATACTTGCTTTTATACTTCAACAGCAGAGCTGAGTACTCGCAACAGAGACTTTATGGCCCACAAAGCCTAAAATATTTACTGTCTACCTCTTAACAGAAAGTTAAAAACCTAAATGTCCACCAACAGGTAACTGAGCAAACAAAGTGGTATATTATTATAATGGCATACTCTGCGTCTAAAAAAAGAATGAGGTGGTTCAACATATTTATTCTGATATGCAATAGCATTCATGATAAATCTTAAAACTCAAGAAAGTAATATGCCATATGATACACCAACTTTTACGAAAAAGGAATGGAAAGAAGTATGCACATGCTTATAAATACATAGATCACTTCTGGCAAAAAAAGCCAAAACATTGGTAATGATGGTGACATCTGAGAGGGAGAACTCGACAAATGAATAGAGACGATGAGCATTTACTTTTCACTACCTATCCTTCTGTGCATTTTTAAATTATGTACTATGTGCGTGTGTTATATATTTTTAAAACATTTTTTATAAAATAGAAAAGTCAGAGGGTACCAAAAAAATATTTGAAAGCACAAATTTTCCTCTCAACTAGCCAGTCCCCACTATATTTTGTCTTCTAACTATTTACAAACTCATTTTCATCTGTTAGAAAAAAGTTTGACAATTTTTTTTTTTTTGAGCAACACAAGCGGGAGGGAAGGTTTATTAAAGCAAAAAGTATACTCTCAAAATATGAGAGTGAGCAAGAGAAAGAGACAGACAGAGGCAGGGAGACAAAGACAGAGAGACAGACAGTAGGTTGCACCTGACAAATCTTTTTTAAAGTGAAAATAAAAGGGTAGCGTAAAGAAAAAAACAAAGGCTATTATCTTTCTTCTGCTAATCTTTATCACTTACATTTACATTCCATTTCTTTATTAGATGGAAAAATCTATTAGATTAAAAACCAGATGATAACTATGAAACTGCTGAAGAACAAGACTCAAACAGGCTAGATTTCAAGAATGAAATGTGAGAAATTCATTCGCCCTTCAAATAATGCTGACCTTGGGATTAGATGCCCCTCTCTTCCACCTCCTGAGAGATCGCCTACGTTCACCACGTCCACTAAGTAGCGAAGTACACAGAACTACCAAATACAGTTCTGCAGTGAAGTCTAGGCTTGTTCTACCTGTATATGTTTCTTTCTGCATCAGCAATTTTAACACAAACTGTAAAATCTGACAAATCTTTATTTGTAAGGACTTAGTTCTGTGTTTTAGCAGTTATAAATTTATTTAGGGCAACTAAGCACTGAATATGAAAGTCTCAAGTTAATGTCTAACCATTCAATTCACTTTCCTATAAATCTCCACCACTTAATGCTGTACCTAGAAGTAGGGTCCATTTAGCTGTCTTTCTCTTAAAATTCGGCTCCTCTGTGCCTTTACCATGTAAACAAAGCCGAAGTCAAAACCTACCAATGGAGACAGAAGGGAGACCCAATGGACAAAGATTAAGATATATCATCTATCTTTTCATTGGGAGTCACTGACTGACTCCAAGTCAGAGGTCATTCTGTGTTTAACATAGCACATCCAATGCCATTTTTGTCTTACTGTCCTAGGCCTCTAAGCTGGACGACCACCTGGTTGGAATACCTAGGGAAATTCAAGCACCAGATCAAAAGTTGAGCTAGATGGTCTTTTAATATCCTTCAGATTTCATCACTGAAAAGTAAGAAAAAAAATTTAAATATCCTTAAAAGGGAAGAATTACAAAGTATTCTAAACCAACAGTTAGCAAAGGTTTTCTGTAAAGGGTTAGGTAGTAAATATTTTCAATTCTGTGGGCCATACTATCTTTATATCAACTACTCAATTCTGCCATTTGGGGCACAAAATCAGCCATAAATAATTAAGTAAACGAATGGGTACGGACGTGTTCCAATAAAACTTCACTCAGAAAAAGAGGAAGGCAGTGTGAAAGCCATAGTTTGCTAATGCCTATTCTAAATAATGATTTCCTATATCTCATATTCAGGAAAATGAACACAAATGAGAAATGCATCAACAGGAAATCAGTCTGGTCTGAAAATTCATCTCCTGTGATTTCACTATTATTAGACTTACCATGCATAGCAATGTAAAATAGTAAATACTTGTTTGGTATAATATCTTCAAAAACAAACCAACACCTGAATGCCAGGCTTCAGAAATATAATAAATATGCCTGAGGCTAAATGCAAAATTAAAACATATCCTATAGCCAGTTTCAAGGTATGTAAAAAAAAGAAAATCTGTATTTTTAAAAGGAAAGCCCATTAAGATGTTCAGGGGTGAGGTTTGGGCAATATTATTTTGGAGAAAGGTGACAAGTGAAGAAAAGCATAAATACACTCCTATCACAGAGTCAGAAACCCTAGACCACTATCTTTTTCAAAATAATTTTGACATAATAATCAAAAAATAACACAGAATTGGGGTGCCTGAGTGGCGCAGTCGCTTGGGTG
Source organism: Ursus americanus (assembly GCF_024610735.1). Classification (NCBI taxonomy): domain Eukaryota; kingdom Metazoa; phylum Chordata; class Mammalia; order Carnivora; family Ursidae; genus Ursus; species Ursus americanus. The sequence goes on along the minus strand of NC_142150.1, from coordinate 3,600,679 downwards.
TCTGACTCTTGGTTTCAGCTCAGGTGACTCTTGGTTTCAACTCAGGTCACGATCTCAGGGTCATGAGATCAGAGCCCAGTGTCAGGCTCCATGCTCAGCGCAGAGTCTGCTTGAGTTTCTCTCTCCCTCTGCTTCTCCCCACTATGCACTCACATGCTCCATCTCTCACTCTCAAATAATCTTTAAAAATTTTTTTAAAAAAATAACAGAATTTAAAGAGGTCATGAGCTAATCTAACAAGATATAAAAGTCTGTTTATATACTGGTACACACCTAAAAGAACCTAGATTCTTCTTCTCTACTGAAAAGTATAATATTTTTTACAATTTTACTTAGCTACAGGTTATATATGGGGGTGAGGAACAGGAGCGAGGGGAAAAGAGACTAATAAGCACATGATAAATATCACATAAACATGAAAATCCCCCCAAAAAGCTACATGGAGCTGCAATGACTGTGAGGGGATCCTATACACCCTACACATATGCCTCTGCTTCCTCCTCCTTTTCCCTTTTGTTTTTCCACTAAAAGGGAAATGGGGATTAGGTATCTCTAACCAATCGAAATTAATGAACTCTCTAAACCAGAAGTTCATGAACAGGCTTCGGGGGGGGGCGGGTTTAAGGGTAGAAGTTCAAGAACACGTTACAGTTTCAAGCAAAATATTGTTGTGTGTCTGTATGTATGTACGCAAATAGAGTCCCATGCATACATCTGCACATTTTTCTAGGGAAAGAATCCACTGCTTTTATCAGATTCTCAAAGGGGCCAATGAGCCAAAACAGTTTAAAAACTACCATCAAATTTTATGTGTATTATGTGTGCAAGCAGGAAGGAAGGGGGGACTTACCATACAGAGAACAGACTTCATGGGTACTGATGAAAAATGCTATTCACATCTACTCTGGAATAAAAATTTATAAATGGTTAAAACATAATTACACCAATCTCCCTTGAGGCCTGTTATGGATTGAGCTGTGTTCCCTCAAAAGAGATAGGCTGAATTCCTAACTCCCAGCACCTCAGGATGCGACCTTATTTGGAAATAGGATCATTGAGGATGTAATTAGTTAAGGTAAAAGATACCACACTAGAGCAGAGTGGGTTGCTAATCCAATTATCACAGGTGTCCTTATAAGAAGAGAGCCACGTGAAGATACAGGGAGAACTCCATGTGTCAACAAAACCAGAGATTGGAGTTACACAGCTACAAGCCAAAGAACACCAAAATTGCCAACAAGAAAACCAGGAAGAGGCAACAAAGGATTCCTTTGCAGGTTTCAGAGGGAGCATGGATTTCAGACTACGAGACAATAAATTTCTGTTGGTTTGAGCCACCCAGTTTGCGGTACTTTATTACAGTGGCCCTAGGAAACTAATAGAAAGCCCAATATCAATATCGACAGCAACTAAAATCGGAGTACAGTGAAAAGGGCTTCTAAAGATGATGCGCACGCTCTCATGCCATAATAAACACATCAGGGGCTCTTCCCAACACACGAGATATACCTTCAGTTACCAAAATACACCCTACTTAATACTTAAAAATGGACTGACTTTTCCAAATGGGTGCAGGGTACGAGGATTAAAAAAACCTTTTATATTCCAAAAGTAAAAGATCAAAATAAGGTCAATGTCAGATCCCAGAACAAATCATTGGGGTGTATTCCTTACCAGACATTTCCACATGGTCAAATCTCGGTATATAGTAGCAGATTCAGGAAAAGCAGTGCTCTGATTATTTATTGCTGTGTAACAAAATCACTAAAAAACTTAGTGTCGTAAAACAACAATAATCATTTTCATCTCTCTCACAGTACCTGTAAGTTAGGAATTTGGAAAGGGTTCAACTAAACAGTTCTAGCTGAAAAGTTCTAGCTCCTGATCTTAGATCCTTCCTATCTCTCCACATGAAGTAGTCTGGGTTTCTTTGCAGCATGGTAATCTCAGGCTAGATTGCTTACAAAGCTGCAGTCTTCAAGACCAGGATTCTAGTATTAGGTAGCAACTCTCTCACCTTTTCTTTTTCTTTTCTTTTTTTTTTTTTTTAAGATTTTATTTATTTATTAGACAGAGAGAGAGCTCACAGGCAGGGGAGAGGCAGGCTCCCTGGCAAGCAGGGAGTCTGATGTGGGACTCAATCCCAGGACCCTGGGATCATGACCTGAGCTGAAGGCAGATGCTTAACCGACTGAGTCACCCAGGTGCCCCAAAGCAATCTCATTCTTCAGAAATAATTGATGCTACTAATCTGATCTATATCTTTCGAGAATAGCAAGACGCAAGACCTTTTTTGTTTTTGTTTTTTTTGAGAGAGAGAGAGAGCATGCATGCAGGAGAGTGGGAACGGGCTAAGGGGGAGAGAGAAAGAATCTTAAGCTGACTCCACCCTGAGCATGGAGCCCGATGAGGGGCTCAGTGCTACCACTGCAAGATCATGACCTGAGCCAAAACCAAGAGTCAATGATGTTTAACCGACTGAGCCACGCACGTGCCCCAAGAATAGAAAGACTTTTAAAGCTCAATCCAAATAATCATACTTGTTTAATTTGAGAACTAAAGTGTATCTCTCACCTTTTCTGACTTCACCTTGGAAGTCACACAGTGTAACTTCTGCTGCATTCTATTGCTCACAGTGATCACAAGACCACCCAAATTCAAGGGGAGGGGACATAAACCCCACCTCAGGATGAGAGGAGTCAAGATGACACTGAAAGAACATGTGAGATGGGAGATATTGTTAAAACCATCTTTAGAAAATACCATCTGCCACTGAGAGCATGGAAAGATAACTGCTTATTACTTTTGAGACTATCAACTATTTAATTCATGTTGGACCTATTTCTTGGGTCTAGGGAACAACAAAGAATTGTTCCTTGTTACATATTTTTAGTCACCCAAAATTCCTTTAAAACATATGGCCCCACGGGTCTCATACTTTGAAATATTTTGCCTACCAAATAACCTCTTTTACTGAACAAAAATTTCACTTTTGTTTATTCACTTAATTGTGAACCTCTAATCAGTAAGTTACCACTTGGAGTTGACACACTTCTAGCCAAAAGCAAGCCAACTCATTTTAGTTCAACTGTGAAAAGGCTTCACCTTGTAGATAAGTATATACTTAAAAATTTTTGATAGTCTTCCATCGGGAGGCATACTGGGAATCATTGGTCTTACGTCTTTTCTATTATATTTTAGTAACTCTGCAATCATTATTTTGTGTTTTAAGACTCAACATAAAAGAAAACCACCTCTGAAAGTAGGCTGTAAGCAACAAATAAAGGGCCAAAATGCAAACCCGAAATGCACAAACTATTTACTGTACTCGAGCTGATAAGAATAGTGGGTTCCTTTCTCCCTTTTCAAAAATTAAGGCTTATAAGGCATTTTTCCACAAACAAAAGAATAGCTGTAGCATCTTGGTTAACATTTCTTTTTTCAATAAAAGATGCTAGTGTCCAACACTGTTGTAAGCACCCATTGAAGTAGATATAATGGGCACTCTGTTTGCCTACACAGACACTGGCATATGAATACTTAACTCTCTGAATCCTATTTTCCTCAATGTCTAAGATACTTCTTGGTGGTTAGGAATCCCAATAGGTTCATTAGTTCTCTTAGGGGCACTACACAACTATTTTATACACTGAGGTGGCTCCATGAGCATGGCACTCTAGCCAGCATTAAATGCCTCTAAGGCTTCATTATCCTGGAAAATATTAGACATTAACAAAAATCAGACTCCAAATTCCTTTGAGTGATATAAAAAACACAAAGACATCTTTAAAAAGTCAAGTCTTCCTCCATCAGAAAGTAAATGTCAATTCTACAGCACTAAAATTATCTGCTGACAAAAAAACTTAAATTTTTCAGCAATATCCATTTTCTTTTGTTTCTCTTTCTGTTCTCAAAGCCTGTACCAGTGGGGTAACTTCTCTACTGTAAAGCCTACAGAAGGGTAGAGTTCCTATTAACACAGTTTGGTAATATACAGTTCCATTGCTTATAAAAGTATGTGTTCAATTCTATTCTGGGAGAAAACAATTTTTAAAAAGTAGTTACCATAAGTCACATGATTTTTTCTTAAAGTATTGTTCTACAGTCTCTCCTCACCTTAATAAAAATGTCTTCATGTTAGGACATGAAATTTTTACCCTAAAACTTTCAGACTCAGAAAAGTGAAATATAGCATTCCAATATACATAGCTATACGAATACTTTAAGTGTATTATCAAAAATCAGGCTTCTTGAACACAACTAAAGAAAGGGAAATACCCTGTTTGGCTTAGGAATTCATGAAAGTTGTACATTTGACTCCATAATATACCTAATATAAAAATATTTCAAGTTACTCAGTAAAACTGATGTTAACAAGAAAATGTATTATGTTTACCATGAACATTACATATACACTACCTACAGGTTTACCCAAAAATTGACTCAGGCAGATAACTAATTATGTATTTTGTGTGGTGTAATTTAAAACTACCAAAGTCTATTCACGAAGATTAAGATCATTCAGAACAAGCTGGTAGAATCAGGTATTTCACTGCTTATAGAAGCAGTTTAGATTCAGTTTAGAAGCAATTCAGACTCAGTCTGATTATTAGAGCGAATGCCAACCCGTAACAGCAGCAAAGCAGTTTGAAGTTCCTGGTTTATGCTGTATGCTGTAGTTCCTAATTGCTCTTGTGTCACTTTCTTATGTACCTTCTGAATCTGTTCTCAAGGCTGAACCTAAAAACAGGCAGTTTTCCAAATCATGGTAAATGGGGCTGGGAAACTGTATGCTTTACCCCCAACCAGGGATCAACAGTATATAAGCATATCAAAGACTACCAAATGTCCTGAGGTATAGAAGCCCACTGAATTCTACTTAAACCCAGCCTTTCACAAATTTCTCAACACAGCCAGAGAAACAATGCTCTGGAGAAGCTCACAGATTACCTTCTAAGGTAATGATTATCCAAAAATGGACCAAACCTCCCATGGACTACAAATGATTTAGAAAGCATTATCTTCCTTTGATTCATAAGACTACTTATGAATAAACTATTAAGCCAGTGATTAAGAGTTACAAAAATGGGCATGTTATTAGAATGTTACCAAAGACTTCAATCTGTATACAATTAATACCTCTGGATACTGCAACTCCCAAGGCTACAAAGCTCCTACCACATATGCACACTCAAAAGCTGGAATTCTGACATTTTCAAGAGAGGCACTCACTGTCAGTGAAGTTGTGTTGTCTTTAGCTGGCCATGGTTTTCAACAATCATTATTTTTACTTTTTAATTAAAAATTAGCATTAGTTGAGCTTCATTCATATCATTTTAGTTGTTTTATTAAACCAGCAGAATATATTACACAATTGTATCACTAGGATTTGAGACCTACAGTTTTCTAACTAGTCTAGTTATAGCAAGTATAATTTTTTTGCGATTCAATTAGGAACTAACCATACCTCTAACTGCTGAAGAAAATCCCTCTTTCCCAAAATGCTTGTACCTCGACAATTATTATTTTTCCACCAGAAAGTGGGAATTATTAAGCTAAAGAATGATCCAGCTAAAAAGCTGGGATTAAAACCGCTTAAGAGTCACTGTTTTAAGGGTCCTTGCCCTGGCTATAGTGTCACCAACGCAGGGGCAGGTGTTCTCCCTGCCCACCAGGTCTATACCAACCAAATGTGACATAAGTACTTGGAATCAGACCCTTCATGGAAGTAAAAATAACTTCTCTGAACTTGGATGTGAATGATCCCTCCAGTCTCTAGTTCTGGGAACCATCCAGAAATGTCTTAAAAAGGACTAAATCTTATAATAAATTCTCTTCCCAAAAATCCTTTCCTGGTTTATCTTTAAAACTTTGCCAGGTTCATAGATAGAGCTTGCAACTAAATGTTGCAGGCAGGGATCAGCTCAGAAAGTAGAGAAAACATGAGGGGAGTGTCTGATGACTTTGTGGATTCTTAGTATGTTTCCAGCTGTGAAACTGATTCAAGCTCCTAAGAACCCACCTGAATAAGCATTTTAACCATGGGTTACTGTGGCTAAAGATTGGTTGAGAACATGTACAGCAAAGTAAAAACATTAAGAGTATAAAAATCCAGGTAATTCTTAGTCAATTTATCAATTGAGAATCAAAGCCATAATACTAAAAGCGCTAGAGTAAATATACTTCCTTCTCCAGAAACTGAGATCCAGAATGAAGACAACCAAAATCAGTAAGCACAACAGACTTATCAAAAATCAGTAATCAATAATCCAGTCAAGAAATGGGCAGAAGACATGGACAGACATTTCTCCAAAGAACACATACAAATGGACGACAGACACATGAAAAAATGTTCAACATCACTTGGCATCAGGGAAATACAAATCAAAACCACAATGAGATACCAACTCACACCAGTCAAAATGCCTAAAATTAACAAGTCAGGAAAAAAACAAATGTTGGTGAGGATGCAGAGAAAGGGGAACCCTCTTACACTGTTGGTAGGAATGCAAGCTGGTATAGCCACTCTGGAAAACAGTATGGAGGTTCCTCAAGATCCTCAAGGAAGAACCTCAAGAAGTTAAAAACAGAGCTACCCTACAACCCAGCAATTGCACTACTAGGTATGTACACAACACTATGATCTGAAGGGGCACCTGCACCCCAATGTTTATAGCAGCCATGTCTACAATAGCCAAACTATGGAAAGAGCCCAATGTCCATCGACAGATAAATGGATAAAGAAGATGTGGTATATATACATATATAAAATATATATATGATATCACTCAGCCATCAAAAAAGATGAGATCTTACCATTTACATCGACATGGAAGGAACTGGAGGGTATTATGCTGAGCGAAATAAGTCAATCAGAGAAAGACAATTATATGATCTCACTCATATGTGGAATTTAAGAAACAAAACAGAGGATCATAGGGAAAGGGAGGGAAAAATAAGATGAAATCAGAAAGAGAGACAATCCGTAAGAGACTCATAACTACAGGAAACAAACTGGGGGAGGGGAGGTCAGTGGAGGGATGGAGTAAGTGGGTGATGGGCATTAAGGAGAGCATGTGATGTAACGAGCACTGGGTATTATATGCAACTGATGAATTACTGAACTCTACATATAAAACTAATGATATACTATATGTTAACTCTTCGAATTTAAGTCAGTTAAAATTTTTTAAAAAATCAGTAATGAATAACTGAACTCTTGGGACTGCCACTAAACACCCGACCTTGGGCCAATTAACTGCTCTGACCATTCGCAAAATTCACTGAAAAGGAGCCAAAATCACTGATGGTTAAATCCTCCTTCTCCTAGCTCTCAGAGTCTATGTATCTATTACTATGTATTAGAATAAGCTGTTTTCTAGTAGTACATTAGATACTCAGAGAATTATTAACTCTAACAGGTCACAAAGGGTATCATTTTAAAGCAATACACCTAAAATTCACTGATCTTCACAGTCAAATGTCTCAATAGCAGCTAATTCAACTGTTCCTATCTCCTGAGGATTCTGCTTATGCTAAAAATCACTATTATGTGCTAAGTGAAATAAGTCAAGCAGAGAAAGACAATTATCATATGGTTTCTCTCATCTATGGAACATAAGAACTAGGAAGATCGGTAGGGGAAGAAAGGGGGGGTAATCAGAAGGGGAAAGGAAGCATGAGAGACTATGGACTCTGAGAAACAAACTGAGGGCTTCAGAGGGGAGGGGGGGTGGGGGAATGGGATAAGCTGGTGATGGGTAGTAAGGAGGGCACGTATTGCATGGTGCACTGGGTGTTATACGCAACTAATGAATCATCGAACTTTACATCAGAAACCAGGGATGTACTGTATGGTGACTAACATAATATAATAAAAAACATTAAAATAAAAAAAATCACTATTATGCTTACGTTTAAGGTGCAACCCACCATCTTTTAAACCATATATTTCCAAGAAACTTACTTAGGACCATCCCTCAAACTAGATGGATGGATGATAAACACACTCTCAGGGCTCCACAGAGAATCAATCCTTTCAGTCCAAGACACATTTCTAAGCCCCCATATCACATACAGGAATGATTTTAACACAAATGTACAACTCAAAATACTTTAACAGACCCTCTCCTCCACAGATCTCAACTATATAAGGGTAAGTTAGGCCAAAGTATTTTTTTCCTTTACCTTTAAAAAACTGTATTTATATATTTACTCATTCTTAAAGTCATATTCTACTTCCTATTAATTCAGGATGGATAGCGCCCCATTATATGAAGTACCATATACTTATTTCAAAATCTTTTATAAAATCATTCAACATATTTATTAAGCAGGCTATAGCTTACTTTTTCCCAAGAATTCAATTAAGAATTGTTCTATTTTGGGGGTGCCTGGCTGGCTCAGTTGGTAGAGCATGCTATTCTTGATCTCGGGATCATCAGTCTGAGTGCAGAAATTACTTAAACATAAAATTTTTCAGGGACACCTGGGTGGCTCAGTCAGTTGGGCAGCCAACTCTTGATTTTGGCTCAGGTCATAATCTTGGACATGGTCCTGGACTGAGCCCCATGTTGGGCTCTGCGCTTGGCAGGGAGTCTGCTTGAGTCGTCTCTCTTTCTCTCCCTCTATCCCTCCCTCTGCTCATACTCTCTCTTTCTCTCTCTCTAAAATAAATAAATAAATGTTTAAAAAAATAAAAGTAAAATAAAATCTTGGTCTATTGTTCAAAATTAGGCATATGCATAATGAGTTTCATAATTTTTATCACTCAATAATGAAAGACACTTGTTTGTAAAAAGTGAGCAGTACACACAGAAATAAATTTGAGTTGAATTTTAGCAGTGTGTTTTCTGCCTATACATTAAAGAATAGTTTATTAAACTAGAATCCACAGACCCATGATGGGTTCTGAGAGTCTTTTTAAAATTTATTTGAGAAAGAGAGAGAAAGAGCAAAAGCAGGGGGAGGGGCAGAGGGAGAGGAAGAAGCAGACTCCCCACTGAGCAGGGAGCCCAATGACTCGATCCCAGGACCCTGGGAACATGACCTGAGCCAAAGGCAGATGCTTAACCAACTAAGCCACCCAGACACCCCAGGTTCTGAGGGTCTTATTAATCCCCTGAAATTATAGGAAAGACAAAGTGTGCAAGTACAGTAATTCCCCCTAACTTGCACTGGATACATTCCTAGACCCCCAGTGGAAGCCTGAAACTGCAAATAGTACCAAACCCTATACATACTGTTTTTTCCTATATATACCTATGGTAAGTTTAATTTATAAATTCGGCATGGTAAGAGATTAACAATAATAATAATAATAAAATAGAACAATTATAAACAATATACTGCAACAAAAGTCATATGAATGTGGTCTTTCTCCCTCCAAAAACATCTTATTGTACTGTACTTACCCTTCTTCTAATAATGATGTGAGATGATAAAATGCCTACCTGATGAGATGAAGAAAGGTAAATGATGTAGGCATTGTGACTTAGTATTAGGCTACTACTGACTTTCTAATGTGTCAGAAGGAGGACCACCTGCTTCCGGATCAAGGTTGACCATGGGTAACTGAAACCATGTAAAGCAAAACTACGGACAAGGGGAGATTACTGTTTGTTTTTCTAAGGAGATAGCACAAAGCTTTGAGAAGATGCTCAAAAGAGGTCATGACCTTTGACTAAAAATCTCTGCATTATGGAACATATTTTAAGATTTTATTCTCAATTAATACTTCAAAGTATTTAAGTCAATACTCCAAAATAATAATATATAATGGTAAGAATTCCTTAAATTCAAGGAGACTTTCTCATGTGAGAAAACTCATGTCATGACAACATTTCTCGCAAGAATTCCATAAAAGACAAGAATGATGTAAACTAGATATTTCAAAGTAATCTTAAAATTGTCTAATGGTTAACATTTAAACACATACATATACACCACCATTTAAGATCTCAAAATGATTTATATTTGAAAGCTGGTGGCACACACAAAAACATTCTAGACAAAATGGATCCATTAGTACATGTGGTAATACGATATTTAGAAGCTTTTTAATGAAATGTGCCAAACAATTCACCACAGACAATGAGAGTCATAAAGCAGTGTGTCCTAAATTGTAATACAGAAATTGGCTTTTTTCAAATATTGATTTAAGATTAAAGTATGTCAATATTATGCTGTAGGGGTCTAAAAGGTATACAGAGATACAGATTTAGATATAACTTTTTCTATGAAGCTGAAGTTAGATTTTTCTAACTATATGCTTTCTCCATGTGATCACCCTCATCACACCCCTTAATGTTCTTTTTCCCTAAATCCTACTTTTATTCAGAAATAATGTTATCTCTCACTTAAAATCTCTACCACCAATTTTGGTATATGATCTCACATTGCTATATTATTTTATATATGTATATTCAGTCTATCCAATTACATTACCCCTGCCCTACAGTAGATTATTATATCTAATTCCTCTCGCCTAGCACAGTATAACATACAAGTCTCAAAATATACTTAAATGAACAATTTCCACTTCACTTAGCTTAGCATGTCTATTGTCACACTCATCATGCTATATGGTAGTAACTAGTAAAAATGTCTAGGGATTTGCTTCAAAATAAAAAAGGGGCAAGTGGGTGGAGGTAGAAATGAAACAAGATTAACCACAGGTTTGTAACTGCTAAAGTTGGTGATGTGCATTTTATGTTGGCAATTTTCCATAACACAAAGTTTAAAGGAGATTCCTTCTCCTTCTAGGACAGAAAACTTTTCAAAAACAGGTCCAGTAGTTTTCTTCTTTATACATCTGCCCCACAGAGAGCAGATAAATTTACTTGACTAAACACATTTCATTATTTAGGCAGAACTACCTTCCAAAGAAACTTTAAAATCTTCTGTATGGTATTTTATTTAAAGGATCCTTTTATTAAACTCAGATAAAACATATATTCATTTGCTAACTATTTACAAAGTACCTAATTTCTCAAATATCCTGTCTTAGTAAATGTAGGGTATCAAAAATAACACATCCTCTCTAATATATTGGATCTGATAGTACTCTCAAGGATCCATAGAAAAAAGGGCAAGGAGAGAAGGCAAAGGAAAGAAGACAAAGAAAAAAATAGTAGAAAGGTAATAAATACAGTTTTTAAGAAGGATCTAAGGCATCCACGTTTTTCATTAAAGAGAGAGCATTCAGTTTGTTCAAGCTGGACAGGTCTAAAAAGTTCTCCTCCCCACTCCATTTTAGAGATGAGAAAACTAAAGCTCAGAGAGGGGAAGTGACTTGCCTCAAGTTACACATTAAGTTACTAGCAAAACCAAAATTAAAATTCAGATCTGCTCATTTGCAGTGCAATGTGAATTTTCCACATCAAAGTACTTTCTTCTACACTATAATATTCACTAACTAAAGAGAATGACTATTTTACTATTAATATGTACTTCAGTTTATATAATACCACAAAAAAAAAGTTAATAGGCTAAGTAAAGGAAGGAGGTGGGAAGAAAATGCACACAACAAACTGCTAAGGCGTTGTACATGCAGACTATATGCCTATACCACACTTCCTCAATTCTGAGACACACACGTGACTTTAAGACATAGTAGCCATTTGGGAGTGCCTCTCTACTTACTAGATGCTGTGGTGTCCAATTCATGAATCATTTAATAAAGACAATTAGAGCTTCAAATAAAAAAAAAAGACTTAGTATCCATTTCATAAACATTTTTAAAAAGACACTATAAATTACATCGTCATTTCAAAAAGTACTAAAATGTGAATACATAACCTCTAAAGGTAATATAATGCACCCTTAAAAGACATGCAACAATCATCATCATTCAAGAGCCAGTGTCACAAGGCAAACACACAGAGCAATAGTCCCATCTTCTAAGGTAACAGTTACTAAACACCTAAGGCTATGTGGCATTTTTTTCAATTCTAGGTATTAATATAAACAAGTCTTTCTTGCCTTTTATGTCATATGCATGAATTTTGGTGTTCCACAAAGCAAGGTTTGAATCTCAGCTCTGCTCCTACCTCTCCAACCTTTGGAAAGTTAATACTAACTTCTCTGAGCCTCATTCTCTCATCTGTTAATAGGTTATCCACCTTGCAGAATTGTATGAGAACTAAATGCAATAATTTAAGGAACATAGTACAGTACCTAGATGAAATTTTAAGTTTCCTCTCACAACCCCTATGGGCCAAATTAAACTAAAAACTAGATCCTATTCTTGACTTACAAGATCCCTCCATCTCCATTTTAGAGACTGGAATAAAACTGTACTGATCCTGGGGCAAATCCTACTAGTTTGCTTTCAAATAATTATTTGATTAGAAAAGTTTATTTCATTGTCTTGAAATTTGTCTCTTTTCTTCTTCAAATTTTGAAAAGTTAAAAGAAAACAACGACAAATTTTAAGTTAAATTAGTTATATGTCAATTCAGCACTTTCATATCGCCTTACTGAACTGAAACTCTAAGCCCATTACAAACCCAGTAAGAGAGGAACTATAGAACCAATGTGTGGGAAGAAAGAAAGGTATAAAGTCCAAAGGACACAGTTAAAATGACTCAATTGAATGAGTGGTGTGCTTTTGTTTAACCTTATATTCATTTATTAAACCCTAAAAAAAACAATGTTCAGAAGAGCCAAGACCATATCTCCATGCTTCAAGGTGATTTAGTAACCTGATCCCTCAGATTAAGCAAATGCCATCCTTCAGTATATACAGTTTCAGGATGTGTCTAGTCATTTCCAAGACAGGAATGTACTGACCAAAGTACCTCATATGCAGCAGTACACACTGAAATAAGATGATCTTTTCCCCTACCCCAAACAAAATTCAGAGAAGCCCACCCACATATTCCCGAATATTAGCTCATTTCAGTAGAATGATTTTCTCCCCCACTAATTATGAAAGTAATGCTTGTTTTTATAAACTTGGAAAATAAAAAGAGTATGAGCATTTTTAAACCACCCATGATCTTACCAAAGATTAAAATATTAGAAAGGGACATACCAACATCTTTCCTATGAATTTGACCATAACTGCCATCATATTTTAAATTTGTATAGAGCACTTGCCACTAAACATGAGTATCTGCCTATACCTTATTATCTTAATTCTGGTTTTTGAGACTAAATTCACACAAGTTTTTCTGACTTAACTCAATGGTTTCTTCTCAGTCTTTGTTCTCTGAGTCTCTCAGCCATATATTTTGCTGTTGACTACTTCCTCTTTCTTAAAACTATTTCTATCCTAAGTTTTTCAAAACAGTACATTCGTCAGTGTCTACAAGAGTCTCTCCAACTCATCTTTTTCTCTTTCTTCACTGGCTCCCTTCTATTAATTCCTGACAACCTCCAAAAAAAATGGCTCCAGCCTGACTTTTGGATTTGCTTGTCAACTCTGACCCTCCAGCATTTAACACTGTACCTGGCATGAAGCATATGCTCAATTAATATTTACGGACTCTGTCAATCCTGACCTGGCTCCTACTAGCTGTGTGACCTGGGGCAAATTAAATCTCTCTGAATCTCAGTTGCCTCATCTATAAAACAGAGATAATCAAAGAAAGATGACGCTCAAAAAGCTCAAAACTGTCTGGCACCCAATAAATTTTGCTATTATTATCAACATAATCCAGGATGGAACTCAAAAATATTTCTGATTATTTTATGGTTGAACACCAAATCTACCTCTCAATAACCCAACTTACTGTCAACATATTTTCTTATCTCAAATATCAAAAAATATTTTCATGCTCTTTCCCTTACTGTCTCCAATCCATCATTAACTATTCTAATTCTTCTCTCCTAGCCACCAGACAGAATCATTATTTTTTAACTAAGCTACAACCATAGATTTAATTGCTCTCCACACTCTTAAATCTTCGTTCAAATCTTCCATCCTCCTTAAAACCATTTTTAATGTGTCATTCTTGTCCACAGTGTATTTGATAGCATGTCCAAACTACTGGAATGTCATCTTCATGTCTTCTAATAACATATCCACACTCCTAGTTCCAAAGATGTCTCAAAACTCACCTCTTCCTGGAAACCTTCCCTGATTAACTCCATACCACTTGGATTACTTCTCTGCTCTTGAGTCCTCAGCACTTAGGTATTCTGTTATACTGAGGGTAAAATGTGATCAGTGAATAGCAGTGTCAAGAAATTACTTCCATGAAATTATTTCTACCTCTTAAAGAATGATCCATTAGCTATGATGTTCTGGTGATCTGGCTAAGGAAATATCGTATACAACATATGTCCTCTTTGGTTTCTGTCCTCCGCACTTCATGTTTGTCAAGAAGCATTTAACTCTTCACAATCCTTTTGTCCTATCCTCAAGCAGATATTAAACCTCAGTGCCTATCAACTCCTCCCATTTCAATCCACTGAAAATGTGGTAGTGGGCCAATTTTGTTTCTACTACCTCTTCTCTGCCCCCAACCTCTGCCCACACCCCACAAATAAAAATTCATAAAGCTTTAAACAGAGAGGCAGTAGCAGTGATACCCCCAACCTCTGCCCACACCCCACAAATAAAAATTCGTAAAGCTTTAAACAGAGAGGCAGTAGCAGTGATACACACATACCATGTCTTTCTTCCTCTTAAGTGAAAAGAACTTTGAACCTATTTAGCTACAACACTCTTCCCAAGACTAAAAAACTTGCCAACAAGTATGATACGTAATCAAATTCTACTGCATCAAAGTGGTTGATCCTACAGTAACAGAATTGTACTTATATGTTAATTTTCACTATGTTACTGTAAGAGTTCTTGCATAATTTTTATGCTATATTACACACGTCCAACAAAATAGCTGAGAAACTCCCCTACAGGACAGATTTTCTGAAAGTACCTTCTAATGCTGCCTTGAAACCAACACATTCTAATTTTTTAAAAAAACATAAAGAATTAAGTGATTCCTCATTGCCATCCAATCAAAAGCGAATAACGTTTGTGCCTTTACTTTTCAGAGGGTGAGTTTGGGTGCCGCTGTGGCAAAACAATTAGACAGATGAACTATCACGGGGGTGGGGAAGGGAGACACCATCGGCCTCAGTAGTGAGAGTTACCTCTAAGTACTTGGCCCTCATGAGTAGTGAATGAACCTATCTATGAACCTGGCTGACTGACTCCTACCTGAGACTCTCAGCTCTCCACACCCTCCCAAAAGGAACAGTTACTCTTGCTCACTTAGTCATAAAAGATCCACACCCTTCGGCTACTGTATATACACCCACTTCGTCGGCTCCTTGTATACTTTCTCCTAACTGGCCACCTAACGCATTCTAGTCAAACAGCTTCCATCCACACCTCACCTAAAACCTTCTTCTCTCAGTCACCTTCCGGTTTGAGTAGGTGCCTCTTATTCCAAATCCATTTGTCCCCCATTTGTCCAGAGATCTTAACCTTCAAAACCCTACCCTCCCTTCACTCCCAGACGATCTCCCCCCACCCGCTATCAATGCCTGCTTCCAAAAGCCCAGCCACATTCCCCGGCTCCGCGCCTTCTCCCCGGCACCCTTTTCCGAGCATCACCCTTTTCCCATCGCTTTCTTCCCCCTCAGACCAGAAATCCTTTAATCACAGGCCTCCTCTGACTGCCACCCCGGAGCACACGAGCCTGCTTCTCCGTTAAGTACCCCGCCCCACCTTCGCCACCTCTATGCGGCCTCCCCACACCAGACTGAGCCCCCAAGGCTCCGCCGCTGCAAACCAGGCCCCTCCCTGCGTCCCCGCTCGCCAGCCCGGCCCTCTGGAGGGCAGCGGCCCCAGCCCAGCGGCGCATAGACCACCCCGGGCGAGGCTGGCGCCCCCGGCTCCGGGCGGCCAAGGGTGGGGGTGGGGGTGGGGGCGGGGGCGGGGCGGCGGGTGTTGCCTCCGCCGCTGGCGGCCTGCCGCCCCGGCTCCAGCAGCCCGAGCCAGGCAAGAAGGGGCTCGCAGCCCGGCCTCCCCTCGCCTGGCGTCGCTACCTCTCACCTAGACGCAGAGGCTTGGGCCTCGCCTTCCCCCTGGCTGTCCAGCGATGGCGCCGCCGCCGCCGCCGCCGCCGCCGCCGCCGCCGCCGCCGCCGCCGTCGCGCTCTCCTCACTCGCTCCTCCACCACCCCCGACCGGCTGCTGAAGAGCGGACGGGTAGTGGCACGCCCATTGGCTGTGCCACTCACGTCAGCCTCCCCGACCCGGACCTCGCGATGTGACTGGCTGGCGCGGCGCCTCTTTTCCACGTCTTGTCCTGATTGGCCTGTCTTCTCTCTCGCGCCCCCTTACGGGGAGGAAAGCTCACCCCCCTCCCCGCTTCGGCCTCCCACCCCCCCCAACCCCGTTTCCATCACGGCGGGCTGGGGGCGGGAGCGGGCGCGGGTGGGACACGAACTGCCAATGGGAGCGCCGAGAGAGGGCCGGGAGGCGGGCTCTGCGGCCGGCCGGTCCACCGGGGAAAGTTCAGCCAATGGGCGCGCGCCCCACATCCCGGGCTCTGGAGCGCCCGCCTGGCCGCTCGAGTTCCGGCGGGTCGCGCCCAGGGCCACGCCCGGCTGCCCATCGCGCGGGAGGGGTACCCATTGGCAAGGTGGGAGAATGCGGCGAGGCCGGCGCGGGAGAGCGCGGGCAGCCATTGTGGCGTGCTCCCGCACCGCCTACGTGGAGTCCGCCGCTGGGGCGGTGAGAGGGGAGCAGCCGCTCTGTGGACTCCTGGAACCTCGGCGGGATGCTTTTTAGGGAGGAAGCCGAGCGTGCGTCTCGTCCAGCGCCGCGGACGAATCGTGCCACAATAATTTCGTACAAAATGTATCGATGGTGAGAGAAGTTAGAATAATGGTTACCTCGGGGGATGGAAGGGGCACGAGGCAACCTAATGAAAGCTGGAAACGTTCTGTCTCTTGATCTGGTTGGTATCCATCTGTAAAAATTTATCAAGCCGTACAGTTAATGTCAGTGCACTCAAGACACTTTAATATATAATATTGTATAATATCTCAGTTTTTAAAAGGATTGTGAGAAAAGCTCAGTAATAACATTACTGTAACTTTAGGCTCCGTGAGACTCCCGTGGTACAAACACTCACTAGGATTTATCTACCTGTCATTCAAAAACTACAAACCATAGGAAGAAAAAGAAAAGGACTGTGAGAATTTAAAGTGAGTGAAAGCTTTTGGCGCAGTGACTAGCTCACAGGGGTTGATACTTAAGGATCAACTAAGATGGTTCAGCGATTTTTCTTTGAGGATTTAGAGCTTGTTTCAGTGTCTTGGCTCTGTTAGTGGCACCAAAGCACCCATGATGCTGCACCCGAGTTTAGTGAGCTGCCTACCTCTTTGCTGACCTAAGTTCTGAACCCAGGAAAATGTAATTTAAATACCATAGCTTCTAAATAAATGAATGAATGAATGAATTTAAATGCTATAGCTTCTAAATAAATAAATAAGCTTAAATACCATAGATTCTTAAATAAATAAATAAATAAATAAATAAATAAATAAATAAATAAATAAATTTAAATACCATAGCTTCTAAATAAATGAATAATAGATAAATAAATACTATAGCAACTGCCCTGGAGGAGTTCACCGTCCAGCACCACGCACAGTCATTCCTGCAGGACACAGAACACAAAGCTGACACAGCTGCTTGCCCTCAGGGATGAGACATTCCACTAGGTAAGGCCAGATGTGTGGGCCTGGAATCCAGTCCAGTACCAGAATTCCGAAATAGCCAGGGCCAGGTGAAACACTTATAAATAGGTCAATAGTAACCTTTCCTAAACAAACATAAGAAGTCTGATCCAAGTTCTAGCCTGTGAAAGAGCACCAGCAGCAAAAGAATTGAAGATGACATGATTCAGGGGCTCCTGGGTGGCTCACTCCGTTAAGAGTCTGCCTTCAAGCCCCCGTGGGGCTCCCGGCTCAGTGGAGAGCCTGCTTCTCCCTCTCCCTCTGCCTGCTGCTTTGCCTACTTGTGCTCTGTCAAATAAACAAATAAAATCTTTAAAAAAAAAATTTTAAAAAGACTACATGATTCATATTTGTTAATTTAGTCATTAAGTTGTTCAGTTCAGATAAATTCCTTTATTTAAAGTACTTGTCCCTGAACTAGGCATATAATTAGGTAAGAGTATTTTTCCAAAGAGCATAGGGTATAATAGGAAAACAGACATAAATGGATCATTCCAATGTAATGCAGGTTGAGAAAATACATATAAAAACAATCTAATGGTGTAAATGCCAGCTATCTAACAATTTAAATGCTTAGGGAATTTAGGAGCATATTTTCAGAAGACCAGAACTAAGTAATCCACTGCTGAGATTTATCAGCATGTGCAATTAGATACTATTTCTGGAGAATACTTTCATTGCAAATTTTTACATTTTTGTGCATACACCGTGATTTTTTTCAAATAGCTATATAAAAATGTAAACTATTAACCTAGTTCTGAGGAAACCACATGAAGAAATTAAGTAATTGCTTAATGAGTACATTATGATTTTCAAAAATAACATTAGGGTTGAGAGCATAAAGGCATCTCATTTGATTCAAGTCAATGTGTGGGTAACATGTACTTCCAGCAGAGATATACCCCTCCACAATCCTCCCCCCCCCCCCCGATGGGCTTTCTTGAGGAGAACTTTAAAACAGTGGTTCACTCTCCAAGATGGTACAAACTCATGGGGAGGTTATGTTGTATTGACCAGTGTCCCTCAGTGCACCATCATTCCTAAGTGAATTCAAAGAATTCATATATCTACAAAAAGTGAGTCATGGTCTCCACAAAAGGCAATGAAGGATTTTGCCCAGAGTCTAACCTACAATGTAGTAGTGTAGTAATACCAAAGAAAGCAATCATTCATTCAAATGCTTTCCCCATCTTGCAACAAGAGCCCTGAAGATTGGGCTGCCATATATTGGAATCAACTGCACTGTAATTTTATTCAAATATGAAATACCTGTATGAGCTTTTGATCCTTGCAATAGAACACGATTCTGTAAATGAAGGTAAATTCCACCAAGCGGAAATAATTTACACCCATTCACAAACAGTTGACAACCTAAAGAGAAATACCATGTACTACTGAGAAAATATATAGGAATAAACACCAGAAACATATATGCTACACATAATGTTGTTCTAGATAACTGTTATGAATCCCTCGGAATTTCATAACTTTTTTAAAACAAAAAACAAGGAAGTTCAAGCATTAATTTTTTTATGTAAACACTGCCTCTTCCTGCTCTGAGGAAACACTTTTCTTACTGCATGTGTTATTTTCTAACTGGTAAATTTTTCTGCCAATGTCTTATTAAACAGTTTTGATGAGGTTTTTCACTCTACCTTCCCAACAACCCTATGCAAGTATTCATCTGAATGTCATGGATGGGAATTCTTAAGCTTAGTGAGACAAGTAGCTTGCCCAACATCACACAGCTGTTAGGTGACAAAAGTGGGATTGAAATCTAAATCTGTTTGATGGCAAACCCCATAATCTTTCTACTGAGCCACGTTTGCCATCTCCAAAACCAGATCAAGTCGTTTTGCCTTACCCTTATCACCTTTATGTTCCCCCCAGTGAGTAGCACAGAATCTTTTCATACGTCTCTCATGGAACTCCTAGAATTAGTAATTATTTTTACCATGCTTTATCTTTACAGATTTCATGACAAGGGAGAGTGTGAACTATTTAAGAGTAACTTTCACATTAAAAATACTTGTGTTGACAAAACTGAAGTTGAACACAACTTCCTTTGTAGTTACGGTGGAGAACCCATCACAGCCATCTAGAATGCATCAGAGATGCTCACTTTCATAGTGTAGAAAGAGTTTCAGGCCACTGCTGAGAGAGTCAAATTTCTAGTGGGAGCAGTTATTCTCTGCAAATCATTTGGTCATCTCTACCTTGCCCTTTACTCAATTATGACCCAGAATCCGTCTGCTTTAAACATAGTTTTAAAGCCTGTTATTAAGGGAAAATAAAAAACAATTTTACCAGGTTTTCTAACATTTCCACTATCCATCTATTGCCAGTTTGAACAAGTACACACAGGTCCTTGTAGCTTCATTTCCCCATCTATAAAAGGAGGGTGAAACTTAATGCCAAGTATTTGTTCTGAGCGTTTCAGAGATCTGTGAGATAAGTTTGGTTTTCACATGGAGGTGAATCATCTGGCCCTCAGTTATTCAACAACTTCAACCTAGGTGAAACAAAAATATAGCTGATATGTTCTTGGCCCTTCTAAATCATTCCTTGTATCCTACTATTGACTTTTCAGTTCTTGAAGGGTGGCATGATATGCCAGCCCCAAATATGCCATTTTGGCATAAGGACTATTTTTGAGCAAAAGGCACTTAAAAACAGCAAATGCAAAGAAGGGCATTCTAATCTTGCCTGTTCTTCCTGAAAACAGGAGATAAACACTGCCATGTGAAAGATGCCCTCCCTGTACCAGGGGAAAAGAACATTCTTCAATGGGGGATCAAAGCCAAGAGAATCCTGTATAAATAGACCATATTAAAATAATACTTATCTTCCTATGGCCTTCCCATATAGTTTAGATACTTTTCCACAATTGCCTTTTTGTTCAACCTAATATAAAAGCCTGTAGGTTTTGCCATTTCTTTAGTAGATCTTCCTTAGGAGAGCTCCTGTATCACATAAAACATAGATTTGTGTGCTTTCTCCTGTTAATCTGTCTTATATCAGTTTAATCCTCAGAATTAACTGAAAAACCTTGAGAAGATAGAGGTAAAATATTGCCTCCCCTACAATTTCTGGTGACAATGATGGGACGTCAGTGACTGTAACACTAAGAGATCCTGGGACATCTGACAAAAAAACCAGCAGAAGGTAAGATCCTTACCACATCAGTATCTCAGATTTCTGCCTGCAGGCCCAGCCAAAAGGAGAACAATGAGTCTCCCTGTATCTTTTTTCTTTCTAAATATAGATTGACAGGAGAGAAATGTTTGTCAAAATTAGTTCTTTGAATTATGGCTCTTGTAAATTTGGTTCTGGGTACCCAATGGTATAATCCATAGTCTCCTAGTCTTTGTTTTCCTTGTCTTTCTTTTGTGGTGTTTATCATAAGGGGGAAAAATCAGAGCATCTTCCTTTCATCCAATTTTATGTCTTGAGAGCGTGGCTTTGGATCTCCATCACCCGGAGGGTACAAGTGCTGGAACCAGACAAACAGGCTGGAAACCCAAGACACAAAATGACAAGCAGCGTTCTCTTTGTCCAACATCACCAGCTCTTCAGAAGTTTGTCTTGAGAGGCTCCAGTCCATGAAGGGCCTTTGTTGTCTCACCTTCTTTGCCTTCATAGTGTTAGGAAACTCTCCTCCTGACATCACCCACGCAGTACCACAGATAAGCCAGTCTGTAGCTGGAGGTATCTTGTCTTCCCATATGTAACAAGAGACGCTAGTTTCACAAACACTATTCTTACCACCTGTGACAATGAAAGTCTTTGCACACTTAGGCTAACTCTGGGAATGAACATACTGGATTTGGGGAGGGCTGCATCCTTTTCACTCTCTTTGGGTACTCCTCTTGTATCTATGGTTAATCCATAAAGGCTTTTTGATTTTAAACCATAAAAAGGCATTTTGTTTTTGAGTCACAATTCAAATAGTTATATTTTCTGAAATAAGTCAGACAGAGAAAGATGATACCATATGATTCCACTTATATGTGGAACCTAGAAAACAAAACATATGAACAAACAGACTCTTCAATACAGAGAACCAACTGGTGGCTACCAGAGGGGAAGAGGAGAGTGGCAAAATAAAGGGGATTAAGAGGTAGAAACTTCCAGTTATATAATAAGTCATGGAGATGAAATGTACAGCATAGGGAATATTGGAATAACATTATATGACAGATGGTAACTACATGTGTCATGCTGAGCACTGAATAATGTATAGAATTGTTGAATTAATATGTTGTACACCTGAAACTAATATAACATTGTATGTCAATTATACTTCATTTTAAAAAGAAGGTATACTTTTGAATATTTGGACTTTTATAATTAAAAAAGATTTTCTTTGAGAGAAAGAGTGCTTGCATGTGCAAGCTAGAGGGGTGGTAGGGGAGCAGAGGGAGAGGGAGGGACAGAATCCCAAGCAGGCTCCACGCCCAGCATGGAGCCTGATGCAGGGCTTAATCCCAGGACCCTGAGATCATGGACCTGAGCTGAAATGAAAAGTCAGACTCTTAACCAACTGAACCACCCAGGCGCCCATATTTAAAAGAAGTTTTTAGAGAGTTCTTATCCTAAACAAATGTCGTATTGTTACCTATAAGAAGATCAAATTGAAAGAGTGCAAAAAGCACTCTTACATAAATTAATAAATTTTGTGTTTCTGAATTTATACCTAACTCATCACTGAGTTTTAAAATGAAAACTCTAAGTTCTCTTTTTGTATGACTATATGCATCTAGGTATACATGTTATGTAATGTGTTATTTTTCTACTTTCATATGATATTGCCAAAATTACTTTGTAAAAGAGCTCTGTTTAGTTGGTTTAAAAAAAATAAGCACTTACATAAATTAAGCATTTCTAAAACTCTCAGAAATATAGAAACTAACCTAAATGTTTTTCAAGTTCACAAGATCTAGGACAATCTTTGGTAAATTAAAGCTAGTTTAAGTTTGTTGGTTCAATAAAAACAATCATGTCTTCAGAGTTGTAAACATTAAACATAATGAAGAGATACAACTTTTTCTACTTGGGCTTACTAATCAGATGAGTTTATCTCTACTAGACGCTTAAGACTATAAAATTATAAATTCAGTTTAAAAACAAGATGTACAATAAAAATAAATTGCTTCATGTATGTAAAACACAGCAGTACAAAATAAAAGTTGGAGAGAACCGTATGTTTTAACTTTTAAGTTCTCTCCTGTGATTATCTAAAGAAGACTAATTTAAGATTATGCTAACTTTGTTTCATTAAACAAAGTATTATGTCTACTTAAAAATAGTTTCCAAAATCCTTTTGGAAACTTGAAACCTTAAAGTTATATTAAACCTTAAAGTTATATTAAATTAAATTAAATGATGGATACTCATTGAATATTTAAATCATTTCCAAATAAGATAATACACAAAACATTAATTGCTAAACATAAGTTTATCTGCTTTTGGCTTCTCAATTTTTATAGAGAAAAAAGATATTTGGGGGTGCCTGGGTGGCACAGCGGTTAAGCGTCTGCCTTCGGCTCAGGGCGTGATCCTGCCGTTCTGGGATCGAGCCCCACATCAGGCTCCTCCGCTATGAGCCTGCTTCTTCCTCTCCCACTCCCCCTGATTGTGTTCCCTCTCTCGCTGGCTGTCTCTATCTCTGTCGAATAAATAAATAAAATATTAAAAAAAAAGAAAAAAGGTATTTGGGTCTGTTAGTAAGCATATCTTTCACCACATTAAAGAAAAACTGTACTGCGAAAAAGTGTAAGTCTTTAAGAATTATAAATATTTATAATTATGTATTTATAAATTTACTAAGCTAGTAGAGGATGCTAATATATACAATCGTTCACAATTGCCTGCTTCCTAATTTTCACTGGAAAATAAAGGTTACTAAATGGTTAAAATTTGTAATCTATATATTTATAATCTATATATGAAAATAAAACTACTAAAAATAAAAACAGCAAAGGGAAAAAAAACTTTGTGTACAAAGTATAGGAGGAGAATGGGATGTGTTTTTATATAAAGAGTATACAATTAAGGCAGGATGTGTTTTTGTGAAGGAAAAGAGGAAGTAATTTTATCCTTAAGCAAAATGACTAAACGTTCCAGAATAAGAAAGAGAAAAGGAGTAAGACAAAATCAAATGGATGTAGAAAATTGTAGGTTTGTGGAACAGAAATTTTATGTTGCAAGGTCAAACCTGGCCAAAATTAAAGGATAATTTATAAGAGTTTTAAAAAATGAGCTCAAGAATATATTGATACAGAATAAGTTTAATTTTCTCCCCATTAAAATGACAGTTTCTTAGATTATTGGTCTGCTTTTAATAAGATATTTTAAAAATCTCTTATTTTTTTTACCTTTTATATCATCTGCCAAGGAAATAAAGATTCTGTGTCTTATCAAAATAATTTCCTGTGCTTCACATTGTCTTTATCAGGCCTTTGTTTACTTAAGAAAACTGGATCTTCAATATTAAAGAAGCTGAGGTTTTTTTTTTTTTTAACAATTATGTGACTTTCTATATTTACCTTTAAAATCTTTTAATGGTCACTAATAAGTTAGATAACTAAGTATTTTGTCATTGGGATACTACTTAATCAAGTGTTTTAAACCTTTAGGCTTTTTGTTTTTTTAGGTAATAAGTGACTATTTATTTACTTACTTATTTATTTTTTTAAAGATTTTTATTTATCTATTTGACAGAGCGAGAGAGCACAAGCAGGGGGAACAAGGGGAACAGTAGAGGGAGAAGGAGAAGCAGGCTCCCCACTGAGCACAGAACCCAATGCGGGGCTTGATCCCAGGACCCTGAGATCATGATCTGAGCCGAAGGCAGACGTTTAACCATCTGAGCCATCCAGGCGCCCCATAAGTGAATATTTATTAAGGATAAGAACAAAAATCACAAAAACATCATAAATTTTAAAAGATGGCCACACAAATATCACAAAATCTAGATACTTAACAATATTTTCATTAACTCCTTAGTACTCTACAATCTTTCCTACATCTTAGGATTTTGGATTACCTCATTATATGCCAATGATTTTGTAATATTGTCTATAAAAATAACAATGGTAATTAAGCCTTTCCTTCAGGGGTACCTGGGTAGCTCAGTCAGTTATGCATCTGACTCTTGATTTCAGTTCAGGTCATGATCTCAGGGTGAAGGGATTAAGTGTCACCTTGGTCACTGCACTCAGTAGGGAGCCTGCATCAGATTCTCTTCCTCTACTTCTCCCTCACCTCTCCCCTACTTGCACTCTGCCTCTAAAAATAAACAAATAAATTTGGAATGCAGTCTTGGAAAGGAGATTGGACTTAGGTCTTAGTTCTCTTATCCCTGGAAAGTAGTAGCAGGAAGAAGTCAGGCAGCCAAGTGCAGAGCTGGCCACAGAGCCAGAGTGCTGACTGCCACCTCGTGCCATGTCAAGGGGAGCTCCAAACCTTTAGACATTTTTGACAAAATTCCCCAAATCAAATTCAAAATGAGTCTCTTGACCTTGAACTAACTTTGGAATTTCTCAGAGGGTCCCTAGATATCTCAAAGATTTGTTCTCTATCCTTACAAAAAGAGGTTAAACGAATAGCTTGAGATATGCTATTACATGGGAAACATTGTCAAATAAAAGTGATAATTAACTTTCTCTAGGTCATATTTGTGTGAATAAATGTTACCAATATTTAAAAATTGTACAGAATTCCTAGAAACCTGTCAGTGTCCTTACTGCCTATATAATCATTCAAAATTTCAATTATTATTTGAAAACATTGCATTTTACAGAAATAACCAAATGTTCTTGTTAATTATATCATTTTTTTAATAGTGAGCTCTCACCACATCTGTAACCATAGCTATTTTTAAGTCTTTTCTCATTCATAGACCATTGCCTTACTCTTGGTTTTTCTCTGAGAGCACTTACAATCAACTGCAGGCAAAAATACTTCATCTTTAAGGAGATCCGTTGCAAGGACCCTGACAAGTACTCTAGAATACAGGTTTCTGATACTTCTAATTCATAACACTAAGCTGGATAAGAATTTCTAGAATTCTGAGGCGCCTGGGTGGCTCAGTCAGTTGAGTGTCTGACTTTTGATTTCAGCTCAGGTCATGATCTCAGGGTCATGAGATTGAGCCCCATGTTGGGCTGTGCGCTTAGCCTGGAGCCTGCTTAAGATTTCCTCTCTCTCCCTCTCCCGCTATCCCCGCTGGTGTGCCACACTATCAATCTCTCTCAAAAAAAAAAAAAGAGGGGGTTGGAGCCTGGGTAGCTCAGTTGGTTGAGTGGCTGCCTTTGGCTCAAGTCATGATCTCAGGGTCCTGGGATTGAACCCCGCATCAGGCTCCGCACTCAGCAGGGAGTCTGCTTCTCCTTCTCCCTCTGCCCTGCCCCCACACTCACACTCTCTCTCTCTCTCAAATAAATAAATAAAATCTTTTAAAAAAAACACGTCAAGAATTTCTAGAATTCTAATGGAAAAACAGATTGATTCATAAAACTGCTAACCCAAGATCAAGCAAACAAAAAGCAAGTACATGAGACTGAATGAACTAATAAGGATGGTTATAATTTTATGACTTTTTGTCATCACAACTTCCTTGAAAAGAGAGGAATTCACCCAAATCTATGGATGCTATAGGCAAAGCCTAATGGTGAATCCTTGGCTTGATTTCTTAGCCTCAAATGGCTTTTAAGGTTCAGTCTAAGATTCCTTATTCAAAGTTCCAACAAAACAGACTTAAAAAGAGCCTATGTGATGAATCATTATTCTTGCTGCACTTATGTAAATTATCAGGCCAAGTTTAATGAGACTAAACTTATTTTACAAAAAAATGGTCTTACTGTAATTATATTTAATAAAAATGGGAAGAGAAAATTGCATTTCAGTGAAAAACTGTAACATACCCTTACAATTAAGATTCTAGCCCTTTTCATTGTCTTTGAGGTTTTTTATTTAACTATAAACTGGTCGAGATCTTGAATTCTTCTAGTTTCCTCTGGTATATGGCCACAACTGTCCAAACTAACATTTCCCATTTTCCTCCCACCCTTCTGCTTGAAATCACAAAGAATAAAAATCATCCTTTTCCCGAAGTCCTATTCGTGAAAGCTGGATGACCTGATATAAACTTCAGAACTAATCACTACAACAGATCACAGATACACAAACTTCATGTCTACTTGTGTAGGCCACTCAGAAAATTCACTGGAACACGCAGTGCAATGAGAGACCTTTCAACTACAAACCAGGAAATTTGTCAAATTACAACTGTCATCCTTTTTCTACTATATAAGGAAGCTTCTTGCTTAAGTCTAGAAATCTTGGGGCACGTGGGTGGCTCAGTCCGTTAAGTGTCAGACTCTTGGTTTTGACTCAGGTCATGATCTCAGGGTCCTGGAATCAAGCCCTCCTTGGGCTCTGTGCTCAGCATGGAGTCCACTTGAGGATTTCTCTCTCTCTCCTTCTGCCCCTCCCCCTGCTCAGGTGCACACGCATGCCTGCTCTCTTTCTCTCTCTAAAAGTAAATAAATAAATCTTTTTTAAAAAAATCTAGAAATCTTCTCAACTGGCTGTCCTGTGGACTTAGAAATTAAGTTTCCAACTATTAATATTTGTTTTTCTTTGATTTCTATAAAAAATACTCCTCAGTAATGCCTCATTGCTCCTACCATGTGGTGACCTAACATAGATGAACAGCTGCCCTCATCTGCGCCACCACCTCCTGAACTGAGACACAGCTGTTTAAATGAACAGACCTATTCTCAAGATTGAGAGACTAAATCACTGAGAAATAGAATAATCTGCCAACTCAGATTCTGGACCATGAATCTTTTGGGGGAATCTTCAAAGAGGGAGAATGAAAGGAGGCAGAATATGCTACTTTGACATAAGGACTATTTTGAGCTAAAGGCACTTAAAAAAACAGATGCAAAGAAGAGCATTCTAATCTCCCCTGTTCTTCCTGAAAACAGGAGATAAACACTCCCGTGTAAAAGACGCCCTCCCTGTATCAGGGGAAAAGGAACATTCTTCAATGGGGAATCAAAGCCAAGAGAATCCTGTATCAAGAGTCCATGTCAATACTTATCTTCCTGTAGCTTCCCCATATCGTTCAGTTACTTTTCCACAATTGCCTTTTTGTTCAACCTAATGTAAAAGCCGGTAGGTTTGCCATTTCTTTGGATCTTTCTTTGCTTATGAGAGCTCCCATGTCATATGAAACCTCTGGGTTTGTATACTTTTCTCCTATTGATCTGTCTTATAACAGTTTAATTCTCAGGCCTGGCTGAAAACCCCTAAGAAAGTAGAGGTAAAATTTTGCCTCCTCTACATTCTCACTATCTCTTCTATTGATTAAAGTGTCCTGGTGGCTCACAGGTGCTGGGAAGAAGAGAAACAGTATTTGTAATACTTCTTTAAATACCGTCTGTGGAGGTACCAGATCAGCCTAAATAACCACGGAATCAGCCTGAGACACAGGAAGATACATCTGGATCTCTACAAATGAACATCTCCAGCGCTGAGTATTGAGGTACCAAGAGGGGAGCCCTAAAACCGCGCACAGATATCGGAAGATAAACGGAAGGGGGAGGGAGCCACTGCGTTTGGGCGCCGGGAAGCGGCAGCCACCTGCACGGGGGAGCGGGCGGACTCACAAAGGGCACCCGCGAGAGAGCGGACTGAGACCGGTGAGCCGTGAACGCGCCACCAGGCATCTCCCGGAACACCGGAATCCCGGTGTGCTCACGGGATCCATACTGAGACCGGGAGCTCCCGGAGCGTGCTCGGGGCGGCTGGCGGCTGGCGGGCCACCTGCACGGGGGAGCGGGCGGACTCGCGGTGGGCACCCGCGAAACAGCAGACTGAGACCCTGAACCAGGTGCGGGCGCCACCAGGCTTCTCACGGAACTCTGGAATCGCAGTGTGCTCACCGGGCATAGACTGAGACCGGGAGACCCGGGAGCCTGCGGGGCGGCCGGTGGCTGGCGGCATTAGAAACACAAAGGACAGAGACGCGCCGGCCCTGGAAGTGAGGGCAGGGACGCCGGGTTGGTGCGCACATCCCGGGACGCTGCAGGGTTGAGCAGCACCAACAGTAACAGAGTTAAAGTGGCCAGAACATCAGTGGAGAACGGGCCGCAATCCCTCTGTTCTGTGACAATGCAGCCTCTGCTGCTCTGACTCTCAGAAGAGGCATAGCCGGCCGCCAGGGAAAGCCGCCAGAGAACAAAAGCCTGGAAATACCGGCTCAGAGAGTGCCCATCCCCATCCTCCCTCGCAGGGGACACGGAGACTCTAACCAAACAGGGTTGCCTGAGTATCGGCGTGGCAGGCCCCTCCCCCAGAACACAGAAGGCAGGCTGAAAAATCAAGAAGCCCACAACCCGAGGCACCTGGGTGGCGCAGTCATTGAGCGCCTGTCTCCGGCTTAGGGCGTGATCCCAGCGTTCCGGAAAGGAGTCCCTCATCGGGCTCCTCCGCTGGGAGCCGGCTTCTTCCTCTCTCACTCCCCTGCTTCTGTTCCGTTCTTGCTGTCTGTCTGTCTCCCTCTCTCAGATAAGTAAATAAATAAAATCTTTAAAGAAGAAGCCCACATCTCTAAGATCCCTATAAAACAAGGGGCATGGCCTGGGACCCAGTCAATAATTTGGGCTCTGGACAACCCCGCAACCTCTCCTCATCAGAATGACAAGAAGGAGAAGCCGCCCCCAGCAAAGAAAAGACAGTGAGTCTGTGGCCTCTGCCACAGAAGTAACGGATATGGATGTAACCAAATTATCAGAAATGGAATTCAGAGTAACAATGGTCAAGATGATGAGTAGACTTGAAAAAAGTATTAAGGAAAATGTTACTGAGAATATAGAATCCCTAAGGGCAGAAATGAGAGCGAATTTGACAGAAATTAAAAATTCTATGAGCTAAATGCAGGCAAAACTAGAGGCTCTGATGGCCAGGGTCACAGAAGCAGAGGAAAGGGTTAGTGAATTGGAGGATGGGTTAATAGAGGAAAAAGTGAAAATAGAAGATGGTCTTAAAAAAATCCACGCCCACGAATGTTGGCTACGGGAGATTACTGACTCAACGAAACGATCCAATGTTAGAATCATCGGCATCCCCGAGGGGGTGGAGGAAAACAGAGGTCTAGAAGAGATATTTGAACAAATTGTAGCTGAAAACTTCCCTAATCTAGCAAGGGAAACAAACATTCGTGTCCAAGAGGCAGAGAGGACCCCTCCCAAGCTCAACCACGACAAACCTACGCCACGTCACGTCATAGTGCATTTCGCAAATATTAGATCCGAGGATACAGTATTGAAAGCGGCCAGGGCAAAGAAATTTCTCACGTACCAAGGCAAAGGCATCAGAATTACGTCAGACCTGTCTACACAGACCTGGAATGAGAGAAAGGGTTGGGGGAGCATTTTTAAAGCTCTTTCAGAGAAAAACATGCAGCCAAGGATCCTTTATCCAGCAAGACTGTCATTCAGAATTGATGGAGAAATAAAGACATTTCAGAATCGCCAGTCACTAACCAATTTTGTAACCACGAAACCAGCCCTACAGGAGGTATTACGGGGGGTTCTATAAAAGTAAAAAGGCCCCAAGAGTGATACAGAACAGAAAGTCACAGCCAATACAAAGACTTTACTGACAACATGGCAGCATTAAAAGCATATCTCTCAGTACTCAGTCTTAACATTAATGGTTTAAATTCTTGCTTAAAACGCCACAGGGTTGCAGATTGGATAAAAAGAAATGACCCATCCATTTGCTGTCTACAAGAGACTCATTTCGAACCCAAAGATACATTCAGACTGAGAGTAAGGGGATGGAGTACCATCTTTCACGCAGGTGGACCTCAAAAGAAAGCTGGGGTAGCAATTCTCATATCAGATAAACTGGATTTTAAACTACAGACTATAGTTAGAGACGCAGAAGGGCACTATATTATTCTTAAAGGAAGTATTCAACAAGTGGATATGACAATTATAAATATATATGCCCCCACCAGGGGAGCAGCAAGATACACAAGCCAACTCTTAACCAGAATAAAGAGACATATAAATAAAAATACATTAATAGTAGGGGACCTCAACACTCCACTCTCAGAAATAGACAGAACACCCTGGCAAAAACTAAGTAAAGAATCAAAGGCTTTGAATGCCATACTCGACGAGTTGGACCTCTTAGATATATATAGAACACTACACCCCAGAACCAAAGAATACTCATTCTATTCTAATGCCCATGGAACATTCTCAAGAATAGACCATGTTCTGGGACACAAAACAGGTCTCAGCTGATACCAAAAGATTGAAATTATCCCCTGCATATTCTCAGACCACAACGCTCTGAAATTGGAACTCAACCACAAGGAAAAATTTGGAAGAAACTCAAACACTTGGAGACTAAGAACCATCCTGCTCAGGAATGACTCGATAAACCAGGAAATCAAAAATCAAATTAAACAATTTATGGAGACCAATGAGAATGAAAATACAACAGTCCAAAACCTATGGGATACTGCAAAGGCAGTCCTAAGGGGGAAATACATAGCCATCCAAGCCTCACTCAAAAGAATAGAAAAATCTAAAATGCAGTTTTTATATTCTCACCTCAAGAAGCTAGAACAACAACAGAGGGACAGGCCTAATCCACGCACGAGGAAGCAGTTGACCAAAATTAGAGCTGAAATCAATCAAGCAGAAACCAGAAGTACAGTAGAGCAGATCAACAGGACTAGAAGCTGGTTCTTGGAGAGAATCAATAAAATTGACAGACCACTGGCAAGACTTATCCAAAAGAAAAGAGAAAGGACCCAGATTATTAAAATTATGAATGAAAAAGGAGAGGTCACGACGAACACCATTGAAATTGGAAGGATTATTAGAAATTTTTATCAACAGCTATATGCCAATAAACTAAGCAATCTGGAAGAGATGGAATCCTTCCTGGAAACCTATAAACTACCAAGATTAAAACAGGAAGAAATTGATTTCTTAAACAGGCCAATTAATTATGAAGAAATTGAGTCAGTGATAAACAACCTTCCAAATAACAAAACTCCAGGCCCGGACGGTTTTCCTGGGGAATTCTACCAAACATTCAAAGAAGAAATAATACCTATTCTCCTAAAGCTATTTCAAAAAATAGAAACAGAAGGAAAGCTACTAAACTCATTCTATGAGGCCAATATTACCTTGATCCCCAAACCAGGCAAAGACCCCCTCAAAAAGGAGAATTACAGACCGATTTCCCTAATGAATATGGACGCCAAAATCCTCAACAAGATACTTGCTAATAGAATCCAACAGTTCATTAAAAGGATTATCCACCACGATCAAGTGGGACTCATACCTGGGATGCAAGCGTGGTTCAATATTCGCAAATCAATCAGCGTGATACATCATATCAACAAGAAAAGACTCAGGAACCACATGATCCTCTCAATCGATGCCGAAAAAGCATTTGACAAAATACAGCATCCTTTCCTGATTAAAATGCTTCAGAGTGTAGGAATAGAAGGTACATTTCTCAATCTCATAAAAGCCATCTATGAAAAGCCTACTGCAAATATTCTCAATGGGGAAAAGCTGGAAGCCTTTCCCTTAAGATCAGGAACACGACAAGGATGCCCACTCTCGCCACTAGTATTCAACATAGTACTAGAAGTCCTTGCAACAGCAATCAGACAACAAAAAGGGATCAAAGGTATTCAAATCGGCAAAGAAGAAGTCAAAATGTCTCTCTTCGCAGATGACATGATACTCTATATGGAAAACCCAAAAGAAGCCACTCCCAAACTATTAGACGTTATAGAGCAATTCAGTAACGTGGCGGGATACAAAATCAATGCTCAGAAATCAGTTGCATTTCTGTACACGAATAACGAGAACGAAGAAAGAGAAATTAGGGAATCCATCCCATTTACAATAGCACCAAAAACCATACGTTACCTTGGAATTAACTTAACCAGAGACGTAAAGGACCTTTATTCTAGAAACTATAAATCACTCTTAAAAGACATTGAGGAAGACATAAAAAGATGGAAAGATATTCCATGCTCATGGATCGGAAGAATTAACATAGTTAAAATGTCCATGCTACCCAGAGCAATCTACACTTTCAATGCTATCCCGATCAAAATACCGAGGACATTTTTCAAAGAACTGGAACAAATAGTCCTTAAATTTGTATGGAACCAGAAAAGACCCCGAATCTCCAAGGAACTGTTGAAAAGGAAAAACAAAGCTGGGGGCATCACAATGCCGGATTTCGAGCTGTACTACAAAGCTGTGATCACAAAGACAGCATGGTACTGGCACAAAAACAGACACATAGACCAATGGAACAGAATAGAGAACCCAGAAATGGACCCTCGGCTCTTTGGGCAACTAATCTTTGATAAAGCAGGAAAAAACATCTAGTGGAAAAAAAGACAGTGTCTTCAATAAATGGTGCTGGGAAAATTGGACAGCTACATGCAAAAGGATGAAACTTGATCACTCTCTCACACCATACACAAAGATAAACTCCAAATGGATGAAAGAGCTAGATGTGAGACAGGAATCCATCAAAATCCTAGAGGAGAACATAGGCAGCAACCTCTACGACATTGGCCAAAACAACATTTTCATGACACATCCCCAAAGGCAAGAGAAACAAAAGATAAAATGAACTTGTGGGACTTCATCAAGATAAAAAGCTTCTGCACAGCCAAGGAAACAGTCAAAAAAACTAAGAGGCAGCCCATGGAATGGGAGAATATATTTGCAAATGATGCTACAGATAAAAGACTGGTATCCAAGATCTACAAAGAACTTCTCAAACTCAATACGTGAGAAACAAATAAACAAATAAAAAAACGGGCAGAAGATATGAACAGACACTTTTCCCACGAAGACATACAAATGGCTAACAGACACATGAAAAAATGTTCAAAATCATTAGCCATCAGGGAAATTCACATCAAAACCACATTGAGATACCACCTTATGCCAGTTAGAATGGCAAAAATCGACAAGGCAAGAAACAACAATTGCTGGAGAGGATGTGGAGAAAGGGGATCCCTCCCACATTGTTGGTGGGAATGCAAGTTGGTACAGCCACTCTGGAAAAGAGTGTGGAGGTCCCTTAAAAAGTTAAAAATTGAGCTACCCTATTGCACTACTGGGTATTTACCCCAAAGATACAGATGTAGTGAAGAGAAGGGCCATATGCACCCCAATGTTCATAGCAGCATTGTCCACAATAGCTAAACCGTGGAAGAATCCAAGATGATCTTCAACAGATGACTGGATTAAGAAGCTGTGGTCCATATATACAATGGAATATTACTCAGCTATCAGAAAGAACAAGTTCTCAACATTTGCTACAACATGGACGGCACTGGAGGAGATAATGCTAAGTGAAATAAGTGAAGCAGAGAAAGACAACTATCATATGATTTCTCTCATCTATGGAACATAAGAACTAGAATGATCAGTAGGGGAAGAAAGGGATAAAGAAAGGGGGGGTAATCAGAAGGGGGAATGAAACATGAGAGACTATGGACTATGAGAAACAAACTGAGGACTACAGAGGGGAGGGGGGTGGGGGAATGGGATAGGCCGGTGATGGGTAGTAAGGAGGGCACGTATTGCATGGTGCACTGGGTGTTATACACAACTAATGAATCATCGAGCCTTACATCGAAAACCGGGGATGTACTGTATGGT
Organism: Ursus americanus; assembly: GCF_024610735.1. Taxonomy (NCBI): domain Eukaryota; kingdom Metazoa; phylum Chordata; class Mammalia; order Carnivora; family Ursidae; genus Ursus; species Ursus americanus. Next base: position 3,566,235 of record NC_142150.1, on the reverse strand, counting down.
GACTAACATAATATAATAAAAAATCATTATAAAAAAAAATAAAAAATAAATAAATACCGTCTGTGGTCTGTTTTACAAGCATCATTGTGAAGAAAGAAAGAAAGAAAGAAAGAAAGAAAGAAAGAAAGAAAGAAAGAAAGAAAGAAAGAAAAAGAAAGAAAGAAAGAAAGAAAGAAACCATCTTGCTGGCCAGTTTCTTTCCTCATCTGGTTAGATGGTTGTTTTGCCCTTTTTTTGTGTGGGTGACATTGTCAATATTTAGATGTCATTTTTGGGCGGTAATAAATCAGTAGAACCCTGAGACCTGGAGACTTTTCTTTTACCTGTCTCCTTTCTTTAATCTTTTTCATTCTTTTTTGGAGATTTATTCCCTTTGTACGTACATCAGAGCAGACCTGTTGCAGATGCCTAGAAATGGGGATCACCAGATGGTCATCTGTATTCTAACATCACAGCAAGTCCAAGGTGAATAGACTCTGACTCACTTGTTTCCTGATTTGGGGGTGGTGCTTTTTGAGAACTCTGCATAAAGTCCCTAAGATCAGTACTAGCATGTCCTTGAGTTCTAAGGAGAGGCCTGTTCCCAGATATATTTGCAAACAAAGGCCCCAAACTGGGAAGAACCTCATGCAGCAAACCACAGCTATGTGTAAAATTTGTCAGTAAATACAAAGGTGTGACTCTTTAAGGAAATAAGACTTATATTTGACTTAGTCTCTAATCTCTTATTCTCCATGCCAGAGTGCACAGGTTAGTTTCTCTGTAAACAAAACCAATTTATTAGAGCAGCCAGTTGCAGGGTGTTGTTTTTTCTCATGAATTAGGCAATGGTGGGCTTGAGAATAAGAAAGCATAGTGATTAAGAGTCCTGACACCAGAACGGAACTCCTGGGTGTAGAGTCCTAGCACCACCACTTATTAAGTGACCTTGGGCAAGCTATTTCCCCTTTGTGCCTCAGTTTTCCAGGGGTAAAGCGGAAATGACAATAATAGCACCTATCTCATTGTGGGTGTTATGAAGCCAAATGCGTTAATCTTTTAAAGCACTTAGCACAGTTTCTGACACATGGTAAGCCTTATCTAAATGCCTGTCTTTAAAATTGTTAAATCTTGAGGCACCTGGGTGGCTCAGTCATTAAGCGTCTGCCTTTGGCTCAGGGTGTGATTCCAGAGTTCTGGGATCGAGCCCTGCATTGGGCTCCCTGCTCCGCTGGGAGCCTGCTGCTTCCTCTCCCACTCCCCCTGCTTGTGTTCCCTCTCTCACTGGCTGTCTCTCTCTGTCAAATAAATAAAATCTTTTAAAAATAAATAAATAAATAATAAAATAAAATAAAATAAAATTGTTAAATCTTGGGGCGCCTGGGTGGCTCAGTAGGTTAAGTGTCCAACTATTGGTTTCGGTTCAGGTCATGATCTTGGCGGGTGAGATCAAGCCCCATATCTGGCTGCCTGCTCAGCATAGAGTCGGGTTGAGATTTTTTTTCCCCCTCCCTCCCCTGACCCCTCTGTTCCTCCCCGCCCCCACTCACATGCACGTTCTCTCTCTCTCAAATAAATAAAATCTTTAAAATTGTTAAATCTTAAAGAAAAAAAAAAAGAGTGAAAGACTTCCTAGAACCAATAATAATGCCTGTCTTCTAGCCAAACACTTCGAAGATACTCTTTACAAACCTCACAAGAAGGTGGGTATTACTGTCTCCATTTAACAGGTAAGGAAGTATAAGATTAGGGAATTTAATTAAATTGCCTAAGAGCATATAAGTGAGTAGTGGAGTTGGGAATTATAACACGGTGTGTATAATTCGAAAGCATGTGCCCTTCTGTTGTGTGGCATTGTTTCTTAAAACTTACCCATCTCTGCATTTATTTATATCCACTCTATTTTAGAACTGGTCTTCTGAGTTACTTTGCCCATACTCTCTGTCCTTTCACAAATAGGTAAATTGATATTGTAAGAAGTTAAGCGACTTTCCCAAGATTATGTAATTATTTAATGACTGTTAAATAGCCATCGAATGCCAACCAAGCATTTGCTGATGAGAGTGATGTACATTGCTTATCAGGGTGCCTTTTCACATGGTAAGCAGTCGACCTTAGCTATTTTTTTTTGAAGATTTTATTTATTTATTTGACAGAGACAGCCCTCGAGAGAGGGAACACAAGCAGGGGGAGTGGGAGAGGAAGAAGCAGGCTCCTAGCGGAGAAGCCTGATGTGGGGCTCGATCCCAGAACGCTGGGATCACGCGCCGAGCCGAAGGCAGACGCTTAACAACTGCGCCACCCAGGCGCCCTGACCTTAGCTATTTTTATCATCATTAATCTGCTCATTCATTCCTTTAACAAGCATTTATTAGTCATTTCTTACAAATCAAACACCTCGGAATAAATGAACAAGATAGGATCCCTTTTGAAGCTCACACTAGCTGTCCCATCTGGGAGCCACTAGATATATGTGGCTATTGAGCACTTCAAATGTGGCCAGTCTGGATTGCAATATGCTGTAAGTTAAAAAAAAAACATGCAGGATTTTGAAGATTTAGCATAAAAAAATAAGATAAAATACCTCACTAATAAATTTTATATTGGTTACATGTTGAAATGATAGTATTTGGGATATATTCGGTAAAATAAAAATATGAAAATTCTTTTCATCTGTTTGTTTTTACACTTTTTAATGTGGCTAGTAAAAAAGTTAAAATTACATGTGGCTTGTGTTAGGTTTCTATTGAACAGCATTGGTTAAGATGGCAAAAAAGATGAACACAATAAAATATAAATGCTATGAGAAGAGTCAATAGAATATTCTATGGGAGCACAGAGAGCAACTGGCTTGGGGATTTAAGAAAGGCTTTACAGAGGAGGTAACATTTGGCTTGAATTCCAAAGGGTGAGTAAGGATTATTGTTAGATGACTATTTTCCAGGCAGAGTATGAGCATGTAGAATGTCACATAAACATGAAAGAGTAACCAACAAGTTGAAATATGATAAATAGCTTGACTTCTCAAGTGTGGGATAGAGGATAAGAGTGCTTGATGAGAAGTAGTAGGAGATGAAGTTGGAAAATAGGTTAAAGAAAGATTATGAAAAGCCTTGCATGCCATGAATTATTAAAAAAATTTTTAAAGATTTTATTTATTTATTTGTTTATTTATTTGTTTATTTATTTGACACAGAGAGAGAAAGAGATAGCAAGAGAGAGAGCACACAAGCAGGGGGAGCAGCCGACAGAGGGAGAGGGAGAAGCAGACTCCCTGAGGAGCCGGGAGCCCGATGCAGGACTCGATCCTAGGACCCTGGGGTCATGACCTGAGCCAAAGGCAGATGCTTAACCGACTGAGCCACCCAGGTGCCCCCACTATTGGAACTTTTAATAAAGACGGCTGATGTTATTTTATTTGAGCTTTAGAAAGATAACTCTAGTGGCCACATGGAAATTGGCCTGAAAGTAGGAAAAAGAGCTGAGATAGGAGCATGGGAAATGAAAACAGATTTTGGTGGTGATAATTTGAGCAATGGTAGTAGGAATTTAGAATAGGACAGGGCCACAAAAGATGGACAGGGCCATCTCAGAACTGATGAGACCTGATAACTCATGTCAGGGAAGCAAAGAAAACAGGGGTCATGAGAGGCACCCAGTTGTGTTTGTTCATGGCTATAGAGTGACATTTCCTTCTGTTCATTCAACAAATACTTAACTGAAACCCTACTTATGTGCTAGATAAGAGGTAGTAGTGCCTAATGGGCTCCTGGTGACAATGTCTGAACTTTATGTGATTATATTTAAAACATTTGCTAGGGATCAGAAAAGAATAAATTATTAAATTCATATATATGTATTGCCCCACTAATGAATTTTATTTCTCTGGAACTGTATCTTATTCTCCGTGACCTTAAAACGGTCAAAAGTCTTGTGCTAAGGTGAGAGTCAGGGTTTCTCATCTAGCCAGTTGGAGCAGGAATCTGGTCCCTGAGGGGAAAGGTCAACTCATAGAGTGACAGGTATGAGGTCTGATAATATAAAGTTTAGGAAAGGATGTGAAGAAACAGGAGCTCTTTCATTAACTGCTTATAAGTTAGTACATTGCATTTTGAAAATAATTGGCAGTTTGTAGTAAAATTGAAAATGTATATTTCATAGAACTCAGCCTTTGGATTTCTGTGTCCCTGAACAGTGCTTTGTAAAGCGAAGCTCAAGCGCCCCAGGCATGTACGGGAGGAAAATATGAGAGCTTCTAATTACACGTATTTTTTAATGTATTTATACAGAAATGAAAAAGAAATTGAGCTTCTACTAAAATTTAGTATTGAAGCTGGTACCTTTATTTAGTGTGTATATCAGATGTCATATGGGTGCTGACAACTTCCAAATTTAAACATCCAGGCTTATCTTCTCCCCTGAACTTTGTCTACTGAGTATCTTTACTTGGAATATATGATTATAGTGAAAAGATGGAGAGTATGAATTTTGTAAATGACAAAATTCAAGCAAATATTTCTCAGTACTATGGGCACAGCACAAAAATGAGGACCAGAGTGCAAGGGGAAACAGAGTTGAGGCATTGAGACTCTGGCTAGGATCAGCTCCCAGAGAACAGGAGAACAAGGAGGACTTAACTGCTCATCCACAGTATAAAGGGAAGGAAATATCCCACTCTCTACCCAATCCCGGGAAAGAATACACACAGTGAGGCATTTCTAAATCCAGGCTTGTCTGGAGTAGTAAGACAAAAATTCTGTCAATCAAAAATTACCCTTCCCAGGAGGCCTGGGCGGTGCAGTCGGTTAAGCACCGACTCTTGGTTTTAACTGAGGTCGTGATCTTGGGGTTGTGGGATCAAGTCCTGAGATGGGCTCCCCACTTAGGGTGGAGTCTGCTTAAGGCTCTCTCTCCCTTCCCTACTGCCCACCCTCCCACCGCACACTCTCTCTCTCTCAAATAAATAAATAAATCCTTAGGGGCACCTGGGTGGCTTAATCAGTTAAGCATCCGACACTTGATTTTGGCTCAGGTCATGATCTTAGTGTCATGATATGAGGGTTGTGAGATGGAGCCTGCATCGGGCTAGCACTCAGAGCAGGGTCTGCTTGAGATTCTCTCTCCCTCTGCCCTTACCCCTGCTCATTCACTCTTTCTCTCTCTCTCTCTTTCAAATAAATAAAATCTTTTTTAAAAATTACCTTTCCCATTTCTTTAAAATCAAGTGTTTATTGACTAGTAATTACATAAAAAATTATGTGTAATAAAGTTTGGACAACAAAGAGGAAACAAATAACTAGCAAACTTGGTTTTCATTCTGGTTAACATAATAAGGTGCTCTTCATTCTTTTGCTTGACTCACTAATACAAAGTTTTCAGTATAGGGTTTGATGAGCTTTGAGTGGTAAAAACAAGCTCTCCATTATAGTAGTTATCAAAAATTATTGACAACCAGGTTAGAGTTATGTTGGCCAGAAGAACTTGGAAGTTCAAGGCAAAGTTTTGGAAATGATAAAAAGTGAGAGAAGGGAAGAACCTTATGTTTGACATAGACAAATGACATATTTCTGTCTTCATTTCTGAAAGGAGAAGTGGCAGTTCATGTTACACAGAACTTCAAACATAGAATGATAAGGAAAAACACCAAGAAGCACACAGATTAAAGAAAAATTAGTTTTATTAGGAGGGAAAGAATCAAGTTCTTTTCTTTCAACATGGTAAAAACCTGGTAGAGATTAGATTTTAGAGTCATTGTTTAATGGTATTATGCCCTTATATTTGCAGAATACGGGCACAACTTTTACTTAATAAAAACATCCAGGGGCCTAAAGGAATCTCACTTTTATTTTTATTTTTTTTGTATTTTTTAATATTTCTTTCTTTCTTTCTTTTTTTAATAATAATTTTTATTATGTTATGTTAGTCATCGTACAGTACATCCTTAGTTTTTGATGTAGTGTTCCATGATTCATTGTTTGCGTATAACACCCAGTGCACCATGCAATACGTGCCCTCCTTAATACCCATCACTGGCCTATCCCATTCCCCCACCCCCCTCCCCTCTGAAGCCCTCAGTTTGTTTCCCAGAGTCCACAGTCTCTCATGGTTCATTCCCCCTTCTGTTTACCCCCCATTCATTCTTCCCTTCCTTCTCCTACCGATCTTCCTGCTAGTTCTTATGTTCCATAAATGAGTGAAACCATATGATAATTGTCTTTCTCTGCTTGACTTATTTCACTGAGCATAACACTTTTAAAACTGGCTCAGATTATTTGAGAAAGTAAAAGGGATGCTAAGGTATCAGAAATCGGTTTTATTGTATAAAGCAAGTGTGATGTTACTGGAGGTACTGCTGGGAAAGCTGGCTGCCAGGAAGCCTAATGGATAAAGGGGTGGAAGTGGGTAGGAGTTGGAGAAGGAAACTACCAGATTGTGGGGTCTGAATTTAAGATTTGCTTGTCCAGAAAGTGTACTTTGGACCTGGAGATGAGCAGGTTCTCAGTGAGAGATTCCTAACTAAATTTTCTGAGGTTGGTGCATTTGGCCTGGATGCTGGCAGATTGATTTATAATTAGGGGATATATCTTTCTAGTGACAGCATGCTCAATTGTCTTCTTCAATGCTTTCCTTTTCCCAGGACCACGGACCCCTCTAGGCTGAATTGGCAATTCAAAGTTGTTGGGTAAGCAGAGAATTCCAGCCAAAGGACCCAGACCTGAAACATATTTTAGCCAGATCAGGACTGGGGAAATATTCCTGACCAACAGAAGAACATTTTTCTTGTGTTAGACACTCTGTCGGATTTTGCTTTTCTGAACCTACTTATACTTTTGGAATAATTTTAGGTATACTAAAAAGTTGCAAGGTTAGTATTGAAGGTTACCTTCATCCAGTTCCCCCTAATGTTAACATCTTACATAATTACAGTACAGTTGTCAAAAACTAAGAAATTAACATTAGTATAATACCATTAACCATGGACTTTATTCAGAATTTACCAGTTTTTCCACTAATGTCATTTTTCCATCTGAGGATCCAATCCAGGATCCCATACTGCATTTAGTCACCATGTTTCATTCATCCTCTCCAATCTTAGATGATTTCTCAGACTCTCTTTGTTCTTCATGACATTGACATTTTTGAGGAATAGGTCAGATACTTTGTAGAATGCCCTTCAGTTTGGGTTTTTCTTATGATTACACTAGTTTTAAGTTTTGGGGGAAATTACCACAAAAGTGAAGTGCCCTTTCCTTACAACATATCAGGAGGTATATGATACCAATGTGATTTATCACTGATGATGTTAACCTTACCCACTTGTTTAAAATGGTACCTGCCAGTTTTCTCCACTTTAAAGTTAATATTTTTCTTTCCCATATTCTTTGCTTTGGAAGCAAGTCACTCAGTCCAGCCCACACCCGGGAAAGGGGAATTGAGGTCTACTTCCTAGAGAGGGAGTATGTGCAAATATTGTTCTGAATTCTTCTATAAGGAAAATTTGTTTCTTTTCTGGCACTTACTACCTACCTATTTATTCAGTTATTTATTTGTATCAGTATGAACTCATGGATATTTATTCTTTGGATTATAATAGAATATTATCATTACTTTGTTGTTCAAGTTGTTCCAACTTTGGCCAATTCTTCCAGTTTTGAGAGCTCTTTTAGGTTACTTCCTGTATCCTTTTATTGGAGAATTTTATTTAGAAACCAAGATTTGGGTGTTGGGTGTGCTCATTGCTACTGAGGTGCTACTGCTTCTAGGCCTATTCAGTGAACAGAGCTAGCAAATAAGTGTGTGTGTGCACATGCACACACTCATATGTGCACATGCATATACACATAGATATTAACCCCTCTAAACACATATTTATATTTGCTTCTGTATCTATCAGGATATATATTAAAATAAACATGAGTTCATATAAACCTCTCCAATTCTAATACAGCACTACAGGTTTCATTCTAGCCTTCTCTCCTTGATTAATTTTAACTTCTTTCTCTGAAGTGAGAAATCTGACTCCCATTGTCTGTAATTTATTTATTCTACCCTATACAAATAAATCAGTTTCAGACATGCTGACCCTTACCAACTAGAGTATAGTGTTTATAACATTCTTTTTCTCTTTAGCCTTAAAGCATCCAGTCCAAACATGGTTTTCCAAAGTTACTTAGGTCATCTTCTGTTTTCCCCATTTCCTTCAGTGAGGTTATGTCATGCATTTGTAATACAATCAGATTCATTTTTTGCTGTCTGCATTCCATCCTGAGATTCTTGGATATCCTGGTTAATTCTGGTTGATTTTTTTTATTGCATGCAAAAAAGTTCACAATTTGTGATGTATAATTTTGTGGGTTTTGACAAATGCATAAATCATAGGCCTACAACTACAGTATCACACAGAAGAGTTCTGTCATCCTAGAAATTCCCTTGTGCTGCCCCTTTGTAGTCTGAACTCCTTTAAAATACGAGTTTCCCCTATTCGTTGATTCATTCACTTAAGGGACACAGCTGTCCTTAGGACCTTCAAGACATTTTGCTACCTTCTCATATGTGCTGAGTTGGTAAGTTTAGGGTTCAGAGGGAAGAATTCTTTCTCTAAGAATTTGGGTTTTTTCTTTAAGATTTTATTTATTTTAGCGAGAGAGAGCAAGAGTGAGTGTAGGGTAGGGAGCAGCAGAGAGAGAGAGAGAGAGAATCTCAAGCAGACTCCCTGCTGAGTGCAGAGCCCAACACGGGGCTCAGTCTCATGACCCTGAGATCATGGCCTGAGCCAAAATCGAGAGTCGGATGCTCAACTGATGGAGCCACCCAGGTGCCCCTCTTTCTCTAAGAATTTAAAAGGCTCCTTGCTGCTACTCCTCAGCCTTGTATTAACTAAATAACTCACTCATAAAACTATAATGACCAAAAAACTTGCTTCTGAGAGACTCATTTTGGACTGTTTAATCTCTCTTATAATATATCAGAGTAAGATATGAAAAACCATGTTAGAAAGCAAAGATATATTTAATCTATTATTTGCAGTTAGTGAAGACTTTGTATTTAGGTAACGAGCAACTCCCAGAGCAGTCTGTAAGCATGCTGATTGTTCAAACATCAGAATCCCACCTTCAAATGTCAAAAATGGTTCACTCAGTTTAGATTCTGTCTATAGGGGCTCCATACCATTATTGGCCAGTATCAGACCCTTTTTAGACTTCTGAGGATATGGTAAAATCTCTGGATCTCTACCCCAGGAAAAAAAATGCATGAACACATATCCACTCAAAATGCTGTATATAATTTGAAAACTTTCATGAACACTCTCCCCCATACTGAAGATGGGGGACCCTCTAGGGGTCCATGGATTCCAGGTTAAGAATCTAGATCTGAACACTAAAGAGGCAAGTTGATGAACACAACAAAGGGTTTGTTGATAATGAATGAGCACATTCTACTAGAGAGTTAAAGGTACATATGTACATTGTGATGGTTAATTTTATGTGTCAGCTTGGCTAGGCTATAGTGCATAGTTGTTTGGTCAAAGCGCCAGTCTAGATATTCTGTAAGGGTTTTTTTTTAGATGTGATTAACATTTAATTTAGGGGACTTTGGTTAAACCAGATTACCCTCCATAATGTGAGTGGGCCTCATCCAATCAGTTCAAGGTCTTAAGAGTAAAGAGTGGGAGAGGAAGAAGCAGGCTCATACCAGGTTTTCACTAGGTTTCCTAGTGAAAAAGAATTTCTCCTCAAGACTGTAATATAGGAACACTGCCTGAGTTTCTAGCCTGCTGCCCTATAGAATTCTCAAAACTACAAAGCTACAGTAAGTGAGACAGTGTGGTACTGGAATAAAGATATAAATATGGGTTAATGAAATTGAATTGAGAGTCCAGAAGTAAGCCCTTATATTTACAGTCATTGGATTTTCAACAAGACTACCAAAACACGGCAATGGGAAAAAAATAATCTTTTTTACAAACAATGCTGGGACAACTAGATATCTTTATGCAAAAGAGTGAATTTGGACCTCCACCTCACACCACATACAAAAGTTTATTCAAAATGGATCAAAGACATAAATGTAAAAGCTGAAACTATTAAACTCTTAGAAGAAAACATGAGTGGAAGATTTTGTTTCCTTGGATTAGCCAATGATTTCTTTTTTTTTTTTTCAAAGATTTTATTTATTTATTTGACAGAGATAGAGACAGCCTGCGAGAGAGGGAACACAAGCAGGGGGAGTGGGAGAGGAAGAAGCAGGCTCATAGCAGGTTTTCACTAGGTTTCCTAGTGAAAAAGAATTTCTCCTCAAGACTGTAACATAGGAACACTGCCTGAGTTTCTAGCCTGCTGCCCTATAGAATTCTCAAAATTGCAACTCAACTCTTCCCTGAATTTTCAGTCTGCCAGCTTACCCTACAGATTTCAGACTTGCCAACCCACCTGCACTCCCAATTTTATGAGACAGTTCCTTAAACACACACACACACAACACACAGACATAAAACTCCTATGGGTTCTATTCTCTGGAGAACCCTGACTAATACATACATCAAACTATAACAAATACATGTGAATTTCCATAGATATGTCCAGTTCCCTTCTCACTATGAGAAATGATGAAAACTCTTACTTAGTGTTTAGCTACATATTGCTTGTTTTGATCCAGTTCTGATTCCTCTTGTTTTTGCAATAGCCAGAGCCCATAGATTTTCTTTGCTATGTCTCGTGGTGTTCTTATTCCATGTCAATCTGCACTTGGATGTTCTATTGCTGCTGTAAGAAATAATGACAAAGTTAGTGACTTTAATAATAAATAAACACAAATTTATTATTTATAGTTCTGGAGATTGAGTCTAAATTGTGTGTCAGAAGGGCTATGATACTTCTGGAGGCCCCAGGGGAGAATCCATTTCCTTGCCTTTTCTGGTTTTGAGAGGCCACTTGCTTCCATTGGTCTCAACAAAAAGTTTTGAGGGATGGGAGAATGTTTAAGAAAAAACATCTGTGACTGTTTAAGATACTATGCATATTCAGTACTAAGGAACAGAATAAAAATGTTCATGATACTTTACACCTAAAAAAAAACGTAATAAGAGGGATGCCTGGTTGGCTCAGCTGGTTAAGTGTCTGCCTTAGACTCAGGTCATGATCCCAGGGTCCTAGGATCAAACCCCATATCGGGCTCCTTGCTCAGCGAGAGCCTGTTTCTTCTTCTCTCTCTGCCTGCTGCTCCCCGTGCTTGTGCTCTCTCTCAGTCAAATGAATGAATAAGATCTTTGAAAAAAAAAAAGAAAAGAAAAGAAACAAAATTTAATAAGAATATTAACTTAATAAAGCAAGAGCTTGAATTCCAGATAAAATCACAATAGGAGATGGAAAAGGAGATTGCAGAGTTAAGAAAGCAATTCAAAGGCCAAAATATCACCAGCTTTCATCTAACTAATAAGATTAAATAGCAAGAAACAAAACATACACAACTGAAATGAGATTTCTAATACAAAAGAAAGTGTGATTAATCGCTACAACAATAGAGGAAAAGAAAACAAATGTTAAAGGGGTTAGAGGTTAGTCATTGTAGAGGATATTGTCCACCATAAAACTAATTTATATTCCTAAAACAGTGAGCCTAAAAATGCAGCAGGAAAAAAAAAAAGGATTAAAAGGGCTCATCTTGTTTCTGAAAAAGTGATATGAGTGATTGACCTGAGATGAAACTTGTCAAATTAAGTTGAATTTCAAGGATTAAAGAAAGTTCTTCAGGCATCCACACAGAAAAAGAAAGTCATCTTTAACAGGGGAAAATTGAATTGTGCTCTGATTCTTTCACAGCAATATTCAATGCCAGAAGATAGAGCACTATCTAGAAAATTGAAATGGAAGACAAGAATACTACACAGGAAAGTTGTTTGCATATAAGGAAGCATATTTATATTCCTAAGCATAAAGGAACTTAGGAAGCACAGTACCCAGGAGTCCTAGAACAAAATTACTTTCAATAAAATCCATATATCCATGAAATTTTAGAAAAGGTAAGATAAAAGGACTGGAGGTAAACAATGAGTACATTTAAATATAGAATTAAATAGCTGTGATTTCAAACACAATCTAAAATGGTACTCACCAAATATTCCAATTCCAAGGTGATGGGATTTTATTTTTTTACTTTATTAATGTTGCTCTGTTGCTTGAGCGCTTTTCAAAGAATGTGCTATATTTCCATTTTCCAAAGACAATAATCATTAGTCTAAAAATAAATTTGTAGGGGCGCCTGGGTGGCACGGCGGTTGAGCGTCTGCCTTCGGCTCAGGGCGTGATCCTAGCGTTACGGGATCGAGCCCCACATCAGGCTCCTCCGCTGTGGGCCTGCTTCTTCCTCTCCCACTCCCCTGCTGTGTTCCCTCTCTCGCTGGCTGTCTCTATCTGTGTTAAATAAATAAATAAATCTTTAAAAATAAATAAATAAATAAAAAAAATAAAAAAAAAATAAAAATAAATTTGTGATATAGCTTAAGTAAATTATTTCTAGAAAATTAAGGTGTAGGTAAACTTCATCTGGGACAAAACTTGTTGGCTTGATTTTTGTCTTTTTAAATATTTATTACTTTATCCATTAGAGTCCATCTTTGTATGTAATATCTTGTATTATAACCCAGAAAGGTAGAATTATTTAGCACAAAGCAGTCTTTCATTTTCTTGGCCTTAGTTGTATCACTAGGGTTTTTCCAAACTCTTTGAAGAAATAGGAGAGGAAGGAACACTTCCCAACTCATTCTGTGAGGCCAGTATTACCCTAATCCCCCAAAAAAAGACATCATAAGGAAATAAAGAAAACAAAAGAACAGATCAATAGCCCTCATGGATATAGTCACAAAAATCCTCAGTAAAATACTAGCTACATATTTGTGGATTTGCAAGCAAATCCAGTAGCATATAAAGAAGATTATATACCATAATCTTCTTATCCCAAGAATGCAAGGTTGGTTTAACATACAAAAATCCATGTAATACACCACATTAATAGAATAAAGTTAAAAAGATATTATCATCTCAATATTTCTGATAACACATTCAACAAACTAATTACTCTTTGACCCATAATTATATGCCATACATACCAAATAGAATTAAAAATATGCTCCTAGTTTGAGAAAGTGAAAACCCCAGGGTTGTTTTCATTGCAGGGAAAATTTCAGTATACTCTCATAAAAGAGGTCATAAGATTTACTGCTTAGAAATCCTGAAAATAGGAGTGAGTGTGCAATGAGCTATAGGAAGAACTGTCCTCCGTGCCAGGTCATGAATAAGCAGGAGATAGAAAGCAGGGTAGCATGCACCTATTACTCAGTGTGACTGGGGCAGAGGTCAATAACTTTTCTCACCCTTAATTCTAAGTGGTTATTTGACTTGATTTTTTTCTAAGTGGTTATTTTAAAGGGTGCCCTGGGAACAACAAAATGGGAATTTATGGTGGGAATCCTAAACTCAAGTCCTTATCTAAATGTTCAGACTCAGTGTGAATAAGGTTATCATACTCTAAAATGTCTAGGTGGCAACTTAGAAAAACAAAAGTTGTTTTTCTCATCGCACCTTCCCATGTGGAAAATATCCCAAGAGAAAGCTGACAGAAAATACCAACATATCTAGCAGAACCAAATACCCCCAGAAGAAGGAAGTTTGGAGTCTTTTGAGAGGTTTTAATAATTTCTGTAGGAGATAGACAAGAAGCAGAACAGTACCGTCTTCCTCAGCAATATACCTGAGCTGTTTCGGTTGCCAGGGAGTGAGAATCACTCAAGTAACAGTTATGGGATACCTGGGGTAATGGTAGTCTCAGGAATAAAAAGACCCGAATCTCAGGCACGTGGGGTCTGTGGGAGCTCCTGAAAGGACAAAAGGCCATGTTGCTGGGCAGTGGACAGTTCTTGTTTTGGCATCCCAATATTCATCTTTTCACCTTCGTGCCCCAACTTCCTTTCCCCCCAATTGCCTCTTCCACCTAATTTGATAGAACAACTATGTGGGGCTTGGCTTGTGATGTAAGCTAGGAGGAAAGAGGGCAGGTGCTTGATGCAGCTAAGCTAGGGCATCGCATATTCCCCTCCATCCTGGAATTTGAATCTCTAGCACAGGGGAAAACAGACTGTTTTCCCTGACCAGACCTTTCCTGCCACTGAGACACTGTTGTCTCCAGAGCAGTCTAGGTTCCCACCACTTCTCAGGCATGACTCTGCCACCTCCTGTCAATTTGATGATATCCCTAATGCCTTTTGAATAAATTCCCTTCAGCCTAAGTTAGAGCCTTTTCTGCAGCTTGCTACAGAAAGATTCACTCATGACTGGCAGAAGCCACAGTAGAGCTGGGTTCCATGGGGCTAGGTGGTCATGCAGAATCCAAAAACAGCTCTAGGATCCTCAGCAATAGAAATTCAAGAATTACCTGTCCAATGTGACATGACTGACTACTCTGTGCCTCTGTTTCTCTCTCTACTACCCATTGACCTCCTCACCCTTTCTCTTTTTTCCAGCTTGCATTTTCTGTTTACTCGAACTTTCATTGTTCTCTTCGACATACTCGTGGCCCCCTACAAGGAAAGAAAATCCTTTTATCCACCCTCTTAGGCTCTGTATCTGGACCTAAGAATTAAACTGATATAAGATAGATTAACAGGAGAAAAGTGAAAAGAAATTATTTAGTATTTTTACATGCATTTCCTTTATAGGAAAACTGACGACCTAAAGAAGCAGTTTAGGGCCGAGAGCTTATATACATTTTTAATAACAAACAAAGAATGATGAATTTGTGAAGTGACAAGACAAAGGAGAGTTTAAGCTTTTAGGAGTGGTAAATTGTGAGGAAGTGACTGGGATATACGGGGGAACTAATAGAAGCTAAGGGTTATTTTGGTAGGTTTGTTTGTACAGATCCGTTTTGTCCTTGATCCCCTGTCTCTGATGATGAGACTCCTCTTCCCAGTAGAGTACCTTTCTAATGGGAAATTTTATAATCTGCTTTAGGTAGGAAGGGGGAGGTCGGAAAGCCCTTCCTGAATCTTCCATTTCTCAGGTGCCTTCAGCTCAAAATAATCAATATGCAAAAGTGGCATATTTTGGGTTGGCATGTTCTGATCCCCTCGGAGATCAGAATTCTGAGCATCTGCTCTCATCTTTAACTTGCTGAATCTTCCCATATTCCGCCATTAAACCCCTGTAACTATGAATCTGTTTGCCACAGCTCATTACCTAATAATCCAGAATGCCACATGGAGCCGGGACAAGGGTGAAGCAAGCAAAGTGCCAAGGACATAAAATTTCAAAAGGTACTCAACTCTGTGACATCAGCTACATACTTGCACAACCCTGAGAGGGAACGCCTCCCGAAATGTTGCTCCCTGGTTGCCTTGCTTGCTTCACCCTAGTGCTGGCCCTGGACTGCCTTGGCACAGTGTTTAGAAGCTATGCATTAACCTACCCCCACCTAAGGGCAGCCTAATTCTTGCTAGAGTACCCTTGAATAAATTTCTCCTCCCTAAGATTCCATTCCTCGCATTCCACCCCACCCCCGGCTCACGGAAGTGGGTTGCTTTTATATTTCCCAAAGAGTCCTCATTCTATGCCCCAGAATTTATTTTTTTCCAGAGTGATTGAAGGTAGATGCACAAATTCTCTTCATCCCTCACCTTTGGGGCTGTCTTCCCCTTACTTAGGCTCTCACCAGAAGGATCCTCTGAAGATAATGGGCAGTATACTTTCCAAAATATAACAATTCAGTTTTTAATAATATTACATATAGGCTTATGACCAAACATTAGAGTTCATTTTGATAATTGTGGTTTGTCTCTAGTTCTAATGTATTTTTAATTACTTGAACAAACTAGCATCTATTTCTTCCAAACAGTGATGTTTAGGTATAGGCTTTTCTAATTCCAGGTGAGGGAGAAAATGTCTTTAATATTGTTTTCAGGGACAGGGTTCTGCTAAAAAATGTACCAATTTACTTCTCTAAATAAGACACTCAGTTTTTCTTTTCTTTTTTTTTTAATTTTTCTTTTATTATATTATGTTAGTCACCATACAGTACATCCCTGGTTTCTGATGTTCGATGATTCATTAGTTGCATATAACACCCAGTGCACCATGCAATACGTGCCCTCCCCACTACCCATCACCAGCCTATCCATTCCATCTCCCTCCCCTCTGAAGCCCTCAGTTTGTTTCTCAGAGTCCATAGTGTCTCATGCTTCATTCCCCCTTCTGATTACCCCCCCTTTCTTTATCCCTTTCTTCCCCTACCGATCATCCTAGTTCTTATGTTCCATAGATGAGAGAAATCATATGATAATTGTCTTTCTCTGCTTGACTTATTTCACTTAACATTATCTCCTCCAGTGCCGTCCATGTTGCAGCAAATGTTGAGAACTCATTCTTTCTGATAGCTGAGTAATATTCCATTGTATATATGGACCACAGCTTCTTAATCCAGTCATCTGTTGAAGATCATCTTGGATTCTTCCACGGTTTAGCTATTGTGGACAATGCTGCTATGAACATTGGGGTGCATATGGCCCTTCTCTTCACTACATCTGTATCTTTGGGGTAAATACCCAGTAGTGCAATAGGGTAGCTCAATTTTTAACTTTTTAAGGGACCTCCACACTGTTTTCCAGAGTGGCTGTACCAACTTGCATTCCCACCAACAATGTAGGAGGGATCCCCTTTCTCCACATCCTCTCCAGCAATTGTTGTTTCTTGCCTTGTCGATTTTTGCCATTCTAACTGGCATAAGGTGGTATCTCAATGTGGTTTTGATGTGAATTTCCCTGATGGCTAATGATTTTGAACATTTTTTCATGTGTCTGTTAGCCATTTGTATGTCTTCGTGGGAAAAGTGTCTGTTCATATCTTCTGCCCGTTTTTTTATTTGTTTATTTGTTTCTCACGTATTGAGTTTGAGAAGTTCTTTGTAGATCTTGGATACCAGTCTTTTATCTGTAGCATCATTTGCAAATATATTCTCCCATTCCATGGGCTGCCTCTTAGTTTTTTTGACTGTTTCCTTGGCTGTGCAGAAGCTTTTTATCTTGATGAAGTCCCACAAGTTCATTTTATCTTTTGTTTCTCTTGCCTTTGGGGATGTGTCATGAAAATGTTGTTTTGGCCAATGTCGTAGAGGTTGCTGCCTATGTTCTCCTCTAGGATTTTGATGGATTCCTGTCTCACATCTAGCTCTTTCATCCATTTGGAGTTTATCTTTGTGTATGGTGTGAGAGAGTGATCAAGTTTCATCCTTTTGCATGTAGCTGTCCAATTTTCCCAGCACCATTTATTGAAGACACTGTCTTTTTTTCCACTAGATGTTTTTTCCTGCTTTATCAAAGATTAGTTGCCCAAAGAGCCGAGGGTCCATTTCTGGGCTCTCTATTCTGTTCCATTGGTCTATGTGTCTGTTTTTGTGCCAGTACCATGCTGTCTTTGTGATCACAGCTTTGTAGTACAGCTCGAAATCCGGCATTGTGATGCCCCTAGCTTTTGAATTTTTCTTTCTGGATAAAATCTAAGACACCAATCGATTTGCGAATGTTGAACCACCCTTGCATCCCAGGGATGAATCCCACTTGGTCACGATGGATAATCCTTTTAATGTACTGTTGGATTTTATTAGCCAGGATCTGGTTGAGGATTTTGGCTTCCATGTTCATTAGGGAAATCGGTCTGTAATTCTCCTTTTTGATGGGGTCTTTGCCTGGTTTGGGGATCAAGGTAATATTGGCCTCATAGAATGAGTTTGGTAGCTTTCCTCCTGTTTCTATTTTTTGAAATAGCTTTAGGAGAATAGGTATTATTTCTTCTTTGAATGTTTGGTAGAATTCCCCAGGAAAACCATCCGGGCCTGGAGTTTTGTTTTTTGGAAGGTTGTTTATCACTGACTCAATCTCTTCATAATTAATTGGCCTGTTTAAGAAATCAATTTCTTCCTGTTTCAGTCTTGGTAGTTTATAGGTTTCCAGGAAGGCCTCCATCTCTTCTAGATTGCTTAATTTATTGGCATAAAGCTGTTGATAAAAGTTTCTAATAATCCTTCCAATTTCATTGGTGTTGGTTGTGACCTCTCCTTTTTCATTCCTAATTTTATTAATTTGGGTCCTTTCTCTATTCTTTTGGATAAGTCTTGCCAGTGGTCTGTCAATTTTATTGATTCTCTCAGAGAACCAGCTTCTAGTTCTGTTGATCTGCTCTACTGTACTCCTGGTTTCTAATTCATTGATTTCTGCTCTAATCTTGGTCAACTGCTTCCTCGTGCATGGATTAGGTCTGTCCCTCTGTTGCTGTTCCAGCTTCTTGAGGTGAGAATATAAAAACTGCATTTTAGATTTTTCTATTCTTTTGAGTGAGGCTTGGATGGCTATGTATTTCCCCCTTAGGACTGCCTTTGCAGTATCCCATAGGTTTTGGGCTGTTGTGTTTTCATTCTTGTTGGTCTCCATAAATTGTTTAAATTGATTTTTGATTTCCTGGTTTATCGAATCATTCCTGAGCAGGATGGTTCTTAGTCTCCAAGTGTTTGAGTTTCTTCCAAATTTTTCCTTGTGGTTGAGTTCCAATTTCAGAGTGTTGTGGTCTGAGAATATGCAGGGAATAATTTTAGTCTTTTGATATCGGTTGAGACCTGTTTTGTATCCCAGAACATGGTCTATTCTTGAGAATGTTCCATGGGCATTAGAATAGAATGAGTATTCTTTGGTTCTGGGGTGTAGTGTTCTATATATATCTAAGAGGTCCAACTCGTCGAGTATGGCATTCAAAGCCTTTGATTCTTTGCTTAGTTTTTGCCAGGGTGTTCTGTCTATTTCTGAGAGTGGAGTGTTGAGGTCCCCTACTATTAATGTATTTTTATTTATATGTCTCTTTATTCTGGTTAAGAGTTGGCTTGTGTATCTTGCTGCTCCCCTGGTGGGGGCATATATATTTATAATTATCATATCCACTTGTTGAATACTTCCTTTAAGAATAATATAGTGCCCTTCTGCGTCTCTAACTATAGTCTGTAGTTTAAAATCCAGTTTATCTGATATGAGAATTGCTACCCCAGCTTTCTTTTGAGGTCCATTTGCGTGAAAGATGGTACTCCATCCCCTTACTCTCAGTCTGAATGTATCTTTGGGTTCGAAATGAGTCTCTTGTAGACAGCAAATGGATGGGTCATTTCTTTTTATCCAATCTGCAACCCTGTGGCGTTTTAAGCAAGAATTTAAACCATTAATGTTAAGACTGAGTACTGAGAGATATGCTTTTAATGCTGCCATGTTGTCAGTAAGGTCTTTGTTTGTATTGGCTGTGACTTTCTGTTCTGTATCACTCTTGGGGCCTTTTTACTTTTATAGAACCCCCCGTAATACCTCCTGTAGGGCTGGTTTCGTGGTTACAAAATTGGTTAGTGACTGTCGATTCTGAAATGTCTTTATTTCTCCATCAATTCTGAATGACAGCCTTGCTGGATAAAGGATCCTTGGCTGCATGTTTTTCTCTGAAAGAGCTTTAAAAATGCTCCCCCAACCCTTTCTCTCATTCCAGGTCTGTGTAGACAGGTCTGACGTAATTCTGATGCCTTTGCCTTGGTACGTGAGAAATTTCTTTGCCCTGGCCGCTTTCAATACTGTATCCTTGGATCTAATATTTGCGAAATGCACTATGACGTGACGTGGTGTAGGTTTGTTGTGGTTGAGCTTGGGACGGGTCCTCTCTGCCTCTTGGACACGAATGTTTGTTTCCCTTGCTAGATTAGGGAAGTTTTCAGCTACAATTTGTTCAAATATCTCTTCTAGACCTCTGTTTTCCTCCACCCCCTCGGGGATGTCGATGATTCTGACATTGGAACGTTTCATCGAGTCAGTAATCTCCCGTAACCTACATTCATGAGCGTGGATTTTTTTAAGTCCAGATTCTATTTTAGTTTTCTCTTCTACTAACCCATCCTCCAATTTGCTGATACATTCTTCTGCCTCATTCCCCTGGCCGTCAGAGCCTCTAGTTTTGACTGCATTTGGCTCATAGAATTTTTAATTTCTGCCAGATTCGCTCTCATTTCCACCCTTAGAGATTCTATATTCTCATTAACATTTTCGTTAATACTTTTTTCAAGTCTACACATCATCTTGGCCATTGTTACTCTGAATTCCATTTCTGATAATTTGGTTATATCCATATCCATTAGTTCTGTGGCAGAGGCCACAGACTCATTGTCTTTTCTTTGCTGGGGGGGATTTCTCCTTCTCGTCATTCTGATGAGGAGAGGTTGTGGGGTTGTCCAGAGCCCAAATTATTGACCGGGACCCAGGCAGTGTGCACTTGTTTTATAGGGATCTTAGGGATGTGGGCTTCTTGATTTTTCAGCCTGCCTTCTGGGGGAGGGGCCTGCCATGCTGATACTCAGGCAACCCTGTTTGGGTAGAGTCTCCGTGTCCCCTGCGAGGGGGGATGGGGGTGGGCACACTGTGAGCCGGTCTTTCCAGGCTTTTGTTCTCTGGTGGCTTTCCCTGGTGGTTTGCTGTGCCTCTTCTGAGAGTCAGAGCAGCAGTAGCCAAATCTCAGCCCCTGTCTCAGAACAGAGGGATCACAGACCGTTCTCCACTGATGTTCTGGCCACTTTAGCTCTGTTTCTTTTGGTGCTGCTCAACCCTGCAGCATCCCGGGATGTGCGCCCCACACCCGGCGTCCAAGCCCTCACTTCCAGGGCCCGCGCATCTCTGTCCTTTGTGTTTCCAACACCGCCAGCTGCCAGCCACCAGCCGCCCCCACGCGCTCCCGGAGCTCCTGGTCTCAGTCTGGTTCCAGTGAGCACACCCGAGCTCCGTTTCAGTCTGGTGGTGCCGTTCCCCGGCTCACAGTCTCAGTCTGCTCTCTCGCGGGTGCCGGTCCTCGAGTCCGCCCGCTCCCGGTGCAGGTGGCTACCGCTTCCCAGCGCCCGAACGCAGCGGCTCCCTCCCCCTTCCATTTATCTTCTGATATCTGTGCGCAGTTTCACGGCTCCCTGCTTTGTACCTCAATACTCAGCGCTGGAGATGTTCATTTGTAGAGATCCAGATGTATCTTCCTGCGTCTCAGGCTGATTCCATGGATGTTCAGACTGGTCTGGTACCTATTCAACTCCACTCAGGGGACCGGCTGAAACAGGGGTCCCCTACTCCTCTGCCATCTTAACTCCAACCGACACTCAGTTTTTCAACATACATCCTCCATAGTATTTTCATTGAATTTCCCAAGAAAAGTCAATAGATATTTGACTTCTATCCATAGAACTAAAAAATTATACAAAAATAATACTTCCCAGCACATCAGGGAGGGTCTGCTTCCTAAAGCAAGCTGTTTTCCCATCCTGGATGGCAGGAAATTCTTGCAATATACAAAATAAACATTTTCAGGAAAAAAATTTCCTGCACTTTTATTTTTTGTAAGATTCAGTCTTTAGTAAGCAAACCCTTACTTCAGTTAAGGCAAAGCATTTCATGCCATTTCACTGCACAGGACATGGGCCAGACTATGTGTTGGTTATTTGTCATTCAGGGGCCCAACTGGTCTCAATTAGCTGTGGCCATTAGAGGATAGGGGGAGGTGGACACAGGATACAAAACAGGGTTACTCCATCAGCATGACCCATTGATAGGGCTGGGAATATGGAAAATATCTCAAATACTCTTTCTTGGATTCAACATCATCTCAAGTAAGTCACAACCACGATAAGGAGCTTGGTGGAGCAGACACAGAGGATGACACGGTATTCCAAGAGTTGCTGTAGGACTCCACCCTGTCTCTCCATAAACAGTGGTGCAAGCAGCAATTCAAGTTCCTCTTTGGTGTTTCTACTTCTACAGTGTAGCACTATGTGTTTGCCATAGGCTGCACTGGAGAAGAGTGAGCGTCCGAAGAGCAGAACAGAAGAGGTGAAAGAAAGAGTTCACTAAATAGTGAGGGAGCTGTCAAAGTGTTTGGTCATTTGGTGGAAGTGAGGTGACTGATTTTCTAGCACTAGGAATACAGCCCTTTATTTGATTCTTTGAGTTTCCTTTGTGCAGGAAAAGAAGAAAGTGGGACAAATTGCTGTATGGACACCTCTGGCTTAGAACCACATTCAACAGGACATTATTTTACATTTCATTTTACTTTGCTTTGTTTTGTTTTTAAACTTGAACATATGACAATAGACAAGAGCCAGAGGCTGGATTTTGTAGTCCTTTCCTTTCACCTCTACCTTCAGCAGATTTTTTTTTTTTTTTTGGTTTGGGGGCTTGTTTTTTTCTCTTTCCTCTCTCTGAAATAGTGTCTTCCTTATCTGTCTCCAACTGTGCTGTGGGGGAAAATTCTCACTTTTTAAAAAGACCTTTATAAATTTTCTAATTTTACCTGGAGGGTAGGGAGGAGGGGGCTTGTGCCTTATATTGCCAGAGATATTGTGAGGCCTTGTGAAGACTGTAGTTTTACTAAATCTGGGGATCTCCTCTCCAACTCACTTCACTTCTTTGTATAGAACTTGGTAAACCTGATACTTCTGCTCAACATGTAAGTTCAAAACCAGATCTCCAAGTCGAATGTTATCAAGTTGTCTATAGTCAAGCCCTGCATTCCCATGGGAGCATAGAATGGGAAAACCTACCATTTATTGAGTATATACTCAATATACTCAATTTAGGCAAGTATATGTAATACTTGTCATTCAATCCAAACAACAACTTATTGTTGTAAGTACCATTACTTCTACAGATGAGAAAAAATGAAATTCAGAGAAGTTGAGTAACCTATAGCCTAAGGTCACCTATGGATAGGAGGCAGAGGTAAAATTCAAATTCTGATCCGTTTTGTTCCTAACGATATTTTTCTTTTGCATCACTTCAGATGATGACTAGATAACAGTTATACATTGCTTATACAAAAATTTTTTTGCCTTTATGTTCATACTCTTTTGTTAAAAACTTGAAGAACTCCACTTTCGTGTTAAAGCTCTTTGTAATTCTGTCATTTCACAAATATTTGTCTTTCTTTCCTTAAGAAACGACTTTTTCTTGGATGATACCACTATGCCATTTTTGTACTCATTCAAAATTTGAGTGGCAGATTTAACTCAATATTTCCAGCATTACTATGCCTTTGCTTAGACATCTCACTACAAAAATTTCTGACTGTCTTCCAAGATAACTCATATGGAGTTAGGGCTCCATTGTTGATTCCTCTTTCTCACCATTTATTGAAGTCCACAAAGGCTTAATGCCCTCTTTTCTACCTTCCTTCCCTAGATTATCTCAGCCTCATTAGTTTCAATGGCATCTATATGCTGACGACCCCCCAAATTCTTATCTCTAGCCCTAACCTCTACCCCACTCCCAAGTCAATAACGTTTCCAACCCCTTCTTTGTAACTCCACTTGGAGAATATAATGGTTAATTTCCAATGCTGTCTTTCTTCCCCAAACCTGCTTCTCATACAGTTTTTCTTATTTTAATAAATGGAAACTCCAGGGGTTCCTGGTGTAGTCGGTTAAGCAACCAACTCCTGGTTTTGGCTCAGGTCATGATCTCAGGGTTGTGAAATCAAGCCCTGCATTGGGCTCTGCACTCAGGGTGAAGTCTGCTTAAGACTCTCTCTCTCTCCCAGTCCCTCTGTCCCTCCCCCCTCTAAAATAAATAAATAAAATCATTAAAAAATAAAATAAAATAGATGGAAACTCCATTCTATCAGTTGCTCAGACCAAAATTACTGTAATAGTTCCCTATTGCTGCTTAACAACTTACCACAAACAGTGGCTTAAAGGGGCGCCTGGGTGGCTCTGTCAGTTAAGCATCTGCCTTTGGCTCAGGTCATGATCCCAGCATCCTGGGATCGAGCCCCAGGTCAGGCTCCCCACTCAGCAGGGAGTCTGCTTCCTCCTCTGCCCCTCACCCTGTTTGTGCTCTCTCTCTCTCTAACTCTCTCTCTCAAATAAATAAAATCTTAAAAAAACAATAACAACAACTTAGTGGTTTAAAACAACACTTTAATGGGCAATGCTGTTGGGATCCCTCTCACTCCTGAGAGCTTTTTCTGTATCCTTGCTTAATAAACTTCTGCTGCTTTAATCACACACACACACACAAAAACCCAAAAAACAAAAACAAACAAACAAAAAACCCAACAATTTATTCTCTTATCCTTCTGGAAGTCAAAGAATTCTAAAATCAAAATATCAGCAAAGCTGTGTTCCTTCTGGAGTTTTCAGGGAAGAATTCTTGCTTTTGTAAGCCTCTGAACGCTGTGTACATTTCTTGCCTCATGGTCCATTTCTTGTAACACACTAACCTCCTGCTTCCACTGTCATATTTCCTCCTCCTACTTACTCTGATCTCCTGCCTCCTCCTTAGAAGGGTCTTGTGATTATATCAGACCCATCCAGATAATAACAGATAATCTCCCCATTTCAGATCTTTAATCACATTTGCTAAGTTCCTTTTGCCGTATAAGGTAACATTCACTGGTTTTGGGGGGACCATTATTCAACTGACTACAGTCTTTTTCTCACGTTGTTCACAGAAATAAATTTTGATGGATTACAGTCCCATGTGTTAAACACACACACACACACACACACACACACACACACATTATCTTTCAAAGAATAAAAGAAAATTTAGGAGAAGATATTTATAACTTTGGAAGTAGAAAGTCTTTAAATGAGTTTCCAAAATCAGAGTGAATCAGTAAAATAGAAAAGTACGGAGATCCAAAGTTCTGTCCCTCCAACAAAAGCAGTAAGTGAATTAGTAAAAATTATCAATACCAACTTTATCAGAACACCCAAAACTAATTAAAATTTCACAGCAACCACACAAATGCTTGCTCAAGAAAAAATAAAAAATAAAAAAAACAGCTAAATCTTAGTAAGAGAGCTTTGTGACATTTTAACTTACTTGCTCCCCATCCTCCATCCCCTACTACCTGGTTTAGCAGCACCCTGCGAGACAACAGCTTCCATTCTAGGGATGGGTTTCTAGTACAAGAGGGAGCAGAAGAAATTTTATTCTCAGAGAATTGTGGTGGTTTATTTTGACTTGTCTGATGGTTCCCAAAGGGCTTACCTTTATTTCACGTAACTCAGATCTCTCCTAAGTTTGAGGCTGTTACCTGGAGGGAAGTGTTTATCAAACATATTGAAAGGCAAATGTATTAACTACTGATGCCTGGGGTAAAAGATAACAGTTCTGGAAAGCAATAGAAAAATGAAAAGCCTAGGATGAAAGGATGAGAAATGAGTTGCTTTGGAGAATAAAGCCTTTGAAAAGCTTCCACATATTCCTGAGTCTCTAGAAGGCTGGGTACTTGTCCAGGGCTAGTGTATGCTTGGAAAAGACCTGAGAAGACCCTGACTTTCACCTCTAGCTGCCCTTCAGGTTCTGCTCAAGCAGGGAGGAAGACTAAGGCAGAGTTGTTCACTGAGTGTTGAAGGTGTGTCCCAACATACACGAAGAGAACCTTGGCAAATTGGAAGGTTTTCTGTTATTGTTGTTCCGGGCATTTAAGGAAATCTCTGTCAAATCGTTAGCTGACCACTAAACTAATGGAAAAGAGACTTCAGTGACCCTAAACAACAACAACACGAGTTTACAAAATTAGTTGAGAAAACTCAATAAACAAACAAACAACAACTACAACAAATCCTGGGGAGGGAAAAATACAGTTTCTGGAGTTGCTGCATTGTGATGTTCATGTTAGACGCTACAACATGGATGAACCATGAAGACATTATGCCGAGTACAATAAGCCAATCACAAAAGACAAATATTGCATGATTCCACTTACACAAGATATCTAATCAAATTCATAGAAACAAAGTAGTGTAGTGGCTGCCAGGGGCCAGGAGGAGCAGAAAATGGGGAGTTGGTGTTCAATGAGTATAGAGTTTTAGTCATGCAAGATGAAACAGTTCTAGAGAGCTGTTGTACGACAATGTGCATATAGTTAACAATACTATAATGTACACTTAAAAGTTGTTAAGATGGTAAATTTATGTTATGTGGAATTTTTTGTTTTTGTTTTTGTTTAAGATTTTATTTATTTATTTGAGAGAGGGAGAGACAGAGACAGAGAGCATGAGTGGGAAGGAGAGGGAAAAGCAGGTTCCCCACTGAGCAGGGAGCCCGACGGGGGCTCAATTCCAGGACCCTGGGATCACAACCTGAGCCGAAGGCAGATGCTTAACTGACTGAGCCACCTAGGGGTCCCTGTTAATGTGTTTTTTTACCATACAAAACAAACAAACAAACAAACAACACCAACACCCCCCCCCAAAAGGAGAAATCAAGACTTTCCCAGATAAAAACTGAAAGCTTGTTTCTAGTAGACCTCCCCCCATAAGAAATGCTAGCAGGAGTCCTTCAGGCCAAAATAAAAGGACATTAGACAGTAACTCAAATCCATACAAAGAAATCAAGAACACTGGTAAGGGTAACTACATAACTAAATATAAAAGTCCATCTTAATATATTTTTTATTGTAGCTTCTCTTTTTAGTCTATTTGATTTAAAAGGCAACTACATAAAACAGTAATTATAAATCTATGTTAATGGGCCCAAATGTATAAAAATGTAATTTGAGACAACAATGTAAGAGGTGGAGAAGCTATATAGAAAAAAAGTTTTTATACTATTGAAACTAACTTGATATTATCTGAACTATTTTGTTATAAATTAAGATGTTAATTGTAATCTCCAGGGCAACCACTAAGAAAATAACTTTAAAATATATGGTAAAACACTTGAGAAAGGGGAAAATGGTATTCTAGAAAATATCAATATAACACAAGAGAAGGCAGTAATGGAGTAACTGAGGAACAAAAAAGATATAACACATAGATAACAAATAGATAAATCACAAGAGTAAATCCTTCTCTATCAGTTACTACATTAAATATAAATGGATTAAACTCATATTTAAGGCAGAGATTGCAGAATGGATAAAAAACTTAATCTAAACATATGCTGTCTATAAGAGATTCACTTAATTTTTTAACATTTTTTATTTAAATTCAATTAATGAATATATAATGTATTATTGGTTTCAGAGGTACAGGTCTATGATCCATCAGTCTTATTTAATACCTAGTGCTCATTACATCATGTGCCCTCCTTAATGTCCATCACCCAGTTACCCCATCCCTCCACTCTTCTCCCCTCCAGGAACCCTCAGTTTGTTTCCTATGATTAAGAGTCTCTTATGGTCTTTTTCCCTCTCTGGTTTCATCTTGTTTTATTTTTTCCTCTCTTCCCCTATATTCCTCTGCTTTGTTTCTTAATTTCCACATATGAGTGAGATCATATGATAATTGTCTTTCTCTGATTGACTTATTTCGCTTAGCATAATACTTTGTAGTTCCATCCATGTCATTGCAAATGGCAAGATTTCATTTTTTGATGGCTGCATAATATTCCATTGTAGATATATATATACACCACCTCTTCTTTATCCATTCATCTGTTGATGGGCATCTGGGCTCTTTCCATAGTTTGGCTACTGTGGACATTGCTGCTATAGCATTGGGGTGCAGGTGTCCCTTTGAATCACTACATTTGTATCTTTGGGATAAATACCCAGTAGTGTAATTGCTGGGTTGTAGGGTAGTTCTATTTTCAACTTCTTGAGAAACCTCCATCCTGTTTTCCAGAGTGGCTGCACCAGCTTGCATTCCCACCAACAGTGTGGGAGGGCTCCCCTTTCTCCAAGTCCTTGCCCACATCTGTCATTTCCCAACTTGTTAATCTTAATGATTCTGACTGGTGGAGGTGGTATTGCATTGTGGTTTTGATTTGTATTTCCCTGATGGCAAGTGATAGGGAGCATTTTTTATGTGTCTGTTGGCCATTTGTATGTCTTCTTTGGAGAAATGTCTGTTCATGTCTTCTGCCCATTTCTTGATTGGATTATTTGTTCTTTGGGTGTTGAGTTTGATCAAAGTTCCTTACAGATTTTGGATACTGACCCTTTATCTGATATTTCATTTGCAAATATCTTCTCCCATTCTGTCAGTTGTCTTTCAGTTTTGTCGACTGTTTCCTTTGCTTTGCAAAAGCTTTTTATCTTGATGAAGTCCCAATAGTTCATTTTTGCCTTTGTTTCCCTTGCCTTTGGAGATGTATCTAGCAAGAAGTTGCTGTGGCTGAGGTCGAAGAGGTTGCTTCCTTTGTTCTTCTCTAGGATTTTAATGGATTCCTGTCTCACATTTAGGTCTTTCATCCATTTTGATTCTATTTTTGTGTATGATGTAAGAACATGATCCAGTTTCATTCTTCTGTATGTGGCTGTCCAATTTTCCCAGCACCATTTGTTGAAGATGTTTTCCATTGCGTATTCTTTCCTGCTTTGTTGAAGATTAGTTGACCATAGAGTTGAGGGTCCATTTTTGGGTTTTCTATTCTGTTCCATTGATCTATGTGTCTGTTTCTATGCCAGTGCCATACTCTCTTGATGATGACAGCTTTGTAATAGAGCTTGAAGGAGTCTTACTTTAGATCCAAATCACAAATAGATTGAGAATGAAAGAATGGAAAAAGATATTTCAATAATCAAAAGAGAAAAAAAAACAGTAACCAAAAGAGAACTGGAATGGCTATTCTAATATCAGATAAAATAGACTTTAAGACAAAAGTTGTTACATGAGACAGAGAGAGACATCACATGATGATAAAATGGTTAATTTATCAATAGGATACAAGCAATTACAAAACAATTAGAAATGCAACTAACAGAGCCCTAAAATGTATAAAGCAAAAACAGAATTGAAGGGAGAAATAGTTAAACAAAATGGATAGAACAACTAGACAAAAGATAAACAAGAAATATAAGGCTATGAAACAGCTAGACCAAACAGACATATATTAGAACACTTCAGCCAACAATGTCAGAACACACATTCTTTTCTTTTTTAATTTAAATTCCAGTTAGTTAACATACAATGTAATATTATTTTCAGATATACAATATAGTCATTCTACACTTCCATAAAATTCCCAGTGCTCCTCACAAGAAGTGCATTCGTTAATCCCCTCACTTATTTAACCCATCTCCCACCCACCTCCCCTCTGATAACCATCAGTTTAGAACACACATTATTTTCAAATGTGTATAGAGCATTCTTTAGTGTAGAACACATGTTAGACCACTAAACAAATCTTAATAAAGTTAAAAGTATTGAAATCATACAAACGATCTTCTCTGACAACAATGGAGTGGAATTAGAAATCAATAAAAGGAGAACATCTGGTGAATTCACAAATATGTGGAAATTAAAGAGCACACTCTAAAACAACCAATGGGTCAAAGAAGCAATTACAAGGGAAATTAGAGAATACTTTGAAATGAATTAAAACAAAAACACAACGTGCCAAAACTTATGAGATGCAACAAAAGTATGTTCTGAGGGAAACTTATAGATGTAAAAATTTACATTAAAAAATAGAAGATCTCAAATCAACAACCCAATATTCTGCCTTAAGGAACAGAGGGGGAAAAAAAAAAGCAAACTAAACCCAAAGCAACTAGAAGGAAGGAGACAATAAAGATTAGAGCAGAAATAGATAAAATAGAGAATGCAAAGAAATAGAAAAAATAACACCAAAAGCTGGTCCTTTGAGAAGATCAAGAAAACTCATAGTTAGATTCTGACTAAGCAAAAAAGAGAGAAGACTAAAAGTAATAAAATCAATATGAAAATGGGGACATTACTTTCAATCTTACGTAAATAAGGCTTATGACAGAATATTATGAACAACTGTATGCCAATAAATTAGATAACCCAGATGAAATGGACAAATTTCTAGAAATAGACAAACTACTAAAACTGACTAAAGTATAAATAGAAAATTTGAATAGATCTATAGCAAAGAAAGAAATTGAATCAGTTATCTGAAAACTTCCAACAAAGAAAAGTCCAGAACCAGATGATTCACTACTGAATAAATTAAATAAATTAAATAAAAATGCTCTATATACCAGTAACAGAAGGAAGCTTCCTCAACCTGTTAAAGGGATCTATGAAAAAAAAAAAAAACCCACAGCTAGTATACTTAAAGTTTTTCCGTTATAATTAGGACAGAACATGGATATCTGCTTTCGTGGTTCCTGTTCAACATTGCACAAGACATTCTAGGCTGGGCAATTAGGCAAGAAAAAATGAACAAAAATTATCCAAACTGGAAAGGAAGAAGTAAACCTATTTCTATTCACAGATGACATAATTTTATGTACAGAAAACACTGAAGAATCTATTAAAAACTATTAAAGCTAATAAAATGAATTCAATAAAGTTGCATGACACAAGATCACACAGAAAAATCAGTTGTATTTCTAATACTCTAGCAATGAACAATCTGAAAACAAAATTAAGAAAACAATTCTTTTTATAATATTAAAAATGATTAAATACTTAAGAATAAATTTAACTGAGAAAATGCAAGACTCATACACTGTCTATAAACTATAAAACTATAAACTATAAAACACTACTGAAGGAAATTAAAGAAAACCTGAATAAATGGAAAGCATTTTGTTTTCATGGATTGGAAGACTTAATATTAAGATGGCAATATTCCCCAGATTTACAGATTCATTGCCATCCTTACAAAAATTTCAATTGTCTGCTTTGCAGAAATGGACAGGCTGATTCTAAAATTCATATGGAATAGCAAGAGACCCAGAAGAGACAACACAATCTTGAAAAAGAACAAAGTTGGAGGATTTATCATTCTAAACTTCAGGACTTATTACAAAGCCACAGTAATCAAAATAATGTGGAATTGACAAAAGGATAGACATACAGATCAATGGAATAGAGTTGAGGATCCATAAAGAAACCCTCGCATTTATGGTCAATTGATGTTTAACAAGGGAGCCAACACCATTCAATAGGACAAGAACGGTCTTTTCAACAAATAGTGCTAGGACAACTGGTTATCCGTTTGCAAAAGAATGAAGTTGGGGCACCTGGGTGGCTCAGTTAGTTAGGCGTCTGCCTTCAGCTCAGGTCATGATCCCAGGATCCTGGGATTGAGCCCCACATGGGGCTCCCTGCTCAACGGCGAGCCTGCTTCTCCCTCTCCCTCTGCCTCTCCCCCTACTTGTGCTCTCTCTCTCTCTCTCAAATAAATAAATAAAATCTTTAAAAAAAAAAAGAATGAAGTTGGACCCTTACCTCATATCATATTAAAAAAATTAAAATAAATCAATATCCAAATGTAAGAGCTAAAGATATATAACTATTAGAGGAAAACATAAAAGCAAATTCCATTTCTTGGATTTGGCAATGATTCTTAGATATATCAAAACACAAGCAAAAAATATGTAAGAAATAGAAAAGAAAATAAGTGTTAGACTTCATTAAAATAAAGAACTCTTGTTCACTGAAGGACACTTCAAGAAATCAAGAAAGTTAAAGACAACCCACAAAATGGGAGAAAATGTTTATAATTCATATATCTGATAATGATCTAGTTCCAGAATAAAACAAACAAAAACAGAAACAAACAAAAAAACCTCTTATAACTCAACAACAACAAAAAAACAAACCATAATTTAAAAATGGCCGAAAGATTTGAATTGATATTTCTGCAAAGAAGATATACAAATGACCAATAAGCATATGAAAAGATATTCAACATTAATCATATAGGGAAATGCAATTCAGAACCACAATGAGAGACCACTTTACATTCGTAAGGGTGGGTATAATTTAAAAATAGGAAAATAACAAGTGTTGATAAGGGCATGGAACAATTTGAACGCTCTATAAGTTTCTGATGGGAATGTAAAATGGTACAAGCTGTTTTGGAAAACAGTTTTGCAGTTCCTTGAAATGGTAAAGATAGACTTAGCATAAGACTCGGCAACTTCTGGTATATACACAGAAGAATTGAAAATAGTTGATAAGGCAAAAACTTGTACAGGAATGTTCATAGCAGCATTATTCAGAATAGCCAAAAAATGAAAACAACCCGAAATGGACATTACTTATGAATGAATAAATAAAATGTGATATGGTCATATAATGAAATATTGTTTGGCAAAAAAAAGAAATGCAGTAATGACATATACTACAACACAGATGACTGGTGAAAACATTATGCTAAATGAAAGAAGCCAGATGCAAAAGGCCACATATTATATAATTCCATTTGTATGTAATGTCCAGCACAGGCAAGTCCATAGAGATATAAAGCTGATTAGTGTTTGCCAGGGGCTTGGTGGGGGGCGGGAGGGGGGGAATTGTGGAGTGAATCCCTAATGGGTACAGGGTTCTAGAATTGAAGAGTGGTGATGATTGTACCACATTGTGAGTGTACTAAAATCACTGAATTGTATCCTTTAAAATGGTTAAAATAGTGACTTTTCTGCTATGTGTATTTTACCTTAATTAAAAAAAAATCAGAAGTCACAAATTGACTTCATGAACATGCAAAACTTATTTTCACCGAAAATGATATTAGTGGTGAGAAAAAGACCACCTGTATAGAAAAAGCATAAAGGATATAAACAGACAACTCATAAAAGAAAGAAAAACAGCTATAAAGATATGAGAAGACACTGAACCTCACTAGAAAACAAACAAACAAAAAATGCAAATTTTAATGGTGAGCTAGCTTTTTCACTCAATAGATTTGCAAAATTGAAAGAGTTTGAAAATACCCAGGGTGGCTAAGAGTTGGAGAAAGAGATCATCTCATGCACTGATAAGAGTAGTTTAAATTGCAATTGTTTTGGAAGGCAATTTGGCAATAAGGTATTACAATTTTAAAACATACCCACCCTGTGACTCAGCAATTCTCCTTCTCCATATTTACCGCAAAGAAATATCAGTACAGGTGCACAAGGAAGCAAGGGTATTTGTTGCAGCATGGTTTGTAAATGCAAAAATAAGAAGCCAGTGAGTGTGGAGAAATAAAAAGTTTGGCAAGACAAAAACGAAAAGTGCTATCAGTGGTTACCTATAGTGGAAGGAGACAGATCTAGATTGTTGAAGGCAATAAAAAAAGGATATTTTTCCATGGAGGGATGATATTAATAATAAAACAAGAAAAAAAGTAGACTCGAAGTCCAAGATTTAAGTAGTGAATATATTTTACCTCTGAATAAATATATTTTGAACTCATCAATGTGACTTGGTTGAAAGAAAGCTTTGATTTTGTATCCTTGTCTTCCTAAGGTTAGGGGAGAATATAAGAGGGCAAGGAAAACCTTTAGATTAATTTCTGATTTTACTTTGCCAAAATGAAAGCCAGGTGAATCTTAGATTATATTTTTTAAATGCCTTGAATCAATTGTTTAGTCATACAAAGAAAAGCTTTTTCAAACATCTAAAGCCTGAGAATTCATCAGTAAGGAACCACATCTGCAAATAATCTCTCAAGAAACACTTGAATTGGGTCATCAAGATCTCTTGATAAGACTGACAGGGATACTGAAAAAGGCCTGTTGTTGCCACATGTATTCATTTTAGTGCATTGGACTGTGGGGGGAGGTGGGGGAAGACAGGTGAAAAAGCAAAAAGAAGTGGCAGAAAAAAGGATGGGGAGGTATTCTAGAACACCAATTGTGACCGAATGTAAAGAGCGGTGAATTGGAGACAATAACCTTGGCTAATTTGGACTCTGCCCACTATCTAGTGTGACCATAGGCAAACCACTTAACTGATTTGTAAAATGAGAGTAAGAATACCTACCTGCTTACCTCACTGGGCTGCTGAGAAAGGCATTGTAAAAGGAAAAGTACTAACAAGATCAAAAGCGTTCAAAAGACTTAGGAAGGAGAGACCAACTCAATAATGTGAAATCCTTGGAGAGAAGAGCTGCCGAAAGACTTGGGACAGACTGGCCAGAGAGATTCATTTTTCCCAAGTACATCTTTATTCTTTATCCTGTGCCTGGTAATACACATCTACTTCAGATTATGCCTCTCTTTCCCTCCCCATCATTTCAGGAAAACTACTCTTAAATCACCAGCTAAATAATTTCCATCATTTCTATATCACGGATTTGTTGACTTAACTAAAATATGTATTACTGTCACCTATCCATTCAACCTATGTGTTTTTGAAAATCATGCATTCAAGTGAGGCAGCATTGGAATAACTAAGATGAGGGTTCTGGGGTCGGATTGCCTTGTCTTAAAGCTGAACTCCACACCTTAACAAATACGTGGGCTTGGAAAAATTACTCTATTTCTCTATGTCTCATTAAAATGGATTATGAAAAATACCTAATACATAGAATTGTTACGCAGTAAAATGAAAAAAAAAAGTAAGTTTCTTAGAATAGTGTCTAGCACATGTTAAGCACTCAATATATGACAGGTTTTTACTATTTTTCAGTCTCTTTATCTTCCTGAGTCATGTGGAACATAAATGAGTCCTTCCTGGATCTAGACTAAGGAAATTCCTCATCCCAATTGGATGAAAACACCATACAGGTTTTCAACTCTCTTAAATAAAAGATAAAACCCAAACTCACCATTCTCCCACCCCAGGAGGTCTGATTTTTCAATTTCTATAAATTCACATATTCCATATTCTTAGACCTCCCTCCACCCCCTGCCCTCACTAAAAGTAAGTTGAAACCTAAACAGAATACCCATTTCATCAGCAAAACTACAATCCCAGCACTGATCACACATTCCCAGGCCGTAACTCTGTATTTCCATAAAAATGATGACCATGACTATGATGATAGCCAACATTTATTAAGCACAAATATGTACAGCATCTACTATGTACTGGGCCCAGTTCTCGTACTTTATGTGTATGATTTCATGTGGTCATAAAAACCATCCTATGGGGAAAGTGAGATTAAATAATTTATTCAAGACCACCCTGCTACTAAATGGTAGAGCCTAAACTACTATACCCCAACTCCTTTCCAAAAATCTAAGTTACTTTTGCAATAGTGTGGAGTTCTTTACAAATCAAATAAAAATCAGAAATCACAGAAAATACCAAGTCCTTTAACTAGAGCACTCCATTGCTGATGAGATTATAAATTAGTATAACTACCTTGGAAAACAACCTGACATTATCTACTAAATATAAACCATACTCTATATTAAATATAAATCATACCCTATTGCCAGAAATCCCATGCTATTTTTTTAAAGATTTTATTTATTTATTATAGAGAGAGAACACAAGCAGGAAAGAGGGGTAGAGGGTGAGGGAGAAGCAGACTCACAGCTGAGCAGGGAGCCAGATTCGGGGCTTGATCCCAGGACCCAGGGATCATGACCCGAGCCAAAGGCAGACACTTAACCAACTGACCCACCCACCTATTTCTAGATATGATCCTTAGCACAGTGCTTCTCAAATCTTTTGGTCTCAGGATCCTAGTATTGTCTTAAAAATTGTTAAGGACCCCAAAGAACTTTTGTTGATGAAGGTTGTATCTATTAACATTCCCCATGAAAAACCACTCAGAAAAATCACTTGGGGGTGGGGGTGCCTGGGTTAAGCATCTGCCTTCGGCTCAGGGCGTGATCCTGGCGTTATGGGATCGAGCCGCACATCAGGCTCTTCCACTGGGAGCCTGCTTCTTCCTCTTCTACTCCCCCTGCTTGTGTTCCCTCTCTCTCTGGCTGTCTCTCTCTCTGCCAAATAAATAAATAAAATCTTTAAAAAAAAATCACTTGGACACTTGTCCATATTTCCTATGGACATCTATTAAATGTGTTGAAGATGATAGATACTACTAGAAAGCCCAGGTAGAACTTGTCATAGATTCCATTTCAGGCAGCTGATCATTACCCACGGAGCATGTTTCCCATTTGTGTTTAGTTATATTCAGGGAAAAGTTCACTGAATTCTCAATGTTGGTCATGGAGGACTCTATTGTCCTGGGATTATGGCTGTATTCTTGGGGCCTAAATTCCTATAGGCAGCACAATGTAAAAAACAAAAACAAAAACGTGGTGGTCTTGTTCACTGTAATCTTCTCAAGCTCTGGCATGAAGTAGGTGCTTACAAAATGTTGGTTAACATATGAAAAAATGAATGTTAACATTTCTGCTTAAAGTCAGAGACTCATTCCCTCTGAAACATTATAGATATGAATTTATGCAGGAGCTTATCAGATTCGTAAACAATCCAACTAGGAGAGTTCTGTGCTCTTTAGAAAAATGAAATGTTGTAAGCAACAGTTCTTCCAAGATTGTCAGTCCTGATTGTGGTGATAAAATGACCCAAGGGCCCACTCCCACATATCCCTAAAGTAGCAAACTGACTCAGAGGGGTTCACGTTTTCACAAAGATGGAACTTTAAGGTTCAAAAGCAATATCCAAGTCTGAGAGATCACCAAGAGAAGATGATTTTGCAGACATATTTGGATCCTTCAGTCTATGCCACACCCTAGAAGTTTTCAACAATTCATGATAATTATCTTCTAAGGTGGGGATATAGAATGGATTAGTAGTAATTTAACTGCTAAATGACATCCTGATTTCCTTCCTGCACCTAGCCTCAAAGGAGCAACTGATGCTTGTGTTCCTGGGCTATCTACTGAGAGTCACCCCAGGCCAATTTATATTTTCTTTCTTTTTTTTTTTTTTAAGACTTATTTATTTGAGAGAGGAAGTGGAGAGGCAGGGGAGAAGAAGAGGGAATCTTAAGTGGACTCCACACTGAGCATGGAGTTGAACTCAGGGCTCCATCTCACGACCCTGAGGTTACAACCCTGGAATCATGACCTGAGCCGAAACCAAGAGTCGGAGGCTTAACCAACTGCACCACGAAAGTGCCCCCTGATTGTCTTTAAAAGAAACAAATTTATTGGTTGAGGGTAAGGAGAGGGAAGAGGATATTGGATATGTGAAGAGAGAAGAAAGTGGAAGAAAGATTTCTGGAGGGTGAAGGATGGCGATGACTTAGCATAAATACACAGGATAAAACTGAATGCTGGAAAGTCTTTGTATAACGTATACAATGCTTGAGGCTATCTAAGTTAGTAAAACCAGTCTGGAGTTTGGAAGATAAGAGTAATGAGAAGACAATGGTCTTTTTTTTGTTTTGTTTTTTTTGGACTCAATTTTACTTTGGGAAATTGGCCCAAGGCAGTAATTGAAAAAGAAAGTCATAATGCTTGTCAAATGTTGATGTTAAGTTTTAATAGTGTCATTAATAAAAGTTTTACTCTACATTTCATACAACCTAAGTAACCATTTATGTAGTAGCCTCT
Source organism: Ursus americanus (assembly GCF_024610735.1). Classification (NCBI taxonomy): domain Eukaryota; kingdom Metazoa; phylum Chordata; class Mammalia; order Carnivora; family Ursidae; genus Ursus; species Ursus americanus. The sequence continues at coordinate 3,529,045 of NC_142150.1, read as the reverse complement.
GGGGAATCAGTCTGAGGGTCCCATTCCTCAAGCATGAGAGGAGGAGAAATATTGGCTTTCTATCATATACTTGCATTTTTGCAAATCATATGAGCCATTCCTGGCCTGGTTCCTGTGGATCTCTCTAGTCTCATCTACTGGTGCCATCTTGTACTTTATGCCCTGAAAACATTGGATGTCTTGTCGTTTGCTGCATATAAGCATTCGGTTCATTCCTAGAATTGCTGCAGGGACTGTGTGCTTATGTATTCAGGACTGGTGTTGTATTCTTACCAAAAAACAGATCCAAAAGAAAGAGTATGGACTGTCATTTTTGTAGCATCTGAGTTTTACACAATTTTGACTAGTTTTTTTTTTTTTTCTCTATTCACCCCAAGTCAACCACCTAGGATCAGAACAGTGATGCTTTTCAGGCCCCAGATGTGTCTGTTCCTCATTCTGATAACTAATTTAAGGCACATTGTCAAACAAGAAAGGCAGCTTTTGCAGGAGGCTTACAGTAGTGAAGAGAATGCCAGGGATTTGTGTCTTGAGTACGTGGAACGCCCCAACTTCCTCAGGCAACATAATGCTAACATGAGGCTGCCTGGGTTGGGGTCCCAGCTCTGCCACTCACTTATATAATTTTAAGCAAGTTACTAACCCTGAAATTCTCCTTGTTAGAATGGGCATAATAGTAGTAAACACCTTACAGAACGTAAGATTAAATAAGCTTACCTATACAAAATACTTAGAATGGCTCCTATTTCAGTTATACTCATGGGATTTCAATTTATGGAGGTGAGTAAGTGAAGACGTGGAAAGGCTAATGCCATTGAAAGGTTTTTATTACTTATGTATTCCCCAGAGGAGAAGGCACAACACATCACACAGGGCCACATGGGAAACATCAGTGTTGATTAGGAAGCAGAAAGGAGTGAGGGGGAAGCCTGGCCCAGAGCCTTTATTGTTTTCCATGGGAAAGGCAAGGCAGGGCATGGGGAACTGCTTAGGATTGGCTGGTTTGAATAATTTGGTGGGCTCTGAGCTATCGGGGTGGCCACTAGTTGTCTGGTACCTGACCCTGGGTGATTTAGGGCAGGGAGAATATTGGCTTGATGTGGGGGGTTAGATAACTAGGAGATGGCTGGAGTATGGACTTGGGATTGGTTGGTTTGTACATGAAAAGCATGTTTTCAGGCAAGCTGCTTGTTTTTTAAATCTAAATTTTTATTGAAGACTCATTGACATACAATATTGTATTAGTTTCAGGTTACAACATAGTTGATATTTACATACATTATGAAATATATACATAGATTTGGTATTTGTGTACAGTACAAAATGGTCACCACCATAAGTAGTCACCATCTGTCACCATACAAAGTTGCTATAGTATTATTGACTACATTCCCTATGTTGTACATTGAATCCCTGTGTCTTATTTGTTCTATAACTGGAAGATTATGCTTCTTAATCCCTTTCACCTATTTTGACCATCCTCCCACGCTTCTCCCCTCCAGTAACCATCAATCTGTTCTCTATATGAGTCTGTTGCTGTTTTGTTTTTTTGTTCATTTGTTTTGTTTTTTAGATTCCAAATGTAAGTGAAGTCATATGGTATTTGTTTTATCTCTGGGAATTAGCTAGCCCTGGGCGGGGCAGTCTCTCCTCAGCCAGCTAATCCCCACAACATGTCAAAACACCATAAAATATTAAAAATGTGGTTAACAGGGGGCGCCTGGGTGGCACAGCAGTTAAGCGTCTGCCTTCGGCTCAGGGCGTGATCCCGGCGATCTGGGATCGAGCCCCACATCAGGCTCTTCTGCTATGAGCCTGCTTCTTCCTCTCCCACTCCCCCTGCTTGTGTTCCCTCTCTCGCTGGCTGTCTCTATCTCTGTCGAATAAATAAATAAAATCTTTAAAAAAAAAAAATGTGGTTAACACACTACACCATGGAAAGTGTTGTTTAAGTGTTAGCTACTCTTTGGCAAGAGACACTCATCCTTGTTGGAAGTCAAAGACAAGGAGAGTTCAGATAACACTCATTGTGAATATTTGAGTTGCTTTGATTCTACAGGTGGCAGAGAAGTTCAGGAAGCTTAAAAAACTTTTGCCCAGAATTTTTTGTTGGTTTGTGTTTCCCCTGGTTCTGGAAAGCTCCACTTCAATTCCAGTTCCTGACGCTATTCTGTTGACTTAGTGAACAATGTCTTGAGTTAAGGATTATACCTCTTTGTGTCTGCTCATCTTTTGGTTTTCATGGAAAACAACTTAAATATGTTCTTGATCACATTCTTGCTTTAACCATGGTACTAAAGCCTTTCTGACATACATCAGCAACCTTTAAGTGAGATAATACTAAGCTAGTACCACCAGCCCAGACTAGCCAAATAAATAAAAATATAGAGGTGTGTGTGAGCAAATTATGTAAGTAGCACAGAGTATCCAGGAGACATGGTAGGGAGTTATAGCAATACAATCTTAAGATAATAGTTATATCAGTCCTTCCTGATAACATCTGAAAATGACTCTCTATCTTGATCAATGGCTCATTTTATCTGGCCCAGGCCTTAGGGCCGAACTTGCTTTCTAGGTGGGTACAGGCCTTGCAGATTAAAGCTCCCACAGATTGCTCTTGACCTCATGAAGAAGTTTCGTAAATAATTGATCAAGTGGTAGAAAGAAGTAGAATGGAGATGAACCGATTGGTTTGAGAATTCTTTCAAAAAATACCCGTGGGACTCTATGGCAACTGATTAGATGTAAGGAATGAAGGGGTAGGGAACTGACCTTGAGTAATGGTTGTCACCACTAAGAAATGAAGTTGAAAGGAAGTTGATTTGGAGAGTAAAGTGAGTCCATATCCAGACTTACTGTATTTGAAATGACATGATACCTAATTAGATATGCTACATAGGTAAGAGGAAGCATGAACCTAGGTGAGAAGAAATGGTTATAAAATCAGTAAGCAAGGACTAGGGTAGCTGAGAGAATGTCTATTGGCTATAGTGAGAAGACAGGAGAGAATATTGAAAAAGAAAGAAACCAGATGTTCAGAAGTGGGAGATCCAGGATGGCATAATACCTAGACAGAATTCAAGAACAAAGTTCACGAAGCAGAGAGAAGGCAACTGTGTCTAGAGGTTACCTGAGAGGAAAACTGATCACCAAATGTGGCAACACAGGAGTCCTTGGCAGGAACAGTATGAGTGGTGAGGTAAGGAAGCCACCCTTCAACAATTGAACACTTTATCCATGTCAGATTAAAGGGACTGGTATAGGTCACAAAGAAGTTTCACAAGGAAGAGATGGGCTGAACCCACAGATATTACTCAGTATAATCTTTCTCCTTTAAAAGTGTTAGATTTGATTTGAGGTGATTCACAGATATTCTCTTTTGGGAAAGAAAGTCTGTCTACTGTGAGAGTTCTTTAACTGAACTTCAAGATTAATGTCAAAGTAGTTGAGAAATATAGTGAAGTTATTTTAGAGAATATCTTTATTGAACAATCTTACTCAGAACTCTGTGTTTAAGCAAAAAAAAAGAGAAGAATCTGTCTGCCGTGTTGCTAACATTTATCCTCTACAACAAAAATATCACATGAGAAGGATAAAAAGAATCTTATGTTGCATTACTCTTATATGTATATTATTATGCTTCATAGAGATAATATAAAAAATTAATAAGCTTTCACAAAGTTAGAAAGTTCTACTATGATTTTCAGCTGCCACCCTCTGGATGGCAACTTCATGGAACTTTATTGAGCAAACAAACGGTAATAATAAATATGTATATAATTCTCAATAGAGAATTTGTGTTATGAGCATTGGTGAGGTGCATTACAAGTAATCTGCTATTAAGAAAAGTTAAAGTGCCAATATTTAATCACAGCTGACTTCTTTGCAGAAATTGACAAGCTGACCCTAAAATTAATAAAGAAATTCAAGGGACTTAGAATAGCCAAACAATTCAAAACAATCTTGAAAAAGAAGAATAAATTTGGAGGATTCAAACTTCTGATTTTCAAAATTTACTACAAAGCTACATTAATCAAGACAGTGTGGTAGTGGGGCAAGGATAGACATATATATCAGTTGAATAGAAATTGAGACCCAGAAATAAACCCTCTCATTTTTTGGCCAGTTGATTTTCAACAAAGATGCCGAGACAATTCAATTGGAAAGAATAGTTTTTCAACAAGTAGTGCTGAGACAACTGGATATCCATATGCAAGAGTGAATTTGGACCCTATCTCACATCATATACAAAAATTAACTAGGGGCACCTGAGTGTCTCAGTCCGTTAAGCATCTGACTTTGGTTCAGGTCATGATCTCACGGTCCCGGGATCGAGCCCCGTGTCGGGCTCCCCACTCAGGGGGGAGTCTGCTTGTCCCTCTCTCTGCCCTCTCCCCCGCTCATGCTTTCTCTCTCTCAAATAAATAAAGTCTTTTAAAAAAGTTATTTAAAAAAATTAACTAAAAATGAATCAAAGGCTTAAATCAGCACTAAAACTATAAAACTCTTAGAAAAAAAACATAGGTGTAAACCTTGGATTAGGCAATTGTTTGGTATGCAGAAGCAACCAAATAAAATATAAATTAGATTTTCAAGAAATTGAAAATGTGCTTCAAAGGACACCACTGAGAGAGTGGTGGTCACCTAATGGGAGACAATATTTGTAAATCATATGTTGTATAAGAGACTAGAATCCAGAATATATAAAGAACACTTCCAACTCAAACATAAAAGGACCAATAACCCAACTAAAATATGGACAAAGATTCTGAATAGACATTTCTCCATTAGAAGATGAAAATTTCAGCAAAATTCGAGAAGATGGAAAGTGAACAAGTGTTACTAGGTGACATAACAAAGGAACCCACAGCCCAGAATAAGTTCCGAGGGGGCTACTCTGTAGCAAAGAGACAGATCTGCCCGGCAAACGCAGAAATGCTTTGGAGTCTGAATCCTATGACTGAGGGCAGGAATGAGAACTGCTACTAAGAACAGGGAATTTATTTGAGGTTTAAACACATGTGTAAAGGCAGAAGGTCAGGTAATACCCACCCTCGTCCCTGACAACCTGGGATGCAGGGTTTGGGAGAAAGATTCTTTTCTAAAAGGTTAAACATCTTCCATTCACTTTCCTGATACAGTATGTAGCATGTGCTTTTGGTTGCCTACGCCACATGCCCTCAGCCCAGCTTGGGCTATAGTAGCAGCTCCGGTGGACAGTTCCCAGGCACAAGCTCTCCCAGCCTAGGAGAGAGGGAGGTCTGCCACCCCTCCACACCAGTAGTCCAGAAACATTCCTAGAAGCAAGCCACAGTGGAGGATGGGAATCAGCAAGAAAATGCTCTAACCTCTCATTCTCAGAGGGACGGTTCTGAGGCCCATCTCGTATGGCTCTTTAGAGGGTCCTGAGAGGGACTGAACCCCAATTGCCCATGCAGAACTAGCTTAATGACACATCCATTATCAGCAATTACTCTTCACCTGTGTCAATCTCTTCATTCACTCACACCAGCTTTCTGATACTACCTCCTTCCCTGAAGTCCTTATTCCAGACTTTGCTTTGTGAGAAATTTAAACTTAAATAGTTGCTTAGAAGTATGTAAGTACACACACGCATATTCCTACTAAGAAGGAACAGAAGACAATATCACATATTCAGTTAACCAAATTAACTTTCACACATGTGATATAATGTAAAAATCTTTGCGGACCCTGGTAATAGGACTTGTGTTAGAAGGTTGACTCTGCCTTGAAGTACTAACGTAAGGATTCATCTAGGTTGATTCAAGGAAATGGACTCCTCCAGGCCTTCGTATCACCATAGCAGGCACCAGTAATGTGACTTTTTTGTTGGTTTTCTTTGTCAAATTAAATCTTATCCAAGGTGAGTGATATGTTCAATATCAGTCATTCTTCATGGCTCCCTTCTCTTTCTGTGTGTTTTACCAGGATTCCAGAGCTTATTCAGTTCTAGGATAAATAGCGGAGAAACCTCTGGCCTTCAGTCTGTTGTGATCACTACTGAAGATTTGCTCAAGGCCCAGGTTCATTTAGTCCATGAGTTTTGCCACAAGACCATAACTCATTAGACCACATTAGACAGAAGGTAGATGGTTCAGTTGTAACTACTAAGCCACAAGGGCCCTAGCTGCCCATCACTAAAGCATAGCACCCACTACTTTCCCATTTCTCTCCTTGTCTTCTCTCCCTTCTCTTACCAGGCTTTTCATTTCTCCAATCCTTGAAAAATACCCAGGTTTCCTTTCCTACTACTTCTTTAATAAATGGCTTAACAGCTAATTAAGAAGCTCTAGATATTTTAAGCAATGAGAACCCAACCTTAACATCATAAAAGAATACTTTCTGGGTCTTTAGACCCAGGCTTAGTTTAGCTACCAATCTTTAGAAAAGTAGCAGTCAGTCCCTCAGGGATATGCAGCATTCTGCTTCTAAGCAACAGAAAATAAATAATACTGTTAAGTGTTTATATCCAGTCTTGCCCCATTTAATTCTCAATAATTCATCCTGTTGTACACTTGTCTTCGTCGAAGTGGCAATGCTAATGTTTCCTGGTTAATCCAGAGGCTAATTGGCCCTTCTTAGCAGGAGAAAAACAGTACGAAGGGATAATGACCAAATTATCTGAGGATATTTGCATATGTTGTCCTTAGAAGCTTGGTAAGAGAAGCTTAGTGAGACAATCTAGGGAAATTCTCTCACATATATGATAAATGTTTTGGCAGGATAAAATGGCCCCTATTTAGTAGAATGCTTAAGGAAAGATATCATGAATCTGGGCCACACCCTCAGCTTACATGGTAAATTAAGGACAAGGAAAAATTGAACACATCTAGCTTATGGATGATGCTAGGTCGGTTACTCTGGTTAAGTCCCAGCAGAGAGGGTTAAAGTAAGACTACAGATTTATCATGGGACCACACCTCATTAGATGGTCCCCCTTAATAGACAACTGGGACATTGAAGAACTTCTTTACATAAGCTTCAGGAGCATTGCTTTTTTTTTTAAGATTTTATTTTTAAGTAATCTCTACACCCAACATGGGGCTCAAACTCACAACCCCAAGATCATGACCTGAGCTGAAATCAAGAGTCAAACGCTTAACGGACTGAGCCACTCAGGCACCTCAGGAAGATCTTTTCTATTTTCTTGACTTCATCCTGCTGAATCGTTTCATGGCTCTCTATTAATGTGTTCTATAATTAACTGTTTTATATTTTTATTTCATAAGTTTCATGTTCATTGTCAAAAAAAAGAGAAATTATAGATGAGAATATGTAAATACCTTTAACAGTTCCTTGGAGTTAACTACCATTGGTTATATATGCTATCTAAGGTTTTTTGTATGCAGACACAGACATTTTTGTTGGGTGGGGAGAAGGTGGGCTCAAATGGCGTATACTATTTGTGACTTGCTATCCTGAACAACTGGCTAAAAAAACCAAACAAATAAACAAAAATGGCTTACTGTGGTTACAGCAAAGACTCTGCAGCTGTTTGAAATATATCAGAGACCAATTTAGGCTGGATTCCTGAAAAGATCCCAAAGAATTGGGTGGGTCTGGAAATTTGTCAGGTCAGTTCTGAGACTGAAACAGGAGGAAGAGAAGCATCTCTTCTCTCTTTCCACAGTCCCCCTCACCTCCAAGATTTTAAGAGTGTCATAAAATTAAGCTCAGAACACAACTCTAGGGCACCTAGGTGGCTCAATCGGTTAAGTGTCCGCCTTCAGCTCAGGTCATGATTCCAGGGTCCTGAAATTGAGCCCCGCATCGGGCTCCCGGCTCAGCAGAGAGTCTGCTTCTCCTTCTGCCTCTTCCCCTGGCTTGTGCTCTTTCCCTCTCTCACTCACTCACTCTCTCTCACATAAATAAATAAGTAAATCTTAAAAAAAAAATGAACACAACTCTAGAATGACTGTGCCTCCCTCAGAGTCCCAAACTAGAGATTAAGAGAATGACAGAGAACAGAGGAGCCATCAGAAAGGCCAATTCCATTCTTTGGTTTCACCTAGAAAGCTTCCGTGTTGAACTATAGCTTCCTTTAGACTGTTTTGGTTTTGGTGAGTTAAACAGTGTGATTCCAATTTAATTCTTCTTTGCACAGTCCAGGATCGATGTGCTTGAGATTTTCTTTGAGGTGTGGTGGGAAAGCTCCAGAACAACAGTGCAGGGAAACCATATCATGTTCAAGGATTCCCAGGGCTGGCTCTGGATATATTCCACAGAAGGTAGTATAATAGAATAATTAAGGTCATGGCCTCTCGGGTCAAGACTGTCAAGCCTCCATTCTGGCTCTGCTGTTTACTAATTATGTGACACAACCAGGACAAGTTACTTATCCTCCCTGTACCCGTGTCATCATTTGAAAAATAACAGTGAAATCAAAGAGGGAGACAAACCATGAGAGACAGACTGTTAACTCTAGGAAACAAACTGAGGGTTGCTGGAAGGGAGATGGGTGGGGGGATGGGGTAATAGGGTGATGGGAATTAAGGAGGGCACATGATATAATGAGCACTGAGTGTTATATGCAACTGATGAATCACTAAACTCTCCCTCTGAAACTAATAATACACTATATTCTTGTTAATTGAATCTAAATTTTAGAAAAGAAAAACAACAGTGATTATGTCCTACTACCCAAAGCAATCTACACATGTAATGTAATCCCAGCATTACATTTTGTATGGAATCACAAAATTTATATGGAACCACAAAAGATCCCAAATAGCCAAAGCAATATTGAAATAGAAAAGCAATGCTGGAAGCATCACAATTCCAGACTTCAAGTTATGTTACAAAGCTGTAGTCATCAAGACAGTAAGTACTGGCACAAAAACAGACACATAGATCAATGGAACAGAATAGAAAATCCAGAAATGAACCCACGATTATATGGTCAACTAATCTTCAAACAAGGCAGGAAAGAATATCCAATGGAAAAATAGACAGTCTCTTCAACAAATGGTGTTGGGAAAACTGGACAGCAACATGCAAAGAAAGGAACTGAACTACTTTCTTACGCCTACACAAAATGGGTAAAAGACCTAAACATGAGACAGGAAACCATTAAAGTCCTAGAGGAAAGTACAGGCAGTAATTTCTCACACGTCGGCTATAGCAACATTTTTCTAGATATGTCTCCTGAGGCAAGGGAAACAAATGCAAGAATTGAGATTTCATCAAAATAAAAGCCTTCTGCAAAGCGAAGGAAACAATCAACAAAACCGAAAGGCAGACTACGGAATGGGAGAAGATATTTGCAAATGACATACCTGATAAAGGGTTAATACCAAAATATATAAAGAACTACAACTCAACACGCAAAAACAAATAATCCAGTTAAAAAAATGGGCAGAAGACATGAATAGACACTTTTCCAAAGAAGACATACCGATGGCCAACAGACACATGAAAAAATGCTCCACATCACTTGACATCAGGGAAATACAAATCAAAACCACAGATATCACCTCACACCAGTCAGAATTGCTAAGATTAACAGGTTGGGAAACAACAGCTGTTGGCGAGGATGAGGAGAAAAGGGAACCCTCCTACACTGTTGGTAGGAATGCAAACTGGTGCAGCCATGTTGGAAAACAGTATTAAGGTTTCTCAAAAAGTTAAAGATAGAATTACCCTATTCGGCAATTGCACTACTAGGCATTTACCCAAAAAACACAAAAATATTAATCCAAAGGGATACATGCACCCCTATGTTTATAGTGGCATTACTTACAATTGCCAAATTATGGCAACAGCCCAAGTGTCCATTGGCTGATGAATGGGTAAAGAAGATGTGGTGCATAAATATGAATATATTTATATTAGTAATATATTTATTTATAATTAATTATAATATAATTATATTTATTATATATTTATAATATTCTATATTATATAATTTTACAATGGAATATTGCATTGCAATGGAATATTACATTACAAATGGAATATTACACAGCCATCGAAAAGAATGAAATCTTGCCATCTAGAACGATATGGATGGAGCAAGAGAGTATTATGCTAAGCGAAATTAGAGAAAAACAAATAGAGTGAAAAACAAATGATTGCACTCATATGTGTAGTTTAAGAAACAAAACAAACAAGCCTGGAGGAAAAACAAATAGTGAGAAGCAAAACAAGAAACAGACTCTTAACTATAGAGAACAAACTGATGGTCACCAGAGGGGAGGTTGGGTTGGTGGATGGGTTAATAGATGATGGGGATTAAGGAGTATGCTTGTGATGAGCACTGGGTGTTGTAAGGAAGTATTGAATATCTAAATTCTACACCAGAAACTAATTTTACACTGTAGTTAACTAACTGGAATTTAAATAAAAACTTAAAAAAAATAGTGAAGGATTCTAAAGAATGAATAGCTAGTGGTTATGTATAGAGGACAAGGTAGGGATGTGGATTATAAAGAAGTATTAGGGCATATGTGAAATTAAGATTTCTCAATGTATAATTTTTTAAAACCTTTGAACCAAGTGAATGTAGCACTTACTAAAAAAATTACTAAATTGAATTTTTAAATATTTTGCCATCTGATCCAGGTAGCTGCTCCCAATGCTAACCTAGTTTCCTTTTCTCTCCTCATTCAAAAATGTCTAGACTTGTTTCATTGCTGTTTTTATTTTCTTACCTTTCACTCATTGGTCTGGTTTCTGCCCCTATTGTGCAAGCAAATTGCTCTTACCTATTGTCTCCAGTGACCCCCCCATATTGCTAAATCTGATAAACTTTGTTCAGTCTTTCTCTTACGTAACCTCTTGGCGACATTTGACAAACTACCTGACATATGCTTTTCCCTTGAATGTAATGTCTCCACGCAACCTGAGTTTTCCTCCTGTCTCTCTGGATCCCCTTCTCTTTCTTCTCCCCTTCTCCCTCCCCTTCTTTTTCCTCCTTTACCCAAACATTAACTATTGGATTTCCTCAAAACTCTCTTGGAAACCTCTGCTCTATCCCTAAGGGACTTCACTCAGAGCTACAGACTCAGTTGATAATCATGACCTCAGTATTCATATTTCCTGGCAGCTCCCTCTGGCCAAGGGCATTGTCTAGAGGCAGACTCACTTGTTGATCTAACTATTAAACTACTGGCAGCTGTGGAACAGAAGTCTGGAGGGAGCACCATAGTATCCATTGTGGATATATGTATTGTGAATATTTTCTCCCAGTATGTGATTTGTCTTTTCATTTTCTTTTCACTGTCTTAAGGAATGGCTGGTTCAACTTTTTATGAGGTATAATTAATTTCTTTTTTTATATTAAACTCTTTTTTCGATAAAGTTTTTTATTACAGTAAAAAAAACACATAACATGAAATTTACCATCTTAACCGTTTTAAAGTGTATAGCTCAATAGTGCTAAGTAATTCACATTGTTATGAAACAGATCTCCAGAACTTTTTCAAATTGCAAATCTAAAGCCCTATACCCATTAAACAATAACCCCCCATTCCTCTTCCACAGCCCCTGACAACCTCAATTCTACTTTTTATCTCTGTGATTTTGACTACTGTGTATACCTTATATAAGTGAAATCATACAATATTTGCCTTTGTTGACTGGCTTATCTCATTTAGTATAATGTCCCCAAGGTTCATCCATGTTCTAGCATGTGACAGAATTTCTTTCCTTTTTTCATTGTATGTATATACCACACTTTGTTTATCCATTCGTCCATCAATGGACATTTGAATTGCTTCTATCTCTTTTCTATTGTGAATAGTGTTGCTATGAACATGAATGTAGAACTATCTCTTTGAAACCCTGCTTCCAATTTTTATTTGGATATATACCCAGAGGTGGGATTGCTGGATCATTTGGTAGATCTATTTTACAATTTTTGAGGAACCTCCATATTGTTTTCCATAGTGGTTGAACTATTTTTACAATCTTACCAACTGTGTGTAAGGGTTCAAATTCCTCCATATCCTCTCCAACTCTGGATATTTTCTTTCTTTCTTTCTTTCTTTCTTTCTTTCTTTCTTTCTTTCTTTCTTTCTTTCTTTCTTTCCTTCTTTCTTTCCTTCTTTCTTTCTTTCTTTCTTTCTTTCTTTCTTTCTTTCTTTCTTTCTTTCTTTCTTTCTTTCTTTCTTTCTTTCTTTCTTTCTTTCTTTCTTTCTTTCTTTCTTTCTTGATTTTATTTATTTATTTGACAGAGAGACAGCCAGCGAGAGAGGAAACACAAGCAGGGGGAGCGGGAGAGGAAGAAGCAGGCTCCCAGCAGAGCAGGGAGCCCGATGCCACCCGGATCACGCCCTGAGCCGAAGGCAGATGCTTAACGACTGCGCCACCCAGGGGCCCCTCTGGTTATTTTCTGTTATTTTTTTTATAGCAGCCATCTTCGCAGATGTGAAGTTACTTAGTGCTTTTTGTGTCTTCTTTAAGAAATATTTACCTGTTCCAAGGTTAAAAATATATTCTTCCAAACTTAAAATTTTGGCTTTTACATTTAAGTCTATGATACATCTCAAATTAATTTTAGTGTATGGCATGAGGTATGGGTCAAGGTTCATTTTTTTCACTTTGGATATCCAATTGTTCTGACACTATTTGTTGAAAAAAACCTTTCCATTCTACTTTCTTGGCACCTTGACAAGTTTCTTTTGACATTGGTTTTAAGAAACATTCCAACTTCAGACATGTCAAGCTGTGGAGAAACAAGTACATCTTAGAGCTGAGAAAATAGGAGTTTCGTTTGGATTCCTGCAGCACCTTGCACAGTATATATGGGTCACACACAGCCAGTGGCATTGGAGCTTTGGATTCAGACAAATCTGGATTCAGACCCAATTCCTATTCAGGCTTGAATAATTTACCTAACGTCTTTTCGCCTCTGTTTCCGTATATATGAGGTGAGGATCCAACCTTGTGATGAGAAATTAAACTATGCAAAATGCCTGGTGTTGCTATTTGCTAAGTGTTCTTTTCCCCTATATTTTCATTTTTCCGATAAATATTTGTTATCTCCATTGGACTCAGTGGTTTGGAGTATGAAGAAAATTTCGGTCTAAATTCCTTTGTAGTTTTTCAAAAAGACTGATAAATTGATTTCAAGTCTCCTCACCTTTAGCAAGGTGCACCACCTAGTACTAATCTCATTTTTCGCTGATTCCCTTTAGGCAAATTCTTGAGAGAGTGGGTTGGATGTAATTATTTGGAAATTTCATCACGTTAAGGAGAAATTTAGTAATGATATTATGTGATCATCAGAAGTCAGGAATCCTTCCGTTTCAGCTAGACGAAAGCTGAGCCTCTCAACTGTAAGGGCTACACGACTCACCTGAGGATCTTGTTACATTCCAGATTCTGATTCAGGAGGGCTGAAGTGGAGTCTGATATCCCGCATTTCTAGCAGGCTCCAAGGAGATGCCAAAGCTTCTGGTGGAAGGACTACATTTTCAGTAGGTAGGGGCTAGAAGCTTCAATTCTCTAGGGGGGGGGAAGAAATGAAATCCTGAAGTTCATGAATAAATAATGTTTCCCTTGGCTGAGGGTGCTTTGGTTGCAGGGAGAGAGGGAACTGATCGTTGAATTTTTACCATACACCTGCAAGCATTTGTGTAAGGTGAAGCGTAGGTAGACTGAGCACAAGTATTTTCTGTTTTGGGAACTCTGGATTTAAAGTCAGACAGTGTCTAACACCCAGTGCTCATCACAACACTCATGAATTATTGAACACTGCATCAAAGCTAATGATGTTCTATGTGTTGGCTAATTGGACATAATAAATAAATAAATAAAATCAGACAACGTAGCTTCATGTCCCGGCTTCCCCCCACTTACGATCCATTGTGCCCTTTGGCAAGTTGCTAAACCTCTCCCAAGCCTCTCACAGGATAGCTCTCAACTGCATTTCAAGTTCAGTGTATTTTGCATGTACAAGGTTTTTGATGCTAAGTAAACAGAGATTAAAGACCTATGAACAAATTATACCACTGTAACCAAAAAATATATTTTATGTATATATGTCAGTGGGCTAAAATCTTAATATAGATCACCTCCTTTCAATGTAAAAACAATCGAGCCTTAGAAAAGTTAAACAATTTACCCAAAGATCACACAGTTAGCGGGCAGCTATTACTTGAACCAAGGTGGTCTAATTCCTGCTCCCCCTTTGCTAATCATTATACTACATTGCTGTACAGCTCTGTGGAGCTAACTGAGATTCATCCAGTTTCAAGGTCTTCAGTCCACATTATGCGGGGTTAAATTACTGAGAGAATATGAACTAGAGTCCAAGCTACCTGAACAGCTCAGTGTGAGGTCAGATTATGAGCCGGGCAAAGAAGTACTATCTTAACCTAGTAATGATAGCCTCATGCCCATGGGCATGACAAATCTCATTTAAACTTCAAACTACAGGCATATAGAGATTATTTTAGATGAAGAAACTGAGGCTCAAAGAGGATAAGTAATTTATCCACAGGAAGGATTCATAGCATTTGGGGCTACAAGGAATAGGGTACTTCACTTACATGGTCTTAAACAATAATGAAATATATTATCCCATTCATTTAGTCTAGAGGTAGGGTAGACTTTAGGGTCAGCATGTCAGCACGGATTGGGTGGGCGAACAATGATGGGGAGAACGAAGGCAAGAGCAATGTAGCTTAAATTAAATCTCCTTACAACTTGCAGCCCCGCTGATAAGTATCTGGGACATTCACAGCATGACATTTCTTAAGGAACTCATGGCTGCCCTAATGTTGATTTTTTATTAGAGACTAAAAGGAACTTTTTGACAATAACCAGACCACCAACATCCTGAAACCTCACTTTCAGCATAGAAAAATTCCTTAGAAACTTACCTTATCTTCCATCCCCCTTCCCTCCACAAATTTAAGGTATATAATCAGTCACTCCTCACGATCACAAGTGCAGCTCTGTCTGCCCACAGGTCCTGTCCCTGTGCTATAATAACAACACCTTTTTGCATTGAAAACATCTCAAGAATTCTTTCTCAACCATTCACTCTTGGACCTGAACTTCAGATCACATCATTTCACATGCAACATGGGGCTCTAGTCTTCTCATCTGGACTCCGCGCCTCCGTACAAACTTGGTGAGTACTTCCTCTTCTCTCTCTACTTTCATATCAGGGGCTCTTCAAGGAGTACGGTCTTACTGACTCACGTTCATGTCAACTGCTCAGGCTGCAATCCTCTAGCCCATGGCTACTTTATGGAGAGGAGAAAGCCTGCCTTTTGATGGAAGCTAGTACCCTGGCCAGAATGGTAATAAGACCCAGAAACTTGATGCTTTCTTTTGTTCCTGTTCTTATACAACGTAGTTGTCTTTTTGGGCGTGGGACAGCCACCTGTCACTAGGATGGCTGCCAATCTTAAGACTCCCATGTGAGGTTTCCTCCTCATTGGTCTAATGTGATCCTCTTCATATCTCTGGTCCAGCCGCTTCTGGCCATGAGACCTTCACCCAGAGCCAGCCGAAACCAGTACCCGATTGAATTAAAACCTAACCAGGGACTGTTTCCTAGGGAAGTCAGCTGTAAGGACTACAGGTGTTGGACTGTCGCTTAGATCATGGTGGATATCTATCTCTACTGTTTTCTGTCAGTGTTTCCTACTAACTACTTAAATTACAAAATTGGGTAATTTCCCCCTTGTAAAACTATTTTTAGTGTTTTCCATGGATTAAAAACAGTGGGTTATTCATGGCATGATACAGCACAGCCTTTTGGTCCATTCCCTAGCACCCATTTGTAGCCTAGGATGCAGTGGGGAAGGCGGCGGATGCTGGCATCCCTCTTACAAGGTGAGGCATTGTTTGTAGAGACTCCTTAAAGGGGCGCCTGTGGTCACTTTGACACCAAGAACCCCTGACATATACTGCATGGGATGCCACCTGGGAGTTAGGGGGGATTTTTGCTAATGGACCTTCTCTACTTTTCTAGGAACATGGAATCTTATTCTTCAGTTTCCAAGGATTCTTCCTTGGGATACATTTTTACAATAGTTCATTTTTGCCTTTGTTTCCCTTGCCTTTGGAGATGTATCTAGCAAGAAGTTGCTGCGGCTGAGGTCAAAGAGGTTGCTTCCTGTGTTCTTATCTAGGATTTCAATGGATTCCCGTGTCACATTTAGCTCTTTCATCCATTTTGAGCCTATTTTTGTATATGGTGTAGGGATATGGTCTAGTTCCATTCTTCTGCATGTAGCTGTCCAATTTTCCCAGCACCATTTGTTGAAGAAACTGTCTCTTTTCCATTGGGTATTCTTTTCAGCTTTGTTAAAGATTAGTTGATCCTGGAGTTAACGGTCCATTTCTGAGTTCTCTATTCTGTTCCATTGATTTATGTGTCTGTTTTTGTGCCACTACCATACTGTCTTGATGATTATGGCTTTGTAATAGAGCTTGAAGTCCAGAATTGTGATGCCACCAGCTTTGGTTTTCTTTTTCAGCATTCCTTTGGCTATTTGGGGTTTTTTCTGGTTCCATACAAATTTTAGGATTATTTGTTCCAGCTCTGTGAAAAAAAGCTGATGATATTTTGATAGGGATTGCATTGAATGTGTAGATTGCTTTAGGTAGCATAGACATTTTAACAATATTTGTTCTTCCAATCCATAAGCATGGAAACTTTTTCCATTTCTCTGTGTCTCCCTCAATTTCTTTCACGAGTGTTCTATAGTTTTCTGAGTACAGATCCTTTGCCTCTTTGGTTAGGTTTTCCTAGGTATCTTATGGTTTGGGGTGCAATTGTAAATGGGATCGACTCCTTAATTTCTCTTTCTTCTGTCTCATTGTTGGTATATAGAAATGGAACTGATTACTGTGCATTGATTTTATATCTTGCCACTCTGCTGAATTCCTGTATGAGTTCTGGAAATTTTGAGGTGGAGTTTTTTGGGGTTTTCCACATAAAGTATCATATCATCTACAAAGAGTGAGAGTTTGACTACTTCTTTGCTGATTCAGATGCCTTTTATTTCTTTTCGTTGTCTGATTGCTGAGGCTACACATGCATTTTATAAGTCAGTCAGCACCTTGACATCCACCAAAAACTGACTAAAATGGCTCTAGGTCCTCAAACCCCCACCCAGCACCTACTAGAGGTAGCTAGTGGAGTCGTAATAATAGAGATATGGCCTTAAGGTAGAAAAGGACCAAGAGCTAAATTGCAGGGTAAAATATAGGCTCAAATATCGACTGGCACTATTGTGGATTCCCCACAATACCAGACTAACCAGGCACTAAAGAAAATGCCAGTATCAAACAAAGAACCAGGGAAGACCCCATGCAATGGGTGTGGCCAAATTGGACATTGGAGCAAAGAATGTCCAAACAAATCCTCTCCACCACGGCTGTGTCCTGTCTGTAAGGAAAAAGGACATTGGAAGAGAGACTGTCCTCATCTCCAGAGAGAGAGGAAGACAGGAGCTCACTTCCCCACCTGAGAGCAGGAACCAGAGGATCTGACAGGACCCTGAGGCTGGTCCAGTTCCCTTTGACATCAAGATGTCTGAACCGGTTATCCTGAATGTGGAAGGTAGTTTTTTAAATTCTCTTACTGATACAGGAACCACTTACTTTGTTCTTACTTAGCACTCCAGCCCTACTTGTCTTTCTAACCATAAAAATGTTGGCATAGGAGGGGAAGCTAAATCATGTCCCCAGACAAAGCCTTTAACCTGTAAACATAGAAACCAATTGGTTACTCAAGGTTTTCTAGTCCTTCTATCTTGTCCCGCTCCATTACTTGGACAAGACTTAAGGTATAAACTAGGAAGCAATTTTGGTCTTACTAAAGAAGAGGATGGCTTGTTCTCTTTAACATCTGGAGAATTAAAACCTTATCCTGGTATCCTTTCTAATATCTGGAAATAAATCCACAGGTCTGGGATTGCAATGTCCCAGGCCGGACTCTTAAAGCCCAGCCAGTTAAAGTGACCTTAAAGGACCCAACCACTATTCCTCATAAAAAACAATATCCCTTAAAACCTGAGGCAAAAGCTGGGTTACAACCATTTATTGATAAGTTTCTCAAACATAGTTTTTTAAAGCCTTGTCCATCTCCTTATAACTCTCCCATTTTACCAGTAAAAAAGCCAAATGAGACTATCAGGTGGTATAAGATTTAAGAGCTGTAAATGAGGCATAGTGCCTAGTCATCTCATAGTGCCAAATCCATATACTATTCTCACTCAGGTCCCTGGTGATGCCAACTGGTTTAGAGTACTTGATTTAAAAGATGCCTCTTTGCATCCCCTAAGTGAAGGAAACACAGTCACTATTTGCTTTTGAATGAGCCTCACCTTCAAGCTCACAGGTTGCTCAATTAACCTGGACAGTCTTGCTGCAGAGATTTAGAGACCATCCTCACCTGTTCAAGGATGCACTTAGTCAAGACCTCGGTGATATCTCCTTGCCTCAAAGGACTATAATTCAACATGTGGATGATATTTTAATCTGTACTCCCACGAAAGAAACGTCTGATGGTAATTCTATAACTTAACTTCTTGGCAGGCAGAGGCTATGGTGTCTCCCCTACAAGGACATAAATATCTTAACAAAAAGTTCAATATTTGGGGTATGAACTAACACCAGGACACTATACCCTATCTACTGACAGAAAAAAAGCTCTATTAGATCTTGGACCCCCACCTACAACTTTCGTAGGTGTGGCAGGTTTTGCCACCTGTGGATTCCTGGATTTGGGGCTCTTAGCCAAACCACTGCATGATTCGATTAAAATCCCTGATGAAGAAACTTTATTCTGGACTAAAGCCCAACAGACAGCCTTTCAAACATTAAAACCTAAGCTTTCATCAGCCCTAGCTTTGGCTTTACCAAATCTAGGAAAACCTTTCACTTTATATGTAGTAGAGAAACAGGGACATGCTTCGGGTGTTCTTACCCAGAAATTAGGAAATGAAACAAGACCGATGGGCTATTTTTCAAAGTCACTTAATAATGTAGCACAGGGGTGGCCAGCTTGTCCTCGAGCAGTGCCTATAATAGCCCTCCTGGTAGAAAAAGCTTGAAAACTTACAATCCTTGACAGTGGTGACTCCACATGAGGTCCAAAGTGTCCCAGAGACCAAAGGCCACCAATGGATGATGGGAGGACGACTTACTAAATACCAGGCTGTGCTTTTAGACAACCTGAAATAATACTTAAAACCTGTCAAACTTTAAACCCAGCTATCCTCATGCTGTGCCTGACCATCGTACTTCTATGTTAGAACACGAATGCTCATGCTGAGAGATTATCGATCTTGTTTATTCTAGCAGACCAGATTTAAAAGATTCCCCTATTGAAAATGCCTATAGCAGTTGGTTCACTGATGGCACTAGCCTCATGGATTAGGGAGAAAGAAAAGCCGGATATGCTATAGTTAGTTTAACTAATACCACTGAGGCAAAAGCCTTCCAATAAATACTTCTGCTCAAAAGGCTGAATTAATAGCACTTACGCACGCTCTTCAATTGGCAAAAGGCCTAAAAATTAATTTGATACTGACTCCAAATATGCTTTTCTGGTGCTACATGCCTATGGGGCAATTTGGAAGGAAAGGGGATTATTACTGACCCCTACGTCCCCGATCAAATATGGGCCTGAAATAATTACTCCTCTTGAGGCTGTACACCTATCTAAGGAGGTAGATATTTCAACTTAGGGGACATCAAAAGGATATGACCTTAGAATATAAATGAAACAATTTGGCAGACCATGCAGCCAAGCAGGCAGTGCAAAATAAACAAATATTAAGTTTTATACCGGGCTTGACTCTAATCAAGTCTATAACTCCAGTCTATTCAGACCAAGAAATTCACATAGCCCAGGAATGAGGACATTCCAAAAATGCACAGGACAGTCTTGTTAATGAGGAGGGAAAAATCTCTGTTCCCAAAAACAACCAATGGAAGGTAATACTGGGTTTACATCAGGAAACTCATTTGGGCAAAGGTACTTTGGAACATTTAATTAAAAATATATTTAACGGAGTAAATTTAACAACTATAATAAAAACAGGTCTGCCTGTCCCGTATTGTTTGTGCACAAATAAATCCAGAAGGCGCAATCTGCACACCCGCCCCACCCCCCACTTTTAAAACGAGTCCAAAGGCACGGAACTTATCCAGGAAAGGACTGGCAGGTTGATTTCACAAATGCCTTTTTGCAAAAGCTCTAAGTTCCTACTAGTGTTTGTTGATACTTTCACTAGATGGCTGGAGGCCTT
The DNA here is from genome assembly GCF_024610735.1 of Ursus americanus. Taxonomy (NCBI): domain Eukaryota; kingdom Metazoa; phylum Chordata; class Mammalia; order Carnivora; family Ursidae; genus Ursus; species Ursus americanus. The sequence continues at coordinate 3,508,805 of NC_142150.1, read as the reverse complement.
TCCCTGTAAGGCTGAAAGAGCCAGGGAAGTAACCAAAGCTTTGTGGCAAGAAACCGTTCCTAGATTTGGCCTTCCACGATTCCTTCTGAGCGACAATCGTCCTTCTTTTCCTGCACAAATAACTCAGAAAATAGCACAAGCTTTAAAAAGTAAAGATTTTCTACATTTCAGCATGGCATCCACAATCCTCTGGAAAAGTAGAAAAAGCTAATCATAGCTTTTTGGCACCTAACTAAACTTAGTTTAGAGACCCAGGAAAATTGGGTTACTCTCTTACCAATAGGACTTTTTTTTTTTTTTAGATTTTATTTATTCATTTAGGAGAGAGAGAGGGAGACAGAGAGAGCACAAGCAGGGGGAGAGGCAGAGGGAGAGGGAGAAGCAGGCTCCCTACTGAGCGGGGAACCCGACGAGCCCCAGCACCTGGAGATCGTGCCCCGAGGCGAAGGCAGACACCCAACCATCTGAGCCACCCCCCACCAATAGGACTTCTCAGACTGAGGACTGCTCCAAAACCACCTCGGGGACTCAGCCCTTTTGAGTTATTATACGGAAAACCGTTTCTTACAGTGGACCTGTTATTGGACGAAGATTATAATACTTTATTAAATTATTCATTCAAGGCAGGTTTAATTCAGAAGTCATTTTATAAATATACTGATCACATGCTCCCAAAACCTGACTTAACTATAACTGAAAGTCCACCCTACGTAAGCCCCAGAGACATGTTTTATTTAAAAGATTGGAAGTCAGGGGTGCCTGGGTGGCTCAGTTGGTTAAGTGTCTGCCTTCAACTCAGGTTATGATCTCAGGGTCCTGGGATCAAGCCCCATGTGGGGCTCTCCGATCAGTGGGGTGTCTGCTTCTCCTTCTCCCTCTGCCCTCCCTACCCCCAGGCGTACTCTCTCTCTCTCAAATGGATAAATAAAATCTTCAAAATAAATAAATAAATAAATAAATAAATAAATAAATAAATAAATAAATAAAATAAAAGATTGGAAATCAAATACAGCAGGGGACTTAAATCCAAAATGGAAAGGTCCATATCAGGTCATATAATGTACTCCCACTGCACTAAAGTCAGAGGGGTGCTCTTCTTGGACCCATATATCTAGAATAAAACCTGTACCTCCTTCACAGGAAACCAATGAACAAACTAGCGTGCCTTCTTACTCTTATGAACCTGCAGATCTCAAACTCTTCTTCAGACGGTGAAGGTTGTATATTTTCTCTTTGTTCTCTGTTCACCAATTATAGCAGACAATTCCTTTCTACAATGGGCACAACATTACGGTGAACTTCAAAATCAAACAGCTTGTCAGATATGTGAAATTTTGCCCGTGTCAAATACATCCCAGTTACCCCTGTGGGTTTCCCCTTTACGAGGCACTGATTGGCATTCTCTGTATACTTGTATTTCAGAAATAATATATAACCCTAAAGACACCATGTTTTGTGATGTATCTACCTATGATCAGTAGGACATGGAATTTACCAGGACATAACCAGATTTTTCATACCCTCAGACTATTAAAATATTAAATGACTTTGCAAGGCCACAAGCAATGCCCATCAATTAGTGCCTAAATCACAAAACCATAGTTATTGTTACACTAAAGATGGTATATATCAAATTTGAGATACATGTTTATGGCTCACGCCTACCACCAGACAGCTCAGTCCAAAGGCAGTTTTATGCTGGGAACAAAGAAATCATACATAAAACACCTTTGCAAATAACACCCAGCATTTCAGATGGCTATGATTAGAAACATGTTCTCAAACCATTATACTCTAGGCAACTGAGTGGTTTGCTCCTGGTTGGATAAGGCAACCTGGAATCAGATGGCTAGCGCCAGACAGAACCCACCGGTTATGCGGAACTAAGCTATGGCCCTGGCTCCCTCCAGGGTGGTAGGTCGTTGCACCTTATGTTTTGCCTGGATTCATGAGCTCATTGTCAAAAGCTTCGCTACCCCAGCTAATCTTCCTAATTGAAAACAAAGATGGACACGATCTGTTTTTCACTGGTATGACCATTTGGCATCCAGTTTTGTACCCACTGTAGGGTTGGAAAGTGTAATTTGGCATATGGAAGCCCTTAATAAATACACTGTAAAGGCACTCGGTGATTCACAAAACAGCATCTTCTCACTTAATGCTGAGGTCACACAAATGTGCAAAGTGGTTCTACATAATAGAATGGCTTTAGATGTCCCAACACAGCACGGAGAAATACATGTGCCATTATTAACACAGAATGCTGTGTATCTATCCCAGATTATCATAAAAATGTCACAGGACTACTAAATGAATATGATATGTGATATGAATACTCAAATCACAGCTCTACAAAATCCTTCCCACTCTTTCGACAATTGGCTAAATTCCTGGTTCAGGAGAAGACTGTGGTCAACTACTAAGGGTCTCTTTGTTGGACTTCTCATTCTTATGGCCATTTTAGTTCTAACATGTTGCTTTTTTCCATGATTTTCCCACTTGGTGCCGAGACTCTGTCACTGTAATAACTTCGCATCAACAGATGGTCCTTCCCACCCACAGAGATGCTTCTTTGCTGTCCAAGTGCCTCTGCCTTTTGTAGCTCCCCTATGCACCCCCTGACTTACATTTAATCCTTACAGGACCTCCATGAGGTAGTTACTAGTACTATCCTCATTTTACCATTGAAACACTAAGGCAGAGAGAGACCAAGATCTGTAACTTTCTTGAGTCATACAGCTAGAAGTGACAGAGTCAGGACACAAACTTAGGCAGTCAGTTTTTACCTTCTATGTATACTGTGTAAAGAATTTTTATTGGAGTAGGAAGAATAAACTAGTAAAAACCCAAAGAATGTAAATTATGTGCTCAGTAAATTAATTGTTAAATTGTGAGTTACCAAACTTTTGCTAATACATTACTACAGACCTGGGGCAAAGCTAAAAAATGATCACTAATCAGACACTGCTAAATGATAGATCTCCAGATCCTATTCTGTAACTTAAAGCAAGTTACAGTTCTATCGAGATCCACCCGTCTTTTAACTTGGAAAAGTTAAAAGAATGTGTATGAGGGGCGCCTGGGTGGCTCAGTCAGTTAAGTGTCTGCCTTCGGCTCAGGTCACGATCCCAGGGTCCTGGGATCAAGCCCCACGTGGGGCTCCCTCCTCAGTGGGAAGCCTGCTTCTCCCTCTCCCACTCCCCATGCTTGTGTTCCCTCTCTCGCTCTCTCTCTGTCAAATAAATAAAATCTTAAAAAAAAAAAGAATGTGAATGAGTGCATAGTCAATTATGTTTTAAAAGCAAATGTATAGGAGCAGAAAGGTGAAGTAAAAGTTTAGGTCGTGGTGGAGGGAACAAGCGTGGAGCCTGAAGGTGACTTGCAGGTTCTTGACTAGAAGGATCAGGTGTATTCTGATGCCATCAACCAGGATGGAAAACAGAGGAGTGGCAGATTGTGGGGAAAATAATGAACCTGATTTTAGGCATTGAGCTATGAGGCATGAGAAGGATGTCTAGGTGGGGCTGGCTGGCTGAGTGTTGGAGATACAGGTCTGGGACTTGCCGTATTTCGGCTGGAAGTGCCGGTGTGGGAGTGGTTAGCATATATACTTCGAGTTGCTGGACTCTGGACAAGTTACTCAGCCTCTCTGGGCCTTAGGGTCCTCATGGATGAGGTAAGGGTCATAATAGTTCCCTCGTGGAGCCATTAGGAGGATCGAAGCAGCACTGTATGTGGAGTGCCTGGTCTAGGGGCCTGCACCGTGCATGGAGTGAACAAGTGGCATTGAGAGGTGCACTACTGACAGATGGTGACGCGTCTAGTGGCCAGGGGACTTCGGTATCATCAGAATGAGCACATCGGAACTGGAGCAAGTCGACTTCTGTGCCATTACACTTACTATATTTAGACTAGATTGTATAGATGCAAGTTTTCTCTATAAGTTGCTTCTCTAGAAGTGGACGGAAACTTAGCAGAGAATTAGTGACAGAGAGGAAATAGCATAAATACATTAGGGCTTTAAAGGGATATATTCTTGAGAAAATATTTTATAACAGAAGAAGCTATACTAATAATTTGGCTATACTGTAGAATTTGTTTCTGTAAGAATTTTAAATTACTTTCATTTATATTTTTCAGCTACCATTGGCATCGCGAGCCTTTTAGACACTGTACGGTAGGTTACAGAAGGTTTGGAGGCAGAAGGCCTGGGATTGAATTCTGGACCCATCATCTACTGGCCCCAAGTTCTGTGTTCTCTGTGTAGATAATAGCAGCAATACCACCCACGCAGTACTTCAAACTTGGAGTAACCTTCCGCTTCTCCTTTTGCTTTAACTCCCCACGTCCAACTGGTCACCCAAGTGTAACTCCGGTATCTCTTCATTCTGCCTGTTTGTCGTCATTTTTGTTTGTCCTCATTGTCTGAGCCTTGGTTGACGGTGTCATCATCTCCTGTCTGACTCCTCGCACAGCCCCCAACTACTCCACCTCCTCCACTATAGCTTCCACGTTGGCTCTGGAGTTATCTTCTTAAAACATGGCTGATTCTGCAAGGAGTGGAAGGAAGCACAGAGACGTTAAAAATCCTAACTCTTTAGAATGGCATAGAGACCCTGTACAATGTAGTTGCAACTTTGTTTCCCAGATTCGACCTGGTGACTTCACCTGCTGCTCTCTCGAGTCGGTGGGATTTCCACCATCCTCTCCCCGCCTGGGTCTTCTCTACTCCTGTAGTTTTGCATATAACGTATTTTCCTTCCTGCAAACCTCGTCCGCCTCTATGTAGCAAATTGATACACACTTTTTGAGATTCGACTCATTGCTCTTAGGAAATATTTCCCAATGCTTTCTCTCACTTCCTCCTCTGGATTATAATTATTTTACATATTTACAATGAACACGGAGGTTCTTAAACTTATGTCTCCTTATATTCCTGGAACCTGGCCAAGGATATGGTACATAATAGAAGGTTTTCAACTTTAAAGTCCTTTCTAAAAAGTCATTGTGGGCAAATCTCTGCTTTTCTGAGCCTCCGTTTCCTCACCTTTGAAGTTAGAATAAAAATACCCACCTCATAGAGCTCTTAATAAATGAAACCCAAAAATTTGCATACAAGCACTTTGTAAGCCATACATCAATGTAACATTTAACTTTTGATTCTAAAGTGATCTGTTTCTGGGCACCTGGGTGGCTCAGTCGGTTCATCGTCTGACTTTTGGTCTCAGCTCAAGTCTTGATGTCAAGGTCATGAGTTCAAGCCCTCCTTGGGCTCCATGCTGGACATGGAGCCTACTTAAAAAAAAGTGATCTGTCTCCAAGTGTCATTCTTTTTGCATCAGTCTGACACCTGGAAAATAACAAACTCTTAATAATGCTTATTGATTTACATCCAATTCGAACACATTCTGCCTTAGCCAGGCTGCTCACTGTGGATGACTGATCACAAAGGATTAGGAGCATCTGAATGAACAAGATGTCAAACCAGGCCTGTTTTTAATTAATTAATTAATTTATTTATTTATTCTATTCTAAGTCCAGTAGAGTTAACATACAGTGTTTTGTTAGTTTCAGGTGTACAATATAGTGATTCAACACTTTTGTACATCACTGGGTGCTCAACGCAAGTGCACTCCTTAATCTCCATCACCTGTTTCACCCAGTCCTGTTCTTGTTTGAGTTACCCCCGCCAGGCAGTTCTTGTCTCTCCACTTGATGGCAGTATCACTCAAGTGCAGTAACGAGAAACTACAGCAGGGGGCTCCCCTGCATTTTCCAAATGAGGTCTGCAAAAACCTCCTTCATCAATACTTCTGAGTTCTCAACTGAAGTATTTGCTTTCTTTTGAAACAAAGCAATAGAGAAATACAAAACAAGTTACAAACCTGGAAATAATACCTTTATTTCTATTGAACTACTGTCTGAGACATTCTTAATTTTCCTTAGTCTGTTAAAAAGCTGACAGGGAATTATTAGTCCCCTTTTACTGACAGGATTTAGAAACTGAGAGACAACTTCTCAGTCAATTGAAGACTCCAATACTATTTATTATCAAAAGGTTTGATCCCAGGTTGAGCTAAATAGAAGACAAACCTGACAATACAAACATTTAATTACTCATTCCCAAGAAGATCCACCAAATAGTGTGGCGGGGCGGGGGCGGGGGGGGGGGGGACCTAAATAAATGAAAGTACATTTGATGCTTTTCTTTCTAAAAAGAAGCTACAAGTTAGAATGCATATGGCCCTAGATAAAGAGTCAATGACTCCTTCCAGTGCTGGATGGATTTCTAACTTCCCCTACTTCCTCATCACTTACCTGTAGAGCTCAACTTTTTCATCTTTAAATGAAGTTTTGGGGTGATGGTCTTTTTTAAAATCAGCTTTAGTGAGATATTATTTCCATATACAATTCACCATTTTTTTTAAAGATTTTATTTATTTATTTCACAGAGAGAGACAGCCAGCGAGAGAGGGAACACAAGCAGGGGGAGTGGGAGAGGAAGAAGCAGGCTCATAGCGCAGAAGCCTGATGTGGGGCTCGATCCCAGAACGCTGGGATCACGCCCTGAGCCAAAGGCAGACGCTAACGACTGCGCCACCCAGGCGCCCCCACAATTCACCATTTTTAAGTGTAATTTGATGAATTCTGAAAAACGTATGCTGCCCTGTATCATGATACCGAACACTTTATTTCCATCACCACAAGAGTTCCCTCCTGTCTCTTTGTAGGCAATCACCTTCCCTTATTCCTGGCCCTTGGAAAACACAGATCTGATTTGTATCACTACAGTTTTTGCCTTTTCAAAAATTTTATGTCTGGCTTCTTTCATTTAGCATAATGTTTTTGAAATTCACCAACATGTGTGTATCGGTAATTTATTTATTGCTGAACAGTATGTCATTGCATGAATATATGACAATTTTTTTCCTGTTAGTTGAACATTTGGGTTGTTCCCAGGTTTATTTTTAAAATGTTTAATTAATAAGTACTATTGTCAGCAAGGCCTCTTGCTCAGCCACTGACACCCACAGTTAAAACCAGAAATAGACAAGACAGCTTAACACATGCTCTAACTAAAACCCGTTGTGCTTATTTCTTATTACATTTTTTTGAGGCATTGATGAAGATGTTTTCAAATGACCAGAACATTCCAACCACTAGAGCAGAAAAGCCCTGATAGTAATGGAATGCTGAGAAGACATCCCACACATCCCCTTCCTTGCCCATGATCCTGGGCTGAACACCTCCTGACCTTCACCCACAATCACATGCTCTCTGCCTGCTCTCTTGCACACCCCACCCCCACTTCACCTGATAAAACTCGAAATGTCCGTCTTGTCCACAGAGAGGCTGGTTGTTAAGGTTTGAGCTTGCCACCTCTCCCCCGGCTGTTGGCACCTGAAATAAATGTCTCCCTTTTTCTTTTCCAAACCCTCCTTCCTTGAGTTATTGGCTTCCCTCGTAATGAATTTGTCTGAGTTTGTTTGGCAACAGTGTTGGCAAACCCAACCAGGAACTATGCTTTCAATTTGTCCTGCTCCCTTGGGATTTCCTGGGACGGAGCAGTTGGCTATGGCAGTGCCAAGGCTTGCTTACCATTGTTTCCTAAGTTAGTGGTTGTGATAGATGAATCAGTGATACTATGAATACTCATCTACAAGTCTTTGAGTGATCGTAGGTTTTCATTCCTCTTGGGTAAATACTTATAAGTGGGATTGTTGGGTTAGATACTAAGTGCATGTTTAATTCTATAAGGTACCACAAACTTCCCTAAAGTGGTGATCCCATTTCTCGCTCCAACTGGCAAAGTAGAGTCCCAATTGTTTCACTTACTTTACAACACCCAGTACTGTCAGTCTTTCATCTCAGCCATTCTAGGGGATATGCAGGAGTACCCGACAGTGCCTTTATCTGCATTTCCCTAACCAAAATGGTGTCGAGCATCTTTTCTTCTCCTTTCTTGCCCTCCGTATATCTTTTTTTAGTCAAAGAAGATATTTTTAAATTTTCACCCATTTCTAAAATTGAGCTGTTTTTCTTCTTGTTAATGAGTACTTGTATATTCTGGAGAAATGTCCCTATCGGATACATTTTTTCAAATAGTTTCTCCCAGCCTGTGGCTTGCTTTTGTAATTTCAAAATAGTGTCAATTGAAGAGGAAACCCCTGGTACATATGTAAACACTCAAATACTTCAGATCTCAATTTCATCCCATTTAAAATGAGATCTTTAGGTAAATGTTCTTTTCTTTTTAAAATGGTTTGATTGAGATCTATACCACATAACACAAAATTCACCCTTTTAAAGTATACAATTCAGTGGTTTTTAGTAGATTCAGAGTTGTGCAACTATCACCACTGTGTAATATTTTCCTCACCCCAAAAAGAAACCCTCTGCTCGCTGGCAGTCATTCCCCCCTTTCCCAGCACCTGGGAACCACTAATCTTAAAGTTCTGTCTCAGTGGATTTACCTATTCTGGACATTTCACATAAAAGGAACCATACAATATTTGGTATTTTATGTCTAGCTTCTTTCACTGAGCGTAATGTTTTCAAGGGTCATCATGTTACAGTATCTGTACTTTGTTCTTTTTTTATTACTGAGTAACATTCTGTTGTATGAATATACCACAGATTCTTTATCCATTCATCAGTTGATGAATATGCAGGTTATTTCCGGTTTTTAGTTTTTATGAATAACACTGCTATGAACATTTGCGTACAAGGTTTCGTGTGGACATAGCTTCAATTCCCGTAGATATATACCTAAAAGTGGAATTGCTCGGTCAGATGGTAACTCTATATTTAAAAATGGAGGAAATATAAAATGGTTTTCCAAAGTGGCTGCTTTCCTTTTACCATCAACAAGGTATGAGATTCCAGTTTCTCCACATCCTCGCTAACCTTTATTTTTTTCATTTTTGCATATATTTTATTAAATAATTTTCTGTATTATGTTATGCAGTCTTTTCCCCCCACTAACCTGTATTAACATCTGTATTTTTAAAACAGCTATCCTAATGAGTATTAAGTGGTATCTGTGGTTTTGATTTGCATTTCCCTGAGGACTAACGATGTTGAGCATATTTTCATGTGATTGTTGGCCATTCGTATATCTCCTTGGAGAAATGACGAATCCTTTGCCCATTTTAAAATTGGGTTGTTTGGGGGCGCCTGGGTGGTGCAGTCGTTAAGCGTCTGCCTTCGGCTCAGAGCGTGATCCCGGCGTTCTGGGATCGAGCCCCACATCAGGCTCTTCTGCTGGGAGCCTGCTTCTTCCTCTCCCACTCCCCCTGCTTGTGTTCCCTCTCTCACTGGCTGTCTCTCTGTCAAATAAATAAATAAATAAAATCTTTAAAAAATAAAAAAATAAAATTGGGTTGTTTGAGTTTTTTGTTACTGAGTTTTATTTAAGACTTCTTTAAATATTCTGGATAGAACCTCCTTATCGAGTATATAATTTGTAAATACTTTCTTCCATTCTCTAAGTTTCCTTTTCACTTTCTTGACTGTCATTTGGCACAAAAGTTTTTAGTTTTGGTGAAGCCCAGTTTATCTTTTCTTCTTTGGTTGCTTGTGCTTTTGGTGTCATATTTAAGAAATCATTGCCTAATACAAGGCCACAAAGATTTATACCTGTGTTGTTTTCTAAGAACCTTGTGGTTTTAGTTGTTACATTTAAGTCTTTGATCCATTTCGAGTTAAATTTTATACATGGTGTGTGTGGGAATGCAATGGCATTCTTTTGTATGTGGATATCCAATTGTCCCAACATCATTTGTCTAAAACATCACTGTCTCTCTACTGGATTGTCTTGGCACCCTCGTCAAAAATCAACTGACTGTAAACAGTGTGGTACTGGCATAAAGACAGACAATTAGACCAATGGAATAAAGCAGAGAGCCCAGAAATAAACTCTTGCTTGTATGGTCAATGATTTTGATAAGGGTACCAAGACAATTCAGTGGGGGAAAGGGCAGTCTTTTCAACAAATGGTGCTGGATAAACTAGATATTCACATGCAAAAGAATGAATGGCTCCTTAACTACCATCATATACAAAAATTAACTCAAAATAGAAAGAAGACTTAAATGTGAGATCTGAAAGTATAAAAGTCTTAGAGGAAAATATACAACAAACACTGCACAGTACTGGATCTGGCTGTGATTTCCTGGTTATGACACCAAAGGCACAGGCAGCAACATAAAAAATAGACAAAGTAGACTTCATGAAAAATTGTTAATGTTGTGCATCAGAGGACATTATCAACAGAGTGAAAAGGCAACCCACAGTATGGAAGAAAAATCTGCAAGTCATACATATGATAAGGGATTCATATCCACAAAATATAGAGAGCTCCTAAAATTCAGCAACAACAAAAGACAAACAACCTGATTAAAAATCAGACAAGACTTAAGCATTTCTCGAAGAAGATGTACAAATGATCAATAAGCAGATGAAAAGTTGCACAGTCTCACTAACCATTTAGGAAATACAAATCAAAACTACAATGAGACACCACCTCACATCTATTAGGATGGCTATTATAAAAAAAAAACCCATAAAATAGCAAGTGTCAGGACCCAGAGAAATTGAAATGCTTGCATAATGTTATTGGGAATGTAAACTGGTACGGCTCCTATGGAAAAGAGATGGTAGTTCCTCAAAAGATCCAGCATTCCACTTCTGGATATATACCCAAAAGAATTGGAAGCAGGGACTCACACATATTTTTACACCCATGTTCTTAGCAATGTTATTCATAATAATTAAAACATGGAAGCAACCCAAGTGTCCATCAGGGGATGAATGGAATAGCAAAATGGGGTATAAACATACAATGGAATATATTATTCAGCCTTAAAAAGAAAGGAGATTCTGATATATGCTACAATATGGATAGACCTTGAGGACATGAAGCCAAGTGAAATGAGTCAGTCACAAGACAAATACTGTATGTTTTTACTTATATGAGATAGGTATTTAGAGTAGTCAAAATTATAGAGACAGAGAGTCGACTTGTGTTTGCCATGAACTGAGGAGGGGGAATGGGGAGTTATTGTTTAATGAGTATAGGGTTTCAGTTTTACAAGATTAAAAGTTATGAAAGCGAATGGTGAGGATGGTTATACAACATTATGAATGCATTTAACATCACTGACTTCACACTGAAAAATTATTCAGATGATAAATTTTGTATTTTATCTCAATATAAAAAAAATCAACTGGCCGAATATGTAATGGTTTATTTCTGAACTCTCAATCCGGTTCTATTTATCTTATGTCTAGTCTTATGCCAGTATAGCAGTGCCCTGATTACTATAGCTTTTCAGCAAATTTTAAAATCATGAAGTGTGAGTCCTTAGATAATTACTATAATTAATAAAATAATTACAGCAAATAATTGCTGCAAAGAAAAGGAAAATGTGCCATAATTCAGAATATCAGAAATCACTACTATTGATAGGGATTTTATGAAAAACCTCCTCGAAAAGTTAAAGTGTGTTAAGTCGTGAAGAATAGGGAGAACTAGCTTCATCAAGAGCATTCCAAGCAGAAGAAGTGTAACAGCAAAGTCCCTGGGGCCGGAAAGAGCTGGGTGTACCTTAGAAAACGACAGAAAGCCAGTGTGACTAGCCTGTACCAAACAGCTACTGGAGAAGTAAGCAGGCAATATATGCACGGCATTGTAGGTTATCTGAGAACCGATTTATCCAAAGGGCAGTTGGAAGCCATTAAATAATTTTAAACCAAAGATTGTTGTTACCTGATTTACATTTTTAAAAGCTCACTCTTGCTGACGTGTGCAGAGTGGATTGAGCGTATAGATTAGAACCAGGAAGTCCAGGGAGGAGCCTACTGCCACTGTCAAAGTGAAAGGAACCTGCCGTAGACTAGGACGGTGCTAGTGGAGATCAACGATACTCGTCCCGTACTAGTGACGGCACGAGTGGATGCCTTAGACTAGGACGGTGCTAGTGGAGATCAACGATACTAGTCCCGTACTAGTGACGGCACGAGTGGATGCCTTAGACTAGGACGGTGCTAGTGGAGATCAACGATACTAGTCACGTACTAGTGACGGCACGAGTGGATGCCTTAGACTAGGACGGTGCTAGTGGAGATAAACAGAGAAGTAAAAAGATTCTAGGTGTAATTTGGAAGTGAAATTAACAGGTTGACACTCAAATTTCTGGCATTCATAACTCATTGGAGGGCTGACATGGGGAAGAGTGGGAGCCAACTGGAGTATATATAAGTTTCCAAAAAATCATCAAGAATTCTGTATTTTAAAAATCTTATTAAGTTTTTAAATTTTAATTCCAGTATCATTAACATACAGTGTTATATTAGTTTCAGCTGTACAAGAAATTCAGTTTTAGACAGGTTAAGTTGGAAATGCCTAGTTGATGTTCAAAAACCATGTAAGATAAGGTCAAGCTCTTCCAGCAACAAAAGCAGCTGAGGAAGAGGGTTTACCGCCCCCCCCCCCACTCCCGGCCCGGGGATGTCTGACTCCCTGGGTACTGGGGAGGTGTCAGACAAAGGCCATTATTCTGAGGAGCACAGAGAAAATCCAAGAACTAACTGTGCTATTTCAGCTCACCTTAGCAAATATTTATTGCGTATCCATAAGGAATCACCTTGAGGCTACTCTTAGGTATTAGAAAGAGGTGTAAACTTGAAGAGAGAAGGCATGGTTTAAAGTCTGGTGACTTTGGCAAAATTTAAACTGTGATCTTTGTTGGATGATTGTGCAGATAACATGGAATAATTCACGTTAAAGCATCTGGCTATATAAATGGAAGTTCATATTAGACGTTGTGAGAGCAGGCATTATTATGAGCAATCAATATGAAATACTACATACTTATTACTATTTATTGCTTTCTGAAAAAAAACCAACAACTTTGATGAGGGTTCAACATGATCAAAATAAATGTATTTATTCTGCTGTAGAGGCCAGCTTTTGCACCACCCAAGTGAAATAAACGAGGACAAAATAACACCAAGGAGACTGATGTGTGTATACTGAGCTCTCAGGTGGGTGAAGAACACACATCAGAATCAATGGGTCTCAGCAGATCTTTACCCTGATTGCACGTGACCATAACTAACAGCCACAGCTTGATTACATTGGCTGCAATCCCTTTGCTGTTACATCCCAAACATATCAGAGTGTTGTTTGTACACCTTGTACCTTCTTCTAGAGCCCACCTGTCAGCATTAGCCCACAGGCTTGGTAATACACACCAGTGATGACCTGCCTTCCCTCCATAGGATCTCATAGACTTGCTGCTTCAACAAAGTAAGCATTTTTTTTCATTCCTTTGCTCCACCCATGTAGGACAAATCTTTTCCCAAACACCCCTTACTTCCACATTGCTTTGTTCTTACAAAGGTTCCTTAGGCCTCGAATGTCTCCACTACTCACCTTCCTGCTGATTTACTATTTGTCTTTATAGGCTCAGATAAATGCAAATTCTCGAAACACTCAATGCAATTTATTGCATCTTTATCTATATTTCCATTTCATGCTATTTATAATTCAATATACTTATTCAACAAATATTTATAGAATGTCTGCTGAATGTCAGGACTTTTTAAAATGCAAATGGAAGAAACCTGATCCAAGTAGCTTAAACAAACTAGCTCACACTGTTTTCATCCTCACCTATACTTCCTATTTTACTCTATTTATAAGTCGATATACTGAGTCAACAAACATTTATAGAATGCTGCTAAATGTCAGGACTCTTTTTAGATGCAACTGACAGAAACTCAAATCCAAATAGCTTAAACGAATCAGCTCACCTAACTAAAAAGTACAAGGAAAAACACAGTAAGATCCAGGCATTCAAACACCATTATTAGTCTTCATCTTTCTTTTACACAGGCTGATTAGGTTGGGTTCCCTAGAAATAGAGTCTGAGATAGGATTCTTGTGAAAGGGAATGGTTTCAGGAAAAGGTACGTGATGGAAGCAGGGGAAGAAAGCTAAGCAAGAACGCAGTCTCAGCTGGAGACTAGCTTCAGCCTTTTCCCATGGGGAGATCTGAAGCTTAAATCACACCAGAGTTTATATCCCACCTTGAGGCAAGGCGGTCTGATTTGGCACCCCCTTGCCAGTCAGTCAAGGACTGTGGGATAAGGAAGGACTGTATGAGTCTCCCTGGTGAAGAGGATTTGAGTGAACCTCCAACAGCATCCTTGTGGCAGGCATGGTGGCTGCCAAGACTCATTTGCAGTTTGGCTAACCCCAGAAGAGAGTCTCCCCCTTGAATCTCATACTGAAAAGCTTCAGGGAGAACTCTGATGTGTGCAACTCTTTTGCAGTACAGATGGGGTCAGAGTCAAGTAAACCATATGGAATGGACGCTTCACAGGAAAGAAGGTTCCTTTATTAAAGAAGAGGGAAGACAATGGGTAGGCAAACACAGGCATCCACTCCAGTAGGTACCAGGCACTGGTAAGGGAGGCAATGGTGAAGAAAAAAATACACATGCCTCTGCTCTCATGGAGCACACGAGCCTTGCTTAGGAGAAGACAGACTAACAAAAAACAGCAATGCGGCGAGACACAGGCTTTGGTAGGGGGAGGATAGATTGCACTCACCCTCCGCGAGGGTCTGTATTTTACGCTACTTTGTATACCCAGTGCCCAGAGGGTACCCTAAGTCTTATTCTAAGTGCTCAAGGAGTGAGCACATGCAGCGTGGGGTGTGGATTCAGGGGTCAGAGGAGGAAGTAGATGCTCTCCGGGAGTTGTCGTTTCAGTTTATGAGCCATGCACGAAGATCACCGACACCTTTATGGCCACATCATGCCGTCAAGTAGAGCGATTCTTATATCTGACTCCTAATGACTTTTGCCTATTCCCAAATTCTGATACTGCTTTCAAAAGGTAAACCTGCTAACCTGAAGTATATTGAATTTTTCTGAGTTTAGTTCAACATATAATTCATTGATCATCAGCTCTGTGTTAGTAGTGTGCTAAGTGATGCAAAAGATACAGATATTCATGTATTCAAACTTCAGTGCCAGCAAACTAAGAACACAGAACCGCTGCCTGGTAGGATCAATGTAATGACCTGGAAGGGATGCAGATTTCACTTCGTGCGTTTTTTGGCTATCTGCCAGGGGAATTGCAGGTTTTTAAGTGTGCTCCTGGTCCTATTCAGTGTCACCGAAGATAAGGGCAAGGGCACACACGCTCAAAGACGGAAGACTTTATTTAAGGACCTCAACACGGGAGCAGCAAATAGTCATCCTTGATTTTTCTGTCTTTCCCACTCGACCACCTCTGTAGGGGACTGCACCTACAGCTCAAATCTCCACGCCACCACCAGTCCGAGTCCCCCTCGTCTCTCCCGGCAAGAGCTCCTCACTGGCCTCTCAGGTCCTGGCCGCTGCATGCTTCCCATCCATTCACCATACAGCAAGCTGAGTAATAGTTTGAAATTGTAAATTTAATCACATCTTCTGCCCAATCCCCATCCCAGCCCTGTTTAAAATCCTGTCTGGCTCCCTCAAGTGCATAAAATCCAGACTCCTTGCAGTGTCCTAATAAGACCTACATAAATTAACACAGCTTTCCCTCTCTCTCTCCCATTGTTAAACCACACCTGAGCCGAAGGCAGATGCTTAGCCAACTGAGCCACTCAGGCGCCCCGAAGTGTTCATTTGTTTATTGCCCGTCTTTTCCACTAGGCTGAAGTTCCAGGAAGGCAAGGCGCACCGTTTTATTTTCCAGTATTGTACTCGTTATCTAGCTAAGTGCTTGCATATAACAGGTTTTCAATAAACATTTAAGTTAGTTCAGTTTAATTCATCTATTTATTCCTTTACTCAAGAATATTTTGAGCCCTAAGACTTTCTAAAAACTCTGCTGAAAAGAAGTCAGTTATGCATAATTTTCAAGTTTTAAGCAGTTCCTTTTTTTTTGCAAAAGTCGAAGACTTGTTTTGCCCTATTTGCCCTTAAGGAAGACCTTATTTGATTTGAGGGAAAGCACTCGAAGTGTTCGATATATACATATATCCCAAATATTCATTCTTTTTTGAAAAAAATGGAAATGATATGAAATCAGATGTTTTGGGTGAAGGAGCCCAATTTTCTTTTTGATTACGTAACTTTGATGTGTGGCAGTGCCACTCGGCAGAATTTGTACTTATTTGGGGAAAATTATTCTTTTCTTTGAATGAATTGAAACAGCTTTATTGTTTCTTATTGTGGAAATAAGAGGTTTTTCCTCCAGGAGATCTGGAAATCCGAAAAAACGTACCAAAATGTGAGGTCCCAAACATTATCTGGAGCTGGAGAAAAGAATAGGAAGGAAGGAACTAGATTGTGCTGGATTGGACTGTGAGTGTCTACAGATAATTTGAAGACTTAACCCAACTGTGCCGATATTGACGTATCTTGATCTAACACGACTGGATTTTTGTGGGCCATGCTGTAGTACACCCCCTTGTGTATAGCAGAAGGGGTTCTTCTGAATTAGGTGGGAATTTCTACACCCACTCTTTCTGCTTCATGGTAGGTGGGACTTCAGCTTCATGGGAGGCAAGATGTTCACGGGCTTCTCTTTCGTGAGAGATAAGATGGCACTGGCCAGAAGGTGGTGGACCAGTAGCTAGGCATGCCACATTTTCAGCAACGGGTATGTGTTGTTTTCTCTGTTCTGCTTTCTGTCCATTATCTATGAAAGGAAGGGTTTGTTTCCTTCTCTTACGGCCCACGCCAGAAGAGTGATGGCAGCATGTGTTCAAGGGCAGATGATAATCCCAAACTGCAGCATGTGATGGGTGGGAAAATGAATGGCCATGCTTGAGGACAGAAAAGCGACGTTCTGAGACCATTAGCTTAACTAGGTAGCATACTCCACCAGGTTGGATTTGCGGAACATGTAGGCTTCTCTGATGTTAAAACCACCAAGGGAAGGGGGCCTTTTAAGTGAGAACACTTTCTTCAGTCAAGTGGGAAGGGGCCACAAAGTCTTCATCATTTCAATATTAAAGAAATCACTTTGTAGGCCCAATCTGGGGAGATGTAGACCTATTAAGTCTGCGACAGCTACTGTGAACAAAGTGAGAAAAGAACTTGGAGCGAGTTATTTCCCCTCTCAGAGCAGCAGTTCATTCGTTAGTATGTTAGTCTGTTTGGGCTGCAGTAACAAGCTACCATAGACTAGATGGCGCGTAAACAACAGAAATGTATTTCCAAACTGGCTTCTGGCTCATAGATGGCTGTCTTCTATGTCCCCACATGTCAGAAAGGGGTAAGAGATAGCTCTGGAGCTTCTTCTAGAAGCCCTAATCTAATTCATGAGGGCTCCACCTTCACGACCTAATTTACCTCCCAGAGGCCCCGCCTCCAAATGCCACCACACTGGGGATTAGGTTTCAATATATGAATTTGGAAGGGATGCAGACATTTAGTCTACAGCAGTACCATGAAGATATTGGTTTAAATAATCTCTAACGATCCTTTCAAATCTGAAACTATGATTCTTTCAGGCTACCTTCCGTGAATTGCTTTTGATCTAGCCGTAGTCACAAAATATACATGTAAAACACTCAAGTAATAATATAATTCCTTGCTCTAAGACCCTAAGAGAAAATTTTCTTTCCACCCTCTCCACCCCTACCCCTAGATGCTTTGGGTGTCATATTTAAGAAATCATTGCTAAATCCAATGTCCTGAAGATTTTCCCTATGTTTTCTTCTAAGAATTCTAGAAGTTTTAGCTTTAATGTTTAGATATTTGATCCATTTTGAGTTAATGTTTATATATGGTGTAAGGTAAGGATCTAGCTTCCAGTTTTTTGCATGTGGATGTCCAGTTTTCCCAACACCGTTTGTTGAAAAGGCTATCCTTTCCCCCACTGAATTGTCTTGGCACCCTTGTGAAAAGTCATTTGCCCATGTATGCAAGGATTTATTTCTGTGTTCTCTATTCCATTCCATTGATCTTCATATCTGTCATTACCCCAGTACCACACAGTGTTGATTACCATACCTCTGTAGTAAGTTTTGAAATCAGAAAGTGTTGTTTTCCAACTGCGTTCTTCTTTTTTTTAAATTATTTTGGCTATCCAAGATCCCTTGAGATTCCATATGAATTTTAGAAGGACTTTTCTTTTTCTGCAAAAAAACATCACTGACCTTTTGGTAGGGACTGCATCGAACCTGTAGATTGCTTTGTGTTGTATTGATATCTTAACAATATTAAGTTTTCCAATCCATGACCATGGGATGTCTTGCTATTTATTGGTGTGTTTAATTTCAGCATTGTTTTGTAGTTATCACCACATAAGTCTTTCACCTTCATGGCTAAGTTTATTCTTATGTATTTTATTCTTTTAATGTTACTGTAAATGAAATTGTTTTCTTGATTTCCTTTTCGGATTGTTCACTGTGAGTGTAAATGAGTGCGACTGTTTTTTGTGTGTTGTGTATCCTTCAGTGTTCATGAATTTATTAGTTCTAACTGTATATGGATGTTTTAGTGTGTGTGTGTGTGTAATCTTTAGGATTTTCTACAGACATGATTATGTTGTCTGTCTTAATTATGCTGCTTTTATTTCTGTTGCTTGCCTAATAATGGCTCTGACTAGGACTTCCAGTACTATGTTGAATAGAAGTGATGAAAGTCAACATCCTTATCTTTTTTCTGATCTTAGAGGAAAAGCTTTCAGTCTTTCATCATTGACTACGATGTCAGCTGTGTGTTTTCATATGTGGCTTTTATTATGTTGAGGTGGTTTCCTTTCTATTTTTTTTAAAGATTTTTATTTATTTGAGAGAGAGAGCATGAGCCAGAGGGGCAGAGGAAGAGGGAGAGAGAATCCCAAGCAGACTCCGCAACCAGCGTGGAGCTGGACACAGGGCTTGATCCCATGACCCCAAGACCACCACCTGAGCCAAAACCAAGAGTCGGATGCCCAATGGACTGCACCATCCAGGCCCCCTGAGGTAGTTTCCTTTCAATACTGGTTTGTTGAGTGTTTTTTATCATGAAAGGGCATCGAATTTTGTTACAAGCTTTTTCTGCACCACTTGAGATCATCATGTGTTTTTTTTTCTTTTTATTCTGTAAATGTGGTGGAGTACACTGATTTTTATATGTTGAACCAACTATGCATTCCAGAAATAAATCCCCCTTGCTGATGGTGCATAATTGAACTCATTTTTAAACTAAATGAAATTGAGAATTTTTATGCCTGTGCTAATTAGCTCTTGGGGAGCTTGGGAAGATCAAAATAAGTTTAGAAATTAGAGGAACTAAATTTCCTCACATATAAATTATGGTATAGTAAACACACTTTAATATACTGTTTCAGTGTGTGTGTGTCTGTGTGTTTCTGTGTGTGTTTGTGGGGTGCGTAGGTGAGTTATAATTATTATAAGATGGGTTATGGGGTCATATTCTTCTGTTCAAATTGTGTCTCTGTCACTATAGTTGGTTAACCCTGGACAAGTCTTAAACTTATTTATGTTTCAAATTTCTCAGTTGAAAAATACAGGTTAAAACAGCCCCACTTTAAGATTGTTGTGAAGATTAAAATAATGTGTATAAAGCCCTTAGAATAGTCCCTGCCATCTAGTAAGTGCTCTGTAGCTATTATTATATCACTGCAATCTAATTAATGAAAGACAGGAGTCTTTTGCTGAATCCAAGCTTAAAATCAGAATGTCAGCTAAACTATGTAGTGGCAAGGAAAGCATTCACAGCTGAAAAACTATAGGCAGAGACCTTTCTACTAGAGAGAAGATTGTCCTCTTTTATCATTTATGTGCATAATCTTATTTACACCCGAAAAGAAACCAAGATGCCTATCCTTCAATGCTCCCTCAGGTAAAAAGAAATAATCTGCTAATCTGCAGTGATTGCAAAGAAGTGTAGGAGTCTGACCTTGAGACTTCCTAGCACCAGCAGGAATAAGTTCGGGTACATGTTAAACAACCGCACCTGCCTCTCCTCTCCACTTCAGCGGACCAAGTATTATCGCAAATCCTATTTTTCTGTCTCCCCAACTAAAGCGTATATTCCTCAAAGTCGGGATCCATGACTGACCTTCTCTATAATCTCATACCTTCCAACACAGGACCTTGACCTCAGCAGATATGTTTTGGGTTGAATTTCCTGCTTTCATTCTTTTTTTTCCTTTTTAAGTTTTTGTTTAAATTCCAGTTAGTTAACATGCAGTGTAATACTAGTTTCAGGTGTACAATTTAGTGATTCATCACTTCTGTACAACACTCAGGGCTCATCACAACAAATGCACTCCTTATTCCCCATCACCTATCGAACCCATCCCCCCATCTCCCTGCTTTCATTCTTTTGACCTTGATTCTCTGTAGTATGACGTTGACGGAACAGCCATGGATGTAGGAGACACAGATGTAAATCTGGCTATGTCTCCTCATTAGCTAAGTAAACTTGAACCAGTAATTTCAAAGTCTAAGCTTCACTTAAAGACAGGAACAATATTTACCTCAAAGATACCGTGAGAACCAAATAAGACAATGTATAGTATAAAGTGCTGTGGAAAGTGACAATAGATGATTTTTAAAAATCTTTCACTCTGAATTTTGCTGCATTAAGTCACCTTTCTAATTCTCAATTCAATTTGTAAGTTGTTTTTTTTTTCCTGACTGTTACACTCATTTATTAATCTTGCCCATTATGTCTCCTGGAATTTTTTTTTAATTGATGGACTTTATTTTTTAGAAGAGTTTTAGATTTACAGAAAATTTAAGCAGATAGCACAGAGAGCTCCAATATTACCCCCCCCACACACACACAAACACACATGGTTCCCCCATTATTAATGTCTTACATTAGTATGGTAACTTGTTATAATTAATGAGCCAACATCAATACATTTTAATTAACTAAAGACCACAGTCTAGTATTATTTTCTTAGTTTTTACCTAATGTCCTTTTTTCTGATCCAGGATCCCATCCAGGACACCACATTACATTTAGTCATCATGTCTCCTTAGGCTATGACAGTTTCCTAGACTTTCCTTGTTTTGACAACTTGACAGTTTTGAGGAGTACTAGTCCGGTATATTGTAGGATGCCCCTCAATTAATTAGAATTTGCCTCATGTTTTTCTCATGATGAAACTGGGGATATGGGTCTTTGGGAACAAAATCACAGAGGTAAAATGCCATTTTCATCACATAATATCAAGGGTGAATTCTATCAACATGACTTACACTGTTGAGTTGACCTTGATCGCAGGTAGTGAGTGTTCTTCAGGTTTCTTTACTATGAAGCTACTCTTCCCACCCCCCTTTCTATACTGTATTCTTTGCAAGAAGTGACTCTACACTTAAGGAGTGGGGAGTTATGCTCCCTCTCCCAAACATTTTTTAAAGCAAATACTTGGATGCATGAGTTGATTCTATAAGATAGAGAAGCATGTTATTGACTGCCTTGCCCAGAGCTCCTTTTAAGGAAAGTTGCCTCTATCCACGCCTCTGCTAAACGGACAGCCAGACCCAGGACAATGACTGGGACAGAGATGACCATCTAACCTTCAGTATTTATTCTGTTCAAACTAAATGATTAAACTATTTTTTAATTCTTTTGGCATTCAGTATTATTTAATTCTCTCACATTTAAAAACCCATTGACTCTATTTAACAAAGAGAATCCTCAGTTAATTTGACGCATTGAAATTATACTTTCTGAAGAAAAGTTTCCCCAAATTCTTGACTTTTTAAATTGTCAATATTTCTTGAACAGTAATATAATGCAAATTGAAAAAAGAGCAAACAGTGTTATTAAAGTGCTCCGTTGTTAAAGGGGACTTATTGAATATATTAAAGAGTTGACGAGACTTATATCCCTTTAAGTACCTGTTCTTAAAAGGAACAAGGTTGTTTATGAACAGGAAAAGAAATTCCCACTCAAAGTGGACAATGATTATGGCACTTGTCATGGCTATTTTTCAAATGGACTCCCCCCTTGAGGAATGTGATTGTTTTACATGGATATTCCTAAATATTCATCCAGCGTGGGGACAAGTGAAATCAGTATATGTAGTGATGAGGAAGGGATTCACAATTGATGACAATGTGGGTTTTTTTTTTTGGTTTTTGCTGTTGTTGTTGTTGTTGTTGTTGTTGTTTTGGTCAGTGGACAACAATTTTAAAAGTCACTGATCAAGAGATGAAATGTAATCCTGAAGAGTGGAAAAGCAGGTCCTGCCAGGAAAGACAGATGGGATTTTATGCTTCAACAAGTCAAATTGAAGAGCAGTTCTCAGAGTTGTTGAGTTTATTTCAGTACATGTGAAGGATACCAGCTCATATGATAATGTTGAGTATGTTTTCTCATTACTGTATGTTCAATGCAGAAAAGAACAAAATAATTTGGATGTAGAAGCCATGTTATAATGTAATTGGAGCATAAACTGTAACTGCAAGAAACCTTATTTAAGAATTCTCCAAAACAGGAAATAGTAAGAAAAAGTCAATATTCAGGGAAATAAAAAGGTATGTACTTTAGATACTTATAATTTATCTTGGAGAAACACAAATAATTTTTTAGTATAAGCATGTCCCATACATTATTTTTCTTTTATCTCAGTGTACATATGCACAGGTAATTAGAAAAAAATTCAAATATAACAAACTAGATGTCCTGTGGCGTTTTTTAATTTTTTTTTAATTGTATAAAGAACATTTAACATGAGATCTATCCTTTTAATAAAACTTTAAGTATACAATATGTTATTATTGACTGGGGTCTTGTGTTTTTATTTGCTGAATCTGGTGACCCTAGTAATGCCAAGATCTGAACTCAGGTCTTTTGAATCCACATCTACTGCTCTTTCCACTGTGATCTTCCCTCTCATAGATTTCATAAACTAACCAACCACACGAGTATGTTTGGAATTAAGTTTCATAGTGATTTTTTAAATACTTTATTGGTGCCCTAGACATCTGGAGAATTTCCCTGCAGGCAAAATACAGAATCTCATCTTCATGCCTCTCTTTGCACCCATTAGAGCATTCTCCTGGAAAGTTTGTTACTGAAGATTCTCTTCATTGTTGGAAGATGAAGCCATTAGCATTCTAGGTGTAGCCTTTAGAGCAGCTCTGTGATGTTTGAAATGCCCTGTATTCAGCTTAGAAAGGACACAGAAAGCTCCAAACTGGAATTACATCACTTTAACAGGATTCACGAAAACAATGTTATTAGTGTTAATTATGGTTTTAATCAAGACTATGTATGCAGTTGACAAAGTTCATGGATATACACTATTCTATTTGATCCCCACAATAATTCTACAGGGAAAATTTATATTTATTTTTGTGTGGAAATTAAGGTTTTGTGATAAAATAACTTATCCTGGGTTGTGCAACTCATAAGTGCCAGAGCTCGGGTCTTTGCCCTCATCTTCCATACTCAGGTCCTGAGCATTTCCACCGCACGGTGCTGCTCAATGGGTGTGAGAAGAACCTACCTTCTGAGAACACCTGTCAGTTTGTTAACTTGAGTAGGAGTCCACTCTGCAATCACATTCAGCACACTTTGTTACCAATAATGCAAATATATGATTAGTCTTAACCTAAACTAATATTAAACTTAATCTTAATCTAAGGTAAATCAATCTTAAACTAAAAATGATTAGTTTAAATTTTACAATTCCTTGTGAAAATAGCAAATTCAGCATGGATTTTATGAACATCCTAGCTGCCCACTGACTCAGAATTCTTTGTACTTCAGGGGCTGCAGATCTTGGAGGCAGAGAGCAGATTGGGCCCAGCTGCTCAATACTCTCCATGTTTATTACTGGGGACTCCTGGAGTGAGGGAGACCCTCAGGGCAGGGAACACTTTCCCTTCAGATTTAGTTTCAATATGCATTTTTTAATGCCAATTATATGCAAAACACTTTTGCATATGACAGCTCATATCTGAAAGCTCATAACTCAAAGGAGGGAAGGTAGTATTCTACTTTGAGATGTGGACATTAGGATCTAAAAATTAAGATGCTGTAACTTAAAAAAAAAAAAAGGCCTAAATGTGAGATCTGAAGCCATAAAACTAAAAGAAAACATGGGTAGTGACCTTAGCAACATATTTCTGGATCTACCTTCTCAGGCAAGGAAAACAAAAGTAGAAATAAACTATTGGAACTGTACCAAAATAAAAAAACTTTTGCATAGCGAAGGAAACCATCAACAAAACAAAAAGGCAACCTACTGAATGGGAGAAGATATTTGCGAATGATATATCTGATAAGGAGTTAATATCCAAAATATATAAAGAACTTATACAGCTGAACACCAGAAAAACCCCCAAATAATCCAATTAAAAATGGGCAAGGGACCTGAATAGACATTTTTCCAAAGAAGACATCCGGATGACCAAGAGACACATGAAAAGATGCTCAACATCACTCAACATCATGCAAATCAAAACCACGACGAGATATCACCTCCCTCCAGTCAGAATGGCTAAAATCAAAACACGAATAGTAACAAGTGTTGGTGAGGATATGGAGAAAAGGGAACCCTCTTACACTGTTGGTGGGAGCGTAAATTGGTGCAACCATTGTGGAAAACAGTATGGCAGTTCCTCAAAAAATTAAAAACAGAATTACCACATGATCCTGTAATTCCACTACTGGGTATTTAAAGAAATGAAAACAGTAATTCAAAAAGATATTTGCACCCCTATGTTTACTGCAGCATTATTTACAACAGCCATGATATGGAAACAGCCTAATTGTCCATTGATAGATGAATGGATAAAGAAGATGTGGTGTACACACACACACACACACACACACACACACACACACACATGCCTACATATACACAATGGAATATTATTTGGCCATAAAAGAGAATGATATTTTGCTGTTTAGCACAAAATTAAGAGGACAGTATACTAATTGAAATAAGTCAGAGACAAATACCATATGATTTCACTTATGTATGGAATCTGAAAAACAGAACAAATGAATAAACAAACATAAATTGACTCATAAATACAGAGAACAAACTAGTTGTTGCCAGAGGAAATGGGTAAAATAGGTGAAATTGGATTAAGAAATACAAACTTCTGGGGCGCCTGGGTAGCACGGTCAGTTAAGCGTCCAGCTCTTGGTTTCAGCTCAGGGTCATGAGATTGAGCCCCGTGTCAGACTCAGTGCTCTGTGTGCAGTCTGCTTGAGATTGTCACCCCCCCTCTCCCTCTGCCCCTCCCCCCTGCACTCGCACTCTCTCTCTCTCAATAAATAAATCTTTAAGAAAAAATACAAACTTCCAATTCTAAAATGAATAGGTCATGTAGATGAAAAGTAAAGCATAGAGAATATAGTCAATAATATTCTAATAATGGTGTATGGTGGCTGTACTTACTGTGGTGAGCATTGCATAATGAATGGAATCATCAAATCTCTATTTTGGGCACCTGAAACTAATATAACCCTGTATGTCCACTTCAATAATAAAAAAATGTTAAAAAGAACTCAGTAGCTCAATATCCCTAGAGGAGCTTAAAGCAAAAGAGTAAGTCAACTGTTTAGATACCATCTAATCTGTCTGGAATCAGGAGAACTATAGCTGGATTTCCTAGCCCTGGAAGTTTCTTCTTGATACTAAGTCCCCCAAACCATACTAATTCCTATGGCACAAACCGAAGGAAAAGGTATCAGTCTAAAATTAAACCTCCCATAATGCAAGAGGAAACACATGGCCCTTTTATCTTTCCCAAATGTGAGGAATACAGTAGGTGGTCTGATCCTGGCTTCAGAGAACTTGAGAGCGCTAAGAAAGGCTGAGCTTTTCAAACCAAAAAGCTGTGTTCAGCTTTTCTGTCAATATGACATCAGCCTCCTGTGCCCACATAGCCCCTAGCCTTCTTATTTCTTAAATGATGTCCTTTTATCTAATGACTGCAGTCCCAGACCCTGATGGTTCAGATAAACAATGTGCCAAGTCTTGGCAGCTTTATCTCTTCTTGGTGGGAAGGTCAGAAAGTCCTTTAAGAAATCTGAGAGACACAAAGATATTACTAACATGCATGAATTTAGAAAGGAGTACAAGATAAAACTTGTCCTCATACACACGAATGCTTTCCACAGCTCGCACCGAAGGACCTTCTATGGGATCATCGCTCATCTCCCCTCTTCTTCTACTAGCGTAGTCTTCACTGCTGCCATGCCTCTGCGCATGCTGTTTCCTCTGCTCTTTTTCACCTCTGGTGGAAAACTCAATCATCCTGGAGAACATTTCAGCTTCTCAGTAAAATAGCTTCCAACGAGTCTGGAAATTTAGTCAGTTCCTCATCTGTGCTTGTAGAAGCCTTTCTTCATATTTCTATTATAAGATCTATCACATAGTGTAATTATGTGTTAAGCTTGAGAGCAGAGATCATGTCTCAATCATCTAGTGCTTAACGTAGCTCTTAGCTGATCGTAGATACTCAATGCATTTTTTTAACAAGTGAACATTGTTTGAATTGTTTGCTTTATTTGTCTGAAAAACTAGTATAATCCCGTGGTTGTATTTAATAGGACAATTATTCTTATTTACTTGCAGTAGGAGGAACACAGTAAAAGCACTAATTGCATTACTCCTGGAAGGCTGTCAATTATGTCAAACTTACTCAAAGAAGTGGGAAAAACCTACAAATTAAAATGTTAAACATGGCACTATAATAACAATGAAAATGTGTTTATAAAATCATTTGCATTTCCAATTCTTCTTCCTCTCAACGGTATATAACCAAAAAATGGTACACAAACATCACGTGTAGACTCTGCATCAGAAGAGGTCTTCAAAAAGACCAAAATAATAGGTTAGTTACAGTGGAAAGGGATCTCTTGGTTTCCTAGTTCAGCCCTGTGCTATGTATGAATCTCTATACTGGCAAATGCTCATGTAGCTTCTCCTTGAACCCTTGCAGTGCTGGGGAACTCACTACTTACGAAGGTGTTTGATTCTTTCTTTTCTTTTCTTTTCTTTTCTTTTCTTTTCTTTTCTTTTCTTTTCTTTTCTTAAGTAGGTGCCACACCCAGCGTGGAGCTCAATGCGGGGCTTGAACTCATGACCCTGAGATCAAGACCTGAACCGAGATCAAGAGTCAGATGCTTAACCGATTGAGCCAGCTAGGCACCCCTTGATTCCTTATTTTAATCATTAAAATGTCCGAGTTCACCTCAAATCTGCCTTCTTGTAATCTTTAACCATTAAACTCAGTCCTTCCTTCCTTAAACCTCAGTAAATACTCCTTCCTTGCGATAGCACCATCAAAAATTAAAAGCAGCTATCTATGGTCACCCCAAGTCTTCTCCAGTCTTTTCCAGTTTCATTCAACTGCTTCTCATATGCCAGGTCTTCCAACATTTTCAGCAACCTGGCACATCTCCTCTAGTCACGTTGCAGGTTGTCGGTAGCACTTCTAAAATGGAGTCTGGACATACGCTCCAGGTAAGGTTTGCCCAGCGAAGAGGATTAATACAGAACGCTCATTCTAGACTCTGTACAGGTACTGTCCAAACTTGGACTGGCTTGTGCTCGATGTAGAGTCGAACCTTGGCAATGGTTAGCAGGAAAGGGGATAACATGCAGCCTGGTAGGACTGGAACTAAGAAAACGAATCCAATTCTGGGACTTTAGTCGGAAGGCAAGGTGCCTAAATGAACCCTGGATACACCCAGGGGTGCATTCAAGGGGTTTTGAACTGACAGCTGGGGCTCCAGCTGTAGCAATATTGGAAGTCAGAAAGCTGACAGCACTATGCCTTCGTTAGATTTTGAAGCAGGTCTGTAATCATAACAGCAAAACCTGAGAGTCAAGACCCAATCCCTGGGCAAAGAGGCTGCAAAAGGCTAGGCCAATTAAAGACTGAAATGCAAAGAAGAGCTACGTTTCTAGGGGGAAACTGAGATAGTAAGAATCAGAATGGCTCTAGAGTCACAAAGACCTTTGTTGAATCCCATCTTCTCCACTTTCCAATCCTTAGTTTCCTCATGTGAAAGTTGGGCTAATAAGAGTATTTACTTTAAAGGATGGCTGTGAAGACTTCCCGGGGTAATACATATGAAGTCTGGCAGATAGTTAGTGCTTAGCAAGTGTTTTCCTTGCAACTTAAAATGCATAAATGAAATTTAAGTTAAGTGAATTTTAAAGTAATTTCACGTTTAAAGATTTAAAATTAATTACATACAAAGCATTTTCTCAAAATATTTTTAACGCTTCCTTTAAGAAAAGCACTAGGTCTATTTTTTTTTAATGATGCCCAGGAATAATCTGGATTGCTGAAAAATGGCTTATAAAGTAAGAATAACACAATGTGATTCTTTATAATCCTCACAATAATTATACCAATAGTGTGGTTATAACCAATACACTTATTTTCAGATTTTACTTGCAACCAATAACTTTACCATAAATCTTTGAAATTAGTCTTCCTTATAATATAAATTCATTAATTCAGTCAGAATTATAATTTGATATTTTTTAGAAATCTTTGCATAAACCCTTCTTCCAGGCCCACACTGTTTTCCTTGTAATACCCAGTTATTTAAAATTTAAGAGGAATAGGCACCGCCCAGTGGGGGGGGGGGGTGTGTGATTCTGAACCTATAGTTACAATCCAGAGAATCGGGAGTGACGTCATCTCTGACAATAAAAAAGCTTCTCTTGGTGAGAGGAAGACCTGTATATTAAAGTCACACCTGAGGGTCTATAGTTCAATTCATCAGCTTTCACAAGTTGATTCAACTTCGAGAAAGCCTCAGCTGCCGATACACCTGAAAGATTTGTCACAAGACATAGTGTGGTGAGTAATCTTTAGTTTCTCTTTTAAATTTCATTTGAGATTTTTTTCATAATTGAGCAATTATATAACGTGTACTGTTTTCTATAAATATGCTGTTTGTTCAAGGTAAATTCTTAAGGGAGAGTTTGAATTCTGTTCAATTTAAAGTACCACAACACAAAATAAATTTATGCTGCTAAAATGCTCTTAAATCAGTGATTTTTACAATTCAAGTCTTTCTAGATGCCTTGTTTTTTCTAAATCCATCTGATATCACACAAAAAATAATTAAAATCTGGCATGATATGCGCTAATGGTATCTTACTGAAATTTTGAAATAAAACAGCCTAGTGAGGAATGAGTAATTCTGATTCAAATAACCAATACAAATTTATTAAGTTGTGTTAAAATTCATTTTTCCTGCCAAATATCCTTATCTAGACTGTTTGTTATATGACTCATAGAAAGCTCAAATCTGTGTATTAGAGTTGGAGAAATTCAGTTTTACTGCTGGATAATCCCTTTACATAAAACCTTTCCAAATTTGCTATCTTGAAAACCGTACATGAATTTTAACGGTGTTTTACAACTGCTCTTTTCCTTTTAATGGCATTCTTATGCAAGGCTCTTCTCTCTATGAAGAACTAGGAAGCCAAGGAGAGATGTCTGAAGTTACTAGGTGAATGTGACAAAGGCAGGACTAGATACCAACGCTCCTTGCCTCTAGCTACCGCGCCTCTTCCTAGCATAAACCAACATTGAAGCATCTTCACTTGTTGCTCCGTCAGTAGCTTTCTCTGGCAGAGTGAAAATAAATGCAATAGATTACAATGTTTCTTATGCGACTTCTAAATGGTGCTCCGTCGCTTTAAAACGAGCACACAGACATCCCGTGTATGTTAAAATGGAGAACATTAAGCATTAAGAGAAAGCACTTCTGTAATAATAGGCTTCGCAATTACTGAAATGCGGATTAAGGTAAGATATTCTATTTTGAGATGAAAAGCTTTATGAGCAAAAGAGGAAAGTGCTAAAAATTATACCCCAACAAGACTGTTAATAAAATAAGCCGAATTAGATAGATGAGCATTCCATATGGAGCCAAGCCTCTAAATCCATAAACAAGTAATTAATTAGGTGATTTAAAAATACTTCGACACATTCTTTTTAATGATAGAAGTGTGCATTAATTCATTAAAAATCTCTACATCAGAGCCTATTAAGTTGGTATTTATGGTTATTACTGTAGTGCCTGAAATGAAGTTGATTTATGAAAAAGGAAATTTGCGAAATAAATTTGTAAATAAACAGTGTTAGCAATTTACCTGGTTAAGAGAATTAGACATTTTCATGAAGCCTGGGTGGCTCAGTCTGTTAAGTGTCTGCCTTCGGCTCAGGTCATGGTCTCAGGGTCCTGGGATCCAGCCCTGCGTCGGACTCTCTGCTCAGCCGGGAGCCTGCTTCTCCCTCTCCCTCTGCAGCTCCCCCTACTTGTACTCTTTCTGTGTCAAATAAATAAATAAATAAATAAATAAATAAATAAATAAATAAAATCTTCAAAAAAGAGAGAGAGCCATTTTCAAGCAGATTATAAGCACTTAATCATAACAACATAAAATGTGGGAGGAAATTCTAAAAAGGAAGATTTTTCATTCCTCATATGGCTTAAAATTCATATATTAAAACTTGCACAAAACTCTCAAAAAGATACTTAAGAAAGTAAAACTAATCTATTGAATTTCATGTATATTACATGAAATTACATGTATATATAATATATACTACATGTATCTGTAAAATAAAAGAGGCTGATTCTAAAGTCTTTCATGAAAACCAATCCAATTAGCTGTTGTAACACTCTCTGTGCAGTTGTGTGGTTGTAATGGTAACTACTATAAATTTAATTGTATAGTTTGGCATATTAAAAATATTTTTAAATACTTCCATTTTGCTTTTCCTTTTAGTGAAGATGATGTCTGCAAAAGACATGGTTAAAGTAATGATTGTCATGTTTGCAATTTGTTTTCTTGCAAAATCGGATGGGAAACCTGTTAAGTAAGTATTGTAACCTGTTCTGCACGGTGAGGGCATGGGAATTGGATTTCTAAGGCTGGCTTTATGATGGGGAAGAGGAAAACTAATGGAGTGGTCCTCCCTTTTTCTGTTCCCTCCAGGAAGAGATCTGTGAGCGAGATACAGTTTATGCATAACCTGGGCAAACATCTGAGCTCCATGGAGAGGGTGGAATGGCTGCGGAAGAAGCTGCAGGACGTGCACAACTTTGTTGCCCTTGGAGCTCCAACAGCGCACAGAGATGGTGGTTCCCAGAGGCCCCAGAAAAAGGAAGACAATGTGCTGGTTGAGAACCATCAAAAAAGTCTCGGAGAAGCAGACAAAGCTGATGTGGATGTATTAACTAAAGCTAAATCCCAGTGACGACAGAGATATCAGAGCGCTGCTCTGATACCAGCACAGGGCAACAATATTACATGCTGCTAACACTTTCAAGCTCTTAAGATTAATAAACACCAAAATTTACGTCTAATCCACTGCTAGCCATGATAGCTGAAATTTTAATTGATTATTTTGATTCTACTTTAATTCATTTAAGAGCTCTTTTAATCTATTTCTATTGTTTATTCTTTTTAAAGTATGTTTTTGCATAATTTATAAAAGAATAAAATTGCACTTTTTAACCTCTCTCCCATCTTATGATGCAAAATAAAAATTTAACGATCATAATTTTAAATAAATGAAGTTAAATGTTTCTCATTTGTTATAAGAATGTTTTCCGGGGATATGAGAAATACCAAAATGTTTAAATTGATCTTGAATAGAAAGAATAGTGCAAGATTTTTTTTAATAATGTGTGTCACATTCCCATATTTCGAACATCATCCTTTTAATATTACCAAAGTACTATGTCCCCAAATCCCCACTACCTAGATAGCATTGTTCTCTTCATCTCGGGAAAGGAAAGGAAATGCTCAGCAAGGAAAGGCAGAAAATGGTCTGAAACTTGAAAAAGCATTTGTCTGTACGCTAGTCTGGATCCCAAATTGCAAAGGACAGAATTTTTGTATTTATTAGAATATAATTTCATTCACTTGTCATTTAACAAATATTGATTTGTGTCCATTATTTGTCATGTACTGTATTAGACACTAGACACACTGGTAAGCAAAAGGGACACAATTCCTACTTTAATGGGTCCTACAATTTAGTAGGAAAGATGGGCATTAATTCATTATTAAGCACTTTGAAAGAAAAGCACAAGATACTCCAGAAGGGCACAATACAGAGCCCTGTTCTATTGGGACCAACGCCGTCCAACAGAACTTTCTGTGATGATGGGAATGTTCTATATTCTGTCCTGTCCAATACAGTGTCTCCATGTGCAATTAAAACGTGCCTTGTGTGGGCCCCTGGCTGTGCCAGTCAGTAGTGACTCTTGACCTCGGGGTTGTGCGTTTGAGCACCACATTGGGTGTACAAATTACTAATAAAAATAAATGAACATACCTTAAAAAGTGTTTTTAAAAAAAAAATGTGCCTTGTGTCACTGAGGACTAAAACCCACCCTGGCCTCAAAGTGTTCATGTTCGAATGAAGACAGAGATGTAAGCAAGTATTTACAATATTACATGTGAAATGCAAAACGCAATGATACACGGAGAAGGGGACAGATCTTCTCGACGTAGGGAATAATTGAGATGGGACTGAAATGGCAAGCAAATTTTGCAAAATGTAGAATATTAACAAATGTCAGGCATCCTGGTGGAATTGATAAGACTTTGGTTTAAATGCAGAGTACAAAATCTACTTTAGTTAGTTTAAATAGAAAGAGATTCATTACAAAATCATTGAGAATGCTGACGAAAATTGGCTCTTTGTTAAACTTGGAGGAAAAACTCGCAAAGTCACCAAGAGAGTTGTTCTCTGCTAATATCAGCAGTTGACTGATGCTATCAGAGACTGCCCTGATCAGAAGGCAGCTGCTTCCTACTGCTATTCCAGAAACAAACTGTACCTGCAGAAAGAGATGGCAAGCACTTCCCTTCTTTTTTTTTTTTTAAAGATTTTATTTATTTATTTGACAGAGAGAGACAGCCAGCAGAGAGGGAACACAAGCAGGGGGAGTGGGAGAGGAAGAAGCAGGCTCCTAGCGGAGGAGCCTGATGTGGGGCTCGATCCCATAACGCCGGGATCACGCCCTGAGCCGAAGGCAGACGCTTAACCGCTGTGCCACCCAGGCGCCCCAAGCACTTCCCTTCTTGACGTCTAGTGTGCTTTGTTGCTGGAACCTGCTAGCACTAGCACAACAAAATCAAGCCCCCCCCCACCCCCCCCCGCCACCCTCCACAAGGGTACTTGCCAGCAGAAAGGGAGAAGTCACAGAATCACCTTACTTAGGCCTGCCCAATCTCACAGGAGTGCATACGATTGGCTGAAACTACATCTCTTCTAGAACCTTAGCTGCAGAGGTGTCTGGGAAATGTATTTTTTAGCTTTCCAGCCTACTACCTAACACAAGAATAAGCACTAGAAGGTGGTGTGGACAGTGCCTCCAGCTCCTTGGTGGTATCAAGCCTCATCGAATATTCTTTTTTTTTTTTTAAGTAGGCTCCATGCTGAGTGTAGAGCCCAAAGTGGGGCTCCAACTCACAACCCTGAGATCAAGACCTGAGCTGAGATCAAGAGTCATCACTTAACCAACTGAGCTACCCAGGCGCCCCCTCAATGAGTATTCTTGAATTTGTCCCCTGATGGAACTGTGTGAGATTTTCCTTGGGATATTTACCCAGGGGCGGAATCTTGATACATGAGCTTCTCAAGACTGCTTGTGAATCACATGTACAGTTTCTATTCCCACCAGAAGAACGAGGCATTTCTGCCTATTTCCACCTACAATTGGAAGTATGTGCATTTATAAGGAGTTCTGTCACATTGACGGTAAGTGGTAACTCGTTGTTTTAATTTGCCTACCTCTGAATACTAGTGAGATTCAACTCTCTACATGTTGGCCGCTTGTGCCCTCCTGTCTGTGAACTTTTTTTTTATATCTTTTGCCAATTTTTAATTCATTTTCTGGCCCTGTTAATTTTGAGTTCTTTGCATATTCTTTTTTTTTTTTTTAAGATTTCATTTATTTATTCGACAGAGATAGAGACAGCCAGCGAGAGAGGGAACACAAGCAGGGGGAGTGGGAGAGGAAGAAGCAGACTCATAGCGGAGGAGCCTGATGTGGGGCTCGATCCCATAACGCCGGGATCACGCCCTGAGCCGAAGGCAGATGCTTAACCGCTGTGCCACCCAGGCGCCCCTCTTTGCATATTCTAATACAAATGCCTTGTTGGTTTTCAATGTCACAAATATTTTCTTCCAGCGTATCAAGTATTTACTAACTCTGCTTAATTTTGATGGACACAAATACATCAATTTTTCACCTTACTGTTTGTGTCTTGGAGTCTTACCGAAGAAGTCTTTCCCCTGTCCTAGGTCACAAAGTTCTCTCTTACATCTGCTTTAGAGTTTCCCTTTTCACTTTTAAGTATTTACTATTCTGGAGTCTAATTTTGTTTATGACAAAATGTTATGTTGGAACTTAATTATTTTTAAATATGGACAGTCAGTGTCCCAAATACCATCTATCAAACAATTTTTAAAAAGATTTTATGTATTTATTTGAGAAAGAGAGAGAGCACAAGTGGGCAGAGGGGCAGAGGGAGAAGGAGAAGCGGGCTCCCTGCTGAGGAAACTGATGTGGGACTCAATCGCAGGACCATGGGACCAGGACCTGAGCTGAAGGCAGACACTTAACCGACTGAGCCACCCAGGTGCCCCTATCAAACAATTTTTTATTTCCCCATAGCTTTGTAGATAATTTTAAAAATCATATTTTAAGTTCCCATGTAAACATAGGTTGGTTGGTTGGTTTATTTATTAATTACTTTTAGGGAGTGAAAAATTGCTTTACTGTGCTCTTTGAATCAACTTTCAGTCCCTGAAAGGTCAGTCTCAGATGGGGGCCCACAAGTCACTCTTCCATAACTTTCTCTCATCGTTTAACTTAATCCTTGGATATTGTGTCCTTCTGAATATCTCTAGCCCTATCATTCTCCTCCCCATGTGGCCCACACATAGGAAACCTTCCTTCCCAAGTCTTCAAGGATTGGGCCTGTGAGTATCCAACCCAGACTATACAGAATTCTACAGAAACAAGGGTTCTATTTTGAAGCAGCAGTTCACGGAGGTGGCCCCTCCAAGGACATGCTGGAGGAATAAACAACCTGCCCTTAAACTGGGCCTGTTGGGTCTAGTTCAACTTCACCCCAAGCAAAGCCCAGGATTTAGAATAGTCAGGTTTTAAAATCAGTGATTAATTTTTGCATTTCTTATCCTTCAGCTCAGGTCTTGGTCCCAGGGTCCCGGGATCAAGCCCCACATTAAGTGATTCCTGTCTCACATTTAGGTCTTTCATCCATTTTGAGTATATTTTTGTATATAGTGTAAGGAAATGGTCCAGTTTCATTCTTCTGCACGTGGCTGTCCAATTTTCCCAACACCATTTGTTGAAGAGACTTTTTTCCGTTGGGTAGTCTTTCCTACTTTGTTAAAGATTAGTTGACCATAGAGTTGAGGGTCCATTTATAGGTTCTCTATTCTGTTCCATTGATCAATGGGTCTGCTATTGTGCCAATACCATACTGTCTTGATGATCATAGCTTTGTTATAGATCTTGAAGTCCGGAATTGTGATGCTACCAGTTTTGGTTTTATCTTTCAACATTCCTTTGGCTATTTGGGGTCTTTTCTGGTTCCATAAGCATTATTTGTTCCAGCTCTGTGAAATAAGTTGATGGTATTTTGATAGGGATTGCGTTGAATATGTAGATTGCTTTAGGTAGCATAGACATTTTAACAATATTTCATCTTCCAATCCATGTGCATGGAACATTTTTCATTTCTTTGTGTCTTCCTCAATTTCTTTCACGAGTGTTCTATAGTTTTCTGAGTACAGATCCTTTGCCTCTTTGGTTAGGTTTATTCCTAGGTATCCTATGGTTTTGGGTGCAATTGTAAATGGGATAGATTCCTTAATTTCTCTTTCTTCTGTCTCATTGTTGGTGTAGAGAAATGCAACTGATTTCTGTGCACTGATTTTATATCCTGCCACTTTACTGAATTCCCGTGGGTTCTAGCGATTTTGGGATGGGGTATTTTGGGTTTTCCACATAGAGTATCATGTCATCTGCAAAGAGTGAGAGTTTGACTTCTTCTTTGCCAATTCAGATGCCTTGTATTTCTTTTTGTTGTCTGATTGCTGAGGCTAGGACTTCTAGTACTATGTTGAACAACAGTGGTG
This sequence comes from Ursus americanus, assembly GCF_024610735.1. Taxonomy (NCBI): domain Eukaryota; kingdom Metazoa; phylum Chordata; class Mammalia; order Carnivora; family Ursidae; genus Ursus; species Ursus americanus. The sequence continues at coordinate 3,472,639 of NC_142150.1, read as the reverse complement.
ATGGTGGACATCCCTGCCGTGTTCCCAACCTTAGGGGAAAAGCTCTCAGTTTTTCCCCACTGAGAGTGATATTTGCTGTGGGCTTTTCATAGATCGCTTTTATGATATTGAGGTATGTTCCCTCAATCCTTACACCATGAAGAGTTTTAATCAAGAAAGGATGCTGTACTTCGTCAAATGCTTTTTCTGCAGCTATTGAGAGGATCACATGGTTCTTGTGCTTTCTTTTATTTATGTAGCGTATCACGTTGGTTGATTTGTGGATGTTGAACCACCCTTGCAGCTTAGAAATAAATCCCACTTGGTTGTGGCGAATAATCCTTTTAATATACTGTTAGATCCTATTGGCTAGTATTTTGGTGAGAATTTCGGCATCCATGTTCATCAGGGATAGTGGTCTTTAATTCTTTTTGGTGGTGACTTTGTCTGATTTTGGGATCAAGGTAACGCTGGCCTCATAGAAAGAGTTTGGAAGTTTACTTTCCATTTCGATTTTTTGAAACAGCTTCAGAAGAATAGGCATTAATTCTTCTTTAAATGTTTGGTAGAATTCTCCTGGGAAGCCATCTGGCTCTGGGCTCTTGTTTGTTGGGAGATTTTTTATTACTATTTCAATTTCCTTGCTGGTTATAGTCTTTTCAGGTTCTGTATTTCTTCCTGGTTCAGTTTTGGTAGTTTATACATCTCTAGGAATGCACCCATTTCTTCCAGATTGCCTAATTTGTTGGCATTACGGTTGCTCATAATATGTTCTTATGATTGTTTGTATTTCTTCAGTGTTGGTTGTGATCTCTCCTCTTTCATTCATGATTTTATTTATTTGGGTCCTTTCTCTTTTCTTTTTGATAAGTCTGGCCCGGGGTTTATCAATCTTTTTAATTCTTTCAAAGAACAAACTCCTAGTTTCATTGATCTGTTCTGCTGTTCTTTTGGTTTCTATTTCATTGATTTCTGCTCTAATCTTTATTATTTCTCTTCTCCTGCTGGGTTTAGGCTGTATTTGTTGTTCTTTCTCCAGCTCCTTTAGGTGTAAGGTTAGGTTGTGTATTTGAGACCTTTCTTGTTTCTTGAAAAAGGCTTGTATTGCTATATACTCCCCTCTTAAGACTGCCTTTGCTGCATCCCAAAGATTTTGAACAGTTGTGTTTTCATTTTCATTTGTTTCCATGAATTTTTAAAATCCTTCTTTAATTTCCTGGTTGACACATTCATTCTTTAGTAGGATGCTCTTTAACTTCCATGTATTTGAGGTCTTTTCAAATTTCCTCTTGTGATTGAGTTCTAGTTTCAAAGCATTGTGGTCTGAAAATATGCAGGGAATAATCCCAATCTTTTGGTACCAGTTGAGACATGATTTATGACCCAGGATGTGATATATTCTGGAGAATGTTCCATCTGCACTAGAGAAGAATGTGTATTCTGTTGCCTTGGGATGGAATGTTCTGAATATATCTGTGAAGTCCATCCGGTCCAGTGTGACACGCAAAGCCCTTATTTCCTTGTTGATCTTCTGCTTAGATGATCTGTGCATTGCAGTGAGGGGGGTGTTAAATTTCCCTACTATTATTGTATTATTGCCAATGTGTTTCTGTGATTTTGTTATTAATTGGCTTATATAATTGGCTGCTCCCATGTTAGGAGCATAAATATTTACAATTGTTAGATCTTCTTGTCAGATAGACCCTTTGATTATGATATAGTGTCCTTCCTCATTTCTTATTACAGTCTTTGGTTTAAAATCTAATTTGTCTGATACAATGATTGCCACCCCAGCTTTCTTTGGATGTCCATTAGCATGATAAGTGGTTTTCTACCCCCTCACTTTAAATCTGGAGGTGTCTTTGGGTCTAAAATGAGTCTCTTGCAGGCAGCATATTGATGGGTCTTGCTTTTTTATCCAATCTGATATCCTGCGTCTTTTGGTTGGGGATTTAGCTCATTTACATTCAGAGTAACTAATGAAAGACATGAATTGAGTGCCATTGTATTACCTGTAAAGTGACTGTTATGGTATATCGTCTCTGTTCCTTTCTGGTCTACGTTACTTTTGGACTCTCTTTGCTTAGAGGATTCCTTTTAATATTTCTTGTAGGGCTGGCTTAGTAATCACAAATTCTTTTAGTTTCTGTTTGTCCCGGAAGCTTTTTATCACTCCTTCTATTTTGAATGACATTCTAGCTGGATAAAGTATTCTTGGCTGCATATTTTTCTCATTTAGCACCCTGAATATATCATGCCAGTCCTGCCAGGTCTCTGTGATAGGTTTGCTACCAATCTAATGTCTCTACCCTTGTAGGTCACAGACTTCTTGTCCCAAGCAGCTTTCATGATTTTCTTTGACTCTGAGATTTGTAAGTTGTACTATTAGATGTTGGGATGGTGACCTATTTTTATTGATTGGGGGGGGGGGGTTTCTGTGCTTCCTGAATTTTGATGCCTGTTTCCTTCCCCAGATTAGGGAAGTTCTCCATTATAATTTGCTCCGATATACCTTCTCCCCCTCTTTTTCCTCTTCTTCTGGGATCCCAATTATTCTAATATTGTTTTGTTTTATGGTATTACTTATCTCTCAAATTCTCCCCTCATGATCCAGTAGTTGTTAATCTCTCTTTTCCTCCCCTTCTTTATTCTTCATCGTTTGGTCTTCTCTATCACTAATTCTCTCTTCTGCCTCATTTAGCCTAGCAGTTAGAGCCTCCATTTTTTATTGCACCTCATTAATAGCCTTTTTGATTTCAACTTGGTTACATTTTAGTTATTTTATTTCTCAGAAAAGGATTCTCTAGTGTCTTCTATGGTTTTTTTCAAGCCCACCTAGTACGTATATAATAGTTATTCTGAACTCTAATTCTGACATCTTACTTATGTCCGTACTGATTAGGTCCCTGGCTATCCATACTGCCTCTTGTTCTCTTTTCTGAGGTGAGTTTTTCCATCTTGTTATTATGTCCAGAGAAAAATAGATGAACAAGAGAACAAAACACTAAAATGGCAACAATGACCCTAGAGAAATATACACAAATCAGAAGAGATCCAGAACTGGGGGAAAAAGGAAAAAAAAAAAAGAGAGATTATACTCAGGTGAGCAGAATAGAACAATACAGTGGATTCTGTGTGTATTTCGGTCTGTTTTTTTGAAAACTAGATCCCAAAAGTGTAAAGAAATAAAACTTACATATGTATAAAAATAAAATGAAATATAATGAAAGGATAGAATGTAACTGTAAAAATGGAAATTAAAAGACAAGAAAAAACAAAAGTGAAAAAAATTTAAAAAAATAAAAAAAAAGGAAGGGATATAAACAGACAGGTGAACAGAACAGAGCAATACACTATCTCCTGAGTGCATTTTGGTCAGTTTGTTAGAAGAAACTACATCTCAAAATTGTAAAGAAAGAAAAACAAAAATAAAGTTAAATACATTGAAAGGATAGAATGTAACTGTAAAGATGAAAATTAAGAAAGACTTTAACAAAACAGAAAAAACCCCAAAAAACAAAAAAGAAGAGGAAAAAAAGAGAGAGAATATGATCAGACAGGTAACTAAAACAGAGCCATACACTAGACTTTAGGTGCAGTTTGGTCTGTTAGAAGAAACTGCATTCCAAAATTGTAAAGAAAGAAAAACTTATATAAATACAAAAATAAGATTAAATACAATGAAAGGATAGAATGTAACTGTAAAAATGAAAATTAAAAAAGATTTTAAAAAGGAGTTGATAAAATTAGAAATTGGTTGAAAAAGGAGAAAGAAAAATTAAAAACAAAAGTTAAAGTTGAGGGCGCCTGGGTGGCTCAGTCGGTTAAGCGGCTGCCTTTGGCTCAGGTCATGATCCCGGGGTCCTGGGATCTAGTCCTGCATCAGGCTCCCTGCTCAGCATGGAGTCTGCTTGTCCCTCTCCCTCTGTCCCTCCCCCCGCTCGAGCTCTCTCTCTCAAATAAATAAAATCATTAAAAAAAAAAGTTAAAGTTGAAAGGCTGAGGAATCATGGGGGAAACGCCATGAATTCTATGCGCTCTATCCCCCTAGTGCTGGAGTTTTGCAGTTCTCATTGATCAGTAAACTTGGTCTTGGCGGGATGTTCCTGCGGATCTTCTGGGGGAGGGGCCTGTTGCTTGATTCTCAAACGTCTTTGCTCCAGGCGGAACTGCACCGCCCTCGCCAGGGGCCAGGCTAAATCATCTGCTCCCTTTCGCTCTCTGCGCCTTTTGTTCCCCAAAGGCTTTCCGTTCACCTTTAGAGAATGGGAATGAAAATGGCGGCCTCCCAATCTCTGGCCCCCCGGAGTGGAAAGCTTGGTGCCCCACTCCTCAGGGAGCCCTCAGAGAAGAGCAGTCAGTCACTCCTGTCTCCCTGGTCTCTGGCTGCACTCCGTGCTCACCTGGCCCTCCACCGAGGGTTTCTATCTCAGGCACACAACCCCGTTTGGAGCCTCCAAACCCCGCAGACTCTGGCGGTGGGCTCCAGCGCTGCTCCTCCCGGTGGAAGAAGGGGGGTCTCCCCGGGTCTGCAGTTTGTTGAAGAGCAGGGGCCCGACTGTGCCACGGATCACAGTTTACGGCAACCCCAAGCTGGGAGGCCACTCCTGGGCTCACTCTTTGCAGCCAGCTCCCCGCTCTGCTGGGAGCTCTGCCGCACTCAGGCACCTGGGTCTTCCTGTGACCCCGAGGCTCCTGAGACCACACTGTCCCAGCGAGGGTTACCCCCCCCCCCCCCACGCTTAGCCACCAGAGTGACATCCCTCACTGGAGCAGACTTCTACAAGTTCCAATTCTGCACTTTGAGGCTCTATCACTTGCCCGCAGCTGGCTGACCTACACTGCCTCCCCTCTGCCGTCTGTCTTCCCACGTATCCCCTCAGATTCACTTCTCCACACCTCCTACCTTGCAGAAAGTGGTCTCTTTTCTATTTGTAGAGTTGCAGCTATTCTTTTCTTTGATCTCTAGTTGAGTTCGCAGGTGTTCAGAATGATTTGATAGCTATCTAGCTGAATTCCTTGACGTGACACAATTAAGGTCTACTCCTCTGCCATCTTGGACTCCTATCTATTTCTTATTCATAGAACATTACTGGAATGTTATATTACTAGGCAGGTTAACAGGTCAACAGAGTGGCTAGGGCCTCTATTTCTACCATATGTCCATATAGATACAGATACATAGCCATACAGATATATCCATGTTGTCACAATGACAGGATTTCCTTCTTTTTAAAGGCTGTATAATATTCCATCATATGTATATGTGTATGTAATATATAACACTTTCTTTTTCTTTTAAGATTTTATTTGACAGAGAGAGACAGCCAGCGAGAGAGGGAACACAAGCAGGGGGAGTGGGAGAGGAAGAAGCAGGCTCCCAGCAGAGGAGCCTGATGTGGGGCTTGATCCCAGAACGCCGGGATCATGCCCTGAGCCGAAGGCAGACGCTTAACGACTGAGCCACCCAGGCACCCCGATACTTTATCTATTATCTGTTGATGGATATTTAGGTTGTTTCTGTATCTTGGCTATTATGAAAATGCTGCACCTAACATGGGAGTGCAGATATCTCTTCAAGATCCCGACTTCGTTTGTTTTGAACATATACCTAGCAGTGGGGATTGTTCTATCATATGGTAGTTCTATTTTTAATTTTTTGAGGAACCTTCGTACCGTTTTCCACAGTGGCTGTACCAGTTTACATTCCTACCAGCAGTGTTCAAGAGTTCCCTTTTCTCCATATCCTCACCAACACTTGTTACCTTTTGCCTTTTTGGTAATAGCCATTCTAACAGGTGTGAGGTGACATCTCGTTGCGGTTTCGATTTTCATTCACTCCCCTGATGATTAATGATGTTGAGCACCTTTTCATATACCTGTGAGCTTATATATACTAAGGTAGGTCACCTTTTTTTTTTTTAAGATTTATTTATTTGAGAGAGTGAGAGAGTGCAAGCAGGGAGAGGGGCAGAGGGAGAGGGAGAGAGAATATCAAGCAGACTCTGCGCTGAGTGTGAAATCTAACGTAGGACTCAATCTCACTACCCTGAGATCACGACCTCAGCCAAAACCAAGAGTCGGATGCTTAACCAACTGTGCCACCCAGGTACCCCAGGTAGGTTTCCTTTTGTGAAATGCCTGTTCAGGTCCTTTGCCCATTTTTAAATTGGGTTATATATTTTTTGCCATTAAATTGTATGAGTTTCAGAAGTCTTTTTTAAAGCAAACTAAAACAGGGTGATTACCAAAAAAATGGGATCCAAGGAATTAACTAAGGTATCCAATCCAATAGCATTAAAGTCTTTTTCTTTTTACAGCTTTATTGAGGTATATCCTACATAAAATTTGCCTACTGTATGCAGTGATATTTAGTATTTATAGAATTGTGCAACTATCACCCATCCCATTCTAGAAGATTACCATCACTTCAGTAGGTTTCCTTGAGCCCACTTGCAGTCAATCCTTGCTCTCACTCCTAATCCCCACAATCATGGATCTGCTTTCTGTCTTTTGTAAATTTGTCTTTTCTAGACATTTCATCCAAATGAAAATATGTAATATGTAGCCTTTTGCATCTGACTTTTCACTTGGCGTACTGTTTTTGAGATTTATCTATGTTGTAGTACATATTGGTACGTCATTCCTTTTTATTGCTGAAGGGTACTCCATTGTATGAATATACCACATTTATCTATTCACCAATTGATTATTTTTAGTTTTTGGCTACTATGGGTAATGCTATGAACAGCACACATAAGTTTTTGTGTGTACAGACTTTTTCATTTCACTTGGGTAGATTCCTAGGAATGAAGATGCTGGATACCATGGTAAGTTTATATTTAATTTTTAAAAACTACTGTTTTCCAAAATGGTTGTAATATTTTATGTTCATATTGGCAATGTATGAAGGTTCAAGTTTATCTCTATCTTTGTCTACATTTGTCATTGTCTGATTTTTTATTATAGCCATTCTCGTGGGTATGTGGTGATATCTTGAATCACTATGGTTTTAATTTACATTTACTTAATGACTAATGACACTGAGCACCTTTTCCTGTGTGTATTAGCCATTTGTATATCTTCATAGAAATGTCTATGCAAGTCTTTTGCTGTTTTTTAATTGGATTGTCTTATTGAGTTGTAAGAATTCTTTATATATTATGGATACAAGTCCTTTCTATGATTTCAAACATTGCCTTTCAATCTGTGGTTTGTCTTTTTCTTTTAATGCTGCTTTTTGAAGCTCAAGAATTTTTAATTTTACTGATTAAATTTATCACTTTAAATTTAATAATTAAATTTGTCAATTTTTTAGTGACTTCTCTTTTGGTATCATGTCTAGGGCTTTTTTTTTTTCTTTGACGTATTTATTTAGTTAGTAAATAAATACAAGCATGCTCGTATTCATATTCTGAGACTTTTGCATTTCTATGTAAATTTTTAGATCACCCAGTCTCTAAAAAAAAAGCTTAATAGGATTTGCCAAAAGCTGTGAAAATTCTAAGATTTTACCCTATTGCAAGCTAATTAGCTACAGAAAGTTTGCAGACCCCTACTTTAACCTAACATCCCTGGCCCTTATGTCCCAATTCCATTCTACTTTTCTTACATTACTTCCTACAATGGCACTTCCAGTCACCCGGCCTTATACATATAAATAACGGAGCATACGGTGAGTACAGCTAGCTGATAAATACAGTTTTTCTCCCCTCTTCCCAAAATGGTAAATCTGATCATCTTCACATAGAACTTAAAATACGGAAAATGTTAAGGGAGCAAATGGTTTGTAACTTTGTAAGTACTTATAATATGGTGTATCTTTTTGCTCATGAATATTGTGTACTATAATCATTGTTTCTGTAGTCTAAAACATTTTCTTGGTGTTAAAAAACAAACAAAAAACAAAAAACAAACTTCCTATTCATTCTTTTGAATGGCTCATTGTTGCCCCTACAAGATACACAGTTTAGCCATTTATATGCCTTTGTTGATCTCTCCATAAGAATGTCCTTTCTTGGGGTACCTGGCTGGCTCAGTAGGTAGAGCATGGGACTCAATCTCTGGGTTATGAATTTGAGCCCCAGGTTGGACAACGAGTTTACTTAAAAAAAAAAAAAAAAAGTCCTTTCCTACTATCTCTTCATGCATGGATCCTATCTATTCTTCAAGGCCGCAGATCAAACATCCATCCTCCCCCTTTCCTGCACCTTCTTCATCTCTTCAGTTAGAAGTAATCTTTCCTATCTCTTTCCCACAGCCCATTATCTCTATCTCCTTATGACCTGGCTTGCTTTCCCTTTGTTACTTACACATCTCATTAAAGTCAGTAGAACCTGCATATTAATAATGCCCGTACTTCCCCTAGTATCCTTACACAGGGTCTTAACCTATAAATACGTTCGCTGCATAGGGATAGAATTCTTTTGGAGTTAAAATGAGTTTCCTGTTCCTGCCATTAGGTGACAGTGCTCAAACCTTATAGTACAAAGAAATCCCAGGCTTTAAAGTTAGATAGGGTTCTGGGTCTGTGGCTTATCATTAATTTATTGAGCAAGTATTCAACTAGAAGCTTATCTTCTTTGCTGTGAAACAATCTTGTTTTAGCGTGTTACAAGGTGCAGTAATACAGACAACTACAGGAACTTATTTGTTCATTACTTCTGTATAAAACTTCTCTTTAGGGGCACCTGGGTGGCTCAGTGGTTAAGTGTCTGCCTTCCGCTCAGGTCATGATCTCAGGGTCCTGAGATCAAGCCCTGCATTGGGCTCCCTGCTCCTCAAGGGGTCTGCTTGTCCTTCTCCCTCTGCAGCACCTCCCCCACCCTGCTCAGCCTCTCTCTCTCCTCTCAAATAAACAAAATCTTTAAAAATAAATAAAACTTCTCTTTATTTGTAATCTCTTTGTGCGTATTGTGATTGAGATTGTAGAAGATTTTCATTAGGGGTCTGAACCTTACCTCATTCAGTCAGCTAACATTTACAAATGATTTTGCAGACAGTTTGTGACGATCTGAATCAATGGCATTACCTATTAGACATATAGATGCTACTGATGCTCCCCAAAATAATATTTGATAGGTTAACTTAACTTTTTTAAAGCAAACGATGCTCCTCAAAGTAATATTTGATAGGTTAACTTTTTTAAAGCAAATGATGGTGATAGCTTTATTAGATTTTTAGACTTCCTTGCTTCTTTGCTTGCTTGCTTCCTTCCTTCCAAAAACAGAATATAATGAACTATAGGCCTCTCAAAACAATGTAAAATGTTTTGATTCCAGAATGGAACAAAGTTTCCATATTTCATCTAAAATCTTTGCTGACAGCAGATTTTCTGGAACTAGGACTAGAACTTGCGAATTATGCTAAGCAGAGCACCTGATTGGCCCACAGCAAGATCAGAACTACTTTTTGTTTTCCTATTAAGAGTTGCCCTTATTTGTAGGGAGGATAGAGCGAGCCAAATGAAACTATTGTATATATAAATATATGTGATAAATATGAAAATAATGTGTCTAAAGGGAGATTGGTGGAAACTATAGACTACCAGAGCCTTTCTGTAGGAAATCATAGATTCTGTTTTGATATAGGGAAATGATTCCTGTTTGACAGACCTCTCTACACCTAAATTTGGACTGTAGAATTACCTCCTTTGATCTTAGCTTACAGAAGAAAATCTTGACGATAAATGAAGATTGGTGAAGTTTTTGTTGTTGTTTCGTTGCCTGAGGATTCTTCTGAAGTTTCTCCCTGAGAGTTCTTGTATTACAAAAGTTCTGTTAGATCGCTCTTAGAAATCCTCAAAGATTATTGGGAATTTCCAATTTAGCAGAATGTTGGCAATAATTTGGCATAGTCTGATAAAAACCTCTGTTTCCCTTACGTCTCTGATACGTGAGTGTACTTAGACGAGGAAGAGGATAGTCACTATCCTGTTTGTGCAGCAAAACTCACCTCCTTAGCATAAACCTGGGTTTGGAAAACACTTCGGTGATCACACGTGAGAGACTAGGAGTTTCCTTCTCTTCCGAAATAAACAATGATTACAAGTTTTTCAACAAAGTTCTTTCCGCAAGATCTGTTTTCATACCATATTACTCAAACCAGGTCCTCTTCCTCTTTGCGTCCTCTGCTTGCAACGCCCCTCCTACTCTTCTCAAACTGGGGAACTCTTACTCATCCTTCAAGATTCAGCTCCAATGTCACTCCCTGGTGGAGGCTTTCCTCAACATGGCAGGCAGAGCTCCCTCTCTGCTCCCGCAGCTCACTGCGAGCAACCCGGTTTTCATCACAGTACAGTGGGTTTACATTTTCGGGCTGGTCTTGCCCCCGCGGCGTGAGCTTGGAGAGCGGACACCGCCTCTTTTATTACCGCCCCGCCCCCCGCCCGGTGTGGATCGTCCAGCGTTTGACACGCGGTAGGCTCAGTGAAGTTGGATGACTGAAACTCTGTCAATTGGCGACCTTCTGCCCACAGGAGCAACATGCGACCCAGGTTCCTCTCGACGTGGGATAGGCGGCCCAACTGCAGGAGTTTCAGCTGGCACCCCGGTTCCCGCCAAGCCAGCTTTTAAAAACAAACAGCCGCGGACACCGGGCCTCCGGACGACCGCCTTTCACGGGCCCAGGTGGGTTAATATCCGCCAGCTGAGCCCGCAGTGGCTATTTCGGAGTTTGCTCAATTGAGGGAAACGTTTTTCCGAAGCATTCGGGGTCCCAGAGCTATTTCTCTAACTCTGGGCAGGAGACGCGGTCCGTTTTTTTATAACGGTGACAGGAAGTCGAAGGAAAACGTGGGACTCAAAGGTGTGGGGGTAACTATGCTCGCAGCCTCTCAGACTTGAGGCTCACCTTCAACCCCAGGCTAACGTCTCTGAGGGCAGGCGCCCGGCACTCTGCGACCCCAGCCCCCAGGCACAAAGCCCACCCCAAACTGCCGCTCCCTCAATTGCCCACACCCTCGGCGCCCCGCCCACTCCCGGGCGTTGAGCCGCCATTCTCGCGAGAACACAGCTAGCCTCGCCTCTTCGGACTCCGGGCTCTCGCGAGAAGAGGCTTAAGAGCCGGCCTGTAACCTGCCGGGGCGGCTCTGCTAGCTGCAGCCGCCTGAGTGGCCGCCGCCGCAGACACCTCCGGAGGGATCCAATTGAGGAGGAAGCGGAGGTGTCCCTGGCCCCCGCCTTTGCCTAGGCCCTCCGTGGACACTCAAGAGGGACTGCAGGTTCGAGGGTGACTGGACTCAGCTGGGGAACTCGGTTGGGGGCGGCGCCGGAGGCTGGGCTTGGCTGGGTGAAGGAGGAAGGGGGCGGAGGGCGAATCTGGGCTTGAGCGCCCGGCTGCTGTGGCGGTGGTCTGGGCGTCCCAGACCCTGCTAGGAGACTGTGGGTGGGGCTCTGGGCTCCGGCAGCTGGCACCCTATTCGGAGAGGCAAGGATGGGACTTGGGTTTTCGGGGTGCTGTTTTTGGGTTGGGAGTCCCGAGGCCTTTCCCCGGGGAAGAAGGCGATACCCTCCTCATCCCTCCTTCTCAGGGCTGAGCAACCCCGTGCCCCGCCCCTTTTTCTGTCACCGCTGGGCTAACGTAGCGACATCCTCAGGAGGGCGCATCACAATAGGGGATAGAGTAGCAGGTAGTCTCCCTTTGGGTGAAGAGGAGTGAGAGTCCAGCAATGTGCTGCGTGGTTTTATGCTGTTAACAGTATCACGTATGGTAAAGCTTTGTTTTCCCAAAACCTGCATAGAGAAGCTGCCTGTTTTTTTCTTCTTCAGATGCAAGTCCACTAACACCCTTCTTCCTCGTTAACGGGGTGCAGGGAGACCTCATTTGGTAATTTGTTAGTGTGGGGGCAAGGAGACCATCCCTGGGTCTCGTACGTTTGGTACAGTAGTTGTTAGTATTTAGAGTCCATGATGAAAAGTCCCTAGTCCACACTTGCTAAAGCTAGAGCCTCACTTGTCTCTTTGTGCATTTAGCATATAAAAATTATTTTAAAATTTCTTAATCTTTAAGAGTCTTCATGCTTTTTATTTAAATTAATCTCAATGAAGCAGCCCAGTATATTGATTTCATTTGGACAATTAGGCATCCCCCATTCTCCACACACAGATTTGACCAAGAATTTGTAGAGAGGGGATAAATTAGGATAAATTTTGAATGGAATAGACTGTAGAGATTGGAATAAGAGGTCTAATGAGGAATGCAACTGTAAGGGCCAAAAAAGTTTCTGTGCTGGAGAGACCTAGGACTGAAGTCCCCGTCTTGAAAATGAGGACTGCAATTGTCACTTGAATGTGAAGTGGAAAGCAGTAGAAAATACTTGGGATAGGATTTGATGTGATTAAGACTTAAAAACTGCGTGAGAATTATTTTTGAAGGTGTAAATGTTTGATAAATTTCTCAAAATTTCTCAGAGTTTATGACCTATCTGCTGCTGTTATATATAAAGAAAGTTAAGAGGGGAGAATCTGAAGCATGGAGCGGGGAACCATGGAGTTAACATAGTGCTCAATCAGGAAGGGTTTTAGTGTCTCAGTGTTTTTGAGTTCTTTCACCTTTTTTTTTTTTCTCCCAGAATAGCTTTCAGATGGGCTTTTTACCTTTATGTCACTCTTCACCAGTCTGAATTTTTTTCTTTCTTACCCTTTCTTCTAAGCCTTGTGAAAAATTTTTCTTAACTATTAAGTTGCAAACCAGCAAGATCTGCTTTGTGGTTTTTTTACGTTTAGGTGACTTGGTGAAGTGTGTGAGTGAGCTGGAAAATACGCACCTTTCATAGGAATATGCTTCATCTTAGAGGGACATCCAGTTATCAGATCCACCTATTAGTGCCATACATGAATGTGGGCCCAGTTTTCAGCCTTCTTAATAGAACACAGGAAATCTAGATTTTTACTTTCAGTCTCTTGATTGTTAAAAATATTGACAACTACTTAAAGCAATTAAGAATAACTTAATGTGGCCCAGTCAAACCCACGCCTGTCAGTAGTTGTATCCTGCTTTCCAGTTTTGGACCTCTGTTATAGGTCAGAATGAATAAATTTTACAACTGAAAAAAAAAGATTTAAAGCAAATATGCCAATTAGTTTGGAATTTCAAACCTAGGAAGATTTGAGAAAAATGCCAAATTGAAAACAGTAGATAAGTTTAATAGCCAAATTTAATAGCCTTGAAGTACAGTACGGCAAATGGAATTGGTACTTTTTAAATGTTTTAACTTTGGAAACAATGGAAGAAGAAACTTTTCAGATTTATGGTTTAATAACTAAGGGTTCTGAGCAAAGCTAATTTATAGGTATCTTGTAAGGAAATTGATTCACCGAGAGGCCCTTTACTATACTTGCAATTAATACATGAAATTAAATTCAGGAGACCCTCTATAACTCATCTATATTTCTGAATGTTTATTGGTTGCTCTGCCATCCCACATTGTCTTCCCAGTCATTGACTTTTACTGGAAGCAGTATTAGTTTCTTGGGTTTTGTTCCTGGCAGATGGGGTGAGGGGAAGGTGTATAGGGATAGAAAGAAATGGGGTGGGGAGAGTGTGATGTGAAGCAGGCACTTATGCTCCTCTTCTTTACATTGTATGTTAAAAAATTGATTTAACTAGTTTTTCTTGTAAGAATAGTTACTTTGACTAAACACAGTGCATTACACATAGCAGAGCTTAGTGATATTTGTAGACTTGAACTCCATGGATTAAAGCACATTTACCCATTAGTGGGAAATACTTTAATCACATAATCTGATTCATATTTAGTTTGAGGGGAATGGAAGTTTAGAGGTCAGACCAAGAAAGAAGTGGACCTTAGGCATATTGAAGGCAAGGTGGGGAGTCTTTGCAGGGGATGAGGGTAAGAGAGGAGGCTAGGTGAGGGAGAGAGTTTTGAAAAGGATGATAAAATGGTGAAGTACCCTTTCATCTACTGTGCAATTTTACAAAGAGCTCTACCTCTTACAGCTAAATTTACCATGACTCCTACAAAGACTACAGAGATTATTGGTTTTTCAGTAGTTTGCAGACTTGATTTTCTCCCTTTTAACCCAGTCTTCTCAGGTCAAACTAGTCTGTTATCTCTTCATCCAATCCCTCCTCTTCTCTCTAGTATAGGAAGTGAAACATACGCATTATGTTTGTGAGAGTTTTAAAAACATTCTGAAGAATCTGTTGTATACTTGTGGAGATTGTTTGTTGAAGGGGGAAACATTTTTCCCTCCCGATGTTTCTACCATGACTTGTAAAGTAACTCTTTGAAGTAGCTTTCCCCCTTTTTTTACCCCCTAAATTGCCTTCCCAAGAAAGCATTAGGTGAAGTGAGGAAAAGGGATTCAGTGTGTTTTTGCTCAGTGCCTTCTTGTTCTGTTTTTGGAAATCTCAGTTCTTAGGATATACATTCTCTATTTGTCTGTAAGGTAGATTTATCTGAGCAGGCTGGGCTCTATGAGGGAAGAGGAAATGGAATATCTACAAATCTAAGTAAGTTTAATTTACGTTCGAAGTAATAGGAAGCTTTTTTGGGCCCTGGTTTTAGCTGTATTTTTATCTTTATTTGACTCCTGTATTTTGTTTCTTTGTTGGTTATGAACCCACAGTAAAGGAGGAAGGGGTAATTATAGGTGTTCGTTAATGGAGGAAGAATTATTTTAAGATTTTTTTTTCTCCTTTTGGATAGAATGTTTGTTAGGGTTCAGGCTCACGTTGCATTTTTCCTCCTATGGCTTGGTCTGGTTTACTTTCCTTGAAACACACTTCCTTGCTAAGCAGGTAGCAATCTAGAGCACGGAGATGGAAGGCAATCAGAATTCAGAGATCTTCCCTGGGAGAGGATTAAGAGGTTAGTAAATGTTAGTCATAGGTAATGGCAATATAGTGAGCTGAGTACTTGAAATAGTATGAACTTGATCATAAAAGAAGAAAGATTTTATGTGGAATACGTGACCTTACGTCACAGTAGATTGCTAAAGATCAGTAAGATGCTGAAAGATATCTTTGCCAATCAATGCATCTTTCTTTGCCCTTAATTACTAGTTTATATTTTCTGTTTGAAAATGTAAAATATCTGGCACTTGCTATGATTTTTGTCTTTATAGTTGAAATGAATTATCTATTAATATTTTTGGTCACAAATTGAAATTAACATTTAGTATTTGGTTGGGGATGAGAGTCAGTGAATCAGTGATTGAAGTATTTGATTAGAAAGTATGAATAACACTTTTCTGAGTTTATTTTGAATTGTAAACATACTTCTCTGCTTGTAATACCTTATTTGGGATCATTTAGATCTGTATTTAAAGCCAGGTGTTAGCTCTATGAGATTACTTAACATCTACGAGCCTTTGTTTCCTTACATGAAAAGTGGAGAGAGCACAATTGTCATGAGTTTGAGAATGAAATAAAATAAAATATGTAAACGTGCTCTGTAAATAGTAAATTGAATATCACTTATTAGCACTTTGTTCTGTGTTTATGCTCAGAAAATAGCCTATGATCTTGAAATACATTCTTTAGGTAAATTGACTTTTACATCCAGTTATCTCTTTTGGAGGGGAAACAAGTTCAAATGGCTATTTACAGCCTTGCCATATGACTCTTCCACTAGGAATTAAAAAGTTTTTTTTCTTTTTCTTTTTCTTTATTCTAGTCAACATTGAACAATAGAAAGCTTTCTTTTTCTGCTTTTCATGTTGAAATCCATTGACTGATAGCTGGTATTCTATGTAATTTGAATGCCAGGTAGAGTAGTAGCAAAAAGGGAAGGGAGAATACATTGGAGAGATGGTTTCACATTTTAAAAATCACCTATTGGGATACTGTTATTTACTTCTAAATATAAAATTATTTTTATTAATTTGGATTGTTTTCCTTTTGTTTTTTGACTGTTACTGCTATAGCAGGTGAGTAGAAAATTATCCTATGTTTTCTATTTGTAGACTACATTAAATCTCACCTTAAAAATAAGCTTTAAAGTTCAGATACCTCAGAATGTGAATCTGAGAGCTCAGGTGCAAAATTGTGCAACAAAGTATTTTTATAATTTTCTTATTCTTGAATGATCATACAAATAGTGCTGTAGTATTTTAAAGGTAATTATTTCATTCAGGGCAGTGTGCTTTATGCAATGCAAGATTGAATTTGATTTTTTTCACATCTAGAGAGCAAACAACACAGTCTGCTCTGTCCTTTTGGTTCCTCATTTGTTAATTTAGAGTTTTCTTAAAGAAGTTCCTGTAAGATGGTAACTGTGGGGCACTGTTGTTTTCCTTCTTATTGAGTATTCCAAATTGCCTGAATTTCTCTTTTGAGAAAGAATGTCGAGTCATTAGAAAGTAGTGGAATTATAAAACCATAATACGCAAAGTACTTTAAATCATTAATACTCTAATTTTTTGAAGAGCAGATTAAACCCCCTTACCTGATTTTTGATAGAAGTTATTGGCTGGTAGTGGGGAAGCTGAGCATAGAATACAGATCTGCAAGTCTCCTGATTCTGAGTCGTTTATTTCAGTTATCTCCCTAGTGGACTGTATGTAGTTCTGGGAGTGTGTGGAAAACTTATTTGTTTTGCTATTTGAAGGAATAAATAGAACTTCCATTTTATATAAATATATATATATATATAATTTATATATATTTAAAGTAATCCCTTTTTCATTTCCATTTTTTGTGTATTTGTGTAGTATATATCTAATACTGGTATGACAGTATATATACATTATTTATATACATGTATATATATGCAGCTGTTAGTTGAACACAACGTTAAGGGAGAAAGTATCATATCTTAGAAGAAAAGTGGTGTGACATCTTTCATCATTGCTTTCAAATATCAGTGAATGAAATTTAACAGCAGTCTTGAACACTTGTTGGTTTTGAAATTGTTTTACAATGAGTACTTTGAAAATTACTAATAAAAGTATATTTTTTGGAGTAATTTCTTTTTGACTATAAAAGTATAATGCATTGCATGCAATTTGGGACATTTAGCAAAGAGTAAGGAAGAAAATGGCATTGTAATCCCATGGCCCAATGATAATTGCTTCCACCCCCTCCTCCCTCCCTTCCCCCCCCCCCAAATTGGGATCATTCTGTATATAGTGACCTCAATTTTATTTTGAGAAATTAAAAGAAAATTTGAATGATAGATACATAGATTTAAAATTAACATTTCTTTCCTCTTTTCCCTCCCCTTCTATCATCATAAATGCTTTGATGAACATACTTGTTAGGATAAAGTTAAAAGTAGGGGTTCTTGTGCCAAAGTGTATGATACCCTGCAAGTTTTATGATTTATGTTCCCACAAACATGAGTAGCCATTTTCTCTATACTTTAGCCATCATTGGTTGTCATTAAAACTAACCAACCAACCAGCCAACCTTTGTGCAATTTGATAGGTTAAACATCTCAGATTTAACTTGGGTTTCTTATATTACTACTGAGGTTGAATATTTCTGCTTTTCCCCTTTTTTGGCCACTCATATTTTTTTTGTAAATTGGTAGTTCATGAACTTTGCCCATAGTGTTGAGGTATTTTAATGTGGATATATAAATATTCTTAAATATTTAAGATTTTAATTCTTTATTTTGTATTGTAAAACTTCTTCTAGTTTTTCATTTATATTTTATTTGAATTTTTATGTAGTCTAACCTAATGCTTCTTGAAGCCTGTGTACAGCCCTAATTCTGATCTCTAATGAAGTTTTCACCAGTTTTTGTTGAGAATGTTAGCGTAAATTGTCTGGCAGCACATTCCTTTTTCTCAAGACTAGCAGTCTTTGTCTTGATGGTGTTTTTCTTTGATTTGAGGCTTAGAAATTCTTTCCTTATTTTGAGAGTTAGGTAATTATTCACTTGTATTTTCTCCTTGATTTTTTTTTTTTAATGGTTTTATGTTGTACTGTGAAATTTTTAGTGTGGAATTTGGGAGAGATAAAACATGAAGGAAAGGATCTGCTCAAATAGTTAGAAGCAGTTAATTTTTTTTAGAACCTATCTAACCTTGAATCTCTCTATAATCCAGCTATCTTTCTCTTAGTGATTTGAAATGCTACCACTAATAGTTTTATTTTCCGGGTATAGCATTTTGATTTGTTATGTATTAAATTTGAGAGACTGTATAGTATGGTGGAAAAAACACTGATTTTGAATACGGAGATGTGTATTGGTGTCTTGGCTTGTTTATTTGCTATATGATGTTAGGCAAATAACATAATCCCTTTAAGCCTAAACCAATTTCTCAATTTTTTTAAAAAGGCACCTCTTATGTCTTACAGGATTGATATGTGGATTAACATAGGTAATATATATGAGAATCCAACTTATTATCCAAGTTTCCCTGAATTAGTTACATCTAGAAGACCTTGTGCCTCAATCCTACTCGAAAAATCTCACTAAATATTTTGCTGGAGTTCACTTAATGCTGAAACATATTTAATCTACCACCGATCTGATAAACTTCCCCAAGGAGGATGGCTTCATCTTTTTCTTCCAAGAACCCATTTTGATCTGTCTTGGTTATTACTTACTATTCTAGACAGAGGTATTTAATAAGAGGTGAATGAATTTGAGTGACATGGCAATCCTTTTTATTGCTACTAAATCTGCAATTACATTTATAATGGACATCTACCGTTTATTTAAATAAAACCAAAGAAGCATTAAATGGTGCATTTTAGAACATGGTAGTAGTAGGCCTTTTAGTTATTTATTTAAAATATATAAATACGTGGTTCAAATATCAAAACTATGTAGAAAGAACACTCAAAAGTTTTGCTTACATCTGTATGCTTTCACCCCATTCCCATCTTGCCCCTTTAGGTAACCATTTCTAGTAGTGTCTTGTTTATCTTTGTAGAATTCTTCTTGCAAAAATAAATATATGTATATTTCTATTTATGACTGTATGTATATTTATATTTATTCAGAAAGGTAACAAACTGTGTACTACTTGTTCTTCACTCGTTTTTTCCCCCCACCTAACAATATATCTTGGATATTAATCCATAATTGTACGTGGGGATCTCCCTTATTCTGTGTTTGTTTTGTTTTGTTAGAGAGAGCGTGCACCAGTAAGGGGGGATGGCCGTGGCAGGGGGAGAGGGGGAGAGAAAGAATCTTACTGAGCAGGCTCCATGCCCAGCTTGGAGCCTGAGGCAGGGCTCACTTTGATGACCCTGAGACCATGACCTAAACTGAAATCAAGAGCCAAATGCTTAGTGGACTGAGCCACCCAGACGCCCCTCCCTTATTCTTTTTTATAGATGCTTAGTGTTTCATTGTGTAGATGTACCACATTTTATTCAGTTAGCCTTTGCTGATACACATTCAGATTGTTTTTAGTCTTTTGCCCTTACAGATAAGGCCACAGTGAATATATTTTGAATATTTTGAATAGTATTTGTGGAGTTGTATCTTCAGGATAGATTCTTACAAGTGGGGCTGGTAAACATTTGTATAATTTAGATATTGCAAAATTACTCTCCTTGGAGGTTATATCATTGTTTTTCATTAGCAGTGTATGAGAATGCAGAGAATATCTGTTTCTCCAGTCTCACCAACAGAGTATGTGGTCAAAATTGGAAGTGTTACCTTGCATTTCTCTTATGAGTTAGGTTAAACGTACTTTTCATAGGTTTAAGGCCATTTGCCTTTATTTTTCTGAGAATTTCCCATGTCTTTTGTGTATCCTCAGTTTTGGAGGGTGGGCGCTATCTTTTTTTTTTTCTCTTTTAAGAGTTCTTTATATAGAAAAAGTATTTAAGTTTTGTTATTTCTGCTGCTTTTTGTAATATTGTGTGATTTCAATTTTTACATTTAGATAGCTGATTTTTTTGGAGCTTATCCTAGTATTTGTGAGGTATGGATTCAATTTTATGTTTTCACAAATGTTTGTTTATCCATTTGTCCCGATACCACTTATTAGTGTCTGTCTTTTCCTCAAGTGATTCAAGAAACTACTTCTTTATGGTATATCAAATTTTCTTATGTTTTAGGGATCTATTTCTGGACCTTTTATTCTCTTCTGTTGGTTTGTCTATTTATATACCAGTACAACTGACTTTTAGTTTTTGAAATAAGCCTTAATTATCTCTGAATATAAGAAAATAATTTTTATATTAAGTTGAACACTACCTGTAATATTAAGACACAAAGATAAATAGTGTGTGTATATGTGTGTGTGCAAGTATTTTGTCTCAGGGCAAATTTCACATTCCTTAAAAATGAAGCATTTAGAGGAAATAACTTTTGGTGGGGGGAGGCGCTGATTTTCTGCCTCTAACTGTGCTGGCATATAAAGTAGTTAACTAGCCACACACTGCTCTTTAAATTTAGATCACGTAAAATGGAAACTTAAAATCAGTTGTGGTACATTCCAAGTGCTTAATAGCCACGTATGGCTAATGGCTACTTTTCCGACAGTGCAAAAATAAAACACTTTCATTGTAACACAAAGTTCTGTTGGATAGCACTGTAGTCTAGAACTTGAATCATACTTAGGGTCTTTTCTAGACTGTTGAATTGATGGCAGATAAGCAAAAATCTGAAAGGAATAGAAGGTTATGGGAATAATGAACAAAGCAAAATGGAACAACATGATAAATGTTATATGAAGAAAATATGTAACATTTTAAAAGCCTCAGAGAAAAAAAAAGAAAACATTGTTTAAAATTCTGTGTAAGGGGTCATGGAGGAAAAAAGAAAACATTGTTTAAGAGTCTGACTTTGTTTAGATGCTGGTTCTTAGGAGTTGAATGTAATCTCCTTTGATTTAGGCACTTCATCAGCTTATTGGAGATTTGCCTATATTAAATTTTATGTCAAGGTGATTTATTTCAATTAAGATGCTTCCAGTTTTGAAGGCAAAATTTGGTCATAAAAGAAAAGGAAAAAGGGACGTATGCACAGAAAACAAAACTTAAGATTTTTTAGGATATCAAAAAATGATGTCTTTTAGTGAGTTTTAAGAATTCAGTGCATAAACAGCATCTAATTCTTTACAATGCTATCCATGTAATGCAGGTAATTAGAAAATGGGTAAGATAATGGAAAGATTTTCAGACATTTATTGATCTAAATGGGATAAAACAAATAAATGAAACATTTCTTGAAGTGTTAATGCCTTGAATAAGAAGTCAGCAAAGTTTGAATAGAACTTATATAAAGTTAGTTACCTCAGAGATTTTTATCTCCGGGTCACCTCTGGAAGATCAAGAGCTGAATGTGAGTTGACTTTGGAAGTCTTAGATTTTGGTAGGACTAGATAAGGAAGCCCTTTAAATAGACAAAGTTCCCTGCTATTAATGGGAATTCCATGCAATTTTATTAAATCCGTGAGTATCTCTAGCAGTTAGCAAAATGCCTGAAGAGGTGCTAAGTACTTAATAGATTTTGAGTGAAAACGTAAATCAATTAAATTTGATATCATGGAACTAGTTACACAGAATTTAGTCAGATATAATGTAGTATAAAAGTATCCTGAATGAAGTTCTCAACTTTATTTACTTGCCTTACTTTAACCTCCCCTAGTCAGAAAAGGACAAGCCCTGACACTTGAAAGGGCTTCTGTGAAATTGACAGGCAGTTTTGAGGAATATTTTGGGGAAACTTACGGGTCATTTGATAATATTATTTAAAATGTTTTCAAGGATGTTTCTTATACTTTCCCTCCTTTAACCCCACTTTCTTAGTGTGTATTTCCTAAGAGCAAGTATTGGCATTCGAAATTGAATTGTTAGAATTTTTGCACTTTTGAGGGTGGGATTCACATGATTGGTGCTCTTTACCATAATTGAAACATGGATATAATTATATACTATTCTTTTTTTTTAAGACAAGCAACTAAGTTAAAGACTGTCCAAAAATCGTAATCTGTATTTTCCCTCTACTAGTGGAGTGTGTTAAATGCCCTTCTGTTTCTTTCATCTTAATTAAAACATTTTGTAAAACAAATTGTACTAAGCTGTGGGAACACAAATATGAATTATACTTTGTTCTTGTCCTCAAGGATCTTACAGTTTAATGCGAAACATGTAGCAGAAACATTCTACCACTGCATAATGATGGGGTTTAGGACACGCTACCTGAAAATATGGAACCTTGGCATATATGGAATACTTTAAGCTGAAGGAATTTGAGAAACAGCATGGACAGGATGGACTTTCTGACCTGCCCCCAAAGCAGGTCAGAAAACCCTCATGAGAGGTAGCCTCCCTTTACCCTGAGGAAAGGAGCATCCTTAGCTCTGAAGATGAAGAGACAGAGAGGAGTATGAGGAACAGGACTTGCTAGTAAGTTTCCCCCAGTTTGCTGCACTTAGCTGGTACTCTTTGTCCTGTTCCATCTTTCCACAGCTTTCTACTCATCAAATAAAAACAAAAAAGAACACTCAAATTTAATCATTTCTTTGGGTTTTCATTTCCTTATAAAGGCTCCCATGTCTTGTAAAACTTACATTAAATAAATTGTGTGCTTTTCTTCTGTTAATCTGTCTTTTGTTACAAGGGTCCCAGTTGAGAACTTATTTTTCCTCTTCTACAATATGTATTGACCACATTTAAGCAGTAAGAAACAAACAAAACTACGCTTAGTCAGTCAAATTAAACAGGGAAGAAATTTCTGTAACAGTGCTTCCTCCAAATATTTTATTGTAGCTCTCCCCTCCATATTATCATTATGCAAACAGCATGTGTTATATCCAAATAGTATAAGGGATACAATGAAAAGTCTCATTCCAGTCTTTCTGTAGAGGCAACTAGTCATAAGTTTTATGTGGTATTTGTAGCCATTTTAAAAACATGTACACACATGGGTGTTTGCATATCTATTTTAGTTTATTTATTTTTAAAGTAAGTTCTATGCCCAAAATGGGACTTGAACTCACAACCTCAAGATCAAGAGTTGCATGCTTTACCGACTGAGCCAGCCAGGTGTCCCGTTTGTGTATATATTTTTAAAAATATTGGAATACGGGGCGCCTGGGTGGCTTAGTCGTTAAGCATCTGCCTTCAGCTCAGGGCGTGATCCCGGCGTTCTGGGATCGAGCCCCACATCAGGCTCCTCCACTGGAAGCCTGCTTCTTCCTCTCCTACTACCCCTGCTTGTGTTCCCTCTCTCGCTGGCTGTCTCTATCTCTGTCAAATAAATAAATAATCTTTAAAAAAAAAATATTGGAACACATAATGCACATTTGTACCTTGCCCCTCAGTGTAACAATATATCTTGGAATGTTGTCTTTATTAGTGTACGTACTATCTCATTTTTACTGGTTGCATGATATTGTGCAGATTTTTAACGAATTTTTTTTAAGGAGTTTTTTTTTTTTTTTTTGAGAGAGAGTGTGGAAAGGGGCAAAGGGAGAGAATCTTCAAGCAGACTCCCCTCTGAGTGTAGGGCTCGATCTCACCACCCATGAGATCATGACCTGAGCCTAAACCAAGAATTGGACTCTTAACTGATGAGCCACCCAGGTGTCCCTAACCAATTTGTTTTTGATGAACATTTAGATTGATTCTAGGTTTTTGCTGTGACAAATCTGTGAAGTCAAGGAGAGAAAAGAGATGTATGCATCTTGCGTGTATGTGTGTGTTAGTATAGTGGTATGTATAATTAGAACAAGGGCTGAGCAGAATCTTAAGGTTTTAGTGTAATACATGGATAGAATGTATTGGACAATATGGCAGACAGACCCTAAGGTAGTTCCTGTCATCCCTGCCTGCTGGAGTTCATGCCTTTGTGTAATCCCCTGCTCCTGAGCCTGAGCAGAATTTGTGATTTCCTTTTAACTAAAAGAATATATTAAAGGTAATGATATGCTTCCTAATTACATTGCATCAAACTCCATTTTGCTAGCATGTTCACTATCTCTCCATCATTAGTTTTGAATCTTACAACCATGAGGACATGAATTGTGACAATCTCAGTAAGCTTGGAAGTACATCCTTCTCTAGTTGAGCCTCCATATGAAGATCTAGTCATGGTTGGCACCTTCATTGTGGCCTTGCAGAGGACTGAGCTAAACTATGCGAGATTCCTGACCAACAGAAACAGAAAATATGTGTGTTGTTGTAAGCCGTTGGGTTTGTGGTAATTCGTTATGTACCAGGGAGGCTTTTCTCTTCAAAAGAGTAAAATTTAAAAATTTTAAGCTTGGATACAGCAGGAATATTATGATAAAAAATAACTGAAGGAATTTTCGTAGAGGTTAGAAACTAGGATGATTGGTTCTTCCATAAATTAAAATTTACTTTTAAGCTAACAACGAAATAATTGTTTTCATTTAAGGAATTATAGGAATGACATGAGGTTTCGATTTAGCTCTTAAAACTGTTATCAGCAATTGTGTCCAAAGTACATAGCTCTTTGATGACCCTGAATAGTCTAAGGTTTTCTTTTTGTTTGTTTTTTGTTTTTGTTTCGGAGGGAGGGAGGGCAGAGGGAGAGGGAGAGACAGAATCTTTTTTTTTTTTTTTTTAAGATTTTATTTATTTGACAGAGAGACAGCCAGCGAGAGAGGGAACACAAGCAGAGTGAGTGGGAGAGGAAGAAGCAGGCTTCCCAGTGGAGCAGGGAGCCTGATGTGGGGCTGGATCCCAGGACTCTGGGATCACACCCTGACCCGAAGGCAGACGCTTAACAACTGAGCCACCCAGATGCCCCGGAGAGACAGAATCTTAAGTAGGCTTCACGCCCAGCCTGGAGCCCTACCTGGGGCTCTATCTCATGACCCCGAGATCGTGACCTAAGCTGAAACCAGTAGTTGGATGCTGGACTGACTGTACCACTGAGGTGCCCCTGTCTAAGGTATTTTTGATGTTAAGTAGAACAGGGAGGGTCATTTCCCTGGAGAAATTAAGAAAATAAAAAATGAGTAGAAGTACTGTCCCTAGTCATTCATCCCCTGCTCCTGTGTTGTGATTATTTTGAGCTTGCTTGTTTTTTTGGAACCAGGAAATGGATGATACCATATTCATCTTTTTTATTCCAACCATCTAACACATTATAGGTGCTCAGTAAATGTTGAGCAACTATCTAGGAATTCTCATTGTCTTCTGTGATCTCAAAAGGCAAATAGAAAGTTATGAATGAGCTAATGAAATATTATGCAAATTTTGCATTCAGTAGTCTACTAGAGAAAATCAGCAATATGCCCAGCCCTATGTTATTATATAAGGTTTCCTGACTCATCTATTTTTAAAAACAATTTGATTGGCAGTTATAGGTACAGATAAAATAATGGTAATGAGAATTGTGTTGTTTTCTTCACATTTAAGGAAATTGAGGGCTTGAAAGTTAAGCTTATACAGAGTCATACAACTAGTTGTATCTGATTCCAAAACCTTTTTATCTTAATCACTTAGTATTGTGGCAGAAGTAGAAAAGTTCCCACCAGTTTTCATTATCAAAAGTTTATGTGTATCTTATGGCAGTGGGAAGATAGCTATTGATTAAGTCTCCTTGGGATGGTAATGGAGACCATGTGATTTTCATTTTTTGATTAAAAATTGGTTCAAATATGTTGTGTTAGTATGTTTGATAATTATAAGTATTAACCATCTCTACTGATTTTTTTCTTTTTAAATTTCTTTGTAAATTTACATCCAATAAAATTCTCTGATGTATAGGTCTTACAATTTTTTTTTTTTTTAAACTCACAGCCCTGAGATCAAGACCTGAGTTGGTATCAAGAGTTGACCACTGACTGAGCCCCCAGATCTTACAAATTTTGACAAAGGCATACAGTTGGCATAACTACCATCACCACAATCCAGATATAGAACAGTTCCATCAACCCCGCCACCCCAAAATTAAACTGTGCTGTCCTTGGCTGTTCTATTCTATATCCCCATCTTTCTGAGAATGTTACAGAAATGGAATCATCTGTATGCAGCCTTTGAGTCTGGCTTCTTTAGCTTACATTAACGCTTTTGAAATTCCATTTTGTGGAGTATATCAGTAGTAATTCCAATTACTTAAATGTTGTATCATTAGATGCTGTCCTACCTATGTCTACAGATAAGTTCATTTTTTTTCTCAGTCTTTCTGTATTTTATGGATTGGATAATTTCTAATCTGTTGTTAAGTTCCCTTATTTTTTTTCCTCATCTTGTCTGATGTTGTGCCCATCTAATTGAAATTTTCATTTTAGTTATTGCTCTTTTCAGCTAGAGCTGAATTTTTCAGTTTTTGATAGTTTTCACTTCTCTATTGAGATTCCCTGTCTGCCACTCATTAAGACCACCTTCTTTTTTTAGTTCTTTGAATATATTCCTTTAATTGTTTATATATAAGGTTTGAAGTCATCATTTGTTAAATCCTAAATCTGGGCCTACTTGGAGTCACTTTCTGTTGATTGCCCTTTTACTTTATTATTTCTTTGCATCGCATACTGTTTGGCTGAAACCAGGGCATTGTAATGTTCTCATGAGCATTGGTTTTTTTTTTTTTGTTTTTTTTTTGTTTTTTTTTTGTTCTAGTGGTCCATTAACTTGCCTGGATTCAATCTGCAAACATTCTTTCCCAAGCAGTGTATACTAGCTGATATCTGTGCTCAGTTCTTAGTTCTTCCAGCTACTTGTTTTTCAATTTGGTGTCTTGGACAGTGGGTGGAGGAAAGTTCTCTTCCACCTGTGTAATTTGGTTGTTAGCCAAAAATTTGAGCTGAGATTACATTCAGATTTTGGAGCTTGCCCTCTCTGTGGTTCCTCTACTTCTGGGTATTCCCTCTTAATTTCTAGCTCCTCTGCCCCTGATGATTTCTGTCCTCTAACATCCTAAGCCAGTAAGGGCTTCAGCGTTCTGCTGCTTGGGCTGTAAGGTTGGGGAATGCACTCAGTTTAAAAAGCATAAAACTCATAGATGCTATGCTCTGTAGCTTTCAAGGGTAGATTCCTCTGTAGTCTACTGCAGAGGCTACCTGGAGTCTCCTTTTCATACATGTGTAATTTAGCTGAGCAGAGCTTATGCTCAGATTTTGGGTCAATACCTTTGTATGGTTCTTTCATTCCCAGTATGTCTGACTTACATTTCCAGCTGCACTTCCAGCTCTGAAGTGTTTTCTCTACTACTTTGAGCTGTATGGCTGTCTGGTTTCCTTCACCATATTTGTAGGGGGTGGGAAGGGCACTCAGCATAAAAACTTCCATCTGAAAAAAAAAAAAAAAAAAAAAAAACTTCCATCTGGGGGCATCTGGGTGGCTCAGTCATTAAGCGGCTGCCTTCGGCTCAGGGCGTGATCCCAGAGTCCTGGGATCGAGTCCCGCATCAGGCTCCCTGCTCCGCTGGGAGCCTGCTGCTTCCCCTCCCACTCCCCCTGCTTGTGCTCTCTCTCTCGCTGGCTGTCTCTCTCTCTGTGTCAAATAAATGAAATTTTTAAAACAGAAAACTTCCACCTGAACTCAAAATTCTGTTCCCTTTCAGAATACGCTCTTCTTTCACTATTTGTGCTTTGGGACATTTGCCAGTGCTTTTAAACTGTAGTTTAAAAAAATTATCCAGGGGCGCCTGGGTGGCACAGCGGTTAAGCGTCTGCCTTCGGCTCAGGGTGTGATCCTGGCGTGATGGGATCGAGCCCCACATCAGGCTCCTCTGCTGTGAGCCTGCTTCTTCCTCTCCCACTCCCCCTGCTTGTGTTCCCTCTCTCACTGGCTGTCTCTATCTCTGTCGAATAAATAAATAAAATCTTTAAAAAAAAATAAAAAAAATATTTTATCCAGATATAAATCATTGTTATCTGCAAGGGGCTCACATGATCACTTCACTTGACTGCCTTTTCAGGAGTTTTCTTTTCACCCCTCTGGTTTACTTTTATTTATTTATTTATTTTTTATTTTATTTATTTATTTGACAGAGAAAGACAGCCAGCAAGAGAGGGAACACAAGCAGGGGGAGTGGGAGAGGAAGAAGCAGGCTCTTAGTGGAGGAGCCTGATGTGGGGCTCGATCCCAGAACACTGGGATCACGCCCTGAGCCGAAGGCAGATGCTTAACCACTGCACTACCCAGGCGCCCCTCTGGTTTACTTTTAAAAGTTGCTTCCACCTCTGCTTTTTCTTTCACAGTTATCTGTAGCAGTATTCACTCTCTCCAGCCTCTCCACTTCTTGATGTAGTTGAAATATCTTCTGTATATTTGGCTTTCTGTGCAGCTGAAGGCAGTCCTTGGCTCCTAGCCCTGGCATCACTATGTGATTTTGTTCTCTTCATTGTTTTCCCTCTTAACTGTCAGGTCTTTCTCTCCAGTAGCCACCACACTTGAATTACTTTGTTTGCAAAGTTTGAGAGAGAAAAACAATTTCATGTTAATAGGGAAGTTCTCGTATAATGACACTATTTAGAGTGAGATCTCAATAGGATGGACAGAGTCAAAGATGGCTTAAATGAGTTCCAAAAAAAAGTTAAAAAAATCTGGCAGTAGGAGCAAACATATGAATTCTGTCTACCTGGCTTGGTACATTGGAAAGAACATGGGCCTTCTGTTAGACTGGGATTCTAATCTTAGCTCTAAAATCTTCTCATCTATGAAACAGGATTATAATATTAGGTTGTTGTAAGCTTTAAATAGGAGAAAATTAAACTTCCTAGCTCATTGATAAATAGTAAAGACAATAAATAATTTCTATATACTATCCTTTAAAAAAAATCCTTTTATGGATCATTGTTGTTAATTAATACTACCTGGAAATAGTATCCCAAAACCACTTATTTATTTATTGTAGTCCTGAAGATTCTGTTCCCTCACTGCCGATTTTTAGATGATAATATCCAAGAGAAGAGAAGTAATCAATTGCCTTTTTCCTAGCTGACTTTTGGCAGTCTTCTGAATGCATGTCCCTAAGCTAGTAGGCCCAGTTGTTCCAGCCTCTGTACAGATTATTTCTAAATTATTTAGAATTTAGATTTCTGTCATGCCTAAAAATAGCAATGAACTTTGACATGTTTTCTAAGAACTTTGTTTCTAGTAGTCCAGTAATAATTTTTTTGATGATTACAAGATCCATACAATAATAAACTTTAGTTTGCCTTATATGAAGTAGACATTGGGGAGCCAAGAGTCATATTTTTTTTTTAAAGATTTATTTATTTATTTGAGAGAGAGTGCTCAAGCACAAGTTGGGGGAAGGTCAGAGGGAGAAGGAGAAGCAGACTCCCCACTGAGCAGGGAGCCTGACACGGGGCTTGATTCCAGGACCCTGGGATCATAACACGAGCTGAAGGTAGATGCCTAACCAGCTGAGCCACCCAGGCACCCCAAGAGTCATATTTTAAAGGAACTTTTTATGGTAAGGAGTTTATCAAAGAACAGAGAACCATTAAACTTTTTTAGAAAGAGAATTTTGATTACAGTGGAGAAAGTATGGACTGAATGGTGATAAAGAGGTCAACCAGGAGCCTTATTGATAGATGTTAAGGTTTTGATGAAGGCAGCAGCCTTATGAATGAAAAGGGAGAGGGGTGCCTGGGTGGCTGTCAGTTAAGCATCTGCCTTCCGCTCAGGCCGTGATCCCAGGACCCTGGGATCGAGCCCTGCATCCGGCTCCCTGTTTGGTAAGGAGCCTGCTCCTCTTGCTTCCCCTGCTTGTGCTCTGTCAAATGGGTAAATAAAATCTTAAAAAAAAAAAAAAGAAAGAAAGAAAAGAAAGAAAAGGGGGAGAAGGAATCAAAACAGTTTTGAAGTAGACTTGATGTTGGGAAATAAGGCAAGGATGACTTCAGGATTCTTGGCTTAATAGAGATGACACTAGCTGATGTGGGAGGCCAAGATAGAGCTTGGCATTGTTGAATTTGGGGTGCTTATTGAAGAATTCAGGTAGAGATAATGAAAACAGAGTGTAGATATTGTATAAAACTTGGTGTTCTCAAGGGTTTGTTCCTCGCGGTTTTTGTCTGCTGTCTCCCTGGACCCAGCAAATGATGATGGACTCTTAAAGAACACCCAAAGTTTAGCGGGCACGAAGAGTTGGGGGAATAGTGCAACACTGTGCAGGTAGGAGAGAGACACAGGAGTAAATGGTATATGGAGCCTTTAACTGAGGCTTTTTGCCTTACTGGGGTGAGTTTTGGAGCACAGGAACATTGTCCAACTTATTGGAGCATCTTAAAATAGATTAATATATTGTATTTGGTGTTCTATGAATGAATGTGTATGTATATGGTGTTCTTGAATGAATGAATGAATGAAATAAAATATGTCACCAACTATGGTGCAGAGATTGGTTAAGATAGATTATTACATTTCAGCAGCAGCTCTTTCTACCTATGGGTCCTGTCCCCATGCTTTAATAAAGTGAAGAGTTGGGGGAATAGTGCAACACTGTGCAGGTAGGAGAGAGACACAGGAGTAAATGGTATATGGAGCCTTTAACTGAGGCTTTTTGCCTTACTGGGGTGAGTTTTGGAGCACAGGAACATTGTCCAACTTATTGGAGCATCTTAAAATAGATTAATATATTGTATTTGGTGTTCTATGAATGAATGAATATGTATATGGTGTTCTTGAATGAATGAATGAAATAAAATATGTCACCAACTATGGTGCAGAGATTGGTTAAGATAGATTATTACATTTCAGCAGCAGCTCTTTCTACCTATGGGTCCTGTCCCCATGCTTTAATAAAACCCCCATTTTGCACCAAAAAAAAAAATTATTAGACATTTCAAAATAGTATATAATGTGTGTCATTTGCCTTTTTCTATTTGTAGTTTTATCTGTAGCTTATTGATAACATTGAAAATACAGGAGTACATGTAGACAAACACAGGCCTGTTTTTTCCAGATGTCTCAACTTGGAATTTCTCCTGTTTTTAGCATGTTTGTAGCCGTGATTATTGGGAGTAAGCTTTGGGGAGAAATCTTTCACATGGTGATACTCATTTTAATGACAAATGAAATGTAAATATGATTTTCCAGGTGACCTTTTTGATAGTTTTCATCTGAAATTCTTTCTTGTGTCTAGCTGTAAAACACATGCTTATTAATTTTAATAGGATTGATTAGTAAGACATACTGGTATTTC
Source organism: Ursus americanus (assembly GCF_024610735.1). Classification (NCBI taxonomy): domain Eukaryota; kingdom Metazoa; phylum Chordata; class Mammalia; order Carnivora; family Ursidae; genus Ursus; species Ursus americanus. The sequence continues at coordinate 3,441,654 of NC_142150.1, read as the reverse complement.
CTTTCTGCTGGATACATGCTACCCACTGTAAAATGCTGGAAAATGTGGATCTGAATTTACCTTATGAATTCTTTGTGGTTATAGTTTTTAGTCACATCCTGCTATGGTTTAGGATCTGTCTTCTCTCAGTGGACATCTTTGGGTATCCATAGGGGGGGTGTCTTATAGAAGGGTTAGGAGGAGATAAAATGCTCTTGTAAAGAAATGCTAATGCCTAAAATAGCTTACTGGTGGAAGACCTAAAGTAAGGAAAAAATGTTCTAAATCTCATTCTACACCTGCTAAGCCTCTCTACATTTTTTTTAATCTTTTTTATCAATTTTTCTTAATACTCTTTTTACCTTTTGTGTCAAGCTTGCTCTGTGACCACTTTTTTCTGACTTTCTTCCTTGTCTCCTATTTGTTCATTCTCACCCTTCTCTTCTGCCTCATCTCTTCAGTACGCATAACTAGATACAATGTCAAATTGAAGTTTTAAGGAGTTTTTTTAAAACTTTATTAGAGAGAAAGAGAGAGAGCGTACACGAGCACGGGGGGAGGGGGAGAGGGAGAGGGAGAAGCAGACTCCCAGCTGAGCAGGGAGCCTCATGTGGAACTCCATCCCAGGACCCTGAGATCATGATTTGAGCTGAAGGCAGATGCTTAACCGACTGAGCCACCCACGTGCCTCCACTTGGACGTCTAAAGAGTTTCTTTTTTAGTAAATACATTTTAATTTTTATATTAAAAACGGAAGTGAGATTGAGATTTTTTGTTTTCAAAATATTTTTATAGTTTTTATGTTCATCTGATATCTGATTGATTTTTAATTACTCAGTGATTCTTAAACAGGTCTCGTTTTCCAGGAGCATTCGCCAAATAAACTGTGTGGCATTTGCTCAGCAATTTGAGTTAGCCATTGTACAATTATCCCCCTTCCCCTTTTCTGTTATTTTTTTAAAAGTTTATTTATTTAAGTTATTTCTGTACCCGGTGTGGGGCTCGAACTCATGACCCCAAGATCAAGAGTCTTATGCTCTTCCAGTTGAGCCAGCCAGGCGCCCCCCTCTTCTATTATTTTGTTAGATCATTGATCTACTTATATATTTACATATTTATGATATTAAAGTGTTCACTGATTGTAAGACTTTTAATTGTTTTGCAAAGAGTACTAATTATGAAAGAAAAGAATTATAAAATAGCAAAACAGTTTCTCTAAAGCAGAAATATTTATTTTTTATGTTATTCTTTATGGAAGTATTTCTTTTTTATGAACTCTGAGATAAGCTGACAATTTTAATAAGTTTACCTTTGGCATTTTTTGTGAGATTGTACTGGAATTTTTTATGAAACTCAGTAAGGTATAGTGTTTTCCCAGTTCTGGATTCCTTTTGACTTTTATGCATAACTCCCCCTCCCTTCCTTTTATCAAATCCATCTTGGAAAAGTGTATAGAAAGCATACGGGAGTGGGTGTCAGGAAACCTGGGCTCTGGTTCAAATTATAGAACTTTGTTCTAATTGTTTCACCTCATTTGGTTTTTCTTTTGGTGTTTACAGTCTCTAAACATCAACTTTAATCTGTTTCCAAACAGAATATTCCAGCCTGAGCATTTTTCAAGATCAAGACTTCATTTTGTACAAATTCTTATTGTTCTTTATAACCCTGCCATTTACCAACATTGCGATCTTTGGCAAAGTTACTAAACTACTGAGACTGTTTTCTGTTTGTGGGGATTATAAGGTGATTGTGAAGATTAAATTGGATAGTGAAATACACTTCAAAATACTTAGTTCAGGTATTCTGTAAAGCTGTTGTTAGTTTTCTTATAATTTTATGACTAATAGAAGTAACAGTCACAAGTTTCACATATGAAAAGGCATGAAGTATATGAATCATATTAATACAATATTTTTGTGGTAATTACAATGTAAGGAAATATCGAGATGTTACATTCTTTTATTTTTGAGCCCACCCTAAGTTTCTATTTAGGTTCTTTTAACTTGATTAAAGAAATAACAACTTTGGTTTTACTAGATGCTTTGTTAAGCATCTTAAAACTTTCAGTAATTAAATGTATTCCAGGTGAAATTTTGTCTGATAGAATCATTCTTCGGAATTGTTTTGCCTGTTTTTGGTTCGATATTAATGTTTGGAGACATGAGATACCCAGATGACAGTTAAGGATATTTACTAAATATAAATAGCACTCTTATTAAACTGTTGCCAGGGGGAGCAGATATAATAGAAAAATCGAATGAAAAGTACCTAAAAAGACTTCTGGTGTTTATTTTAATCTCATTTGTGGCATTTTGTATGTCTAGTATTTTATAATACTGTTCATTACTTTAAAAATATGTCACAGTAATATCAGAAAGTATGTAAAATTCTTGATTATTTTATTCTGCGTGGAATAGATTTAAAGGTCAACACTACTCTTTTATGTAGGTTATGGGTGCTACATATGTGCTTTCAGAGCAGTAGTGTGAGGAAGCTTGAAGTGGGATGGCAGGACGGCCTCATCCTTATGACAGTAACTCCAGTGACCCAGAGAATTGGGATCGGAAATTGCATAGTAGACCTCGTAAACTTTATAAACATTCAAGGTAGGTAGAAAATATGTATTTCACGTATCAAAGCTCTGATAAAATTGACTTTTATGAAGAATCAAACTGCATTTGGTTGTGGCAAGTCCTGTCAGAGGATGGGGGCTGGTTTACAATTAATAATGACTGTTTGCATTTCTCCTTAAAAAACTTTCACAGAAACATTTCTTTCTTTTTAATCTTCTTATATTCGTATGTATTTGAATTTTTGTTTCTGTTTCTAAATAATGTTAAAATCTCCTTAGTTGACCCCATGAATAATGCTGTAATTAACTTGACTGTGAACTCTGGCAAGACAGGTTAGTTCTTTGTATGTAAAACTCTCTAATCGGAATGTATTTTGTGTTCTAAATACATTGTGTGTGTAGAATATACATAATAATTTATAGGCAGTGTCATATTGTGTCGTTATCCTGATACTCATGGGAAAATCAGTCTTTCTGCAGTGACTCTACTGGTTCATTTAAAGTTTGATGCATTAAATGAAATTCATCTCAAAAATTTCTGCCCATTTGTATATTATATCTAAAGCTTTCATTTTGTACTGCGTGACTTACTGAGGAATACCTCATTTAGAATACTTTATGATTTGATATTTTAAGGTGTTAATTGGCAGCTCATAAACCTCACACATTACAGGTATGTAAGCATGTTTTCATAGAGTATTGTGCTTTGTAAATATTTACTTAGGGGATATTATCAAACATTTAACCTGTTTGAATATAAAATTATCCTAATCACTGACACTGTTACCAGTTTTCTTAAAAAAATTAAAATAAAAACATGCTGTGATACTGAAATCATTTTTGTAATTTTAAAGAAATAATTTAGGTACTTTTAAATTATATACTACAGCTAGAAAGTATGAGTAACTGGTACTTAATTTTCCTGACAAGATGTCTATCTTTATTGTGGACTTTTAATGTGGTGAGGTCTAGAGTGAAAAGGTTAAGTTGACTTACTAATTTATAAGTGGACACCAGTGATAGTGTTTTTGGTTTATTTGTTCATTTTTTGGGTGTGTGTGTGTGTGTGCTTCAGCTGGTGCTCTAGTACTTTTTCTCCATCCTGCTTATTATATGGATAATTATTTTGTCTTTGAGATTAAAGAGGTATTAGTTTGATCTCACTAAGTGTGGGATATTTTTATCTGCTGTGTTGTATACATTTTTCGAGGTGAATTCTCTGTTATCCTTCCTAGTTCTTAATATTTTTTTGCTAATGTGCAGAACTGCATTATATATGAAGAGATGAAAAGTGAAAATAAGCTGTTGTTTGCTTTATAAAAGGTAAATCATCAATGAGGAAAACTAATAGTACTTTTTCATTCCTGTTGTTTCATTTCAGAAATAACAAACGTCATAGCTCTTCTTGATATCTATACCATTAGTAACTTTTTGGTGCTCTTCTTAGGTAGACCACAGCAATATTGGTTGTCTAAGTGAAAAATATTAAAGAGAAATAGAAAATAAATACCAATATATTATTTGTTTTTAATGGAAAGAAATCCTTTGAACTTATTTTTTTTTTTTAAGATTTTATTTATTTGACAGAGAAAGCACAAGCAGGGGGAGCGGAAGGCAGAGGGAGAGGGAGAAGCAGGCTCCCCACTGAACAAAGAGCCTGACGTGGGGCCTCATCATTGTCAGGACCCTGGGATCATGACCTGAGCTGAAGGCAGATGCTTAACTGACTGAGCCACCCAGGCGCCCCCTTTGAGCTTATTTTAACCTCAGTCATGGAAATTCTGCCCAAGGGAAAACAACTTATTTTTAGGGACCTCTTGTTCTTATGCACTGAGGATACTTCAAAAATATACGCAATTTGACTTTTTAAAAATGGTATTCTTTGAGTCAGTATTAAAATAATTGGGAAGTTTTAAAAGCTAACAACCAACAAGTATTTGTTGAGATACTACAGTCAGTTCAGGAAAGATTCAGAAGTTTGTCAGGGTACCGTCATGGAATGCTTAAAATCCACATAAGGAACAATTTGAGGACAACAGGGCACCAAAATGTGGTAGTGAGCTGTAGTAAAATTAGAGTTCAAAGAAGGAATCAGTATAAACTGAGTGATAATGAGACTTGAGCTAATCCTTGAATGATTAGGTAGATTGATGGACATTCCTGCCTGGGACTTTCTGGAGATAACCTTGACTAGGTTTGAAGGTGGAGCTCTATGAGTAGTATTACTTTCCCCAATTGACAGATGAAAAGAAAAAAACAAAACACCTTAATAAACTTGTCCAAGACCATCCAATCTCAATGGCAAACTTAAAATTTATAAACAAGTTTCTCATTCTGAATTTTTAACATTTTCAGTAACTTATTGTACATTTTAAGTACATATAAGGTAGAGAAAACAGGAATAATAAACCCTTCTGTACCCATCTCTCAGCTTTAGGTTCTGTCAACTCATGGCTAGTTGTGTTTCATCTGTGCTTCTACCTACTCTCATCCTTTTTTTGGATCTTGTGTATTTTATTTAGGGATATTTGAGCAAAAGAAAGCCAGACTAAACACTGGCTTAAGTTAGAGGTTTCTTTTTCCTACATGTAAGTTCACAGATAGGCAATGCCTGATGTGAATTTATTGGCTTAAAGTTGTTAGGATCAAGAATTTGATTTTCTTGGCTTTTTCTCATGGTCACAAGATGGCTTACTGTAGCTCCAGCCATCATGTCCACCTTCCAGACAAGAATGAGGGAGAAGGGAACAGAGGGAAAGGGGTTTCATTTACATTAGGGAATTAAATTTCCCAGAAATTTCCAGCAGGTATCTGCTTATAAATCATTGGCTAGAACTATGTCATATGGTCTTCTCTGGGTCATAAAGACTAAGAAATATAGGTGGGCACATTGCCACCTCAAACAGAATTGGGGGTTTAAATTTGTAAAAGCAAATGTCTCAATCTGTTTAGGCTGCTATAATAGAATACCATAGATTGGGTGGCTGATAAATTTATTTCACCTGGCTCTGGAGGCTAGAGAGTCCAAGTTCAGGGTGCTGGCACATTTGATATCTGGTAAGGGCTCGCTTCCTCGTTCAGACAACTGTATTTCTTCTGTGTCTTCACATAGTGGAAGGGGCTAGGATCTCTCTGGGGTCTTTTTTATAAAGTAGTAATCCAGTTCATGAGGGCTTTACCCTCAAGACCTAATTACCTCCTTACCTCCAAATACCATCACATCGGGGGAATACATTTCAGTGTATGAATTTTGGGAGGACACAGACATTTCGTCTTTAGCAGTAAAGAAATAAGCACATTTTATTGGTTCAGTTTTTTTTTTTTTAAGATTTTATTTATTTGACACAGAGAGAGGCAGCAAGAGAGGGAACACAAGCAGGGGGAGTGGGAGAGGGAGAAGCTGGGATCACTCCCTGAGCTGAAGGCAGATGCTTGACGACTAAGCCACCCAGGTGCCCCTATTGGTTCAGTTTTTGTGCATAATTTTAAAAAGTTGTCTTGTGTAAATTTGTGTTTTGTTCTGTTCACATTTTGGAATTCTGCATTTTCAGGTTTTTTCTTTCATTTTATTTCTTCCACTTTTCCTTACTGGATTTATTTATCCTTATAAAAATAAATTTCTTGAATTCTAAAAGTGATAATTTCTATATATGCGTGCTTACCATTGAGGTTTGAGGATTTGGTGGGCATTGCCTTATGGTTTCATTTCCATCTAATAAACTTGAAGGTAATTTCTTCTCTGAATTTTCTTTTGAACGTAAATTTGGTATGTATAGCACTGTTGGTATAAAGAACAAGACAAGGAAGCTAATCTCAACATGGATGGACTTCAGGCTGCCTATGTTCCCTGTGGCTTAAGCAAGTGCATACAAATTAATTAGTTAAAAAATTACTGAACTTTGTTTCTTTCTGAGTAGTTGTATAGTTAATACTTGTATAGAGGAGTTTGTAGCTTGCTGAGAGGTTAAATATCATTTCATTTGAAGTGTGTTTGGCCTGAATTGCAACAGCTTTCTTTAAATTATAAATTATAAGAGTTTTTGCTACTTAAAAAGGGAAAAAGAAAGCACGTTTTCTGTACAACTAACATTAAAATGGCTAGGTTGACAATATGCTTAAAAGCCCCTGAATATTTGAATTGGGTTGAATACAACTATTTAAAACTCAGATCTGCAGTCTGCTCAGGTTGCTAAAGATAAACACATCATACGTTCAATATCAGACTTTGCCGCAAGGTTTCATTCCCACATACAAGTACGCATGCTCCTTTCTTCTGAGACTGCGTGAAGATCGAGCTTTACAGTTTCCTTTTTAAGTCACTTCATAGTCCCAGCAGTAGTTTAGAAATAGAAAAGTTTGGTTGCTTCAAAGAATAGTTTTTGAGTGGATTCTTTAAGTACAATATTTTTTCTTTGATTTTAAAGAGAAGCTTTACTGCCCAGAATGGGTACACAATAAAATATCGAAAGGAAAAAAGAAAGTTAGCTGCATCCTAGTTTTCTAAAGCCTGGCAAGCTGGCACAGCTAGAATTAGCATTACAGATGGCATTTGGCAACATAGCTACATATCACTAAGCCCTCATCTCCTGAGTTTTCTTCAGCCTGTCTATCAATTACAATATCCAATCGCTGCACAGAGATGGAGAAATGGGATGATCACAGCTCACACGATGCTGTTCGGTTAGAAACGTCAGTGCTGCACAACCCACGGCTGAGTCAGTGTCTGTGAGAAAATGAACTGAATTAATATATAGAGGGGGTTGTATCTCTGAACATTTACAGCCTAAATAACCGCAATAGCATTATTACACAGTGGAGGGAGGAAAGCTAGAAGTCGTCTATAGACAGGGGAGGTAGGGGGAGACTGGGAAATTTTCTGATTGTTCAGAGGAATCTTGGAAGATGATGGAAATATCAGATGTGCTAAAGTTTCCTAGTAATGCCCAAGGATGGTGACCTGGCTTTCAGTGCTGCATTGTTTGAAAAAGCAGAGTCCCTTTATACTCTGATTTCAGAATTTTTTTCTTGCTTTTGTGTGTCTACCTTGGCATATACTAAAGTAAGGTGTGTATTCATTTATTACATGATATCACTGGGTTATAATTCTATACATCTATGATTATGAGAGAGATTGAGAAAGATATGTTTGGCCTTTGTTTCATTATGATCATTTACTTTTCTGAATGAAAAAGATCATATGTCTTGATTGTCAGCTTAATGGCAAGTTATTTAAAATAAATGGAGTGTATTTTTATTGCTTTCATGGGTTTGATGCTTTGTTTTTTATTTCATTTAAAGTCTTAGAATCTTCATGTAACTTGAGAATGTATTATGTTTGGTATTGTTTTTTATGAATATCATAAACAGTTCAAGGAAAGACTAATTTAAAATATTTTTAATATATTTGAAAATTAAATTCAAGGTAGACAAATGAAATAGTTGAAATAATTTTCTAAAGAAGAGGGTAAATGTATTTATTTTTGGATGAATGAATGATTAGTTGAACCACTTATATGCAGTAGTATTTTACAGAACTGAATGTATTTGAATGATGAATTTTAACTGGTTAAAATGACTTTTTTTCTAGTCTCTTAGAACCTAGACTCTGAATAGATGATCTAGATGCTGCCACTGAACTAGAGAGTAAATTAGATAAGTTTTTGGATTATTGCAAAATGATTTTCAACCAGAGAGAATTTCTAAATAAAGATAATTGTTCTTGCTATGAGATTTTAAATCTTAGCAGGTGACATTGCTTACTTTATTTGGAAATTTTAGCTTAATATTAAGCACTTCAACTAATTTTTTTCTTTTGTCTTCATTATTCCTGTCCTACTGACCCTTCATTTTGTAGGGATTTGGGGGGGAATATTCATTTTAAAATTATTTCATTTTTAATGTTTTTAAATAGTTCATAAGAGCCTTTCCTTGAAATAACAGGAAGTTCTTGTGGTTTCCCCCCATTTAATTTCTAGAAGTTCGAATGGTCATCTTCTTGGTTGTCACAACTTATTTATATGTTTAGGCTAGCTGGTGGTATCTTGTATTGGCTTTTTTTGTGGTTTGGTATCCAGAAATGTTTTTCTAAGCTTATTTTAGTAATAGAGTTATAAAAGAAATCTCAAGCTAGATCTTATACTTGATAGAGTATTTTTCTCTGGTTTTGATGGTTCTTTTAAAATAATATTGCCTGTTTTATTGTAAAAGTGATACATATTCATTACATGAATTTGATAAATACAGAAAGCACGTAGAAGAAAACAAATATGTTAAAATATTTTTCTTTTGATCATAGCTTATTTTTGCATATAACCTATTTTTTGTGTATGTATAAAAATATAAAATCACACATATTTAAAAGTGGTTTTGAAATATTACTACTGTATGTAGTTATATAACCCATTTTTTATACTTAATCATGAACAACCCTTATGTCATGAAATAATCTTCTGTAACATAATTCTTAAGAACTGTGTAGTGTTTTATATGTATATATTTTGTAATTTGCCAATTTGAGTTTTTCTGATTTTTGATTAGAGAAAAGATCAGCATGATTCCACAGGATAAATTTCTCTAAAAAAGGAAGAATGGCTCAGGGAGTTAAGTAAAAATTGTAATTTTGATATTTTTTGGACAGAGAAAGATCGTTAGTGTGACTACACAATAAACTCTTTAAAGATTTGCACTACTTTTAAAACAAAGCAAATAGCTAAGATTGCCATAATAAAATATAGAAAATAAATCTTTATAACAATTAGGAAAACAATGAGCTGAGACTTTTTAAAAAATGCTAAGACCAACCAAAAGGGTATATAAGATATACATTTAAAAGGTTATAAGGTTACAAGATTACATTTAAAAAGGTAATCAAGGGAAGTGTAATAATAATGCCTGTAATAATAATGAAGGAAGAAAAAAAATCCCTTAGCTCTTATTTAGAAGCTTCTTTGTTAAAGAGAAAGAGCAAACCACCACCACCACCAATAATAACAACAAAGCAAGGCATTGCTACAAGGACATAAAAATCAACAGGGGTATAGTGATGAAGAATGCATCTAGTTAAATGAGTTATCTTCTGGGTCAGTTGAAACCTCTTACGTTTATAAAAGGAACTGCCTGTAAAATTTTAAACTTATTGGTATTATTTGTGATTTCTAAGGATTTTAGGAGAATACCAGAAGTACTAAAAGATGGGAGCATTCTAGGTCTGATTTTGAGAAAAGTAAATTTTAGAACAAAAAACGAAAAGGAAGAAACTTGAAGAAAAATAGGTTAAACTTGATCCAGAATGGGTTTGCTAAAAATAGACTGTCAGAGCAATTTTCTGATGCAGTTGGTAGACTAGTAGCAATATAATGTATTTGGACTTAAGCTTAGTTTTTGGTAAAGTCTTTTTTTTATATTCTTGGGTATATGGTGAAGGAAAAAATTAGCTAACTGTAAGTTGTTTCTGTTAATCAACACAGTTTTGATTTTGAATGACCCTACCCAAAAATACTGATCTTGGAAGGTGGCTTTGTTCTTTGTTTTGTCTCATTGCATGTCTGGGGAAGGCAAATTATCAAATTATAGGGGGCAGTGAAGAAAGAAGGATAGGAAATGATAAACTAAATGATTCAAAACGACTTCTGAGTTTGTATTGTTGGACTAAGTTTAAATGAATTTTTTTTGGAGTATACATAAGGCCTGAAAAACATTCATATAAAGTTAGCATGGCTTTGCAACATCACACATGGAAAAGACCTGGGGGTGTTTTTTGGCAGTAAATTTGATATAAAACAAAAGTACAATATGGCTGCCATCATTCCATTTTTCTCACCCACCCTCCCTGCTTAAAAAAGAAAAAATCACAATTAGTGGAAAAGAAGGCTAGAGCCACTCTACTGTACAGCAAAGTATTATTGTCTTTAGTTCTGTGTATATTCAAAGGAAGGATGTGAAGAAGGTGGAAACCTTGTAAGCTTAAGGAACTGAATGGGAGGTCCTGGGAGCAGTTCTGATTGATATTAAGGAATCTCATTGTAAGAGGCATCTTCAAATTGTGAAGAGTTACCCTTTGGAAATGACACTAGACTTGGTTTGAGTCAGACTCGTTTGAGGTGGAAAGCATGAGCTCTGAAATTGAACTGCTTAGTTCACATCTCAGACCTGCCATTTAATTTGCTATCAGATTTTAGGCGAGTTCCTTAGCCTCTAAGCTTCCCTTTTTCTCAACTGGGGATGGTTTTGAGGATTAAATTAAAATATATGTAAAGTGCTCAGAATTGTGCCTGGCATGTATTAAATGCTCAGATCTTAGTGTTGTTAATATAGTTATTTGGCCCTAGCAGTTAGAACTGGGGCAGTGGTTCTCAAGTAGAGGCGTGATTTTGCCCTTCATTGGGCTTTGGCAACGTCTGAGGACATTTTTGGTTAACGACTGGGAGGAGAGAGTACTACTAGTATCTAGTGGGTGGAGGCCAGGGGTGCTACTAAACATCCTACAATGCACAGGACAGCTTCCCACAACAAATAATTAACTGGTCCAAAACCCTGAACTAGGGGCAGAGGACAAGATTTAATTAAGCTTTAATGTTAAGAAGAATTGTCTAAGAGTCAGAGCTTTCCAAAGATTGAACAGAACTGTTAAAAAGAAAAAACCAAGTTACTCTTCCCTGTCATAAACAGCAGTAGGTCAGCCAATTCATGGGGACTTGATAGATGAGATTCAGAAATTAGATAGGTGTTTGGATTACGTGTTCTAAAAGGGTTTTCCTAAACTTTGATTCTGTGTTTCTATGAGTACTTCTCAGGATACTTAGGTATATTGAATGACCAGTATCAAAGGGCTTCTGATGCAAATGCTTTCATTCTTTACTTTTATCAATCTAATTTAGTTTAGCAGAGTAGTTTAGATTTTTAATTGTTTTATTGCTTAAAATTTTGGAATGAGGATATAAGAGGGAATTTAATGGAATAAGTCAGTTTGTGTTTTCAAAAGGCCATTTGGAAATACAAGTGACTGTTGGATTGCTATTTCTCTCTAGAAACATGTTTTGTGAAACTAATTCATTAAAATATTGACTATTTGTTATGTATTTCTAAAACTAAATCTTGTAGCTCATATCTTTTTTTCCACTGGCTTATTCCCCCCCCCCTTTAATAAGTAATAAGTAGGATAGATGCTCCAAAAGTTTTTTAAAAGTAATTAAAAATTTTTGAATCACCTTTAAATGTACGTGATTATGTGTGCATTATATTATTCTCAATCATGAACAGCAACTTGCACAAAGTACTTAGTAAATATTTGTTGAATAAATGACTAATCAGTAGATGCAAAATGTATCTGACCATTAATTTAGATCTGTGGAGCTTTTAATAGTAGTTAGCTATATATATATGATCTGTTCATTATTTTAGAGAGAGAGTGCACATGTTGGGGGGTAGAGGGGGAGGGAGAGAGAGAATCCCAAGCAGACTCTGCTGAATGCAGAGCCTGATGTGGGGCTTGATTCCATGACCAACAAGATCATGACCCAAGCCTAAATCAAGAGTCCCAACGCTCAACAGACTGAGCCACCCAGGTGCCCCTGGTGGTTAGCTATATTTTAAAACTACTTTATAATTTTCTATGGTAGGGAGTTGCTTGAGACCGTTAAGTATATAGTGATTTCCAGTTCCCAAATTTTTATCTCTAACCTGGACCTTTCCCCTGAACTTTAGACTTATGCGTCTGACTCCTTATTTGACATCTGCATTTGGATGTTGAATAAACCTCTCACTCTTTACAAATCTCCAGTATACCTACACTTTCCAAACCTAATCTTTCCACTCTCATTCTCATGCAGTAAATGGAACTTCCATTTTTATAGTTGCTAAGACCAAAATAATAGAGTCATCTTTGACTCCTCTCTCTCACCTCCTACATTTAATCTCTGAAATTTCAAAGTCTTATTCTCCAAAATGTATAGTCTAGTCCACTCTGCCACGTGCACTGCTACGACTCTGGTCCAAGTCACTTTTAGCTGTCACCTGAATTATTTGCAGTAGTCCCTGAATTGGTCATTTGATTCTGCATTTGCATCCTTCCTTCCATTGTCCACTTGATCTAATGTAAGGTAGATTATGTAACTTACACTTCAGTGGTACCCATATCACTCAGATCAAAAGCAAAACCCCTTTATTTATTTATTTAGGTTTTTAAAAAAGACTTTATTTGAGAGAGAGAGGACACACGAGTGAGGGGAAGGGGCAAAAGGAGAGGGTGTAGACTCCCCACTGAGCAAGGAGCCCAACGTGGGGCTCCATCCCAGAACCCCAAGAACATGACCTGGGCTGAAGGCAGATACTTAATTAACTGAGCCACCCAGGAGCCCTGCAAAAACCCTTAAGCATTCTTTTAAGGCCCTTCATAATCTGGTCCTAGTCTTGTTTTTCTGACCTTTTTTTTTTTTTTTTTTTTTTTTTAAGGTTTGTTTGAGAGGGCTGTGAGCAGGGGGCAGGGGCAAAGGGAGATGGACAAGCAGACTCCACACTGAACACAGAGCCTGATGTGGGGCTCGATCCCATGACCCGAGATCACAACCTGAGCTGAAACTAAGTTGTATGCTTAACTGATAGCACCACCCAGGTGCCCCTGAGCTCATCTTTTAACATTGTCTTGCTTTCTGTGCTTCAGCTATCCTGGCCTTCTTGAATGCCATGAAAAGTCCAAAGATTACTCTTACCGCAGGGTCTTTGTATCCTCACGTATTCTCATAGTTCTATTTCTCCCTTCCTTAGATCTTTGCTCAGACATCTTCTCAGATAGTCCCACCTTCACCATTCTATATAAGATAGAACCTCATACCTCAAAATGAGTGTCTGTCCTCTTTACCCTGCTTCATTTTTCCTCATAGCATCTATTACCATATAATATTTAATGTATTTATTTGTATATATTCTGTGTTTTTTTCCCCCCTTGATTGTATTAATTTTGAGGGCACAGACTTTCTTGGTTATATCCATCAGAACTAGAATAGTAAATGGCATATGATTTGTGTTCAGTGATTTTTTTTGTAGATTGAATGCATGTTAAAACAAATTTTTAGGATAAAGGATAGGAGAGTAAGGGTAATTTTAGTTATTATAGGGTTTAGTTGTCACTGTATGTTGTAAGCACCTGATACCTACTGATGAATTTTAACTATGCTTTTTTTTTTAGAACTGAAAAAATTAGCAGTATAACATTTAGATATTATAACTTCAATTCAGAGACTCCTCAGTTTGGAGAGATGCTTGCCTAGCAACATCTTCCTTTATTAAAAAAGGCCAAAAGCTAGAAGCAAAGGAATAGACATTTTGATAGTTAAAGAAACCTTTAGGTCCTTTGCTGTTTGCATGAAATTAGTTTTTATTAGTTGAGAAAACTTTACCCTGGTAATAAAACATTAAATCTTTGCCCTTAAGGGGTACTTTTCTGTCAGAATTTTTAGGATCTAGGTCTTCATTTGACTTCACAGAAAAGATGCTCTTAGAGTGGTCATGCAACAGTATATGAAACTTTTTTTAATTCAGGTATAATTAACATACAGTGTTATATTAGTTTCAGGTTTACAATCTAATGGTTGAACGATTCTGTATATTTCTCACTGCTCATCAAGATCTTCTCCTTTATCTATTTCTCCTATTCCCCCTCCCCACCTTCCCTCTGGCAACCACCAGTTTGTTCTCTGTATTTAAGAGTGGGTTTTTTTGGTCTCTTTTTTGTTTTTGTTTGCTTTGTTTCTTAAATTCCACACATGAGTGAAATCATATGGTATTTGTCTTTTCTGAATAACTTATTTCACTTAGCCTTATACCCTCTAGGTCCATCCATGTTGTTGCAAGTGGCAAAGTGGCAAGGTTTCATTCTTTTTTTAGGGCTGAGTAATAGTCCATTTTTTGTATGTGTATACCATATATATACACCACATCTTTACCCTTTCACCTATCAGTGGACACTTGAATTGCTTCCATATCTTGGCTGTTGTAAATAATACTGCAGTCAACATAGTATTGCATATATCCTTTTAATTAGTGTTTTCATTTTCTTTGGGTAAATACCCAGCAGTGGAATTACTGGATCATAGGGTAATTCTATTTTTAATTTTTTGAGGAACCTTCATACTGTTTTCCACAGTGGCTGCACCAGTTTACATTCCCACCAACAGTGTACAAGGGTTCTTTTTTCCATGGAACTTTCTTGCTGCTGCGACTGCTTCTGCCTTACTTCAGTTGCTGACATATCTGACGATGGGATTTTTAAGGAGAAGAGAAAGATGTTAGGGTTTAGGACTAGTATTAAGACTATTCTTGGGCTATATTTCTTGCTGTAGTTGTCTTTAGTGGGAAAATCTGGGATTTAAGTATCATTTAAAATATTTCTATGGAAAAAAATTGATCAAACCACATACTTACAGTTGACTTTTGAGAGCATAGCTCAGTCCTCAGTTGAGAACTGCCCTTTTCAGTAATTAGCCTTTGTTCCTTGGAGAACTGATCATGTATTAAGCAGAACAAAAAGCTTGTAGAAAGGCTAGTTGACAAAAAAGGGAAAAGATGAGAGAAATTTCTGTTAAATCTGTCGGAAATAGATTTAGAAGTTTGATAGCATTTCTTAAATCATCATGACACTTAACATAAGAATAGGAAACATTTTCTGTAAAGGGTTGAATAGTAAATATTTTTGGCTCTGTGGACTACACAGTCTGTTGCAGCCACTCAGTTTTGCCATTATAAAGTGAAAACAGCCATAAATAATGTATAAATGAATGGCCATAGTTATGTTTTAATAAAGCTTTATTTACAAAATCAAGTAATGGGTTGCATTTGGTCCTCAAGCCATGGTTTTGCATCTCTTAAAACCTTAAAAATGCTTATAAAAAGCATATGCAAATTAAGTGCTTAACAATATATTAATATGAAATCATTTAAAAGTGTTAAAAAAGCTAAAACATAAGATATGATACTTTTTTTTTTTTAAAGATTTTATTTATTTATTTGACAGAGATAGAGACAGCCAGCGAGAGAGGGAACACAAGCAGGGGGAGCGGGAGAGGAAGAAGCAGGCTCATAGCTGAAGAGCCTGATGTGGGGCTCGATCCCATAACGCCGGGATCACGCCCTGAGCCGAAGGCAGGCGCTTAACTGCTGTGCCACCCAGGCGCCCCTGATACTTCTTATACTAATAAAAACAGCTTAATTTTCCCCAAAATAAAAATAGGAATTTAAAATACTGCTTTTTAAAGGACTAATGGATAGGAACATCTAACACAAAATTTACAAGGATACTCATCTCATTTTTAAGAAAAAGTAGGTTATGGGGCACCTGGGTGGCTCTGTTGGTTAAGTGTTTGCCTTCAGCTCAGGTCATGATCCCAGAGTCCTGGGATCAAGCTCCGTGTCAGGCTTCCTGCTCGGTGGAGTCTGCTTCTCCCTCTCCCTCTGTGATCTCTTTCGCTTTTATTCTCTCAAATAAATAATAAAACCTTTAAAAAAAAAGTAGGTCTTAAAACATTGATTAAATGTTTAAAACAACTAGTAAATTTGTAAAGCTCCATATCTCTCTGTGTGTGCGCACACACACACAGAGTAATGTTTGACAAGGAATAAACAACCAATGAAGGGAAAATGCTTAGATATTATATATACCCTGAAACTTCAGCTAAATTCAACAAATATTAATAAGGTGCACCAGTTATGATGTTAGTTGCTGGAAGTGTTTAAAGATAAGTAATATAATTCCTCAAACTAGGAAAGTGCTACCACGTAAGGTTGTATCATGTGTATTCTACATAAGGGTGTCATATATAAGTGAATATGATTCACTTGGTAGATATTTTGCTTTTGTGTATTTGTTACAACTAGTGTCTGTTTGATAGTAGCAGTGCTTCCTAATATCAGTTACTTCTGGAAATTTTTCATGTATAATTTCTCTCCATTTTCTCTGTTCTCTCTGAACATATGTTGTTTGAATGTTGACCTGATTCATTATTTTTCTAATTTTCTCATTTCTCTTTTACTTTCTGTTCTTTTGTCTTTTATTCCCAATTTTATCTTTCAGTCCTTCTAGTAACTTTAAAAGCTTCTGCTGTTGTGTGTTGAATTTCTAAGAACTCTCAGTCTCTCTCTTTTTTTAAACCGTATCCCTCCTCTTATGGGAATAATATCTTTTCAAATCACTGAGTTTATTAAATATAGTTTTGCTTTTTTTGTCTCTGCATTGTCTTGCCTTTTCTATGTTTATTAAACTTCCTTTTGTGAAATAGTTTTAGATTTTACAAGAAATTGCAAAAATGTGCAGTGAGTTCCTGGGTACTCTTCACCCAGCTTTCCTTAATAATAACATCACATAAGTGTAGTACATTAGCAAAGAAGGAGATTGACATCGGTACAATATACAATACTATAACTAAACTGTAGAAATCAGTTTTTATATGAACTTTTTTCTGGCATATATTCTGTGATATTTTATCAAATATATAGATTTGTGTAACTACCTCCACAATCAGGTGCTGTTGCCATCACCACAAGCAAACTCCCTCATGCTGTCTCTTTAGAGCCACACCCTTTTCCCCCACTTTTAACCTCTGGCAACCCTTGATTTGTTCTCCGTCAATCACTATAATTTTGTCGTTTTGAGACTGTTACGTAAATGTAATCAGATAGTGTATAAATTTTTGGGTTTGGGTTTTTATATCATATAATGCCCTCATATCCGTTCACATTGTTGTGCATATCAGTAGTTCTTATTTCTGAGTACTGCTCCATTCTGTGGATGTACCACCGTTTATTTATCCTTTCAGAGAATGGCATGGCTTTTGTTACATATTTTGCAGTACTGTTGGACTTTTAAAGTTCTGTACATATTACTTTACTATTTTTCTTCCCTGCAGGAGTTTTTTAGTTTCACTGAACAAAATGAAAGAGACCCTTAAATTTCTCTTCAGTCCTTAGGAGCTTGCCTGCCATTGGAATCTGTTGCCATAATCGGAAATTTTAAACAAATTAGGTGGCAAGGTCATAAGCAAAAATTCATACAAAATGAATATTCTGAAGTTTGATATAAATACATGTTTGCTTTTGAGAGTGAACATTTTAGTAAGATTTAAGTATTTTTGGTCAATCAACTGCCTCTTGATTGACCGCATGCTTCAAAGCATGATTTTGAAGTTAAGTGAAAAGTTGGTGTAAGATAAATCAGAAGCATTATTAGGTTATGAAGTTCCAAGATTTAAAAATGGAAATGTTTTGTTTTGGCAGGATTTGTGTTTAAGGTTGGTTTATTTATGTAACTAGAGGTGCTGTGAGTGATATTTCTTATTGATGAAAATTGTGATTTTAGAGGAGTCATGATTAAGGATTCTGATCTTGGGTTTCTGCAGTAACTTGGGTAATACTGATCCGTGAGGTTTTCACGTGGTGTTCAGGTGGAGATGGTAGTTGTTTTTAATCTTATTGTAGAAAGGCTTTTGGTTTCATGAGAACGTGAACCATGTTATAAGAGGGAATGCAAAAATCTATGTTGGCTAGTGAAAGAGAATTTAGGATTTATTAGGAGAAGATGGCATGACTTTTATTAAGTGTAATTGAAATGACTGACTAGAAACTTCCTGGGAGGATAGCCTTAACTTAAGCAAACCATGTTTTAGCCAAGAGGCCAGTTCTGGTGTAGAGTTTGATAAGTTTTGATGTAGGTACGCACTCATGAAACTTCACTGAAATCAGGAGGTGTACATACTCATCACACCCAAAAGTTTCATTGAAGTCCCCCCCTTTTTTTTAATGTTGAAGTGTAATTAACATAAAATGTTATGTTAGTTTCAAGTGTAAACATATTGATTCAACAATTCTATACATTACTCAGCGCTCACCAGGAAAAGTGTAGTCACCAAACATTAATACTACGATATTATTGACTATAATCCTTATGATGTACTTTCCATCTCTATGACTTATTTTATAATTGGAAATTTGTACTTAACGTAATCCCCATTATCTATTCCATTCATCCCCCTTACCCACATCCCCTCTGGCAACCACCGGTTCTTCGTATTTCAGAATCCGTTTTTTTTTTCTTCATTTTTTTTGTTTATTAGATTCTGCATATAAGTGGAATCATATGGTATTTGTCTTTTTCTTTCTGACTTATTTCACTTAGCATTGTACCCCCTAGGTTCATTCATGCTGTTGCAAATGATAAGATCTCATCCTTTTCTATAGCTATATTCTATTATAATATGTATACTACATTTTCTTTTTTCATTCATCTGTCAATGGATACTTGGGGTGCTTCCATATCTTGGCTATTGTAAATAGTGCTGCAATAAACATAGGTGTGTATATTTTGGAATTAGTGTTTTTGTTTTCTTCGGGTAAATATGAGTAGTGAGATTACTGGATCATATGTTGTTTGTATTTTTAATTTTTTTGATGAACTTCCACCACTGTTTTCCACAGTGGCTGCACCAGTTTATATTCCCATCAATTGTGCAGGAGGATTCCTTTTTCTCCACATTTTCACCAACACTTGTTATTTCTTATCTTTTTGGTTTTAACCATTCTGACTGGTGTAAGGTGATACCTCATCATGGTTTTGATTTGCATTTCCCTGATGATTAGTGATTTGAGCATCTTTTCATGTGTCTGTTTACCATCTGTAGTCCTCTCTGGAAAAATGTCTGTTCAGGTCCTCTGCCTATTTTTTAATCAGATTAGTTGGTGCTTTTTGGTATTGAGTTGTCTTCATACATTTTGGATATTAATGCCTTATCAGATATATCATTCACAAATATATTTTCCCATTCAGTAGGTTGCCTTTTGTTTTATTGATGGTTTCCTTTGCTGTACAAAAGGTTTTTATTTTGTTGTAGTTTCAGTAGTTTAATTCTGCTTTTGTTTCCCTTTCCTGAGGAGACATATTCATAAATCTGTTGCTAAGGTCGGTGTCCAAGAGATTATTGCCAATGTTTTCTTTTAGGAGTTCTAATCCATCTCACATTTAGGTCTTTAATCCATTTTGAGTTTACTTTTGTGTATGATGTAAGAAAATGGTTCAGTTTTATTCTTCTGCATGTAGCTGTCCAGTTTTCCCAGCACCATTTATTGAAGAGGCTGTCTTTTCCCCATTGTATATTCTTTGTTGTAGGTTAATTGATCACGTAAGCATGAATTTGTTTCTGAACTCTCAGTTCTGTTCCATTGGTCTGTGTGTCTGTCTTTGTGCCAGTACCATACGGTTTTGATTAATATAGCTTTGTAGTATATATCTTGAAGTCTGGGATTGTGATACCTCCACCTTTGTTACTCTTTTTCAAGATTGCTTTGGCTATTCTCAGTCTTTTGTGGTTCCAAACAAATTTTAGTATTATTTGTTCTGGTTCTATGAAAAGTGGTGTTGGTATTTTGATAGGGATTATACTGAATTCATAGATTGTTTTTGGTAGTATGGACATTTTAACGATACTAATTCTTCCAATCCATGAGGATGGAATATCTTTCCATTTGTTTGTGTTGCTTTCAATTTCTCTCATCAGTGTTTTATAGTTCTCAGAGTATAGGTCTTTCACCTCCTTGGTTAAATTTATTCCTAGGTATTTTATTCTTTTTTGTGCAATTGTAAATGGGATTGTTTTCTTAATTTCTCTTTCTGCTACTTTGTTATTAGTGTATAGAAATGGAACAGATTTCTATATATTGATTTTGTGTCCTGCAAGTTTACTGAATTCATTTATTGGTTCTAAGAGTTTTTTGGTGGAGTCTTTAGGGTTTTCTGTATGTAGTATCATGTCATCTACAAATGATGAGTTATACTTCTTCTTTACCAATTTGGATGCCTTTTATATCTTTTTCTTGTCTGACTGTTGCATCTAGGATTTCCAGTACTATGTTGAATAAAAGTGGTAAGAATGGATATCCTTGTTCCTGATCTTAGTGGACAGGCTCTCAGTTTTTTGATCATTGAATATGATGTTAGCTGTGGGTTTTTCACATATGGCTTTTATTATGTTGAAGTTTGTTCCCTCTAAGCCTGCTTTGTTGAGAGCTTGTATCCTGAATGGATGTTGTATTTTGTCAAATTCTTTTTCTGAGATGATCATATGATTTTTATCCCTTCTTTTTTTTTTTTTTTAAGATTTTATTTATTTGACGGAGCGAGAGACAGCCAGAGAGAGAGGGAACACAAGCAGGGGGAGTGGGAGAGGAAGAAGCAGGCTCCCAGCAGAGGAGCCTGATGCGGGGCTCGATCCCAGAGACCTGGGATCACGCCCTGAGCCGAAGGCAGACGCTCAACAGCTGAGCCACCCAGGCGCCCCTATCCCTTCTTTTTTTAATGTAATGTGTCACATTGATTTGCGAATTTCGAAAGACCCTTCCATCCCTGGAATAAACTATACTTGATTGTGGTGAATTACTTTTTTAATGTTTTGTTGAATTCAGTTTGTTAATATTTTGTTGAAGATTTTTTTCATCTGTGTTTATCAGAGAAAACCTATAGATTTCTTTTTCTGCAGTGTTTTTGCCTGGTTTTGGTATCAGGGTAATGCTGGTCTCGTAGAATGAATTTGGCAGTTTTTCTTTCTCTTCTATTTTTTGGAATAGTTTGAGAAGAATATATATTAGCTCTTCATGTTTGGTAGAATTCACCTTGGAAGCCATCTGGTCTTGGACTGTTGTTTGTTGGGGGGTTTTTGATTACTGATTCAATTTCATTACTAGTAGTTGATCTGCTTAAGTTTTCTGTTTCTTCCTGGTCTTGGAAGATAATATGTTTCTAGGAATTTATCCATTTCTCTTATGTTGTCCAATTTGTTGGCACACAGTTTTTCATAATATTCTTTTATAATTCTTTATATTTCTGTGGTGTTGTTATTCTTTCATTTCTGATTTTATTTCAGCCTTTCTCTTTTTTTCTTGAGTCTGGCTAAAGGCTTATCATCAACGTTGTTTATCTTTTTGGGGAATCAGCTCCTGGTTTCATTGCTCTTCCCTATTTTTCAGTCCTCTATTTTATTTGTTTTTGTTCTAATCTATATTATTTCCTTCCCTCTGCTAGCTTGGGGCTTTGGTTGTTCTTTTTCTAGCTCTTTTAGTTGTAAGGTTGAGTTGTTTATTTGAGATTTTTCTTGTTTCTTGAAGTAGGCCTGTGTTGCTATAAACTTCTCCCTTAGAACTGCTTTTCCTGTGTCCCAAAGATTGTGGACCATTATGTTTTCATTTTCATTTGTCTCCATGTATTTTTTTTTATTTCTTCTTTGTTTTCTTGGTTGACCCATTCATTGTTTAGTAGCATGTGGTTTAGCCTCCATGTATTTGTGTCCTTTTCAGATTCTTTCTTGTGATTGATTTCTAGTTTCATACCATTGTGGTCAGAAAAGATGCTTGATATGATTTCAGTCTTCTTAAATTTATTGTGACTTGTTTTGTGGACTAACATGATCTGCCTTATAGAATGTTCCATGTGTTCTTGAAAAGAATGTGTATGTTGCTGTTTTTGGATGGAATGTTCTGTATATAACTATTATGTCCATCTCCATCTGGTCTAATATGTCATTCAGTCACTGTTTCCTTGTTGATTTTCTGTCTGATCTATTATTGATATAAGTGGGGTGTTAAAGTCCCCTATTATTATTGTATTACTTTCAATTTCTCCCTTTATATCTGTTAATAATTGCTTTATGCATTTAGGTGATCCTATGTTGGGTGCATAGATATTATAATTGTTATACCCTCCTGTTGTACTGATCTCTTTATTATTTTGTAGTACCCTTCTTTTTCTCTTGCTACAGTCTGTTTATTTCTTATTATTTTTTGCTACAGTCTGTTTTAAAGTTTTTTTTGTTTGGTGTAAGTATTGCCACCCTGGCTTTTTTTTGTACTTCCATTTGCAGGGTTTATGTTTTTCCAGCCCTTCACTTTTAATCTGTACATGTGTTTGAAGTGAGTCTCTTGTAGGCAGCATATAATAGGTCTTGTTTTTTTATCCATACAGTTATTGGATTGGAACTGTTAGTCCATTTATATTTAAAGTAATTATTGATAGGTATGTACTTCCATTTTGTTCATTGTTTTCTGGTTGTTCTGTACTTCTCTGTTCCTTTCTTCTTCTCTTATTCTCTTCCTTCATGATTTGGTGGTTTTCTTTAGTGTTATGCTTAGATTCCTTTCTCTTTATTTTTTGTGCATCTATTATAGTTTTTTGGTTTGTGGTTACCATTAGGTTCATATTATAACATCTTATGTATTTAGGTGTTTATATTAAGTTGATGGTCACTTAAGTTCGAACATACTCTAAAAGCACTACATTTTTACTCTTCCCTCCACATTTTAGGAATGTGATGTCATATTTACATCTTTGTATTTTGCGTATCCCTTGACTGATATTTGTGGATATAATTGATTTTACTACTTTTGTGTTTCAGCCTCCTTACTGATTTTATTATATGTTTGCTTTTACCTATGAAATTTTCTCCTTTCATCATTTTCTTGTAGTTACGGCCTTTTGAAAGAATTCTCCTTGGGGTCCTTTGTAACTCTTTGCTTCTGCCTCTTTCAGCCCCCATATCCCATGCCCATACAAGCACCAGTGTTTTTTCTGACACTGTACATTAGTTTGTGTTTCCTAGAACCTGATATTACTGTGTTCTTTTTTGGGTGGTATAGGGATCTAGCTTCTTTCACTCAGCATAATTTTGAACTTTATCCATGTTGTAATTTGTGTTAATAGTTCGTTTCTCTTTTTTTGTTGAGTAGTATTCCATTGTATTTGTTCACCACAAATTGTTTATCCAGTTACCTGTTCATAGACATTTAGGTTGTTTCTAGTTTGGAGCTGTTACAAATAAAGCAACTAACAATGTTTGTATCTTTTTATAAACATATACTTTTATTTCTTGGGTAAACAGATAAGATGGAATGGCTGGATCATATGGGTAGCATATATTTAACTTCCTAAGAAACTTTCTTTTTTCTTTTTCTTTTTTTTTTTTTTTTTTAAGATTTTATTTATTTGACAGAGAGAGACAGCCAGTGAGAGAGGGAACACAAGCAGAGGGAGTGGGAGAGGAAGAAGCAGGCTCCCAGCGGAAGAGCCCGACATGGGGCTCGATCCCAGAACTCCGGGATCACACCCTCAGCCAAAGGCAGACGCTTAACGACTGAGCCACCCAGGCGCCCCCCTAAGAAACTTTCCAACTGTTTTCCAAAACAGTTTTTAAAGTGGTGGTACCATTTTACATTACCATCAGGAGTATGTGACAGTTTCATTTCATACACATATTCATCAACACTTGATACAGCCATTCTTTTTAGTCATTCAGATAGATGTGAGATGGTGTTACATTGTGGTTTTGATTTGCATTTCCTTAATGAGTGATGATGTTCAGCATCTTTTCATGTACTTATTTTTCTCATCTTTTATATCTCAAATTTTTTGCACATTGAGAGTTCTTTATATTCTAAATACACGTTCTTTATTGGCTATGTGATTTCATTCTCCTAACAATGTCTTTTGAAGAGCAAAAGTTTTTAATTTTTTTAAAGATTTTATTTATTTATTTATTTGACAGAGAGAGAGAGAGCGAGCATACGCACGAACACAAGCAGGGAGAGCCGCAGGTAGAGGAAGCAGATCTCCCTGCTGAGCAGGGAGCCTGATGTGGGGCTCAATCCCAGGACTCTGGGATCATGACCTGAACCAAAGGCAGACACTTAACAAACTGAGCTACCCAGGCACCCCAAAAAGTTTTTAATTTTGATGTAGCCCCAGTTCATCAGTTTATTTATTTACTTATTTAGTTTTGGAGAAGGGGGGCGGGAGAGAGAGAGAGAATATGACTCTTAAGCATGCTCCACACCCAATGTGGGGCTCAGTTTCACAACCCTGAGATCATGACATGAGCCAAAATCAAGTTGGATGCTTAACTGACTGAGCCACCCAGGTACACCTCATCAATTTATTTTTTAATGAATTCTGCGTTTTTTTCTCCTCAAACTTTATAATTTTAGGTTTTAGATTTCAGGTTGTGATCCATTTTGAGTTCACTTTTGTGCATGACACAAACTCTCCTCCCCTCACCTGCAAATTCCCCTTCCCCAGGTGTTGGAGGTGGAGTGTACATTGTATATCTGTTTGTTTCAGCACTCTTTGATGAGAAGACTCTTGAATTGACTTTGAGTCCTTACTGAAAATGACTTGTATATATGTGTGTGGGCCCTTTTCTGATTCATTGATCTAGTTGTCTGTCATTATGCCAGTAGCACACTGTGTTCTTTCCTATATCTTTATAATAAGCCTTGAAATTAGGTTGTGTTAGTGTTCCATATCTGTTCTTTTTAAAAAGTTATTTAGGCTATTCTAGGTCCTTTGCACTTCTATATGAATTTTAGAATCAGTTTGAGTAAGAAACCTGCTAAGTTTTTTGGAATTATATTGTGGTTTTTTAAAAGATTTTATTTATTTATGAGAGAGAACCAGAGCATGGGCAGGGGGAAGGGCAGAAGATAAGCCGACTCCACACTGATCGTGGAGCCCCAGGCAGGGCCAACTCCAGAACCCTGAGATCATGACCTGAGCCGAAGTCAGACACTCAACTGACTGAGCCACCCAGGCGCCCCTGGAGTTATATTGTATCTGTAGATCAACTTGGAGAGAATTGCTATTTTAATAATATTGAGTCATTTCACTTGTGAACATGGTAAATTTTTCCATTTATTTAGGTCTTTTTAAATTACTATCAGCAATGTTTTGTAGTTTTTAGCATACCGATCTTCCACATCTTTTGTCAGGTTTATCCTTTCAGTTTTTTGATGCTATTGTAAGTGGTCTTTTAAATTTTTAATTTCTGATTTTTTCTGTTGTTGCTAGTATAGTTGACCCTTAAGCAACATGGGTCTGTACTGCATAGGACTACTTATATGTGGATTTTTTCAATAAATATACATAAATAGTACTGTAGATGTATTTTCTGTTCCTTACGATTTTCTTAACGTTTTCTTTTCTCTAGCTTACTTCATTGTCAGAATACAGTATATAATATAACACATAAAATATGTATTAACTGTTTATAGGTAAGGCTTCTGGTGAACAGTAAGCTATTATAGTTAAGTTTTGGGGGAGTCAAAAGCTATGTGCAGATTTTCAGCTGTGCAGGGGTTGGTTCCTCAACTCTTCCATTATTCAAGGATCAACATATGTATATGGAAATACAGTTGACTTTGAATACTGATCTTGTATTCTGTAACCATGTTAAACTCATTAGTTCTAGTAACTTTTTGTACTAGAGTCTACAATCAATGATTGTATTGTCTGCAGATAAGGATGGTTTTACTTCTTTTCCAATCTGGATGCCTTCTAGATCTTTTTCTTGACATATTGTTCTGGCTAGAATCTATAGTACATTGGTGAATAAAAGTGGTGAGAGTGGACATCCTTGTATTGTTCTTGCTGTTAGCTGGAGAGTGTTTGGTCTTTAACCACTAAGTACGATGCCGGCTGTAGGTTTTCCATAGATATCTTTCATCCAGTTGGTGAAATTTCATTGTATTCCCTCTTTGGTAAGGATTTTTTTTTTTTTAATCAGGAATGGATTTTGTATTTTGCCAAATGTATTTTGTATGTATACTGAGATGCAGGTTTTTTTGCATATTTTAAACAAAATTTTAATTAGTCAAATAGATATGCATATTCTGAGGGATGTCTATTTGTGGTTATCGTATAAAGTCTTTGGTTTTGGTACGCATAGAATGAGTTAGGAAATATGTATGTTGTCTTCAGTTTTCTGAAGGAGTTTATGTGGAATTGATATTATATCCCTCTGAAGTGTAGAGTTCATCAGTGAAGCCATCTGGGCCTGGAGTTTTCTTAGAGGGGAGGTTCTTAACCACAAATTCAATTTCTTTAATAGAAATAGAGATATTCAGGGGCACCTGGGTGGCTCAGTCAGTTAAGCATCTGACTTCACTTCCAGTCATGATCTCAGGGTCCTGAAATGGAGCCCCAAATTGGACTCCGAGCTCAGCGGGGAGTCTCCTTGTCCCTTTCCTTCTCCCTCTGCATGTGTTCTCTCTCTCTCTCTCTAATAAATAAATAAAAATCTTAAAAAAAAATAGAGCTATTCACCTTTTCTGTTTCTTCTTGAGTGAGTTTTGGTAGCTTGGAATTTGTCTAGTTTTTCTAAGTTGATGAACTTGTTTGCATAAAGTTACTTATAATACTCTTTTATTACTCTTTTAATATAGGCGACCTTTGTAGTGGTGTCAGCTTTCTCATTTCTAATATTGGAATTGGTATCTTCTCAATTTTTTCCCCCCAGTCTGGTTAGAGGTTTATAAATTTAATTGGTTTTTTCAAAGGATCTAGGTCTTGTTTTCATTGATTTTTTTTTTTCCCTATTTTTTTTCCTGTTTTCTATTATTTTGATTTCCATTCTGATCTTTGTTAGTGATTTTTCCATTTTGGATTTAATTTCGTCTTTGCTTAGTTTCTTAAAGTGGAAACTGAAGTTATTTATCTATTTTTTTTAGAACTTTCTTTTTTTTCTAACATAGGCACTTAATGCTATAAATTTCCTCCCTAACTACTGCTGTAATGTCATGCCATCCTACAAATTTTGATTAATTGGGTTTTTTTACTTGAAAATTTTCCATTTTCCCTTTTGCTTGCTTCTTTGCTCCATGTGTTATTTAAAAGGTGTTAATTTCCAAATATTTGGGAAATTTCCATATATCTTTCTGTTACTGAATCTTAATCTAATTCCATTGTAATCAGAGGACAAATTTTGTATGTTCGAATTCTTTTAAATTCATGGAGACTTGTTGCCAGAATATTGTCTGTTTTGGTAAATGTTTTGCGTGGATGTGAAACAAATGAGTTGGTTGCCCTTACTGGGTTAAATGTTTTATAAATGTCAGGTAAGGCAGTTGATAGTGTTGTTCAAATTTTATTCATCTTTCCTGATTTTCTGTCTATTTGCTCAATTAAGTATTACAAGTATTGAAATCTCAGGATGATTATGGAGTTCTTGTAATTTTATCAGTTTTTGTTTCATGTGTCTCGAAGCTCTGTTATAAAGCAGAAGAACTTTTGGGACACGCTTTTAATGAATATATCCCTTTTTTTCTTATGAAATACCTTGGTAATATTCTTTGCTCTGTGGTCTATTTTGATATCGATATTGCTACTTTTGCTTTCTCTTGACTAGTGTTAGCATAGTTGATCTTTCATTATCTTTTTATATTGAATCTCTTTGTACTTTTATATTTGAAGTGTGTTTCACGTAGGCAACATATATAGTTGGGTCTGACTTTTGTATCTAGTCTGATAATCTCTACCTTTTATGGGTTAGGCCACTTACATTTAATGTGATTATAGATACGGTTAAGGTTAAGTCTGTCATCTTGCTGTTTATTTTCTATTTGTCCCATTTGTTTTTGTTTCCCCATCCTCTCCCTTTTTCCTTTGCCCTCTTGGATTAATTGTATCTTCTTCTTCTTCTTCTTTTTAATGATTTCCTTTTCCCTTCTTTGTTGGCTTTTTCCCTGTAATTCTTTGTTTCCTTAGTTTAGTGATTGCTTTAGGGCTTATAATACACATCTTTATCAGTCTACCTTCAAGTGATATTGACACAAGAAATGATTTAAGAGCCACAATAGTGTACTTTTATGTCTCTAATCCCAAACTATGCTATTATAGTTATATGTGTATAAGTCCCATACTGCATTGTTATAATTATTGTTTAAATCTTTTAAAGAGATTTTTTAAATATTTTAAACAGATTTTTAAAAAATTTTTAAGATCTGTTTAAATCTTTTAATGAGATTTAAACAATTAAAAAAAAACATAGATCTTCCCACATAATTACTATTTCCAGTGTTCTTCATCCCTTTGTGTAGATTCATATTTTCATCTGGCATTACTTTGTCTTCTCACTAAAGGGCTTCCTATAACTCTTCTTATAATGCTGGTCTGCTCCTGATGAATTTGTTCATTCATCTTTGTGTGTGTGTGTGTGTGTGTGTGTGTGTGTGTGTGTGTGTCTGAAAATGCATTTCCCTCTTTATTTTTGAAGGGTGTTTCACCTAGATAAAACATAGGTCACAGGGTTTTTTGTTTTGTGTTTTGATTTTTCTTAAAATGTGGAATTTGTGTGTGTTACATGTAGTTTTTATTATATTTCAAGACATGATTCAAATATTTTTTCTTTTCCTTTATAGACTCCATTTAAACTTGTATTAGGGCATTTGAAATTGACCTGCCCCTCACTCATACTCCATTTATTTTTTTGATAATGAATACTGTATTTATTTTGGATATTTCCTCTTGCTGTGTCTTCAGATTCACAGATCTTTTCTTCTGTTAATGTATAATCTTCCATTAATTCCATTCAGTCTATTTTTTCATCTCAGATAGCATTTTTATCTTTGGAAGTTTGATCTGCATCTTTTTTATCTTCTATATTTCTATATAACCTTTTGGAGGAATATGATTATAATGACTGTTTTAATGCCTTTGTTTCTAATTCTGAGACATGCCAGTTCCAAGTTGATTTTGATTTTTTTCTCTTACTTGTGTATTTTACCTTGTTTGGATGCTGGATATTTTTGTTTTCCTATAAATATTCTTGAGCTTTGTTTTAGGATTCAGTTTAGTTACTTGGAAACAATTAGATTCTTTTCAGGTCTTGCTGTTAAGATTTGTTAGATGTGACTAGCACAGTGCCCCATCTAGGTCTGATTTCCATTTCAGAGCCACGACCCTGTAGATTCTTTCTCCAATGCCCTATGAATTATGAGGTTTTCCAGCCTGCTGGGGGGGAATAAGTCCTATATGAGTCCTGGTCACCATATCTTCTAGTCCTTTGAGTTGGTTCTTTCTCCAGCCTTATGTAGTTTCCTCAAATGTATTTGCTGATTGGCACTCAGCTCCATATTCTAAGAAGACTCTGCAGATCTCTGAAGTTTTCTCTGTGCTGCTTTCTCCTCTCTGGTACTCTTTCCTGAGAACTCTAGGCACCTACTATTCCCAAGCTCTCCAATTCGGTATCCTTACCTGAGTCTATACCAGGTTCTGCCTGGGTTTCACCTCCCTTTTTACTCTGGAAACTCTCTTAAGATAGTGATTTGGAGGAAAAAAAAAAAGTAATTTGGAGCAGTTGTTGGGCTTATCTCATTTGGTTTTCATCTTTCAGGGATCACTTTCTTTGCTGATGTACTGTGTCTTGGAAACCATGTTTCCATTTATAATGTTTTATAAATTTTGTCCATTTTGGGTGTTTTGTTTTCAGATAGGAAAGTAAATTTAGTTCTTGCCATTCTGTCTTGACTAGAAGTAGATGTTGGGGTTGATGTAATCTTCATCTCCTTACCTGTCCTCAGTTCACGGATCTCTGACTCTTTTAAATGTAACATGAAGCAGACTTAGCCCCTCTGAACTTGCATGTCCTCATTTTCTTTTACAAGTATTAATTATTTTTGCCCTTAGAGTGCTTTTCTGGTCTAAAATTATTTAATTAAATAAAGTAGGACATAATTAGTCTTCCATGACATCTGATTTTGAAGGTCTGATTCAGAGTACATTCCATTTGGGAATGAAAAGAAAGAATGGAAGATGACACTTTTTGCATTTATTTAAAATCTAAACAGCTTAGAGGTGAAGCCAGTATTTTAGCAGGATGAATGCTTAGTAGCATTTAATGTTTCAGTTACAGAGGTGTCTGGTAGAATAACGCCATTTCAATTAATCAGTCTCCTTGGCCCTTACTCATACTGAACACTTGTCCTACATTTGCCTTAGTTGTGGTTGTGTTTATACCTTGTCCGTTAGATTAACAGTTAGATTCATATTTAAGCACATTTAAAACTTAACAGCTAGAATAATTTGAGGAGTTACTTTTTCAGTATATAATCCTTTTTCTGTTTGTGTAGATTGCTTTCTTTTTCCTACTTTAGGACACAAACCAGAAATTCCATTGTTTCTACTCTGAGGTTTTTAACATAAATGCAGTAGGATCTTTCCTATAAGAAAAAAATTACATTCCAAGGATGCAATCCTGTTCTGATCTTTTTCACTAGAAAGAAGGTGGGAGTAGAATTTTTTTTTTCTCTGTAAATTTATGAAAGACAAAGAACTGATAAAGGTTAATAGGTTCCCTTTATTTCCCTAGAAGTAATTCTTAGGGTAAATACAAAGTTAGCCGTATCTTTTATCTTTGTAGTCTGTTATAATGAGGGTGATGACTGATTTTCATAATGAAAGAAAACATTAAAATAACAAAGAATTGTAGATAATAAGGCAACAGAGGAGATGTCCCAGAAGCACTATGGGATTTAAAATTGAATCAAGAAGATTTAAATTTTAACTAGTGTGGTTTCAGTGGTGGAGTGCAGGATAATATTATGGAGGGGGTACTGGAATTAATCAAAAGGCTTCGGTTACAGCATATCCACTAAATACTGTGTGACTCTGAGCAGTCTTGTAATTGAACTTTAATGTCTTTGTCATAACTAAATAAACTAGTATTTAATGGGTGATTCTCTTGTGCTAGGTACATTGTTGGTTAGCGTACTTACATTTCTTCATTTAATCCTCATATTAACGTTACAAAGTAAATAGAACCTATATTTTACAGATGAGGAAACTAAGGTTCCAAAATGTTAAGTAATACTCAACATGTTGAGCAACTAAGTATTAAAATACAATTTGTATTGTATTTCTGTATTTCTCTAAAGCTGTGAAGTTTCTTCTGTTTCTACTTATAAAAAAAACTAATATTTTTAAACCATGCACCATGGTATATGATAAGATGGTAAATTTCCAGACATATTAGGTCTAGCTCTCATTATTGTTCCTGTCAGTTTTCCTACCTACAATGTACTTTGATTATTAAAATCTTATCTGGTTGCCAGCACCTGGTTCACCAGTGATTAACTCAAGTCTACAATGATTTCTTCTTCCCCTGAGATATTAAAGCATTTATTATCTATCTCTCACTTATTAGTTATATATTTGAGATATATTTAACAGTTTTGTATTTGGGATAACTCTTGAATTGTTTAAATTTCTACATCTTCATGTAGTACTGATACATATCTGTTACTGATACTGATACACCTAAGTTCCTTGAGGGAGCTTCTCTACAGCATTGTACACATAGTACATATAACTTTATAAATAATTGCGTGACTTAATTCTATCAGCTAGACTAGATAATCATCATTCTCAGTTACTCACTTCTCATGAGCAAATTTACATAAGATGTTTAAAAATTTTAAATTCTGTAACTTTACACAGCACAATTAAGCTTTTTAGAGAAATGCTTTTCAAAAAAAATTTTTTTTCAAAAATTTTGAAAGGAGTTCAATGAAAGTCAAGTTGATTAAAGTAAGCATGTAGACTTATTTTATACGGCAAGGAGACCATACTTGCCATATAGCCCCATAGCTCATTTTTTAAGAGTTCTGGAAGCTGGTGTTCTCTCTGCCAACCCCCCCCCCCCAATCAAAGAGAGCAAAATATTTGAGCAATATTTAGGAAATCTGAGTGGTCTCTAGTACTAATACTATTACTACTACTACTAACTCAAAAGTTAATTAACATTCCTGGGCTTTAGTTTTCTCATTCTTAAAAAAAACTGAGTTGGATTATGTGATCTTTAAAGATACTGTGTTCCAGCATTTACAAAACCTACAAGTTTAAGGTAATTACGTTTCAGAATTGTAAAGTAGCATTTGATTCTTAAACTTCATAATAGTTTTATGTTACTTGCTTTTTTCTTTAAAAGCATTTGTGATCTCATGTTCCACTTTTATGGTTAATTTTCTTTTCTGACTTACCAGTACTCCCTCACGTGTTGCTAAAGGAGTTGTTGACCACACCAAAATGAGTCTACACGGTGCTAGCGGGGGACATGAACGATCAAGAGACAGACGAAGATCAAGTGACAGATCACGAGATTCATCTCACGAAAGAACAGAATCTCAACTCACTCCTTGTATTAGAAATGTTACTTCTCCAACACGACAGCACCATGCTGGTATGTTAAAATCAACTAATCTTCCTGACAGTTTTTAAAAGCATGCAGTTACCTTTATAAAACAATAATGACAGTGAACTGTGCCTAGTACTAAAGAGTAAAATTAACTCCTTAGTTCCGTTCAGTTGCTTCTATTTTAGCTTAGCTTCATTCTTGCTATAAAAAGTGAACTTATTAAATGAAACTTAAAAGTGAATTTTTTTGAGTCTAGGACAGTTTCATAGAAGAAGTAATTTCAAAAGCCTTTAAAACTGTGATATGAGGTTTTTTAATCTTTTATTTTTTAATTTTTAAAAATATTTTATTTATTTGAGAGAGCCCGCCCGCCCCAATGAATGGCAAATTGGGGGGGGAGGCAGAGGGAGAGAGAGGAGCAGGCTCCCCACTGAGCAGAGGCCCGATGTGGGGCTGGATCCTAGAAGCCAGGGGTCATGCATGACCTGAGCTGAAGGCAGACACTTAAATATTTGACTGAGCCACCCAGGTGCCCCTTAATCTTTCAAATTGATATTTAATTTATGTGATATATAAGCAGTGGTTTATTTTTAAAATCTGTAGTAAACTATTGATAGGAATTCTTGGTTAATCATGCTAGAAAAGGAAATGAGAGCTAGAATAACCGTGTAGTAATTTATTTTGAGTTTTGACAATATTTTAAGTTTAATTTAAAAAATAGAAGATGAAAAGGTGTGAAGTGTTTTGTTTTCTTGGCAAAGAAGCAGCTTTCTTGTAGCTTAGGTCTTTTTCTTCTTCCTGCTCATTACTATAAATGAACATTATTACATTTCAGGTAAATAAATAGTGTGATTAAGGAGAGGTGCATTAGCAATGTGAGCTTGCTGATTTTCATTTTCCCTTGGAGAAGGGGCACATTTAATACCTTGACTATTTGACATTGTTTTTGATTGTTATAAATCAAAGTCATTTATCTTAGGGCTTAATTAGGTTGTCAGTATCTAAGTAGGTCCTCAAAGTCAAACTAGTGCTAATAAGTCAAAAATCCATGCAAGTGTAAATAGGAGCTGACCGTTTGTTAATATGCTAAGTTCAGTTCCTGGGAAGAGAATAGGAAGATGTAATAAATGATTTTATTAATTCAGCTAATTTTGCTTTGGGGATGCTACCAGCATTCTGGAAACAGGCAATAAAATGGAGGTGTCAGAATATCTCTGGAGATATAGCAAACCTAATTATATAATCAGTAAAGCTGTACAGAGTGTTCTGAGTAGCCTGAGTCATAGAGGAATTTGGCAGAAGCTGATGAATCTGATGAGATGGAGGCACATTTTTAGGTCACCTTTAAAGTGTAGTTATCGAGGCTCTAAAGGGAACTTATCACAGAATCTTAGTTTTAATTTTCCCTTTATAGGATATTGGAATAGCGAAAGGAAAATCTTCTGAATTTTAACAATATTTCCTACCTAGTTAAAATTATGGATAGTAATTATATGATCCTCTAGAATTTGTGGCATTGCTTTTATTCCAACAAAAGTGAGATTGAAAAAAAGCACTGATCATCAGCTATTGAAGCCATTTTATTTGGTAGACGCTGAAAGTCATTTGAAAGAATAAATACTCTTGTGCCCTTAGTGACCCTTTTTCTTCCTTTGGGACCTTGCTTTTGTGAGATAAATTACTAGTTTGGAGATGGCCTAATTAACATAATGAGAATTCAAACTTTGTACTTTGTGTTCTTAGAGTAGTACTAATACTTTTAGTATTTAGGACAGTTAAAGTTCATATTTTTATTAATCTTTTACTTACTTTCAGTGCTTATTTGACTTGTAAGACTATTCTGTTCCTTGAGTTTCATATATATTTAAAGAGTGTAATAGCATAAAATTTACCTTAATTTTGATCTTAGTCTGGCTGAGCATTATCAGCTATACATCCTTTTAATAAAAATCTATGAAAATTAATTTAGAAAACACTTTGATGCTTTAGGTTTTATTCCTGGGAAATAATATTTAATGGTGTTCTGTGAAAATGTTACTTGAAATCAAAAAGCAGAAATGCTTTGATTTGATTTGATTTGATTTTTTTTTTTTTTTTTTTTGAGAGAGTGCATGTGCGTGCACAAGCAGGGGTGGTGGGGAAGGGCAGAGGGAGAGGGAGAAGCAGACTCTGCTGATCAGGGAGCCCAACTTGGGGCTTGATCCCAGGACCCTGAGATCATGACCTGAGCCGAAGGCAGACACTTAACCATCTACGCCGCCCAGGCACCCAGAAATGCTGTGATTTAAAACAACTTTCTTACATCAGAATTTTAAAAAGATGTATGTGGATCTTGAATTTTTTAAAGGAAAATTTACATAACTTTAACATCTTTATTTCAGAACGAGAAAAAGATCACAGTTCCTCTCGTCCAAGCAGTCCTCGTCCTCAAAAGGCATCTCCAAATGGTTCCAGTAGCAGTGCTGGGAACAGCAGCAGAAACAGTAGTCAGTCAAGTTCAGATGGGAGCTGTAAGACATCTGGGGAGATGGTGTTTGTATATGAAAATGCAAAAGAAGGAGCTCGGAATGTAAGAACGTCAGAACGAGTAACGCTAATAGTGGATAACACTAGATTTGTTGTAGACCCGTCCATTTTTACTGCACAGCCAAATACAATGTTGGGCAGGTTTGTATTATTCCAGTTCTTTGTATTATTTTAAAGCGCTTTCATATTATTTAAGTTTTACAGTAATTCTCTGTTGGAATGTAGTATTCCTCCTGTTTTACAGATGAACTGAGCTTTGGAGGTTAAATATAACTTGCTCAAGTTAATACAACCAGAACATGGTAGAGCCAGATCTTGAACTTGGTTTTATTTCTAACAATCTTTGCTGTATCAGCAGGAAAAACAAACCTATTTAATGAAGATAGGGTCCTAAACGATCTCCACAGGTTGAAACCTTAAATTATATCTAACAAAGTGAATTTAACAGTAATATATGCTTTTTTCACTTGAGGAATCCCAAATTCAACCACCAAACATAGCAGGTATCAGCATTGTTTAAAGAAAAAAAAAAAAAGTTTGGTTAGCTGAAAAGTCAGCAGGAATTGTCAGTTTCATATAGATAGTTAAAAAAAATGTTATTAACAAGTAGTTAGTAGAATGAAGGAGAGATACTTGTAGTCGTCTTCTAATCTGTGCTGGTCTAGAGTAAAGGTTAATGTGAAGTGTGTAGTTGTGGGAACTCCAGTGTTAAAAATGATACAGGCAATATAGACTTGATTTTTCAGTGTGTCCAAAACTAGGATCAAATACCTTCTCATTGTAAAATTAGTATCTTTTTCTGTTCACTCTAATATAAAATGGAGGAGCATAGAAATGAAATAGAAGTTTATATGATTTAAAAAACTTGTGGTTTTTCCTAGGTTGCTTATGAGTAACTATTTAGGATGCCTTTGTGTGTGTACATGTGTTTTCTCAGTTATCTCTGCATACAGAATAAAAGCTAACATATGACATTACACATTTTAAATAGTTAAATATTCCTTTTAACAAAATTGGCAGTTAGACTTTACACCTCTGAGGCAAAAAAACCAAGTATGGCTTTTATGTATTTTTAGTAGCACAAAAGAAGATTATTGATGGAAGGTGTCAGGAGGATGACTTGACACTATTAATACTTTTAATTTTTACCTAAATTTTAAAGAAACACAGTTAAAAAGTAGGTATTGGAAATTTGCTTCATTTGTTAGGTTACATTTTCTTAAAAAAAAAAAAAAAAAAAAAACAAAGCCCAAAATACGTGTGTGTGTGTGTAGCCATATTGATCTGAAAAGCTTAGCATTCTCCTTTTGTAAAAAAAAAAAAAAAAAAAAAATTCAGGTATTTGAGAAAATTGCATGACATTTGATTCCTGAAAGACTGTCCTTGCTTGCTTGCTTGCTTTTTTTTTTTTTTTTTTTAATCAGTGAAGTCATCTTTTCATGCCAGTTGAGTAAAGCATATCTTTGGGGATGAAAATTAATATTCATGGGAACTGTAAAAAGCAGTTGGCATTCTTTTGGAAACTTTGAAATAAAAAAGCTTTGTTCTTTATAGATTTCTGTGTTATAACAAAAGAAGAAACCATTGAAATTGGGAAATTGTTGAGTAGAATACTTAGGAATGATGGTATTTAATTTGGAGGTTCAAATTCCTTTAACCACAGTTTTTAAATTTTCTTGGGAATAATGCATTAAAGTTTTGATTTTGAAGAACATACTTTGCAAGTCTCCTCTTTTTCAAAATAGTTACTATTAAAGGGCCAAGAACATTACTTGAAAAAATAGAAATCTGTATTTTCTTATGTAAAAATTAATATTAAGAGCTTTTTACTAATTTGTTTAATTTTTTATTCACCACTTAACTTCCTCATTCCTCTTTACCCGAGCATTTGATTGCTTATTTTTCAGTTCTAGGATGCAGGTGTAAGAATTTTGAGTGATATTTCTTACGTTTATAGTTACCGTTGTGAAAAGTGGAGCAGCCTCCTCTGTCTCTTCCTGCTCTGTTGTAGGTGCTGCACTATAGCGTTAACTTTGCAGTGAGGGCAGCAGTTTAAGAAAAAGGCACATTTAACATGGTTTCCCTTTTCCTTTTTTTTTCTTTCTGGTAAGATTAGTATAAAAATCACCTTTTCCTTAGATTGGTTGATTGATCCCCCCCCCCCCCCAGAAGAAGGGGCTGAAAAGTTCTTTAGCTTCTGAGTTTTATCAGCTGATTTTGTTTGCTGATACGGAATCTATATTATTATCCCCTCCCATCAGAAAGGAAATATTTTTAATAATCCTTCGTTTATTACATTTATCAGAATAAAGTGCTGATAAGAATTTTTTAACTAATTTACTAATAGATTATAATTCCTTTTTACTTTTGTACATGAAATTTTCCCTTTGAAGGAAGTATCCTATTGTTATATTTCTCAATTATTTACTAATATCATAGGATGTTTGGATCTGGCAGAGAACATAACTTTACACGTCCCAATGAGAAGGGAGAGTATGAAGTGGCAGAGGGAATTGGCTCTACCGTGTTTCGAGCTATTCTGGTGAGTGCTTATTTCTTACGTGTATTGACTTAATCATAGAACTCCTTTTGGGTAGGTACTTGTATTGGAAGCAGAGTTCTATTTGGATATCTCTATGTAGAATATTGTCTTTTTAAAAGAAAAAACATTTTTATTTTAGTACATAAAGATAATATGATACAAATATAGGTTGGGGGATGAGTCATTTCTTAAATATAAATAGGTGATTCTTTCAAAGAGTTTAGTGGTAATACTTCCAGAGTCATGTTACTCTTCCATCCCTAATTCTCTTAAATACAATAAGTTGATCATTTTTGCTACCTGAGAATAAATGTTATTACTTGAATTCTAATATTTTATTGCATGTAACTGGCAATGTGGACAGTTAACATTTAAAAGTCATCTGAAATGTAGTAGTTAGCATTTTAGTTTTAAACCTTTTTTTTGAGGTTTTAGCCTTTTATTTTGAGGAATATTTGAATTAGTATTACAGAGTCCCTACTTGTAATTTCAAATCCGTGATAAAGCTTTGATTTACAGTGTGTGATAGTTTATACCACAGTCTGAAAATATGGTTTCCTCAGAGAATTTTGGGGTAAGTGGGCAGAGGGGATCCTGGGGGTACAAGACAGGAATAGAAGTTGATCTTGATTGGGTTGTCAGTACTTGGGCAAGTACCAGAAGACCTCTGCTTGCACTGGTGTAGCAACTTTATTGTGTTATTGTGGCTCTGAACCTTAAGAAGCTTGAGGCAGATCTTAATTTGGCGGGGGGCGGGTAATTTTCAGCTGGCCGTACTTCCTTTAGCCCCCAGTGGAGTTGACAAGTAAAAAAAATATTTACGACTCAGCTGTAATTTGGGGACTAGCCCTTAACAATTTTTTTTTTAAAGATTTTATTTATTTATTCGACAGGGATAGAGACAGCCAGTGAGAGAGGGAACACAAGCAGGGGGAGTGGGAGAGGAAGAAGCAGGCTCATAGCGGAGGAGCCTGATGTGGGGCTCGATCCCATAACGCCGGGATCACACCCTGAGCCGAAGGCAGATGCTTAACCGCTGTGCCACCCAGGCGCCCCTAGCCCTTAACAATTTTTGAAGTAGATTTTGGAATAGTACTATTTAATGTTCATAATATGAGACATACCAAAGAATACTATTTGGAAGAAGAATATCTAATTGTGCATTCTTTTTACATATATTAATACTTGGATATGACTTTGAAGTTCTTTACTAAGAACGATAAACTTTTTTTTTTTTTTTAAAGATTTTATTTATTTATTTGACAGAGATAGAGACAGCTAGCGAGAGAGGGAACACAAGCAGGGGGAGTGGGAGAGGAAGAAGCAGGCTCATAGCGGAGGAGCCTGATGTGGGGCTCGATCCCATAACGCCGGGATCACGCCCTGAGCTGAAGGCAGACACTTAACCGCTGTGCCACCCAGGCGCCCCCTAAGAATGATAAATTTTACTCAATTATTTAAGGTACCTTAAAATATATCACTTAGCTTTCCTTTTTAAAAAATAGTTGTAAAATTTGATGGTAGTTATATAGAAAAATAACTTGTAGAGGGGAAAATATATATGAATTGTCATGATACAGTAGAGAGAAGAAACACATCAGTAACAGGGAGACCTGGGTTCTAATCTTTCCTCTGCTAATAAATAATTGTTTAGGTGAGTCAGTGAACCCATCTGGGCCAACGTTTTCTTATTGGTAAAATGAAAAAGTGGTTAGGTGAGCTGAGGTCGCACCTCACTTTAAAATTCCACAGTTCAGAAATCTCAGAGCTCCACTGTTTTTGAAAACGCTACCAGCTTAACCTTAATAGTAAGGTTTTGGCCACTTTGTGCTCCAGATGTTTTATGCATTCTTTACTTTTTTTTTTTTTTAGGATTACTACAAAACAGGAATAATCCGTTGTCCTGATGGCATATCTATTCCTGAACTGAGAGAAGCATGCGACTACCTTTGTATTTCTTTTGAATATAGTACTATTAAATGTAGAGATCTCAGTAAGTATGATGTTTTGTGTGTGAGTGGTTTGTAGAGTTACAACATATTGGAATGAAAAGCCTGAAACAGTGCTATTTATGTGGACATCAAATATTTGTTTAATTGGATTATAGAGCATTGTTGATACCATGAGGATGATTTATGGAAGTCTTGAGATTTTTATAAGTTCCTTATGCAATTTTCCAAAACTTTAAAAATTAAATTTTATATATATGTATGTTTGTATGTATGCATATATGTATTTTTGATAGACTCTCCTTAATTTCTTCCTTGATGCCATCTCTGTCATTAGTTGCCAGTCTTTATCTCCCAGCTTGGGAGCCCTGGCTTTGGTCAAGTATGGTATTTGGCTTCACTCCTGAAATCACCAAAAATTTATAATTCTTTTGTACTCTCCATGTAAGATAATATCCTAAGCTGCTGTGGAAGATACAAATCTCAAAACAGTATTTGTTATTAAAGATCTTAGATTGAGTACCTAACCCTCATTTACATGAAGGGTTAAGTGACTTTGTCTTCAGAACAGCAAACAGCCTCAGAGCAGAGTCTAGAACTTCGGAAATCCTAACTTTTTAATCAGTATTTTCCCCTCACCACCTCACCAGCACCCTTCCGTCTCACTGTTTTGCCAAGCCTGAGGGGGGGTGGGGAGTGATTATACACAGAAAAGTCAGAATAGGAGAATTTTCAGATGTTGAATTGGATGCTAAGTGGTTGGAGAAGTTCAGAAGGAGAGGTCATTGTGGGTTAGAGGGATTGGGGAAGAGTTCAGAGGACGCAGGTAGTAAAGAATAAATAGGAGTGATTAGAAAGAGTAGAATAAGGAGGTGATTGTAACAGCTGAGATTTTTGGAATAAAGATGCAAAAGATATACTTCGGAAAGAATCTAGTTGGGGCAGAGACTTTATGTCAGGACCAGAAGGAGATGAGAATAAATAAATGGGCCACATTATGGAAGGTCTTTGATCCAAACTCATGTTCTTATATTTTATCTTCTATATGGTGGGAAGTCATTTTAAAAGCTTCCTACACGTGGTTATAGCCTTATGTTAATCCCGGACTTATGGTTATCTTTACTTCATTAACCTGAACTCACCGGTAGCTTGGCATACCTTCTCAAAGATTGGTGTGTTAGAAACTGTGAATGGGAAATTTTAAATGATTTTTTAAAAAGATTTTATTTATTTATTTGAGAAGGGACAGCAGGAGGAGTGGCAGAGGGAGAGGGAGAAGAAGGCTTCCCACTGAGCAGGGAGCCTGATGTGGGGCTCTGTCTCAGGACCCCAGGATCATGACCTGAGCTGAAGGCAGACGCTTAACCGCTAAGCCACCCAAGTGCACCGTGACTGGGAAATTTTATTTAAAGTTTTAAGGCACCTACTGTATACTTAAATATAGCTGTTTTCTTCATGCTTGTTTAAGA
The DNA here is from genome assembly GCF_024610735.1 of Ursus americanus. Classification (NCBI taxonomy): domain Eukaryota; kingdom Metazoa; phylum Chordata; class Mammalia; order Carnivora; family Ursidae; genus Ursus; species Ursus americanus. The sequence goes on along the minus strand of NC_142150.1, from coordinate 3,400,633 downwards.
GCTAATTCATTGAAAATGTGTGGTCTTATTAAGTCTTCCCCTAAGTACCACTTTATTATTGCCAAACATTCTTGAAAGTCTTCATGAAAACATCAGTAGGTAGGATAAAGTGGCTGGTCCACCTCTGAGTCTGTTTCTCTATAGATGATATTTAAAAGTTTAAAGTGAAATAGTTAGAGCATAAATGTGTAAACTTGAACAAAGTTTCCGTTTTTTCACATCTTAAAAAATGTTTTTACTAAACCATGGCATTAATTATTCTAATTGTAGATCCTTGAGTTCAAGTTTTATGTTTTTTTAATTCATGGGACCATTTTAATTTCATTTCATATAAACAGATAGTTTTGGGGACTGTCAGATAAAAAAAACAACAACATGGATTTGGTTTTTTAATCCTTTGGACATAGACCCTGTCATCACTGTTAAGTCTCATTTGTTTGTTATGGAATTAAAGGTAAGAGGCTTTATGTAAAATATGTATAATGTTTTTCTAGACTTTTGACTTTTAAATAATTGTAACTGTTTCTAGAATACTTGTACATATTTTTAAAAATACAGAGATTCTCATAGACTTTATTAAAGCACTGTGTAGAATTTGAAGAGACAAAATGGCCTTGTAAAAACATAAAAGGATACTGTAGGTGTAGACTGGAGTCCAAAACTGAATTGTTTCCTGTTAATATGTGCCTTTACTGAATATTGGAATGGCACATTACACTAAGCTGTCTGTGTCTTAAAATTATACAAGGAACTATCTATACCTTTTCAACTTTGTGTCCATAGTGCCTGCCTGCCACATAGTAAGGACTCAGTAAACATTTGCTGAATGAATAAATTATTTTATTCCCTCATGAATTTTTTAGGACCCTATTCTAATTGTTGTCTTCTTCTCTAGTATCATTAGTCTTTTCCTCTTTATATAAAGTAATCCTCCGCCTCACACAGACTCAAATCTGACCTATGTCTGTTGTAGATAGTAAAAAAATTATTTAAAATATTTTAAAGCTTTCATTGGAATTCTTTGAAGTTAATGTTTTAGAAAAATTAACATATTTTCTGTCTCCTCCAACTGCTGTCTTCCCATTTACTAAGTTTTCTTTTATGTCTTTTATTTCTGCTCTGATCTTGTTTATTTTTTGATACTATGTATTTTTGTTATGTGTAGAGTATGTTTAAATTTTCTAACTACTAACATATAAGAAAATTTTTGAATTTTGTACATTTGTATTTAGCCACCTAACAGAACTCTCTTTATTTCTAATAGTTTTTTAGTTGGTTCTCCTATATTCTTTGTGGGTAACTGGCTCTGTTGTAAATAACACTTCATATATATATTTTTTTTTTGTCTTAGTGAATTGGCTAGAATATTTTGAACAATGTTTAAAAATTTAGGGGCACCTGGGTAGCGCAGTCGTTAAAGCGTCTGCCTTCGGCTCAGGGCGTGATCCTGGCGTTCCGGGATCGGGTCCCACATCGGGCTCCTCTGCTGGGAGCCTGCTTCTTCCTCTCTCACTCGCCTGCTCTGTTCCCTCTCTCGCTGGCTGTCTCTCTTTCACATAAATAAATAAAATCTTTAAAAAAAAAAAATGTTTAAAAATTTAGTGGTAATTCTGGCATCCCTGTCTTTGAAGGCATTTTCTTTAGATGTCACTGTTAAGTCACTCCTTTCTTCTTGACTCTTTCTTCCTTTGGCTCTTTAACATCCTTCTTTTAGGCCTTCTGTTTATCCTTCTCTCACTTGCTCTCTGATCTTGATCTCTTGAATATGCTCATTCCTAAGTGTTTTGTCTTAAGCTCCCTTCTCTCTCACAGAATCTATGCATTTATTCTAAGTGATGCCATTCATCATTATGGCTTCAAACACTCCCTATACACTGTGGATTTCCAATACTTTATCTCTAATTCTTACGTATCAGCTATGTGTTTCTAGTTTACTACTTAACTTGTAATCCCCCCTCCCCCGCCTCTTACTCATGCTTTTTGTGAGTTCCATGTAAATGTAGTGATGAACAAGACAGACCTTGTCCCTGCCTTTATGGAGTTTATAGTCTAGTGGGGAAGATAGGCATTTGACAAGTAATGAAAAGCTGTGAAAAAAATATGGTGAAGAAATGAGATGCTATGAGAAGTGTATGGTAAAGAGGTTGTGGGAAGTTATTATCTAAATGACATTAAAGTTGAGACCTAAAGGAGTGGCAAATGGATAAGATGCTGACTGTACCAGATAGCAGAAAATGTATTTGCGGAGGTTGGAGGGAATATGACATGCTTAAGGAACTGAAAGAAGGGGGAAGTATGGCTAGAGAAGAGGGATGGAGTGTGAGTGCTGAGAAGTAAGGCTAGAGAAGTAGGGAGAAAACAAAATTTATTAACTGAATAAACATCTGATGACTGTTCATTCTCTACCAGTCTGTTGTAAGTTCTGGGGATGCAGCATGAACAGACGAGGCAAAACTTCCTTTTTAGTGGAATTTACACTCTTTTGGGGAAGACAGACAAACCAGGTGAACAAATAACATACAGTATGTTAGTGATCAGTGCTGAGGAGGGGGGAAAGTAAGGAAGGGACATAGAGCAGCCAGAGAAGCCTTAACTGGAGAGGAAAACGTAATTTCAATAGAGGTTAACAGTGAGTGCAAGGGTTGAGGCAGCTTGCCTGACATGTCTGAAAGCAGCAAAGAGTTGGAGAGAAGTAAGTGAGAGTGTCCGCAGTAGGAGATGAGGGTAGGAGGGGACTTAGGTCATGTAGGACTTTTATCTTTTGGCTTTTACTCTGAGTGACGTGGGAAGCCGTTGGAGTGTTTTGAACAGAGGAGTGGTATGATCCACGAGGTTGTACCATTTCGTGGGAGCACTGTTCACACAGAATTCAGTATAGAGTTGTGCAGTGCTGTAGTCCTGATCTGACTGCGGTTTAAAAGAATTACTCTAGACTGTTATGTTGGAAATGGATTGCGAGGGGAATTAAGATAAAAAGTAAAGCTATCTTTAGGAAGCTATTGCCATAATTCAAGTAAGAGATGGTGGTGGCTTAAATCAGGGTGGAAGCAGTGGGAGGTGTCAAATTCTGGATATATTGGTCAGGATTTGCTTGTTGATTGAGTTATGAGATGGGGAAGAGAGAAGAGGACTTTAATTGGAAATGTGGAGTTGCCATTAAGTGAGATGGGGGAAGACTTCATGGGGAGCAGAAATTTAGAAGCTTGATTTGGGACATGTTAAATTTGAAATACTTATTAGACATCCAAGTGGAAATGGTTTGTTGGGCATTGGGTATACATGTTCAAAGTGTAGGAGAGAAATATGGGCCAGGCTAAATTTAGGTGCGAGATACATACACACACATACACATATATAGGATTTATGTAGGATATATATCTATATGTAGTGTTTAAAGAAAATATTTTTTAAATGACTCTACACACTGGTCTGTAATCTCCATTTTTATGTAATAGGTCTTTATGGACCAAGTTGAGGATTTGGGACTTTTATTCTAAGGATACTATAACCCATGAAAGATTTAAAGTAGAGGAGATGCATAATTTGACTGCTGGGGGAAAGATAAATTACACAGGGGCAAAAGTAGATGTTGGGGAAATGTAATTAGGTTTTATTGTAGTTTGGGTGAGAGTTAAAGATGACTTGGACTTGGTGGGGGCATTGGGGATGGAGTGTGTTCTGGTTAAGTATTGCTATGTAACAAACCATTAGCATAGAGTATAATTTTTATTCTGTGGGTCAAGAATTCAGACAAGGTACAGCAGAGGTGGTTTGTGTCTGCTTCACTCTGTCTGAGGTCTCATTTTATGAATAATTGAAGGGCTGAGGTGACGCAGAAGGCTGCAGGCTTCTTCACTCACAAGTCTGCTGCTTGCACTGGGATGACTCAAAGGCCGGGTTCAGCTAGGACTGTCAAACAGAGAACCTGCATGTGGCCTCTGCGTGCATCTTGGGCTTCTCCAAGTCTGAGACTGGGCTCAGCAGGGAAGCACTCGGAGAGTGAGCATTACCCAGGGCCAAGGCAAAACCGCAAGTCATGCGCTGTCACCTCTGCCATGCTGCTCTGGTTACAAGCAAGTCAGTATGACCAGCCTAGGTTAAAGGGGAGGGGAATTAGACTCCCCCTCCAGGAAGGAGATGTCAAGGTCCCATTGCAGAACAGCATGTGGCATAAGAGATTCTACAGTTATCTTTGGTTAGCGTCTTCCCAGAAAAGAAAATGACACAATTCAAGGTGCATTTAAGAGGCGGACTTGATAGGGATTGGGAAATGGTTGAATTAAGAGATGAAAGAGGAATCAAGGGTTCGTTTATTTATTCTACAAGTATTTAAGTTCCTCCTATATGCCTGGCATTCTTCTGAGATGATTCTGAGAAATGATTGGAGGATGATGCCATTTACTGATTTGGAAAACACTGCAGGGAGAGGCAGATATGATTAAATTCACTTTTGAATATATTGAGTTTGAGGTACCTGTGAAGTAGCATCCCAGTGGAGATTTCCAGAAGGTAGTTGAGTATAATACATCTAGAATATAGAAGACAAGAATTAGTCAAATAAATTTGGGAATTACCAGCATAAGGTAAGAGAGGAAAGGAAAATTGTTTTGAGAAACATCAGTATTTAATGAACAGCTAGAGGAGAAAGGGTTGGCAAAGATGATCAAAGAAGAACATCCAGAGGAGAAAGAAAACCAGGGATAATGGCATCAGAGATTCTTAGGGGAAGAGGGTGTTTTAAAAAGAGGGTGGTGGTCCCTTTAAGAGATTCAACCGTGAAGTCAGATAAGAACAGGATCAAAACGTGTTCATTATTTTTAACAATCTAAAGGTCATTTGGAGACTATATTGAGAGCTGTTTTGAGGAATACTGAGTGTGGAAGCCAGATTGGAATTGGTTCAAAAGTTAAAGGAAAACGAATGTGTTGATTTATCTAGGAGTTTGGCAATCGAGGGAATTTAAAAAGAAGTCATAATGGAAAGTAGCCGGCCTAGAGAGAGGCATGGCTAAATAATAACACATGTTATTTATTCACTTATTATATCACTGTATATTATTAATAATTATTATGTAATTAGCAACCTGTTCTAGGGGGAAAAGCTCTACCCTGGGAGACTGTAGATTAGATGGAATTCTAGTTCCTGCTCTGACCCTCCCGGTAGTTCCTGAACTAGTAGTACCTTAAATAGGAGATAGGACACTGCCAATGTCATAGGGGGGAAAAAATTAGGTCAATGCAGGTGATTTTGTGGCCATGTATTTGGGAAATTGAAGTTATTCATTATGTCCATACTTAATGAGGGTGAAGTGAAATTATCTTTTACCCCTCTGACTTCTAGGGTCAGGTCTGCTACGTAAGTCCTGTACTATGCTGCATTCTGCTTGACATTTTGCCTTCCTTATCCCAAAGCCAGTTTACTTCTTTTCCTACGCCAAAATATCAATGTTGTTTGCAAATAATTTTCTGAGAAAGCAAGCATGGGAGATGGAATTATGGGAGCTATTTTAGTTCATAGGGACAATCTGAAAACATCCTTAAGATATACTTTTAAGATATAATTGCATATATTGATGGAAGACAACACGATACAGTAAAAAACTCCCTGGGCTAGGGTGAGGTTGGGGAATTTAATTTTGATTTTGTAAATTAGTTTTACAACCTTAGGTAGATCATTTCCTGAAGTATGAAATGAAGGCACTTGTGTTAGATGCTTTTAATTGGTCCTTCTTGCTGTAGGCTCTACAGTTTGTAAAATCTCTTCTTAGGAGAGGTTTTGTTGACTAAAGAATAACCACTGTATTTTGTCTCTAGGGTTGCACAGTAGATGCTGAAATAACCTGATGTTTTCTGTGTGTGTTGATTCTGCTCTTTTACTGATCAGTCATCAAAAAGAAATGAAGGTATTTTTGTGGGTTTCATTTCAGGTGCCCTAATGCATGAGTTATCAAATGATGGTGCTCGTAGACAGTTTGAATTTTATCTGGAAGAAATGATCCTGCCTCTCATGGTAGCTAGTGCCCAGAGTGGGGAAAGAGAATGCCACATAGTAGTCCTTACAGATGACGATGTGGTTGACTGGGATGAAGAGTACCCACCGCAGATGGGAGAGGAGTACTCACAAAGTAAGTGCTGTGGCGCGTTTTCTGTCTTAAATCATCACAGATTGTGTCTTCTAGAATACTGATCAAAGGACAGTTTTTATAAAGAAATTGAACGCTTACCTGTGTCAGGAGTCAGCAAACTATGGCCTGTGGGTCAAAATCCAGCCTATTGCCTGTTTTTAGAAATAAACTTTTATGTCTCGTCTATGGCTGCTTTTGCGCTACAATGGCAGAGTTGAGTAGTTGCAACACAGACCGCATGGCTCGCAAAGCCCGAAGTATTTACTCTCTGGCACTTCACAGAAGAACTATGCCCACCCCTGTCATGCACAGAAATGGTTTGTGCTTTGTTGAGGGTCTGGATCTTGATGGATTTTTTTTTTTCTTTGCATTTAGAAAGAAGCCTTCTAGGGAAGTAGATCCGGGAGTAAATAGATTATAAAAAATCAGCTGGTTTTTTAGATGAATTGTTATTAGTATATAAAATGAGAAGCTTCAACGCATTGATTTCTAGGGTGACTTTAAGTTCTAAGATATTCCCTTTTTAGTATCCTATGCGTTCTTGGAGGATATAGGGACCCTTCAGAAAGCTTTGTGGAACTATAGTTAGGTATTTCTGACCAAAACAGCTTATCTTGAGCAACAATGACTTTTTCCTTACTACACTTTCAAACCTTTTCTGATTAGAGCCTTTTGATCTTTTGGTTGTCAGAAAATTTATATTTTTTTCTTGATGAACCCAGTATAGTATTTTTGAGCTGTTTTATAGATTCGAGAAGATAAAGTTAAAAGAATGATTTGAGGAAGTAGGTAAAATAGCCCAGTGTCTTGTTCTGTAGTCCAGTCTGTGTTGACTTGATAAAGATTAGGGATTAAGTAAAAAATACAGAAATGTAGAAAGTTACCAGAATACTTTAATCTCTCATTTTTTCATTTTACTTATCCTTGTCTAAAATCAAAACAAAGCAGACTCCGAGGGGTATCCTTGTCTAAAATCAAAGCAGACTCTGAGGGTTTTCTTTTTGACTTCTAAAGAGTTTTGAAAGATTATTTTAACATAAGTTATGTTCGCACTTTTCAGAATTTACATCCACATGTTCCCTTTGCATGATATACTTAATGAGCGTTGTGATTCTTCTCTGGACAGTTGTAGTAATGGGCATTTTTGTTGTATTTCTTCATTCCTAGCTTCTTTGCTGATAGTAGTTTTCTGTAACAATATGTGGAATAAAAAGTTGAAACAAAACACAGGAAAAATGAAAGGCTAACAAAAATTAAAAATAAATATACTAAATTATTTTCCATTAAGAAAGAGGAATGAACAAATCAAAATAAATTGTATTTTAGTTTTCAAAAAGTTTGCCTCCAGGAGAGGAGAACCAGCTGTACAACACAGCAGTGACATTATAGTGATAGAGGGATTATGGTAAACCTGGCTTTTCCTTTTCAGTTGTTGCACTTCCCATGTCCGTGTTCTTTGGTTTGTTTTGTTTTTCATCTTAAGCTTTGAAGCTTAAAAAGGACTGAAAACATTTTTACTTAATTTGTCTAAATATATTTCATTTCGTGCCAAGATGTTTCAACCTAAAGAAGATCATTTAAGGAAACACAGCCTCTTCAGCCTGATTTTCCTAATTGTGACATTATGACAGCATCCATTCTGAGATGTCAGCAAATCTCTATCTTAAAATATCAGTAATCTTAAGGATGTAAATCACAAATTTACCCCATGAGTAGCATCTGTATTCGTATTTTCCTTTTATTGGCTCTTAAACCAGCATGTTTGGTTTGTGAGTGTGTTTTTCTTTTTTTGAAAAAACCTTTGCAGTTCACCTTTTAAGGGAGATAACTCCACCTGAAAGAGAGAAGGCGAGGAGGGTCCATCAGTCTAACTCCCTGAAGTTCCCAGCACATTTGGAAGACTCAACATGTTGTCAGTGGAATGTCTGTCCTTTGCAAAGCCAGTTTGCTCTAAACAGACTAACCGAGGCAGAACATGCTCGAATCTGCCATTTTTAACATCAGTATTAAATGGGGCTGTTCGCCTGAATTGAAAACAGTTTGTGGGGAGGGTCTTTGTCTTTTGGGGGAATTATTAATAGTTGCTCAATCCATGAAATATAAGGTGTATCCATTTTATCCTCTCTGACAAGGCAGTTGTTTCCCTTCCAGACGAGGCCTTGTAGGCATCACGGCAAAGTCCTTTACTTTGCCTGCTTGATAATGATGTGATATTGCCATCGTCTTTTGGTTCTCTTATTTGAAGAAAGTGGGGCGGATCCTATTGCAATAAGTTTGTATATGATATATCTTTCAGAAGGAGATTCTTCCTATGGATTGGGTTACCTGATTGATTATTAAAGCTTTTTTTGGTTTCAACTTAAGTAGACATTTGCTTATACATTAACTGTACTGAATTATCCTGTCATGTTGGCTAGTCATCCTTTCGCATCACTGCATCCATTATTTGGGCTTTTAGGGCTGTCAGGCCCCTTTGATGATCAAGATAATTTTAAGTTCATCTCCAAGTACTTTGATTTTAATAAGAAAATATTTCTGTCTTTTTGTTTCCAGTTATTTATAGCACAAAATTATATAGATTTTTCAAGTACATTGAAAACAGAGATGTGGCCAAATCGGTTTTGAAGGAGAGGGGTCTTAAGAAGATTAGATTGGGAATAGAAGGTAAGACATTTTCATTATTTTCTATTCATTTTCTTTTGAAAAAAAGAAAAGTTAAAAATCCCATTTAGAATATAATTTGAGAAATACATACTTTGTGAAAACTCAAATGATGACTGAATGAATTCTCATGCAGTAGACCTATAAATAACAAAAAATTAGCTTCTTTAATCTGAAAAGATAGAAAGCCATTAGAAATTATTTATTCCATAAGATCCCCTAACAATAGGGAGAGGTTCTATGCCCATTAGTGATCATTGGTGTTCCTTAAAGCCCAACAGAGCTAAAAAGGACGATCTGAAAATGCATGTGAAAGCATGTTAGTAGCTTACAGGTTCTTAAAGATACAATAATAGTTAACTTATTTTCAGATTAAATACAGATTTCAAACTTAATTTCATCTTATTAAATGCATACATTTTTAAATTGCTTTTACTTTGTGACTTAAATGAATTTTTCCAGATGCTATGTCAGATACTTCTTTTATTTTAAAGTGCCCTTACTAAGAACAAAGTATCTTCCTTGGCATAACGTGGCATAGTGTAAAGATTAAAGGTTCTGGGGCCACATTGCTTGTGTTCAAATCCTATGTATGACTGAATAATTATGTGACCTTGGCCAGGGCACTTAACTTCTCTGTGCCTCAGTTTCATCTAAAATGGGAGCATTAATAAGTACTTTATAGGGTTATTTTGATGACAGAATGAACTAATCCATGAAAAACACTTAAAACAGGGCCTGGCACATAGTGATTTATCAGTATATGTTTGTGATGCTGCTGATGAAGATAATGGTGTTGATCAGTGACCAGTTGAGGTGTTGGAGATCACAGTGGTGGGCTGCTGAGACATAGGAGGAAGAATGACCAGAAATAGGATCTTGACAGAAAGGGGAGGAGACTTCGGGCTTAAAAACATAGTGAAATTGCTGACACGTTAGCTTCACCAGTGTGTGTTGTCTTCTGTCATTTTGTAAATAGTGGGATTTAGCTGTTTGATTTCAGAGCTAGAGGGAAGGCTCCTGGAAGCTACTGCAGATTCGGAGGATGAGGAAGGCCTCTCTCAGGCAGAGATACTTGAATTGAAGCTTGATGACAAGTAGGTTGGAACCAGGTTGTAAAAAAGCCTTATATACTTCGTGAAGAACTTTGGACTTTCCCTTGAAGCATGAGGAAATCATTGGTAGTTTTTAAGCAAGGATGTAATATGATTGATTACACTTGTATCAGAGTGGTGATTCTATGTGGAGGACAAATTGTACTATGATGAGATGGGAATTTTAAAGACTAATAGTCCAAGAGGAATCAAGGACAAGGGAATAGAGCTGGAGACCTTTCTGAATTCTGGTGCTGCCCTGCACATGGTAATTGACTGGAAGTGTGAAACAAGACATTCTACAGAGGGTCTTTAAAATGTGAGCCCCCTTATCTGAGCCACATACATACAGGCTTTTACTTTGTGATTTAAATGAATTTTTCCAGATGCTATGTCAGATACTTCTTTTATTTTAAAGTGCCCTTACTAAGAACAAAGTATCTTCCTTGGCATAACGTGGCATAGTGTAAAGATTAAAGGTTCTGGGGCCACATTGCTTGTGTTCAAATCCTATGTATGACTGAATAATTAAGTGACCTTGGCCTTTTTTTCTGATTCTAATACAGTCTGTGGCCCATGAGCCAAATCTAGCCCATTGCCTATTTCTGACCCCCCACATTGCCTGTTTTTTATAAATAGGTTTATCGGAACATAGACATGCTCATTCATTTACATATTTCTGTGGCTGGTTTCACTTTACAGTGGCATAGTTGAGTAGTTGCAAGAGAAGCTGAAAATGAGCCTGAAATATTTACTGTCTGGCCCTTTACAGAAAATGTTTGCCAATCCCTGGTCTAAACTAGCAATTCTTGGTAGTAGGAGGGAGGGAAGGGACTTATAATAGTTTCTAAGGGGTATCTGTCTTTGGAAAAATTGCCTTACTGGTAAATGACTGAAACTTTTTCCAAACTAGAATTGTCTTCACTAATTGTTACTTTTCAGTATTTATGCAAGAAGAGGAAGATATAATTAATCGGAAGAAGCAGCTTTGGAATCACCAACCTGGATGAACTGCTTGGTTGTTGGGAGTACTGTTAAAATGATAAGGGGCTTAAAATATTGGCTTTGCTGACCTAGGTGCAGAAGTACGCCTAGAGGGGCGCCTGGGTGGCACAGCGGTTGAGCGTCTGCCTTCGGCTCAGGGCGTGATCCTGGCGTTATGGGATCGAGCCCCACATCAGGCTCCTCCGCTGTGAGCCTGCTTCTTCCTCTCCCACTCCCCCTGCTTGTGTTCCCTCTCTCGCTGGCTGTCTCTATCTCTGTCGAATAAATAAATAAAATCTTTAACAAACAAACAAAAAAAAAAGTACGCCTAGAACCGGTGAAGCTGGAGAACTCTATAGCTCTTTATCTTTTAACAAAAAAAAAAAAGAAAGAAAAAACCCAAGGCAATGTAAAGATGAGATTTAGGTTTAAGGAAATTAGAAGGCTAATGTGGCAATAACTTGCAGGCCTCGAGGCCAGATAACCCTGTGAAGGGAAGGGTTCAGGGATCGTAAGGATACACAGGTAGAGCCCAAGATGCACCAAACTACATACCACCATATTCAGGACCTATCCCCTCCATGTTTTTACTTCAAGAATATTTTTCTGGTGGTTAGTGTATTGAGTGGCTGAGAGGATGGTGGAAACTTGTGTGAATTGCATCAGCAGGATTTCTGTTTCTGGCTGTTGAACTGATGACTAAGGAGATGGAATACTGGTTTCCTTTCTTTGTTTTAATTTGTTCAGGAACTACAGCAGAAAAGCCCTCTTTAGACTAACTTGGGTGAGAAGTGTGTGGGACCGTGTGTGCACGCTTGTGTATGTGTGTATCCACAGTTTTTTTAAAACTTTTCTCTCCTCCAGGTTATCCTACCTACAAAGAAAAAGTAAAGAAAAGGCCTGGGGGCCGCCCGGAAGTGATTTACAACTATGTCCAAAGACCCTTTATTCGAATGTCTTGGGAGAAGGAAGAAGGAAAGAGTCGGCATGTAGACTTTCAGTGTGTAAAGAGTAAATCTATCACCAATCTTGCAGCAGCTGCCGCAGACATTCCCCAGGACCAGCTGGTAGTCATGCACCCAACCCCGCAAGTGGATGAGCTGGATATTCTCCCTATCCACCCCCCTTCTGGCAACAACGACCTCGATCCTGATGCACAGAATCCGATGCTGTGATGCTGATGTTCCTTGAAACCATAGCATGCTACTCTTCACGGTGACGCTGCGCTCTCCTCACTCTGCACTGCAAGGCCGCTCTCTTCATCGTGAGATGCACATGACAATGTTTAGGATATTGCAGTGTAGGCTTTTTTAAAGACCAAAGGTAGCTGAATGGTTTTTTAAATGAGTACAACTCTAGCATCCTGAGGTTCCAGTTATATAAATGTATTTGTTTACCAGTAGGTTTGTGAAATTGGTTCTTTGTGTGGGGGACAGTCCTTTTTCACACATCTAGATATTTTCAGAAGTGGTGAAAATTGGCAGCTGGGGTATTTTGGAGCTTAGGTTGATATTCATCACACCCCGGATAAAATGTAGAATATTATATAGTTGCACTTTATAAATGGTGGTTAAATGGAACTGTTCAAGCCATTTTTATAGTTGTGATGCACAATATAACTGAAATAAGTGCTTCTATCAAAGTATTCCTTCAGTAAAATGTGTATAGCTTGCGGCCCATGATGGGCAAAAGAGTATTTATCATTGGGCTTATCGGAGTGATTTGGAGGAGATCCAATGCCCATATCTTATTTCTCTCCAGTGCCGTTTTCGCCCTTTTAGAGTGAGTCACATGCGGGAAGTGTGAACATCAGAGGTGGTTTATTATCCAGTCTGCCTTACCCTTAATCTGTTCAGATATTTATTTACTAATTTTTTTTCTTAAGAGTTATGGGATAGGAAGATGAAGTGTTGGCTCTTCATTTACTAAATGATTGTAAACTCAAGTTTTTCATCAAAATAAAATTCCATTGTTTTAATGTTTCTGATTAACTTTATAACCATCTTGACCAGATGCTTTGTCTCATAATTAGCAGATTTCCTGTCTTGTTGGTATTAACATAACTAGAAACTACCTAGTAGCTCATGGAACTCCTGATTTGTGTGTGAGGAAGCACTTAGATTGATTCCCTACGAATCCACAGTAGTGTTTGACTGAAAAAACATTTTCTAGTCAAACCTAAGAAGATGGGTGAAATAACTTTATGAGATTATCCTATAACCTCAAGTTTCAGTGTTTTGTCCATTATACTGTGTTGCTCTTCTTAGCAAACTATTTGTGCAAGTGCTTTTTAAAAAGATACTCTGGAAGGAAGTGGAAGTACTTAATGTGTGAAGCCACACCGTGAGCAGAGAGGAGACGAGTTGTAGGAAAGAAGCCCATTGAATTTGTATTCACAGGATTTGAAATTTGTGTTTAAGCAGTAACATCACCATACTAACATAAAATTGCAGTAATTGGGAGATTATTTTAACAGTACGGCTAGGCTACTAACAGGAAAATTATGTAAGTCCTGGAGCTGTTACTGAAGGCCAGAAAGGCACTGTAAATGTTATTGGCATGGATTGTCCTGAAACAGCCACAGTAGAAAACTGATCCAGCCCTGCAGCACATAGGATTTTTTTCTATTATTTGAAATGTGAACAGTATTTATAGAACAAGGGAAACATTTATTAAAAATATTTAACTGTCTAATACATTATACTTTAACCCATATTTATAGTAAAGGATTCTTACAAGGAAGAATAAACGGCTTTATGATACAATTAGTATAAGAAATATCCACATGGGGGACTTCTCTGTAGTGTAAAAACACCATACATCTGAAATGACCATTTGCATATAAAAGCTACCAATGATGCTTCTGTGCACGATGATTAAAAAATTCAACACAAACAGAATCCAAAATATACAATTAATGCAAGCTATCCACAGCTAGCCCAATAATCGATGATGAGGAAACACTGGAGCAGGCTTATTTCCACTTTGTCTGAAGTTACACATAGTAAGATTGACTTGTATCAATGGCTCTGAGATGGCTTTTATGAAGACAGTACATAAAAGCTGTTCTCTCCTTATCCAGTAAGCTTCACAGACTGTAAAACTCCACCAGTAATGCACTTTGATACTGCAGCTGTTGCCAAAGCAACATGTAGTGTTTACAGCGGCCAAGGCAAGTCGCTAAAGTCAACAGGACCACCCAGTCCAGCATCTGCTTCCAAGAGACTCATTATGACGGCCATTGCTGCTTCATCATTACTGGGACTACTTGAGCCTTGGTCGTTTTCTATCATGTCTATGCCTATGTGAGGGTTCTCACCTGTAGGAGGAGATAAAGACCGGTCATAATACCAAAACATGTTAAACTTGAGTAAGCAGTTCCTAAACACACTTTTGTTAAGAAATGTACTTAACAAGAAGGTGGGAAGGGCGGAGGAGACTGCTTTTGGGGCTGCATTGCCATAATTTATTTTCTTAACTTTAGTGTGTTTCAGAGAGAAGAACCAACTTTCTAGAAACAAAGCACTTAAAATGCAATAACGATTAAAGCATTTGAGTTTACCTCATTTTAATATTCTGACATAACCAGTTACAAGGAGGAGCATACAGAAGGAAAGACAAACAGGAAGGTAGGGATTAGGGGAAAAAAAAATCCAGAAAGACAAATAGAGAAAAAGATGGCTGAGATGGGAGAAGCAAACTCTTTACCACTTTTAATACCCACTGAAATACTTATTGATCATCCTTCCAGGCTTAATATCTGAACCTTCATTAGCTCTCCCAATGAAGGGCTGATGGCCCACACGGGAAAAGCCTGTAGCCAGGCTGCTGGAGTCTCCTTTCGAGTTCCAGGGACAAATCTGGAGGCCCCCCCACCAGAACTCAACCATTAAATTCAACTTTGAGGTAAAGTTTTAAACACATTTTAAACAAATTTTAAACCTTTAAACTTAGTTCTTAAAAAATTTATCTGGAACTAGCTTGTTTTATTCATTCAGTTCTTAAAACAGACTTTATGCCCGATGTTACACAAGCCCATTGTAGTGGAAAGGGGTAATAATGCTACTTACCGAGAATAGAGGAGCTCTCAGAGTATGGATAACCTGGGTTTTCCTGAGCCTGCCCCGGTAGTAGGCCACTGGAAGGAATGTCAGGAGTCCCTCCATTTAAAATCTACAAACAGAGGAAGTTTTTCATACCATCAACAGTTCCAGCCAGTACTGTACTCAAGATCATCAAGAAAACGAGGCACGTTGAAAAGAGAAAGATAGGTGGAAAGTGTTCAGTTTCCCGTTGGATGATTTCAAACAAGAAACTGTTACAAATGGTCACAGTAAGAAAAACCTCTTCCCAAAATATTTTCTCTGTATGATTCAGCCCACACGGGCACTTTAAAGTCTGTGGATCACCTTATTCGCAGGACTGAGGCCAAGGACTCAATTACCTTGGTGACTGGTTAGAGTTTAGGAGAGGCAGTGATTCAGGTCTTGCCAGGAGGTGGCATTACAAATTTATTTCCGCACGCCAGCTTTTTGGTAGGGAAACCTTTAAGAATTGAGAACTCCAAAGAATTTTTGTTTATATATACTATATCAATAGTCACTATATTTGAAGTTAAAATAAATTTTTTAAATCTAATAAACCTATTAGATGTTCATGAATAGCATTTTAATGAAAAATAGCTTTTCTAAAAAAGCAAAAAGAAATGTCATCATTTTACCTTTTTTTTTTTTCCAAATCAAATGTCTGCCTTAATAGAATTTAACAGGATTATCATTTTCTTCAGTCTGTTTAGATGTTTGATTGACGTATATGAAGGAAATCAGGTATGTAGCTGGGAAAGGGAGGTTCCTTTTAACAGCCTTTTCAAACAACTCTGGTATTCTTTGATATTACATCAAAACTCAATAAGTGGAAGTTTCTTAAACATTAGGTGCAGTGTGGAATCTGAAACCATATCAATGAAATTCTATACTCGGTTATATAAAAATCCACTGGTATACCTTTGCATGATTTTGAAGTATCTTGCATTGGTCATTTGGAAAACACTGGCTGATTTAGGCAGATCTAAATGTTGACCCATTTCATTACACCTCAGAACATTTCATTATACCTCACTGTTGAAAGGTATTTCTGATGATGAGGTAATAGTAAGTTTTGGGAAGCTGTTGAGTTCAAAGCAGCAGATACAAGTTTTCCAAAAATTTTAATTTTTGCTTGAAAGCTAAAGTTTTATCATGGGCAACAATTACTGTCACCTGTCCTCCTTGAACTCACCAGTTCATTTGTTTTCAAGAAAAGGTATGCTAAATACCCAAGTCTGAACAACCACAGTTTGCAATAGTAAAAATGGTGTCCTTTGACAGAAGCAGTTCATTGAGCTCCTAACTTGGCTCTGTGAGTGCTTTTCCTTGAGACAGCCATTGTACTTCGGTGTGCGGCACAAGTGCTTTACGCATAATTTCCGTTTTGTGACAGTGTTAAAAAGATTTACTCAACGGTTTTATAAACTATTTTTACTGCTTATTAAGGACATCCTTAAATGAAACTGGCCTGAATTTTTGTTTTTTTTATCGTGAGTATACAGTGGTGAAGAACACACTGACTACTAGGGCAGGTTGGTACCACTGCCATGATTTTTGCAAAAGCACCAGCGCTTTTGCTCAGCGCTACTTTTAGCACTCTCAGTTCATGTATCAACACAGTGAGGAAAAAAATGCTTTAGATTATGAAAATAATTTTGCCCTTGCAGATCCCTGAAAGGATCTCGACCCCTCAACACCAGGTAACTGCTGCTTTAACTGAACCTACCTTAGTGCCTCTGGTTGTCCAGACTCCCAGAACCTAGGAGGTTCATTTAGAGCCTCGCTTTTTTAGCTTGACGCTGAATGAACTGCCCACTTTAAAAGTGACTGGAAAGGGCTGGAAGCATGGGGCCACCTTTACTGTCGTGGCTTTGGTACAATGCTGCCGTCATTTCTAACTCCCATCTTGTTTAAGCTACTCTTACAAGTCCTGTGGCTGAAGTCAGAATGTATTCAGAATTCCTTCCCTCAGACCCGTTTTTATAAGCCCAAAGAAGAAAATTTTTTCCTTAAATGCCTCAAAAATACTTGGGGCTTTGTGATGTAGAGTATAGTATTAGATCTCTGAAGCTGTTGGCGTAGAAAGAATCAAAAGTCAAGGGACCTAAGTTTGGGGCTATACTTGTTGAATGATTGGCCCAGCATTTAATATTTGGGACCTTAGATTTTTGTCACCTATAAAGTTGGGAGGCTGAGAAAATGTATATAGAAGTTCCCTGAGTAATATTTAAGCACCATACTGGAGTGATAACCTTTCAAAACAGTGGTGGGATTCTTGGTAATACCAGGAAGTCAAGTGTCTAAAAGCTGAACTGTGAAGCAGCGAAGGGGGAACCACCCCAAGGAGATGATGGATCCAATATGGAGGAAGGACCTAGGGATGTAACAAGAGAACAGGCCTAAGAGAAAAACCTGTAAACGGACTGGGGATGTACCAAGCCTAGGCTTTAACTGTTGATGCTATCTTCTGAGTCATTACCAAAAGCCAGGCACTTTCACATATATCACCTCATAACAGGACTTAATATACAAAGATGCTGAGCGTCCTAACCTACAGTAGCCCTGTTATAAAACAAAACTAGGGCTAAATAATTATATAGGGTCGCAGCTAGCACATGGCAAGGCCAGGCTTCAAGCCCAGGTCTATCTTTCATTGATCACTCTTACCCATTAATTTATTGACTTTGAAACCTTTGGTGGGGGGTAGAGTCAAAACGTATTTTCAAATAGAAATTTTTACAGAAGATTCATATATAAAATAGAGCCACCCTGGTAGAAGCAGGAGTCCTGACCTTACCCTCTTTACTCACCAACCACCATTGCCCCATCCTACCTGGCAGCACCACAGTCCTGGTAACCTGAGCCTCAGAAAAATGCAGTTCTGAAAACCCGTATCCTGCTTTTGATACACTCTGTGTTCTAGGAGTCCTGTTTATGTAAATTACAATATTCTTTCCCTCTGTATGTTTTGGGAGGTAGGGGAAGGAAGACCATGTCCAAAGATGCTGGGTCATCCTAACCTGTATTAACATCAGGCACTACAATTTGCGATTTACAATTAACATGGCACTACCCTTGTAAATTCTCTGGCAAAGATGAACACAGATGAGTGGTTTCTAAGCTTACAGATGGTGTAATCTTCTAGCCAACTCTTCATGAGGGCTGGCGACTGATACAGTACTTGTACCCAGTGCTGTCCTAGCTCAGGAGACCCAGGCAGCAGACCCCCCATGTATTCTGCAGCTGCAAAGGCATGGCTTGCTTTCCAAAGCACCAAAGTGCTCCTGCCAGTATTACTGTTTCCCATTCCTGCACTAGAGACTAATGATATTTTCTCCCTTGAAATTTCTTGGCAGAGAACTAGATAGTTTTTTTGTGTGAGGTACTCACTAACCCTTCCTTCATGGGAGCTCTTGAATTGCTCCCTCAATGCAATGGCCTCCCCATTCCTTAGAACATGCTTTCTGCCTTGCCCTATTCACATGAAATAAATCCAATAAGGATATCAGCAAGCCTCTCTAGCCCCACCCGTATGCTTTATACCTAAACTCACACAGATGCATTTACTTAAAAGAGGGTCCAACTTGTTTCAGCAACCACAATGGTAATTACATACTCCCATCCCCAACATTTTAGAACTTGGGCAAGAGGCTCTCCGGATTAAGAAGTCTTAGAGTCTTCAGCCTTACCTTCTTGCCTCCTGGAGAAGAGGCATCAGGGGGAGGTGTACTTGTGATATTTAATGGGCTGGAGCCACAACTGGAAGGGGATGACCCTCTTATTCTGTCAGAGAAAAGAGGAGTTAGTTATATTGTGTTTCCTTTTCTTCAGTGGGATGTGAGGGGTGGGGACTAAGGAGGAGGAAGAACTAGAAGAGGGATCGGCAAACTTTTTCTGTAAAGGGCCAAACAGTAAAACTACCCAGGCTCTGCAGGCCATATGGTCTTGATCCCAACTACTCAAGTCTGCCGTTGTAGCTTGAAAGCAGCCACAGACCATATGGAAATGAACAGGTGTAGTTGTAGTCCAATCAAATTATGTTTATAAAAACAGGCGAGAAGCTGTATTTCTCCCACAGGCGCCTGATCTAGAATGTAGTCCCTGGAGTCCAGCATCTCACTGACAAAGCCCTTGGTTTAGGGTTTGGATTTCGTGTTGCTGCGTTTCAAGTAAGTGGCCAGCTTCATTTCTTATAGAACCCAGATCACAGAGCTGGAAATTCAGAAGTTCAGCCTCTATCTAGAACTAGAAACCACAGCAAGTGAGATTTATCCTCTTCCCTACAAATACTTTTTAGCTAGTGAATACTCTTAGGAAACGGAAGGTGCTGGGGTGACTCAGCTACACCTAGGAAGTAGCCTTGCACTAGTAGTAGTAATAGGAGTAGTAGGGCAGCTGTTCCCGCGGTCTTCGAAAGCAACAGGTGACGAAAAATGGGTTCAGACCCTCTCAGCTAGTAGGTTTCTCAGTATAGGAGATGAAAGGAGAGAAAGCCTTAGAACACTCGTCAGGCTGAAGGAGCTCAGGAAACGAAGCCACAGCCTGGTGATGAAGCCGGAGTAAGGTGGCAGCTGTGTGACCCCCAGGCCCGTAGCTTCTACAGGGATGAATGCGGCTGCTGGGTTACCCAGGCAGCCCGCTCAACCACTCAGCAGTCCTCTGGCCATTGGCCTGTGTTACCTAGTTCTGTAGACTTGGGAGTGAATAAGCTTTCTCTCTCCTGGATCATAAGCTCCTCCAAGGCCGGGTGCAACTGTATTCCATGCACTCAGCATACACGGTTGGGTACTAATCACTTACTAAAAAAATTGCTGAATGTATCCCATCTTCCTTTACTTATGTCTATGAAATGACTATTGTCCCAGGTTCCCCATCTTGGGATTGCCTTTTCCTTGTTATTTCATCTTCTAGTCCTTAAATTACTGATTTTTCTTTGGAACAGTATCATCACTGAGGGATGGGCCTCGTTCCTGGGTTAGTAAGCACACTCACCTTCATCTCTTCCTATTCCAATCCAACTTCCATAATGCTTATTAGCACAACATTTTGGACATCTGCTCAGCATCCTACAATGAATGGGGTCTTATTTTTTTTTTTCTTGTCTAAACTTTTCAGCATTATTTATTAGGATTCTTAGCAATCTCCCTTCCTTGCTTCAGCTCACGCATGCTCCCTTTCTTCTATTATCGTAAAGAAAATAGACTTCTCACAGATTGTAAGGTCCTTGAGGTCAACACTGTTCTTGGATGGTTTCAAGCAAAGCACAGCACGTGTAGTGGCCGGTAAGAATCTGATTATCACTGCACACTGCCCTGACGTCGTCCTGAAGTAGACCCGAGGGGTCATATTTATCATTCCCATAGTGTTGGAACAGAACTGTCCTGCCCACTGGGATAAGAGCCCCTCTATGGCCGACTAGAAAATAAGACCACCTTTCAATTCTCCTGAGAGAATCCAGTGGCGGCAGGGAATAATTTTTCCCTTTTCTTATTAAGTTCCATGAAGTATGCATTCCTAAGGACCCAGTTACTACCCTCTCCATTCCCCAAATTCAGATGAGCGTGTAACTGCTTCCCTTAGTCACTACTCTTAAAGACTCAGATGTAATAATTTTTGAGCACTTACCATATGTCAGTTTCTGTTCTAGGAACATTCCTAAGACTTCTTACACTCCTAAAGCAATCTTTGGGAGATAGCTATCACCCGCCTTTTATGGCTTAATTAACAGAGACCAGGAAGTTAAGTGAACCCTTAAGCACAGCCAAGTAGAGGCCCAGAACTCAAACCCAAGTAAGCTACTTCCCCTCTTTCGTATGGGAAAGCAGCCCTCTCAGGAGGGCTTCTGCTTGGTTTCTATTACTAAAGCTAGGCAGCTATTCGACTAGAAGCAGCTAATGTTTTGTCAAGGCCCAGATCACGGACTGTCGCCACTCCTGTAGTCCTATAATGTTAGTGTTCATCCATCCTCATTAGCCCCTTGTCATAATACAAAGTAATAAGAAAGTTGAGTCTCCCAAAGAATTCCCTTTAACTCTGGCCTGTTTGGGTTTCACTCTTTCTTTCAGGCAAGATTCCTCAATCTTGGCATCACTGGCATTTTGGACTGGAAAATTCTTTGTTGGGGGTGGGGGGAGATGGGAGGGAGGCTGCCCTGGGTACTACAGGATGATTATCAAGCAGCGTCCCTGGTCTCTATCCACTGGGTTTTTAGCAGCAACATCCTACCCAGTATGGCAACCAAAAATGTCTCTAGGATTACAAAACACCCCTTGGGGGGCAAAATGCCCTGGGTGGAGAACCACTGGGTTAAGGGAGCAACTGGAAGGTGTTACTTGCCTGTGGATCTCCATGATTTCTTCAGCAATCATTCGACCTATTTTGCCTGCCCCAGCCCTGGTTCCCCCTGGAATCCCTGGAACAGTGGGGTGGGTCCTCTTTGGGCCACCTACAACAAAGGAATCTGAGAGTGGGAAAGGGGAACCGAGGAAGAAACGCTATTATGAGTTAAAACCAGTTCATCTTGTGGTCCATTTGAAGTTCAGCCTCAGGGTTATGCCCTAAGGGACAGCAGAGCCGCCGCTTGTCAGGAAAAGGCATTTCAGCAGAAGGCTCAAGTCTGCGTCCAGGATCAGAGACCAAAGCAAAGCATCTAATTCCCCTCCCGCACGCCATGTCTGTTTACTGACGACCACGGTACTGCAAGCCAGGGCCACAGAGGCAAGTCAGCAGCTCTGCCCTCAAGGAGCTCACAGTCTAACAGGGAGACAAAAAGACGAACAATGGCTGGAACGAAGTGTGGCAAGTTTGACAGATAAGCACAAGGCACCGAACTCCTCCAGGGCCAGGTGCAGCTTCCTGGGAAAGTTTAACTCAGAGCTGAGTCTTGAGAGAGGAGGAGAAATTAGCTTCGCAGAGATCAGGTGAGGAGGGGAAGACATTCCACGCACAGCCACCAATATACGCAAGAGCACTGAGGGAGGACGAAGCTTGGGAGACTACTCCGAGAAATTCCTCATGAATGACGATGGAGGAATGACAGATGAAACTGGAGGAGCTACCAATCAGATCATGAAAGGTCTTGGATGCCACATTAACGGATCTGGACGGGATCCAGAGGATACGGAGTGCCAAAGCACTTCCCACAGAAAAGGCACTTAGACTGGGTTACTGGAAAGTCCACTGCATGGAGAATGAACAACAGTGGAGGAAGGGGGTTGGGTGGGGGAGTGACAATGGCGTTAGAAAATTCTCTGCAATGATCCACGTAACAGAGGGGAGGGAGATGGAGAAGTCTAAGAGGTAGAAGGGACAGGATTTCGTGTTCGGATAGAACGGGTGAGAAGGAAGAGTCAAGGTTTCTGCAACCAGAGGAGGGAATGCAGAAAATCGGTTTGGAGATGCTGAATTTCAGGTGCTTTTGAGACTCCCGGTGCCTCTGTCCAGGAGGCAGTTGGAGAGACAGACCTAGAGCTCCAGAGACAGACCAGATGTAGCAGTCACTGGTGGAGAGGTGGGGACTGAAGGAAGCCATGCAAGCATTGGTAGTCCCATGGAAGGATAAGTCAAGTGCAGAGAGCAGGGGCTGGAGCCAAACCCGGGAGGGAGCCCCGCTTGGTATGGCACATACCCTGGTGCTGACAGACACCCTCCTCCCACTACAGGAGCCAGTGACAGTCACCAAAAGGCACCATATCCCAGTCACTGGGCAACATGGAGGAAAGCCCAAAAGGAGCAGGGAGTTTGCTGTTTCAAGGGCTTCCAGGGTCCAGGCAGCCTCAGGAAAAGCAAAAATGAGCTCCCAGTATCCAGGCTCAACAGAGAATGTGAGAGGACAACGTCCTTACTGCTCATCCCTTATAAGGCCTCCTTTCTTCCATAAGAGATGGGGGTGGAGAACACCAGCTACTTGGGGAGAGGGTACACTGGCCACAAGCAGCTTCTCACGGGCAAGCCCCGATGCCCCTGCAGTCCATAGTTACCTTCTCCAGAGGGCAGCATGCTGTCCATGCTGTGGGGGGACGCTGTGAGCTGCGGGAAGGTTGGGTCCCCGCCTTCCAGGACGTTGGCTCTGTGAACATCCCAGCAATAAGGAAACATGAGTCAGGCCTGCTCAGAACCACGCACCTTTCACCTTGGCCAAGGTGTCCGGTGTCCACTCTGGACCTGGACAGGCCAGGAAAGGAAGTGTCTGTCTGAGTGGCTCAGCAGGTCTCCTCGCTGCTTGAGAACATGACGGACAGCATCCCGGCCTGTGGCCTCACTGCCTGCCCGGGCCTTCCTGGTCTGTACGGGACACAGTCCAGCAGAGAAGGTGACTGTGGCCGCCCATGATCATCGCTACGAGGCCTCCTCTCCCGCCAGTCTGCAGGGGCACCTCGCCCCAGCCCCTCGGCTCTAGCCACAGGTGGGGGTCTGGACACCATGGGGAAGGAGACGTGCGGAGCAGTTCTTGCCAAAGAGCAGGTCCTTCCCTTCTCACCTAGCAGGTGGCAGCCTCTGAGGCAGGCTTCCGGCTGACAGCACTGGGGCTGCCAGCCTGGTGGGCACGGACACCCGGCCATCCTTGGCCAAGGCTAGTCTGAATGGGCACCTGCGTGAGCCTTGCACGACGGTCAACCCTTCCCTGCACGGCAGTACCAGGGGCGCCCAGGGTGCAGGCCCCCAGAATTCAAAAGCTAACTGCTGCATTGGGAAGGGAACGGTGCTGTCTCCTGGAGCAATGCCACAAGCCGGGGCCTGCACGGGATACGTATGGAAACATGTTCTTTGTTAGCAGCCCCTTTGGCCTCTGCCAGTCCTGAGGCTTCACAGGGTATTAGCAAGGTAGCATTAAAGGCTGTGATACTGGCTGCTGCCTGTACCCGCCTTCCCAGGTCAAGAGCCCCAGGCGTTTCTCTTTGAAGCAAGGGAGCTTCTGATACAGGGAAAACACTTACAAAACAACGGTGTTGGTTGAGACAATGTATTCTACTTCCTTGGTCCAAGGGTTCATGAAACTGAACCACCGACTCCGCAGTGTGATGAAAGAACCATCTTTGATTTTAAACTTATAGCAATTAGTCGTAATCTTTTCTCTTGTCTGTAAAACTGAAAATGCAAAGAAGCCATGAGTAGGATTCCCACAGACCAACATACTAAACTAACCAAATCCTGCCTCGTGCTCGGGCCCGGGGCCATCACCGTGTAGTAAGCCAGGGGAGCGGGCACTCGGAGAACACACAGTGTCTGAGGGTTTGATTCGGGGCCTTTGAACTCAGACTCTCCTGCTATTGTTCCCTGCATGAAATGAAGGCTCCAGGGAATAAATGACTGCATTATCGACCTCTGACTGGGATCAGCTTTGAAGGGAGCAACAAACCTCCCAAGGGCCCAGGTTCTTTTCCCATCACAAAGCCTGACGGCGAACAGCACTTTTAGGACATCTGAATCCAGGGAGGCCACTCACCTATTCAAACTTCATTCTTTTATGTCACAAACACCTAACAAGCACCTTTCACGTGCCAGGCACTGGAGATAGAGGGGAGACAGCATGGGACCCCTGCCCTCAGGAAAGGAATGAGAGGCAGCTACGCAGGGGAAGAGATCAGAGCCTCGAGGAAGGAGGGAAGAACCCAGCAGTGCCCGGCGAGTGGCAGGGCCTGGTGGGGGCAGGAAATGAGAGGTCTCTGATGCCCCTGCAGGCAGGGATGGGGTGGGGGTGAAGCTGAAGAAGTGGGTTAGGGTCACGAGGTGGAAGGTCTTGAATGCTGGTCAAAGGTATTTGGCCTTGAGTCTAAAGGCAGGAGGTGTAAGCAAGGATGTGACATTATCAAGCTTCATCTGTTGGGGCATAGACAGGACAATGCTGGAATGTGGAAGGTGGGGCAGAAGGGAGCAAGGAGCCTGACAGGAGTCTCCCACAACTACAGGCTGGGCACAAGGGCCTGAGCTAGGGCTGGAGTAGCGGAGGTGCAGAAAGGGGCCTCTTTGGAAACGCACGTCTGAGGGCAATGAACAGGACAATGAGGGAAGGAGTCAATACTGGCTCCTCTCTCGAGAGGCTGGTATGTTCCGGTGCCATAAGTCAAGAGGAAAATACAGGAAACACAGCAGGATTTTATGGAAAAGAGAATCAGCTCTGTTTGAGCCAGACTAAATCTGTATAGGGTCCGTGTAACAAGAACAAGAGATGCTTTCCAGAAACTGCACTGTCCTATGTACAGGAAAGTGCTAGGCAGTCCAAGGTGGGTTCACTGTAAGGGGATAAACAGGGCCCGGGAACATCAGCCTCTTCTCCTCAGACATGTTTTGGCCTGAAGAGTCCTGGGCTGGCTGACTCCCACATCACTGGGGGCAGATTTCTCGGGAACCTTTATGTGGACTAGTCTCGAAGCTGGGGGACACTTAATCTTAAGACCTTTTGTACAGCCTAGCTTACCTTGCCTGTGACATTCTGCAAGATGTCCTATGTCATCTTGGTGAAAATATTCGTAACATGATGTGCCTAGAAGTTCTTGTGGTAAATATGCCAAAATAGCTGTTGCCCTAGAATTTTTTAAAAAAAGAAACAGTTATTCAGACAATTAACAGCATCTCTGCCGTGGATGAACCCCGCTGCGCTGACGAGGACAAGGTCCAAGCTGGGTGGATGTATTTTTTTCATGCAATTGAACTTACCACCACCATAAAAACAGAGGGAAGAGAGAAAAGAAGCCTTTCAAAGGGGCCGTTATCCCAAGAAAGGAAACTTAAAAATGGTAACTCTATTAGTCAGATAAAAATGTGATAGAAACCCAAACCCCAGGGCGAAGCTTCTCCATTTTACTACATTTTTTTTAAAAGATTTTATTTATTTATTCGACAAAGATAGAGACAGCCAGCAAGAGAGGGAACACAGCAGGGGAGTGGGAGAGGAAGAAGCAGGCTCATAGCGGAGGAGCCTGATGTGGGGCTCGATCCCATAACGCCAGGATCACGCCCTGAGCCGAAGGCAGCCGCTTAACCGCTGTGCCACCCAGGCACCCCCATTTTTTTTTTTTTAATCAGAATGACCAAATATTAGAATCTCCAGTGGCAGGGGCTACAAGGGCCTTGAAAAGTGGCGGTGTCCTTTTCCTGCATGTAGTGACTGGTTCTAACAGCCAGAAAACTTCTCAGCCTGTGAATATTCTCAAGGAGGCCGCAGAGGGCAGCGGGGAACTGGGCACATCTGGGTGCTCAGCTCAGGCCAACTACCACTCAGCTGTGAAGGGGAGGCGGCCAGTCCTCAGGCGGGGCCCCAGTTCCCCACCCAGAAGAAGGAGACTGGACTAGATGAGTGTTGCCGCAGATCTTTCTGCAGTGGCGTCGCTCTCGGCCTTGGCCGTCAGCCTCACGCAGCTCCCGAGCACCTACAGTACGGCTAGTGAGCCCGAGGAACTTTTAACAGTTTTAATCAAAACTTCAACAGCCTTATGAGATTACCATAGCCGACGACCCCTGCATCCAAGAGCTCAGGACTAGATCATTTTTTCCAAGTCCTACGTTCCAGAATTCCAATCACAGCCGTGGTCCTGAACATTCCACACGTGTTCAGACAACATCCTATGCCTACCATTTCTCTCCTGGCCACGGACACTGAACCCTGGCGTCGTCTACTTAACTGTCTCTACATTCCGAAGAGTGTTAAGGAGAAAATCTCTGTATTTATAATGATATTCTAAAGGGTCTCTCTCTCTTTTTTTTTTTTTTTTTTTAGCAGAAATCCTCATCACTTCCTTCTTTCTTTACTCTGAGGAAAGCCAGCTGAGGGCCCAGGCTGCTCTGCTGTACTCAGAGGTGAAAATCTTGTACCATTATTGTTTGAGGGTCATACGAAGACTCTTACCTCTGGTCTACAAAAACAAACTTCCCGTCTATTGCGTGCCGAGACACGTACTCCATAGATTTCACCCTGATTTCCCCGTTCACCGGCTGCGGAACCACGTGAGAATGCAGGCGTCCGATGGCGACAAGGCAGCTGAGGTTACAGCCCTCGTTGTCTGGCTCGCTGTCCTCGTCCAGCCCCATCTTTGTGGGCGGCCAGCTCTTCAGGTACCCTGTGCTATGGATGGTGCAGAAGCTCTTTCGATCTGCTAGAAAGCAAAGTCCGCGGTCAGTGTCAGGACGGCTCTGGGCAAGCAGGCACGGCCGCCTGTGGAGGGCTGGGATGCGGGAAGGGAAGCAAACAATAAACACAGCTTTACTCTCCGGAACGGAGAATCCAGGGAGCGAGGAAGACACAGAAGTGGACGGCTATCATCCAGCATCATCCGTGCGGAGCAGGGCTGGTTATGCCCAGGGCACCACATACACCAAGGAAGGAGTATCTCTACCCGGGGAGAGGAGGGCTGCCCAGGAAAAGTGGGTAGGAGGTGGATCAAGAAGGAGGAGAGCTGGCTCAGGGACTAGAACATGAGAACGTCGAGAAGGTACAAAGCGCAGAGGCTTGTCCCGCACAAGAAACAACCGAGAGCCCCGCGTGGTGGAAGTGGAAAGGGAGAGGCGGGAGGGGCTGGAGACAGAGCTGGAAAGGCAAGTCGGGGCAGATTACTGGGGTCTTAGACTGCTTGCTAACAAATGTGTGTTTATCAGACAGGGAATGGAGAGCTTCTAAAGGTATTTAAGTGGGGAAACAGCAAAAGCAAATCGGGGTTTGGACACTCCAGGAGCAGAGCGATAGGGAAACTGGAAGAGTAAGGAGCAGGAGGAAAGACAAGCAGGAGCTGAGACAGCAGGACAGGAGGAGGGCTGGCCTCTGTACCGCAGGGAGGGTGACGAGGCGGGGAAGCACCCAGGAGAAGTTCCTGGGAACTCTTGAGATTCAGTACGAACATCAAAACATTTGGTGTGAAAGAAAGACAATGGAGGGGACTCCAACTTTTTTGGATTGAATATTTGCTGCTGCTCACGGACTCAGGGAAGGGAGAACAGAGAGCATGCTGTAGAGAAGAGGGAGAAGGATTTCGCCTCGGGGCACGCTCAGTGTAGACCGCCTGTGGATCTCAACAACAAACATATCCTTAGGGAGTGTTGACGAAGCCGCAGGGCGTACTCGTTACTGGGAAACTGCAGAACCCATGCGACGCGCCCACAGGGAGTCTCCAGTCCGTGGGGGAGACAGACGTCAAACAAGTGACCGCACGAGTAAGGCACAGGCAACTGCGGGAACGCGCTGGCGCAGTGAGCGCGGACACGGACGCCCAGCTCTCGAGGACCAGGCCAGCGAGCCGGCTGCAGGGAGCCGGGGGGGCCGGCGTTCCGTCACTGGGCAGCGTGGCCCAGCTCTCGAGGACCAGGCCAGCGAGCCGGCTGCAGGGAGCCGGGGGGGCCGGCGTTCCGTCACTGGGCAGCGTGGACGGAGACCTGGGGCGGAAAGGGGCCGAGGCATCGACGGGAAGTCGGCCCAGCTGAGCACACGGACTGGCAGGGGGTGGAGGGTGCACGGTCACGGACTCTCAGCTTCTCTCCGAGAGCCACGGGGAACACTGCAGGGTTTTCAACAGGCAACCGACAGAAGGATGTGCTTCAAAAAGATCATTGTGGCTGTCGTGTGGAGAGATGGCAAGTGTGAGGAGCGTACTTCACCAGGGGGTGAGCGCGGAGGGGAGCCTGGATCCGAGGGATACGGTCAACAGGGCGGTGGATACACGCAGTGAGGTGACTTCATGGTGGCAGGACTTTGTCACCGACCGTATGGGGAGAGGGGGTGAACTGGGCCCCAGGCGCCTCCCCAGCTTCCAGTACGTGCAACTAGATGCCGGCGGGGCCACTGACGCGGGGAGAAGCTCGGTGGTCGCGCTTACACAGATCATGTTTGAGATGCCCTTGGGAAGAGCGGAGCGGGCAGATTTAGGAAGAAGTGGGTTTAAGGATCCAGAGTGTGAAAGAAAAGTCTGTGCTAGAAATACAGACTTGGACGTAATTGGCATACACGTGGCACGGCAAGCTAAGGGAGTAGATGACATTACCCGTGGGTCAAGTGTAGACAAAGGTGGCTCAGGACAGACGAGGAGCCAGCAAAAGGAAGTCGGAAGAGGGCCTAGCACGGCAGAGGATGGGGGAGACGAGAAGAAGGAGGTTTCGTGGAATCCTAGGGGAAAGAATACTTGAAGATGGAAGAAAAATGAAGTGGCCATTGTGTCCAGCAAGAAGAAAGTCCTTGGTGAATTGAGCAAGAGTCCTGTCGGTGGACCGGCGGGATGCTCAGGGAGCAGGTGGCATCTTTCTCAACCACATTAAAACGAACCGACTTTACATGGAGGAAGCTTTCCCATGAATCTGCCGTCACTGTGACACCACCAGCGCTTTCCTGTCTCTCCTCCCTTGCGGCCCTACCCTCTGGGGGAGAATGGCACTGGCTGCAGTCCTGCGATCTGCAAGCGACTGTGGAACCAATGCCCTGCTGAGCACCCCAGTGCACAAAGCCAGCCTCCCTGGATTAGGATATTATTATTATTATTATTAAGATTTTATTTATTGGAGAGAGAAAGCACAGGAAGGGCAGGGAGAGAGAATCTGAAGCAGACTCCACGCTGAGTGCCAGAGGCCAGCATGGGACTCGATCCCACGACCTTGAGATCATGACCTCGGCCGAAACCAAGAGTCAGACGCTTCACCGACTGCGCCCCCCAGGCACCCCCCTGCCTCACTGTATTAAGATTTGAAAGAAGTGACATGGTTACCTTTTTTCTTTGAGCAGGTAGAGGGGAAATCCTTGTCTTCCACCTTTACTGAAGGCCTGTTACACTTCATCCTACAGAAGAAAGAACGTCGTGCTCCAGAACATAATCGAGATGGCCCAGGGGTTATATCTGTTTTAACTGGAAGTCCAGCTGCAAATCAACACACAAAATGTGATAAACTGAGAGTAGTATTATCTGTCAGGAGGGGGAGTGTGACCTTGAAGAAAGCCTCTTCTTTCCTGCCTCACTGTTTTACAATGGCCACACCATTCCTCCTCAGTTTAGGCTGTAAAAGGTGCCATGTGGGGAAATGGGTCGTCAATCTGGAAATGTTTCCAGATCACCTAAACGCGGCTACCGGGAGCAGGAGCAGGACCACGATCCCGCTAGGAGCACGGGCTACTGGTCTACAGACCGTGTCAGGGACAACGCGCGCCCACCATGGGGGCGACCATCAGAGGAGGGGACCCTGCCCCGGGCTCCTGCTTGGTGTCACCCCTCCAGCCTCCCCCCCCCATCTTCTCCGGAATGCTCACGGCCCCGCCCCGCCCTGCCCCGCCCCTGCTCGGCTTCCTCCAGCCGCACAGCGGGCTGTATGCACCCAGAAATCGTTTTCACTGCTCGGTCACACAGTAATTCATCCCTTCAAACCCACCTCAGCTGTCAGCTACTCGCTGATGCCTGTCGGCGCGCCCACATGAGAACGACTCCCCTGTTCTCTACACCTGGTACTATTTCTACGGTGGTACCTAGTACGCAGGGTGCTGTCTCCTTGACTATATGGTGAGAGCCTTAAAGGCAAGGACCAAACATCACCTTTTTTTCCTCACGCCACTACCAAAAATCGCCAGGGCCAGACTATAAAAGGTAACAGTCACCAGGGGCCGCGCTGAACTTTTAGGACGAGGGGTGCCTTGAACTATCAGGACACTGACCCTGTGCCTACTGTGTGCCAGGAACTGCCCCACGGGCTTCATGTATGTCAATACATGTCATCCTCACAACAGCCCCATGAAAGAGGTACTATTTTGCAGATAAGGAAACGGAGGCACAGAGAGGTTAAGTAACTTGCTCAAGGTCACAGAGCTGGAAAATGGTGGAAGCAAGACACGGGCCTGGCAATCTGAGTCCAGACTCCACCGCATTCTTTTTTTTTTTTTTTTTAAAGATTTTATGTATTTATTCAACAGAGATAGAGACAGCCAGCGAGAGAGGGAACACAGCAGGGGGAGTGGGAGATAAAGAAGCAGGCTCATAGCGGAGGAGCCTGATGTGGGGCTCGATCCCAGAACGCTGGGATCACGCCCTGAGCCGAAGGCAGACGCTTAACCGCTGTGCCACCCAGGCGCCCCAAGACTCCACCGCATTCTTAACTGCTGGAGGCCACAGCTGCCACAGGACTGACGGGAGGAGGGCTACAGGGCCTCGCGCAGGAGGCAGAGGAGCGGACCGACAGCAGGAAGCGGAAGGATGTGAACGGTGGTTCCACGGCTAAAGGAGGAAGCCAGGAGGGGGAGCGACTAACGAGGAACCACTTTGTCCAAAGAAACGTGTACATTTCACGTTTTCTTACTTTTATCTTAGGAAGCCTCCGGTGTGTAACTCACGTAAATTGAAGGGATTTTTTTTCGGGGGGAACAAATCAAACTGGTTTGAGCCCCCGAAATGCAGGAGCATCCAACTGGGAATTTCTAGATTCTGGGGGGAAAACAAACACTAAAAACCAGAAAGAATCAAAGTAGCTGTTTTTCCTCTCAGTAGATTTGGACACTGAGTTGTTGCTTCTTATGTGAAACAAAACAAAGACGAAGGAAGGTGGATGACTGCCGCGACCCAGATGAAGGGCAGAGGGGAGGGGCGAGGGGCCGGAGGCTGAGCGCGGGGCACGAGGGGCTGTCTCCGCTCAGCGGTCTGAGCCGGCCCGAGGTAGAAGCCGCAGCTTCTCCTGGACTCACTTTTTGCATCTATGAGCCGCTCCCGGGGCGCCGTGTCCGAGGAGGAGAGCTGCTCCTTCACTTTGGCGATATCTTTAGGGTGCAGGTAGTCGAACAAACTCTGACCGATCAGATCGTTCTGCAGGGATGAAGCATGGACACGAGTCAACAGCACGTGGAACAGAACTCACCCCGCAGGTGCTTAGACTTTGTCTTCCTAAGCATGAGAATTTCAGAGCTGTCCAATGAGAACATACACCGTCCAATCACTCTGCCTAGATAGAGACACGGGGAACGAGGCATCGGGAGTTTGGTTTTGGTAACATGTGAGGGGAAAAGGGCTTAACTATACGGCTACTACTATAAACAGTCCACGCTCCTCGAAGGCCAGAATCTTTCAGCTGTACATGTTCCCTTTGATTGATTTCCGATGCCCACGAATGCCCTTCTAGGGACACGGGGCGTGGGTGCAGACTCTAGCCCGAGTCTTCAAGCTCTTCGGCCACGACTGCCTTCATAACTTTGCTCGAAGACCAAGAAGAACAAGACACTCGGGACACATCCAACTTACATCCCTTTGAATGTGTACGTACACGTGTTCTTTTGAGTCTTCAGTTCTGCTACCTTACCAACTTCCCATGCAAACACCGGCAGGTGAAGGAGTGAGTGAATGAATGAGTGGGTGAGTAAAAACGTTAGGGAGTAAGTGAAAAACTCTGCTCTAGAAGCTTTTGGGAATGTTTATCTTACTTGATCCTATGAACAATCACAAAAGGTAGGGGTTATTAGGATTTTTTTTTAAGAGGAAGCCAAGGTTCAACAGAATTAAAAAGGGATACGTCATCGCAAACACAGTATCGGTGGATCCCCAATTGTTTTATCCTCTGGTATTCTATTATCTGCCCTTCCTTGTCAGATAGCCCCTTGCCTCCCACCCCCCCGTCAGCTGTGGGATATTCATTGTGTAGTAATAAAAGCATAAAGCTGCTACTGAGATCACAGTCAACCCTTCCAGGAAGGGAAGCATGGAACACATCAAAACATTTTTTTCTAGGTGCGCCTTCGCGGCTTAGTCGGTTGAGCGTCCGACTCTCGATTTCAGCTCAGGTCATGATCTCAGGGTTGTGGGATTGAACCCTGCGTCGGGCTCCGCATTGAGTGCAGAATCTGCTTAGATTCTCTTTCCCTCTTTCCCTGCCCCCACCACTCTCTCTCTCTTTCTCTCTCTCTAAAAAATAAATGAATCTTAAAAAAAAAAAAAGATTTTTTTTTAGGTTTAAATTCATTTCTCTGTTAAGAAATGACGAATTTTCTGGAAGAAGCACTGGGTGTGTGTGGGAGGACCATACGAGCGTTTTACATGTGACTTGTATATTATAATTATTCTAAAAAGTGGGGTGACCTTTCTGGCGGCTGGAAGGCTGCCCACCACCAACGGAAACAGGAGCGATACCTGGCTGTAGTTGAGGATCTTGAAGACAGACTCGGAGACAAAGAGTATCTTCCCTCGGTCACATCCTACGACAAACAAAAATCCATCTGCTGCCTAATCAGGAGAAATGGATAGTCAATTTATCACACTTTAGGAAACACAATTTGTAATCACTCTGATAGCAAATAAGGACATGTCTGCTAAGCAGCCAAAGCACAGAACTGTAGTCCTGACAATCACAGGGTGCTCACGGCTAATGCCTCAGGAGAGGAGGAAGATGCTCTCCAAGGCAGGTCCGGACACACAGATCATCCCATGGCTACAGGGGACGGTCCAAGTGAAGTCATTTTTGTTACAACATTGAGTTCACTTTAAGACTTTTCCACTGAGTGTATCAAGGTCTGGAGAAGTCTTATTTTATTGCTTTAACTATACAGAATCATAGAATCTGAGATTGAAGGAAGCTGTAAGATCAAAACTCCCTCTCCTGTCTCCTGACCACCGTCTGTCCTCCATCCGAACACTTCCATTTACAGAGCCCGCTCTTGAACGGTGCGTCTCTCCGTGGGGAGCGGTGTGTGTTGTTTTTGTGCTGATGGCCTGGGGTGGGGCTGATGACGAGTACTGTTCTCACCCCTACCCCAAACGATTCTCACGTACAAGGACTGAGGACTACTGTTCTTGAATAGCATTTCTTGATCCAGGGATGGGCTGCTTATACCCTAAGTGACACAAGAAGACCAAAGCAAAGATTTCCCCTATATTCTTTTCCCCTCCTCTTCACCTTAGGTACAGGTAAAATCTAAAGTCCCAAGACAGGCAGCTACGGAGACAGGACGCTATTCGGGAGGCGGAAGCAGACGAATACCGCAGCTATGGGGTCTGAGAGCTTGGGCTCCGCGGTCTCTGTGTGAGTCCCACCCACAGCTCTGCGGACGGACGAGCACTGGGCTCCTGCCGGGGGCCTCCCAGCAACGGCGAGGGGCCTCCATGCTCAGTCGAACTTGCCTTTATGCTCCACTCCCACGGTTCTAATTCAACATCTTGCTTTATTCACGAGTCCTCAGTCTGTTCTTGGGAAAAATCTAGAGAAACTCTATTTCCCTTCCCACAAAAGGGCCTTTGGGGACGTAATTTAATTCACAGGACTAGGAAATGAATTCGTGTGCTGGAGGCATGATAATGGCGCCGGCACCGGTGCGGCCACGAAAGCAGGAGGACGGGACCCCACCACGGCCAAGGCACGGCGCCAGGCCCCTCGGCCGGCAGGGAGCTGGGGCTGAGCTCGCCCGGCGCTGGCACGGGGCAGGGGAGGGCAGGGGAGAGGAAGAGGCTTTGCAAGCACCATCTGGAAGCCTCGATCGGTCAAAAACTGGGGTATTAATAACCTCCGCACTGCCTTGCGGACAATCTCACGTCTCCCCAGAGAAGGGTGTCGAGGCTTTTCACGGGTTTAGTGAAGTGGCACAGACGGTGCCTCGAAGAAGGTGCCTGTGACATCCTGGAGGGAACGACAGGCAGAGTCAGGCCTGAACTCGTGACACGAACAAAGTGGGTCTCAACACACCCAGGGAGAGCGAGAGGGCTCCAAAGGCCAGGGACTCGTCAGTGAGGAGAGGCTCAACACACTCGGACTCTGTTTCCCTCGGGCAGATAAACGCCACCGGGCGCCCAGGGGACAGCGGATGAGCAGAGGCGAGGAGAACGCCCCCAGGACTACGGGGCCACAGGGAGACAGGGCAGCCTCCCTCTCGCGGTAGGACAGGCTGAGTTAGTAAGGGACACAGAAACCCTGGCGGGGTCTGCCCCCTTTTCAGAAGGGGGGGACGTGGAGCATCCGGACATCACACACGATCAGGCTGCCTGCTCCCTGACACGCCACCTATGGACGCCATTTTGAAAGCTCCCAGTGGTGAAAGCAGTCCGTCAGATGTGCACCGGGAAGGAAAAGCAGAAGTCCGGTTCCCGCGGCCGAACCGTCCAAGCACCATCTGAGCGGACCCTGCCTTCCGCTGAAGCAAATTCCCGGGAACTGGGCACCGGGAAGTGGCGAGGGACTGGATGGTGCTTCGTCACCACGGACATGCACCAGGGAGGGCAGAAGAGTTTCATCAGGGAGACATGTCACCACGGTGTCCTACAGATGCTGGAGGACACGGAAGTGCAGGAAAGGCAAGCCCAAGATGAAGTATTTGGCTTCAGTGGCATGAAAATCCTTGTTCCATCCCCTGACAAGTGTGGGCATCGGACAGGAAATTTAGAAGAGGAGAAAGTTATTGAGCATTTGCCCTTACAAAAGGAGTTTATATATATGTAAATATATACAGACATATAAATCTATGTTTGTACATTTAAACCTATATATGTAACAGGAACTTCATATACTTCATATATAGGTGTTCAAAATAAAACACATTTGTATCTATACACACATATTTTCCTTAAAAACATCAAATTAGCAGTAGGGCAATCAGGACCAGCCACACGACTTGTGGGACCCAGGACAGAATGGAAACGTAGGGACCCTTGTTCAAACATTATGCCCTTCCAGATGGCAAGAGCAGAGTGTTAAACCGAGCGCCAGGCCCCGTGTGGCTGCAGAGGCTGCAGCCCGTGAAGCCAGCTCTGGTGGTTTCTCCAGAGACGCTGCACAGTTTGTATCTTAACTGCAGCAAGTCCTCCCTGAGCACGGGGACTGCTTTACGAGGAAGGATGGAGAGAGGAGTGCAGAGCTGCGTCTGAGGAACTGTGCCCCGAGGGAGGGAGCCAAAGGACCATCACAAACTTGCCGGGATGCCTGGCCCCCCCACAACGTGCTTACTGTTGACCTGGATTTACTTCGAACAGTGCCACGCACATAGAACTAAGTCTCAGAAATATTCGTGGTATTAGTGAACGAAAGACAAGAAGGCATGCTTATCAGATCTACCAGTCGCAAGAAGCTTTGAAGGATCGCTAACGACAAACTGGAATGTAGGACCATCCAATAAACAGATTTTGACAGAAACAGAAGTTCAAAAAAACTAACCACACCTATTATAGGATGGAAAAAACTTGGCCTAACAATAATCCCTAAGAGAGTGGGAGGAACAGTATTTCAGCGGCCCAAAACATGGCACTAATATGATGGCTTCTGCGGCAAGGAAGGCACCTGGCCCTTTCAACCCCAAGCCAATCAGACCACAGCTGAAGCCCCGTACTGGGTCATGAGAGCCACTTCCGGAGGAAAATCTAGCTAACGGACATGGCTCTGGAGTGTGTGTGGCCAGCGCTGATGGGGGACTCTTGCCTGCCTCTACTGTGGTGGCTGGAAAAATCTAAATCTTTGCTGTGAGGCTAGGGGTCATCAAGTAATATCTTCTGGAGAAGCTGACGTCTACTACAGGGCTTTCAGGAAGGCATATTCTTTCTTGAGGAAAGGGACAGCTGGTCTAGACACTCCCCTGGCCCCTTGTTTCTGGCTGGTGTGGCTACACTGAGGCAGCAGGCTGCACACCAGCTCAGCATGACTGTTTGTGAAGACAGCCAGAGACTGGCTCCACCCTCGCTGAGCCAGTACACCAACCCCTCCTGGCCTACCGCGGGACCGGCTATATTTGGGAAACAAAACCCTATCTGTTCATCAGGTCATCTGTTCCTTGCAGCCAAAAGCTTTCCAATTGAGAGAACATGTCAGGAGGGGATGGAGAGAGAACGCTGCAGTAAGCACACGGGCCAGACTTACAGAGGACTAGAAGCCAGGCAGAATGGAAAGTCAGGGTGATGACGGAGTACACCCTGGAGCCCAAGGCCCGGCAACCGTCTGCCCAAAGAAAGGTGCCCAGACGCTGTAGGCGCTTAGCAGGCGAGGTCCACCCTGGCTGTGGGGGGATGGAGGTGGGTTATATTTTTCTCTTTTTCTGTTTACAATCTGCAAGAGGACAGGCTTCTGAATCCGGTTTCTTTCCCTTCAGTTTCGAAGTTGCTCTCGCTCTACCCAGAGGCAGACCTGACTCCACATGGAAGCCAAGTTCACGTGGCGTCACCTCTACCGGGCCTCTCTGCAGAGACGAGCAAGACAAGCGAGTGCCTCACCTTCCCCATTTCTTTTCGTCCTTGGGCAGGGAGTCTTTGGAAGCTTTCTTGCTTTGATGGGATCTTGGTGTCAAGATGTACACGGATGTTTTTCTGCTAGCGGTCAGGTGAGGGACAAGATAAATTCTCAGTTGTTATCAGTGTCTGTCGCTTTCTAAAAACGTCATGCAGGAATGGGGTTCTTAGCTACCTAGTGTAACAAAATCTTGCCTCCTTCGATTTAAAAAATCACAGCAGCCTGGGCCTTCAATTTTTGTCTAAGCAAGGGTGGAAGGGGAGGAGGACAACCTCCGGGAAGGACTATGGAGACTGTCCAGACAGACAGACAGACATGGAGACCCGAAAAGACAAAGTTGGGCTCAAAAGGTCCAATGTTTAGACACCAAATTCCCACACTCTGGTACCTCACTCTGAAAGTTTAAGTGTGTATAAAACAAGCTCATAATTGTGACATACCCTGAGAATGAGGTGTTTCAATTCATCATCTGACAGAAAAGTCGGTTTGTAGTTTGCTTCTGTGTATGGATTGCTGGCACCTTAGGGAGGGAAGGAAAGAAGACAGTTGGTACACTTTCTATTCGGGGAATGGCTCATTCCACTCCACCGCCTCCCGCCTTCCAGATGCGGCCTAGTCCCTACCACCCTGGACTCCAATGTTCTCTTCTTTTTCCTTAACAGACACAGGGCTAGATGGCGCTTCGGACAGAACCCACTGAAAACACACCACCGCTGCCCTCAGGGGACCTAACAGGCTCGCTCTGGTCACTGTAGGGGAGCCACAGGGTAATAGACGGAAGTAAAAATCTGCTTCAAAGAGAGAAGGCAGCTTTGGAAGCCAACCACAGAGGCTCCCGGGAGGGTTCCGTCCTCCCAGGACCGACATTAAATGCGTTGTCTAGCAGTCCCTCAAATGACCACGCCGGGCCTTCCTGGGAGATCACCCCGTCTGCGAGGCCCTGAGTAAATAAATACACCGTAGATGGCGCTCGGGGTGTCTCTTCATCGGGGTGAGGTAAATGAGCTTGGCAACTGGAGAAGTGCGTTACTTCAGTGAATACAACTCTGGCTCCTTGGGCTGAAAGGGGACAAGATGCCTCAAAGGCCATCACTGTGGCATCGTATATGGGAACATCACATAGGCATCATATAGGAGGAATCGTAGAGTAACAGACAAAAATGCCAGCAGCAAATGACCTGGAATCTGCAAAAATGGTTAGAACAGTGAAGAAATAAAATGGGGGGGGGGTGCTTGGGTGCCTCAGTCGGTTAACTGTCTGCCTTCGGCCCAGGTCATGATCCCAGGATCACGGGATCGAGCACCGAGTCAGGCTCCCTGCTCAGCGGGGAGTCTGCTTCTTCCTCTGCACCCTCACACTTGTGCTCGCAATCTCATTTTCTTAAGATTTTATTTATTTGACAGAGAGAGACAGCCAGCGAGAGAGGGAACACAAGCAGGGGGAGTGGGAGAGGAAGAAGCAGGCTCACAGCGGAGAAGCCTGATGTGGGGCTCGATCCCAGGACCCTGGGATCACGCT
This sequence comes from Ursus americanus, assembly GCF_024610735.1. Lineage (NCBI taxonomy): Eukaryota > Metazoa > Chordata > Mammalia > Carnivora > Ursidae > Ursus > Ursus americanus. The sequence continues at coordinate 3,362,029 of NC_142150.1, read as the reverse complement.
GTGAGCCGAAGGCAGACGCTTAACAACTGAGCCACCCAGGCGCTCCTCAATCTCACTTTCAAATAAACCAATAAAATCTAAGAAAGGAAAGGAGAAAGGAAAGGAAGAAGAAAGGAAGAAGAGAGGAAAGGAAGTAGAAAAGATCTGTAACAATCCCCAGTGCCACGGTGAAGGAGATGGACAGAACATGTCCGGGACTTTTATATCAACTAACAAGGCACACACTGAGCCACATCCCTGCTTTTTGTAACTCGAGATTTGTCCCTTATTTCCTTCCAATTTAGTAAAAACGAGCTCACGACAATCTCTCTGACCTTCCCTAACAGGAATGTTTAGGTGCCACGCTCACAGCACAGGACGCGACGCTGACAGGTCTGAGTAGTGATCAAAGGTCAGACGAAACCGGCTACTTGTTCCTGGTGGCTTTGTGGAAACAAAGACGCAATTCTTCTACCACGCAGGTCAGAGTTCTGACTGAGCGCCACTTTCCAGTTTCCTCACAGGTCCAAGACGGGCCACGGAACACGCCGGGCACAGTGTCACTAAGGTGCCTGTGACACTGCAGATTTCTCCTGCGGTTTGGAGAAGTCACTTCCACGTTTCTGCCTCTGTGTTCTCACCCACCCCGCGCTCAGAAAAGACGGAAACTACTGCCTCCCTCGTGCAGAGTCTATCTGGTTTGGGAAAATTCCAGGAACATGAAAATATCATCAGTGTTCATCCCTGACAGGAAAATGCGGCAAGAACCATCAACCAGTGACTCACTCTTTAAAGGAGCCGTGGGCGAATTTTCCTCCTATAAAGAGCCACGGCCTTCCCTGCGTCACCAAGGGCACCTGTATTTCTGACGGGGATCACTGGGCGGGTGGGGCCCAGGCGCACGCACACCTGCAAGATGTGGGGCCTCTCTGATATGCACGTAGCCTGCTTATCACAGCCGCGTGCACACACGTGCCCAGACCACAGCCTCTACCCCCGGGCTGCACGATGGCAAAATCCCAACTGGTTACCCACGTAAGCTCAGTAATCACTTCATCTGGCATCAGGTCTAGTGCTGGCAAGGTCAGGCCTGTCACTCAAGGCTACACACCGGCTAATGACAAACACGGTCTTGGGGACCCAGGCGCACCCCAGGCAAGGGAGGGAACATCTGCGGGCAAGGGCATCGAGGACAGCGGAGCCCGAGGTCTTACCTCGCAGTGTTTTCATGTGCTGAACGGCCATCCTCAGCACAGTAAGTTTGTCTAATTTCCTGGACATGGCGTTGCACGTGGGCACCAAAGAAGCCAGTTCGTCGATGAAACTGTTCATTTTATCCCGACGCCTCTTTTCAATCTGACTGTGAGCCTCCCTGCACAACAGGAGAAATGATTTCTAGAAAATGAAGCCAAGCCTCAAGGACACAATGATAAAAATAAGTCATCACTGTCTCGGACCTTCCCCGACAGGGCACATTGAGAATTTGCACAAGGCTTTGAGCTTGACTTTTCTACTCACGTCACCAAAAAAGTGGCCTCACTACCCAGGATCGGTGTTACTTGTTTGTATGCTTATCTCATGCTTAGAATTAAGAAGAAATATTACAAAAATTGTCTGCTCAGAGTAAACTGGATTGTTAAGGTCTCGTTTCTTTTCCTCTCAGCCCCTGTAAAGTCGGATTTTAAGATGGGTGTGGAAGGAAAGAGAAGGGAGGTGGAGTGATCTCTGAGGTTTGTGAGGAGCCCGCTGTGTGGCCTGTCAGAGCCTCACTGACTGAGTCACTCGGTAACTAGCGCTGCCATCTTTGGATCAACCGCAACTCCACCGAGATACGGCAGATGCTACATCTGACCCAAGGGCTTCCTGTCCCTCCCAGGAGTGGCCGCCCGTCAAGGCAGGAGGATGCCTCCTCAGGTGCACACGCTCTCCCTGACTGGTTGGTACCTGCCATTTGTAACTGTCCCCTATGGAGGCGCATTGCCAGTGGAAATGTAGTTTGCTGCCATAGCAACAAAGCCACCAAGAGGGACCTCCCACCAAGGCTAGGCTGTGCGGGGGAAGCTACAAGTCTTGGGCCAGTTGAATTCTGCAGCCCTGGTTCTGTGGCATGACAGCCTCAGATGGCCCCGGAGCCACAGGCAGGAGAGCAGAAGACCCACGTGGATGGAGTCAGCAAGTGTGGCTGGAGGCAGGAGGGACCAAGTTAGACAATCTACTCAAGGGAGCAGGCAGCCCCATGTCTGGTCTTGCGGTGCAAGAAGGGCCGCTTTGAGAGGCAAGGCCCAGCCCAAGAATGGAGTCACGGAGCCAGGTCACCTCTGGAGGGCCCTCGAGTCAGGAAGGGGCAACCTGCTGGAGACGGCCAGGGAAGAGCTTCAGCCTTGAAGGGCTTTCTGCTCCTTCCAAAGTCCCCTTCAGGTTAAATGTGCTTAGATAGCCAAGAGTGAAGGCCAGCTCAGTGTGGAGAGGACACGCGGCCCACGGCCACATCAAGCCAAGGCTCCCACCCCCACCCCCGAAAGGACGCTTAGACTGACAGGAACCAGACCCATGGGGCTGCCTCAGCTGCACCCTGAGCACCCAGAACCAGGACCGTTTATAGACAGGTCCATGCTTACCTTGCATTTTTGATCCTTCCTGGGTGCTCTGTGTATTCTAACCTGGAAGGGAAGGGGGTAAATAAAGCATAAAGATCAAACACAATCCCTGGGAGACTAACGGCAAAGTTACACATCTCTCTTTTCTTCCCAGCTTCACTCATTTCCCTACTTAATCCCTGTCATCTCCCTCGATACACATAAGCGCTCTCGTTAGCCACACTGGGGGCCGGGGGCCGGGCAGAGCATTTTGAGCCCCAGGCTCATAGCCTCCTTGCTTATCCCCAGTCAAGGGCACAGGCGGGACCTGCACCAAGTACCAGAACACGTAACTACGCAAGGCAAATAGCTAGCAGGGTGAAGGTCATGACTAGGTTCGTGGTACCTTCCATGAGGGTCGTCTTTGTCTGTGTCCATGCTTTCTCTGAAAAAACAAGACAGAATGTGAGTATTTGTTACTAAAGACATACAAAGCAGCTTCTTACAACATGGAAGGCTCTCATTTATCCAGAAAGCAAATAATCAGGAAGTTCAAATATCCACAGTATTGATGATTGACGTAGACTAGTCAAACACACACAGCTTGCCCCTACTGTGCAACTAGGACCGGTTTTCCAGATGATCGAACAAAAGTTACATATGGTCACCAATAGAGTTTGCTGTTAACATATTTTATGCCGTATTTTGAAAACTGGAAATACACAGCATTTATGGAAATTCTTAATCAGAGGATCCAAATAACTATAATACCTGATTCCCCTCATCATTCTGGATAAATGGAGCCTATTCTTTTGCAAAACATACCAAGCCTCAAATATACATGTACATACATATATATTTGGTGTGGGGGATGAAGTGAGGAGGGGAGACCAAAGAACCCACAAAGCAGCTTTGAGCAGAGTCCCGAGGCAGCTTTTCAAAGACACAGATACACAGTGTGCCGGTTCTCAGCCAGGTGGGAACACCCGAGGCCCGAGGAACTGGGGGAGAGGGCATGAGCGGGGCTGAGGGGCATGGAGCCTTGTTTGGCCACAGAAGGTCCTGGGGTCACAGCAGGGAACTACCTCCCTTTTACAGACTCCAGAGACTCGAGTTTCACAGCACCTCATGGTTCAGTAGAAAACAGACTAAAATCCTCCAAGGAAGGAGTTCCAAATCCCCCTGGGGTCAGCTCACACCCTTCTCCAGCCCCTAAGTTTATCACCAGGAGGACACGGCCTGGCACCTGGACCTCTCTTTCTCTTTTATCCTGTAAGAACAGAGGAGTATGGCCCTTCACACAATGTAGTCTCAAGGGCAAAAACAACCTTCCTCAGGAGCACTGAATCATAGCGTGGGCATTCTAGAATAGTGGTTCCCAACTGGAAGCCCTTGGTTGCCTCCCCGGAAGAGAGTTTCTCTAGTTAGTCCTAAAGAGCAGAAGGCAGGACTCAGGCCACGGGGGAAAACCAAAACTCTCTCCCCCCTTTTGTCTTGGCTTGTATCTGGTCACGGAGGCCAGGATGGTCATCCCAGGGGAAGAGAGCTCCGCCTGACTGATCAGACACATTTAGCATATTGAAATGACAGGGAAAGGGATGAGGGGTGTGTAACAGGGTCTCCACGAATCACAGAAGATTTGTAAATGGGGTCCATGAGGGAAACCTGGAGGTCTTGGGTGGGGACAAGATTGGAAACCACAGGTTTAGATAGCAAAGGTCTTAGAAGGCACCAGTGAATCCGTCCACCCAAGACAAGTGGTACGTGGAAAACATCTCCTGGCCTCCCTACTGGGGAGGGACTGCTCCAGAAGAACCCGCTCGGTCCTCACACCCACTCTCCATCCCCTGGGCGTTGGCTTGCTCAACCATCTGGGATCACTTACACATGAATCATAGCACCCCCTAGTGGGCATCGGGCCTTCAGCCCTTGTGCTCCCCAAATTTGACCTGTGAACTTCAGCAGAAAGGACATCTGCTGTGGGGGAGGTTGTTCCTTGGAGATTTTTCCCTCATTAAACAAAAGAAAACCTCTTAAGTGGACATCGGGATAAGATTCCACGCAGTTGCCTCAACAAAACAAACGTGCCTTTGAATGTTCTAGGCGGCAGTCTATTCCCTGGGCGTTTGTACAGATATACAAGAGTTGACTGTAAGTGTGAAAATTTCTTACTCAAAAGAAAAGTCATCACGTCTAAAAAGAAACAAAAATACTATTTAATAAAACAGGTACAGACTAATTTGAATAATGTTTCAGGGCAATACCCATGTTCCTACAATACTCTCCGAGACGGCCTGCACGCGCTCCTTCCACAAGCAACTGAGGGCGTCCTCAGAGCCTCAGGCCAATCACGGAGACTGCATCCAGAGCCTTAGCCATCTTGCTCAAAGGAACCGAGGAGGCCAAAGGAAAAGGGTGAAAGGTAGACCCTGGCTTTAAGGCTCTTCCTTTTCCCTTGACGTGGAACAATTTGGGGACAGGAGGGGGGATGGGAGGGTCTCAGCAGTGCTGGAGGCTTCCTCCTGCTCACAATCCGGGGGGGAGAGAAAAGCAAAACAGAACAAAACAAAAACAAAACCCACTGTGGGGCCACCTATTGTTGGATCTGTCGGTTCCATCCCTTTCCACAAAGAGGACCCCTTCTTCCAGGAGGAGCAGCAGTTGGCCCCTCGATGTGCCGGGAATGGACACCAAGGTTAGCCAGAGGAAGAGGAGCCCAGAAGGCCTTACTGGTAGTCGGTAGAGCTGCCTTTCCGTTTGCGGTTGCAGTCCATGGCACTGGTGCCGAGGGGGCTGGACAGCAGGTCGGTGGGGCCCGGGGACATGAAGTCACTGATTGTCGAAGAAATGTCCATTCTCTGGTCAGCCATTGGAGGTCTGGAACTGGTACAAGGAGGCACAAAGGTGAATTCTACAGGCTCTTCTACTGTGGTGGGGGGCCAGGGTGGTTCCACGGAGGGTCGGGGTACTGCTCTACTGCACTAATACACCCCCCCCCCCGGCCAACTGGAATAGGGACCTGGAGGGATGGAGAGAGGAGCGAACATGTTTTTCTTTTTCTTTCTTTTTTTTTTTTTTGACTTCATTTTTCTGAGAGAGAGAGCGCGCACAAGTAGGGGGAGCAGTAGAGGGAGAGGGAGAAACAGGCTCCCCGCTGAGAAGGGAACCCAACATGGGGCTCGATCCCAGGACCCGGAGATCATGACCTGAGCTGAAGGCAGACGCTAAACTGACTGAGCCGCCCAGGCACCCCCCCCCCCGGCTCATCTTTCTGATGAAGACCCAAGTTCAGAGCAACTGGGTAGCTTCTCCTGGGTCCCCTTGCCAGGGCATGCAAGAATAATTCCAGAACCCAAGGGTCTAGGAGTTAGAGCCCAGTGCCCCTCCCACGGAGGGGACCAGATATTCTCTGACAGTTCTAATTTTATTTTCTTACTGTCCATAAAATAAATAGGATTTACTGCTTATCTTTGTGTTTTTGTTACGACTTTTGTAAAAGTCATAGGAAAGCAGAAAAGATCCTTTCTCAGACTGTGAGCCCCTCTCCAGAGCCAGGAAAATATGGTCCCTGTCTGTCACCAGACCAGGCAAAGTCTGTCCTGTCTTCCCTGACTAGCCTTTGTGCCCAGCATCCCCTGCCAGGAAAACCTGCATCAGGACATAAAGACACCGTAGACCAATTTGCAGCACATTCTGAGAATTCACGTTGTATAAGCGTGGCGTCAGCCGGCCCAAAAAAGGGGCTGCCGAGTACCTTGCAAGGGACTCCGACTCCAAACCAAGTTGAAGAGGGCCACTCACTGCCCACAGACGGGGTCCCAGCTCCACACCACGGGACTGGGACGGTCACTCCCGCTCTCTGGGCTCAAGTTCCTTCATCTGCAAAGCAAGGGGGGACGGTGAGCTCAGTTCCCCGACTGCGGTGCCGCCCACGGATGGGTGCACCAGGGCTAGGTATGGGCCCACTTTCCACTTTCACCACTCCTGCCGGAGGGGGCATCTTTGTGCTCTAACCACAGGCACTAGAGCTATTATCTCTCACTCTAAACGTCTAAAAGCAGGACAAAAGGGAACACACATGGTATGTCTCCGTACATTCTGGAACACGGCTGCCAAAAAGCTCCGATAATTTATACTCCCAACAAGAGCTCCTGTCAATCTGAAGGAAAGCACAAAACCCCATTGGTTTTTACTTGCATTTTTAATTGATTACGGATGGTGTCCCTATGTTTATAGGCATTGCTCTGGTTTCCTTTGTGCCCACTCACGTCCTGTTTTTCTACCATATTTTCTTCAGTACGGATGGGCCTCCTAACTCATGTTCACCTGCGCACCTGAACCTGGGGGGAGAAAAGCACACAATGAACTGGCTGCTCTCACTTTCTACCCACGACCTCTCACACCTCCGATGCCAGCGCTGCCCCGTGATCCTCGACTCCCCTGCTCCGTTTATTCCCCCCTCTGCGACCAAGAACGTCATACCCTCTCTTTTCCCCTCAAGCCTCCAACAGCTCCCCATCCTTACTCTCAGCAGCTACTTGGCTTTCTACTCCACTGAGAAAAGGGAGCGTGTCCATTGGCGCACCTAGTGCTGCTGGTTAGAACAGCCCCCCACCCCCATGGTGGGGACCCCATCGTCTCTCACCCCTGAAAACCATCACCCTGGAGTCCTCTCCGTGCCACTCATCGTGCACCCTCCACCTTCTCCACCCTACTGGATTACTCTCGTTTAGATACAAACAGCTCTCGTTTGGGGGAAAAACCACACACTTTTTTGAACTCCATTCCCTTCTAGTCAGTACCCCAGTTCTCTGTTTCTAATTCTTTCCCTCTTACTCACTATAAACCAACTCAAATTGGGCTTTTGTCCTCATCATTCCGACAGAACAGCCCCCGTTATGCTCCCCGGTGAGCTCGTCGTTGCTAAATCCAGTGACTGGTTCTCCACTCCCTCCCTACTTGCCCCATCCCGACATCTGCTAGAGCTGATCTCTCCCTCCTTGTGGTCTCTTGGCTTTGAAGAGGCCACCTCCTCATTGTCCCCTTCTATCTCAGTGGCCACCCATTCCCTGACAGTCTCTTTAGCAGGTTCCTCCCCTGCCCCCACTGCTACACGAGAGTCCTGCAGATGTCCTCAGACCTCCTGTCTATACCTACTCCCTAAGAGATCAGTCTAGATTCGCTGCTTCCAATATGACCTAGGCTCTGAGAACTCCCAAACTTATACCTCTAGCCTGACTGCTCTTGAATTCCAAACTTAAAGGACCATTTCCCTGATGCCTCCCTTTGAATATACAACAGAGACCTCCAACTGAAACATCCAAACCAAACCCCTGGTTCTCAAGCCAAGTGCCTTCGTGATGCTCATATCAGTAAGTGGGACTTCTGAACGCTCAGGCCCCAAACCTAGAAGTGATCCTCCTTGCTTCCTTTTACAACCTGTACCCAATCATCAGAAAATCCCATCAGCTCAACATTTACAAAGACATCCAAGTTTAACCACTCCTCTCCTTTCTCCTCCATATTCTGCTCAAAAGTCACTTTGGCAGTGAAGCTTACCTACAACCCCTCCCCCAATCCTCCCTAACTATCCCCACCCTGCTTAATTTTTTTCCCATGGCCCCTATCAATAATCGACTGCTTTATTTACTAGCTTCCTCTCCATTAGACTATGAGCATCAGAAGAGCAGGGATTTTGTTTAGTTCACGACTCGCACCCTAGTAGCCTGGAACACTTTCTAGCATGTAGTAAGTACTCATTAAATAGATGTTGAATGAATAAGTTTGTACATTAGGAATATTCATTCCTTGTCACAGGTCATAAATATCCTCCCCCTTTTTGCCTTTTAACTTGGCTTACAGTATTTGTATGAGATACTAAAAGTGACATGTTTAAAAAAAAAAAAGCCCTTTTCTCACCCCAAATATAAATACCCTCTTTACTCATATTTTGTAATTTATTTAGCTCTTAATCCCTTTGGAAATTACTTTTGGTATACTACCTAAGGTTGGAGACTTCTTTCCCTCCAGTGGATAGGTGACAGTGCCACCATTTACTAGACCGGACATTCTGTTACCCACCATTTGAAACGCCACCTTTACTGGTTTATTGTCTATTTCTGGACTTCCTACTCTGTTCCTTTGATCTAGTTACTTCCAATCCAGGACTACACTATTTATTATTGTGGCCTCATAATATATTTTACTATTAGGTAGAACAAACCTTTTTCCTCTTATGACTTTTCATTTTCAGAAATTTCCTGGTTATTCCAATTTATTCTTTGAGAAGCATTTTATAATCATTTAGTCACATCAAAGGCCCTAACGGGCGGCTGCTAGAAGTTATCATTATCACGGACGGGAAGAGAAGTAGGTCAGGGAGGAGTGCAGAGTCCTCCCCTCAGGCTCTCAGGAGGCTTTGGGCCACCTGTCAGACACGGGATGCCACCTCAGGCCCCCACGCCCTCTGCAGGAGGTAGGCTGGAACAGCCAGACTGCTGCAGGAGGTAGGCTCTCCCGAGTCTCAGGGCCGTGGGCAGAAGCCACACTTCCTTAAAGGACTACCGTGGAAGCCGTCAATGATAGCAGGTGGGGGCTGGGGGTGCGATTTTGTTACCTGAAGCGACAGTTCTCAGAGCTCAGATCCACCTTGGGAGGAGTAAGGGGCCACTGGACGTATGGGTCACCTCAAAGCGATTTTCATGTTTTGTAGTTTCCTTTCAGGCAGTCAGCTTCTTCCAGAAACCTACAGTGGGGCCCACAAGAGAAGAAAACCCACACAGGTCACTTGGGGGAGAAACACGGAACCACCCCCCGTCCCAGCCTCCAGCCGCCTGCTCAACTGCACTGCGAGCACGAGCAAGGAGTCCGGCAGGAGAGCCTTGCTATGAAAACAGCGCCTCTGCAATGATTAAACATGGATTCTCGGACGCGGCCTTAAGAGAAAGAAGGTAATCGGACTTTTCATTTCTCCGACCGGTCGAGCAATAGAATAGCGAACATTTCTAGAGTGCGCGCTTGGCGTCAGGCACCGTAGATCCGCTGGTTTTCTTCACTGTCTGGATGAGAAGACGGAGGCAGAGAGACTCAAGGAGGACGCTCGGGAGGTCCCACGGTAGGAGGGCGCAGGGGCTCCGCAAGCCGCACCACGGTCAAGGCCAGCCGCACGCTCTCCCAGGCGAGCCGCCTGAACGCAGACAACAAGCAACCACGGAAAACGGGCCCCAGGACACGTGAAGTCAAGCCCCACGTGCCCGGGCCCACGTCCGAGGGCGCTGGGAGCAAGGTAAGACGCCCGAGCACCGTGCGGGCGCACAGTCAGGGCACAGTCAGGGGCGAGGGGACGCCAGGTAGCAGAATGGCCTGCCGCCCTGCCTCCTGCCGCGGGCGGGACGGGGCTCTCTGCGTGGCCCTGTGGCCGCTGCGTCCGGAAGAACTGGCTCTACGGGAAGAGGGCAGTGCCGCCCTCCTACTCCCTCCCGGCGCTGCCTTGAGGAGGCAACACTCAGGCTGTGAATGGGCCTTTCCTGACTTTTCTGCAGCAGAAGTCCTAGGGTGACACCTTCCACTGGCTACGTCTTACAGCCCTTGGGCTACCTGGGGCTTGTGTCCAGGACTAGGGCTGCTCTTGTCCTCCCAACTCACTCCTCTCCACAGTCCGATTCAGACACCCTCGCTGCCTCGGGAGCCAGCCAGTCTGCACACGTGCAAACCGCGTGACAGGATCTTGGCCTTCCAGTCCCAGGGAGCAGCCTACGGACCCCAAGTCCCCAGGGCAGTGGGGCCCAAGCACTTGCCATATGCCCCCCCCTCCCCCGCCTCGGTCTGATGCCCCACACAGGTCCCACGCTCTTCTCCAGCCCCCAGATGAGCACTCTAGGACCCACGTGGGCGCCCTCTCCTTCCCTCACCCCACTAGCCCTCTGACAAATGGACCCAGCCGCTCCCCTCTGTCCCCTGGCCACTGCCTCCATCCAGGCTGCTCTCCTCCCTACACTTGCCCCTCTATGCTCTGGTCCCAGATAGGACACCCCCTTGTTTAAAACACTTCAGTGGCTTTACTGCGCTTCCAGAAGTGCCCTACCAGGAAACAGCAAACCTCCACAATGTGCTTGCTCGCTTGCGTCCTGTCCCGTCTTGCCCTGGCCTGCCCATCTGACACCCAAAGCGCTCGGCCGCCAGAACACTTAAGTTCTCAAGAGCACGTGGCCTCAACTGCGCTCACTGCAGGCGTGGCTCCCTTGACCCACTGGTCACCTGGTGAACTGCTGCTTTCCATTCAATTGCCCTCAGGTGGCACCTCCTCAGAGAGGCCTCCTGGCTCTGCCTGTGCTGCTCTGACCCTTCTCGTCACACCTGTGGCCTCTCCGCCTCCGCCCCATGATCTCACTGTTAGGGGGCTCCCAATACCACACCCGCTCTTTCCCCCACTTCTCCGAAACGTAGATGAAGGTTCTCAGTACCAAACTCCATGTGAAATTTCTGCTTCGGACCAATTGTTCCAAGACTTAAAATTTACTTTATAGAAATAATGAACGCTAACATAAATTTTGGCACTATATTTTGCAAAACCAAAATCAGAAGGCCTTGCCTGGCTTTGGGCTCCCTGCTCGTGGGGAGTCTGCTTGCCCTCTTCCCCTCCCCCCACTTGTGCTCTCTCTCTTGTTCACTTTCTCTCAAATAAATAAATAAAATCTTAAAAAAAAATCAGCAGGCCTTTCTTATATGCTTGGACCAAGTAAGGAAGCTGAATCGGCTGTGACAAGTATTTCTGGAAAACTGTTTTCTCTCCAAGAAGGTGTTCTTTGATGTAAGACAATGAATGAAACAACACAAGGAAAAAAACCTCTGTGCTATTTCCAAAAGAGAACTGAGCCCAGGGAGGGGGCTCCAAGAGACCACAGGTAACCGGGAAAGAGGTCCTTGCCACGAGGAGCTCAGGGCCAGCCCTGGTGCTGCCATCCAAGTGACACATAGGGAAGACACTCTCGGGAGAGCCTGGCCTGTGGTCCCGGAATCGGGAGCCACGTGTGTGCCCACTTCTCAGCTGGAGACTTCCAAACAAGGGGGGCTCACCAGATGTCAGAGGAAGCAAGGCACCAAGGGACTTGTGCAGTGTGCTTGGGGATAACTTGCTGGTGCCTCTGGTCCCCCCTCTGTCCCCTCATTCTCCTTGGAGCTCAGGGAGAAGACTCTCGGGGGCCCCACACAGAGGAGCAAGGGGGCTAGAAGAGAAGCCCCAGCCCCAGCTGCCCCTGCAGAGACATCTCGGCAGCTGAGCAGCGTGAGGCCACTATTAGGCACCAAAAGCAGACCGAGCTACTCCTCTGAGCAGAGCAGGGTGAGGCTGAGCATCCCCTGAGAAAGCCATGTCATCTACAGCTGACGTATGTCATCTACAGCAGGGTGACCGCAGTGAAGACCAGCGATGGCAGCCGGGCATCTCTCTCTCTTTCCCTCCTCCCTGACCCAGCACCCCAAAGTGCACAAGAAGGGGTGGGGGCGTGTAGACTGCGTTACGGTTCACACTGTTAGCTGCCCCTCCCCGCACGGACGGTCTGCAGGACACCCCAGTGTCAGGCCCGGCCACGGGACTGGCTTTGGCTGATGAATGTGAGCAGAAGGGACAGCCTTGACTTTCGAACAGAACTTTTACCATGAGTTCCTTTGTGCCGAGACTGGCAATTTCCTGGAGAGAGGCTCCTCCTTTTGGCGAGGTCCCGGATAGACAGCAGCACGAGGAAGAAATAAACCTTTGCTCCTCTCAGCCACTGAGATGGCGACGGTGTGTGTTCTAGGGTGACCGACTCTTCTGTGTGCCTCAGACCTTCCCACTTTAGCACTGGAAGTCCTGCCTCCCAGAAAACCCCTTTGTCCCAGACAAACCAGGACAGGCGGTCACCTAGTTCCTCTGCTGTGTCTATCCCTCAGCCTAAGGGGACCGACAGACACAGGCAGGACAAAGGAAGCACAGACGGAGCCCCTGATCTGGGAGGAGGGAAAGGGTCCAGAGGTGCTCCCGCTGGACTCGTTTTAGCTTCACAATAACCTATTACGCTCATCATCCCGACTTTCCAGGTAAGGACTGAGGAGGCGAAGCTCTCTTGCTCAAGATGGCCCAGCTAGCAAGTGGGGACGGCAACCCACCTGCATCTGGCCCCATGCTGGCTCTTCTGACGACCGCACCACTGCCAGGCCTGCCTCCAGGACCACCCCCACGAAGTACAATACCCCCCCCCCCCAAAACAAGCATTCCTGGGGAAGGCCTGCGGGGAAATACGAAAAAGCAGTCCTAAGTTCCGGAGAGCCACAGAACCTGAACCAACACGCAGTCTCTGGGCTTCCTGGCAGGCGGGGCGGAGAAGGAAACGTTCAGCCCTCACACTGGCTGGGAAGCACTTCCTGTCAGTTCACGGGGACAGACCAAGTAGGCAGGGCTGTCGTGTCGGTCGGGGAGGCTCTCTCAATGGGACCAGAGCCATGCGCTGCCGAATGGCTCTGAGGAAACCAGCCCTGTGAAAGAATAGAGTGCTTCCCCTTTTAACGGGACCTCAGTGAAAGGCTGCCCCCCTCTTGCCCCTTCCCTCAGGTGTGAGAGTTGATGGTGTTCTGTTACCACCACCTGTGAAGCCCCAGGCTGTCACTGGGGCAGTGGCTTTTGATGATGTGGCTTAATAAGAGGGCACGGCTTGGAAAATACGGAGGCTCGTGAGTGGGCACCCTTGGTGACCCTGTCTACTAGCTGTCTGCTTCCTGATCTGCTTCCCCTCAACCCCACACTTGCCCGTAAGGGCTCCTGCGTGGCCATTCCTGCATCCTACAGCCTTCACGGGCTGGCCCTGGGCACAGACGTGTTCCAGAAGTCCTTTCCCTCCCCGGCCCCGAGAGCCATGGCAGGTGGCCCTTGGCCCCCTCCGCCACATTCTCCGCTGTGTGCTGCTGGTGCCCAGCTCCAGGTTTACTGAGGGGATGCATGAGGAGTTGCTCTGGTCCATTCAGTGGTGGTGGTCTTTGAGCAGGGGCGAGAGGCTAGAGGGGCTCTGTCTCCACCGCAAGTCCCCCCGGGCCCTCCATGGTTACCCTGACTGCCTGTGCGGATTCAGCTGCCTTGCTTCGCTACAGATGCACTTAGAGAATGTTCACCAGGGAGACCAGATACCCTGCGCCTAAGGTAACAGGTGTTTGCCTCGGGATCATTCAGCAAGCGTTTCTCTAGCCTCTGGGGCCTTGGGGACACAGAGAGGAATCCACAGTCCTAATCCACAGTCTAATCAAGAGTCCCTCAACCTAGTTGGAGAAACAGGGTCTAGATAAAGATGTGACAGCATGCTCAGCGCGCGAGGCAAGGCCATGCTTAGAGCTGCTCGAGCCGCCTTGCACGAGTGGGGGGGGGGGGCGCCTCTGCTCTTGCCCAAGGGGCAGAGATTTGTGGAGCCATTCTGACAAATTCCCAGCAGGTGGCAGTCAAGTGTCTCGAGGAAGGAGAGCCCTCCTTGGCTGTGAAGCATAGGAAAGGCACAGGAGCTGAGTGGGAGAGAAAATAATTAGCTTATCGGTAAACTGGTGTGTGCGTGGTGGGGTAAGGGGAGGAGAAAGAACGAGGGAGGCGGTGAGGCTTGAACCAGGTGCTGCAGAAGTGTGCCTGGGGGCCTGGGGGGTGGGAAGTCCGTTCTGAGCCAGGGAGAGCAGCTGTGCCGTGGCTGGCAGGGGCCCGGGGAGCCCTGTTTGTGGTACTTGTGTACCAGTCCTCCTGGCAGCTCTAGAGGCTTGGGAATCTTGAAATCAAACACGAAGCAAGGAGGATGCATTTGGAAGCACGCGGCTTGGAGGGCCAGCTCAGACGGTCTCGTGGGGGCAGGATCGGTAAATCCTGTGATATTTCGTGGATGAAACCAAGGCTGGTTCTCGTGGAAAAGATCTCCAATACCATCGATGGGAGGAGAGCCTACAGCGTTCTGGTCTCCTGAGGGGCTGCTGAGGGCGGTGAGAGGGATTCAGAGACATCTGTAGACGTCACGGCACAGAGCATGCACCTAGCCCAGCGCGGTGCTTAGTAAATGTTTGTGGAACGAACGTAAAAGAGACGCCATCTTAGCCCTCTGCCAAGTCTATCACTGAAGTATAGGAAGGAGAACCTTTCTTCTTCTTTTTTAAATGTAGAGAATAAGAGAGCCTGGCCCTAAAGACTTAAGGGAAGAACACTGGCCACCAAGAAACTTACTGCCTGAAGTTGAAGAAAGATCTGGAAAACATCTGCATCTTGTTCTAAAGGAAACGAAAGGATGCACTGCTGTTATTTCATAGTCAAACCCCCTCTGTGAGGGAGAGCAGAGTCAAAGATGGGGTGCCCTAGAAGGAGCTTTGAGTCTCAGGTTAGGGCTGTGTGGATGGAAGCAGGCTAGGACAGGCAGCAGGGGTGGCCCCAAGGAGGGCTAAGACTCAGAGAAGAAAAGGGATATATGCCTTCTTTGAGAATGGGGGCAAGGCTGAGAGACCATGGGAAGAAGATCGAGCGGGCGCTTATCCAGAGTCGGTGGACCAGGCTGTGAGGGCCCCAGGACCTCCATCAGCAGGAGCAGGGCAAGGGCTGCTGTTCTCCCCCTGGCAAGGGGCAGGCAGGGTGTGGACGAAAGGGTGAGATGATGGGCACATGGAAAGGGAGGACAGGGCACTGGTGAGTATAGTGCCTCTGGAGCCAGACAACCTGGGTTCAAATCCCAGTTGTGCCACCTACGAGCTGTGTGTCGTGGGCCAGTTCCCTGACCTCTGGGAGCTGCAGCTTCTCACCTGTAAGAGGAGGACGGGGCCCCCTCACAGACTGAATGAGCTCCGTATCTGAAAAACACTGAGAATGCTCATCAGGTTAACTGTGCTCATTGAGAGGGATGCCTCACGCTGGTGGGAAGAGGAGGGGTAGAAGGCTGTGGAAAGGTAAGCTTTGAGATCAAAGAAAACAAACTCAGAAGAGAAATTTTGAAATGAAGGAGCTCAGAAATGGTAAGAGCCGAGGATGTGGGCTTGGCAGAGGAGTGCTGGCAGTGGGACATAAAGGCACTGAACACCGAAGGGATCCAGGACGGCGGGCTCTGGGGACCTCGAGGGAGTCCACGAGGGGCCTGGGGAAAGGCTGGAGAAAGGGACCTGGGGCTGGGGCGGGGAGGGGGGCCGGAGAACAGCCCAGAGGCCGGCGTTTTGCAGCAGGAAGCACTGAGGACTCCTAACAAGTGGAAGGCTGAGCAGTATTTTGAGTCCAACCCCTTCGTTTTACTTGAATGAAACCAAAATACAGAGAAATAGCTCCTCCTACAGAAAGCTGGGAATAGGATCATGAGAAACGGAAGTCACTGGGATAATAACAGAACCTTGAAGCTGCCCAGGAAGTTGAGACGGAGAGGGCACAGTCCAGTGATTTCCCTACAGAGATGGGCACCACAGCTGACAGCTGCCGCCCCGGGGGCTCTGGGGTGAGACAGCGACACCCCAGAGGTGTTGGGGTACAGGGAGGTCGATGTCCCCCTTACGGCCCACCTACCGTAGGTTTGGCTGACAGGGACGGAGGCCTCAGATGGCTACCACGGGCCCAAGGCCCTAAAGCAATCCATCCAAGGCCGTTTCCTGAGTACCCACATATGCCAGGTCATTTGTACGGGGAGAGAGTAGAGAATTTGGGTAAATTTCCACCGCAAATTGCATGTGGCAGTCAAATTTCAATTGAGGACAATGTTGTAATAATGAAGACACTGTTAGTGTGTGCGTCCACATTCATTCATTACTCTTTCAACAAATATTTGCTGAGGGCATCCAAGTGCCAGGTACCGGTCCCCACAACAGGACTGCGGGTGAAGACACAAAGATCCTTGTCCTCATCTGGTATACGTTCTGGTGAGGGAGGCAAGCAAAGGAGACGAGTAAGTAAACGACGCTGGGAGGTGGTGAGTGCTAGGGAGAGAGGTCAGAGTCAGGGCAGGAGGAGCTCCGGAGATGGAGGCAGTCAGGATCTGAGGAGGTGAGGCGTGGAGGGAGGAGCACCCCAGGCCAGGAAGAGCCGGCACAGAGGCAGAGAGGGAGCCGCGGGGCGTCAGGGGACCAGCCCCGGACCAGGGTGGGCCCAGACCACATGGTACCTCGCAGCCCCCTGTAATGGCCTTGGCTTTGACTCTGAGCGCAATGGGGGGTGACAGGCTCCCACTTGGGGTTGAGCCTGGCTGCAGGGTTGAGAAGAGATTGTGGGGAGGGGGACCTGTGTGTGGACGCACATGTGGGGGCAGTGGGGCTGTGTGTGTGTGCAGAGGCCCGTGTTGAGTGTGCATACCTGCCTGCATGTGAGCTTGCACATGCATGTGTGGGAGTGAGTGTGCGCACGCGTGCGTGAGAGCGTGCACATATATGCATGTGAGCTGCTGGCAACTCCTGGCATATTCTGGGGGAACAGTGAACCGGGCTTCCTGATTTTTTCTGGCATGAGGGGCAACAGCTGGTCCATGAACTGCACAAAGGCCCCTGGATATGGGGGCCGCAGGGGGTGGAAGTCCAATCTGAGCTCCACCTGCCAGGCTGCATGCCCGGTGTGATAACTCTTGCTGCCCACCTAGCAGCCAGCAGCTGCTGTTGGGGAGCTGCTAAGTGAGCGGCCCGCGAGACGTCTAGGTTACAGCACAGACTGCACGGCCACCCGCCCATCTGGAGCGGAGACCACCTCCCAGTTACTGAGTGTCAGTCATGCTGAGGATGGTGCTAGCCCGGAGGGGGCTGATTCGGTCTTTATCCCGACCTTTCAGGAAAGGTGTTATTGTCAACATCCTGTATAAGACGGCACTGAGGCTCAGAGAGGTACAACCATTTGTCTGAGATCACACAGCCAGGAGGGGGAACAGGGAAGCAACCCTGATGCACCCAACTCGAGAGCTGGGCCCCCACACATGCTCTGTGTCTTCAGGGACTCCACGGAGAAAAGCAAAAGCTCTGTTCCAAGTAGGAGAAGTAGGGCAGGGCCAGGGTGTGGCCCTCCCACCTCCCTCCTACAAGGCCAGGACGTCCAAACACGCAGCAACGACCCAAATCGACCAGAGCACTGGGGGAATGGCCTGTGTGTTTAACAGATGGTCCTTTCTGTTTCAACTCGCAACAACTGGAAACCTTTCTGAAGTGCACTTGCCTGTCCTGGCGAGCACAGTTTGAGGAAGACGATTTAATCTTGCAATGAAGCGCAAGGCCTTCCTCCAGTGCCCCAGATCTCAGATGTTGTTCTGAGCGTGTCCTGACCCCAGGAATGACCCAGCAAGTTCCTCTTTTAGGTCAGACGGAATCAACTTGTTTTCTTTCATTCCTACGCGAGGAATTAAACAATTATTTCAGTGATTTCAGTTTCATTTCTCTGATCTTTGCTTACAGCAAGGGAGTGTTACGTGTCCAAGGATGTGAAAAAGCGTGAGTTCTGGAGGTAGTTTTTTTGAGAAAATATTCAGTGCAAGGATCACAAGAAAAGTAACAATGCAAAAGCTGTGGCAGCAGAAACTGCACACTGGGCTGGGATTTTGTGCCAGTGTTGTTTCATGTAGTTTTCAAAGCAGTAACTCATTCTCAGAGACTTAAGTAAATTGCCTGAAATTCTTAGCCCATGAGCCAAAAAGCCAGGATTCAAACCCAGGTCAGTCTGACTCAAAAGCTCTGTACAGGGGAAGGACTATTATCCTTTCCTAATTAAACAAAACACCAAAAATAAAACCTCCTATGAATCAATAAAAAGACAATACCTCAGTGGAAAACTAAAGAATAGGAAGAGGTAATTCACAAAATTCACACAATTAATTCGTGCAGGCTGAGGCCACAGAACATGGTAAAGACCAGGGAGGCTGGCTGGTTCTCCTTTCTCTAAAAATCTACACATGGATGTTAAAAGAAAAAAAAGTATGTGCAGGTGGGAGTGGTAGAAAAAAACCCAGGAATGGCAAGATGAAGAGAGATGATGAAAATCATGTTTCAGACTCTTTAAGATGACATATTTTCTAAAAGGGACAGGGGAAACATCAAAACACCTTATTTCTCTGACAAAGGATGCTATTAAAAATTCTGACTTCCATTACATATTCTTATGTAAAAGGACATTTTAAGAAAAATGAAACCATATTTTTAAATTTAATTTTTATTTTTTATTAAAGTTTTCCCCCCCTAGGGCCTGGTTTAAAGACTCATAAAGTTCTACAAGGCTATTGGAAAAATATCTGTCCCCAGGTTCTCCTGCCCGTTCCCCGCTCATTTCCAGAGGTAACATGTTACAGGAAGCACCTCCACATTTCCGAACAACAGCTTATGGTATCACTCCATGATATTCCAGTTTCAACCAGGATCTACTCACTTCTCACCATGGAAGAGGAAAAGGCACCTCTTTTCCATTATGTCTGTCATTATAGGCACACAGAGGAACCTACCCTCCCATTCAGCCAACAAAGTTACATAATTATTTGGGGTAGATGAATATTGGCTTTTATATTTACTATGATCACATAAATCCTAGGCTCAGTGGAGCCACGGAGGATATTCTGACCCCGTTCCTTTGTTGCATACCTCTCTGGTTCCTTTTAGTTGTTAGTCCTTTCCAAAAATTAAAAAAATATATATGTATGTATATATATATTTAAGCAATCTTCCTACATTTGTCTAAGTCTCCCTTCAACTTGTTCAAAGAACCCATTTCTTTTCATTTCAGGTCTATTCTAAGGTTTCTCCAGCTAATTTCTAAGCTAACTCACACACATGCATGTGGGCACACATACTCCCTCTCTCATACTTTCAAAGATTCAATACAAATATTTTTAACATTCTTTTCACCCTCTTGAAACCTGTAAATAATATAACCTACCCACACTTATCATTTCAAAAACAATCAACATAACATCCATAACTATAATACAGAGAAGGAAAGGTAGATAAAATCAGATACTGCATACAGAGACAATAGGCAAATATTGGGTACAGCTACTCTAAAAGACATGATGAGAGATACGATGAGGTGCTTGGGCCTATTTATAACGAACAGGTAAACCTCCTATGCTTGGTAGTTGTGTTCCTGGAAAATTCAGTATATATTTAAAACACGCAAAAATTGCACGTGTTTATGTTTAAAGTGGAGTCAGATTCCAGGCTCGGATAATTGTAAACAGAGTTCCACCTACATGAATGCCCACTGAACTTCAGGAGGTGTGTAGGAAGTTGGACAATTCTTTGTTCTCCATGGGTTACATCTAGCAAATCTGCTTCTCCCCAGACAGCCCTGTCCTCCGTCACTGTTGACAGCCAAATCACTCTGCTCATTCCCAAGATGTCCTATAGGGGGCGCTACGTACCTATTCAGAAACTGCAGTTGGTTCAACTCTTATCTTTTCTATAAAGGGGCAAAGAGAGGTTAAGATATTTACCCAAAGCCATATAGGAAACCAATAGCAGTCAGGACTAGAAAAGGAGAAGGGGTAGAGAGGGGAGGAGAAAGGAAATTATTCTAATATTCATATTTATTAATTGCTAGACATGGTGCCAGCTGCCTTTTGTTAGGTTCCCACAGTATCTCGTCTAATCCTCCTAACCTCAGGGATTAGTTCTATTACCATCCCCAATTTTCAGATACAGACACCACATTTCAGGGAGGTTAGGTCCTTGCTCAAGGCCCCATTTTTGGTAACAACAGAATTAGATTTTATCCAGTCCTTTCTCTATTGCTTTAAGCTGCTCTCCCTCCAGGTCTCTGGGCCCACACCTCGGGGACCAGGTCCCTCATTTTGCTACTTAAATCTCTAGGAAATAGAACTGGGGTGCAGGCTGTCTGAAAAGCAATGAGCAAAAAGAAAGATGGTCTAATCCCAGCTTCTCGGCCCTTCGGGTTCAGCCAGTGTGTGGCCTGTGCCCAGGGGTTCCTGGGCACAGGAAGCAGAGTCTTGATGAAGTCATAGACTCCTGCGGGAGCCCAGCCTGACCTGCCAGGGGTCAGGCCGGGACAACCAACGTGACCGCAGGGACTTTTCCTGCCCCGGAAGGCCCATGCCTCCACAGTCCACACTCCACAAGGTGGCAGGCAGCCAAGGGGCTGGAGCCCACACCACAAATGCAGAAAAGGCCAGACAGTGAGCGAGGGCTTGGTCACCAAACCTTGAGGTGTCAGGTGTGGGGAACATTCCAAAACAGTCACTACAGCTTCATGGCATGTCTGCCTCTGCTTAATTAACCTCCAGATCATTCCTCTGAGAAGACAGTGTTATTTCCACCTTCCAGAAAAGGAAACCGAGACCACAAGTGACCGGCTGCTCGTTACACAGCTGGTGAGGGGCAGGGCCAGCCCTCCAGCCCAGGCCAGACAGGCCCCGACCTCCTACCTCTCCTGCACCTCTAAAAACTCTTCCTGATTTATGCATTTCAGGAAAATGTGGATGTGGCACTTACCATCCAGCCTTGCCGGGCAGGTGGGCATCACCCCATAGGTGGGCCCTCCACCCCACAACTGCCGGGGCTGTCCTGCGAGACCGAACACTGGGCCAGGTGCTCGAAGAAGGGGTTCCGTCGGACAGTCCTTAGGCACCTTTCTCCCTCTGCTTTCTGGCCACAAAACCGTGACTAAGCACTTTCAAAAAGGAACCCATTGCATCAGACTTCATGTTCAGGAAAAGAAAATACACATAGCTCGTATTTGTCACCCTGATCTAAATGGACCCCACGGAGCCTGGCAGAGCCCAGATGAACCCATTTGTTGATGACAGTGCTCAGGTCTCTGCCCCGCAGTCCGCTGTGTGCAAGCAATCTCTGAGGAGTGTCCACAGAAAAGGGTTGGACTCGGGCTCCGCTCAAACGATTTCTCGCAAACTAAGTCAAAGTAGGGCCAGCCCCAGCCTCAGGCACCACGAGCTTACTGTGAGCGCTCGGGGTGCGAGACAGAACAGCCCTGCAGCTAAGAGCGCAAGCCAGACCACCTGGGTCCGCAGCTGTGCCCTGCTGCGTACGGGTGTGGCTCTGGACAAGAGCGCACCTCCGTTCCTCAGTTTCCCCATGAGTAAAATGAGGACATTGACAGTACCCACAGAGTGGCTGCAGGCAGTAACAGAGACACTCACGTAAGAGCTCAGAACCGCGCCCGACACAAGGTAAGCACTCAGTGTTGCCTGTCGCTAAAATGAGTATTGACTGTCCTGTCACAGAAGGAATGGCTGACAGCCCTGGAGAACAGAAACCCTAGCAAGGGAGATCAAGGGGGTAAGGAAGGGGAGGGGAAGGGGTCCATGAGCACTACTTCTAGACTTCAAAAGCGGAAGCTTGCCACACCCGCGGACCTTTGTTCTGTATTGCTACAAAGGGCTGGCCTAGGTCAACGAGGAAACCGAGCCAAAGGCAGATTTCGATTAGAATAAAGTAGGATTTTCAAACAGGCAGACACGTCCACAAAGAGGGAGCAGGACACCTGGTGTGCCAGTTCCTGAGGGGGCTAGGGGCCTGCCTGCCTATCATGAACAGCCCATGGGGTTTACCTGCACAGGAGAGCGTGGCCAGGGGCAGTGACCTCGGGGCCCCTTCCCACAGGACCACTCTATCGCTCTGATAACGAGCAAGTGAGTGCTGATAGCCAGGGCGCGGCCGATCGCCCGAAGGAAGCAGGAGGGACTTTGGACTGTCTTAATGTACACAGTCTTCAGGACTTACACTTCATTGTCTCAGAACGCCATGGGGGGGGGGTGGCAGGGGTGGTTATGAACAGCAAAGGCTCCCCGAAACTCTGAAGTGTTTCCTGAACACCTGCTGGGTGCCTAGCAAAGTAATTTCGAGAAAGCGTGAGATGAGAGAGCTGTGGCAACAAACTAGCAACATTTTCTTACTTGGGAGAATTTAAAGACAGCATCAATTACTAAAGCCACCGATATATGGGGCACATGATACGAAGCCGTCAGGTTGGCCAGCTCCACAGGCAGTGCCTTGGGGAGTGGTGTCGGTCCAGTTCACAGGCCGCTTCCCAGCCATCTCTCTGGCAAGGTTTCCATGTTCTTTACCTCCGAAACTTCTACTGACACAACCCCCTGACCCAGTCCTTGGTGTCCTGGGCTGAGCCACACACGGGAGGAGATGCTGGGACACAGGGAGATGGCCTGGAGCTGGGAACGAGAGAGAGGAAGGGGCTAATCTGCTCCCTGAAAACTGATTTGGGAAGTATCTTCCATCATGAAATACTATCTTATAAACTACAAAAACGGAAAATATTTTAAAAAGTAGAAAACACTTTGTCAATGAAAAATGATCCGACTGTATAAAAACTATGACACAAATCCAAGAAAAAATATAAGATTCCGAGACTAAGGCTCATCAGCTATTTCCCAGGTTTTCCTGTACAATCATTCCTGCTAATGCCTCTGTTCCCAGCTCCGAGGACTCAAGAGCAGATCAGCAGCTGTAGGTACCAAAAGATTAAGGGAAAACAATTTATGGAGATGACACCAAGAGACCCTATGTACTGACTTCCGATTTTTTGCGCCTCCTGGAAACGCCTGCGAGTATTTTTGAGAACCACTGTCTGGAGTGGTTAGGCCCTTACTCGGCAGGAACACAGAACATGTCCTCTTAGAGGAAGGTGCTCAATACTCCACAGGCCCCAGCCCGAGCACATTGGGGCCCCAAGCTGCTGGGTCTGCCAGAGCAGCCTCATTCCTCTCTGCCCACCGCGGACCTCCTCTGCCTAGGGGTTCCCGTCCCAGCCCGGCGCTGTCCTTCAACCTCTGGTTGGGGGGCTGCAGCTAACCCCACTGCTGCTTCCTCCCTGCAAGTGCTCCTCACCACTTGACCCTCTCTGTGCTGACTGCTACGGCCTTAATTAGGCCACGGGCACCCCCCCTTCCTGGCCTACTCACATCCTCTAAAACCACTGGCCTGCAGCACTGCCAAGAGGTGACTCTTCCAGAAGCTTCCACAGTCAGGTTTCTCTCACTCCCTCTGCCTCCTCCCAGCCGCAGGAGGAGACCTAACCCCCAGAGCGCACTCTGGCCAGGCACCCTGCGGGGCCATTAGCCCAGGGCAAGACAGAGACAGGGCGCAGCTCCCAGGCCAGCTCTAGCCCCAGGATCCTGGCTGCCCAGAGCGCGCCGCACTAAGGATTCCGAGGGTCGGAAAGAAGCCCCCGTGAGGAGTAGCTGGGAGCCTGAGGGGGACTGGGAACGGCCATGCCGGCACCACCCGCACGCCATCCCAGCGCGGGCCAGCACGCCGCAGCACCCGGCCCATCTGTCCCCGGCCCCTGCTCCAGCCTTGCGCTCCCTCCGGTACTCCCACGAGATCTCCACGATCCGCTTTCAGGGCTCCTCCCAAAGCGCCATATCCGCCTTCCCCGGCACCGCCACGCCGCCGTACTTTACCTCCCCCAACACTCAGCAAACTCGCGGCTCCTTCTGCCTGTAGAAACTTCCCGGCATCCATAGAGCTTTTCCAAGTGGGTCAGAGAGCCGCTGACTTCACCTCTGCCTCAGTGTCCGAAGACACAGCTTCCCAAGTCCCCCTCTCCTCATCTCCCCCACTCGTCTAGCCAGCTGTTGGACTCACACAGCCCTGTGGACTTAAGCAGATGGTGACTACTGGACTGTCCTGACGTCTGAGACTGCGAACCCTGCAGGACGGAAATCAGACCTGTTTAGTTCACTGGCTCCGAGCTTGGCACGGGAGGGCTCCGTTAGGGAAGAGCCCAGAGCCCAGAGCCCAGAGCCCGGCCTCGCTCTGCCCCGACTCGCTGGAGGGCCCTGGGAAAGCCACTCTCCTCTCTGGGCCTCAACTTCCCCACGTACACTAAGATGTACTTGACCTCGGGGCCCCTGAAGTCTGGTCCAGCTCTCAGACACTACGAGAACGCAGGCCACAAAGCACTGGGTTCGTGTCTTTTATGCTTATGTGGGTAATCATCACTCAGCGAGCACAGGACAGCTCCTTTGAGCGGCGCAGATCCGCCATTGCGACGAGTGGACTCCCTCACGCGGGTATCGAGTGCTATGGGATGTGTGCTTGTATAGCTAAATATAATGGACAATGAGGAGTGGTTTTATCTGCCTTTGAGAACATAAGTACACTCTTCTATATTTATACATTCCATCTCCTAATTTAGACAGTGTAGAACTTTTTCTGATCAGCACTCACTTGCCAATAATTTCGCTCTACATCTAAATGAAGAATAGGAGTCATATAAGTTCGCAGATTGAATGGATGGCTGATTTACAAAGCCCTTAAAATGTGGCTGCAGGCCGACGCTGGCAACCCCAGAATTAGATATGGCATGCTCTGCGATGATGTATTTTTTACTGTTTTTTAATAACTCAGTTCTCCTTCTGGGATGAGGGGGAAAATGGAATTTGTTAAAAATAAATCGAGATTTAGTGGCTTTTCAGCCTTCTGCTGCTTGTTGCTCACAATATTCTATAAATAAAAGAAGCCCTGCCCTATAGTGCACTGTAAACACCCACAGACACTCAGAGCCAAATTCTTCCAATTATGACCCTGTGCCAGTTGCCAAGCTACTGCAAGGACCCACTTGAAAGGCGGCCATCTAGGCCATCTCCTGATTAAGCCGCTCGGCAGCGAGGAGGAAGGCCTGCTGCTTTGGCATTGTATCTAGTCTGAAATAATTGTTCCATTTTCTTGAAATTAAGCCCTTTCCTTGTGATCGAATTACAATTCCGAGGTAAATGAGAAACGAACCACCTGTCCATCCGTCCATCTGCCTGGGTCATGTGCGCGCAGGAGATCCTGGGCCGTCACATGCTGGGCTTAAATCAAGCGGCAGAAGGGCGTTCACGACAGCGTCTCTAACTGCACTGAGCAAATCAAGGTCAAATAAAAGTAGGTCAGCTGGGAACATGACAGGTGAGTCACAGGCAGCCTGCCCTTCTGCTCAGCACCTTTCCTCACTAATCAGTTTGGGTCCCTCGTGTTCAATGCAGCAGACTGAGCCGGTCACTTAAAAATCCATATTCTAACCCGGGAGGGACAGTATCGCGTGTCAGGCTGACGGCTCTGTGGTTCAAATGCCAAGGCGTGAGCTGGGACGGCGCGGCTGCCCGGCTTCCCTGGGGCCCCGACCAGCCTTACACCTCGGCAGGCAGAGAAGCAGGAGACTGCAGTGTGCCACGGGCTCACTGAGACAGAAATTACTTTCAGTTCCTTAGAAACCGGAATGCTCGAAGCAGCACTGGAGCAAAATGGGCTCCAGCGAGAAACTCAGCACCCGCCCTCCTCCCTTCAGTGTCAGCTCACTGGGTGAGCACTCCTCTCAGAGCAAGAGGCCCTGAGCTGCAGTTCCAGCCCCAGACGCTCACACTCTGAATGCCGAGCCAGTGAGTGAACAAAGGCCACCCCAAAGGGAACGGATGTGTGCTCTGTGGTCAGATTTTCCAAACTCAAAACTGGGACCTATACTTCAAGGGTTAGAGCCGTTCGAAGCCAGAAAGCCTGGGACTTGGGGGGTCACAAAGCATGCAGCCTCGTCAGACAGGTCTCCTCTGGCTGTGCAGCCCAAAGTGGTCTTTCCTGGGGCTCCTGGGTGGCTCAGTCGGTTAAGCGTCTGACTCGATTTCGGTTCAGGTCATGATCTCTGGGTTGTGAGAACGAGTCCCCGCGGTGGGCTCTGTAATCAGTGGGGAGCCTGCTCAAGATTCTCTCGCTCCCTCTCCCTCTGCCTCTCCCCCCTACTCTAAAATAAATAAATAAATCTTTAAAACTAAAAATAAATAAAAATAAAAATAAAGTAGCCCTTCCTGTGACTCACCCACCGCCTGTGGGTTTTCATTTCTTAATTTCTGAAATGGTCTCATTTCTTTGCGTCTCCTCAGATTAGAATGTGAGCATCATGAGAGCAGAGACCCCCCCCCCCCCGCCTGTTCTCGAGGATTTCCAGAGCAGCTAGAATGGTGACTGGCTCATAGGTGCTCAACAGATAATCACTGAGGAAAGGAATCCATGCCAAAGCTCCAGAAGAGCATTCTGTGGACCAGTCTCCCTCAGCGCTCACGGCAACGTGATGAGGTGAAATCATTACCTCTTCCGGAACAATGAGAAAACCAAGGCCCAGAGAGGGTATGTGTTTTTCCCAGGGCCGCACATCTAACGAGTTCACGGAGCTGGAATGCCAAACCAGGCGTGAGAAGTTCTAATCCTGGCTTCGAAGTGAGCGTCTGTTGCTTTTATAATTTAGAAAAAGCAAAGGAGAAAAACTTCAGAGGAAAAACTACGTCTCAGAAAGAGCTTCACATCGAATGATCTAATACATGACAGATTTGGTTCCTGTGTCCCCAAACCTCAGCCCCACCTCTAGCTGCAGAGGGCATCAGCACCACAGCCCCCCAGCCAGAGTGGAGGAAGCCCCCAAGGTTCATTCCTGCCTTTCTGGGGAGCTCTGAAGACCAGGCAGGGAGGGGAGAAGCCACTGGCAGTGACACCCATGGCTCCTATCGCTGTTAGAAACAGGAGGCTTGTTCCATAATCTGCTGGAAAGGTTCCAAGGAGAGGGCTATGAGCAAGTTGGAAGACTGTAAAGTGCTTGGCATGTGCCTTCCCCCATACCATACCTTGAAAACTAGAATAAAAACAACAACAAAAAAAATGGAAGCTTACTTTTTAAGATTGAAATACCAAAAATCTTAAAATTGAAAGTAGGGATTTTCATTTACCCGAATTTAGAACACCGAACCCACTGGAGCTAAGCATATGCACCTTTATAAGCTGTACATCACAGTAAAATTCCTATTAGTCTGATATTTTGGGCCAAAACTGCTCCCCGGGCTGTCTGATAGATGCAGGCTATGGCTTGAATTGATGTGCAAGTCAGCAGGTCAGTCTCATCAAAACGGCCAGCCGTTCCAGTGTGTAGATACACTTCTCAAATACGGGAAGAAATGAAAATGGCAAATAGCAACAATAAAACAGGTTTTTCCAAATGCTACCAGGATGGCCTAACCACCTCTGAATACAGACATCCTACAGACACAGAGAGCCCTTCCTGATTGTGAATGAGAGGGGGTAAGATGACAGACGAGCACGTAAGCTAACCTTTTGATTCCGAATTTCTGAGCTAGAATTCCTGGGTGGGCTTCAGGGCAAATGTCTCATGAACAATGTGGGTCTTATGAAAATCTGTCATGTGCATTTTTTGGAGAAAGCCTCCATAAATGTCACCGGATTCACAAAGTGATCTGTGACCCCGAAAGGCAGGGACACCCACCAGCCCTTTCTGCTGCCACTGCTGTTTTCTTTGGACAATCCTGTGACATAAACAATGACATCGGGAGCCCCCCTGGCTGGCAGAGTAGACAAGATGACATTGACCTTCAGGGAAAATTGTCCAAGCTCTTGCCTGAACAGCCCAGCCACTGGGACTGCTCAGGTCAATGACTGAAATGAGGTCACTGGCTGGAAGGGACCGAGGGCCCAGGCACAATCAGAAAAGACCAAGAGAGCAACCTCAGAGACAGAAAGTCTTAGGCAACATGAACTTGGGAGCAACAGCCTGGGACAGGAGACAGAACAAGGGCTCGGCAGCCAGGTAGGGCTACATTCGATCCTGACTCCACCCACGCACTAGTCATGTTGCCTTGAGACTTGGGCCTTGAGGGATGATGACGATAACGATGACAATGATGGCGATGATGACGACAATGGCGATGACCGTGACCATGAGACAATAATATCTACGATGAGCTATTACTTACTGACAGCGCAAAGTCTGGTGTGTAGCAGGCAAGTGCTTCTATGCTTATGCAATACCGTATGTTGTTTATTTTCCACAGTGACACATGACCCCTCTCTAGATTCTCTCTATCTTCTGGAGTGGAAAAAGAAGGTTAAAGAGATTCAGTAGCATGCCCAAGGTCCACAGTTAGTGGAGATTCAAACCTGGGTCTGTTGGACTCTAAGCCCTGCTCTTAACTACTAAGCCCCGCTGCACTGCCAAGTCTCAGTTTCCTCATCTGTAAAAAGGTTAACCACACTCACCCTGGCAGGGTGGGAAGGGGAGACAGAATGCATGTGAAGCGTTTAACACAGTACCTGGCAGCCAGGAGCTCTCCGGCGTAGCCTGTAATGTAATGTAATATAATGTAATGTAATGGCATCTGGACCTTCGGAAGAGAGAAGGAGGGTGGGAGGTGGGCAGCTGGCTGTACAGACGGTGTGGCATTTCACTTCACGGGGCTCGACAAGCAGGACGAGGAACTTTGGACCGAGGCTTAAGAGTCTGGGCTGGCATAGACTCAGTGAGGAACAGAGAGGGGACACCTCAGCAGGATGGGTGGGAATGTATTTACTCAGAGACGAAAGGCTTTTCACTGCGAGTTGGAGAGGATCGGGGACTTCTGGAAGAAGGAATAATTCAAGCTCCAAAGGAAAGTGCACAAGAGCCAGTACCAAACAGCATGGCTCTTCCTGGGCTACGAATATATGCCCACCGACAACCTAACTCGGGTGGCACCCGAGCAGGAAGAGTCCCTGTGTCTGTTTGTGGTGAGGGAGATGCCAAACCCCCATGTTCCTGGCAAACCCCGTCCGGAACATGGGCAGAGCAGAGGCATTCTAAACAAGAAGAGAATTTGTTAGGGCAAGTCCCCTTGGGAGTGAAATATGAGGAAAAGTACCCATTGCAAGAAAGAACCAAAGACTTAGTGTGGCTTGTAGTGTGGACGAGCAAAGGGCCCGTCTGCAGGTCTCCCCGATACCGCCATCTTGACTATACTCTGACTGAATGTCGGAACGGGGGAGTCGCCCAGGGTCGCTCCTCAGAGAGCCAACGGCACTGCAGAGAACGTGCCTCCTAGAGCTGACATTTGCTTGGGGAGGAAAAAACCTCACAGAGGATTGCCAGCCTCTCCCCCGACCAGCGTATCCCCTGTATTTCAGATAGAGGAATTACTAGACCAAGTTATCCCAACAGGAACCAAAGATCCTCAAAGGCCTTCACGCCCTGTCATCAGTCCCCTCTCCTCCATGCCCACAGCCCAACACAGGACTCAGCATCAATTTCCTGGACCATTTTAACTGCCTCTAACTAGTTCTGCCGCCTCCTCCTACAGTCCAGCCCCCACAGTGCCACCAGCTGGCTTTCTAAAATAAAAGTGCTGACCACGTCACTCACCTCCTGAAAGATGTCTACTAGATTTGCACTGCCTACAGAATAAACGCCAGAGTCTTAACTTGCATTAATTCATTCATTTTTTTCCTCGCCAGTCTAATGTGTGATGCTCACTTCCCGGGTGCCTGGCTCTGTTTTATGTCCTGGAGATGGAGTGGTGAATGAGACAGGTGCGACAAGCACCCAGCCTCACGGATTTACATTCCAGTAGGGTAAGACAAACAGTAAAGAAGACAAATAAATCTATCATATAAAGGCAGGTAGCGATGAGTGCTAATGACGAGAAATAAAGCAAGGTAAGAGGGCCAAGGGTTGGGGTCCAGGGCGGGGTAGGACAATGCATTTTTAGTCCTTGAACTCAGTGCCTGTAAGTCTATTTCTCTCTGCCCCCCACCTCACTTGAACAGAGCCCAGAATGGAATGAAGGTCAGCCATGCAGGGCTGTTGGGGAAGACTGATTCAGGCGGAGAAAAGTAAGTGCAAAGGCCCTGAGGCAAGAAAGAGGAACAGCGAAGGCGACACAGTGGCTGGGATGGAGTGAGCAGAGCAAAGAATGCTACGAGATGAGACCAGAGAAGCAGGAGGGGCTGGCCGGCCATGGCAAGGAGTTCAGATTCTATTCCAGGGATGCCAGGAAGCCACTGGAGAGTTCTGACAGGGAAATGACATGATCCGATTTACTTTTGGAAAGGTCACTCTGTCTGATTCTGTGGGAGACTGATAGCAGCGGGGCCAGAGCAGAAATAGGGAGACTGGTTGTGCGATGGGGGACATGTGGAAGAGGGTAGGGAGATGTGGTGGCCTTGAGGGTACTCTGACGGAGCAGGTGTCAAGCCCCGCAAGCAGGGAGGCACCAGGGAAGAAGCAGGAGCCACAGCAATGCCGACATGCCAGGCCTGTGTAACCAGGGAGATGTCCTGCCTGCAAGATGACGAAGACGATATAGCTTTGCCTTTTTTTTTTCTTTTTAAGAAAAAAATATCAAGCCTTGTATTTAGCGATGTTGGGTCTGGGATGCCCATTAAACCTCAAAGTGTGGATGCTGAGTAGGCAGCGGGTGTGTGGGTTGGGGCTCAGGACAAAGGTCCGAGGTCATCACTGAAGGGATGACCAGCAGGTCCTCCACCTCTTGGCCTCAGCTCCAGACACGCAGCCAGGCGTCGCCTCCTCCAGGCTCTGGCCTCTGCCCTGCAGCTGCTCCTGCCTGGAATGCGCTGTCTGCACTTCTGCACGGTAGCTTTCTACTCATCTGTTAAGACTTGCTCAAAAGTCACCTCTGGTCTAAAGGCCCCTCCTGACTGCCCAGGAGAGAGCCCCTCAGCCCTCCCTTCTCCTGCGGTGCCCCGTCGCATGCCTCGATGGCCTTGGGTCACCCCTATTTGCACCTTTCCTCTTTGTGAGCTCCTTGAGGGCAGTGACCATGAGACTATTCCTCTCTGCACCCCACCTCCTAACGTAAGGCCCGGGCATGGCAAACATTTGCTACACGAACGCAGTTCTCCTCTCTGGCAAGGGGCGCCCAAGAAGCCACACGCATGCGCAGTGACGCCCACTGCGGCCCGGTCTGCAAGGGGAAAGGGGGAAGAAGCAGGCGCTGCCCCAGCAGCACCAGCACAGCTCAGTGGGGTAGAACGGTGCCTGCCTTCCAGCAGTTTCTTAACAGCACAAAAGAGCCTCAAGAAATCGAAGAGCTGAGCATCTCAGGGTGCTGCGAGGTGTAAAGAACACTGCACCTGAGAAGCGGGTCTCGGGTCTCACTGCAGAAACCCCCAGCGCGTCCAGCGAAGCCCTCAGAAGTCAGACAGAGGGAAGGAAACTGCCCTTGTTTGCATGGCCTCCCGTACTCATGAAAGGGAGCCTCAAAGCAGGTCCGACTTGTGCTCTTTTACTGACAGAAACAGTGACTATCAGAGGTTAGGTGATTTGCCCAAGGTCACACGGCTGGAAAGTACCTGAGTCAGGATTCACAGTCATGTTCCCGAAACCACAGCCTGCGTTCCTTCCAGCACACTCCACAGCCTCTCCCATCACACCAGCTCACAGAGCAGCCAGGAGCCTCAGGGACCCACGAAGCCCCAGAGTGTGCCGAGGAAGTGGAACTCCGGAGAGGGCTGTGATGTGCCCGCTGTTGCTGGGGAGTCACCAGAGAACGGAAGCTGGAATCCAAGCCCCCAACTCCCGGGCTGGGCTCTGGGGCGCTGCACCTGCACTCTGCCAGATATCTCTTACAGGGCAGACACAAAGCCAAACACAAAGCTTTAACAGTCTAACCTATCTGCTTCCAAGTGCCCTAGACACAGGGGCAAGGGGAATGATGACTGCTGCGTGATTCTGGGACCCCACTCATAGGTGGGGCGCTGTCACCACCCCAGGAGGGTTACAGGACCAGCTGCGTGAAATGAACTGACCGGCGTGGGTAGCAGCTCTCTCATTCCTTTGGACGAATGTTTGCTGCCCACCTACTGTGTGCCAGACGCTGAACAAGGCGGCGGAGGCCAGGGGAAAGAAGCCCAGGGAGGAACTGTGGCTCCACGACTTGTGTAATAATCGGTATATTAGCCTCTCTAAGCCTCCGTTTCTTCATCTGTAAAGAAGAGTCCCTGTTTGACAAAGTTGTTTGGCCGCTCAATGGATGACACATGCCCCTGGTATATGGGACCGACGCAGCGAGCATCAAATGGCTGGTAGTTTGTTCACTGCTGAGAAAGCAAAAGAGCTTACTCATACTGTAGAAAAAAGGGGGATGGAAAGCAGGTAGCTACACCAGCACTCTTGTAAAAATTCAGCAGAGTAAAGGAGCATTGATCCTCTGAGAATTTACTGAAGCATAAAGACATTCTTCGAGAAATTCTGAGTGGCTGAGTATCTTAAGCAGGGTGGGGAGAAGGTGAGGCAGAATGAGAGGAAAAAGGAAAAGAGAGAGGATGAATTTGAATATATCAGTGTATTGGTAAGAGTCAATGGAGTTAAGATATATAGTACAAAATAATGTAACTTGATTGCTAATGAATGGAGTTGGCTACTCGTTATCTGCAGCCTTATCTTCTCCATCAAGCTCCTATTCAATCTTCAACACCCTACTTGCTTGACAACTTCTTCTACCTCAATCCAGGTTGGTTAAACTCTGCTCTATCAATTGATTCTTACCAATGTACACATCACATCGTCTCTGCGTATTGGGTTCCCCTACCTAACAGTGAGTTCCTGAGTGTACACACTGCATATGAGTCATCTTGGTGGCCCTCCTCTGGCTGGAGGATCCCCAGCCAGCAGCCAGCAGTTTGGAGCATCCCCAGAGGAGAACCTTCTCTCTATAGCAGGAAAATGAGCCAGGACTCACATTTATAAGTATCCATTCTGCGCTGAACATTTGAGAGGCGCCTTTTAAATCTTAATTTGTGTATTCCTCAAAATATCCCATGAGAGAATTATTATCCCTATTTTGTAGAAGGGGACACTGAGGCTCAGGGAGGTGAGGTCAACAGCCAAAGTTTCATAATGCTAGTAAAAGTGATGAGACCAGGATTTGATCCTGGGTCGATCGGACTCCAGATCCCTGTTTTCACTAGACCAGCCCCCCTGCCTGGGTAAGCTGAGGGCATCCTGGAAGGATGGAATGTTCTGGGCATCAAATGTCCCTGCAGGCTCCTCAGTGAGGCGAGTGCTAAGGAGCTTTGGCCAACCCACGGTAATCTGTTAGCAAAAGCCAGACACCGGGTCAGAGAGTCAGAGAGGAGGCCTCTGGAGAAGACCGAAATCAAAGTTTCACATGCAGTTAGCACGCGGTAAGTCGACCATCTCCCCAGACCCATCCTGTCTAAGGAGAAGAAGATACATTCTGGGTCAGCAGCTCTCAACCACGTGTGATCAGCTAAGTCCCCTGGCTGAAAATTTACAGAGCTTTCCCAATTGCTGGGGAAGCATTCAAGAACATGCCCGTGAGTGTTAGCACTGCTAGGAGAAAGCTGTGGACATAAGGGACCCCGGGAAGGCTGGGGATGTCCCTTCCTTTTCCTTTCTCCAGCTCAGTAAAGGAAACGTCCATGATGTGCTGCAGGCAAAAAGCTACATACGTCTCGACCTCGCAGGGGTCTCGCTCCACCACATCTGGAGTCAGAAGACCTGTGCCTACGGCATTGCTCCTGACCAGCTGTGCGACACTCCATATGGCAGATCTTCTTTGGGCCCGAGTGTCCCCAGATATAAAGACGGGGAAGAGGGGAGCATCTGCTTCCCAGAGAGGTCACAGGGAGGGACGCTATGAGATAATACATGTGGGAAGAATCGGTCCATGCAAAGGGTGTTGAGATGTAAAGAAGGGGTGCTGGGAGCCTCAGGTACCTCACCTGCTGCCTTCCCCTCCTCAAGTCTCCTGGGCCGAAGGCCTGGCACTCCCTGCTGCAGCCCGTGTAAATGCCGACCCAGCCTCTGTCCTGCGGGCTCCAGGGAGAGCCCAAGCTGCCCTGGGAGAGCCCTGGAAAAGGAAGCTATGATCTGGCTGTTACTCTCCCAAAGGCTACCTGGCACAACTACAATCCTTAAATATAGATTTATTATTTTTTGAAGATTATTTATTTATTTGAGAGAAAAAGAGAGAGAGAGAATGAGTAGGGGGAGGGGCAGAGGGAGAGGGAGAGGGAGAAGCAGACTCCCCCGCTGAGCAGGGAGTCTGATGTGAGGCTCCATCCCAGGACCCTGAGATCACAACCTGAGCAGAAGGCAGCCGCTTAACCAACTGAGCCCCCCAGGTCCCTCCTTAAGTAAGTATTTAATAATTAACTTGGCTACAACGGTTCAGGAACATTTTTGTCAGCATGTAGGATAACCGTCACCAAAATCAAAATATGAAACTCATTTCATTAAACTACAGATGAAGACAAATGTGTCATTTTGATGGCATATGTGTGACTTTTTAAAGTTTACTTTTCTTATATGTGTTCAAGCAAAAAAAGCTAGATTATTAAAGCCATAACTGGATACTCCTGGGAGGGGCATGAATGGAAGGGCAATGAGGGCAATATTAGTTCAAACTTTAAATGCAAACTATTTAAGCCAGAAGTTCCCCTTCTTGGGATCTACACCACAGACAATCTCAGGCAGAAGTTCACAAGAGGGCGCAGTCGACACAACGGCCAAAGATCGGAACCTGGGTGCCCGCCAGTACAGGAGTGATGATATCAACTTGAAATGTATCCATACCATGGAGGACAGCTGTCAGAATGAGTACGGTATATTTACCTGTACATACCGACTTCAAAAGATGACCATAATAATCGGCAGTTGGCCACTGAAAGAACAGTCACAGAAAAGTACGAATAGAAAAAGTCAATTTTTACAAAAGTAAAAATGCGTACTGGGGATAAGGGCAAAGGAGGGAGGCAGAACACCAAGCAAATGAAAAACTCCACGACTATACCCGGCAAAGTCTCAAAAGTACCTATTTTTGGAGAAGGTTGGGGGTGAGGAAGTCGTGAAGACCTTCTTCCTTTACGTGAATGCATGTCAGTGTTGTCTGAATTGGTTACATCTTTCATGATGACAGACACAAACACTAGATCTACAAGGTCATAGAATAATAATAATTTTGAAAATTTCAGTGTTTGCAAGGAGTCCCCTAAAGTAACCACCACGGGATGCAGCACTTCCTCTCCCGTCTCCGCCTGCGGCCACCAGTCCCATGCACACTCCTGCGCTTGCGCAAGAAAAGACCGCAGGTGGGGACAGCCTCCAGGACTGAGAATCTCAAACCCCTCCCCTATTTCAATAAGAATTCTGCCAAATTACAACTATTTCAACAAGATGGCTAATAAAAAGGATTAAGTGTCTTGTTCAAATTTACAACATCATAAATTACGGAACTAAAGTTCACTTGTTTTCAACCTCTCTTAAACAGGGGTAATCAAAATTAATATCCTGCATTATCCAATATTTTATGCTGACCTATTAAGTCTTGCTGAAGAGTTCTTAAAAACTGCTAACAAGGAAATCCCACGGGGAGGAGAGAAGGTGACTCTCTTAAATCCAAAAGGGCCTCAATGAAACTTGGGTTCTCATAAAAATGTCAACTTATGGGGTGAAATAACCTTCCTACCTATGGGCAAAGTTGCTCATGAAAATAACTCTAAATTGATGCAGTGTCCAAGAGGGTTGGTTCGTTTAGCAGAGACCGCCAGCTCAATGACCTGCAGGCCCCGTAAGGATGCAGGGCGGGACCAACTGGAGAGACAAGTCCCTGGAGGAGGGACCACCACTCCGAGCACTGCCATGAAGGAGGGTGGACCGCATACTGTCAGACCTGCAGGTTTTCATGCAGAACTAGAAACCCAGATTTCTAGACAACATCTACCAAGTTTCAAGTGCTAGTCTCTAATTGTAAGGTTTTAAAATAGTGTGAGCACTGAACCAAATACACTTGCAGGCCAGATATGGCCCACGAGTCGAGTTTCCAACCTCTGCCCGAAAGTATCTACATTTTTGTTAAGGGGTAATTTTTGTTCCATTTTATTTTCAGAAGGATGGGAGGAGGCAGGGAAATAATACGGAATGAGAGTCAAGCAGTTGATACTAGGAATATATTTCTAACGTACTTGAGAAAACAAGGGTAGCTGTCCACACCAAATTGCGAAAAAACTGTTTAAATTTATTTGACTATCTTACGCATAAAACACTTAAGAGTGAGAACTTCCCAGGTCCAGAGCACACGTCCACAGTTTGCCGTCAGTGAATCTACAAGAACTTACTCTACTACTATGCATCGGCTGTTTGTCCTAAGACATCTCAAATAACAACAGCGAGCACGGAAACGCTCCCGGTGCCAGGTGCTACTCAGGCGTTTGGCACCCGGGAGCAAAAGTGTGGGTCACACAGCCTCCAGGCAAGATTCCAGGAAAGGCCTAACAAATCTTCCTCCAAAATGAAAACCAAAAACAACCAAGAATTTAGACTTAACATCATCAAATTATGCTCAGTCATTTTTTCAAAGGCCAGACAGTAAGTTATATTTCTGCTAATAACAATATCTGCGTGTAATTTGCAATTCACAGAGTGCCTTTCCTATACCTTATCTCACTCCTCAGGGCCTTAGCTGCATTTTAGACTTTGTACCTTATCTGAAGTTGTCCTACAGTTGTTATTAACGATACGACTTTTAAAGAACACCAGTAACAGATCCTTGGCATTTTCGACATGCCGGGGCTCAGCAATTGTCATCTCACCCTCACAAGAACCTCATCACGATGATTACTATTATCACCATCCAATTTTACAGGTGAGGAAACTGAGGCCTACAGAACTTGGGTGGGTCGTCCGAATCACATCACTCGCAAGCATGGAGCTGACATTCCAGGGCCAGAGCCTGAGACCAGCATGTGGGTCCCCTTTAAAGGTGGAGTCTGTGCTTTAAGCCAATCTCGGTTTGCTGCTGGCAAACGTACCCAAGGCGTGGCCAACGTCCTCCTGCCGCTCCTCCCCCATGCCCACTTTCCCCATTTGGTCAGAAGCCACTTTTTTTATTTTTATTTTTCCCACTCAAAACCAGGGTGAGTCACGCAGAGCTCAGCCAGCCTGGCCCCAGAGGGCCCTGGAGGCCCGGTGAGTGCCCCCCGGGGGACCAGCTTCCCTGCCTCCAGCCTAAGCAGGGTAGCCCAGCCTGCTGGGGTCCAGACGGGGCTTTTGCGGCACTGCTATCTGAAGGGGGTCTGGGAAGTGGGTGCTGACAGTCACAACAACCCTGTGAAATGGTCACTGAGGTACCGAAGAGGGGGGTTGGGGGGAAGGGGAGGCTCCTGCAGCTTGGGAGAGGAGAAAATACTTAGCCCGTGGCTATGAAATATCTCTTCCTCAAGGCCCCGCATCAGACCCGGGAGAGAGGGAGACACAGTCTTTAATGTGCTCCAGGATAAATTATGCAAAGACAAACACGGAGCGAGAAGCACGCACACCCCTTCACTCACACACACTCACCGACACAGGCACACTCACACACAAGCCGCACCAGCAGCTGCTCGTAAGGTAGTGAGTTCTGTCCCCCTCACCGGCTTCTGCAGATCGCCCCCCCCCGACCCTACAAGGTGCTGCCCGGCTGCACACACCACACCACGGCTGGCCCCTGGGGCTCTAGAAGGATGAGGAGCGCAGGCACACAGGTCATGATGACCCTCGGTGGTCAGAGCCATCCCCACAGTGTGTGCGGGCCCAGAGGAGCAGAGGAAGGTGCTGGCTCCATCCTAGGGGGACAATGGGGTCCACTTCCTCAGGAGGACGAGGGGCTCACAAGTTGGAGAAAAGGACAAAGGGAGTGGGCCTAAGGGTCTGAGAGGAAGGGACTCTGCCGAGGCACAGACGATTCCCCAGCAGAGCGGCTCTGACGTGGAAACAGGTGAGGGTACAGGCTCACACGTGCGGGGCCCCCCAGGGATCCCCTCTTCGGTCCCCGGGCCAGATGCCTGTGGCACGGGCGGCACAGAGAAAGAGCGGGCGTCAGGCAGGCTGCGGGTCAAGTGTGTGCGGTGCACCTACCTAGAGGGCAGGCCGCTGCAGTCCTGGGCTCGCCGGGCTGCCCAGGGTTGGGGGGCAGGGGAGCAAACATTCGCTCACCTACAACCACACAAATAAACGGAGACCGGCCTCTGTGGCGAGCACTGCAAACGAGCAGGAGGGCAGGCTGCGCACATGCGTGGCCGAGGGACGGTGGCACAGGAAGAACAGCTCAGAGCCCAGCCCAGCCAGGCACCTGCAGCAAACCCGCGCTCGCCTGTCCTGTGTTATCTGGGCCTCAGTGCCTTCTAAAGGGGTCTGTGGGATGATAAGTGACCCTGACCGCAGCCAACACCTACCAAGGCCCTGGTACCAAGTGCTTGCCCACCAAGCACTCTGCCAGCACTTGGCCCATGGCCAGCAATCAACAGGCAGTATACAACGGTAACGGTGATGGTGACGACAGGACCCAGGTCTCTTAGCAGGGAGGTCAGGGGAGGCTTCCTAGGAGGAGGCGAATCAGGGAGAATGGGCACGGACAAGGCAAGCCAGAAGGAAAATGCATCCATGCAGTGGAAACAGCTTCTGGAAAGTTCCTGAAAGGGAAAGCAGCATCCTAAGTCTTTCCAGGAGAGGACAGCCGCTCCAAGTGCCTGCTGAAGCACCCTGGTCAGCAGGACACCTCTGTGGTAAGAATGGCTCCTTCCTCTAGGAAACCTTCCCAGATTACTGTGAGTCCCCACGCAAAAGCCGCATTTCTCGGTACAATTTCCCAGTTCTGCAGCGGAACTAGGAAATGGAGAAGGTGTAATGAGCTTCTTAAAGAGGGAACAGGAGCACATATGCTGGCGACTGGCCAGGTGTATGGTGCCAGCTCCCATGGGGGATAGAGACCCTGCCCTGCATCTCAGGTCAGAGCCCCTGGCTGTTCGCAGCTCCTCAGTGCTCACCCAGGACTTGACGAGGTTCCAAATGCAGATGAAGAAGCCCTGGGATATCGCCACAAAGGACCACTAGCTGTCCCTCATCCCCTAGCCAGAAAAGCGTTCTCAGCTAGACAATGGGGAGGAAAGCTGTCGGTGGTTAGCAAGAATCATTATTTTGGCTAATTTAGGAAGTGTGGGACTTACCCAGCTGAAGCTGGGTAGACCTCATTCCTGAGCTTTCCTTGGCGGATTCTTTTCCATTCTGAATTGCTATTACTATTCCATCAACAACAGGAGTTTTTTTTTAAAAGTCCGGGGCAAAGATTATAGAGAATTTATATCCCTCAGGCCTCAGGATGCCGGGAGACACAACAGGAAGCCCCGACCCCAAACCCAGAGCAATGCCTCCTGTACTCAAAGCTGAGGGGAGGGGTGGCCCCGCCCAATGCAATGGCCCATGAACCTCGAATTCCAAATACATTCGATCCCATTATAAATCTGTTGTTTGGCTGCACAAACAGACTTTGCTATCCCTGCTCCTTCAACAAACACTTCCCGAGCCAGGCGTACTGTGCTGTGGCACCGAGAACCCAGAGATAGTGTGTATGCACATGTGCATACGTGTGTGTGTGTGTGTGTGTGCACGCATGTGTCGTCCCCGTCCTTAAGGAGCGCAGTTTACTGAGCATGATGAATAGGAAATAAACAGTTATGCTGGTAAGTGCTTTGGGAGAGAAAAAGGCAGTGTTCTGGGAGCCAGAAGGAAGGTCATGTCCAGGTCACAGAGAGGGGCAGGGTGGGAAGGAAGGTGTCCGAAAGAGTAGAAGCCTGTCCGAGCTGCTGAAATGGGGAGCAGGGGGAGGGCATTCCCAGGAGGGCCCAGTGGGGATGGCTGGCGAGAGGCTGGGCTGAGGTTAGAAATCCGGGGTAGGGAAGGAGTGAAATGAGGAACGTGGCCAAAGACCCGATCAGGAAAGACCACAGGCCCACCGAAGGGGCCCCCGTGTTATTCCATGAGCAATGAGGAGCCCTCGGAGAGTCTGCAGCAGGAGAAAGCCATGAGCAGATGAGTGAGTTAGAAACATCAGCCTGATAAGGAGTGTGGGGGTGGGACGAGGGAGAACAAACATGGACACAGGAAGACCAGTTAGGAGGCTGCTGAAAGAAATCCAAATGATGAGTCCTGAGTGAAGGAGCAGGGAAGGAGGAGAAGGGAGTGGACCGATCAGAAGGTGCCCTCTTCAGCAGGCCACAGTAACAAATAGAGCATGACCGCTGAGGAAAGGCCAAAGCTAGGGACAGCCCGTGCAGGAGACACACATTGGGGCTGCCGCCGAAGGCCAGGCCGGCAGCACAGGGAGACGGCCGCACCGGCAGCAAGGGCCGGAGTGAGCTCCAGGTACCTGCGGGCAGCAGTCAGTGGTGCGGCCTGGGAGGAGGTTCTGGGCTGGCTCTGCAGTCCTGGGGGACTGCAGGGTGGAGGTGAGCAGCACAGGGCCTCACCCGGGGACCATCCCTGTGGCAATGAGAAAGGGACCAAGCAGAGCCTTATGAAGAGTAAGGACAAAGGAAAGAGAAGTGGCAAAGCAGGCTTGCGGAGGCAAGGTCTCTGAGGCTGGAGGAGAACCAGGAGAGGCAGGCCAGGTGAACAGACTGGGCACCTACCACGGAGGGGAAGGGAGCACTCAGCGGGCCACAGACATGGGGCCCCAACAGGGGGTCCACATTGCTGGGAGCAGCTGGTTAGCTGTTAGCCACTGTGGTCCAGCAAAAGAATTAAGAAGTGTTGACAGTTCAGCTGACGTCTGTAGAACCCTCAAAGAGAATCATTATGACTTTGCCCCCAAAAGCCACTCTGTGTTGCTTCATTTCTTGGTCTCGGGGCCTTCCTGATGACCCTGACTAAACTAGTGGCCCCATCACCCTCCACCCCCTCCTCTCACTTTATTTTACTTCAGAGCATTATCATGCCATTACACATCTCACACGTTTATTCTGTCTCCCCTACTAGAAACATTCTCATGAGTAGCCTCACGAGGACAGAGAACTTGTCCTTTGTCACCTCCAGAACCACAGTGCCAAGAGCAGTGCCAGGCACACAGAGGTTAAACACCATGTCCCAAGCCTCCTCACTCTTTAGAAACAACAAATATTTACTGAGTTCATCCTACATGACAAAACCATGCTAGATGCTGGGGGAGTTGGGGTAAATAAGACAAACAGGACCCTGCTCTCAGAGCTGAAAGTCGGAGGTGAGCAGAGAGAAATACCAAATATTTAAATAAAAAGTAGATGACAATTGCCATTGAGCGAGGCCTGGGTTCTGACTGTCATGCCTTCCAGTGCTATTTCCTTTCCAAACCCAAGACTGTCGCCTTCTCCAACTAAAGGAAAATTTTACCTGGGGAAACAGTTAAAGTATCTGAGGTTAGGTCTTGGTTTCTTTCAGAGATCCCACGCTTCCTCCACCCTCTCCACAGACCCCTAAGAGGGGGAAACACCCACTCTAGGCTCTGAATAGCGAACCTGTACGGCTCGATCTGTCTCTAGTCCTTCTACGTAAGTAGGAGGAGAAATCCCAGACTCAGGCGAGAGAAAACAGGGAGCAGCGTAGACCAGGGGTCAGATATGAGTTCAAATCTCTTGTGACTTTGGGTAGGTACTCAACCCCTTTATGATCTGATCTCCTCACTGCTGAAGTGTCAATCCTCATTCCCCTTGTTGGGGGCCGTTGCAGAGATGACATAAAATGACGAGTACAGAGCCCCCGGCACCGAGCCCGGTACGTGGTGGGAGTTCAATAAATGGTGGCTCTAAGCCAGTCACACTTGTTGCTGTTATGACCAGATCTGCAACTGCTATATTCACACCAACCCAGCTCGAAACACCCAGAGCACAAGTTGACATCTGGGGTTGGATGGCTTGAGCAATTATCTCTAAGTCCCCCACGTGGGCAGACTCGGCAGTAAGAAGTCTCGTTTCGGTTCCTTGGTCCACCCTCTTTTCTCCCTCAATTGAGGCAAATGCCACGATCTCCCTACAGATCACATCTTGTCTTATGGCAACCGTCCAGACGTGGGCTGGATTCCATGGTGCAAGTTGTGGCAGAGCCATGAGTGCCACACCTCAAAGGGAGCAGAAGAACACAATCACAAAGCCCAATGTACACACAACCCCCCACACAAAGCTTGGCTCCAGAGAAGGAAATGAGAACTGGTTGCGGCATGCTGTGCCTGCCCAGAGCTAAAGAAAAGCCGGCTGGGACATGCAAGTGTCCAAATCGTACGTGTGTCTCCCTTCTTTCACCAGACTCCCTCTGAGTGGCCTCTTCCGCTAATCTCTCTGAGTCTTTGCCCTGCATTTACGTGAGGCCCTGGGCAGTCTGGAGCCCTCGGCCCCCACTCTCCTCCGTGGCACCGTGTTCCGCAAGGCCATCTGTAACCGACTTGTCACGAACTCAGCAGCCTTGCTTCAAGTCCTTCTCCAGAGTCTCTGCTACCCCCTCCTCCTCCCTTCATGGGACTCTCTCCTCCTCAGCCTCTGGTTCTCTTCCACCACCATCCGGAGTTCCGCACACTCCCCCAGGCTCGGCTCTCTGCTCGCCACGGGGGGATCTCACTTAATCCCACAGCTTCCCTCCTCCATCTCTGGACCAAGCCTCGGTCCAGCTTCAGCCCCGCATCTCCAATTGTCTACTGGACATTTCCTGTGGATGAAGCACTGTCGTCGCAAGCTCAGTGTATCTGAAACCAGGTACATCAGGCACCCCTGTCCGTCTCCAGGCTCTACATTTGTCAATGGTACCCCTGTGAACTACCACACCTCATTCTCTTCGGCTCCTGTGTTTAAAGCCTAAGAAGACTGTAACTCCTCCAGTTCTCCCTTTGCAATCTGTCTTCTATGGGTACTTTGCTCCCATTTGAACCACTGTTAACCACACGATGTCACATGTGGATTACTGCTGCCCCTTGGAACAGGTCGCACGCCTCTGATCCAGCTATCAGATGAAAGGTCTTAGCATGTCACTTCTGCCATTTCACTTCTTTGCCCCAAATAACCTCAATGGCTGCCCAGTGCCTCCAGGACAAAGTCCAAGTGCCTCAGCCTGGCATTCAGGGTCTAGAGAAGGAGACTGTGAACTGGAGCCCACAGGCAAATCCTACCTACCATCTATTCTTGTAAGCAGAGCTTTCCTGGGACCCAGCCACACCCATTCACTCGGGGATTAGCTGTGGCTGCTGTCATTTTCCACCAGCGGGGCTGGGTCTCTGTGACAGAGACCCCATGGCCTGCAAAGCCAAAAATATCTACCATCTGACCCTTTGCAGAACACGTTTGCTGACCTTGGTCTGGAGTGATCGTATCCTGCCCAAATTCTTGCCCGTGACCCCTCTGGATGAGGGTCTCCTGTGATGAGTGTGCTGCTGTGAGCCCACTTTCTTTATATCTTACACCAACTTCTCAAACCCAAAAAGCTTATTTCACTCCTTTCTCGATTTTTCCTTCAAAACACAGCTAAAATCCCACCCCTCCATGAGGCCAGCTGTGTCCATCCCCTTCTCCCTGGATGCCCCTCCTCTGGATCCCCTCTCTGCATCTATCACAGAAGCAGTGAAATTTCGCTTCTCCTGTGGGCCTCCTTTCTGCCCGTACTACAGGCTTCTCTCGAGTCCAGGCTCGGTAACCTCCACAGAGCCGCCTCAATGATAACTGCCTTGCCCTTGATTCCAAATACCGACCCTCAATAGCATAATTCGGTAAGAAGGCATCAGACAAACTTACCGGTGAAGGCCCAGGATTCCACATTTGAAAACTGAAGTGTGGGTCTGAAAGTGTGCGCTCTAGCCAGCACCACCTACAAGCCAACGAGAGAAGAGTTTAGCCTTAAGAGAGAATACTGACACATTGTCTTTAAATTTCCAGCCCCCAATAAGTTTTGATTTACCATCCTCTCAGGATGCCCATTTCTGTTACTTTGACTAGAAAACCCCGCTCATCTTTCCAATCCACTGGACAGGCTTTCCCCCAGCAAGCCAGGCACCTCCTCCTCTCAGTTCCCATGGAACTCTGGTGAGACATTTATGGTAACACATGACATATGGGAGCATAATTTCTTATTTAGGAATGGGGGTCTCTAGAGTACAGGCTTTTCAAGAGAAGAGACCTATTAAATGTACGCCTTCTCTCACCCCACTGCCTAGGATGCCATGGGCATTTAGGTAGTCCTCAAGAAGTGTCTGTAAAGCGGGTGGAAAAATAACTCACTCAACACATGAACACGTACCTGGGTGCTGAAAATTCTGCTAGGCCACAATTTTCCCTAGAGAAATGCATGCCTCAATCCCACTGCTTTTAATAAGCAATGGTTTAACAGGAAGGATTAATGACATTAATCTTCTAAATGCACACCTTCGGAATGGCACTCCCCTGGGCAGAGAGCCTTCAGAGGCTCCCAGAATCTAAGAAGGCAAG
The DNA here is from genome assembly GCF_024610735.1 of Ursus americanus. NCBI lineage: Eukaryota > Metazoa > Chordata > Mammalia > Carnivora > Ursidae > Ursus > Ursus americanus. The sequence continues at coordinate 3,317,480 of NC_142150.1, read as the reverse complement.
CCCAGCTCCGCAAGCAGCCTGCCAGGCCTGCACCGACCGGCCCGGCCTGAGTCCCCAGCCTCCGCTCACACGGCCTCCGCTCCTGACCCCACAATCCAGACAAACACAGCTGACAGCAGGTCCCGTCCCTCTCTGTACTCCCTCCGGCTGGATGTGTTTCTCCCCTTCTCTCCATATCATCTCCTATTGAAATGCCATCCATTCCCAACATTATATCCCAGACCAAGGTCATGATGGGGCCAATATGCTTTTTTTCTTCTCTGATGTGTGTGTGTGTGTGGTAAAGTACGCATGACATAAAATTTATAATTGTAACCATTTTCGGGTGTACAGCTCGGTGGTATTAAGTACATTCATGCTGTTGTATAACCATCACCACCATCCATCTCCAGAACTCTTTTCCCACAAAACTGAAACTCTATACCCATTAAACAATTAACTCCACTTTCTCCCTTCCCCACCATAAGTCTCTGAAACCCAATAAAATTTTTTGTGGAATGAATAAATGATGAATGAAGACATGAATGAATCTGACCCCAACCCTCCCCACCAAAGCCGGAAATACTGTCCCCTTCTACTAGACTCCCAGGGCACTGTCTTCTTTCTTGGATTTATTTCAATCAATCTTATATGATCTGTTTTGCACCACTGTATTCTTCTTCAATGGGGAAACTGTGACTTATTTGAAAGGTTAAGCTGGGGTCTAAAAGCAGGCATTGGGCCTGTCCTCCATGTTGCTGGATCCAGTGAGCAAGTCTCAGACCTTGTCTTATGGCTTTGGATACCATTAAACCATTCTCTCTTGTTGGATGACCCTTTGCACTTGGCTTCCAGGATAGTACCCTTGGTTTTCCACCCACCTCACTAGCTACTCTTTCCCTTGCTGGGTCTTCCTTATCTCCCCACCTCTTAATGTTGGAGTGCCCTAGGGCTCAGGCCTTGTTCTCATATCTTCTCTGTAATACCTTCCTGTTACACCCCCACCCAAGTTGGTCTCACCTAGTGTCTGGGATTCAGACATCATTTGTATGCTAAGGATGCCCAGATTCCTCTCCAAGCCTAGACCTCTCCTCTCAACTCCTGGCTAGTAGGATATATCCGACTGCCTACCTCCAGTAAGATATCACATAGATAGGAGCTCTGTGTAAGTCACGTTCAATGTGTCAAACTTAACATATCCAATGCAGAACCCTGGCCTTCCTGCAGGCCTGCTCCTCCAAGCCTTCCCCATCTCAATTTAAGACAACATTCTTCCAGTTGCCCTGGCCAAAAGGTTTAGAGCCATTCTTGTCTCCTTTCTCTTACGTCATAGTCCAGTCCTCACCAACATTGGTTTGTATTTCAAAATATATTCAGAATATGACCATTTCCCACTCCTTCCACCATTACCAAGGCAGATGATGGCGAGAGCCTCTCAACAGGTGTGCCTGCTTCCCTGCTTTAGCTCTTGGTGTCACTCCTCCCTCCATCCACAGTCAATTCCCAGTTCAGGAGGGAACTGGTCACAACATCAGTCAGATCAGGTCGTTTCTTTGCTTAAAATCCTGAAAAGCCTTGGTAGCAGGACAATGCCAAAGGGATGAACGTTTCTAAAGTAGACCTGCAGGCCCAGGGACAGGCTTGGGGGGACCAAGAGTCTTCAGGCCAGGGTCCTCCTCCCATCTATCTCTCAACTGGCAGTCCCAGCTGCAGCTCCTACTATCTGAGTTCATAAAGAAAGGAAACTTTTTAAAGGGAAAAAAGTACAATCAATCAGTTTTCTTTTCCAGTTAAGGCACCACAAAACGCCAACAACATTCACATTTCTCAAGGAGCGAATAAGATATATCAAGTCTGCCACCACTTAATAACTAGTTTCCAAAGATAAATCCAGCCTTCCGGAGAATAGTTATTACCCCCTTGGTGGCGGTGTTGGGGGGGGTGATCCTCCTTAAGCCCCTCTTCCTCCTGCATCCTCTAGCTGGTCACCAAGTCCCGGTTGCCTGATTGTCTCTAGACTTTATCCTACTCCTCCTCTTCACCGGTGCTGTGGCTGGAGGTGAGGTCCAAATGAAACAACTAAGGACTTTAATTAGTTCAGGTCTCGTCAGCTCTCCTTGGAGCTCTAGCAACAACCTCCTACCCAGTCTCCCCACCTCTAGTCACTTATTCCCGACTGCAACCCCAGACACAGTGTCTGAAATGATTTTAATAAAACCTAAATTTGATCAAGTCCCCCGCTTAAAATTCTCCAAAGAGTTCCTACACTGATGTACTATAAGTTCTTCAAAACACATTACGGGAAGCCATGGTAAATATTCTTTCTTTATCTTCCATAGACACTTTTCTTCCACCTTCCTAAAAAGACCATGAATACCCCAGTAAGGGTGGGCAAGTGATCCAGCCCACATTGGAGTACTCCACTCCCTGGCAATAGCGATTGGCTCCAAGGGATAAGCACACCCCCGACCTAAGCCAATCAGAGACTTGGTCTAGATTTGAGCTACAGATGCAGCCACTTCCCCGCAGCCGCTAAACCGGGGCTGTCAGCAGTGGTGCCCCCACAAGGAGGGTGGTCTGTCTGCAGGAGGAAAGACGGATGCCAACATACAAAGAACAGAAGACAAGTGGCCAGACGGACCCCTGGCGGCACCGACTCCCTTTCTGGAACCTCTTTCTTTTGTGAACTCCTAGAGCATCCCGCCCAGTTATGGAACCAGTAACTGCCCACTTACGTGTCAGCCAGCGGGGGGTCCCAACAGGCCCACCATGCCACTACCCGTACCAGCGTCCTTTCCCACAGCGTTTCCTCTGCCCAGAACGCAGGCTCCTTGCATTCTTACATAGCAGCCAGACTTGTAGCTCTATGGAGCCTTCGCTGAAGGGCAGCACCGTTAGTCCGGTTTCCCAGATGTGCTCTCAAATGCCTGGCGTATTTCCGCTCTACTGCACTCGGGCGCCTCATGATTGTCCCAATCTTAGCTGGTTCCCCAAGCTAGAAACCTCATCCATAACCTATCACCTGGCACTTCCTTGTTGCCATGTGCACTTTCCTCTCCTTCCTTTCTGAGCCATGTCTGCTGTGACAGCACGGACCCCATTATCTACTACCTGGACCCTGGCAACAGCCTCCCGGTCTCTCTGCCCCTCCCTCACCCACCCATCCCTCCTCACCGCTCTATAGCTCTCAGAATCAACCACCGACAGAATCAAGCCCCTGGGACCTTAAGCCGCCCCACAAACTGGCCCCAACCTATACTCTCTGGCTGCTCCCAACCACTGCCACTTCCAGGAACACGGAGTGCAAAGAAAACTCCTGGACAGTACAGGAAATGTCTGAAAGCCAGAGTGAAGAAGGCAGACCAGTTAGTGATCTCAGGACCTCAGGAATGAATGACACCATGGTGAGTTCCCTGCATTTTCTTTCTTTCTTTTTACATTGTGTGTGTGTGTGTGTGTGTGTGTGTGTGTGTGTGTGCGCGCGCGCGCGCCTCATATATCCCAGACTTGGAATTAAAGAAGCCAGCAATCTAGAAATGCAGAAGGCATGTGTGCGTGCACATACACACACACACACACACACACACAAAATGCCTGAACAAAAGCGTGCGCCCCCTAGCAAGACAGAAAACTTTTAGATGGTAACCACTCTGTTGCAACCAAGCACCACAGAAAACCCTATTCGACCCCCAACCATACCAGCAAAGGGCAAAGGACATCTGCAAAAATCCCTACAGTTAACAATCTACCTGATGTTGGAAGACTGCCTTCCCCCCAAGACTAGGGACAGACAATCACGTCCACTCTTCCCAATCTTATTCAGCATGGTACTAGAGGTCCTAGTCAGCACAAAGGACAGCAAAGAGAAATAAAAAACATACAGATGGGCACAGAAGAAATAAAACAAATCTCCATTTGCAGGCGATATGATTGCCTATGTACAAAATCCTGAGGAATACACAAAAGACATTCCTAGAACTAATTAGTGAGTTTAGCAAGGATGCAGGATATAAGATAAAACAATTTTTAAAAATCAGTTTTATTTCTATACACTAGCAATGAACACATGGACACCAAAATTAAAAATACAATGCCATTCACAATTGCTAAAAATAAATACTTAGGCGTAAATAAAATGTCTTCCAACGAATCATTCTACGGTCTATCCACATGGGTTTACCTCTGCCACGAGGACAGAAACAGTATTGTGTTGCTCTCCGGTGAAAACAAAATACTTACCTAGCCAGTGCCCAGCACCTAGTTGGCATGCCACGTTTGTTGCCATGACTCACGCCCTGCTCTGTTTGAGATGGACTTTCTCCCCCTTTATGCTCCCACTGAGATCACTGCCTATTAAAGAGTTCCACTTCTAGTTTCTGCCTGGACAGGTCATGATGGCCAAGGAAGGACCAGGGAAGCTGTTTCCATTCCCATTCCCAAACACACATGTGCTCTTACATTACAGACAGCAGGGATTGGAAGTGGTTTCTAGAGGCATCTCTCAGCCCCCCACAGGGAACATCAGGCCCTTCCACATCCGGGGGCCCCAAGGCTTGGCCCAAAGATTCCAGATGATGATGTGGGACCACTGCTTACATTGTCTCATCCACACCCTGTGCTGGGAGGAGCCGCGGGTGCTGTCCCTCTGTCTGAAAGCTCCGTTAGAATGTGGGTGGGGGCGCCTGGGTGGCTCGGTCCGTTAAGCAGTGAACTCAGTTTCGGCTCAGGTCATGATCTCAGGGTGGTGGGATCGAGCTGCGTGTTGGGCTCTGTGCTCACTGAGGAATCTGCTGGAGATTCTCTCTCTCCCTCTCCTTCTGTCCCTCCCCCATGCTTGTGTGCACTCTCTCTCTAAAATAAATAAATAAATCTTAAAAAAAAAAAGACTATGAATTGCTTGGCTGTGCTAGAGAAAGTACTGTGCAGGAAGAGAGCCTACTGTGAGATAGGTCAGGGCCCAGAGGGCATTCAAATATCTTCTCCTCAAAACATTCCCCTCTTCTGCAGGGAGAAAGTGAGGCTAACAGTCATTAGGCGAAAGCCAAAACCTCAGAACAAGCCCGACTCCTCTCTCTGTCTCACACCCCCCACCAAGCCCACAGCAAGCCCTGTGGTTCCACCTCCAGGACAGATCTCAAATCCCGCCCCCACCACCATCCGTCGGGAGCTGGCTACTCTCGTCACTCAGCGGGGCTACTCCAATGGACTCGAACTTCTCTTCCCTCAGTCAATCAACACATCAGGCAGAGTGATCTTTTCAAGATGTAACTCAAACCATGTCAGTCCTCTTTCAAAAACCCTGCCATGTTCCTGGCCCGCCTGGTCATTCCCAGTGCAACCAAGTCCAGACAATGACCCAATGGCTCCGCCCCCATGACGTCCCTGCCCTCACTTTCTGCCACTCTCCTCCCCGTCCCCCAGCCACGCTGGCCACCTTGACCCTGCGGTTCCCACTCCCTGATGCTCTTTCCCGAGTGACACGTATGACTCACTTCACTTCATTCGCTATGGCATGCACTCCAAGTTCACAAAAACCCATTTCCTTTTTCTTGGGGGCACATGGCTCAACCCTAGTTCCCAACAGCCTCCTTTGCAGGTAGGAGCAAACATATGACTGAGTTCTGACCAACGGGTGGGAGAGACGCAAGCTTCTTCCAGACGGGCCCATAAAAACTCCCCCACAAGACCTCTCTTTTTACTCATCGTCCAGCTGAATGGGAAGCACCGGAAGGCCTTGAAGAAGGCAGAGCCATAAGATATAAGGGGGGGTCCCCTCAATAACCACAAGAAAGGAGCAGCCACACTGGAATCTTTCTGTACGAAGAAATACAGTTTTATTGTAAACCAAGAAAATTTCCTTGAGCTGATGCACTGAGATGTGGGCCTTTTTTGCTACTTCTCCTAACAGTTTGGTCTCCTTCCCCATGAGACCTACGTTGACTACTCTAAAATTCTCCCAACGCTTCTTAGCCAACCTCCTCGCCATAGTCCTCATTATCATACTGGATAACGGACTTTCTTTTCCCCTCCGTGTCCCCGATGTTGCATGTGAGCCGAAGGCAGGAAATTTTTGCTTTTTCCCCTTGGCTGGACCCCCTGGGCCTAGCACAGTGCTTGCCACGCTGTAGACAATCACTTGTTGTTGAATGAATGAATACATGAATGTATGAATGCAATACCTGGGCTCCAAGGTCAGAAAGGCCTCCAGTGAGGCCTAGATCTGCCATTTATTAGCTGTGGGACCTGAGGCAAGCTATTCTACCTCTTTAATATGCATTTTCTTCATCTGTAAAATGGGGGAAGTAATAGTACTTTCTTTATAGAGACTGGGAATAATTGAGATCATGAACATAAATCCCTTAGTACAGGGCCTGCTAACAGCTCAGGTTCCACAAATGCTAATTGCTATTGTTATCAACTCAAGAGGACAGGATGGGGTGTCAGGCCTCAGCAAGGTCATTGGTAGGAGTTGAATGGATATGTACACGCACAAACTCTCCTGGGAGAAATCGTGACAAACACCTAAGCAGTGCGATTTAAAAGCTGCCTAAAAGTTCTCAGTAAATTGCCAACGATCAGAAAAATATGACAACTGGTGTCAGGGGTGATGAAAAGTGTGTGCAGTGTCTGCAGAAAAGTGCTACTATGGAAAGAACACCACCCAAATGATGAGAGATCGCTTTGTGCCTTTTAAGAAACAATTTTCACAGCAAAGCTCGAGAAAAGAGAGGCCTCTTGCATCATGGGGACAAGGTAATAAGGTTATAAAAATGGAACTCAAATAAACCACACACAGGGCCCACATGGGCCCAATTTTCCAGGAAAAACAGCGATTGCTACAGCATTCAGATAAGGGAATCACACTTGGGCCTCAGCATTGCCAACAGCTTTCAAAAATCATTAGGCTGCAGAAAAGCCACTGGGTTTGCCAAATTAGCAGTGCCAGCTCTCACCTGCCCCTCTCTGTCATGCTCCCCTCTTTCTACTGAGACGAGGACACAGACAATGATACCCAATACCTGTGCCTGCTTCCCCACCTTCAAAACACAGAATCATCCAGAATGAACAGCACTGCACCATCTGCAGCCTGGCTGCCTTCTCCAGAGGCCCGCCCGGCTCTCTCCTTGGCTCAGAACTGCTCTTAAATCTCACCTCCTGGAACTCTGCTGGCCCTTGTGCTGGGCCTTATTGACAAACCCCTCCCTGAAACTCTTTCTTCCTGTGGCCCCTCTTGGCTCTCAGCAAACTCCCCCACCCCCACCCCTGCAATCCCTCTCATCCCCACCTTGACCCCTCTTCCACCTACATACCCCGAATCACCGGTACTCCAAGCCTCTGGTTCTAGTGCCTGCTCTTCCCCGACATCACAGGCAGGACAGCTTTGTGCTTAGAAGCAGAGATGCTGGCGCCAGACCACCTGGGTCTGATCTTCGCTCTACGGCAGGATGCTCTTGGGCAGCTAATGAATTCCTTTATGTCTATTTCTTCATCTGCAAAATGGGGGCAGTGATAGCGCCTCCCTCGGGTCACTGTAGAGATGAGATGAGCTACTATAGAGGAAGTGCTTCGAACCGTGCCTGCCATCTGACACACACCCAAAAACACAGCCAAACCCCAAACATATCCCCATGTCCTCCCATCTCCATCTCCCCTATCAGCGTGTCAGCTCTGCTGGCAACGTCCAGTCCCCATCTCAGCCAGTCCTTTAAGGTGCTGACCAAAGCAATTCCTCCATAACATCTTCCTTGACCACCCCCCATCCCCGCCCTAGCCTCCCAGGGAAATGGAATTCGGCCCTTCTCTAACAGGGTGGGGCTCACTGCCCCCGCCCCTCTTCTTAGTCGCCCTTGAAGGAGCATCGGTTTTAGACTTGTTGTATCCTTCCCACTCCCAGTTCATGAGCTCCTCAGAAACAAGGGTGGTGCCTTAGGTTTTTTCTTTCCCAATTTTTCTTCCCCGCAACCTTATGCACTGTGAAGACTCAGCTGACATTTGCTCGATTAGGTTGAAACGGTCCACGTACTCATCAACCAGAGACTGAAACGGCAACAACAGATCAGCGGGGCACCCGAAGCCGTCCCCACTACCCCAAAGCCACGTGGGTTCCAGGCTAAAAAGAGCACTGGGAACCCCATCAGTGACGCTCGTTTGTCAGTTTCATTCTGGTTGTTTCCTTACGACCAACAAAAAGCCAAACCCTTTCAGCAACTTCGCAACCTGCTTTCACGGCTGAAAGCCTTCCTGACAGGCTCACTCTGGCTTAAGGAGACATGTTTGTTTCTAAAAAAATCCCATTTACTTTCTCTTGTTTTAGGGCCTTTCTTAAAAACATCGTTAAGAAGGGATCACTGTTTATTTTATTCTATTGTTTTAACACAGCATCAAAGCTATAGGGATACCGAATTCCTCAATTTGAGCAGAGAAATTATTCCTTAAGAGAACGTACTGGCTCGCCTCCACACTGAAGAACAAACGAGTCACGTATTGCTTGTAAATATCCAGCCTTTCACGTACGTCTCATTTCATGTTGCTGTTACCCTGTTCTTTGTTCAATGGAAAATCCAACAAAAACATTCCTAGCATTTAAAGTAAATTTTAAATATATCTTCACGACGTTTTTCTTGAAAAAAGAAATTCTGATTCTCTGTCTGATCTTGGGCCATTGCCATTAGCTAGATAAATGCCAACCTAATAAAATGATTCTGGAATACGCCAAGATGGCTAATGTAGCATTAGCTGAAAGAACAAAAATTAAAAGCAATCTAAACGCCCCATAACAAACTCATGGCTTATTGAAGGCACTCCCCTGATAGAATATTATGCAGCCATCTTAAATGAGCATGATAAAAATGACAGAGCCCCATGGAACAGGCTGAGGATTAATCTTCAGAGTAAAGGGAGTGCAAACATGTAGGCATATATGTTCATGCCATCAAGGTTGCCCCAGCGGGGCAGATCAAGCCCAGAGCTTGAAGTCAGATGCAAAGGAAGACAGGAAAGAGGTAAGAGGAAATCTCACGCAATAAGGTCAGAGAGAAAGGTGGTAGCCGTATGAGAATGAGGCCCTGGGCATAGGGCAGGGGCCATGTTTAGGAGAGCAGAACAGGAAATGGGAAAAGCCAAGGTCATTTCAGGAATTCCGTCCCAAAGCAGGCAAGGGGAATGGGAAGAGAACCCTCCCTCATTTTGCAGAATGAATCAATCCCTGGGTGAGAGAACAATGTTCAAACCCTTAAGACGATGTCAAGCCTAGTCCCCTCCACAGTGTGGCCACCAGGACTCCCACCTGAAGGCTGAGCCCCGCCCAGGCCTCCAGGGCTAATGCTGACCCAAGGCAGGCGGGATTTAAGAGGTTCCAGCTTAGCACGCAGGGATTTAGCGTGGTGCTAACCTGGCAGATAAAGAAGGCGAACCCCCAAGAGAATGAGCATCTTGCCCAAGGCCCCCCAGAGAGTTATGGGCTGTGCTGACACTTGAACCTGAGTTCGCCAGTGTCCAGGTTTAAGGCTGTTCTGAAGAGCGCGCTGGTCCAAAGCTGATGGATGAGCCGGGCTGACCGGCCCAGCACGACCTGTACACGCCAGTGCTTAGGAATTGGTGAGTCCACGCAGAGCAGGGCAGGAAAATGCCAGTGACCCGGGGATACCAACAGGTCCGCTGAAGGACAACACCCCGTGCATGCTGAACCCCCATGTCTAACTCCTCAGTCGCCTGCCCTTTGTGGCTTCCACTCAAGCTCTGCCACCCTGCGGGTCCAGTGCTTGTCTCTGATGGCACTCGCAGGCCGCCTGTGCCTCTCACGAGACACCTCTCTCTGGACACGAGCCAAATGACTCCAAAGCTCTTCCCCACCTCCCCTGACCCCCTTCATTCTTACACCTAGCCCCTCAGAATCCTGCATCTGGACCCCTCCTGCCAAGTACAAGAGGCCAAACTCATTGCCCTGGCATTTACCGCCCTCCCTCATAGGGCCCAAATCACCTACCTGCTCATGCCTCCCAGGGCACCCACCCTTGTCCCCGGACTGGCCAGGGGCTACGCTCCAGAAGCATGATCTCCTCTCCCACCCCAAATTCCCTAGGGGCCAGCTCAAGCTCTCTCTGCTTCTCCCCTGCCTCCTCCAAAGCCTCCGGTGTTGCTCACATGGTCCCCACTGAAGGAGCGTAAATGGAATCACACTGTCTCCTTGAGGCCGGAACAGCCAAAGGGCCAGACTCTCACATGTGGAACTGGCAAGTCACCCAGACACCGTCATCCAAAGGGCTAGGCACAGGAGGCCCTCTGCTCCCCCAACTTTGTTCTAAACATACTATTAGAGATTTCATCATGTAAGTGGTGGTCAAACTCTCTCTTGGCGCCCCTTGCGGGGGGGGGGGTGCACACAGGAGGCAGTGATGTTGCAGCCAGGCCCACCAGTTAGGGACTGCAGAGCCCCTTCCGCCTGTCATGGCTGCCAGCAATAGACACTGCCTGAGCGCCTACTCCACGTTGCCCCACAGGTGCAGGGTCCTAAGGATACAAATCCCAACAAGCCTGTCTTTGCCCCACAGGACTTTGGGCTCATACAGGGAAAAGAGTGAGGCAAGTCCCACTAATGTAGTGTGATAAATGCCAGAGAGGGAAGGGCAGCGAGGAGCAGAGGTGGCCATGATGCAATTCAACCTGTGGACGAGCTGGTCCCGGAAGGATAATCGACACCAACCATGAAAACAAAGGTGGTCGGCACTCTCTGGGTGCTTCCTACGTGCTAAGCAAACACACCAAACCCTTCACTTGCTTTAGTGCAAACTCAGTCATGCATTCATTAGCGAGCCCCTGCTACCTGCCAGGCACCGTTTGAGGCACTGGGGAGACAGCAGTGAATGAGCTAAACACTAGTCTCTGCTCTCGCAGCTTATCTTCTATCGAGAAAAGAGACAATAAACCAAATAAGTAAGTCAAATGTAGACTATGTTAGATGATAGTAAGAGCCAAGATGAAAAATAAATCAAAGTGGAAAGAGGGAAACATCTGGGAGGCAGTGGGCTGAATGGTACACGTTAAACAGGGTGACATTTAAGAAAGGACCTGAAGAAGGTGAGTGATCATGCCACACGGATAATCTGGAGGAAGAAAATTCAAGGCAGAGGGAGCCGTCAGAGGAAAGAGCCTGAGCCCAAAACAGGCCTGGCATGTTTGCAGAACAGCGAGGTCCCTGATGTGGCCAGAGTGGAACAAGAGAGGGGCAGCCGGGATCCATGCATCCGGCCACATGAGTCGTGCACTGCATAACTCAGGGGGGTGCCACCCCCCAGGCACCATAGCGAGTTCGGCCCGACTCTGCCTGCTCGGCTACCCGCCAGGCCCCGGGATAGGAGATGAGGTCAGGGGAGCACCAGGCAGCCTTGCGTACCATGCTGAGGATTTAGTTTTTACTTTGAGCAAGACGGGAAGCTACTGTCGAGAGGGTTCTGAGCGAGGGTACAACTTGAGTGGACCCCACCTCACTGGGTCACTGGACAGAGAGCACACAGAGCAGGGCAAGGTGGGAAGCAGGAGACCAAGGCAGAGGCCTGCAGTGATCACACTCAAGTGCATATCGTGTTTCCCTCCCAATCCCATGAGGTGGCTCTATGATCACCTTTCAGAGATGAAGAAATTGAGGCTCAAGAGAGATCTGGTAACTTTTCCAAGGTCACTGGGTGAGGCAGTGGCAGAACCACCAAGATTGGGAAGCAGGGGAAAAGAATATTCCAGGTGGACCGAACATCACCAGCCACGAAGCAGGAGCTCTGCAGGGCCTGGCACACTTAGGGCAGGCAGGCTGATGGTGCGGGGAATCTAGAGCCCGAGGGCAAATGGCAAGGGCAGCCAGTGAGGGCCTGCCTGTGCCCCGTCTGCTCACACAGGTGCCTCCTAGCAGCGTGCGAGCCAGCCTGGCTGCCTGGACTGGAACCAGCTCCTAACCCATGCCTCTGCTCCATGCTTATCCTTCCCACTTCAGCCCACAGGCAGCCAGGAGAACCTTTAAAACATGTAAATCATGGATTACTTTCTTGCTCTCAAGCCTCCAGTGGCTTCCCATATACCAGACACACAGGAGACCCTCAATTAACAGTGATGAAGAGACAGCCTCCTCATCCCTGCAGCCTCGCGCAGCCTGGTCCTGTTTCAGACCAAGGGAAAGCACCCCTTCTCCGCGCCCTCCTTACAGGGGGAGGCAAAGCCATGTGGAGGGGCCCGAGGGGGGTGCCTGCCAGCCACAAGTTGCCAGGCAGACGAAGCCAGGCTGCTGAATTACCCAGCTGAAACACACGAGCAGAGGGGATTGCCATTCAGACCACCTCAGAGGCAACTTTTGGATTAAACTTGTTTTAAATAAAACTGCTTATTTCAAAGCAACCTGGGTGCTCTCCACCACGCTAGGGCCAAGTAAAGGAGGTCTGCCGACGGCCCGGGCCATCCTGACTGTAACAGGCGCACTCCAAACAGGAGCCTTGGCCCTGAGGCCTCAAAGCTCCGGACGACGTCCTCAGACACCGGAGGTCTGAAAGCCACAGGCACGAGGCAGGCAACGGAAGGCTCTCCTCCCAGAGCCTGTGTCTTTAAGGGAAGGATCCAATGACTGCATTCTTCTCTGGATGCTGCAAACAGTGAACCCCAAAGCTGTTCCAGAAACTGGGGGAAACTATGAAATGAAGATTGAAACAAAACTGTACAAATTTCAGCCAGTAGATATTTGGGACAAGAGGATATTTTGCCCAAAGGATCACGAGTGCTCCCAGGGCTTAAATCCAGGCCCTGTGAGGGCCCCCTCATTCCAAAGCCCTTTGCTATATGTAGAACTGTCTAAACACACACACACACACACACACACACACACACACACACACACGCATTTACGCAGATATATTTTTAAAGGAATGGTAACAACATCAAAAGGATGAGAATAGTAACAAGCTACCCCACTCCCCAAGAAAATTAATTTAGTAACAAAAGCCTTCCTGTGGGCCCTGGTAGGAGTGTTAAATGAACACAGCATGAATGACTTCTTCTCTGGTTAAACATCACGGCTCATGGGTGGGAGAGCAGTGAGAGCAAGGAGGGGAGCTCTGGAAGCCAAGTGAGTCCCAGACCCCTTTGGGAGGCAGGTAACTGGAAGTTCCCCACACGGCATCAAACCAGGGTGAGGCAAGCTTCAAAAGCGTTGTTCTTTGAAGAGGAAGATGGAAGGAGAAGGGTCAGAAAACACAGTCTCTAAGGCCTGTAGGAGGAAGGGTACTGCTGAGTTTCCACAGGAGCGAGGGTCCTGTTTGTCCTGGTTTTTCAGAAAGATGGGGCACAAAGAGCAGGACAAATGGCCCATCTGACAGTGAAGTATAATAGAAAAGAAGACTCCACAAGGAAGCTCAGGAAAATCACTCACAACTACCCAACTCCCAGCTTTTCTGGGCAGTCGAAAGCCAAGCAGACAGTGATGCCCAAAGGTCCTGGAAGCGCGGGTGATCAAGAGCTCACAGCAAAACGGCCCAAGTCCACACAAGGCCAGACTCTGGCCACCAGGAAAAGGACCAGCGGTGGGCGAAGGATGGGGCAGCAGGGAGGAGCGCATTAAAACTAAAACAACCACCACCACCACAAAACAGAAAATCCTGTCCCGTAAAGGAACAGCGGTCCAGTGTCCTGTCGGAGGGACACGGAGAGGCTGGTCCTCATCAGAAGTTGCAAATCAGGGAGAAAACTCGGGCTCGGGCTTGGCCTCAGCCAGAGCTGCAACATGGACAGACTGGGACTCTGTGCAGACTGGCTCATTGCTCTGCAGAAAAGAAGGATGTGTGCCTGCAGCCCAGAGATGGGCAAGTGGAATGACCAAGAGGGCCCGTCCCGGGCTCATGCGTCAGCTTTCGCTCTCTCTGCAAGTCTGCCAGCCCAGACATGGCCCCGGCAGACTGAATGGGAGAAGCTGCTCAGCTTTCCCGGGAGACCTTCCCGATCTCGTCCCTCCCCACCAGAAAGCACCAGGGGCATAGAAGGAGCCAGGCCTTGGAATCATCCCAACCCGGCCCTTCTGCTCCACTACGGAAGGGCCCACGTAACCAACTCTGATGCCATTCTTGCAATCCATGATGAGCTTCATTTGCTTCCCTGCTAACCATTTCTCTCTCCCACGAGAATGAAAGCTCCGTGACAGCAGAGGGCAGGTCTGCCTTGCTCATCACTGTGCCCCCTGACAGCATCTAGAACAGTGACGGCCACATCACAGGACAGCAACAGATCAGTGCATGGCTTCAAACACCAAGCAGCCATCTGCAGGAGCTGTGCCAGAGAGGGCCCTGCCAGGCACGGGCCAAGCGCTTGGTGGATGGCCCCGTGGCTTCTCCAAGGTTCCGCAGCCAGCTCGGTATCCCCACCCTTTCCCTACAGTCCTGAACCCTCCTCTTCATTCTGTCCCAGGAGCACAGCTCAGGCTACTCACCTGAGCAATGACAAGGGTAAGGGACAGCTGTAACAGAGAAGAGAACAACAACTATTTCTCTTCAGTCTACAAACACGGCGGTGGGAAGAAACCACGACCAAATCTACAGTCACAAACAGATGGAGGGTCACATGCACAGAGGGCACTGGAAGTGGCAGGACCTGAGAGAACAAAGGACAGGGTCCTCCAGTCCCAGGAAGATGGCAGCGGGGGTCCCTAAGGAACACACGAGTGTAAGAGAAAGGAAAACGAGCTCATGGCAAGTGTGAAAGCTGCAAAGTACATTTCCGTAAGGGACTGTAATACAGGCTGGTCAAATTCCAGGAGCAGAGTTCCTCAGGACCTCTTTCCTGACATATTACAAAACAATTGCATTCTGTGTTGACTTCCACAAGGAAAACATCTTCCTTCTAACAAATCCCTTAACTTGTCTGAAAATAACCTGGCTAGGTCTGAGTTAACATGAGAGCTTATAGCCCAGGCCAGGTTGCCAAAAATAAAAATTCTTGATTTGGCTGGAGAGTATTAATTCGTAAGACTCATTTTCTTTTAATATTTTGTTTATTTACTTGACACAGAGAGAGAGAGACAGCCAGCAAGAGAGGGAACACAAACAGGGGGAGTGGGAGAGGAAGAAGCAGGCTTCCAGCAGAGAAGCCTGATGCGGGGCTCGATCCCACAACGCCAGGATCACGCCCTGAGCCGAAAGCAGACGCTTAACGACTGAGCCACCCAGGCACCCCTGTAAGACTCATTTTTAACTAGCCGTTTATGATATAAAAGTAACACATGCTCACTGCTGAAAAATAGAAAACCACAGAGAAGGAGATGAGAATAAAAATCACCTTGAATTTATAAGATGAGAACCACTGTTAACATTTTGGTGCTTTTCCCTCCTTCCATGCATAAGCCTTTAACAGAGTCAGGAGCATACTGTGAATGTAAGTTCAACTCCTGCTTTTTTCCAATAAAGTCCATTTAAAAATACTCCACTGTGTTCCAAGAAAGAAGGTCACCCTTAGTGAATAAACAAATTAAATAACAAAATGAATGAAAGTTAAAAATTTTTGTTGATTATCCACTGAGCCCCCATTTCTCCAGCAAGAGAAAGAAAAAATCACTCTGGCCAGGACAGAAATGCCCATAGGATAGAAATCATAAGCTTATCTTTGTAATCTCTTATCTCTATCATATTTTCAGTAAACATTTATTATTTTGAACAAGCCACATAATTTTTTTTTCAAATTGACAAGGGAATTTTATAACCACATCTTAGTTTTTGAAGCAAGAAGTCCTTCCTTAGGAAGGCTTCATCTTCCAATCTGCAGGTAGAAGAGACCATTTAAAAATGATCAGTTCACATTCATGGACCATGATATCCAACTGGAAGTCCTAGCTCCTCTTTTGTTGGATTCTGTCACCTACTCAATGGAATAAGCAAATGGCCTTGACAAAGACATATTATGTGTCCTGCGCTACCTGGTTGAGAGCTGCCCTGCCATCTGGTCACGTCCGGGTGGGGTACCTGGTTATACACGTAGGCTCAAGACCGTGGCCAGTAGGGAGCAGAAGAACCACTCTGCCCAGCAGAGAAGACCTTCCAGGATCAAGATCTCTGCACAATGCATTTTCTTTCCCACCTCTCACATTTCACACTCCATTCAATGAATATGTCCATGCCAGCCCTTATAGCAGGTGCTGGGGACACAGGTGAGTAACACAGACGCTATGCCAGTTCCCATGGAGCTGCATTTTGCAGAGCACTTCCCCTTCCATTACTCTCACACTAAGCCTGGGAGACAGGAAAGGCCATCACTGTTATTCCCATATTGTAGATGATAAAGCAAACATTCTTCAAAGTATTCTGCCCATGTTATGAAGCAGAAGGAGCTGGACTCAAACCTAGGTCTTCTGACTCCTAGCTCAGTGCTCTTTTTACTGTACCACTTACACTGATGAATTTCCTCTAATAGACAACTGAAGTCTTTTGGATTATTCATATTCCCCCTGGCACCTTGGTTCTACCTGGCTGCCTACTTTCTGAGCCCTGAGTCGCCCTGACTTCCAGATGGCTGCATATTCCCTGATTTTTGTGTGCCTGCCTAGATTCTGGCCCTGTGCTCACACATCTTCGCAGCTCTCAGGAGAGCTTCATAACTCTATTGAAGCCTTCCCATTGGTACCACGACTCAGCACACTGAAAGCTTCTCCTAATGTTCGATCTCTTCTCCACTCTTAAAAACAGATTTTGCTGGACTCATGACCTCCCACCTAAAGATATTTCTCAGCCTCTTTTGCAGTTAAATGTAGCCATATAACTTAAGTTCTGGCCCCTAGGATAAAAGAACGTGCTTCTGCCAGATCTTGACCTTAAAATGACTACATGTGACTGCCCCGCACCCCAACCCTTTCCCCCAGGAGATGGTAAAATTAGAAGCTTCCCCCTTCAACCATCAAGCAGAAGCCACATGATGAAGACAGAAGGCCTGGACCACTACCTACTATGGACTAGTTTCAGCCATTGTGATGGTGGATCTCTTTAGTACAGGAACTTGCCTGGTGTCCCAACCAAAAAGGCTTGAGTGACAACAGTTCTACATTCTCTGAGTAAAGCCCCTTGCTGCCAATTAAACACTTTAAAGAGGAGGTTCAAAACTATATAAGAAAGTGTTCCATTCAGGTTTATTTCAGGGAAAACTGCCCCCCCAAAAAAACAAAACAAAACAAAAACCAATCACGAGGACCTCAAAGATGATTTATGTTCAGATCACAGGACAAACTGAGAGAGCCCAGAAAAGCAAATCAGCCCCCTTCAATAACAGGAGGGGAGAGAGCTCTAAGTGACAAGCACGACCAGTCCTCTCTCCTGTAGCGGCTCACTCCATTCCTGGAAAAGGCACCAAGAGCTGAAATGATGTGAGCCAAGGCTAATTTCTCCATGGAAACAATGTGATAACAGGAGCTTGTGTTCCTAACCAAGATCTTGATGGTCAACTTTTAAAAGACATTACATAAACTCCATGTTTGATCATCTATTAAAGCCTTTGGACTTCTTTTTTTTTTTTTTAAGATTTTATTTATCCATTTGACAGAGAGAGAGACAGCCAGAGAGAGAGGGAACACAAGCAGGGCGAGTAGGAGAGGAAGAGGCAGGCTCCCAGCATAGAAGCCTGATGTGGGGCTCGATCCCAGAACGCTGGGATCACTCCCTGAGCCGAAGGCAGACGCTTAACGACTGAGCCACCCGGGCGCCCCTGGACTTCTTTTTTTTAAAGATTTTATTTGTTTATTTGAGAGAGAGACAGCTTATGGGCGGGGGGGGGGGAGGAGGCAGAGGGAGAGGGAGAAGCTGACTTCCTACTGAGCAGGGAGCCTGACATGGGGCTCGATTCCAGGACCTTGAGATCATGACCTGAGCCGAAGGCAGATGCTTAATCAACTGAGTCAGCCTGGCGCCCCGAAGCCTTGGGGCTTTTAAAGCTAGAAGGGCTTTTGGTCCAATAATATGCCACAAAAGATATAGGTGTATTCTCTGCCATACAAAGCAGGTGCAAATCAATTAAACCTAACACAACAACCAATTACATGACCTTTTATTTATTCTGATTCGCTAACAGTGTGTAGCACAAAACACCTCACTTTAATAATTCCTGTTGACTTCTGAATACAGTAAGTCAGATCACTTAATGACATCCTTAATAGAGAAAGCAAAGAGAAACTTGGGAACAGAGTAAAAGTTAAAGTCAGGAAAGCAGTGTGTAGGTCCTGGCTGTGCCACCGACTAGCTTTGGGGCCTGGGGCAATAGCTGAAACTCTCCAGGTACTTCATAGCTTGCAAAATGAGTCTTTGTAACTCTCCTCTCCTCACGGGGCCAGGGCTGTGGTGAAGACTAAACAAGACAATGCATGTAAAAACTACTTTGTAAATCATACACAGAGGTAAATGGTATTATCAGAATCATGACATTTGCAAAGACTTTTGTGGGGAGATTTTGACAAGCATCATCATGAATGCTGAGCAGACTACAAGCTACATGGCCACTTTTTGAAAAACTGACCCAGAGCAATCCCTTTCCCTGTCTTCTGCTCTCCTTAAAATTCCCACATGCATTAGTTGGCAAGAGTTAGTCAATCTGATGCATACAGTGCTGGCATCCATTTGCTCATGAGCTGTAAGCAGCCAGGGAGAGCTGCTCGATGTCAGCCATGGGCTATGAAGAAGAGAGAGACACAGTGAGCTGAGGCCACTGTGTGATGTGTCATTTATCAACCAAAAATGCCTTCTGAAGATCTGTGCTGTCAGAAACTTCAAAACCAGGGGCAGGAAGCATGTGGAGTGCCAGGTGAAGGGAGAAAGAAGATGGTAGCGGTTGAGAGTGTAGGCTCAGGAGACTGTCCTGGGTTTGAATCACAGCTTTTCCACCCACTGTGTGTTATCTGAAGCATCTCTGGGTCTCAGTCTCCCTAATTACAAAGTGAAACTGACAGTATCCACCCCACAGGGCTACTGTATTAAATGGGAAAAGGCAAATAAGCACTTTGCACAGTTCTTGGCAGACGGTAAATGCTCAAAGGTTAGGTATTAATAATTAATAATAATAATAATAATAAATAAACCATGCAAAACTAACAAAAATTAAGATTTGACACATCTCCAATCAAGACTTTGTTACAGGCTTTAGAATCAGGTATTACCTGGACAGCATGCTGGCTCACCCCTTAGCTCCTGGGTTAATCAAGGTTCTTCTGGATTTCTGCCTCATGCCCTAGGATAGGCGAAACATCCAAGCATACCCAACTGGCTGGCCAGCTAGATCCTGACACTTGTTTTTCTGGTTCACAGCTGCCCATCACTGTACTGAGAGGTGTGTGCAGAGAAGAACAGATTAACTTGAGTATCTGTGCCTACCCTTTCCAGCCATGCCCAGGCTGTGGCTTCCCATCTCTAAGGGTGAAATATGTCATCACCTTTCAAATACGGCCCTACCCAGCAAAGTGAGGCCCGTCAGCACCCACGCAGTGGACAGCGCCGCATCTCTAAACATGCCCCAGAGGCGGGAGAACTTCCTTCATTGCCCTCCAGGCTATCCCTGCAAGGCCTGTACACCTTCACTATGAAAACTACAACTGCGGCTCCCTCCAACCCGGGAGCAATTTTACAGCTTTCAAAACCCTTATTCTTTCCTTATCTCATTCCAGCATCAGAACCACACTGTAAGTTGGGGCTGGGCAAGAATTGTTACACCTGTTCCACAGATAAGAAATCAGCCACAGTTTGAGACATTTAAGTAATTTGGCTCAGGCTATCTGGTGCTTAAGTAGCAGAAGCAGCCCAGAATGCAAGTTATCTGGTTCCTCATCTGGTTCTTTTTCCAGAAAATGTGGGTATTTGTTTTTAAACATTCAACTTTCATAATGGTGCTTTGCTTCTGGAGAATTCATTAACCAAGGCAGCTCGGTCACAGTACAGTGCAGATTCACATACTTGAAAGACACTCACACAGGCAGATGTTCTCTGCACTCTAGAAATCTAAAGGGTGACGGAAAACAGCCTTGCCAATTAACATAATTGACAATTCCCAGCTCCGGCTCCCTCTAAGTCTCTGTCTGGATTCAGCTAGCAGCCTCCTATTAGGTCTCTACTGCAGCTCGTCCCTCTCTGCTCCGATATGACTGAAACATTCACACTGGACTGATGCTTTAGGGATAATTATTTCACATCACTGAAATAGTAATCATAACCACAGTAAAACCAACTTTAGCGGTTCTCCCTCCACTGCTGTCCAGTCTCTACCTCACCAGGTAAACTGTGACCCGCCACTTAACCTCACAGAGTTTCCTAATATACAGAATGAAGGAGTGGGCTAAATAGAGCCTTGTTTACTTCTAGCTCATGACTCTAACACCCCAACCAAATCCAAATCCTGCATGTGGAGGACACTGGGAGACAGGAGAGTCCAATGGCCAAGAGCTTCCATCGCCTGGTTTTAAAGCTTGGATCCTTTGCTTCTTAGCTATATTGACCTTAGGGAGGTCACTGGATCACTCTGTGCTTCAAGATCCTCATCTCTAAAACGATGCTAATAATAATACCCCTTCATGGGGTTTCATTGGCATTAAATCAGATAATACATGTGAAATGCTGGGGACATCATAAGAACTCTCCATATACTAGTAATTACTAACATCTGAAATGATGTGCTTCATGTTTAGGCACTGACTGATCTTCTAAACTTAAATTCCCACCACTATCTGAGAACCCGCCATTCTAGGCAAGTCTCTGTTCCTGAATACAGGTTGGTCATTCCTACCTCTGTGCTTTTAATTGTGCTATGTTCCCACCCATCCACTCCCTGGAAACACCTGCGCTACCCCTTGTCTGTGAATCTAAATCCTACCCATTCTTAAAGGTCTGGATTAAACCTGATCATTTCCATGAGGCCTCCTCCCTGCCATGACAACTCACAAAGATCTCTCTGGTCTCTGAATTCCTTCAGTACCTACAAACAGTCTAGACCACTTTGTTGGCATTATACATGGCCTTGGATTATCTTCCATCAACAGATGAAACTGCAGGCTCCTTGGCTACAACAACTCTCTCTTTTTTTAAAAGATTTTATTTTGTAAGTAATCTCTACATCCAACATAGGGCTCGAACCTGCAACCCTGAGATCAAGAGTCACATGCTCCACCACTGAGCCAGCCAGGCGCCCCTACATTGACTCTTTCTGCCCTCCCTCTGGGTCTAGCCTGAGTGCCTGGCTCAGATATGTGTTGACTGAATAAATCAATGTGTAGTACTTCTGCCCAAAGAAACACAGTCAGTTTTCTTCCAGTTGATGAGGCTCAGCTACTGATTTGCTGTACTTTGAGGCCAATTAAAAAGAACATAAAGATGAACCATCAGCCAGGCAGGGACAACCATGGCCAGTTAAGTCCTGATTATCAATAAAAGATACTGATACCTGACCAGCCTGAAGAATAAGATAAACACAGACCTCAAAAGGAAGTGGTCACCTTGAGAGACCAAGCTCATGAGGCTTAGAAAGGGAAGGAAAGCTGGGCTTTCCGAGGCTGAATTCATTCATTTGATAAGTATTTATTAAGTGACTACTCTGTGCAGACACTGTCTTAGTTGCTGGGGATACAGCCAAGAACAAAACAGACACAATTCCTGTTCAGAGTCTGGCATCTAAGGAGGAAGGCTAGGTATCATGCCACCTTCCAGCTCCAAAGTGAAATCCAGCAGAAGCTTCTTGCCCCAACTCCTTGCTGTGCCTTTATGTAAGGAAAAAAGGAAAATCTCATTCACAACTGACCACACCGAGGCCATGCTGAAAGTGCCGTTTAAATCCCAAGGAGGCGCCCCTTGCTCGAATCTGGTGGGGAAGTCTGCAGCAAAGCACCCTGCGCCCTGGGCCATGTGAGCTCTAACTCCCTAACACCCTGTGTCCCACAGTCCTTTAAACAGCAAACTTGTCAAATGGCAAATGTGGCTCATGACGCCAAAGCAGAACAGAGGGGAAACGAGGAAGGGAGGGGTGGTCGTTTGCTAGTCTGCACCACTGAAAACCTGAGGCTCCTTTCTCCTTTGGAGCAGAAACCTCTTCTATCATCGAAAGCCTTAAAAAAAATTTTTTTTTCCTCCAGCAGGATACTGAAAATAGCTTTGCATTTAACATTTAAAATTGTTTTTGATCCCACACTCTTTCAGCTCTGCTCTCTCCTGCAAATTCATTCCATTCCCTAAGGGCACTTAGAAGTATAATTCATAAGTAACAAACCATAGTCACCATTTTTATCCCTAAGAGTTAAAAAGAAAAACCAGTTTACATAATTATATGGAAGATAAGTTGGCCAAGAACACAGGAATCTTATCGGGACCAAAAGTTCTAGGACGAAATTTCTTTCCACTCATTAAGAAAGATAGCAGGTCGAGATGAGGATGCCAACAGAGCGCCTACCTGGTGAGCACCACACACGGGAACTTCTTGAGTTGCTCGTTATTTGAGTACATCTACTTCTTCAAGAAGAAACTGGAGGCAGCCATTTGAGGGTAGGCTGGAACAATGAAATATATATATGTTTTCCCACTGTGGTGAGAAAACAAGCTTTTATATCCAAGAAGGACCTGAGAAATCAAAGCTCAGTGAAGGCAGCTTACTCGAAGTTTTTCAGCAAGTCAGTAGCAGGGCCAAGACCGGGCCCCAGGCTCTCCCAGCTCCCAGTGCAGGGCTCTCCCCACTCGGCACACCACGGGCCCGTTTATAACATGGGGAGCTAAATCTTAAAGGCACTAGGGCAAGAATTCCTTTCATAAAACTTTTTGGCAGACTGGAAAAATAGGAGGAGATGGGGTCCCATTGATGCTAACAGTAAATGACCTAGAATGCCATCTAGGGGTCCAGCGGCAAAAGGCTTAATTGATGCTGAGGATACTTTAGCACTAAACAGTGTGGCTTCAACCACAGTCAGCCCGAAATGACGTTTGTGGGCTCGCCTGGGAACTAAACCACCAGTTGGTTCATCTTTTTCTATAGGAAAATCCATCCCAGGTTTCAAGTGCCTTACAAATGAGCTTTTGGAACGGACCTGCTTTTAAGCTGGCCGCACATGTAAAACAGAATTCTGAGGACTGAAACTCTGCACTAAACAACAATGAACACAGCAATAGCTGATGATACATGCTAGGTGTACATTTATGAGAAAACTCTTTGAACCATCAACTTCCGTGCAATATAAAGTTTTATTAAAAGCCTTCTGTGCAGAGTCTTGTTAACTGTTATTTATACAATGTATCACTAAGGGCCAATGCTCCAGTCCTGTATGCGAGTATTTAACGGGCTTTCTGGCACTGAGCTAGGTTATAGGGAGGATAAATATCTGCACACAAGGAGTGCATAATCCAGTTACCAGGCCTTCACCTTCCTCAAAAACAAGTTACTTCCAACCTCAGGGCCTTTGCACTTGTTGTTTCTACTTCCTGGGACACTTTCCCCCGGATCTTCCTGCAGCTAAGCTTAAATGTCACCTCTTCAGAAAGGCCTCCCCAAGGGACCCATCTAAAGCAACCTCCCTGCCACCATTCATCGTCACTATTGCTTTACTCTATGCCATTGCCTTCCTCACATCTATCACTACCGGAAGTGAACGTCTTCAACTGTTCACGACCTGTGTCTGGCTGGGACTCTGCTTTGTTCACTGCTGTATCTCCAGTGCCTGTAATAGTGCTGTGCACACAGTAGGCATCCAGTCCACTGCACTGGAGGGGTAAATGAGTAGAGCTGGAGAATAGGAAGTGAGGACAAGGTATTTACTAGCGAAATGATTAAAGAATGAGAGAACTGGCCATCCCGATTACCTACAAGGTGATAACTTGCTAATCATGAAGTACCACTGCTTCTGAATGCACGGCTGGCAATCAAAAGTCACAAAGAGAGACAGAGTGTGTATGTAAAGGAGGCAAATGTCACCAGAGGAGGTTTCACAAAGAAGTGCTAAGACAAAGAGGACAGGCCCCTCAGGTCAAGGGGGAGAGGGGGAGTCAGACAGACAGCAGGGAGGAGTACGGCCTGGGGGCGGTCCAGGCAGGGGAGGGCAAAGCCGAGCAGCACCCAACCTGGGGCGCCCGGCTCAGTCTGGGAATGGGGGTTTGGGTGGAGAGGCAGGGCCACCGAGGGGGAACAGGGTCTGACTCTGGACAGCCTGAAGCACTGAACACAGGAGTGTGAACCATAGGCCACCGGCAACAGGGTTGTTTCTGGAAGGCAAAGTTGGCTGAAGGAAGGAGAGGGTAGAACACAAAACTGGTTAGAAGATGACCCCACTGGTCTAAGTATGAGGGACAAAAAGAGCTTCTTCCCTCTGCTTGGATATGAGAAAAACGTAAGTAAGTAAGATGTCAAGGAATTTCGCCCCCCCTGAAAAAGACAATTTCCAGAGTATTTCACAGTAGCATTCCATGGCAGATTCAGGTCAACTTCCCATACATCCTATACTTGGAGCACTCGAGGAGGATAACAGAGGTTCCAAACAATAGCTCTGAGGGCAGAGCATGTCTTTCCATGCTTTCCAAATCCAAGATTAATTACATTCACTATAGCCTGTGTTTATTATCTGTCTATTCTTTGGGGGAAAAAAAGTGGTATCTAATTCCACTGTGCAGTATATATTTGAACATTATATAACACATTTTTATGTAACAGGTTCCTGACATAAGACAATGTTTCTCTTACTATCTAAATGTATTCGGGAAACAACTGGCATTAAAAATATATATATATATACACCAAGGCTGTTGATGCCTGTCTTTGGGTTAAGAAGCTGGGGAGAGGAGGAAGATGGTGAGAGACTCTTAAAAAGGTCTCCTCCCCAGTGAGGAGCTCTGCAGACGGCTACAGGGGGGCAAGGGGTACCGAGCTCCATTCAGAGGTTCACCTGATGCCTGGAGCTACCTGGGGAGGGGCTGGCTGAGCCACGCCAGGCCCCTGTCAGAACAATGCTGCAGAAAGGCATGAGGAAGCAAGAGAGACAGAAGTGCACAACAGGATGTGAGAAGAATGCTCATGAGCCCTTGGAAGTGCTACTCGGGTGAGATCTAAATGGGCATGGTGTCCTGCCGCAGATCAGTCCCGCTGAAGAGAAGGTGCACGACCACATCTGTCAACAGCAAGACTGGTTAGCCATCACCGCAGGCCTGCCTGCCTCCCAGCACGGTGCTGGGCACTGCGCACACAGCATTTCGGGTGGTGGCTCCCCCCGCAGCAGGCCCGGACAACCATGCTTTGAGAACAGACTCTGGAATCCTCTGGCCATAAATCCTGCCCTGCCCCACACCAGCTGAGTGACCTTGGGCAGTTTCCAAAACTGCTTCACTTGAGAAAAAAAAAAAGGATAATCACGGTGCCTACCTCACGGGGTTGTGATGAAGGTTAAACATGTTAATAAACATAAGGTGACTAACCTCTTTGCTGACACATAGAAAGTGTCCAATAAATGTTAGCCACTAATGCCATCAGTACTATTATTTCTGTTTTGCAAATGAGGTAAGTCAGACTCAGAGAAGCTAACTAATTGGCCCAAGTCACACATTTCAAACAGCAGTCGAAGGCATAAATATATGTAAATGTTTTACTTGGTATACGTACAAAATCCAATGGGTAGAGTATTAACCAGAATAGGAAATCAGGCAGACCTCCATCACCTTCTTTAACCAGGCTGGAGGAACATGAGTTTATACTATTTAAAAGGACAGCACGTACTAACGTAAAAATCATTTCTCATCCTATGCCGGCACTCAACGTTTCCCTAAAGCAAAGATGACTAAAGCTTGTTCAATCTCATCCTCCCTACCACGTTAAGTCCCAAACTCAAACCTCTCTTCCCTGTAGACCTAGCTACTCACAGCCATGTCCCACGTGTGTCCCTGATGCATCCCATCCCATCTCCTCCTCCTCAAAGATCACTACGTGAGTTTGGATGAGCACATCAAGTCTCCCTATGCCTGGGATTTGGGAAAACCAAGATGAATTCCCCCCAAAATGCTTGGCGTGAGCAAGCAGGGACATAGTCCCAGAGATAGCCCAACACAATTCAGATGCAGCAGTACCTATGAATTCAAGCTAAACCAAGGGCTGGGGGACACTGCTGCCAGGTGTGGGGAGGAAAAAAAATACACAATGAAGGAACAGCTCCTGGAGGACCAAGCAGTTGAGCTGGGTCTTAGAGAGGAGTAAGATTTTGACATGAGAAAGTTGGAACATGGAATGGGCCAAGGGCTGGCCCAGGCAACAGACAGCCCTTCAGTTTGACTAGACAGTCCCGTGCACATAGACAGGCAGGCGGGATGTGGAGGGGCAAGGCGGAGCAGAAGTACCAAGAGCTGACATTCACAGAACGCTCACGATGTGCCATGAACAGCTTCATGTATATTTTAATAGTTTTAACTCATTTAATCTACACCACAACTCTTTGAGGTAAGGACTCCAGAGATCCCAGTCTTATAATTGAGGATACCAAGACATAGCGAGCAAAGCGACTTGACCACAAATCATAAAGCTGGGAAGGAACAGTTAGGATGCACGATCTGCCCCAAAGTCTGTACTTTTAGCCACTCAAACAAACTGCCTCTCAGCTTGGCTTGGTGGTGAAGGGGTACAGGCACCCGTGTGTTACAAGGATGAAATAAGAGTGCTTGCAAGCAGTTTACAACCTATAACTCCAAGGTCATGAATGCTAGCTCCAGCCTGTCACTAATGTCTCCAATGAACCCACTGGCAGCTGAAGCAGGAGAGACCGATCAGGACTGAAAATGGGCCAAGACCAAAACCTACCATTAGGGGGTGCAGGAAGAGAACCAAGAGAGCACTGTGACCCAAAGGCTGAAGAAGGAGGGAATTCCAAGAAGGTTGGAAAGAAAGGCAGGGGAACAGCTGGACAGGGGCCAAGAACAACAACTCTGGACTAAGGACAGGCCCCTGGAATTCAAGACTTAAAGTTTTTGGAGATCTTTGAGAACTATAGAGAAGGGTGGTAGAGAGAGCACCAGAGGGTGGGAGCTAGGGACAGCACACAGGAGAGCGTCGAAAAGGGGGAACAGTCATAGCCCTGTGAGAGGCTGCCCTGCAGGAAGGGGAGAGAGACATTCAAGTTCAGGGGTACCACGTACAGACAAGGGAAAGCTGGCTGCGGCATCGCAGGCCCACAGAAGGGCTCTGTCTTCCCCTTCCATCCTTCCTCTACTAGATTAAGATGAAGGCTTTTCTGGGGTTGGTGAGGAGGCCAAGGACAAAGAGCTCAGAGGATATTCAGGGGGCAGGACCCTGGCAGCACTGGGAGGGAGTGGCAGCAGGCACTGAGGGAGGGCTTTCTGTGTGCCAGGCATTTTACATGCACCATCTCCCTGGATTCCCACACAGACTCTGTGAGGCAGGCACTACAGCGCAGAGAAAGAGCCTGCGGTCAGAGGGATCTAACACTTGTCTAACCAGAACCCAAGTTCCAGGTCCTGCCACCAGAGTCCAGGCTCCCGCCCAAAGTGGACGTCCAAGGAAAAGAAACAGAGGAGAGATCCAGTTGCTTTTTCTGAACTGGAAAGAGAAGAGGAGACATAGGGGTGTTGGTGGAGGGGTTGGGGGGAGAAGACAGGACATTCTGAGCAGGAAGGAAGAGGTGCTGAGGGGGCTCCAGTCCGAGCAGGTCTTGTTTTGAGAGAGAAAGAGGAGAAAAGCCAGGGCGGGTGTCTGGGGTAAGTCCGGGTGTTGTGACAAAGTGGCGCAGTGGCAATGAGGAGAGAAAAGACTGCAGAAGGGTGACATGCCTGTGTTTCTGGGCTCCTCACTAAGCCTCAAGGTCTAGAGAGGATTTTTTACTTCCCTGCAAGCATCTACCAAGCTGCTAACTAAAATCACTCTGTAACTGTAACCTGGTAAGAGGCAGAAATGGTTTCTTTGATACTGACTTTCTCTCACCGCCCTCAGAGCTGATGTTGCAATCACACACAGAAAAGAGCTCACAGAAGGAAAGCAACTCTACACCGAAGAGACATATGAAATATTTAGTTGTTATAGATTCTCATGCAGTTTTGTTAACATAGCCAAGTCTTTCCACAGTGCTTGTTCACTGTTTGGTATATAAATTGCACAGAGATGGTTGGCGTGGAAGGCAAAAATCTGAAAACACGGCCACTTCCTTTTCTCCTGTGTGGTATGCAAACCTCTTCGGCAGAAGGCGGACACTCCTGAGTCGTCGTCATTTTATAATCATTTGAAATGGAGTCTTTAAAGCCCCATCTGTCGTTCTGTTTAAGTTTCCTATGAAAATAGGACTTCAGCTCAGATGTTCTGGAGGTAAATACCAACCTGAACTCAAAGTATTAAATATTTAGAGATGCAGAGAACTCTAGGGCACCTAGTTCAACTGCTTTACTTTCCATCTGAGGCAAATAGAAGCCAGAGAGGCTCAGTGACTCACCCCAGGTGGCACAGCCATGAATACCCAAGTCTGGGCCAGAACCAGTGAGTTCTAACTCTCAGACTAATACTCTTCCACCACCTGTTCCTTTCCCTCCCCCTTTTTAAACTTTAGGGGTTGGAATACGGCACAAATTTAACTATCGTTTAAATTATTATTATTACTCACTGGCTACATCCACCGTCAAAACCAAAATACCGCCACAGATTCCAGCTTCAGGCAATACAGGCAATTTCAAAGCCTTCTAAATAGGTTCCACAAGCTGCTTTAAAGACATATCGGTAAAGTGAACTCAGTAACAGATCATGGACCAAAAGATTCAATTTTGTGTTTTAAAAAATATTTTGGAGTTTCATTGATATGGAAATTTAATTTAACAGCAGTGACTCCCCCCCCCTTGCAAGCACGAAGAGCATGAGATTATTCAAAACTGCTCAGGAGCAGCGATGATTATTTTAAGCTCATGATTCAACCAGTACATTAATTAAAAACTCCACCAACCCAGATTGACAGATCCTGATATCAATGGGACCAGAAGAATTCAAATAATAGTTGTCATGTAAAACTAGATTAAAGCGGGAACTGCAGCAGAGGTCAGAAGGACAAGCGCTGTGGGAAATGAGATGCATCTAATGGCCAGCTTCTGTGCATTTTTGTTTTTTAACAAAGACCCTGGAAACACAGGTACACTCAAGAAATGCTTCCTCACAAAAACCGAATCTTATTTCTGGAAGCTGGGTGAGAAAACTTGGCTAATAATCCCATGCTGAGGAGTAGCTCTGTAAGCAAGGAGAAGAGACTAGCAAGAGCCAAAGTGCCCAGACAACGCTATTGGACCGGGAAAGGGCCAGGGGGCTGAAGCGGAGGAGGGAAAAGGGGATAGGGAATGTGGGCTGAGGAGTGTCAGCCTGGTCCCTCATCGCCCAGCACCGACAGTGACAACCGACGACGCCAATGTCCAGTGCAACACGTCCTTCCCCTGCGCCTACCCTCCAACACCTGCCTGCGCTCCGCAGCCGACTCTCGAGACCCCTCGGGGGTCGTTGACTCAAGCCCCACAAGGTCGGCATTAATTTCTGCTCTTCCACTTCTATCTCCGAGCAAACGAGAGTTCTCTTGGCTGTCAACGCCCGGCAATCGCGAGCGGGAACCCTTCTTTTCTGACATCTGTCAAACCCGGTGCTAGAGCCAGCCTCGCTGCGCCCTCCGCGGGGCTCCAGGGCTTCTAGGGCGGGCGGCGGGCCCACACCTGGACGCCGGGCGACAACCCCGTGCCGTCGGGCACCTGCTCAAAGACCCACGGGGGATGCTCCCGGGGCCGCCGGGACCCAGACGGCGCAGGCCGGACGAAAGTTCGCAGGCTGAGGTCTGCCCCATTATGGTCCCCGGATTCCCGGGTGCAGCGCCAAGGCCCCGCGACAGGGCCGAAGGGGCGAGCAGACTCGCACTCCGCAAGCCCGACGGAGACGCCCTCCCTCCTCCTCCCAGCCCCGTAGGCTCCCGAAAGGGAAGTGGAGGAGATGGGAGAGGAAGGGCAGAAGAGGCATTCCTTGCCCAATGCCCTTGGGGTGCAGCCGTCAAGAATGGTCCTCTCGAGGGTCCCCCCCATCTCCCAGGGATACATCCTACGACTCGCCCTGAGCCGGATCGTTGCTCCCAAAGGGCGGAGCTGTCCCTTTAAGAGGCAGCTGGCTCCTTCCTCACCCCCGCCAGGTAGCGATACCCGCGGAGGGGAGGTGGGTACTCCCGCGGACACTTTCCCGGTCCCTTTAAGGGCGCCTGCGGCACCTCTGCCCGCCCTACCCTGCAGCGCCAGCCCCCGCGAGAGAGGATGGGGGCGGCCGGGCGCGGCGCCTTTAAGGGGCGCAGCCTCCCCGAGGCTCGGGTGGGGGCAGGGAGCGGGCACGGGCCCTTTAAGGCCGGCAGCGGGCACGTCGGGCAGGGTTCCCCGGCGGCCGGGCTGCGCCCCGGGCGGCGGCAGGGGCGCCGCGCCTGCCAGGGTGCTAACGGCCCCCGACGGGGTGCCCGGGGCCGTGCCGCTGGCCGCGGCCAGCCCGACACTCACCGTGGCTCGCGGGAGCGCCCGCGTCCGCGCCCCCACTCGGATCCCGCGGCGGCGGCGGCGGTGAGTCCGGCGCGGGTAAACAGGCACCTCCGTCCCTGACCTACTTTCTGCCTTCCCTAAATGTCGCACCACTAACCTACTTTCCGACCAATCCGCTCCCCGCCGGCCCAGGCCCGGCCCCCCGCCCACCAATCGCTGTGCCCAACCCCCCTTCCCCGCCCACCAATGGAGGAGCCCCAGAGCCCGGATACCTGCCTCTTTCCGCCAGCCAATCCGAGCGCCCGAAGGGAGCCGGTCTCGGCGGTCGTCCCCGACCAATCCGCGCGCGGCTCGCCGGCCCGCTGGCCAGTGGTGTAGCAGCTAGAGAGGCTGCTAACCAATGGTGGGGCGGCGGGGGCCGGTTAACCAGCTACTTTCCCGCCACCAATCGCTGGGCGTACAGAAGCACACGCCCCGAGGAGAGGACCAATCGGCGCGCTTTCCCTGGATTTCCTCTCCCCTGCCCTCTCCCTTCCCCTCAGGTCTCCCGTTTGCGTTGGCCCCTGCGGGTGCAGACGCCGCACTCCTTGCAGTCGCCTGGGATGTCCCTCTTCTCCAGGTCCCTGGCTTGCTTCTGGCTCACCGGTCTCACCCCTCCTCCTTCCCCTTCTTGCCTCGGGCACCCTGACAAAAAGCAGCGTTTCCACGCTCGCCTCCCTCCAACTCCATCTAGGAAACCAATTTTAGGAACACAGAGTGCCAGACCCTTCCTAAAACAGCCTGGCTTGCCAAAGTCCAAACGGGAGAACGAATACTTAGTATTTCTAGAAGGCTTCCCCATTCAAGTTTCTTACGTTCCTTTCGTTCGTCTTGACCTCCAAGCGTCCGGTTGCAGCTGTCATTCTCGCTGTTCAGGAGACAGAACTCAAGCCCGCAGCGATTCCATTGCATTTCCTTCCAGCGGCCGGGTTTTGACCACCTACTGTGTGAAAGACACCCTCCCCACCCCCGGCGGCCGCGGTCTCTGCCTCGAAAAGCTGCTGGGCGAGTGAGACGGAAGGAAACAAATCGTTACAAAAAATAAATATGTCATAACAGAACACATCTTAAGTACTGAGAAGACAACGAATCTGTCTTATTTTTGCATCCCAAGCACTAAGCAGAGGGCCTTTAGCACAAAGATCTCTCAACCTTCTAGACGTTAAACTCCCTGAATACGAGGGCGGTGTCTTCTTTTTTCTCATACTCACCCCGCTACCCTCGGTCGCCTAATGGGAATGAGATGGAGGGGTGGGGACAGGAGCCTGACACCTAGCAAGTGCTCGATAAGTGTTTGTTGACTGGATATATGAACAAATGGAATGAAATCACTTCACTCAATTCTGTGAACAAGACTAGCCCCTAAGATTCTAGAATTCTAGTCTCTTTCCTTGAACACAGACACTGCATTTTAATCGTGGTAAAGCCCTTGCTGTCCCCAACTCATTGCCAGGCACAGAGCAGTTGCCCAATATGCGCTTCTGGCCTGAGTATTGACTGTTCTCAAGGTCGACGAACTTCATTTATAGCTTACTATTTTTCTGAAATTTATATGCCAGTGGAATCATTGCTGTTTACTTTGTCTCTGCCCTGATTTCATAAGGAAACCACCCTATATAAGTGGCATTTTAGCAATGCCCTTCACAAGATATTGTGGATAAGATAAAGAAATCTAGGCCTGGGTTCCAGTATAATTCATTGGACCAATAACTGATTAACAAACCATAACCTACAGATGCTGATTAATGAATTTATGTAGACCTGAAGAAACGGTAGGGGGGGATCAATATTTGTGCTTCATCATTAATGTGCTAAATGCTTTCTCTGCATCTTCTCCCTTAATCCTCACAACCCCATGTTACAGATGAGGAAAGTGAAACTCAAAAGTTTAACCAGCTAGTCCAATGTCATAAAGTAGGTGGCAGAGCCATAATTCAAACCAGGTTTATTTGACTTCAAAACCTTCATACCATACTAGTTATCATCAGAATGATAGATGGCTCTCTCCAGGGCTTAGACTTCAAGACTTTTATCAGTGCTCTGAATGAAAACCCAGAGGATTTGCATCACATTTCTAGATGACACAAAACCAGGAGCGGAAGACGTGCCATTATACAACATAAGCCAAATGCAATGTGGGAGCAGTGGGCTAGCTCTTACAGGGATAAAGGTGGGGGTCCCACCCTGGGAAACTAACTGCTGATAAGTATCTTAACAGATGCAGATAAGAGCAAACCTAAACTTGGCCCTCAGTATGGCTGCCCAAATAAATGAATGCTGTCTTAGGCTGCATCGATAAAAGTCTGACATATAAAGCAAGTTGTGTGTTACAGTACCACCCAGTGTTGGTCATTACACACAGAGTATTGTCCCCAATTAAGGCTTGGCAAAAGCAAAGTAAACACATGCACAAGGAGAGGGACCAGGATATCAAGAGGCTTGGAACTACGTCATATGAGGAACGATTAAAGGAGGCAGAAGGTTTGGCCCTAGGAGGTACAAGGTAACTGTCTCCATATATTTGAAAGGCTGTCAGATAGAAGAGAAATTAGACTTGTGCTTCAGGGCCCTAAACAGTGGAAGGGGACCTGCGGGTAGAACATCTAGACTGAAACAATATGAAGAGTTTTCTAACAACTAGAACCTCTTCTGACTTGCTAAGTTGAATTTCCTGTCACAGAAAGTGTCTACATAACAATTAGATGACCAGGGGCTCTGGGGTGGCTCAGTCAGTTAAGTGTCTGCCTTCAGCACAGGTCATGATCCCTGGGTCCTGGGATCGAGCCCCTCATTGGGCTCCCTGCTTAGCAAGGAGCCTGCTTCTCCCTTTCCCTGCCCCCTGCTTGTGCTCTCTCTAAAATAAATAAATAAATAAATAAATAAATAAATAAATAAATAAATAAATAAATAAAATTTTGAAAAAAAAAATTGGATGACCATGTGGTGGGAAGGAGCCTGGAACAGGTGTCCTTTTAGGAATCTACCTCTGAGATGATGTGGTTTTACCTTCATACCTTGGTTCTCCTCTTTTAAAGTTCATCACCCTGACTTTTCCTACCCTCAGTGGCCAAGATACTGTTTCTCCTCATGTGAGCCTGGTCTTCCATATGCAATTATACTTGTGTTTCTCTCTATTGGTGATCCCAAGCAACCTCCATCTTCCACTGGTATCCACCACCCTTTTATGTTTTATCTTCCAGAATACTGGTTTTTAATTCTCTGGGCACTGTTAAGGTCAAAGTATTGTCCTCAATCCAAGATTCACTGGGCATGAATAAAATCACATAGATAAAAGGAAAGGAAGGGGGACATTTATTGAACACCTACTGTGTACCAGAGGCTTTAAATACATTAGCTAATATACTACTCTCATTCACTCCAGCAGTTGATATACTCACTCTCCACACTTGGTAGCTGAATGACTTTTATCAAGCAAAACTACAGTTTCCTCATCTGCAATATGGGGTTAATCTAGTATTTACTTCACAAGATTGCTGTGAGAGTTAAGTGAGACAAGAGCTAGAAAGCCTTTGGCACAGTCCCTGGCACATGGTAAAGATACACACTAGGTTAGCAATTCTATGAAAGAGGTATTCACTGCACTGACTTTACAGATAAAGTCAGTGAGGATAAAGTAGTGTAATCCACAGTAGTTCCCCAAACTCTGATCCAATGGTCAGGTCCATTAGAATTCACTGAGGAGTTTTTTTGTCTTATTTTGTTTTAATACAGATTCCCAAGTCCTAATTTGGAAGATTCTGATTAAAAATCTTTGGTATCTGAGAGGCAGTTCAATTTGGGAACTGCTAGTCTAATGGAATCGGCCTAGGCCCCAAAGTCAAACAGATATGAAGTCAAAGGACTGCTGGATTGAATGGAGGAGCCAATGACAGGACCTGGAAGTTAGGTAGTTGTGTTCTCTTTGGAGGGAAGCTGGGAGGTCCTGGGACGGACATGTTGAAGTTCTTGCAGAAAGCCAGTGGGAATGTATTGCTATAGATAACAGCAATAACAACAATATTTACTACAGGTTTACAATGTGTCAGGTGCTATTCTAAGAGCTTTATTTGCATCAACTCTTCAATTCTCACAAATCCCTAGAAGGTAGACACTTCTATTATTCCAATTTTATAGATGGGAAAATGGAGGCAGAGAGGTCCTGAGATCTCAAGCTAATTAGGCAATCTGAACCCAGTGCTCACACTCTTCACTACTTCAGTAAATCGCCTCTTCCTTCAGACAATTCCTTTGGAAAACGAAGAAACTTCACATTTTAGGGAGACAGATTTAAGCTCGGGGGCATCACCTCACATTTAGGGAATGCAAGAAACAGAAGCCTCTTCAACAAACCTAAGCCCAGAGAGGGAGGTTTATTGGGAGGGGACAAGAATATTTCATGGTAAGAAGCACAGCTAGCCCTCTGAAAGGACCAGAACTGAGGTGCCATTGGCACAAAGCAGTTCCCATCTCCTCCTCTCTCCAGGGTCATGTGTCCTCTGGACTTGTCATCCCTCTGCCATGTGCTTTATGATTCTCTTTCTCTGGAGCTTTCCACCCGCCACGCCATTTGTACATGGCCCTTCCTGAATGCTTTCAACCACGAGGTGAGAAAGAGACAACAGGAGAGGCTCAGACAGGTCATTCTTGAAGTGGGGTGAGGGGCATGGGCTGAGCAAGATTCCCCAAAGTACCTACTACTTTGAACAAAGAAGCAGAACAGGAGAATA
Source organism: Ursus americanus (assembly GCF_024610735.1). Taxonomy (NCBI): domain Eukaryota; kingdom Metazoa; phylum Chordata; class Mammalia; order Carnivora; family Ursidae; genus Ursus; species Ursus americanus. The sequence continues at coordinate 3,282,265 of NC_142150.1, read as the reverse complement.
GTAAAAAGAGCAAAAGAAGTGAGAAGTGAACAGCTGGGTTTGGGAGACTTCAGATGAAAATCTCAGCACACAAGTTTAGAAGGGAAACTGACACTTGGGACAAAGGTTTTGGTTAGAACACCAAAGAGGTTGACTGTAAGAAAGCTGTTTTACTAAAACTGCTTCTAGAGCCAGAAGATCTGCCATAAGAAATTAGGGAAATCATGGACAGAAACGAGTGAAGACAACATCGTGCCAGAGAGTACAGATCACTTTTTGAAGACGTTTGTTATTTAAAGGGAAATTAGAAAAAAAAAATCATAGCTATCTCTTAGGGGCTGACCCAGCTAAAAGTGGTTTATGTTTATATGTGTATGTGTAGTTTTATTTATTTATTTATTTATTTTACCAAGGTTGACTCTCTGGGCATACAAAAATGGAACTTCTAAAAGTCAGGCATCAGTTGGCTGTCCTGTGTTTATAACTCTTTCAGTAGCTTTTGAAATGACCTTCCCTGGCTCTTTTTTTTAATGGAATGGTCATAGCAGCCCGGAACGGGAGAGCAATAATATTTGGAATGTGTCCTAAACCGTGTAATTAGGCTTTAGGCTAGATCTTGCTTGCGGACACGGACAAGATTCTGGAGATCTTGGTGCTCAAATGTCAAAGGAGCTTTTCCATCTGGCTGAGGAAATGTGACCATATCACTTCTCAACAGAAACCCTGAAGAACAAATAGACACTGTCTTAAAAAAAAAAACTGGTATAATTTTTGCCCTGCTTTGCTAGAATGAGCAGCACTAAAATTCAATTTCTGGATAATATATATGCACGTATATTCTATATTATTGTTATTAAATAATATATATATGCGTGTATATATGAATGTCTATGTGTATGTATATGTATCTCCATTTGCATTAGTAAAGCAAAGTGAAGTGTTAAGTCATTTAAGAAACGCATTTAAAAAAATTACAATATGCTTTTGAAAAAGAAAATGAGATGGATTGGGGGATTTGACCTAACATATTATCAAAGCACACTACAAGACTGTGGTAATTAAAATAGTCTGGTATTGGTTTAGAAATAGATCAAGAGGGGCGCCTGGGTGGCTCAGTTGGTTAAGCGGCTGCCGTAGGCTCAGGGCACAATCTCAGGGTGTCGGGACTCCCTGCTCAGTGGGGAGTCTGTCTTTCCCTCTCCCGCTGCCCCTCCCCCCCCTTATGCACTGGGGGGGGGGTGTGTGCTCGCTCCCTCTCCCTTTCTCAAATAAATAAACAAAATCTTAAAAAAAAAGAAGAAACAGATCAAGAGATGAATAAAAAAGCATAGCATCTAGAAACAGACACAAAAGTCAGAAAAATTGAGTGTAATATAAAGGTGACTCAAATTATTGAGAAAAAAACATGGAGTTTTCCATAAATGCTATTAAAACAACCAGCTAGCCATATGGAAACACATAAAGGTTGCTCTCTACCCTAATCCTTACACTAAAATGTCACCCACCATTATTTAGGATTTAAATGTAAAGAGTGAAATCTATAAAAACACTGGAAGAAAATATGTATAAATTTTTACAAACTTGAAAGGTCTTTCTCAGCATAACACAAAATTCAGAGACGGCAAGAGGAAAGGTGGCTTGCACAAATACACACACACTCACCACAAACAAAAGACAGGGGCAGCCAGCAAGCTGGTCCACAGCACACCATTCAAGAGTGCGCCATGCACATCTCCGTTAAAAGGTCAGAAGTTGGGTAATGAGATACAACGATGCAGCTAAGGGCATTATTTAAACCTGTCATTTGTAGTAGAACTATTCTCTCTCTCTCTCTCTCTCTTTTTAGAGAGGAAGGGTGTTTCTGGAGAGACAGAGAGAGAGGGAGAGAGAGAATCTTAAGCAGACTCCACACCCAGTGTGGAGCCCTACTCGGGGCTCAGTCTCAAAACCCTGAGATCATGACCTGAGCCGAAAATCAAGAGTCAGTCGCTTAACTGACTTAGCCACCCAGGCACCCAAGAATTACTCTTTTTAAAGCATTACTCCTTGTGAAGTTTTATTTCCTTGGCCCTCTCCTTGGTTTTTTGGTTGTTGTTGTTGGCTTTTTTTTTTTTTTAATAAAAGCCAGTAATCCCCCAGCACTATCCCAAGCAACAAAGCCTGTTTCTGAGTCCTTTACTTCACTTATGTAAAAGCTACTGATTCAAAACCTACCTGAGGATAACTCCCATTTGTACAAGGATGTATGTACATTATAAGGATGATTATTACTTAAATCCTTCCTTTCTCTTTGCAATTAAAAAAGGAAAGACAAAGCATGCATTGCTTTTTTTTTCAGATTATAAAACTAATACACGTTTGTGACAAAAAATTTGGAAAATGCATGAAGAAAAAAACGTGAAGAAAATAATCTCTAATCTCATTAAGCAGATGTAACTCCTATTAAAATATTGATATATTTTCTTTGCCACATGTTCTTTGTAATTATATTGTGACCTAATTTTTATCACATGGTAATTTTTGTTGTCATCCTGCTTTCTAAAATTGATCTATTGTGAACATTCCCCCATGCTATTCGGACTTCCACAACATGATGTCCTAACGGCTATGGTATATTCCATTGAATGGAGGAATCATACGCCATTATACAAAACTCTCATTTCTAATTGTTCTTCATCATTAACAGTTTCGGGTAGATTATAGGCTTATGAGATGGGTACACAGCTTTCCTACCCTACATCATTATCATACTGGATTTCAAAGAATCAAACAGTATAGAAAACGAAAAAAAACTTACCTATTTTTTCTTGATGGTTTTCGTGTTTTCTCCTTCTGCTGCTGCTTCTTTCTCTCTCTGCCATAAATCTAACGTTAAAGACACAAGAAAATTTATATGCAGCCAATTAAAAACAAAACTGGAAATGACTATAGCTTGATAAGTGGTCTTTGTGAAATTTATTACTCCAATTCTGCGTTTCAAAGGGCACTCCAGCTATCAAAAAGATTGATTTGCAATAAAACTTACTATAAATAAAGATATCCAAATCTTGGGTACAAATAGAGTCATTGAGTTTTGATTGTATGATTATTTTTTCCCTTGTGCTGTGTCTTTCCCCTTACTCCTCTACTGCTAAATAATTTCCCTGTGCATTTGTACATCAGCCAGAGAGGCAAGGAAATATAATCAAGTGCTGTTTCTTCTTAGCCCTTGGGAAATGGGATAGGTGGCAAAGTTGAAAGTCATCAGCAAAACAAAGTTGTACAGTGACCCTGTGCTTATAAATCTCCCTCGCTCTCAATGCCTTTGTCCACATTAAGCTGGCTTACACCTGCTTCTCTGCTTAAAGGTCACTTCCTCAGGGAAGCCTTCCCTGACCTCCCAGCCATAAAAAGCACCCTGTATTTCCTCTTTCAAAGCACCATCACACTTGTGATAATTTCTTGTCTTCCCATAGACTCTGTAAGCCAGTTGCCATGCCTCTATAGTTCACTCATCTCTCCCACAGCTATCAAAGTAGCAGCACATTCACAAAAAATGAATACTGTTCGGATGAATGAATAAACAACAATGAAGAGATGTAAAAGTGAGCCATATTTTTGCCACGTGTACACACGTGTCCTTTCACAGACAAATATAGACGTAGGAATCACTCTCTCCGATGACCACCCCCACATCAAAGAAAACTTCCAGACCACCCTTTCTGAAATAGCAGCCTCCTTCCAGTTCTGGCATGAAGAAGTTGCAGGGAGGAAAGGCACAGCATAGGGAACATAGTCAATGGTATTGGAATAGCATTGTATGGTGACAGATGGCACCTGCCCTGTGGTGAGCCTAGCATAAGGGATAAACATGTCCAATCACTCTGTCATACACCTGAAAAGAATGTAACTGTGTGTGTCAACTAGCCTTCCATACAAAAATACATAAAAAATAGCAGCCACCGCATTTAACCCCAGCCCTGCCCTTCTCTTCCCCCTTACCTTCTTGACCTTTTTTTTTTTTAAATAATACTTTTATGTACTTAATTATGGTATGTTCTCTGCAGTGAGGTTTGTGAATGAAGGGGCACTTTTGCTACTCTCTCTTCCATACCTACTAATAAATGTTGTCGGAATGATTGAATGAATAAATGAGTGGGTGAGATTCCACAGTGTAGCCTTATTGGGCCATTGTGGCCTCTAAGTGACCATGGACTTCAGTGAAATTCATTACATTATAATGCAGGGACAGAAGAATAAACTTTTTTTTTCATTTTTTCCCCTTTAATCAGTTGCTCTGTTCCTGCCATGGATTAGCCATTTTTACAGTTGTCGCTACCAAAATTTTTATTCTATCACCTAATAGTGAATTGACAATACGTTCAAATAAAGCATTTCATGGAGTATAAAAAGAAACAACAACATGGGGGGCCTGGGTGGTTCAGTAGGTTGAGCGCCGGACTCTTGATTTCGTCTCAGGTCATGATCTCAGGGTCGTGGGATTGAACCCTGTGTAGGGCTCTATACTCAGTGGGGAGACTGCTTGGGATTCTCTCTCTCTGCCCACCCCCCCCCACTCTTCCTGCACTCTCTCTCTACTCTCCCTCTCAAATGAATAAATAAGTCTTTAAAAAAAAGAAACAACAAACTTTTCTGAAAGTTATAGGGGGAATGTTTTTTCTTTGTATTGTGTCATTTTCATTTTGTCAGTCGAGCAAGAAGAGGTAAGAAGTTGATTCACTTTGAGAAAATATATTGTTTTATCACATGGATAAGCTATCGTGCCCTTTAAAATGTTAAGTACAAAGTTAGAACATAAATACAGAGGAAAAAGTCAAAGAAAATAATGTTATAAATAACGCCACATGAAAAGTAAGACCCCATCACATACAGAGCAACTAAAATTTTGCAAGTAAGATGTATACATATGGACAAATTTGCAAGTGTTCATAGAGATAAGCCAATAATTTCATTAAAGAGTTTATGGGACAAACTTTCTGCAAAGTTGTTTATAATAATAAAAATGATTTTTAAAGGAAACCAGGAGAGCCAAGTGTTCCAGAACACTCCGTGTGTTCTCTGGCACTGTTTCATGTTATTCTGGTTTTCTCTCCTTAAACTCCCCAGTTATCCAAATTGTACAGCCTTTGAGATAACTTGCCCTGGCTGAGCTGGGATCCCTGGAAAATTCCAACATGAGCTGCTCTTAGGTCTTGGAGCCCCCCTTTTGTCTCGATAAACTAATTGGGAAATACCAAGAGTCACATTTTGAATTTCCAGTTCCAAGATGAAATTGAAAATAACTTACGGCATATTCGTGGTGCTTCGCATTATTTTTACCTGCAGATATTCTCCAGCCTGAAGCCCTGCTTCTAGGGAATACACTCTGCTGTGCAGGAACTAAGGGACCTGCTAAAGAGCTAAGGGACCTCCACACTATAAGACCACAACTCCACACCCCACACTAAGTCATTGCCTTGTCCAAGGTTCCCAGTCTGGGCCCAAAAGAAGAAGTTATATTTTTTCTCAGAGGCCGTGGTCTCAGAGACTTCATGCTTCCTACGGACAGCAGGTTTTAGAAAAGGAAGGTGACTAGCTCTACTCATGTAATCTGAACCTCGTTTACTCCTCCGCTCTCTTCCCCTATCATGGGTGCCATATTGGCGTCTTGGAGGATTGGCCATAACTCCTGGCTCATTGCAATGTTTAGGATTTAACCTTTCCAGGTAGGTGAAGCTAAAAGAGTTGGCAACCTCCCTGTTAAAATCACATTTCCTCCCCCACCCCTGCCTAATCCTAGGACTTAATGATATATCTGATAAACAACAACTTCATTGTAACCAGGGGAAAAGAATACATTAAGACTCTCAGTCTATTTAATACTTCAAACCAGGTTTTAAGCATCCAGCTGTGTTCATTTGCAAGGCATTAAATATTTTCATATTCCACAAATAGGGCTCTTTGACAATGATGAATGAACGAAGTACAATGCAACTATTTTTAGCATGGTAATTGTAATTAAAAGGCAGTGGTATGATAATCTTGCCCAAGCATGTCTGAGATCTCCCTTCCATTTTCTCAAAACAATACTTGCTATATCTGGTTGCAGAGACTTGTTGCTTGTTTTCCTTCTGGTGAAGAATAGGTAACTCTTGACATTCTTCTAAAACAAAGTGAATGGTGTATCTGAAATTGTGGTTTTGGCCAGACACAATCCTCCTTTTCTCTATTTCTTCATTTGCTCTTTCTGGGGAATGAAATTTCTTTCCCACTTATAGCGGTAAATTACCACAAACAAAATCAATTTCTTAGGAAAGTAATTCTAATATATATATATATATATACACATATACATTTTTAAAGAATAGGCAGGAAACATACCTAGTAACAACAGTAACTAACACTTCTGCAGAGCTTTCTAAATAGTTTCTATATACTGACTTAAGCCATCACAATTGACACAACAATGCTAGAGCTATGTTCTATTTCATCTTCATTTTATAGGTGAAGTAATTGATGAATAGAGAGGTTAAGTAACTTGTCCAAGGTTCTTAGCAAGCAAAAGCAGAGCCAGAATTAAAAACTGAGGGTCTGGCTCCAGCCTCTGACCTCAGTCTACATGCTATCCTCACAGAAGCATCCCTGGCATCTGAGCCTTACCCCCATTTGATGGGGGAGGCCACTGAGGCTTGGAGAGGTTAAGTTATTTGCCCACCATTGCAAGACTGGTGAGCAGCTAACTTAGATTTCAACCCAGGCTTCACGTCTCTTTGGCTCTGTCTGTGTTCTCTCCATCCCCAAAATAACCCTGCCCTGATACTTTTTACTCCTATTGTCCTTTCATGTATATCATGGCCTCACTAGAATTGTGTGGGCTGCTGTGAAAATCCAGTCATCTCAAAGAACTTTTTTTTTTCCTATTAGAAATGTTTTCAAACTTCCAAAGGATCATCTTAAAAAGGTCTAGTTGCCATTCATTCCATCTGCAAGTTAGGGATTAATCAAGATTAGAAAATAAGATCCAACTCTAAAATGTTAGGAACCACAGTCTTTTCGAAAGGTAAACAAATATTCCACTTGGTTTCTTATTCTGCTAAGGGCCTACCAGGTTGGTTGAACTAGCAAAATACATTTTCTCTAAAATGAAATAAAGACTATAAAAACAAAATACATAAATAATGCTCTAATTCTTTTCTTGATCAGTTACTAACCATGCTTCTTTTTTTTATATAATATTTTTTTTATTATATTATGTTAGTCACCATACAGTACATCCCTGATTTCTGATATAAAGTTCGATGATTCATTAGTTGCATATAAACCCAGTGCACCATGCAATACGTGCCCTCCTTACTACCCATCACCAGTCTATCCCATTCCCCCACCCCCCTCCCCTCTGAGGCCCTCAGTTTGTTTCTCATAGTCCATAGTCTCTCATGTTTCATTCCCCCTTCTGATTACCCCCCTTTCTTTATCCCTTTCTTCTCCTACCGATCTTCCTAGTTCTTATGTTCCATAGATGAGAGAAATCATATGATAGTTGTCTTTCTCTGCTTGACTTATCTCACTTAGCATTATCTCCTCCAGTGCCGTCCATGTTGCAGCAAATGTTGAGAAATCGTTCTTTCTGATAGCTGAGTCTAACCATGCTTCTAACCTGTGCTTATCCTCTGCAAAGCAGGCTGTAAAAGCCCATTAACTGCAATGCAGAAAGCCCCCTTCTCTCCTTTCTTTTTTCTTTCTTTCTTTCTTTCTTTCTTTCTTTCTTTCTTTCTTTCTTTCTTTCTTTCTTTCTTTCTTTCTTTCTTTCTTTCTTTCTTTCCTCTCCAAGTTTTTGTTTGCAGGAAAGTCCTTGGTGCCCACTTGAATGCACTGGGGAGACTGCACTAGACAAGCTTGCCTCAAGAATGAATCTAAAGATAAAAGCTCCTTGAAAAACAAGCAGTCAAACCTGATTATCATAGAACCCCATAGAATAACACATCACTGATATTTTCTGTACACATGAAGACCCAAAGGGCCTCGTATATGTTTTTATTTCTGTTTTAGCAAATTTTAAGTTGAAGTGCAACTTCCCTGTTCAGCATTAATGAGGCTTTTGCTGTGCTTTGAAATTTGCTGTCATTCACTTCCTGTGCTTACTGGTTTTGAGACCAATTCAGCCAACGACAAGCAAGTCCTGCTTGCTCTCTCCCCTGCCCAGGTCATTAGAACCTGATTTACTGAACAGTGGCCTTCCTCTCACAAGGTGCTGTGCAGTAAAATGGCCTACCTTTTAAAACAGCTACAAATCTTAAAATAGAAACTTCGAAGTGCTGGTTAAATGAGGATGCTTGGGAATCCCTTGGTAGAGGAATCTCTCTTGTAATGAAACATTAAAATGAGCTATACGTGTAGTTGAATATTTATTTCACAGAATGTAGAGAAAAAAATTGTTGGACTTCAGATTTAAGAATGCCTGGTACTTTGTGTTAAAGCCATTTCATATATATATATGAAATACAGATTGAATATGAAATTTATAATTGAATATGAAATATACATATTCAATATATATGAAATGGTTTTAACACAAAGTATATATGTATACATATATATATACACACACACATATGTATGTATGATTACACATACACACACAGATGTCAATGGAAACATTTACTTTCTGTAGATACATTGTTCAACAGAAAATTGCTGTTCTCTCTCTTCCTCATTATTGCTGACACACTTCTTGAAAGAAGTTGCCTCTATTTGTGGCCTCCTCTTCTTCACTTCAAAATCCTTATCTTTCTACAGACCCATTTTTCTGAATGACATCCTAAAGTCAAATGGCTTTTCCTCCATCTTCAGTCTCCTTGACTAGAGAACAACACAAATGAACAAGGTTTAATGTTGGAAAAATAATTATCAAAGTTGATTTGACATATATTAAGTGATAGACAACATAGTATTTTGCTGCTTTTGTAATTAGAAATATTAGGCAAACACTGTCAAGAGCTTTAACTGACAGTGTTACCCTTCCCCAGCCCAAATCAGTTTTTATTTTTCAGTTGTTCTTTTTGCTTTATTTGATCAACTATTGAATTTTATCTTATTTAATATTGTCCAGGCACCAAGCACCATGCTAAACACTTGGTACATATTCTTTCATTCAGTCCTCCCATACGTGCCTGCTAAGATTATCGTCCTTATTTATCAGTGATGAAACAGAGGCCCAGAATGATTAAGGAACTTATCCAAGATTACATGGCTAATGGTGGAACAAAGATCTGAACCCATCTTTGTTAGACAAGAAAGTCCTTGCTCCCGGTTCTCAATATCTACATACACTATCAATCGTGATCGCCTTTTTTCTGGAAGCTCATACATTTAAATACTCATTGCACATACGCGTGTATCCAGTCAGTTGGCCTGGCACTCAATAAACATTTAAGTGTTAAGATTCCAAGATAAACAGAATGGGGAATGAACCATGAGAGACTACGGACTCTGGGAAACAAACTGAGGGCCTCAGAGGGGAGGGGGGGTGGGGGATTGAGATAGGCCAGTGATGAGTATTAAGGAGGGCACGTATTGCATGATGCACTGCGTGTTATACGCAAATAATGAATCATGGAACACTACATCAAAAGCTAAGGATGTACTGTATGGTGACTAACATAACATAATAAGAATTATTAAAAAAAAGATTCCAAGATAAAGAAAATATTCCAAGATAAAGACACAGCCCCATCTCTCAAGACATGCATGGTATAGTGGGGAATATAGGGTAATAACAATGGCGCAGGGCAATGGGAGAGTCATTGTAATAGAGATGGATGAAGTACCACGAGAGTGGGAGCGCCAAAATCTGCCTGGGGAAGTGAGGACAGTTGTCGGAAAAGGGCTTTGATTTTAAGAGAGACTTGAAGGGCGCAGAGCAGTTTGCAGGCAGGGAAGAGACAGACTACGCTCAAGGGCCTCCGGGCTCCAGTATCTGGGAGGTGACATTCCTATGCCTTCAGGCTCCTCTGTCCCTCTGAAATCTCTGGACTCGGTGAGCTTAACTGGAATATCTCTCAGCCTGTCCTCAGCAAGAACAGCTTGTTGTAGAGGTAAAAGGTACCGAATTCTTCTGGCTTAATACTCCTTCAATGCTCTATCCCCGTTCCTCCTTAATACTCTATTCCAGTTATTCTCAAAGTGGGGTTCCTGGACCAGCAGTAGCACCTGGAAATTTGTTAAAAATGCAAATTCCTAAGAAACAAAAATGAGCAAAGGGACAAAAAGAGAGAGAGAGAGAGAAATCAAGAAACAGATTCTTAATATAAGGTACAAACTGATGGTGACGAGAGGGGAGGGTGGTGGGCAGATGGATGAAATGGGTGATGGGCATTAAAGAGGGCACTTGGGACGAGCACCTGATGTTGTACATAAGCGATGAATCACTATATTTTATACCTGAAACTGATATTACACTATATGTTAACTAACTGGAATTTAAATAAAAACTTAAAAAATGCAAATTCTTAGCCCCCACTCCAGATTTATCACATCAGAAACTCTGCGAGTGGGCCCAGCAATCTGGTTTCACAAGCCCTCCGGGTCATTCCGGTACGCGCTGGAGTTTGGGAACCACGGCTCTGCACGTACTGTCCTCTCTCGACTTTAGAACAATAGAGCTGAGTTCCCTAATGAGCTGGGGAGTGTGGTGCGTCCTTTCCGTTCACCCTCGGATGCCCAGTACTTAGGCCAACATTGGACATGTAGTAGGTGTTCAAGAAAATATTTGTGGAAAGAAAGAAAGAATGAATAATTACAAAATGAATTCCACCAACATATAGAAAGCTTCAAGGGCTGATACCCTTAGAAGAGCTCATGTAATCCCACTGAATTTTAAATGTCTGGTCAGAATGGGGGGGGGAAGCAGAATGTGGGAGATCTTGGGAGGGAAAGAGAATTAACATTTGCTCAGCACTGTCTATGTGCTGGGGGCTTTTCAGAGGCTTTGGAGTAACTCCCGGCAACCCCAGGAAGGAGCTGTTATTGTCTTCACCTGCAAGCCTAGAAACTGATGTTCAGAGAGGCAGTGTTCCCAGAGGCGCCGAGCTGGCAGTGGGTGGTCAGCACCCAGCGCCATGACTCTTTCTCCTCCCCCAGCCCCTTTGTAGACCAGCAGTGGCAGCCAAGGAGCAGACAAATGGAAGCAGAAAGCCCCGGTGGGAAAGACAAACTCCATGAACCACTTTGCCTGGCATCATCGCTATCACTCTACACATTTGTCCAGGATGCCGAGCTAAGCAGAGGCTTCAAGCTGTTCGGGATGGGTTCTTAGGCATTCTGTGCCATTTGGTCATCTTCAGAACCCTCTTTCCCTCCACTGGCTGCGACATCATACCATCTCTCATCTTCTGGCTGAATGTGCCTTTTCAGCCACCTTCCTGACCGTGAATGGAGACGTCGGTTTGTCAGGCCTGTCCGTGTGTCTGTGTCTGGGCTAGAGGATGCCTCCCTTCTGGGTCCCACTCAGTGCAGGCTCCTCTCCTGATGTTGCCCTATGTGAATCAGCTGCAGCTTTGCTATCAGATTCTGCCTGGAACCCAGAGACTCTGGTTCCCACAAGCAGCTTGTCCTTTTCCTTCCTTCCTTACCTGTTAGGGATTTCTTCCTTTCAGAGAGCTCCAGTGACATTTTCATGACTCTCCAGCCCTGGCCCGGCCCTGGGCTCCACTACTGCATCTATGTATCTGCTGGAAGTTTTGCTTGGCTGTTCACTTTATTTATTTATTTACTTTTAAAGATTTTATTTATTTATTGGACAGAGAGAGACACACAGTGAGAGAGGGAACACCAGCAGGGGGAGTGGGAGAGGGAGAAGCAGGCTTCCAGCTAAGCAGGGAGCCTAATGTGGGGCTCGATCCCAGGACTCTGGGATCATGACCTGAGCCAAAGGCAGACGCTTAACAACTGAGCCACCCAGGCACCCCTGGCTGTTTGCTTTAATGCAGTGTTGGAACGGAACTCATCAATTTATTCTCTAACTCTGTGCTTCCTCCCAAACTCCTGCTGTTTCAGTCATTGACACCACATCCTACCACTCATCAGGCTTTTCTACTGACCCACTTGAGTACTTAACCTCTCCCTTCCTTTGTAGTGTCTCTTTTCCTCCCTCCCTCCCTTTGTCCCTTCCTTCCCCTTCTCTCCTCTTCCTCTTTCCACAAGTAAGTATTGAGCACTTGCTATGTACCAGCCCGGGCCTTATTTTTCCCTTCTTGGCATCTACATTCTAGGAGAGAGAGAAAGGTGACAAGCAAGCAAATAAACTAACTGTAGCTTGTGGTAAGTACAGCAAAGTAAATGAATAGGGCACTATGTACAGCATGGTGAAGGGGGAGGCCAGGAAAGGCTTCTTGGGGAGGCGACACCTAAGCCAAGACCTTTGAGGAGCAGTGAGCATGGGAGGTGGCGTGAGGCAGCTGTTGGGACCGGAGTTCAATGAGCTGGTGGGGGAGGGGAGCAGCCAGGAGTGGGCAGGGGCAGACCACGTGGGGCCAGGAGGGCAAGTAGGAATTCAACTTCACTCAAGTGCCATGGAAGCCTTCAGGAAGATTCATGGAGGGGTGGCCCACACTAACGGACACTTAGAGGAGGTATGGAGTGGACAGTGATCTTTCCAGCTGCTCTCCGGAGAAAGGACTGGAGAAGTGGGGAGGCCTGTGGATTTACTTTTACCTTTCAGTGTCTTCCTGATAGAATGTCCTTCTAAATTAGGACCAATACTCTTCCTCCCATCAAAATGGCGTGCCATTCAACGGCTACGTTTCAGAGAGAGAGGGTTTTGGGCATTGGTAATGAGCAACACCATCATCATCAACAACAACATTAGTAAAGCTTACTGACGGTCCCTTTGTGCGCTCAATTTGAGCCCTTGCATATACCGTACGTTTTAATGCTCAACAGTACTACAAGGGCTATATAATTACCTTCAATTCACAGGTAAGGACAGAGAGGTTCATTAACTTGCCCAGAGTCACATAGCTGTTAAGACAAAAAAGAATAAAGAGACCATTTTTGAGCAAATATGGTTAAGGCTTTGACTGTTTTCTTCTTACTGTTTTCCATACTCCTTGCGGAAAACTCAAATTGTACAAAGCGGTACAAAGTAGGAAGTTAAAGCCCCCCATAATCCTGCCCCTAAGGTGTGACTTGGAACTTTCCTTGTGGTTTTGCTCCAGAAATGCTGAAATACTTCATATTGGCAGTGCTGAAAAGCTCTCAAATACCATGTCCTATGAAGGGCCTGGTCCTCCCGGAAGCTGGTGTAGAGACAAAGCGATACGGAGCCACTTTCTGACCATCTCTGCTACAGGAAGTGGACACCAAACTGTTCTGGCTCCAAAAGGAGCCGCACCCACTGGGGGGTCAAAGAACTTTAGCCAGTTTATATCACTGCTTCGAAGGACAGGCCAAAAACAGCAGGAAGAGGACAATGAGAGGTTACCTACACCCACAACCGGACAAGAATTCAGAGGCCAAATCTGGTTGTTCATTTCGAATTTTCATGTCTCATTAAGAGAGATCATGTGGATTTCCTCTGTCATAAAAACTACAACTTCAGCAGGAAAACTAATCACCACAGAATAATATTCTGGTGTCATTTTTATAATTCTGAGTAAAAGCTGGAGGTTTTCAAATTTCTAAACCCTGCTGGACAGAAGGCAGTTTTCCAAGCAGGGTTCGGCCATGCTAACTGTTGAATAGGAAAACTAATTAGCATCCTGTGTGAATTATCTTGTCTTTTTTTTTTTTTTTGGGACCGGAAATCAAATGGGAAGGGTTCCCTCCTGTTCCAAGTGAGTTCCAGAAGAATTACTCATGCTCCTTAACCTATGAGTCAGACAGGAGTCTAGGAGAGTGTTTCCAAAACAGGCCGACAATAAGATAAACAAAGCAATTGATATGTGACAGTGTGGAGAAGCAGGGTTGCAATTGGCCAAAGCAAGTGATGGGGTCTAGAGCAAGATGACAGCAAGCAAACCCAGGATGGCGGCACGGCCCCAGAGACACTCTGGAGGACCAGAGCTCTGCACACCAGCTTAGAGCATTTCCTGAAAGTGAGTATCCACCAGGGATTTGTCTTCAGGTCCTTTATTCGATTTCATTGACTTAGTGTATGGAATTATAGCATCCTCCCCTCAAACGACTCTAGAGGCTGACTGCTATCACACGGCGCCTCCTGGCGCTCTAGAGGCTTTGGCTAGCCATGCGTTTTGACATTTCACAACACAGGATATTAATCATTTTGGGACCCTGGGCCTGTTCCCAGTGTCCATGTTTGCCATTGTTGGTCTGCAGCCAGAAAAATAGCTCCTAAATGAACAGAGGCTTCCCCGAATCGAAATATAAATTAATCGAGAAAGCTCGGTTTAGGAAATAACCCAGCACCAAGCTGGATTCTCTCCTGGGAATGGAAAAAATAAGCCTCCTCTCTGCTCCCTCGAGGAGGGGGTCTGAAGCCAGGTCTTGGCCCTGCCTGAGCCTGCCAAGGGCCTACAGGCATCTCCGTAGCAGAGGCGGGTGGTATGCGTGCGGCCTCCTGAGGACCCTGCCCCTCACCCAAGTCCTGTTCTCTGCAGAGAAAACAGCAGGGTGGGTGTGTAGGAGGAAGAGCAAGGACTGACAGGTGTTTTTCTTCACCCCTGGTTAAACCCACAGAGGCCAGGCTGGGGTGTGGGGTGGGGGAGGCATCCATCTTACACAAGCAGTCAGTGATCTTCCCAAACACTGCCCAGATCACCTCCCACTTCCTAGAAACCTCTGAGAGAACCCTTCCCACACGCACAGCTACAGGAGAAATCCCACAGTTCTTTACAGCCATTCATGGCCCTTCACTCCCTGACTCCCCGTCTAAACCGGCTTCATCTGCGCTCCCTCCCGGGCCCTCCCACACTGGCCTACTAGTGAGTTCTAAACCCACGGTGTTGTCCTTCCACCATCCTTCTGCTGACCACTTCCTGCACAGCCCCCCAGCATCCCCTCTGCTTGCAGGAAGCCTCCCATCCCTGAGTTCATTGCTCCCAGTCTGTGTTTCTGTCACACTACAGGTAGGCTCTCCTCTGAGGGGTTTTAGCTGGTGGGGGATTGTGCCATGTGTGTGTCTTCCCTGTTAGACTTAGACTGTGAGCTCCCTGAGGACAGGCACTGTGTCTGCTCCCTTCATCTTGGGCTCTTGAAAAATCATCCGTGTCTCATCGAAGCAAGATGAGTTTTACGTATCAGTTATTATACTCTTTGCTTTTCAGAGAATGGCCAGAAGTTTAAAGGGAGCCGTGCCCAACAATGGTGAGGCTCCATGCTTTCCTTCCTTATAGGTTTTTGCAATTTCAATTTGACTTTCAGTAACATTTGGCTTGCACCCCAAGACTTATGGTATTCAGTTTTCGAGGGTAATGGCTTCAGGGAGCACTGATTTCTGTGTTTAATTGTTTAAGATAGGGACAGACGGCAAACCTATATCGTACTCCAAATCCCCCCTCCGTCTCCCCCTCTCACACACATACACAGCCCACAGAGATAGACATTCCTAACAGTGTGTGAAGGAGGCTGATGGTACAGAATTCAGCGTATAATAAAAATTTTAAATGCCACTTAATACGGAAAGCTGATTAGTTCATAGGTGTTTAGAGGGAGGCACAGCAGGTCCTCGGCAGGGCTAGGTGCCATAAAGGGATACCGAAGGGCGAATGCATGGTGGTGTTGTGGAAACTCTCCCCGGCTTGTCTTTCGTGGTTAAACAAGCTTTTTCTCTCCTCAGTGTTTGTACGTGCTGCTTTCTCTGCCTAGAAAGCCTTTGCCCTTCACCCCTAGCCCCTTCATTAAGTAAGTGCCTTCATCCCTCTGGTGTCAACTTAAACAGAACTGCCTCAGAGGGGCCTAGACTCAATGTCTTTGTACTCTCCCTTTCCCCATCGTTGGTATTTTCCTCAAAGCCCCTGCCGATGATGATGATGATGATGATGATGATGATGATGATGATGATGATGATTTTATGTCTGCTTCTTCTGCTAGACTGAAAGCAACCTGATAGGGAGAGGATTCGTGTGGTTTCCTCATTAATGTATCCACAACACAGAGTAGGGGTTCAACGTTCCACTTGAGCTAGAGGGAGCTGGTTAGTTTCCTGGACGGGCGCCTTTCCCTGCCCACTCAGCTCCCTGCCCTCCTCCCTCCATTTCCCCCAACTTGCTTCCCAGAAGCCCACCTCCCTCATCACTGTCTCCACTTAACACACTCCTGCTCACTTCCTAACACCTTCCCATATGCCCTCTCCATTGTGACACTCTCTCTCAGCTGTTAGTGACTCCTGCTGCTGGGCTCCCCCAACTTTGACTTTCTTCCACAGTTTCCCATGATTGTTTCTTTTTTAGTACAGAAACTTGAAGGTGCTTTTAGAAAACCTTGAACAAACATCACAGAGGTGTGTAAAGTCAAAAGCGAAATTCTTCCTTCCCCTTCTCATGTTTCTCATGGTACCATGAAGTTCTTTTCTCTGCATTTATAATCATACATTAAATCTTTTCTTTTAAATAAATTTTAAAAGGGGGACCATTGTATACTTTTAGGAAGTGAAAAACAGATCATATAATAATATCCTGTCGTGACATTTTTCAATGACCAGGTCTTATTTTTCTTTCCACATGAGAATAGAGAGAGCCGCCTTGATTTTTCAATGGCTGATTGTTGGCCCATGTGTGCTTGTACCATCATTTAAAAAATCAGTCTTTTCACAACAATTTAGGTGCTTCCTATTTTTGTGAATTACAAGCAGTCCTGAGCTAAATCCCCTTAACACATCTGAGTGGCTATTTCTCTGGAATATATTCCTAAGAGTGGAGTCGTTGTATCGAATGGCCTCCCATTTTGTGTTTTGATAGCTATAGCCCAATTGTCTGCTAGAGTAGCAGTGCCCCATGTGTGAGAATATCTGAATCTTCACAGCCATGCTTGGTATTGTCACTGTGCTTTATCTTTCTTGTCTTACTGGTCAAACTTTTCCTGTCCTCAACTATTGAAGTTGAATAGATTTTAATCACCACAGTGTTGTTCACCTGTACACTACTGTTTATATCCATTGCTCATTTGCCAATTAGACTGTTCAGTTTCATTTTTTTACTCATTTCTAGTGTTTTTTTTTAATTATAGCAAAATACACACAGCATAAAATCTGCCATCTTAACCAGTTTTAAGGGTCCAGCTCAGTGGCATTAAGTGCATGGGCTTCCTTGTGCAGCCATCCCCACCATCCAGCTCCAGGGCTCTTTTAAGATGAAAACATCTTGCAAAACTGAATTCTCCCTTTCCCCCAACCCCCAGCCCTGGGCAATCATCCTTCTCTTTTCTGTCTCTATGAATTTGATGACTACTTGGTTTTTTAAATAGTAAGCATATAGGGGCACCTGGGTGGCTCAGTCAGTTAAGCTTCCAACTCTTGGTTTCAGCTCAGGTCATGATCTCATGGGTTGTGAGATCGAGTCCCACATCAGGCTCCACACTCAGTGGGGAGTCTGTGACATTCTCCCTCCCCCTCTGCCCTCACTGTGCTCTCACTCTCTCTCTCTTCCCCCACCAAATAAATAAATAAACAAATAAATAGCATGCATATAAACTTTTGTTATGGAGGTTCAACATATTTCTTCAAAATTTTTAGCTTGCCTTTAACTATAATGTCTCTTATCATGTGGAAGGTGCTCATTTTTTTAAGGTTTGCATTTTTATGTCTGTAAATATGATCACCTTCTGCTTTATGGCTTGTAAGTTTTATGTCTTGCTTTGCAGAACCTCCTCAGCCTAAAATAATAAAGTATTTTCCTGATTTCTTCCGGTAATAAACTTAGCACCATCACTGCCTCCTTCACCCTTTACTGTTAGGTCTCACCCCTTCTTGTCCCTCCCTCATCGCCATATTTAAATTGAATTCTTAAAGCCGTGCTAATCTAGGCCCTTGATTCTTGGCGCTCCTTGGTCTCAGCCTGCCACACTCAGCCGCAGCCCTGGACAGTGCCAATGTCCTGCTTCTGCTTGAAAACACCACCTTCATGCCATGCCACCCTATGTTGTTGCTCTTCCTCCCACATCTTTCGCTACTTTCAGCTTATTCATTCAACATGTTTTTATTGAGCATCTGCTATGTACCAAAACTGTGCTAGGTGCTGGGGACACAGTGGTGAGCCCCACAGGCATTGTCATGGACCTCTGGCCCCTGAAGTGTATGGTTTAAGACGGCAGACATGAGACAGTCATATATATTCTCTGTATCAGCCCCCTGTTATGCACGTGTGTGTGTGTGTGTGTGTGTGTGTGTGTGTGTGTGCATTTATGTATTTGCAGAGTGTTATGAAAGCAAATAACAGGGAGGAAGGGGGGAGAGGAAGTCAAGGAAAGACAAATTAAGGAAGTGATTTTTAAGCTGAGCTCTGCAGGATGAAAAAGTGCTAGCTGGGTGAGGAGTGGATAGTTTGGAAGGGTTGCTTCCGGGAAAAGGAAGGAAAACTTCAAAGACTCTGAGGTGAGAAGGAGCTTGGAAAATTCAAGAAATCAAAAGAAGGCCCGTGTAGGTGGAGTGTGGGCAGCAAGGTGGGAGATGAGGTCAAAACCATGAATAAAGAACCAGGTCATTCAGGGTCTTATGGACACGTGGAGAGGGTTGGAGATTTACTCCCAAGAGCAATGGGCAGCTATTGACAACATCTCTTCCCCTGCTTGTTTCCCCACTTTGGATGCCCCTTGTAGATGGGTCTTTGGTGTTCTGACCTTCTCTTGGCTCATTCAGTCTTATGGTTAAGTAATCACCTCTCTATGGCTTCTTCCTGAATCCTAATAGCCTCCTGAATTCTAGTCTTTTCCCAGCTACCTCCTAGGGTTATTACTAGGGTGTCTTGCTGGTTCCACATATGTAAATGTTGGAAACTGACCTCATTTTCCTTTCGAAAATCCTTCCTTCTCCTGTGTTTCCCATCTTGGTCAATAGCAGTTCCCCTGCACCCCCATTTTCCCAGATTGGAAACGTGTGTGTCTCCTTGACTAACCCTCCCCTTATTTTACTCATTCATTTACTCTGAGGCTACAGCAGGGAACTGGTAAAACTTACATTCCATGGACCAACAGTAAACACATCAATGTATATTATAATGTCAGTAAATGATAAGTGTATAATAAAAGTAAAGCACACAGAAAGTGATGGGGTGGGAACGCCGCTTATTTTCATCAGAGAAGGTCTCTTTGAGAAGGTAGATTTGAGCAGAGGAAATAGCAAATGCAAAGGCCCAGAGGTGAGAGCATGCTTGCGATGCAGCAAAAAGATCAGTAGCTGGAATGCATCAAGTGACAGGTTGAAAGTACAGAGATGAAGCCAAAGAAGCGGCGCTTACAGACTACAGACTGCTGAAAGGTATGAAGAGGGGATTGGAATTTAATTCTAAGTGAGGTGAGAAGCCTTCAGAGGGTTTCACTCAGAAAAGTGCCATGATCTTATACATAAAGATCAGAGGATCTGTCTGGTGCTTGTGAAGAACAGACTGTGGGAGCAGAGTGAAGACCACATAGTAATCCAAGTCCTCACCACACTCACAGGGTTTTGCCCGCATCCATCCCCCTCCCCCAACCTCACAGCTACTGCCCTAAATTACCCCCCTCCCTCATACCTGAATGATTGCTGGGGTCACATTAATGATCTTCCTGATCCTTCTGGATTTCTCTTTCAGTTGCACACATCTGAGTAAGCCCTTCCTTTGCTCAAGCCTTCAGTTGTTCCTCACCCCATACAAAAGAAGTACAACTTCTTCAGCCTTGGATTTGAGGCCCCTCCTGCCTTCCCACCTTATCTCCCACTGCTGCCTTTCACCTAGCCCAAGTTCAAGTCACACTGCACTACTCAGTTCTGCATAGAAGCTTCTTGCCTTCCCACCTCCAACATTTGCACAACCAATTCCATCTTCCCAAAAAGCATTCTCTCACCTTCCCTCAACTCTGTAAGAGCCAGACTTCCTCAATTTTTCCTGATGGTTCAGGCAAAGGGGATTCATCTTGCCTTTGGACTTTTATACTTTTCCAATGACACTAATGACTCTCTACGTGGCTATAACTCTTTATTATACGCATCTTATCTTTCTCATGAATTTATACGTTTCCGGGGGTCAGGGTCCAACTGCACTTTGTATCCACACTGCCCAGTCCAATGCGCATGGGGAGACACCCCAGGCATTTGTCAAATGAATGAAGTGCTGGCTCCAGAGTATTTAAGCTCTCTATCTGGGGAGACAACCATGTCCTAAGTTCATCTAAATGAATAATATAAGACTGTATAAAATGGGAGGGATCCCTCAGGGAACACACTCTATAGACTGTAGGGATTCAGAGGGGCGATCTGTAGAAGATGGATTGGACAGGGAAGAGCTAGTAGCAGGTGATGTTTCTGGGGCGATTGTCATGTGCTGCGCTCTATAGGCTGAACAATTTACTGCAGTACCTCACTTCTCTCTACTACCTATGCTTCCGATATATACCTAGGCACTGACCTGATAGCCCCCTTCAGATGAGGAGACTGAGGTAGCAAGGTGAAGTGATCTTCTCGAAGTCACACTGTTACAAAATCTGCAGATGTGGGATCTGAACCCATGCCTATCTGATTGATTAGCTTGTATCCATCCCTCTAGTATTCTGCCTTTGGAAAAGCTCTGCAGTGAAAACAGGGTTTGCGTTTTGTCTCCTGCCTCATTCCAAAATGGATTTGAAGCAGTTAAATACGAGCCGAGCTGTGCCAGAAGAGATGACGAGGATTTGAAGATGAGGTAGGTGGTTCGGGTTAGGGAAGTAGCTATTTGTGGGCTATCAGGCAGACTCGTTCCTGGATGGAAGCAGAGTGTGTCGACTACATTGGAGGATGTATCTGGAGACTTGTTGGAGACTAATGTGTGGAAGGTGTTGAATGCCAAGGAGGATTGTTGAATGTTAATGACTTAGGACACAAGGAGATGTTGAGGGTTTATGAGCAGGCCAGGATAGAACTCCATTCAAAGAACATTCATTGGGATAGGTTGTGCACTAACTGATGAATGGAAAAGTATGATTCACTGAGCAAACCCTCGCTCTCAAAGAGCTGATCATCTTTTGGGAGAAACAGCCCGTAGGATGCAAACAAAGCACCATGGAGACCAAGCTAGGAGAGGCGGGTTTTATGAAGGAGCGGGGGAACCTCCTAAGGTTGTGGCATTTGAACCAGGCCTTGCAGACAAGGGAGGATGGAGAACAGTGATGGTGACTGCTTCTGGGCCAGGGGAAGGGGGGGAGGGCGGTTTTTATAGAGGGTTCCCCGGTAATCCTACACAGGCTGGGTCATAATACTTGTCTCTCATACATTTCTGAGAGGGAGATGCACCGAAGGCCAAAAATCCTTCTGCACAGGCAGCAGCACCTGTGAAAAAGACTCAAGGGTCTTAGCAGTGAGCAAGTTCAGTGAGAGAATGGGGCCGCTTGCCTGCCAAAGGAGCTGAAGTCACCTGCGGCTGCCTTAAAAGATGGTCAGGGCCGCACAACCGGCTCCCAGACTCTAGCCCGCGAATTTTGTCAGTTCTGGGGGCCACCAGCTAGAGCAGCGATTCACAGCCAGGGGTGATGTTGACCTTCAGGAGACATTTGGCAATGTCTGGAGACATTTTTGGTTGTCACACGGGGAGGAGCTACTACTGACATCCAGTGTAGGATCCTGAGCTGTCGTTAAACATCCTGTACTACCCAGGCTGGCCCCCCATTGTCTGCAACAAAGAACTTCCCAGACCGAATGTCAACGGTGCCAAGCTTGAGGAACCCAGCTCCAGAGGACGAAGCACCCAAAGCATGGGTCGAGGTTTTGATGACAGTATCCTTAGGAGCAGTTGAAGTAACCGGGAATGTGTATCTTGGAAGAGAATTAGGAAGCTGATAGA
The DNA here is from genome assembly GCF_024610735.1 of Ursus americanus. Lineage (NCBI taxonomy): Eukaryota > Metazoa > Chordata > Mammalia > Carnivora > Ursidae > Ursus > Ursus americanus. Next base: position 3,260,348 of record NC_142150.1, on the reverse strand, counting down.
TATCTTAGAAAAGCAGGTTGTCCAGAGCAACCGCCCCAACTTCCACCATCACTCACCCCGACTATTGCAATCAGAGTCCAACCAGACCCAATGTTTGGAAGATTAAGAAAGTCATCGTAATAGCAAATGCTTACGTAGCATTCACTGCTTTTCAGATACTAAGGTAAGAGCTGTACCTATGACAGGGCATTGAATGGTCCCAACAAACCCGTCGCAGCCAGTTTTCAAGCGGGGAGACGAGGCACAGAGAAGAGGGTAAGTCACTTGCCTAAGATCACAAATCTCTGTGAGTCGCAGAGCCAGCACTTGAACCCCAGCGGGCTGTGCTCTGAACCACTGTGCAGGACTGCGGTAGCTGCATGGGAGAGAGCTGTGTTTGAAAGACACAGATCCAAGCCTCAACCCCAGCTTTACCATTTACTAGCTGGGGACCCACAGGCAGTTTCTATCCCTGGATCAGTGGGACAGTGAGATGATAAAAGGCGACTAGCTCTTCTGTGCAATGAGTTCTCACAACAACTCAAGGAGGTACGTGCTTAGTACCCTCATTTCACATACATGAGGATTAGAGAGGTCGAGTGACTTGCCCAGGGTCACCCAGCTAAGAAGTGGAGAGTCAGGATTTAAACCCACATCTGTTTGATTCCAGAACCTGTTTTTAATCACAAAGCCGTATATTCCCAAACTTGGGGTGGTGGCAGCAGAACAAAGCATATGAACGTTTCCTGGAATGTAGAAAGCAATTAACAAAAGCTATTTGTTATTATCATAGCAATCACAGTTTTGATCTTCGTGACCAGCTCACTCAGGTGTGCAGATGGCAGCACAGTATTCCAGCCAAGAGAACAAGGTCAGCAGAAGATGAATGATGCAGGGGTTTGTGTGCGATCACAAGCCCATAGCCAGCTATTCCGTAAGCCTGGGCTTCGGTCTCTCCGGTAAGGCGGTGTCACTTTTGATCCATTTGTCCTGCTCTTTGCACAGTCTACTATTCATAGAACAGGAGTGGGAGGAGAAGGGACAATGCGAGGCTAATTTAATGTCAAGGTTCCGTAGCCCATACATTTCATAGATTCCACTTAGTCATAATAAAAAAAAAAAAAGATGAATGTAGTGCCTTGTGCAAAATGGGAAAAGCCACCACACACTCACATACTGCACTGCAAATAGAACCACAGCTCACCTGACGGTTAATTCCGCCCAGGAAGGATTTCATTTTAAAACAATTGCCTGATTTCATTGTAGGGAATGCTGTGTGAGCGTTTTGCACAGAGAGGGGGTGGCATCCGCCTAGCTGGAGGACTGGCAGCACATGGAATCTTCCTGCAGTAGATTCTTAAACATGGAAGCCTGGCCAAAGGGAGGCCAGACAAGAAGGGATGGGAGAATTGCTTGAGTGACAGATGTGGACACGAAGGACAATGGGACGCCTGGGCAGGGGACCACCAACTGCCTAGCTGGGGGAGAGTGATCAGAGAAACTTTCACAGAGAGGGGATATTTGAGCTGGATCTTGAAGGACGAATAGGAGTGTGCCAGGTGGAGGAAGGGGGGAAGGTATATAGACAAGAGAGACCAACAGCCCTGTGAAAGTTCTGAGACCTGGGAGAACACAGCCACTCCTATGCTTTGTGGCTAGTTGTGGCAAGAGCTCAGGGAGAGAGGGGCGTAGAGTGAAGGAGCCAAGGCTGGAAATGTGGGCTGGAGTCAGCTCATAAAGGGCCTGTAGCTCTACAATGGCTTCTGGACAGCTTGGTGCAGTGGAAAGATTTCTGGCTGTGCAGCAGGAGGAAAAAAACCTGGGGGTTTGGAGTGTGTCAAACCTGGTTTTGAATCCAAGTTCCATTACTTACTGGCCACGTGACTGAGATCAAGTTACCTTACCTCTGAGTCCCAGCATCCATGTTTGGAAGATGGGGACGCAATGCCCACCTCCTAGGGGTGTCGTTAGGATGAAACAAGGTGAAGGGTAGACTCCTGACACAGTCAGAGCGCACTGCAGTCTCTCGGTGAACGTTAGTTCCCACTTTCCTAGACACGTGAGGCAGTGTTGTTTCCAGCCAGAAAACACAGGGGGTAGAGTTTCAACCAGATCTCTATTTTAGAATGGTAACTCCAATGGATTGTTCTAGGGAGAACGGAAGGCAGAGAGAAGACTCAGCTCTGAACGTGGAGTTTTAACAGCTTCTGTTTCAGGGGTTTATAGCGTCATTATCAGGCACCAGATTCTGGGGCTATAGCCTGTGGTTCCAGTATCTGAATCTCTCTTTAAGAAGACTGGATAATGGACTGGCTTAGCTGCCTCAATGTCCCCAAAGTGGTGAGACCAGTTTGAAGGGCCACAATTTAAGCAAGCACAATTTTATTTTGCCATGGACCAGCTGTCCCACTTCTGTTCTTCACTTCATTTATTCATTCATTCGTCTGGCAAATATTTATGGAGTGGCCCCACCAATAAGTGGGCTGCATGGGTATTGGGGATACAACGTCTCCTCTCCCATCTGTGTGGTTATATATGATCAGAACTCGAGGAAAACAGCGCTCCCATCCCCTCCCAATGCCCACATGTTGCCGGGGCTTCCTGACAGTCAGTTCGATGCATCCCTGCCCTTCGTGGAAGGTAATTAGCTGGTCAGAGAACATGGTCCAGTGAAGACAGTCCCGCTGGAAAATCACTGTGCTGTGCCACACTTTCTCAAGCTTCGTTTTCTAAGATCTCAGCACAGAATTGTGATTCTGAGACCAGAGCTCCTGAATTCTGTCTTTCTGAGAAAGAGGCTGGGAAAAGGTAGATGAAAAGAAATCTTGAAGCCATACTGGCTTCTCACTTCTGTTGGACTGGGGATAATATACCCAGAGAGTGACATGGATTTCTCAGTTTGACAAATCAGGGAGTCTTGGCTCAAGTCAAAAGAACTGAGAGAATTAATCAAGAAGATCTCTATCGATAAGGTTAAACAAGAATGCTGTCGCCAAAACAAAGACGAGGGGAATCCATGATGCCGAAACTTCCACAGCTCATTCAGACACCCTCAAACACTCACTTCCCCCCCCGAATCCAGACCACTGTCTCTTCCTCTTATGGACCGTTCTAAGAGCCTCCCAAAAGGTCTGCCAAGCCATCTGTTCTCCATGGTGTCCTCGGTCAGCTCTCTCCAGAAGGAAAGAAGGACTCGGTCCCTCTCTGACTCCCTGACTCGCTTGGGGGGATTGTCAGGCTGTTAGCTGGGAATCAAAGCTTCTCCTAGCTAACCCCTCCTGAATTCCACCTACCGGTGGGTCTCCTTGTTTCACTCCATATATATTATTCATCAGAACAGGACTGGGGACTGATGGTGTTGAAACCATGCCCCATAGAGTTAATGAGGTTGAAACCAGCAGAAAGGTTTTTTTTGTTTTCTTTTAGATTTTATATATTTATTTGTTAGAGAAAAAGAGAGAGCTCAAGCAGGGTACTGGCAGGTAGAGGCAAGTTCCCTGCAGATCAAGGAGCCCAATGCAGGACTCGATCCCAGGACCCTGGGATCATGACCCGAGCGGAAGGCAGACACTTAACCAACTGAGCCACCCCAGCCTCCTGAAACCAGCAGAAAGTGCAAAGCTTGTTTTGCAGGGAACTGTTTCCCCAATCAGCTGTTGTGTCTTTTTAGACCTGACTAAACAAACCCACGAGCCGTCTCTGTAGAAGTCTGGACTCAGGGTCAACTGATCAGTTCCAGCCTAGGAACAAGCAAGGCCCTGCAGTCCTTACCTGGGATAATGAGCCCAAGACCCCATCCAGTTTCTACCGGCTCTCAGAGCATGCTCAGAGCCCCTTCCCCTTGTCCTGAGATAACCTCCTGACGTCAGGGGCTGAATTTTGCCTCTTTCTGAAGCTGTCTCCACTCCAAAGTGAACATGGGATGTATGTTACATTATGTTTGCTCAATGCGCATGCTCCACCTTTCCTCATGAATAGTCATAAGTTTCCCCCGCCCTTTTCATCAATATGTATGTCAGCTCCTACCCTGAATTTCCCCTTTAAAAATCCCCGCTTGATCCTTAACCGGAAATCTCAGAGATGGTCTTTGCACGTCAGTGCGCCCTCTCCCCAGGATGCTGACCTGCTGAATAAAGCAGCCTTCCTCTCCAGCCAACACTGGGCGAGCAGCCGAACTCGGGTTTCCGAGAGACACCGTAGCTTTCTAGCTTTGAGTTATTTTCTTTCACATCCTCATCTCCTTCACAATCCAGCTCAGTTTTCGTTCCTGCCCGGGACTGCTTCTTGCCTCTCCCTGCAGAGAGCCGACCACTCCCTCACCTGCGGGGTCACCTCTGTATTCAAATGCCTCTCAGTGCACTTTTGGTGTCGTGCTATACTTGACCGGATTCTGTGTCTTGCTCGCCTGCAGTGACCTTTACACACAAGGGCATGGACCCTGCCATGCACAGAGCCCCGCAGATGACAGCTGATTGGATATGTGATTTTTATAGTTAAATTAAGGGACAAAATGGAAGGGAGGGGAATAGGTATTCCGAAATAGAAGAAAGGAAGTAAGACCCACCAAATCCGGCTCCTGGGCAAATAGTCAACACACCTCATTGCGAGGGGCTTCCTCCTCTAAGGGGCTGGGGCTGGGGCCAGGGCCCTGAGAACAATCCAGCCTTTTCCCTCACGGAACATTGCTTAAGAACCTGGGCCCTGGAGCCAGCCCGGTTGGGTTGGAAAGCCAGGCCTGCCACTTGCTGTGTGACCTTAGACGAGTGACTTAACTTTACCGCACCTTGGGTTTTCATCTCCAAGACCAGGGTAACGATGGACTTTTATCATCCAGTTTTGCCATGAGAACAAATGAAAAGCTCCTTCTCTAGCACTTGGAGCAGAGGCTGGCATCGTGAGCATGGGCTGAATGTCGGCTCCTATTAAAGAGCTCGTAGTCAAGCACGCTTGAAGCAGCATGAAGATCAAAAGAGTCATTGCTGAGTGAACATTATTTCCTTAACAGAATCTGCATGCTGGCCTGCAGAAGGGCCCAAGATCTGTTGGGAGATGCTTTGATGAGATGCTCAAGGATGGGGCTTTGATGCTGGATGCATGACTGGGGAAGAATGGGAGTGGTGGTTGAAATGTTTTTTAGCCAGCTCTTGAGTTTTTGCGGGCTATTCAAGGCAATGCCTTGCTGGGAACACCAACAAGGAACTGGTGGTCTGTGAAGAGAAGAAATCAGACTATCAGCCACTCCCCCCCACCCCTCGGGGAAAGAGCTTTGCAAGGCAAGTGCATTTTCAAAGCCGAGCTTTAGATCTCCCTTTTTGTGGTGTGTGATGCAACCCTTTCCTCAGCCTTCCCACCAGGTCCTCATGGAGTCCCCCTTCATGCTCCCTGCTGCTGGAGTTGGCGTCCCTTCTACCCGCACCCAGAATGTGGGGTCTGCGCTCAAGGTCCTTGGTGAGAGCAGTGGTGCCCCCAGGAGGTCAGCCACATCAGTATAGACCACTGCAACCCAATGTGAGAAGTTCCATGAGAAAGGCACTTTGGGTACACTGAGGCAAAAGAGGCAAATGCAGCCCGGGGAGCGGTGGGGGAGGATCAGCAGATTGCAACTGCTGACCGTCTAGCTCGACAGTAGGATAGAGTCAGGTTCTAGTGCCTTGCAGCCGCCCCTCGGGCATGCCCGCCCTAGAGAAACTAACACTAATCATTGTATGTCTATGGGAAGTTCCTGTCACCTCTCAGCTTATATCCGATCATGCTCTTTGGAGCGGGGACGGGTAAGGAACATGGCAGCTGCCCACAGAGTTGGCATGGATGTCTCCATGTGTCTGAAATGCCAACAAGGGCCAAAAACACAGCACTGGAAAACCTCCAGAAGCCTCCATGATATTATACACTAGTTCATGGGTCAAGGATTTGGATACCCTAACTCCAATTTGAGTTCGGACCTCTAAACCCAACGACCTCTAGACATTGTGCGGTTTTTCCTTTTTCCACTGACTAGCTTTGAGCACTCGCTAGCTGCCAGGTGCTCAGTTACGTGCTTTATGGAGCCCTGTCTTGTCATAATCCCTGAAACCTGGTAAGTTCAGTGAAATGATCAGCTCCACGCTACAGATGAGAAAACTGAGGTTGAGGGAGGTTAATTGACCAGTACAAGGTCACACAGCTTGTAAGTGGTACAGTTGGGATTTGGACCCCGCCAGGTCTTTCGGAATCCAAGACCTGAGATCTTAATAACTATGTTAATCGGTTGGGAAGGGACCAGAAATTATCGAGTTCAATCAGTTGTATACCTAGAGGGTGCAACCTGCATTGGGAAGTGCATGGGACTGGGACACTGCTTGTGCCTTGTCAGAGACACCACTGCTGTGCCACACTGGGCAAGTTACTAAACGTTCCTGGGCCTGTTTTCTTTTCCAAGGAAAAGGATGGGGACGGAAGGGAGGGGAGGGGAAAGGAAAGGAGGGGAGGGAAGGGGAGGAGAGGGGAGAGGAGGGGAGGGAAGGAAAGGGTAAGGAGGGGAGGGAGGTAAAGATCCAAAGTTCAGCTTTGAACACTGACTTGCCTTGCAAAGCTCTTTGGGGGGGGGGTTGCTGGAAGGAAGGCTAATAGTCTGATTTCTTCTCTTCAAAGACCACCAGTTCCTTGTTGGTGTTCCCTGCAAGGCATTGCCTTGAATAGCCCACAAAAATTCGAGAGCTGGCTAAAAAGCATTTCAACCACCACATCCCTCCTTCCCCAGTCATGCATCCAGCATGATTGGGGAAGGGTAAGGAGGGGAGGGAGCGAAAGGGTAAGGAGGGGAGGGAGAGGAGGGGAGGGAGGGAAAGGGAGGGAGGGGAAAGAGTAAACTGCTCTGTCTTCCTCATAGGTTTGTTTTAAGGAACTACTGCAAGTAAAAGCCTAATATAAGGAGTGGAACAGAAGGAAAGGCACCACTTTGTCCTCCTAAACAGACAGCAGGCATATCCTAGTCATCTTTCATGGGGTAGCTAATTTCTTGTACATCTAGCCAAATGTGATTAACAAGGAAAAGTTTAATATAGAACCACTCCCTTTTCTGACTCACTAAAAAAATGAGATAATCTTGAATATTGCATTAAAATAAAGAATTTAAAAGTTGAATTTGATTTTTGGCTGCTCTACGCTAAGCATTTTCATATGCATTTAATCTCCAGTAATACAGAATGAGGCTCCCAGATGGTTAAGTGCTTTGCCTCCAAACACACAGCTAGTAAGCAGTGAGAATTCGAACCCAGCGCTGCCTAGTTTTACCTGTAGGTACTTTTCCACGCAGCAAGGGCTTCACAGAGACCCATTTGAATATAGAAGCAAACAATTCTGTCTTCATAGGACCCCCCTCCCCCAGATGAAGTCACCATAACATCCTGGGAACGCTCCCAAAATGGAAGAGTTTCCTCTGCTATGTCCAAGTCTAAAAACCTTAGTAAAATCCAACCTCAGCTAAACGAATTAACCAACCTCAAAATGTAGAAAGAGCCAACAGATGATAAAGATATATAAGGTATATCCCTTGCTGAGGGGTAACTTTCACAGTCTTGAAGTAAAGGAGGAATTACATTTTTAAAAATTAAGGACTAGGCGCCTGGGCGGCTCAGTTGGTGAAGCGTCATGACCTCAGGGTCCTGGGATGGAGCCCCGAGCTGGGCTCTCTGCTCAGTGGGGAGTCTGCTTCTCCCTCTCCCTCTCCTCTGTGCTCATGCTCTCTCTGTCTCTCTCTCTCTTCTCTCTCAAGTAAATAAATAAATAAAATCTTAAAAAATGATCTCTTTTAAAAAAATTAAAATTAAAAAAATAATAATAATTAAGGACTATATTGAATGTGAAACATATTTAAAACAGTGGCATGAGGGGCACCCGGGTGGCTCAGTGGGTTAAGTGTCTGCCTTCAGCTCAGGTCATGATCCCAGGGTCCTGGATGGAGCCCCGCACCCGCACTGGGCTCCCTGCTCAGCGGGGAGTCTGCTTCTCCCTCTCCTCCCTGCTCCTGCTCTCTCCCGCTATCTCTCTCACTATTTCTGTCTCTCTCTGTCAAATATATAAATAAAATCTTTTAAAAAACTCCCCCTGAACAAACAAAAAACAGTGACATGAAATTAAAAGGTAGACAACAAACTGAAAAAAGATTTGTACCAAGGATGATGAAATATTGAAGCATGTGATACATATACAAAGAAGTATTCAAATTTTAAAGGAAAAAGACCAAGATCTCAATAGATCAGTAACCTAAGGACACAAAGAAAAAATTTACATAGAAAAAACAAATATTAAACACTTATCCTGGTAAACATTTTTCCTGAGTAGTAATCAAAGAATTACAGTTTAAAATAATCTTTATCGTCATAATAACATGTAACAGTTTTATAGTTCTTAATATTTACTAAGTACTGAACATATATAAATTCACTTAATCCTGAAAACCACCTCAGGAGATAGTGCTATTTCCATTTCATAGGTAAGGAAATTGAGGCCCTTAGAGGTTTAATAACTTGCTCAACTCCGAACAAAGTCTACTTCTGTTTAATAAGCTCACCCACTGACTGTAGATTGGGGGAAATAACTCATCAGATGCCGAAATCTCTAGGAAGGCAGTTGTTCACCTAATTGTTATCCAGCCCAGTCCTGTCCAATGTAATGCAAACCACATATGTAATTTAAAATTTTCTAGGAAATGGGGCACCTGGGGGCTCAGCTGGTTAAGTGTCTGACTCTTGATTTCAGCTCAAATCGTGATCTCAGGGTCGTAAGATCAAGCCCCATGTCAAGCACCACTCTGGGTGTGGGGCCTGCTTGGGATTCTCTCTCCCTCTCCCTCTCCCACTGCCCCTCTTCCCCAGCCTCGCACGTGCTCTTGTTTTCTCTCTCTCTAAAAAAATAAAAATAAGATTTTCTAGGAATCATATTCAAAGATTTTTTTAACATGAAATTAATTTTAATAATTTACTTTCTTTACACGTATTGTATGGTGCACTGGGTGTTATACGCAACTAATGAATCATCGAACTTTACATCAAAAACCAGGGATGTACTGTATGGTGACTAACATAATACAGTAAAAAATATTATTATAATAAAAAAATAAAAAGAAAAATAAAAAAGAAAAAAATAATTTACTTTCTTTAACCCAATATATTCAATAATATAATTACAGCATCAATAATCAATATAAACACTTACATTACTTTTTCTTATCCTAAGTCTTAGAAATCTGGTGCATATTTTATACTCAAATTACATCTTAACCCAGACTAGACACGTTTCAAGTGCTCAGTGGTTACATGTGGCCAGTGGTTACCTATCGGATAGCACAGATCTAGAATAGTAGAATATAGAAAATATCCGTTAGTGAGGAGAATGGTTTAGAAAAATAGAGTATATCAGTCTCTGAAATTGTCTAAAGTCACTGCCAACAGTAATAATAAAAGCCACATAGAAATACATAAAATGCTTGTGCTTTGTTAAGCACAAAAAAATCTAAGAACACAAAATATTAGGTTCGTAGATATTTAAAATGTGTCTAAATGCAGACCACAGATGAAAGAGAATGTGCAAACATTAAAATAGTTGTGTTAGCATGCTGGGATTTAAGGTTGTTTTCTTCGTCAAATTTTCTTTTCCTTTAAATAGGCATTCAACATTTATTTCTAGTAAGAAACTTTCCTAAACAGAAAAAAGGCAGGGAAGGAATATTTCATACAAAAAAACAAATATTTGGATATTTTAAATATTTTTATAAGCCAGAGAGCCTCATAAATTCCACATACTAGCTATCATATGGGTTTACAATATTTTTTTGACATAGAATTTGGATTTTGAGATTGCTGGTCTCTTTCGTTTGTTTATGTTAATGTTCATAAAAGAGCTGAGGTACTAAAAAAAAAAGGTCATTCACAAATCTTTGAATAATACATTATCCGGACAATGTGATGCTAGGACTATTGTTTACATCTAATATACATCTTTTAATAATACATTCTTCTCTTTGCCATATGAGCTATCCTGAAAGCGGACCCAAAGCCAGGCCATTTTTCTGTGGATTTCTAGAGTTAGACACCAATCAATAAAACCCCAGATCCTGCAGAAAAATATAGAAATTTTGATTTCAGTTTTCATGAACATGCCTAGCTCAGAAGTAGAGTCCGGAAAGAAACGTGTGAGTTAGATAAAGAAGGATGACTGGAATCACAAAAATGATTCCAGGATGGAATCCAGATTCATCCAGAATTCAAAAAGATTCCAGAAATGGATGTGTTGGATAAAGAAGGATGACTGGAATCACAGATGGCCCTGATCCTGAACTTGGAGAGGCAGCCTCTTCCGGGGAGAGGGCATGAGTTTGGGGTCAGAGCAAACAATTCTGGCTCTGCTTTCTACTTCCTTGGAGAACTGTATCTCCTTTTCCAAATCTGTAAAATCAGACATTGTAATCTCAACCCTCTAGGTAGAGAGGCAAATAAGAGAAGCCACTTCTCTAAAGATCTGTGATTCTCAGAGATCATTAATTGCAACCTCTTATTTTAGCAACATGGTATAAACAGGCTCGGAAACCAGCCAGTTTGCCTTGCTGGAGTCAGGGTTCTTTGAGCACAAAGGCCCAGAGTCCAGTAGTGAAGTCAGAGCACTGAATTACAATGCCAGCTCCCCTAGCTTCGGACGCTATGACCTTGAGCAAGTCATTTACACTCTCTGTCTCAGTCACCGCCCCTGTAAAGTAAGGACAATCATTGTGTCTAATTTAAGATTGATTGTAGGGACTAAAAAAAGCCAAACTCAGTAAGGTGTCTGGCATTCTGCAAGCTCTCCGTAAATGTTACCTGTTATTAGCAGTAGTCCCTGAAACTTTCTTTGAATGCTTTCAGTGTTTGCAAACCGATTCTCGTGATCAGCCTTATTTTAGCATCAGCATGTATATGTTACTCCCTCAATTGGTGGAATCTTTCCTCTACAGTGTAAATGCTAAGGAATTACATTTTGATGTTTCTAGAAAATAAAGTTGGGGGGCGGGTAGAAGACCACCACTAGAGGGAGTATCGGCAAAATTTTATCTCTGATTTTCTGGGATAGGCTGGTTCTACAGTGGGAGAGGCACGGTGGGAAGGAAGGGAGGGAGGAAATCAGGGGTTCAGATGGGCTTGGCGGTGTGGTCCTGATGAAGGAGAGTTTGCACAAAGTAAGCAGGAAGGCAGTGCTGCACCCTGGTAATAATCATCGTTTATTGAGCTCTTACTGTATGCTAAGCCCTGTGTCTCATCGTGATTAGTTTGTTTTTAGAAAATGGGAGTAATCATAGTACCTCCTTTATAAGAGCGGTTGTGAGCACTTTAAGAAATACTATGTATCAAATATTTGAAGAGTGAGTTCTTGACACAGAATATAAAGTTAGTTGTTACTATTAGATGAAGACCCTCATGTTTCAGATGAGGAAGGCTAAGTAGGTAATACGCCCCAAACCATGGAGCTACTAAGTGGCAGATATCATGTGTAGTCTGACTCTGAAACTCTTAACTCTATAGAGCTGCCAGCTCAAGCAGAAGCTTCCGTCCTCCTCCTGCCCCGTCCAGCCCCACCCCTCAACCTTCCAATGATGTCAGGCTGGGCTCTGCCATCACACAGACCTGGACTGGAGCCCTCCTTTTGCCTCTCGCTGACTCTGTGACCTGGGCAAGTCACCTCTCCCCTCTACCACTCCATCAGCTCATCTGTGAGGCGGAGGGTCTTTTATCTCACAGCGATTTTATGGGGGACTCGATCAGGTTTTCCAAGTAGAGTGCTTAGCCCAATGCTCGGCACATGAAAAGCGCTAAGTGGCTATTAAGCTATTATCGTGAAGTGGGCACTTGGGTTCTTCACAGCCAGAGCTCCACGCCACTGGTATTTCCATGCTTACCCTTTATTCTGGAATAGTCTGTGACAAAAGAAAAATACCGGAAACCTCGGCTTTGACAGCTCTCTCCCTCTTTGTAATATGCCATGTTCTTAATTCAGCACCATATGAATCAACGTGACCATCTCTTCTGGCCTCTAAATTCATTGATGGTGTCAGCCGGCAACAAAATGCCAGGGCACTGGGATCCAGCCGTCCCCCTGCCGCTCGCTGGCTTTCCCTGGGTGAATGGTAACATTTTCAAATGGATAAAAATCTCCAGCCAACGTCGCTCTCCTCCTCCAGAGCAGATTTATTACAGAGTGCTTGGCATTTCCGCATGCTCTGCATTTGTCAGTGTCACATTCATATGCATTCTTAGGTGTCTATACATATATAGGCATAATTTAAACCTCCAGCGAACAAAGGCTATTTTTCTAGCTTGGAGACCTTCCAAAAGATCTTTGCATTTCATCTATTTTTAAATGTTTGTGTGATTTAAAAGCATGGTAATATCAAATGATACAGAGGAGGGCTGGCTACCCAGCTTCTAGCAATTGATCATGTGCCGTGCGTCAGGCACTTTCATATCCAATATTTACTGAACTCTGGGGCGGGTAGGCATTTTTCTCAGTCTACAGGGGAAGAAACTGAGGCTCCACAAGATGAGCTTTTCGCTCGGAGTGGCACACACGCGAGTCACGCCCGCTGAGAGTGGTGGGGGTGGGGCGCCAGCCAGTGCAGTTCCCTATTCCATGCACCTGCCATTTCATCACGGCTGCCTCTGCAGAATAACACTCACTCAGGCGTTTAAAAACTATTTCCCGAGCACCTACTGTGTGGCACTTGGTGAGGTTCTGATGAGAGAGCCGTGGGAAAAATAGGCACGAAGTCTGGCCTTCGGGGAGCTTACATTCGCACGCACACACAACACGGATCAGTCCTGCGACTTGGTTGGGTCTTCGTGGGATGACACGGAGGTGGAAGAACCAGGCAGAATGCAACCAAGGCTGAGGGGTGTTTCTGTCCTTCCCCGGATCACACGGGCATGGGACATGTGCACAGCGTGAGCCTTTGGGGAAGGGCTGAGGAGAGAGGCGTGCATGAAGCTGTGCCAGTTCCTGCCAGCCCTCCGTTCCCTCCCCTGCAATATTTAGCCTGCTCTCTCTGGGGGCTTGGGGTTTTGACAGCACACACTGCTGCCCTAGAGCAAATAGAGATCATGTGAGCAGGGCAAGGTGTTTTTGGGATGGGGAGGAGAGAGAAGGAGTTCCAGAATGCTGAGAACAGGTGCTCAAACAAAATAATTGTGGGCACACTGTGACCACACATTCTCCTTTCCTCAAACTTCCAGGGGGGAATCAATGGGGAAAAGAATGGTTTCTCCTCCTGATGACCTTCTTTTCCAAAGCAGTATCGTCAACTACCATTCATTCAACAATTCCTCCGAGTCAGGCACTGTACTATACTCTTTGTGTGTGTTGTCATATTTAATTCAAGAGAGAGAGAGAGAGAAGGAAAGAAATAGAGATTCAGAGAAGCTAGTGGATGGAGAAATTGAGATTTGAAACTGAATTTGTCCAGCTCTAAAGCTTTTGTCCTTTTCCCCAACACCCAGCTGCCTTTGTGGTCCCCCACAAAGCTTTAAGGAGAATGTGGGATGCATCTGTGATTCGCTCTGTGTCTTTTATTTTATTTTATTTTTTTTAAAGATTTTATTTATTTACTTGACAGAGAGAGACAGCCAGAGAGAGGGAACACAAGCAGGGGAAGTGGGAGAGGAAGAAGCAGGCTCCCAGCAGAGCAGGGAGCCGGATGTGGGGCTCGATCCCATGACGCCAGGATCACACCCGGAGCCGAAGGCAGACGCCTAACGACTGCGCCACCCAGGCGCCCCTTGCTCTGTGTCTTTTATATCTTTGCCCACCACCTGGGAGCCTGTTAGAAATGCAGAGTCTCAGGCTCCAGTACAGACTTCCTGAATCTGAATTTGCTTTTTAGTGAGACTCCTGGGCATGTGCAAGTTTAAGAAGCGCTCCTCTAGACCTCTTGCCAAAAGATCTGACAGAGACCCTCTGAAAGGGTGGAGAGATACCTCTCTCTGGCTCCAAAAATCGTTATTTCTAGAATTAAATTGATGGCTGCTGTTCAATTTAATCAAGAACTGACAGTTTTAAAACCTGTTTGGGTGCCTCTCCAATAAAATTGGAATGGAAGAACCGCTGAGTGATCTAAGAAGTTAACTTAAGAAGGAGAATTTCTGTTTCAAGATGTTTCCATAGCCTTTCTAGGAAAGAGGTGCTCATCGTTAATGACTTTTTTTTTCCCAGTGGGAATTCAGATCATACAGACAGTGGTTTGGAGGATGAATAGTATGTGGGGGTGCAGCCCACTAACCTGAACATAGGACAAGGTGTATCTTTTATCTCACTTTATGGTCTTAGGCAAATCATCCAAATCTATTTATCTAGTGGTCTTGGCAGGGGACTATTCAGAGTAATAGCTGGGTGTTCTCGTGCCATTATAGTGATGATTACGGAAACTTGTTTTTAAGGCAGGAATATTAAGTGGGTTAATATTCAGGGACCTCAAAAATGATAGGAGTTTGCTTAATTATTTGTTAGAATCTTCCAGCAACCAATAACCCAGTCAGCCAAACCCTTAAAAAGTATTTATTGGGAAGTTGCCATGTGTCTTGGGGTACAAACAGAACAACGCTCCTGGTGCAGAAAACAGTAATTATGAATCCCTTTCCACCTGCTCTCTGTCCCACAAGAACTAAGCACAGTAACGAGTGTGAGAAGCTGAGATGACAGGCCCTGGGCAAGGGGGACTCGCTGGGTGGCAGGGAGAGGTCTGTGGTTCGCTTTCCATTTTCCTAGTCACCCTTAGCCTGACCCCCTTGCCTGGCCTCCAGAGCAGAATTTCCAAGGGCCCATTGAGCGTCTACCCCCGTTTGTGAACACAAACGGAGTTCAGGCTCCATGCTACACAGGCAGGGGAAGTAGAGGCCTTGGGTCCCCTCAGCTCATTCTCTCTCACTTCCATATCTGAGCCCAGAGTCCTAACCACTGTACCTTGGGGAGAGCTTCTCTGCTGCCCTCCACAGTCCATTCACAAGCCCAAGCCCTCTGTCTGTAGGCTTCCTAGCATCCAGAACAAATCAGGTCCCCTGATTCCTCAACAACCTTTAATGGCTCCCGTTGGCTTCAGAAGAAAATCCCGCCTCCTTAGTTGGGCATCTGTGACCCTCTGTGATGTGGCCCCACACTGCCTCTCTAGCGTGTCGTTTCCCTCTGTTCATCTCTTCCCAGTCTTCAGCCAGAATGCTGGACTGCCAGGTCGACCCCATGCCATGCGTGGATGCGCCCCCCACACCTCGGTCCAGTCGTTCTACTCAGACTGCTCCTTCTGGCCCACTGTCCAGCTCTCGAAAATCATCCCTCTCCCTCAAGTAGGTTAACCCTTGAAGTCCTTGAGGACTTTCTTAGTTCCTACTTACTCCTTGTCTCAGTCCGTCAGGCATTCGGGCTTATCGAGATGTTTTCCTTCTTTGTCTGGCTGTGGGCTCGGTAAGGACAGTGGTCATGTTGTAATCATCTCTGTGGCCTCAGAGGCTAACCCAGGGCATGCTTCTTAAATGAGGGAGATTGGCGAATGAGGGCCCCCGCCTACAGAGGCTCCAGGGCTATGCCTAGTGTGAAGAGACGGTGGAGGGTCTCTCCCTACGAAGGCACAATGGCTCCATCACTGACGAGCTGTGTGATGCAGGGAAAGTGAATTAACTTCTCTGTGCCTCCGTTCTCCTCAATAAAATGGCAATAACAATACTGTCTGCCTCATAGGGTTGCTGCATGGATGTGGAGGAATGTAAGTCGGGAGCCTGCTGTGGGAACAGCTGCACTTCTGTGACCTTTGCCCTTTCTCCTCCATGTGCCCCTCCCTTTCGCCCTCCTTCTCCCACCAATTCCTCAGTTCCTAACTCTGATGTCACTTCTTATTGTGCTCCCCGACTCCCCCATGTGCGTAGCAAGTGTCCCTGGCGTATCTTCCTGCAAAATCTGACCGTTCTCCACCACACACTCTTTCGCTGTGGTGCGATTGCTGAGATGTCCGTAACTAGAGCGAGAGCCGTCCTATTTGTTGAGCTCTTACTGTATGCCTGGGTCTATGCCAGGTGTCTCTCAGGCACTATCTATTCCATCTCCACGGTGACCCTAGGAGAGAGGTGGTATTAATCCCATTTTACGGATGAGGAAAGAGGACAGAATAAATTCAGTAAACTGTCCGAAATCACCCAGCTGGTGAGTTACAAGACAGGGATTCAAGCTTAACTCTAAGTTTGGGCCCATGTTCTTAATACTGTACTGAAGGCCCTAGGCACCGATGCCTGGCATGTTCCAGAATATGCAAAAACAGACAGAACCAAAAATGCAAACACCTAAACCATGTTTAAAACAAGTGCTTAGTAAACTGATCAGCAGTGTAAGTCTCCTCTCCATTCCTCCTTTCCTTCTCCGGGGGGTCCCGGGGAGATAAAAGAAGGTCCTCATTCCTGGGTTTGCACAGTGGCTGGGCCTGTGCAACGCTGCTGTAGTCAGCTGAGCTCATTAGAAACCCACGGAAGTGAATTAAAGAAACATGACTTGTACCAGCCTACCTAGCCACATTTTAGGTTCCTGGGGCATATGGGCACAAGCTCATTTAAAAAGCATTTTTAACAAAAGCACACAACAGAAATGTTCAGCATATGTTCGAGTAGGTAGAGATCCATGGAATCCTAAATCGACTTGCTTTTTATAGCCACTCAGAGAGGGGCAAATTAGTGCAAGCCACTTCTTCCATCACTGCACGCTAAGGAGAGGCCAGGCTGAGAAGCAGGTGCAGATGCCAAAATGAACACTGTGCATTGGAGGGTCCCAAGCCTCCGGTCCCCCCCCAAAATAACCTCCCACTCCCCACCTTCTCTCCCTCCCACACCACTTGAAATATGCCCTTCCATGCTCATTCTCTCCAAGGCAGTGCCAACTCTAAGAAACTCCCCAAAAACATTTTTTTAAAGATGACATAAATAATACATCTTAATTAGAAAATAGGCTTAGGGGAAAAAAATTATCCTCACTCCCACTTTCCTAAAGAAAACATTTTGGTGTCTATGCTTCCAGGGTTTTTTTGGGGTCGTTGATAATATATATGATATGATATATACACACATAAATGTACCTATGCATATACTTATTTATACACATGTACACATATGTGTTGAAATGTATGGATGTGTTTACTTCCTTTCCCAAGTTATGATTATATTCGATGTTTTGTGATTTGCCCCCCCCCTGTGTAATATCACCATTTCAAATCAATAGTGCATGCATACATCATCATTTTTAGAAGTTCTATGGTATTCTCTGGTAAGGCTTATCATAATTCATTTAACAGTCCAGTGTTGTTGGGTGTTTAGGTTGCCCAACCAGCTGCTGTTGACGACAACACCTCTAGGAACATCCTCAAACATCCCATCCCATGCACCTGCCCTGTTATCCCTTAAAACAAATTCCCTAGGCACTATATCTTAAAAACAAATTACTCATTACCGCTGGGTGTTGTAATCGCTCCTTAATTGCTTGGTGTAAATTCATCCAAGGGCTCCTTTATTTATAACAGTTATGAGCCCTGACAAAAAAGGAGGTTTGCGGGAGGTGAGGGTGGGTGGGTGTTAGGCAGAAGAGGGGGACAGGAGAAAGAATGGCTTGGGGATCTAAGACATTACCTGAGAAAGTAGAACTTGGTGCTATGGGACCAATTGAGAATTTTAAGGTCAGACTGAGGATGTTGGATTAAAAACAAAAAAAAACCACAACAAACTAGAAGCCAGAGAGCAGAGATGGAAAGTTTCCAATGTTTGCCTCCCTGCTTTGCAATTGCACCAATACTGGATCCTTGGCGTAAAATCGTAGAATGGCCATCTTTCTTGGCCTTTTGGAAAATATTTCAGCAATCGAGACCCACAAAAATATTCATACTATTTGATTCAGTAATCATACTTCTGGAAATACTTCCTAAGAAACAAGCACCAAAGAAAGTGAAAGCCATGTGTAAAAGATGAAGAAATATCTTTATGTACAGAGTTACTTAAAGTAACAGAAACTTTTATTCAATGAAAATTGTCAACGGTTAACTAAATTATGGTTCAGCTACCCGATAGAGTAGCATATAGCCATCTGGTATTAGCTGTGTGATCTCAGGCAAGTTATTTAACCCCTCTTATCTATTAAATGGGGGTACTAATTTTTATTATTGCAGGTTTGTTGCCAAGATTAAGCGAGATAAATTTCAAAAGCCCCGATAATGGTACTTGACACAAGATAGGTGTTGCATACACAGCAGCTAAATATACAAAGACTACGTTGCAGTTTAGGAAATGAATGTGATATAAACAAAAAGGTGCCCAGGAAAGATGCACATACCGGTTTGTCATGGGGAACCCCTGGATCTGCACCTGTATATCTTTGTCTCAGTGTGGACTTGGGGCTCTTCAGTTTCAAGACCTGGAGACTCAGTCTTGTCAATGCTCAGGGATGTCAGACCCTAAGGATCTATCCTTACTCTAAATTAACAAAAGCCTGCAGTGGGCACTACAGTGCCGATGTACTAAGATTTTTGAGAACAAAGATATCTGTCCCAGCATGTGATGCTTTCTCTTCACAGAGGCAAAGAGCAGAGGGAGCCACAGCAAAACACAGCAATGATGTAGGAGTAAATCACAGGGAGCGTTAAACCCTAATGAGACTCCCCTGTTCTGTAGGGATCCTGCTTCTCCCTCTCCCTCTGCTGCTCCTCCTGCTTCTGCTCTCTCTCTATCTCTCTGTCAAATAAATAAATAAAATCTGTTAAAAAATATTTTTACAAAACCCTAATGAGAGAAACAACCCAAACGTCCATTGATGGAGGAATGAACAAGCAAAATGTGGTCTATACACGCAGTGGAATACTGTTTAGCCTTAAAAAGGAGTGGGATTCTGATTCATGCTACAGCATGGATGAACTTGAAAACATGCTAAGTGAAATAAAGCAGACACAAAATGATAAACATTATAGTATTCCACTTAAACGAGGTACTCAGAATAGGCAAATTCATAAAAATACCAAGTAGAATAGAGGATAGCAGGGGCTGGGGGGAGAGGGAATGGGGAGTTATGGTTGAACGGGTCCAGAGTGTCGGTGCAGGAGGACAGGACAGTTCTGGGGCTGGATGGTGGGGATGGCTGCACAACAATGTGAATGTGCTTAATGCCACTGAGCTGGACACTGAAATGGGTTAAGATGGTAAATTTTGTATATATTAATCACTAAAAACAAATGAATAAAACCCCCAAATCCAACGAGAGAGGAAATATAGCATGGGGGTTAAGAGCACGGGCTCTGATGCGCAGCTGTCTGGGCTCACGTTCTGCCTCTGCCTCTTTGCTAGCCATGCGTCATCGGGCACGTTAATGATACTCTGTCTTACGCATCTGCAAAATGGGTAGTAACTACCTCCTACAGTTGTCATGAAGATTAAAATGAGTAGACCTAGGTAAATCTCCTAGTCTTAGAACAACGCTGGGCACACAGTGAGTCCTATGTAATTGCTAGCATTAAAAAAAAGTGACTATCTTGTTTCCTTCTCAGAGATTGTTACTGTGGGGATCAGAAATAGTCAGTGGCCTTGGGGCATTGTCTTTATGTGACGGATCTGCAGGGAGACGTCAGTCATAAGGTTGTTTTGTAAACAGGGAACCAGAAGAAAAGAGTCAAAGAAATTATGTATCTATTAGTATCCAGCTAAGATATCCTGATTTCATCACAGACATCGTTTTGCCGGCAGAACTGGAAACACTCAGAATCCATTGACTAAAGCTCTGTGTCCCCTGAAAGGGGGCTGGTCACAGTGGCTGGGGCTCCCTTGTGCCACTGTCCTTTGTCTGCCCTTCCCAGGCTGACCAGTTCCTCCCCAAAGCAAGCGGACACCCTGTGTCCTTTGGGTGACCTGCCTCTCTCTGGCCTTCATGTAACATGTACTGTCTGTCCTTCTGCATTTGTTCCCCGAGAGACTTCTATCGCTCTGGAAGGACACGTGGAAGAATGACAGCAGCCTGGTTGCAGAGCAGTGGGTGAAATATTTGAGTTCTGTAACTGCAGCTATCATGGCTGTTAAAATCTTAAAAACAGATTTTAAATAAGTCCTTGTTGCCCAGTATTTTCCCCATTTGTAAGCGTTTTTCAGCTGGATGTGTCTGCTTGCTCAGAGCACCGCCTGCAGCGTGCATAATGAATGTGAAAGGGATGCTGGTTCATGCCACCGGGTCCCATATTCATTCCAGCCCGTTACCCGTCTCTGGGTTGTCTTCAAACACTAAGCAAGCATAATGAGGGGCTTGATGTGGTGTCTGAATGTATGATGAGCCCCATTCATTTGCTTTTACACTCCAGTAAACAGCTGCTGAACTTCTCCCTCTGAGTGGTTTATTCTTAGTCTTCCAGAGCTTGAAGTAACTTACAAGCCAGCAACGCCGCGGACACGTCATGCGTCTGCAAGTCCACGCCCCCTGGGCGGGAGCTGCTGCCTTGCTCTTCCCGTGCGATTCCCAAATGTGGCTCCATCTCAATGAATGGTGCTGTTAAATCTTACCTCACCCTAAACGGGCTGGGAAGGACTGTGTTGGAGTCTAAGATGATCTCTAGGTCTTGTGCTTGGCAGGTACAGAGAGGAAGGCATCAGCCGAGGCTAGGCGCCCTTAAAGCATGGAGCTGCTAGCAGACAGTGTCTGTCTGTGATTTATATCTGTCCAATCTGTCGGAGGCAGGGGGCATGGGCCAACCACTCTGTGTCTGTGTGTCTGAGGGCCCCCCTCCCCCGCCCAGAATTGCAGCAGGCTAGAAGTGCTGGGGAACGAACACTCCTGGGAGCAGCTATCAAGCAAGGCTTCTTGGTAACTGGGGCATAAATATCCCAGCTCCCTCCCTCCTTTGTGGGATACTTATGAGGCATGTGTTTTCTATTGTTTCCTGGATTTTTTTTCCTGCGGTGGTCACTGGCTCAATATGCACTCTCTATGGGCTGCCCTTGTCCTTGCTGTGTCCCTTCCCCACTGCCCCGCTGCTGGCCCCAGAACCTCTCAAATACACCCACTGTACTCGCATCCCTGTCTCAAGGTCCATTTCGGGAGAGCCTAGGGTAAGATTCACGATGTCGAGAAAAGAGCACAAGATTTAAAAGTAGGAGTCCTGGGCTTTGTCCTGGCTCTGTCACATGTCACATGACTTTGGATAACTGACTTCAATTCCCTGAGTTATAGGTTTCTTAACTATAAAAATTGGAGCATAATAATACCTACTCCATTCACTGGGCCATTTGTAAAGCCTGCGTGAGAACATCTAAGAGGAGAAGCTGAATAGGATAAAGTTCTTTAAAGATGCTCACCATGTTGTTTTACGTGGCTCTTCCACTTCCCCTATTGTCAGCAAAGTGTCCCCCAAAATATTTCTTTATGCTTTTCTTACCCGTATTCATGCTAATAACCCATGCACAAGTCAAGATGATGAGAAACTCTGGCTTTTCAGTATTTTTGCAGCTAATCCTTATGATTCTTTTTACCCCTCTTTCTCATTATGAAAATTTTCAAATGTAAAGAAAAGCTGAAAGAATAGACCAATAAACCTGGACTTGGAGTCAATAATTATAAACAGTGTGCCATATTTGCATTATCTGTTGGTTTACCTATCTGCCTATCTATATCTATAATCTATCTATCTATCATATACCTATTTTCTATACTTTTTGAAGTTAATTTCTAGACTTCATGACACTTTATCTCTAAGTATTCAGTCTACACTTCCCAATGAGGCCAACCTCCCACAATACCCTTTGTGCACGTAAGCACGTAACCTTAAATGTTTAATATCATCTAACATCTTACCTATATTCAAATGTTCCAATGGTCAATTGCATCAGGAATGCTTTTTATAGCATTTTTTAAAAAGACTTCTTATTTTATTTATTTGACAGAGAGAAAGAGAGAGAGAGTACCTAAGAAGGACAGGCAGAGGGAGAGGGAGGAACAGGCTCCCTGCTGAGCAGAGAGCCTGACCTCCCCGGGGGTGGGGGGGGGGGGTCTTCATCTATCCCAGGACTCCATAATCATGACCTCCCCGGGCACCCCTAGCATGATTTTTTTTTAAAGCCAGGGTCCACTCTAGGTTCATTGCCGAGTTTCTGTGCTTAGAAAAAACCATGTTGGCTCTGATTGTGTGTGTGAGAGAGTATGTGTGTGTGTGTGTGTGTGTGTGTATGCAAAGTGTGCATAGGGTTGTCCCTGAGCACCCTTTTTCAATGAAGCCAGATCAGTGTTGTGGCTCTTTGGGCCTTGGATGACAATGGGACAAACCTGAGTCTTGTCTGGACGTTTCATCTTGCCCGGCCTGGTGGCCTCTGCCAGCAGCAGAGGGTTCCAAGCAGGTGACGCCTGCCAAGCCTGCCTGGCCACCACGTCAGCCTGTGCTAACCACTGCTCGGCCGCCCTCGGTGGTCACCTGGCAGCTGCTTACACGGAACCACTGCCAGCGACATCAGCTGTCGGTTGAGGAAGAAGGCATCCTGCCCAATGATTTAGTGAAAGATAGATTTTCTCCTTTTGGGGGAAAAAAATCAAACTATTTGGCAGGTAGAATGCCTGTTGAGACGAGTCAGTATATGCTGTTACTCCAAATTGCCAATGTGTCCTTGTCCTTTCCTGTCTTCAAGGAGATGTTGAGATAATGGAGACAAATGATGATGGAATTTTGAGAATAAGCAAGAGTACGGACCAGAATAACAGTAAAGGGTTATAAAGTCCTCGATAAATATTTATTAAATGAAAAAGGAATGAATAATAGAAGCAAGCATTTGTGGAAAGCCTCCCATGTGCTGTCCCCTTGTTTATGCTTCACAGCAACATGCTGAAATAAGTATTACCATTTCCATTTCACAATTTAGGAACCTGGGATTGCCAATTGGCTCGGGACCACGTAGACACAAAGTAGCGGAGCCAGGATTTGAACTGTATCTCTCAGATTGCAACCTCTGTGTTCTTTAAGCAGAGCCCCCAGCGGTTAAGTCCTGTGCTCAGCCTGTACCGAAAGCATCTCCAGCCACAGATGCCACTGCCACCTCTGGTCAGCACCCGGCACAGTCCACAGCACCATGTAGGCGGTCAGGTAATGTTTGTTGAATGAATGTCTAACCCAAGATATGCATACAAAAGGTGAAGATCAGCCAGAATCCAAGGGCCCCTGTTAATTTCAGTGACTCATAAGTCTCCACCCAGTTCCTTTTTCTTTGCTCTCTGTGTCATTGTCTCTGTGTACCCTCCTACTTCCCCCAATTCTTCCCCAAATGTCCTCCCCAGCCCAAAACAGCATCTTCCTTGCTGCTGTTTTCTGCTAAAATGTAACAAGTGCCCAAATGCACTAGGTACTCATATCCCTATGTCCCCCGTACCTTTTTTCCCCAACAAGCCCTTCATAGTGAAATGCCTCCCTGCAAAAATTAGGGAGAGATTTTCTCTGCAGGGTCCAGAAACTATGTTATTGGTTATCTATTTGCCCAGTAGGACCCCTTAGAGACTTACCTGGGAAGAATAAAAGGGAAGATGATGTTGTCTCAGATCTGGAAAAGCCATCGTAAGAAACAAATCTCTCCCAAGGAATGATTCAGAACCCAAACTCTGCTTCATACTTTAGATCCTATGGATTCTGCTTTGCCAGTGAGTGAAAGATTAACCCAATTCATGGAAATAAAATCGGAGAGACCTAACAGCTGCCAGCCCACTCTCATTCCCCTTGGGAGGTGGAGCGGGAGCTCCGAGTGTCAGTCCTCTTAAGTTTGGTGACTCAGAGGCTGTTTGGGAGCCTCTCCCACTCCCCATCCTCATCTTCTTCCACCTTAACTCTGAGACATGAGGGACAAAAGGTGCCTGGAGGGGAGGCAGGCAGATGGGGACATGCCTACAACTGCATGTGGGAGGTGACACTAGGCTTCAAGGTTGGGCTTAGCACTTGCGTGGGAACATGAGGAGGAAACCACAGGTATGGAGAGAAGACTACTCTGTAACCAGAAGCATGAGATGTGTGGCCCCTGCCTTTGTGGGCTTACAGGCTATTGGAGGCTTTTGGAGGAGACAGAGATCACCAGGCAAGTGCAACACCACGGGCTGGAGTGATGCTAAGATGGGGAAGTCAAGAGGGCCCTAGGAGGGCATCAGGGAAGGCTTCCCAGAGGAAGCAGCATCTAATCTGGCAGTTGAAAGATGAATAAACATTAGCTGGACCAGGCTAGAGGAGTGGAGTAAAGTGGAAGAATGTTCCAGAATGTTCCAGGGGGAAAGAATAACATAATAGAGAGGGACTAGAGCCTAAACCATGAGGTGGTAAGGAACGCATGATGAAGCTAGAGAGGAGAGAAGGAGCCCGAGCAGTGGCCTGTGGGCTGGAGTCTGGAGGCTTGGAGGACTGTTGGAGTCTGACAAGTGTGTGCTCTCAGTCCTCAGACTGGAGGACAACAGAGATAAGGAAGGAGATGCAGGGCAGTGGAGTTCCGCCTGTGTGGGGGAGCTGTTTACGTCTCCCCTGCACTGCCATCCACCAGGCCGATGGTCTCCATCTAGAGCCCCACCCCCACTAGAGCCACCTGGTGAAATCAGATTTAGTGGATTCTTCTTCCATGTGTTCCTGTAGCATTCTGTAGATAAAGCCATTCTGACCTACTTCACTGTCTCTGCACTTATGCATAATTCATTCATTTATTCATTCAGCAAATGTTTATTGAGCGGCTTCTATACACCAGCCACGGTGCCAGGGGCTGGGATAGAGTGAGGAACCGGACAAATTCCCTGCTGTCAAAGAGCTCAAATTCTCCTCTGTGTGTGTGTGTGTGTGTGAGTGTGTGTGTGTGTGCGCGTACCCAATATATAAATAAACATACAGTTTAATGTCAGAGGAAAGAGAAAATAAAGGTTGAGACAAAGCAGGGTGCTGTTTGAGCTAGGTTGGTCATGAAAGACATTTCTGCTCAAGTGACCTTTGAGCAGAGATTTGAATGAAGTGGAGGAGTAAGCGAGGCTGATATCCGGGGGAGGAGTGTTGTAGGCAGAGGACCTGGTATGCAAATGCCCTGTGGCATTTATGAGGGATCTATGAGGAGTAGCAGGAAGTGAAGGAGGCTGACGAGGACTGAATGAAAAGGAACGCGGCAGAGTTAAGGTCAGAGAAGGAGCAGAGAGAGGGGCATAGCATATTGGTTCTTTAGGAACAGAATAAGGGTTTTGGAATTATTCTGCATGGGCAGAATCGCGTTTGATGCGTTTTGTGCAGAAGAGTGACATAATCTGCTTTGTTCTTTAAAAGCATCAGGCTGGCTTCTGTGTTGAGAATAGACTGTAGGGACGAGGGTGGAGGCAATACCGCCACGGACTTGACGGCAGGGACCAGGGTGGTCGCCGTGCGGTGGTGAGGAAAGGATGAATTTGTGACATGTTTTCAAGGTAGAGCCGCTAGGATTTCCTGACAGATTGGATGTGGGGAGAGAGAGAATCAGTCAGTCGAAGGAGACGGCAAGAAATTACAAAACTGCATCTTAATGATCCCCTCACTTGTCGCTTGCTGCCTCCTTCTAGATCAGTGGTCCTTAGCTGCCCCTCCCTGCCCCCACTTCTCTTAAATTTGGCATACCTTTGACAATCTGGTAAGGGCTATGGCTTTCCCCCCTGAAAAATGTACCATGTGCATATACATAAACAATTTTGTCTATAATTTCAGAAGGTCATGGACACTATGAATCCACCCCCCGATCCCTGAATCCGGGGGTCAGAGTTCCTGCCCTAACCTTTGGGCTCCTTGGAGCTGGCCTCGCCATATTCACCTTCCTTTCCTGAGCAGAGTAACCTGAAGACTGTCACAGCTCAGTAAATGTGCCAGAAAAAACACATGATAAACAGTTTCTTCTTTAACGATTTGCCCTGGTAATAAGGAAGCGTGTCCCATTCACACCCCTTCTAGTAACTGGGACTATTATTGTACTAGAATAATAACCAAACCAAACCAACCAACAAGCAAAAAAGCTGGGGAAAGGGGAGAAGGAAAGACGAGGCAAGGGAATTACAGCAGAAACGCATTTTTTTAAAATGTTCTTTTCAAAAAGCGTTGGTGGAGATACACCAAGGGAAAAAAACATGTGAGTAAAAATGTAATCATTCCGCTGTTAACGTGGGGACATTTCCCACCTCAGCTGCGGGCAGAGGGAGGGACTTGCTTCAGGGTTTCTGCACAAGGAGAGAGAGATCCTGCTTGCAGCTGAGCTCCAGGCCAGGCACCGGGAGGGAGGAGCACTTTACCCTGAGCATCCTCAGCTCAGAGCCCGTCTGGCGTGGGGGGGCGGGGGGGAGGGGCTGACACAGAAAGGCCTGATGGGATCCTATAACAAAGGAGTTAGAAACCATAACAATAGGGGCGCCTGGGTGGCACAGTGGTTAAGCGTCTGCCTTCGGCTCAGGGCGTTATGGGATCGAGCCCCACGTCAGGCTCCTCCGCTATGAGCCTGCTTCTTCCTCTCCCACTCCCCCTGCTTGTGTTCCCTCTCTCACTGGCTGTCTCTATCTCTGTCTAATAAATAAATAAAAAATCTTTAAAAAAAAAAAAAAGAACTCTGCACAACGCAACCTGCGTGTGCATGAGATTAAAAAAAAAAGAAACCATAACAATAAAGTGAAATAAAAGCGTCTCTGAATGGTGCAAACTGGGTTTGTTATTCCTGAATCTGCCCATTGGAACATAACTGATGATTCCCCTTTTAGCAGACATGTGTTCAGTCTGGCTCTATCCTGTACCATATTTCCTTTAATCCTGATAATGGCCAGTTAAATCGGTACAATTCCTCTTCCCCCGTTACAGGTGGAAGATGGGAAGCTTGGGGGAGTGAACGCTACGAAGTGGAGGAGCAAGAAGCAAGACCTGGGTGTTGCTGAGTCTGACTTCCAATTCTCCGGTTCAAAAGGGCGCTTTCTGTAATGCCTGCGTGCTCATCCACGAGAGGAACAATTAGCCTCTTTTGTCCTGTGAGTCAGAGGGAGGTTGGAAAGGGCTGTCTGCTCCCCCTTCCTTCCAGCTGACACATCTCACAGAAGAATGCCATAGGAGCCCCAGCCCTGGGGCAGAGCCAGGCTGGGGCGGGAGGCTCCGGGGGAGCCGGCTCCGGCTGCCTGGGTCCTGCTGGTGAGGTCTCTTTGCACCTTGTTCCATAGTTCCTGCTGGAGGAGACAGCCTAAAAAACACTGCTGCCGTTTGGGGACAAAGAATGTTCTCATCGTGCCCTTTTCCCGGATGAGGCGTGTGGCCCAGCAGAGACATGGCCATCAGAACAGACGAAATCCAGATCTCGTTCATTTTGCTACCTGTGCCCAG
This sequence comes from Ursus americanus, assembly GCF_024610735.1. Lineage (NCBI taxonomy): Eukaryota > Metazoa > Chordata > Mammalia > Carnivora > Ursidae > Ursus > Ursus americanus. Next base: position 3,233,014 of record NC_142150.1, on the reverse strand, counting down.
GGGCTCAGAGATTGGGTATAATTTTGGTCTTCGTTTTCCAGACATTTTTGCTTGGCCTCTAAATAGAAAAAGGCAGCATGGACTTTGGAGATGATGTGAGGCAAAGAGCAGAAGAAGGAGGAGGACGTATTCTGGAGAGAAAACTACCCAAGTCTTTAATGTGTCTCTTCTGAGCTTCTTAGAGCAAAGAGAGCAGAGCTCCCAGACAGGGAAAAAATCTTAAGAGGCTCTTGATAGGAAATATGCTGGCACTTGTCATCTACCCAATGGCTCCTAATCCTCTTTCAGGAACTGAAATCCCCTTGAATTGGATTATAAAATTCCTCTCAGTAGAAGGCACTTCACTTTAAAACGCAAAGCCCTTGATTGAGAAAGAAAACAAACACTAATTTGAAATGTTTTGCCTTAGGGAAGAAGATGTGGGCACACCTGTTGGAGGAGCCTGGCTCCTGCCTTTTGACCTCTGGGTTCCCGGATATGTGATGAGCCCTGAGGTCTCAGGACGGAGGCCGTCCCTCCCTCCGCTCTCTTCAACTCTCACATTTCCACAGGAGCTGCTACTTGGACTTGTTTTAAAAAATTATTTTAAGCATTCAGCAGTGGGAAAAGAAAACCTGGTTTAGAAGCCAAAGGGCCCTTTCGAATGACCCATTAATTGGATCAAAGCTTCCCTCAATGCAGTGATAATTGCTTGTAACTGGCTGAAGTCTCTGACCTGGAATCCGACAAATGTGAGCCAGCAAGTCAGGGAGAAGACTGGAGATAAACCACCAGCTGCAAACGACCGGGGCAGAGGGGAGCGCACGTGCTAGAGGAACGTTTTCTCCACGGTTGCAGCTCAGTCCCGCCTCTGACCTTTCTGTCCTCTTCAATGACTCGATCCTGCACTCTCTATCCTCTCTTGCCTGTAGTTTGGCAGGAGTGTGCTGCCTCGGGAGTTTGAACATGGGTCCAGGGTTAGAGGTGAGCCTGGGGCTCTGCTGTGGCTGGAGGTGGGACGTGGGGTCTGGCAAGAGCTGGGCCTCAGTGTGGGGCGGAAGGGGGCCCTTTACCTCCCATGCCAGCACCAGGGTACTGCCCATCGGCTGCCATTAAACATCGCAGCACTCCGCCCTGGGGACGGAGACCCGCGGCAGCTCAGTCGCTGTGAGCTTAACGTCGTGCGGGTTTTATGAAGAGCTACCAATGATGTCCCTGCTTTAGCCAGTGTGTTTAGGATCTGCAAAACCGTGGCTGCCTCTCAAGAGCCTTTGGATTACAAAGAAACAGGAATGTGAGTATCAAGGAGCGGATGGATCAAAGGGTCTCACTCACTCTTTATTTCCTATGAAGCTCCATGCCAGCTACTACCCAGCTGTACCCACGGCTTCCTGCCCTCAGCTTGGACCCCAGCCCTGGCAGGGCTTCCCTGGTAGAGAGTGGGAATCACCAACTCATTGTGACATGGCTTTCTCTTGCCTTATCTGGATGGGGATGAAAAAGTTTCTTCCTGTTTCCCAAAAACTGAAAAGTCAAGCAAACAGGATTTCTAAACACAGAGGGACTTCCAACAGAGCATTTGCTGGCATTACTGGTTCTCTTCTGTCAAAGCCTATCCGCAGCCCTACTCTGGGGAGAGCCCATAGACCTGCTTGACATGGCTATGGTGCCCCCCTGTCCATGCCTTCCAGGAAAGAAAACATTACAAGGCAGAGCCAGGAGATTCTGGACCCTAGGCTGGGGAGATTCCCAGGAGTTGCTAACTCCATTGGGACAAAATGGATGAAGAATATATTCATTTATTTCAATTTATTCATTGAATATATTCAATTTATTCATTTATTTTAAAATTTCTTGCCTTCTTTTATGAATAGATAATCTGTGCTCATGACGCAAACTTTGAAAGATCCTAAAGAGTAGACAGGGAAAATTAGGTCTTTCTTCCCTTTCCTGGGCCCCAGTTAGTCTGGGGAGGCAACAGCGTGCAGGAGAGATTGGGAATAGGAACCAGGAGTCAGGAGCTCAGCTCGGAGGCCAGTGGAAGCACCTGGAAGGGTGTGAGGCGGAAAGGCTGGCCGTTAGGGAGGAACAGAAGCAGCTGGTGTCATGTCACTGTGGAGGAAGAATGGGCAGGACTTGGGTGTTGGATGGAATTGGGGAGCAGGAGTGGGGTGCAAAGTGTCAGAAATGGGGATCCCATGAATGGACAGTTACCTGGGGAAGGCAGGTGAGAAGCCTGGCTGAGAGGACAGTGAAGGGAGGGGGCAAGGCCCAAGTTGGGGGTCTGAAAAGTGCAAAGGAGGCAGAGGTTTTCAAAGAGCAGGTGGAGTTTTGCTGGGTTTTGAAGGTCAAGTAGGGTTTATCCCTGGGTGGATGGGAGAGGGAGGGTGTTTTAGAAATGGGAACTGCAGGGTCAAAGTCAGAAGTTTCGACTGAAGGACAATAAGGGGGATGTTCAACTGTAGGGTGGGCTGCCATATCAGAGTATGCAAAATAGAGTTGGACCAGGTTATAGGCAACTTGGAAAACGGTCCCAAGGTACTCGGACTTGAGATGAGACTGATGAATAAATTTGAGAAGATGAGGAAAATAAAGGAAGGGGCTTCTAAAGAGGTTTTGCATGTGTCCCATTCACTTCTTGTTTGGGCAGTTCCTTGGTGAAGTTTCTTCATCCTTCTCTCCAAAAGTTAAAGCTTAGCCCTGTGCTGTGTATGAACTTCTGCCTTTTTATCAATCCCACCATGTTGTCGTTATTCATTTCTATGCCTGGCTTTCCTGCTAAAGTGTCTTTCTTATTTCTCATTTTCTTATATCTGGAAACTCCAACAGCAGCAACAATAATATTAATTAATATATTGCCAAGTACACTGTCTTACGTATCTTACAAATGTTATCTCAAGAAGTCTTTTCAAAGCCTGATAAAGTAGGTGTCTACTAGTAGCCCCATTTTAGAGATGAGGAGACTAAGGCACAGGGAAGTTACTTGCCCAGACTCACGTTGCTGGTAGCTAGGGGACAGGATTTGAGTCCGAGTGGTTGAACTACACAGCCTACACTCTGTATTATTTTCTAACAATGATAACATGTAAGGAACTTTTGGGAAGAGCCAGACATGGAGCAAAGTAGTAGGTCATATAATCCTTCAACAATGAGGTAGGTCTCATTACTGTTCCCTTTTGGCTGATGACAAAACTGGGTTTTGTTTTTATTTTTATTTTTTAAATTTTTTACTTAAATTCAATTTAATTAACATATAGTGTATTATTAGTTTCAGAGGTAGCATTTAGTGATTTATCAGTTGTATATAACACCCAGCGCTCATTACAAGTGCCCTCCTTAACGCCCATCACCCAGTTACCCCATCCCCCCACCCACTGCTTTTTTTTAAAGATTTTTTTATGTTTATTTTTAAGTAATCTCTACATCCAACGTGAAGCTCGAACTCACAACCCTGAGAACTAGAGTCACATGCTTTTCTGACTGAGCCAGTCGGGTGTCCCGGGGAATTGGATTTTAAGCCATGTCTAAGTCATGGAGGAAGAAAGCAAAGGGCCTTGGACCCATGTTTCCAGACTCTTTTATATGGTTCCATACTCCCTTCCAGCACATGGTGTGTGCTTATTAGCTATTTATGGCATAAATAAATGGCTGAAGTAGAGGAAGGAGGGAAGAAGGGAGGGAGGAATGGAAGAAGAAATGAAGGGGGGAAACAGGAAAGAAAGTCATGAAGGAAATAGAGGAAAATAAATCCAACAAGATGTAGCAATCAGCTATCTCGTGAGCTTGGCTGGCGCTGGTAATGCAAAGATTACATTATGTAAATATTTTGAAAGAGGACTCGGAGAGTAAAACCTCTAAATCAAAGGAACCTTCACAAATGTGAAACTCCAGAACAGCACAAGCTGATGGGGAATCCTTGAGAGTAGAAAGAGCTTCCCGGAGCCCAGGTACATAAGCCAGTGATGGACTCACGCCCCAAAATTCCGACATACTTCCTTGGAACAGCGAACTGTGATGAGTGTGGGTTCCTTAAAATCACCCACACCCAAGAGGAAATATTTGGTGTTCGGTTGTTTGTAAGGGACACCAAAAATCTCCTCTATTATTCCATGACCCAAGTTGACCAACAAGATGAATGAGAACTCCAATAGATTTCTTTTTTGTGGAAGGATGGTATTTGGTTTTATAGACATTGTGTGTGTGTGTGTGTGTGTGTGTGTGTGTGTGTTCTGGGTTTCTCTATTGCTGTGGGCCTCAGGAAGGGGATGTGAGGGCGATTTGGCTGCAACATCTGCCACCCCATCGATTGCCTTGGTTGCTTCGGCTGATCTGGCTGGCCAGGCAGGTGTCCCCTTCCTGCCTCACCGCTCCATGTGGGCCCCTCCCGAAGCCGCTCGCTCCGTTGAAGGGGACGACCTTCCCGATAAAGAAGGACTGTTCTTCAGTCAAGGGTATGCGAGTAGCTGGGCTCCCCTGCTAGACCCTCCAAACAAACTCTCGAGGTTCACTTGCAGGAGAACGTAGGGTAGTCAAGCTTCCAAGACCGCAGACACTTCCAAATGAGGCACTGTACGTGGCAGTCTGCCTTTCTCAAGAAAAAAAAAAGGAGGAGACAGAATTTCTGCAGGGTAGGCAGGCCTGCTGGAGGTACTTTTCTTAGGTTAATCAAGCAATGCCTGGTGGATTTTTCTATCCCAGACAGGAAGCCCTCAGTTTAGCATACTGATAGGAACCATATTTTCCAAACCCCAAATAGGGTCACAGCATCGGACGGAGCACTGAGTTCTGCTTTATGAATGTAGTCATGTGAACTTCTCGCCACGGCACAAAAATGACATCATCTGTCATTAGCCATTTTATGAATTGTCTTTATGGAAGGTAAAAAGACAGGATGTCAGGACCACCCAGGGATACAGGGACAAGTGGTCCTCCCCCCCTCCCGCCGCCCCCAGAGCCAGTGGTCTTTAAGGAGAGCAAGGTGCAGTCACAGGGACGGGGTCTCTCTGCCCCACAGACACGGTGGGCCTCGGTGACACGGCACGGCTCATGATTCCTGTGGTTAATGAGCTCACCCTTGGGCCGCCAGCCGGTCTGCTCTGAGCTAGCTGCCAGCCTCTCGGCGGGGGCTGTGAGTCAGCCCTGGGCCGTCACTCGATCCAGAGGGGCCACAGACCTGGGGAGCCTCCCCAGACCCGGGGCTGCAGCGTGCAGCTGGAGCGCGGCAGGAAGCCTGCTCGGTCCAAGCCGCCCTGCCCTCGGTGCCTGGCGCGGGGAAGCTGCTCCCGTTGCCCGGAATTCAGAGCATTGTTGCAAAACCCCTTGTCACACCCACAGCCATCCCGCCCCTGCTCTGGAAGGGGACTCACTGCACACACAGGGTGTCTTTGAAGCACTCCAGAGAGTTTACTGAATTAATCTCCTTTGTCCTGCACATAATTCCAGTGGAATTAGTCAGCTTTAATGGGTAGCATCTCATTCTACTTCCCTTTCTGCCTAGAAGTACACCGACTGGCTTCTTCCTCCAAGCCCCTTGCTGTTCCCTTCCTGGTTGGTGGCTGTTGGGCTGTGCGGTTAACCCCGTGCAGGGCCACACTGGATGAGGACGTGGGGTGGGGGGTGGGGAGGGAGAGGACGGAGGCTTACTAAGGCACGGGGGCAGGAGCCTCCTCATGTTTTATCCCGTTGAATCTTCCCCATGGTCCTCCAAGGTAGGAATTATTATCCACTTTCTAGAAGAAGAAACTGAGGGTCAAGCCAGTTTTGTCATTTGCTCAAGGTCACAAAGCTGGTGAGGGGCAGAGCACAGATTCGAATTGGAGTCCGTGGGATTCAGTTAACCAGCCAAGCAGGCTTGTTTGGAGGAATCTCTATTCCTCACATGTTTTTGTTTATTATTCCCCCCCCACCCCCCAAAAAATCCTCGCCAAACCCTTCACTTTAGGAGACCTCATGGACTGCACGACCCTGTTCCCAGGCATGGGGTGATTTTTGGTAATATGATGACATGTTGCCAACTACAGACAGGGTGCAGTCACCCGCTGGACCAGCCTGGCTGAGACGGAGATCCTACAGAAAGCTGACGGTCGGGCCCTTGCCTGCCTTCCAATGCTCGGAGTGCTGAGAATAGTCACTTCCACGTTTGTCTGGCTGCCTGCTCCTTCACCCCCCACTGCCCCGCTCTCCCCACCCAGCTCTCCTACCCCGGTCCCCAGCTTCTCCGCTCTGTGCTCTCTCCCCCACAATCTTTCTACTGGAGCTTTCTAAACCAACGTGGACTCATATAGCATCATCTTCTGTTTAAAGCCTGCCATATGATCCTGCAGTTTCAGTCTGGGTGTACACCCAAAGGAGATGCATCAGGATCTTGAAGAGACATCTGCACTCCCATGTTCGTTATTCACAGCAGCCAAGACATGGAAACAACCCAAATGTCCATCAGTGGGTGAATGGATGAAGGACATGCGGTATATACGTACAATGGAGTACCATTCGGCCTGAAGAAAGGAGGGAGTTCTGGCATTTGTGACCACATGGGTGAACCCGGAGGGCATTATGCTAAGTGAACTAAGCCAGAGAAAGACAAATATGGTATGATCTCACTTGTATGTGGAATCTGAAACAGTGGGACTCACAGAGTAGAGTGGGGTTGCCACGGGTTTCTTGGGAGCAGGGGAAGGGGGAAGGTGGGGGGCAGTGTGGGGTGATGTTGGTCGGAGGACGAACCTTCAGTCACAAGACGAAGAATTCCTGGAGGTCTAATGCACGCCGTGGTGACCATGGTTAACAATTCTACATTGGATACTTGAAATTTCTTAAGAGGCTAGACCTCGAGTGTTCTCACCACAGGGAAAGAAAAGGTAACTATGTGAGGAGATGGGTATGGTAACTGGCTCGATCGTAGTGACCATGTCATAATGTGTATCAACACAGCACACTGCACAGCTTAAGTATCTCCAATTTTTGTCGGTTGTATCTCAATAAACCTACTACGGCTCTCAAACTGTCTCCAGGCGTTCCAGCGACTGCAGAGTGCACCCGTCCCTAACAGGGCAGCACGCATCCAGGCCACTGAGCCCTTGTTGGCATTATTCCTTCCCCTGAGAAAGGCCTGCCCTCCTGGTCTGAGTGGCAAACCTCCTTCAAGCGGTAGTTCAAACACGACTTCCTACAAGGAGACATGCGCTCTCTGTAACCCGCTGTGGGGTGCTGCCCACGCTCCCGTCGCCCTGAATCAGTGTCTGTCTTCCCCAGTCGGCCCGCAGCCCTCAACACAGGGCGGGATTCGCTGGCCCGCTGCACTTGCGGCCGGCCTGTGTAGCAAGGGATTTGCACTATTAATAGTATAAGCACCAAAGTTCTCGAATGAGCTGCTTTTGTTATAAATTGGAGTGGATTCAAGGTTATTCTTATAACAATGTCGTTTTCACTCACTTGCGTGTTTTCCAGAGTAGACGAGAAAGGGGTGGGGTTGCACATGGCTTTGCTGTTAATTGTTCCAAATGTTAAACAAAAAAAAATGAGAAAGGGTCAACCGATCTCGAAGTACATTAGTGGGCTGTGGCTAACGCATGAGGGGTGCATGTCAGCATATGGAATTTATTACTTAGGCGTGTATGTGGGGGGGGGCACATGCATGTGTTGGGGGCAGGGTGCTTTATATATTCATGCCAAAAAATACCCCTAGGTGAGAGCAATCATTATTTCCACCAGGTTGAAGGTTAACTGTGATCAAGATGGAACAACGTAGAAAATACTTGATGTAATGTGACAAGAGAAAAAATGATAATCTCAAACTATGTGTACATTACAGGTACATGAAAAGTCAATACAAATCTGGCAGGAAGCAAAGCTAAGAAACAAATGAGCCGTGATTTGTGAGATGATAAGGTTTAAGGTGGAGTTTTTTCTTGTAAGAGTTTGAGCAGTATCTTATCTTGCAGATCCCTCCCCAGACCACAGTGTGTAGTCAGCAATGCTGTGGCTGTTATTAGCCCATCTAGCTTGATGCTCTCTGAGTTTCGAGGAGTAAGAGACCACCCCAACTGCGATCAGTAGACCTTGTGCCCACTCTCCTCAAAAAGGTCGTTGATACAAAATCCTCCTTGCTAGTCATCCCTCTTTTACTCAGTCAGTAACCCAAGAGTAAGTAATCCAGCCATCCTTTTGCTAATGGTCCATTCTTTCCACCATGTCCTGGGCCTCCTTGCCTTTGACCTGGCTCCTGACCTCCCAGACTCTTACGACCGAGCCCTCTGCAATTGCTTGTTCCACCAAACCACAGGTGATCTCCCACTTTCTCTCCCAGTGTTCCTTCCCAGTCCCTCATAATGCAGGCCGACTTGCCCTGAGGATACCACATACCTTGCACTCCTCTCCAGTCATGGTTGTCCATCCTCCACACCCAGTCCCAGGGCTGGAAGGTGTTGTTGCTGTCCTTGTTCCCAAACACTGTTCCCACAGTATTGTTTCTCTACCCTTTGAGGGCCATGCTGTTGAGCAACACTGCTCCCGGGACTCCCCGCCATGTTGCCACCATCTTCCAGCCACCATCATCCCTTTCATCCACTGAAGATGTGGGCACCTGCCTTATTGCCTTCTTTTACTCTCCCATCTCTGCTTTCGACCTGGTTGACCTCAGTATCTGCGTGGATGGCTCATCCAACACTGCAGCCCCACCTGTGTCTTTCTTTTCCTTCCCAGTTAAGTTCCTCCAAAGAGTTGCCTCTACTTAATGTCTCCATTATTCTTATTTCCCTCTCTCCCCTCAGCCATTCCAAGCAGGGTACTGGCCCTGCATGCCACCAAAACAGCTCTAGTTTAGGTCACCGGTGACTACCACGTCATCACATCCAAGAGACATTTGCCCAGCCTCATCTTACTTGCCCTCTCAGCAGTGACTGACACTGTTGACCATTTGCTCCTTCTGGAAACACCCTTCACTTGGCTTTAAAGACAAACTGTTTTCCTGGTTTCCCCGTATCCTCTGTAGGTCTACCCTTCTCATTCTCACTGTCAGGTCCTGATGTCCTTGTCCCCTTCTCTCTCTACAATCTCTTTCCAGGTGATCACATCCTCACCCACAGCTTCAGCTCTCTGTGGAGAATATGGACATTTCTATCTCCACCCTCAGCCTCTTCTCTGAATCCCTGGCCCATAGAACCAACTTTTGACTTGGTATTTCCATGTGGAAGTCTCCAAGGCAACTTGAACCGTCCCTAAGCCAAATCTCATCTCCCCAACATGCCTGGTCCTTTTGGTGTTCTCTAGGAGAGCAGCACCACTGTCCACCTAGGTGTACAAGCCAGAAACCCAAGAGTCATTCTTGGTATCTCCTTACCTTACATACCCTATCTGCAATTTATCACCAAGGAGTGTTTCTTTTCCCTTGTCAAAGTTTCTCAACTCCATCTACTGCTCTTCATCTCCAACTCAATGCCCTAGTTCAAGTCCACAGTACCATTGGCAAGGCCTATTGCTATAGCATGGACTCTCCTATATTTAATCTGAGTCTCTCCAGTCATCTTCACAGAGCTCCTATAGGCATCTTCATGAAATAGTCATCTACATCAGCCTCTGCTTAAAACTCATGATGACTTTCCATCTTTTTAGGACAATGACAAAATCATGAATGTGGCCTCAGGTTTCCTTTCCCCTTTCCCCTCATCTCATTCATTCTCTCCTTCTAGCCTTCTTTCCCTTCCTCATTCTCCCTTGTTCCCCGTTGCCCCAGGGCCCTTGCACAGCAGTTCCGTATGCCTGGAACATCCTCCATACCCTTGGCTTAGTTAACTTCTACTTCCACTTCACATATTAGTGCAGGCATTGGTTCCTGGGGGAAATCTCCCCTGACCTCCCAACAAAGGCAAATTTCCCTTTAATAAAGTTTCATAATATCATGTGTGTACTTCTTTATGGCACTAATAGCAATAGACAGTTATGAGACACTTCTCATGATTTGAGTAGTGGCTCTCTCCCACTCTCATTAAGGTTTCGTGGGGGGAAGGAGGCATATCTGATTTTGATCAACATTAAATCTCTAGCACATAATATAGAACAAGAACACCCAATTAAAAACAACAGCTTTAATCACTATTTTTTGTAGCTTTATTCTTTTACATAGCAGTTGTAACTATTTGCCACACATGTATTTATTTTTTTCTCATTTACTAGATTGAAAGTTCCACAAGGGCAGAGAATTCGTTACATATTTTATTCCCAGCACCTGACACCGTGCCTAGCATGGGGTAGTCACTCCACCAGTATTTTTGCATAAACACTCAGTGCTTAATAAATGTTTGTTGAAGGAAAAAACGTACTCTGCACAATAACAAAATAACCACCCTCCTCAGCAACAGTATGGTATTCAATTAGTCCATCTAGCTATTATGTACTTGCATGCCTATATTTCCCATAAATAAATCTACTACCTAAAATTATAACTCCCAAATTTACCAAAATAGCTACCTTATCCTAATTAAGATATTAATTGAAAATTTACTATATTCAGGAGTAATTTGTTTATGTGCTTGTCTACCATTAAAATAATTGCCTCCAGAAAAGGAACTTCAGATAACGATAAACATCCCATCCATAATTGCAGAGTAATATTTTAAGTAACTCTAGAGTTATTGCTTGTCTCCTCCAGGCTGTGTTCTCCTTTTCATATGCACTGCCAAATTGCCCTTCTAATGGGTTTTTAAAATATATTCACAGCCACTGGTGGAAATGGAAATGCTCATTTCCCCCCAACAAAGAATGGGTTTTCAAAGAACAGAAGTGGCCATAGTGAGGGGTGGATTGAAGAAACTAGAACACGAGGTGGCAAAGCCAGATATCTAGGAGCTGAAATCCTAGAGGAGGCCACTGATACCCGCTTTTATGTCTTGTGCCACAGTAGAGGAGGGAAAAGAGAGGCTCAGGATCAAGCTCCCACCTTCCCAGATTCTCCAAAACCTTACCTTACGGCTTCCTTTGGAGGTGGTCGAAGAAATCTTGGTCACTTGCGCCACCTTCTGTCCAGATTGGGGAATGGCTTGACGACGTCCACGCCTCCGGAGGATTTTTGTTGCAAGCAATTTCTACCCAGTTCCCTCCTTGTGCGTGACTTTCTTCTTTCCTCCAACAGCACACCTTCTGAGATATGGATGGAACGAAGGCAAGCTTGGGAGGTTGCCTTTGGAAAAACGGGCTCAGAGCTTCCACCCGTTGTTCTTATTTCTGGCGATGTTTTGGGTAATTGTTTTGATTCAGTCAGCTGTTAGGCTCTGAGCAGGCCCTGCGGTAACAAAGATGAATGAGACGGGATTTTTCTCCCCAAGGATGTCATAGTCTAGTGGGAGTGTCAGGCACGCAAACGAATAATTAAAATGCCAATGTCATGGTAGAGAGAACACGAACCGCAGGGAAACGTAGAGTGCCGCATGGCACCCGTGGAACCCGGAGGGCTTTCAGAGAGGAGATGTGATGTGCCTGCGCTCTGGGCGAAGCACGGGGGCTCGCCGGTGGGACAGATTACTATTTCGGGCAGACCAGATTGGCGGGGGCAGCTGGGTGGCGCAGCGGCTTAAGCCCATGACGCCTGGTTTCGGCTGGGGTCTGGAGACCGAGCCCCATGTCGCGCACTGAGCTCAGCATGGCGTCTGCTCGCGATTCTCTCCCTCTGCCCCTCTTGCTCCTACTCTCGTGCTCTCTTTCTAAAATAAATAAATCTTAAAAAAAAAAAAAAACCAACACAACCCAAAACCTGGCAAGTTGCAAAACTGGGGAGGCCAAATACCTGCAGCTCGTTCTGAGAGCAGCAAGAAGGTGATAACTGCTATTAGCAGTTTGTTATAGATCCTTTTAGGCTTTTTTTTTTTTTCGTCAGAGATAGAAAGAGTGCGCACAAGTGGGGGGAGCAGCAGCAGGCAGAGGGAGAAGCAGGCTCTCGCTGAGCAAGGAGCAGGATGCGGGACTCAATCCCAGAACCCCGGGATCATGACCTGAGCCAAAAGGCAGACCCTTAACCGACTGAGCCACCCAGGCGCGCCCCTTTCAGGCTTTTAGAGATGTCTTTTTATGTGCATATTTGTGGATGGCTATTTGTGTGTGTCTATGACTTCCTTTCATTTCTCTCAACGTTTTATTTTACACGTCTCTCCACGCTGGTGACTCCAGACCTACCTCATTCTTTTATCTTCTGCACAGTGTTCATTTGCGTTGATCTCTCCTAGCCCTCCTTAGTGGACATTTGAGGTGGTTCCCAGTTTTTCGGCTTGTATGTCTATCTTTACGGACATGTGTAGGGATTTCCTAGGAGGGCAGTTGCTGAGTCAGAGGGTAACTACACTTAAACTTTTATCTGGTATTACTTAATGGCCTTTTAAAATGTTTCTACCAATGTGTACTCCTTGTAACGCAGCTGAAGCAAGTCACATAAGCTAGCGAGTCCTGCAAATCTTTCCCTGTCTGGTTTAATCCATGTGCGTGTTTTACTCCCTGAAAGAAGGATCCAGACAATAATCCTAAAGGCGTGGAGTGATCTGCTTTTCACACGGTCTCGTAGTCACCACCTTCTAACGCTGTTGGTATTGTTCCGTTTTATAAATGAACCGAAGCTCAGAGGAGTTGGGGTCTTGCCCACAGTGCCCCAGGTAGTGAGGCCCAGAACTAGAACTCAGGCCTCCAGAATCCTAAACCTCTCTCTACTACTCTGTTGCTAGGCAACGCTTCTCCCTTTTGATTCTTGTGCCAATGCTACTTGTTGCCATGGTGCCGCTGGGACAAGGAGCAGCACATTGTCATTAAGCAGCGAGCTAGAATCTTAGCTCCTAGCAGAAAAGGGCCTTTATGCCCTATGTATGGGTGGCCAGAGAGGGGCGGCTGGATGGAGCTGGCTGGTTACCGTGTGAGCTACACGTGGGGCAGACGTTTGTCTTCACCTGTGTCCACCAGGAATGCCCGGGCAGGAGTGTTGTGTTGCCACGAGTCAGCATCCAAGTCCAGTGTGTGCCTTCTCTACTCAGTCTAGAAGGAATAGGGGTGTCCTTGGTAAACAGTGCCACGCTGGAGGCAGACCCGAGTTCAAATCCTGTCTCCACCACTTTCCTGTGAGGTACTTACATTGTCTGATTCTCAGTTTCCTCGTCTGGAGGGGACACTCGTGCCCACTTCATCGGCTTCTATATGTGGATTGAATGAGCTCGGGGACCACCAATCACTCAGCCAAATGTCCAACATTCACCACCGTTTATTAAGCACTCGGTACTTGTAGCTAATGTGAGTATTGTTATTTTTATCACCCACCCACCCCCGTCCTCTTTGGATGCTTTGCAGGAGTCAAAGAGGTTCCAAAACACCTCTAGTGTCCATCACTCAACACCGAGGTGAAGGAGTACGAAAGCTCGTCATGTTCTTGTCTTAAAGAACACTCATAAACAGGTTTTCAAAAGATTTGATGTAGTGAAGTTCTGTGCCTCAGAAACGCGTTATCTGCCCCAGGAATGAGTCATCTGTAGGAGGAGGAAAAGTGAAACTGTTTTTCAAAGACGACACAATGGAAATTGCACAATTCAAATTACTGCAAATTGCCTTTTCAGCTGAATCCAAGGAATTTTTTTCTTGAATTCATTCACTTGACTTTTTGAACGCCTATTATGTCAGGCTCCCTGAGAAGGATGGAAAGATGAATAGAACGCGGCCCTCACCCCAGGGAGCTCGGGGATTAGCAGGGGAGACAGGCATTTACAATCATTACAGCGATATGATAGCTGCCGGTGGTGGGGTCTGCGGCTGGTGCCGTGGGGACCCGGAGCAGGAAGCCTTTACAGGGCTGGGGGGCGGTGGGGGAGTATCAGGAAAGCCTTCAGAAGCTGGAAGCAGCAGAGCAGGCAGAGGAGGGGCAAAGGCACTCAGTGGAAGAACATGAAGGGGAAGCAGGAGAGACTGTGGCACGTTTGGACTGGGGCACAGGCTGCGTGCAGGGTGCGCTGGGGACAGAGGTGCAAGAGGCAAGTGTCTGCACCCCATGTCTCCGCCAGGGCCAGGCTTGGCCCTGCACCACGGAACTCACGCCTCCTGGAAGCTCTCCCTGCCCACTCCCCTTCTTGTAGTGCTCATGGCTCCAGGCCTGAGCCCCCTGTTCTAACCCCTACTGGTGTACCCCTCCCCCTCCCATAAGCCCCCCAGAACCTCATTCTGGTTCAGAACATGAATGTCACCCTGGGGCAGCCAGGAGGAGTTGTCTCCATGATGAATAGCGCTGATGGCCTTTCCGAAGCTGTGTCTGGGGCACATAGCTTAGCTTGGAGACCTTTGAGCAAAGAAAGGCCTCATGTTTTCAGGTAAGGCAGAGCAAACGCCATTGGTGGCCTGTCGCTGACCCAGGAAGAAAAGACATCAGCCATTCCACATGTAGCTTCCACGGGGTCCCAGCTGTCGCTGAGTTTGTGGGTGCCACTGTTGGCTCTTCTACCCTGGTCAGGAGGAGACTACTGAGTTGCCTGTCATCAGTTCTCCTGGGACATTGGATCAGCCAGCTACCCCTCCCCAGAGCTGTCCTCGCTGGCACAGGGCTCTTCCTTGGGATGATCCTGTCTTCTCTGTGGGTGTCGTTCCGGGAAGGATTCTGGACACATCCACGATGAACTGTCCCAGACAGACGAGAAGGACGAATGCTTGCATGTGGCTGCTGGTCTGGCTAGCCGTCTGGATGCCTCCCTGAATGAATCCACCCTGGCAGCCCCAGGCTGTGGACTACACGACTCACGGGGGCACCACGTCCATGGACTGGGGTGTGAATGTCACCTGCTGGAGTGATGTAATGCAGCCCCTCCACCCCAAGGTCTCGGGCCGGCCCCCTTCAGGGCTGGGGAGGTACATATGCGTGTGCATGTGGGCAGAGTGGGGAGAGGAGCAAAGAATACAGTGGCACCGCATACGCACCCCCCCCATAGTGCCTGCGTGCTCAGTGGGGGGCTTCAGGACATCAAGGACTGTGCTGAGCAGATTTCATGTTGTAACACCTGCATTTCCAGCCCACTAGGAATTGCTTCCAAATTCTGCTGAGTCTGGATGGACTCAAGGGCATGAAGTTTATCACAATTACCCTTGTATTTAACTTGGCTGAATGGAGGCTCGGTTCTTGTCTCCCTCCCGGAGTTCCTAGTCTAGAATAAGATGAGATGAACTGAGGAATTACCCTACCCTTCCCTCACTGTGCACAGAAATGGCATCTTACTGCTAGCAACCTATTCTTGTTTTCCTGAATGTATCAGTGGATAGTGTTAGTGAACCTTAAGCTCCCATTGTCTTATGCTTTGGAAAGCCCCCTGTTAGGCAAATGTATGGGGGGAAGTGAAAAGAAGCCCAAAAAGTCCTGTTGCACAAACTCGAAGGAGATCAGTGAAACTCCACGGTGGCCCTCTGCTGCCTGCTGTAGGATCGTGGGCGAATGGTGGAAGTGTCCGTTTTCTCAAACGGATCTAACAATAGTGCCTATCTTAAGGTTGTTTCCAAAATTAATGAGATAAAACACACGTAAAATACTCAGCACTTTACCTTGCATAAGTCAGCTCTCAGAAATATTAGCTATGATGATGGTATTGCTTTACTTTTATGGACAAAGCGTCTGAGCATTTCCAGGAAGGGAATCAAACATAAGCACAATCTGGGGCAGTGGCCATCACCACTGAGCACAATCTGGGCTATGCGCTGACTAACCAGATACACCCCCAGCCCATCCATCTCTGGTTTTTAGAAAGTGCAGATTCCAACGAATAACCACTTGTTCAAATAAAGCCAGGAGTGGAGTCATTGTGGTTGGCATTTCTCAACCGTCTGAGAGATAACGGGTCAGACCAAATCTTGCTTTTCCATTCAAGTCCTGAGCTCACTGAGGTCCGTGACCTCATGGTGACCGGCCAGCCAGGGTAGGTCCACAGAAGAACACTGGTCTTTGCATCCACTCTTGGCTTCATGGGAAGACCCAACAGCCGTGGAAATTCTGACCATAAGTTTAGCCCTGCACTAATAGGAGAGAAGGAATATGGGAGGCTAGACCCTATTTCCTGTCTGAGATCTAAGCAAAGGGCTTTTAGTTTAAGGTCCTGAAGGTCAGGAAAGCTTTCTTTGCACCGCTCATGGGCTGGAGGGGTTGCAGGTTGAGTTCTTCTTACTGCCAGGACAGTTAGGCTTGATTGTCTATTGGCAGCTGACCGCCGTTCCCCATTTTAGCTACTCTACCCTGTAGCGTGAGGGCTGGAAGCCTAGGTACTAGAATATTCCAGAATCCCTTGCCAGGGTTCTTTGTCAGATTCCACTCATCAGAGGGACTTGCGCAAGATTTGGAATGTGGAAAGTAGGTGGAGGCCGTTGTGTTGTTTCTCTGGCAGTCCCGAGCAGGCATGCGGCTCTAGCAGATGTGAGCCATTGCAGAGGTCCGGGCTTGCCTCTGGGGATCACTGACCCTGGGGCTGCAGCCAGCTGGAGCATTGCTGGTTTCCTCTGCCTGCTGTGATTTCCTGCTTCTGAGATCCAGAAGGAAGTCTCAGAGCCAGCCATGGCTTCCCCTGGCTTTTGTTCTTTTAGTCCCTTTTGACTGTTCTGCAAGCATCAAATTCTCTGGACAGAATCCCTTCCGCTTAAGATATCCAGAATGGTATTTCTGGTTCCCTGACCAGTAGCAAGTGGCTAGCTTGAAAAGTCTTATTGGCTGGACTGAGAACTTAGGACTTAAGTTTTTTGTGTTTCCTGCGTTATTGAGTGCTCGCTAGAGTAGTGCAGGCAAATGAATGATCCTTGAGCCTTATTTCTGCCCCAATGACCTAAAACCGTGCTTTATTTCCAAGAAGCAAAAACAGAAACAACGGGTCTCTCCACCCAAAGATAGACCTCAGGCTTTCTATCAGTTTGAAACATGTTTAAATCTGTAAATACCTACAAGGAAACTAATGCTTCATGAATTACTATGATTCGATAATCACTTCATCCAACCCATTACTAAGATCCTTTTGGGAAAAAGCTTAATTTAATTTTATGCATAAAAACCATTATGAATGCATTACCAGGTACAGAAATGAAAGAAAAAGCACACCCGTATTTGAAGCAACCTGACAAATCAAGTTGTTTTGATTTTCTTGTTCCTGCTTGTCTTATCCACAGGCATATGTAATTTTACGTATTACTATTATGCTAACTATTGTGAAAACACAATTTATGATCTGCATTTTGCACTTAACAGCGCGTTAATAAAATTTCCATCTTGTTATACAGACTTCCTAATTGTCATGTTTAATTACTTCATTACCTTTAGTTGAGTGAATTGATCATAATTTACTAACCTTTTCCCCCACGGCTGAATATTTAGGCAGGTTCTAATTATTTTGTTAGTATGCTTACCGCTTCAATGAACATCTTTTTGCTTCTGTTGATTAATCTTCTCAGGAAAAATTCCCATGAGTAGAATTTCTAGGCCAGGAAGCCTCATTTACACGTCTGGAACGGATTTCCACTCTCATCTCACCTCATTGCCCTAGATGTTATGCTCGATTAGTTACCTGAATGGGCCAGAAGGAAAATGGGAGGAGTTGGAGAGCCTGGAGTTCTAAAGGGACGTGGAGACTGGGAAGAGACTCCAGGATGGGGAAAGACACAGACGTCACCGCAGTCTCTGAATTAGAAGCAGCGACAAACAGCCCCAAACATTTTACATAATGAACACGGCTCTTCATCCTTAGTCTGCACCCTGCCAGGGCTGTTGGCACCCTCTTCGTGCAGCCAGCAGATGGCGCAAGAGAGTAAGTAGCACGTAGGGGGTGTTTGGGGGACCTGTGAGTGGTCTCCCTTTTGCTCACATTCGATTGTGCAAGTCACCAGGCCTCCCTTAACTGCAAGGCAGGCTGGGAAGTGTAGTTTCGGCGTATGCCCAGGAGGAAGAGGGGAGTGTGGATACCGGTGTGCACATGCAGTCTCTGCCAGAGCCTTTTTCAAAATTTAGCCGAACAAGCCTGAGAACAGGAAGGACCAGGCAGTGGAGAGAAGTGGAGCTCTGTCACTTGCAAACACTTTGCATGCAGGGTCATGTGCCTGTCCAGAGCCTGGCAGGGTGGTTTGGTTTTTTTTTTTTTTTTTTTTCCATGAATAAATTGATTTTATCCTCATTTAAAAAATTTTTATTTCATTAAGTCTTTTAATTCCAGTATAGTTAACATACCATGTTATATTAGTTTCAGGTATAAAACAATGATCCAACAGTTCTATACATTACTCTTTAACCCCCATCACCTGTTTCACCCATCCTCCCCACCCCCCCCCCCCTCTGGTGACCTTCAGTTTGTTCTCTACAGTTGAGAGTTTATTTCTTGGTTTTTCCCTCTCTCTTTTCGCCCCACGCTTATTTGTTTTGTTTCTTAAATTCCACATATGAATGAAATCATATGGTATTTATCTTTTTCTGACCGACTTATTTCACTCAGTGTAATACTCTCTAGCTCCATCCATGTTGTTGGAAATGGTAAGATTTCATTCTTTTTTATGGTTGAGTACTATTCCATTATTTAAATATACCACATCCTCTTTGTCCATTCAGCTATCGATGGACACTTAGGTTGCTTCCATATTTTGGCTATTATAAATAATGCTGCGATAAACATAAGGGTGCATATAATCCTTTCAAATTAGGGTTTTGTGGGTTTTTGGGTAAATACCCAGTACTGTGATTACTAGATCATAGGGTAGTTCTATTTTTAACTTTTAAAGGAAAATCCATACATACTGTTTCCACAGTGGCTGCACCAGTTTGCGTTCCCACCACGAGTGCACGAGGGTTCCCCTTTCTCCACATCTTCCCCAACACTTGTTGATTCTTATGTTTTTGATTTTAGCCATTCTGACTGGTGTGAGGTGGTATCTCCTTGTGGTTTTGATTTACATTTCCCTGATGAGGGATGTTGAGCATTTTTTCACGTGTCTGTTGGCTCTCTGTATGTCTTCTTTGGAGAAATGTCTGTTCATGTCTTCTGCCCATTTTTAAATCAGATTATTTGTTTTTTGGCTGGTGAGTTGTAGAAGCTTTTTTATATATTTGGGATACTAACCTGTTATCAGATATGTCATTTGCACATATCCTCTCCTGTTCAGGAGGCTGTCTTCTAGTTTTGTTGGTTGTTTCCTTCACTGTGCAGAAGACTTTTATTTCAATGAAGTCCCAATAGTTTATTTTTGCTTCTGTTTCCCTTGCCTCAGGACACACATATCTAGAAAAATGTTATTACAGCCCATGTGAGAGAAATTACTGCCTGTCCTCTCTTCTAGGACTTTTATGGTTTCAGGTCTCACATTTAGGTCTTTCATCCATTTTGAGTTTATTCTTGTGGATGGTGTGAGAAAGTGGTCAGTTTCGTTCTTCTGCATGTAGCTGTCCAGTTTTCCCAGCACAGGTGTTGAAGAGACTGTCTGTCCCCATTGTGTATTGTGCCTCTTGTGTTGACAGAAGCTGGCAGTTTTAAGCAATGGTTACATGATCACACAGTCCCTGTGATTTCCCCCCATAGTCAACACAGGAAGAGGAACAAAGGAGTCACTTTTTACTCTTTCCTGGACTTCAGGGGAAGCAGACACTAGTAAGATGACCTGCTAACCTCCTACTCCTTTTCCTTCCCTCCTACAGCCTGGTTCCTTCAGCTCTTGAACTTCATCAGCTCGTTCTGGCCCTACGTCTTTGGTCCCATTTTTCCAGTGTTCTCGTCTCAGACCTTCCTTCCTTATTTATTGGATGTTTATTATGTGCTGGTCATTGTGTTAAGAACTTCATACATGCAATGGGAAGAAAAATGCGTTGCTGTAGTTTGAGCTTGTCAACCTAGAAAGGTGGCAGAAACCCATTAAGGGGTAAACACTCTTTTTGTTAGGGACACACCTTAATGGATTTGTTTGGCTATAAATGCAGAAGCTTTGCACAGAAGAATCAAACAGGAAGAGCTTTAGCAGCAAAGAGAAACGGGGCGGGGGGGGGCTTGGGGGAGAGGATTGCTCTGTGAAAAGAAAAGAGTTTTAGGAGAATTTGGAGCTGTCTTCTGGTGGGTCCTCATGAAGTTACTGGAGATAAATGTTTCAGTCCTGGCTGTGCTTTAAAATTATCTGGGGGACTGTGACATTTAAGACTCAAAAAAATAAATTAAAAGACTTGAAATCCAGCATACTTAGAGAAAATTACAAAAATCATATACGTGTGCAGCCTGATGGATTTTCACAAAGTGAGCATATCTGTGTAATCATCACTCAGTTAAGAAAGGAAATATTACCAGTATCCAGAAGTCACCTTCCTGGTCCCTCCTGGAACAGCCCTACTCCTCCAAGGCACCCGCCACCCCGATCCCTAACAGCATAGTTTAGTTTGGGCTGCTTTTGCATTTTATAAAAATGGAATGGTGAAGTATGTCACTTTCTTGTTGGACTTCTCTTTTTCAGCATTGTTTTTGTGAGGTTCAGTCACGTTGATACAAGTAGCACTTTTATTCACGTCCAGCATGAATGTAGCAAGGATGCGTACTATAGATATTCCTCAATATTTTCGTCCACATCTGTGTTGTTGTTTCCAATGTGGGCTATTTTTCATATTGCTGTTTGAACACTTTTAAAAAATGCTTAAATTGTGGAAAAATAAATAGAACATAAAAATTGCCAGTGTAACCACTTTAAGCATATAATTCAGTGGTATTAATTATATTCACTGTCTACTGTCTACTTCCAGAACGTTCTTTCTTTATAACAACTTTATTGAGATTAATTAAAGTGTAAACTTCAGTGGTTTTTAGTATATTCACAGAGTTGTGAATCATCCCCACAATGAATTTTAGAACATTTTTATCACCCCCAAAAGCAGTCACTCTCCATTTCCGCCTATCGCCCCCTCCCCCCACCCACATATCTGCCCTAGGCAACCACTAACCTACTTTCCTTCTCTATAGATGTATAAACGTTCCTATTCTGGACATTTTGTAGAAATAGAATTCCATGTCGCTAGTTCCTTTGTGACTGGCTTCTTTCACTTGGCAGCACATGCTTGGGCTCATCCATGCTGCAGCATGCATCAGTACTTCCTTCCCTTTTATCACTGAATCACATTCCATTGTGCAGATATAAACACTGCATTTATTCATTCATCGGTTGATAGACCTTTTACAGATGTAGATGATAAGATCTTGAAAGTCAGTTTGTTCTGTAACAATAGATTTTTAAAAAATAATCCCTCCCCGCCCCACCCCATTCATACCTGTCCCCAGGGATCTGCAGAGAGAGAGCGTCCTTGGAAGAAGTAGGGTTGGGGCACTTTGGAGACGAGACTTGGAGCCAGGTAGGGAGCTGTGGCTTCTTCAGTGAACAACAGCCAAACCTCGGTCTGCGTCCGCATGAGGGAGTTGTGTGGAAGCCCAGCCAGCGTCTCTGCGGATTCCCCTTATCCTTCCCTATCGACATAAGCTTGTTCCATCAGCCATGCTGTGAAGCCACTGCAGATGTTCTCTGTGCGGACAAGCAAGGATCTTCCTGAAGGTCACCCAAGAGAAGTATGTCTGCCCATGACACACAACCTCGCTGGCCTCCATCCTAATGGCGGTCCATGCGAGCACCCCCTTTGCAATAGAGGACGGTTTTCTTAATAGGCTGAAGGGTGGTTGTAGCTTGGAAAAAACCCAAAACCCAGCACACATACTTGGGTGAGATGGGATGGGAGGGGACCACATTCCCATTATACAGATGAGAAAATGGACATTTAGTGTGGTTAAGGGATTCGATCAACATCACAAGGATAGAAAGCGATGGAGCCAGCATTTGGATCGGTTGCTTTGAGTACCAGCCCTCTGTCGTGAGGCCGTCCACCACACCACCTGACAAGTTAGTGCTACAGGGAGAGGAAGGACCCTGTACTCGAAAGTTTTCACATGGCCCAGTGCAGATCTACTTTAAGCCCGTCTCCACGCCGCTCTGTGCTCTTTGAGGCTGGCCTTTGTGGATTGAGTCAAAGGGCTCCTTTGCTTTCTGGTTTCCAGCTGGGTTTGGCCAATGCCAGAGGCCAGAGGGCAGGAAGGGAGCGAGGCTGGGTTACTCATTCCCCTGAGTCTCCTTCTGCAGGCGTGGATTGGCTGTGTCTCTGGGCTGACAGCCACAGCTCTGCTCCAAGGTCCCTTTCCTGCAGCATTCTTTCTGGATCTAGGACCTTCTCCCTTCCCTGTCCCTCCAGCCTACAGCGGCAGTGGTCCCTTCTCTTCCTACTCCAGGTGCTTCACCATGTTTGTGGTTTCCATTAACCTTCCTAAATAATCCCTTCCCTAAAGTCTCTTTATTTAACCTGTTGGGTGGAGGGTAACAGCTTTTTCCCGGACCTGAACAATCGAACCCGCTGCCTCCGTGCTCACCCGACTTGGCCAGGCCCCGGGATTGGGCCAGATGAAAACCAGAGGACGGAAAGAAAGGGAGGGACCAGAATTCCAACCAGGACGTAGAATTTGCTCTGCTGGGAGCAACGCTGTCAAAAAGCCTGGCCTCCAGCTGCACCCACCTTGTCCTTGCTCGGCACCCTCCTGCCCTCACACGGCTGCAGGCCCTGCCACCCCATGTTAGCTCTGGCCTAGAGCTGGGGAGTCCCTGCCATTCCCGCCCCGCAGATGTGGGAGGGGAACAGATGACACAGGAGGACCTAAGGTCTGGGGTTGGAACCTCGGGTGGGTTTTTCCAGAAACGTTTTGCATATACTTCAGTCACCACAGTGGGATATGCTAGATACATTCAATCAAGAATAACATTCAATAGAAAATGAATTCTGTGGGTGACTGGGACCTAACATTGTTTCTAGGGTGACATGCCAACCAAGTACCAAAGACAATCAAATGTCCTCATTTACCAGGTGAAGACGGAACACACGTAAGCGACACCCCTGTCATTTACAGGGACACAAAGCAGGATCCTCGAGGTTCCTAAATCACATGAAAGCTGCCCCGACCCTTCTCCCTCTCCCTCTCCCTCTCTCCCTTCTGAGGAGAACTCCCAGCTGCTCTTTGATAGCCATTCAGGGACCCCACTGGTTTCCAGTGGCGTGGGCCCATCAGTCAGGTGAAGAACTGTGCACGGCTGGCCTCGGTCAGACTTCGCTGGCTCTCCTCTGGCAATCGAGCAGTGGCTGGAAGTACATTGCCTGAGCATTGCCTGGTTCCTGTCTTCTGTGGTTCCACTGAGTTCCTCCAGCAACGCCAGCCCCCGGTATTTACACATTCACGCCCTGTGGAGCCAGACGTGCCTCGGACATGACCGCAGGCCTGGGATGCAATTCACTGGCTGCACTTGGACGCTGTGGCCTGCTCACCCAGCTGACCAGGGAGGGGTAGACAGGACTAGAAGGCACGTTTGCAAAGTCCCAAAGCAGCTTTGAGTTAGCAACTGAATGGCCGTCTTTAGTATACGCTGTGATCAATTTTGTGTTTGAATGTGTGTCTGAAATGGCTCTCTGAAATGATAACAGGTATCAATGAATATATGGAAATATCTGCTTAATAAATTGTCAGGTTATAAGCAAGTTGGAGGCACTGTGACGGAGAGGAAAAGCTGTTAATTTTCACATTAGACAACCAGGGTTACACTCTAGGAACTTTAACTGGTCAGCTGTGTGTCCGTGGCAAGGTCACTTAACCTCTCTGAGCAAATTCCTCAAATGTAAAGTAGAAATAACAACACTTTACTTACGTTATGAGGCTGTAGGAAGTATTGAATGGGCCAAGCACATAAAGCATCTACTCATTTCCTGGCATAGTTGAAGCTGTTTGTAAATAAATGGTAGATAATATCGTCAGGATGTCCTTTAAAACATGAAATGAATCTGTGGATATTGGCTACAATGACTATAGAGAACAGTAGAGGGCAGACTTTACAAAGTTATTCATGAAATGCGGTCTTTCAACTCCTCTTCCAAGAAGAAAGCCAGAATTCCAGAAATGACTTTCTTAATTGCTTTGGCTGAAAGATGCCTCTATTGCTACTTATAATTTCTTCACAGAAACTGGGGCTTTCTTGTTTTGCAAGGATCCCAAAGGAGAACATTGAGCAATATTTAACCAACAACTTTCATCACCAGGACATGTACGGCTGGTCTCCAGATTCCGGTGGAGCATTTTTGACGGGTTACTCTGACCACTTTTCTGCCTGTCATAGATTTAATGGTAAATCAAGGAAACAAAAGATGCCAAACTCTCTTGACCTCATTTCAAATTGCATCATGTCAAAATAGCGTGAAGTTTGTGACTAGAAGCATTATGGGATACAGAAAGCCAACTCGCTGCTGACTGGAGATCAGGTTACATTTAGCTCATAATTGGGATTGGGGTGGTCGTGAATTCCATTCCATGAGAAGAGGATAAATGGGCATTTAGTAAATATTTGTGGAAATCTGAAGAGGTTCTGAAGTGTGAATGTTTGCTCCTGTCTACACTGCTGGTCCCAGTCTCTGGGGGAAGGAACTAGCCTCACTCATCCTCCACAGCAGTAAGTGATATGGGGGCTTGACATAGTTAATAATTTGGAGATGAAAAAATGGCACCTTGAGTTGCTTAATACCAGTATTTCTTTGGTTACCAAAGATGAACATTTTTTTTCCCCTGCGGATTTGAACATTTTTGAATGCCAACCATGTGCTATGTGATATGCTAGGAAATGACAGGCTGATAGAATTGGGTCATGTATGTTTTCCAAGAATGATAGCAACGATTTACAAAGATCCCCTTGCAGAAGTTAAGAAAAAAACAAAAAACAAAAAAATCAGTACTCAAATACAAGACTGAGCCAAAGATATGGTCATTGACAAAAGATTGATCAAGATGTGATCAAATGTTTCTCCTTCTGTTCTATGATAAATAATGTTGTTATAAGGACAGAAAGGCCAAATTGTATTTGTATGTATGGTTCTCTCCCCCCAAGCCATGTAATCCAACCCTGCACACCCCACATCTCTCCCCCCACCCCCGCCACAGGTGCAGAGGACCACAGTTTTGCTGTGCTGAGCTGGGAGGAAGTAGACCTATGAACCTGAAGGTATGAGAAGCAGTTTCCCAAGCAGGTGGCTGGCATTGCCCCAAGGGCACAAATATCAGAGAACGGGGTTGTGAGAGAAGAAAACGAGAGAGTGGAGTTTTGGAAAGACAGAAAGAGGATTAGAGAGGATTTGAAGAGGGTTTTGATGTCTAAACCAGGGCTACACAGGCTGGTTGTGAGCTATTTGTTGTCTGTCTGGGCTACACTAATTGCAAAAATTGAGAGCAAGCATTTAGAAACTTGTATGGAAATTTGACATTGCTGCGATACCCAACGCCTTGTTGAGCCCAGAGCAGGGCAAGCCATGCGCTAGTCTCTCGCAGAAGGGCCACATTACAGCGTGCGATATTCCAAGGTTATTTTATCAACTGTAGCTCAAAAGTGTATAAAAATTGGAGAAAATGTAAGATTATAAAAATGAACTCTTAGTGTTTCTGCACTATTGGAAGTCATTTGGGCCAACTTTTAAAAGATGTGACTTGGGTAACCAGACTTGCGTATTCATTTGATATTTTGACAATTTTGGTCATCATGATACGCCCATGCAAGGAGATAATGCAGCAGATTTTTTTCAATGGTAGATAAGATCGAAGGGCATTAGGGGCGCCTGGGTGGCACAGCGGTTAAGCGTCTGCCTTTGGCTCAGGGCGTGATCCCGGCGATCTGGGATCGAGCCCCACATCAGGCTCCTCCGCTAGGAGCCTGCTTCTTCCTCTCCCACTCCCCCTGCTTGTGTTCCCTCTCTCGCTGGTTGTCTCTATCTCTGTCGAATAAATAAATAAAATCTTTAAAAAAAAAAAAGATCGAAGGGCATTAAAAACAGTTAGAAGCTTGGAAGATGAAGTTTCCACAGGTTTTTAGGGCATGTTCCATAATGGAATAACAACCATCCTCCGGGTGCTGATCCGTTACCACACACCTGTGAAGTTCTCACCGAACACTTGTCCAGTCGGAAAGTATGTTTTCAAATGATACTTCCTATCAAGTGAAGGCCTATGCAAAGGCATTTCATAGATTTATCATCCGCTTCTTTTATCAAAAGGTAATTGAAATTTAACCTCAACTCTAAGGGAAATTTTGTTGGAACTTGCAACTGCTGAAGGACCGAAGATGAATTTTGAAAATACATCTTTGCTTCTCTAATTTTACGTGGAATTAAAAACAAACACCACGTGTTCCCTGAAATTGCCTTACATCTCTTCTCCTACATTGTCAACAGACCTCTGGCAGAATGATTTTTCTATTATGAGTGCTAGTAAAACAAAAAACAGAAAGAGTTTAGGTATACATTATCCCCTTGAGAAATGTGTTGTCAATCTAACCTAGATTAATTAGATTAATGAAGAAGAAGCAAACTCATTTTTTACATTAAAAAGGCAAGTATTTACACGGTTATGTTGTTCATCTAAGGTAAGAGTAGAGAAGTTTAATATGAGTAAAAATATGGGTAATATTGCTATTTTGCTTATTTAGTTACAATTACAGAATGACTAAACTTCCAAGTGTAATAATGATTTTCTTTGTTAATCACTATGTGCACAATTTCAATGTTGCTTAATTCTTGTAGTTTTCCCTTATTTCCTGTGCTATTTTAGTTCTGATGATATTTATTGAAATTTAATTGAATTTAATTTGTATGAATCTATCGAAATTTAATTGAATTTGTTGAATCTAATAAAAAAATTGGACCTGTATTATATGTATTTTTAAATTTCATTTTTCTAATTGCTCATTTTTATTGCATTTTACTAAAGTTATCAGTCCATACCGTATTGGAGATTTTAAAACCCTGCTCCTTCAGTACAAATGGTTTGAGAAGCCCCCATGACACCACTCGTAAGGGTCCTTATGAGAAAGCTCAGTAGAGAGTTTCAGTGAGAGCCTACATTAGCGATCAAGGCTACTGGAAGGGGGCGCCTGGGTGGCACAGCAGTTAAGTGTCTGCCTTCGGCTCAGGGCGTGATCCCAGTGTTATGGGATCGAGCCCCACATCAGGCTCCTCCGCTATGAGCCTGCTTTTTCCTCTCCCACTCCCCCTGCTTGTGTTCCCTCTCTCACTGGCTGTCTCTATCTCTGTCAAATAAATAAATAAAATCTTTAAAAAAAAAAGGCTACTGGAAGGCAGTGACATTTTATTTCCATCTAAAGCAGAAGCAGCCAGGTTTAGTGGGATCACACTTATTGCTCTTCTTTTTTTTTTTTACATTTTTATTTATTTATTTATTTTTATTTTTTTATAATAATTTTTATTATGTTACGTTAGTAACCATACATAGTTAAAATGTCTATGCTACCCAGAGCAATCTACACTTTCAATGCCATCCCGATCAAAATACCGATGACATTTTTCAAAGAGCTGGAACAAACAGCCCTTAAATTTGTGTAGAACCAGAAAAGGCCCCAAATCACCAAGGAATTGTTGAAAAGGAAAAACAAAGGTGGGGGCATCACGTTGCCAGATTTCAAGCTGTACTACAAAGCTGTGATCACAAAGACAGCATGGTACTGGCACAAAAACAGACACATAGACCAATGGAACAGAATAGAGAACCCAGAAATGGACCCTCGGCTCTTTGGGCAACTAATCTTTGACAAAGCAGGTAAAAACACCCAGTGGAAAAAAGACAGCCTCTTCAATAAATGGTGCTGGGAAAATTGGACAGCTACATGCAAAAGAATGAAACTTGACCACTCTCTCACACCCTACACAAAGATAAACTCCAAATGGATGAAAGACCTCGATGTGAGACAGGAATCCATCAAAATCCTAGAGGAGAACATAGGCTGCAACCTCTTTGACATCGGCCACAGCAACCTTTTTCATGACACATCTCCAAAGGCAAGAGAAACAAAAGAAAAAATGAACTTGTGGGACTTCATCAAGATAAAAAATCTTCTGCACAGCCAAGGAAACAGTCAAAAAAAACTAAGAGGCAGCCCATGGAATGGGAGAAAATATTTGCAAATGACACTACAGATAAAAGACTGGTATCAAAGATCTACAAAGAACTTCTCAAACTCAATACATGAAAAACAAATAATCAATCAAAAAATGGGCAGAAGATATGAACAGACACTTTTCCAATGATGACATACAAATGGCTAACAGACACATGAAAAAATGTTCAAAATCATTAGCCATCAGGGAAATTCAAATCAATGCAAAATGGATGGCACTGGAGGAGATAATTATAAGTGAAATAAGTCAAGCAGAGAAAGACAATTATCATATGGTTTCTCTTATCTATGGAACATAAGAACTAGGAAGATCGGTAGGAGAAGAAAGGGATAAAGAAAGGGGGGTTAATCAGAAGGGGAAATGAAGCATAAGAGACTATGGACTCTGAGAAACAAACTGAGGGCTTCAGAGGGGGGCGGTGGGGGAATGGGATAGGCTGGTGATGGGTGGTGGGGAGGGCACGTATTGCATGGCGCACTGGGTGTTATACGCAACTAATGAATCATCAAACTTTACATCAAAAACGAGGGATGTACTGTATGGTGACTAACATAATATAATAAAAAAACATTAAAAAAAAGATGGTGGTCAGCAAATGTTCATAGCAGCATTGTCCACAATAGCTAAATTGTGGAAGGAGCCGAAATGCCCTTCAACAGATGAATGGATAAAGAAGATGTGGTTCATACATACAATGGAATATTACTCAGCCATTAGAAGGAACGATTACCTAACATTTGCAGCAACATGGGTGGGATTGGAGGAGATTATGCTAAGTGAAATAAGTCAAGCAGAGAAAAACAATTATCATACGGTTTCACTCATTTATAGAACATAAGAAATAGCAGGGAGATCAGTAGGAGAAGGAAGGGAAGAATGAAGGAGGGGTAAACAGAAGGGGGAGTGAACCACGAGAGACTATGGACTCTGGGAAACAAACTGAGGGCTTCAGAGGGGAGGGGGGTGGGGGATTGGGATAGACTGGTGATGGGTAGTAAGGAGGGCACATATTGCATGGGGCACTGGGTGTTATATGCAAACAATGAATCATGGAACACTACATCAAAAACTAAGGATGTACTGTATGGTGACTAACATAACATAATAAAAAAATAAAAAAAAACCCGACATTGAGATACCACCTTGTGCCAGTTAGAATGGCAAAAATTGACAAGGCAAGAAACAACAAATGTTGGAGAGGATGTGGAGAAAGTGGATCCCTCTTACACTGTTGGTGGAAATGCAAGTTGGTACAGCCACTTTGGAAAACAGTGTGGAGGTCTCTTAAAAAGTTAAAAATTGAGCTACCCTATGATCCAGCAATTGCACTACTGGGTATTTACCCCAAAGATACAAATGTAGTGAAGAGAAGGGCCATATGCACCCCAATGTTCATAGCAGCATTGTCCACAATAGCTAAATTGTGGAAGGAGCAGAGATGCCCTTCAACAGATGACTGGATTAAGAAGATGTGGTCCATATTGCTGTTCTAACCTCAGACTGCAGTTAGTATTAATTACTTCCTCAGAATATACCCAAGGGGTGGAAGGCTAATCCATAAATCAATTTCAAAATCGGAAATAACAGGTGCTACAAAATTCATTTAAAATATTAAAAGCAAGAGACACAGCTCTGAGCCCAAGAAGAATATGGTCCTGAAGGAGAGAAAGATCTGAAGTCGGCGTTAGCTCTGGGTCTCACATGATCTGTAACCAGTGAGGACAAACAAGCATCTCCCTTGATGTTGCTTATTCTACGGGCCACCATCCCAATTCCGTTTCTGACGCAACAGCCAAATGTCTCCACAATTTTCCACAATGATCTCCCATGCTTACTGCCTGCCTTCCTGGCTCCCTTCAGGTCTCCACTGGCTGCCAGCCTCTCCCCTCCAAGCACCCTCCAGCACCCCCACCCCCAGCACCCAAGTCTTCCTCACAGAGCAGTGCTGATGCCCTCTCTTGCCTTCCCTGACCCTCCTTTGGTTCTCCTCCCACTTCTTCTCCTTCCTTCATCCTTAATCTCCTTTGCCCTCTGCCTCTTTTCTCTCTACCTTCCCGGAAGGTATTTTCTCTCCCCTCCTCTTATCCATCCCCGTCGGGGAGCTCATTCAAATTCACAGGTCCCAGTGCCCACCCCTCACATTATGTAAGTCCCATAGTGGCAGACACAAGGTTTCCAAAATTTCTAATTTTTATTTCACAGCTCAAATTTTGATAACGATTTTTTAAAAGTTAGCTGGTTTTCTTGAATTGATAGGCTTACTACATTTATGAATTTTCAAGAAATTATCCGCCAAGTACCTAGCTCTGAATGATGGTAGTTTTACCAATCTGTCAAGTGGTTTTCTTTTTTTTTTATTATTTTTTTTTATTTTTTTTTTAAAGATTTTATTTATTTATTTGACAGAGAGAGAGACAGCCAGCGAGAGAGGGAACACAAGCAGGGGGAGTGGGAGAGGAAGAAGCAGGCTCATAGTGGAGGAGCCTGACGTGGGGCTCGATCCCGTAACGCCGGGATCACGCCCTGAGCCAAAGGCAGACGCTTAACCGCTGTGCCACCCCAGGCGCCCCGGTCAAGTGGTTTTCCATGAACAAGCAGCTAGTGTAGCTCTTATGTCAAGTCGAGCCACCGTATGTGTCCTTTTCCTCGGCACGCAGTGTCATATGCCTTCTTTAGCGGTGTCATGGCTGAAAAGAAATAGCTTTCTTTTTACATTTAGCCTCAACTATTCCTAGTTTTTGGGCCTTAAACTGTGGTGACTTTATTTTCTGAATCTCAAATCAGAACACATGGTTTGAGAAAGGATTTTTATGCCAATTTGAGGCACAAGAGGCAGGCCAAAAGGTAGGTGTTTCTATGGCTTTGATAGTTAGTGTGATTGACCACGCATTTGAAATTGAAACTCTTAAAAATCCCTGACATAAGCCACCAATGACTGTGCCAAGTGCCTCCAGGAAGGTAATGTCAAATGATGGGACCATGTTGGTGTCCCACTTGAAAATGGTGATGCAACTCCTTGAAAGTCAGATCTAGCATCGTCTAATTTAAGCTGGCATTCCCTGATGGGGCTGCTTAGAACTGCCTCATCAACTTTGTCAACAGGCACAGAAATACCCAGTCAAAGAGCAGTCTGGTAAAGACCACATCTGTCCTACCCCTTTGCATACACAGGTGATGAACATTTATACTAGAAATGCTGGAGAGACTACTTATCTGCCTATTTTGTTGGTGGATCTGATATGATCATGTGATCACAGGTACCATCTGTTGGGGAGAAAAGACTCATAATTAATCCATGAGTGGTGGACAGGTGAAAAAATGGGGACATTGTTGAGGGAGGGAACTGATTACAGTCGTTATGCCTCACCCATCTGGCTGTATTAAAACACATGCACACCCCAACATATGGTTACTAGCTTGAGAGAAGGGAGAGGATTACAAGATACAAATGATAAATGGACTCCACAGCTTCCCTTTGTGGCCGGTATGGGAGGAGTCTAATTTTTAAATTTTCTTAAAAATGTTCATGGTGAAAAGGGTCTTTTACCTTTAGTTCCAATTTTGTCATTGAGACATTTGAGGCTGTAGCCAAACACACCACTGCTTTATTCCCTCAAACAGGAATCATAAAGGGCTACCCATTAGCCCTTTTTCTTTTTTTTTTTTCCTTAAAAATTTTAAGTAATCTCTACACCCACTGTGGGGCTTGAACTTATAACCCTGGGATCAAGAGTCACATGCACTACCGACTGAACCAGTAGGGCACCCCTGTCTTTTTTCAATATATGTATATTAATTGATGTTTGATGATGGTTTGGAGATTTATGGAAGAAATATCATATATTTGCATGAGCTATTATTACTCTATTATTATTTCTATTGTGCTACTTATTTGGTAGAGGGCAATATTCTAATGTCAAGTGACATTTAGTGGGCTACTATGTGTTAGTCATTTTAAGAGCACTGCATGTGCTAACTCATTGAAGTCTTGCAAAATCCTACAAAATAGGAACAGAGGAAAAAAATAAAGCAGAGAGTGATGAAGGGACCCATCCAAGGGCATACCACTAATAAATGGTATTGCTGAGCCAGCCTAACTGTCTGATTCCAAAGCTTGTGTTCTTTCCCATTTTGCGTTACCGTAGGTAAAATGGGAAGAACGTAAGATAAGAGAAGACCCATGTCTACAGCCAGCTCCATGGTGAACTAATGTGTGAGTCTGGACAAGGCATACAATCCTTTGGTTGTGAAGTTTTCTTATTTTTAAAATAGGAACGATAATACCTGCCCTGCTTAACTCATGTGGTTGGTGAGGATAAAAAGACTATGGCCTCCTTGAGAGAAGGAATTGAAGGATTTATAACTGTAATATGAGCCCAACCACAGTATTTAATAGAGAATATTTTTAACGATTACACGCATACATCAATGAATGAATGAGATTTATATGCGATTGTAAGAAACAAAACAGAAAGATCCCATGTGCCTTTACCTGGTTTCCCTCAATGGTAACATCTTACAAAAACTCTAGTGTGATATCACAAGCAGGATATTAAGATTGATACAGTCAAGATACAGAACATTCCATTCCTACAAGGATCCCTCATGTTGCCCTTTTAAGCCACATGCACTTCTCTTCTGCTCCCACACCTCCTTGGCAACTACGAATCTGTTCTCTATTTCTGCAATTATGTCACATCAAGAATTTTATGTAAATGAAATCCTACAATATGTAGACTTTTGAGATTGCCTTTTTCACTCAGCATAATTCTCTGGAATACCTGTCGTGATTTTAATCTGAATTTCCTAATGGCTAATAATGTTGAATATCTTTTCATGTATTTACTTTCCATCTGACTCTCATCCTTAGTGAAATCTCCCTTCATGTCTTTTGCACATTTTCTAAGTGGATTTTTTTTTTAACTCTTGAGTTTTGAGAGTTCTTTATATATTTTAGACTAGCCCCTTGTCAGAGATGCGATTTGCGAATATTTCCTCCTAGTCTGTAACTTGCCTTTTCATCCTCTTCAGAGGGGGCTTTTCTAGCATAGAAGTTCTTAATTTAAATGAAATTAGATTTTTTAAGATAAGAAATTCGTGTTGTTTTAAGCCACTCAATTTGTAGTGGTTTGTCACAGCAGCAAAAGAAAACGAATACAACCTTTTCCCATCTTTTTACTTTCAACCTGTTGATATCATTCTTTGGAGTGAGTTACTTTTAGAAGCATATAGTTGAGCCATGTTTTTTAACCTACTCTGCTAATCTTTATCTTTTAATTGTTGTATTTAGACTATATTTAATGTTACTATTAATATGTTAGGGCTTAAGTCTGCCTTTTTATTTTTTATTTTTTGTTCTGTTTTTCTATTTTTTGTTTTCTTTTCCTTTCTTCCTGTGGATTGCTTTGACATTTCTTTAAATTCCATTTTATCTATACTATTTTTGGGTGCACCTGTTCAATAGTTTTTTTGGTGGTCAGTCTAGGTATAACATTATATATATAACCAATGGGGGAGTCTATTGTGTCATTATTTTGCCAGTTTAAGTGAAATGTAGAAACCTTACTTCCTTTTACCTTCCTTTACCTTTTCCTATTTCTAATATCATTGCTTTAAATATTTCCTCCAGTATATTTAGAACTGTATCAGACAGTGTTATGATTTTGCTTTGACCATCAAAGATAATTTGGCAAACTAAAGAAGAAATTCAAAGTGTATTGTATTTACCTATATTTTGCTTACATATTTACCCAAAATACAGAGAAAAATCATATTCTTTCTTCCTTCTTGATGTTCTAAGTTTCCTTCTATTATTATTTCCTTTCTGTTTAGAGAATTTCCTTTAGCCATTCTTTGGGGTAAGTATGATGGTGACACATTTGTTAGTTTTCCTTCAACTGAGAATGTGTTGATTTTCCCTTCATTTCTAAAGGGGTATTTTTGCTGGGTATAGTATTATGGATTGACAGTTCTTTCCTGTCAGCACTTGAAAAATACTGTGCTTTTATTTTAGCCTTCATAGTTTCTGATGAGAAAGCCACTGTAATTTGAATTCTTTTTCTCTTATTCATAAGATTTTGTTTTTTCTCCCCCTGTTTTCAAAAGTTTTTCTTTGTCTTTACCTTTTAGCAGTTTGACTGTTATGTGTCTTGTTTTCTGTTTGTTTGGTTTTTCCCCCCAGAAGTTTATCCCAATGGGGTTCACTAAGCTCCTAGCATCTATGGGTTCATGTCTATTGCCAAATTTTGGGTGTTTTCAGCCATTATTTCTTGAAGTCACTTTCAGTCCTACCCTCCTCTCTTTTTATCCAGTAACATAAATGTTAGATTTTTTAAAAAATGCCACAGACCCCTATGAGTATGCTAGAAAGGACATTGAATAATTGCTTTTGTCATTTCAAAGTCTTTCACAGATGTTCCTGACAGTTTATTCCTTTTTTTTCTAGTCCCCCTCTCTGGCAGCCCTGTGCTAGGTGCTGAGCTGCAAAGATGCATAGGGCACACTCTCTGCATGCAGAAAGGGTATAGTCCCCTGGGAGAGTCAGACACAGGAACAAAATATCCTCATTATATATATGCTAAATAGAGGTATTCATTTAAATCAGGGATGGGCAAAATTTTTCTGTAAAGGGACAGGTAGTATTTAAGGTTTTGTAAGCCAACTGGTCTCCGTGAGGACTATTCATTTCTGGCATTGCCATGTGAAAGCAGCCAGACAATAGATAAGGGAATGTGTGTGTCTGTGTTCTGATAAAACTATATTGAAAAAAAACAGGCAGTGAGCCTTTTTAGTCTACTGATTGAAGCTTGCTGATCCCTGATCTAGCCTTTATTTTATTCCCTTTCTGTCTTTCTCTGTAAAAGAAGGCGGTTATAATAATTAAATTAGTATTTGTAAAGTGCTCAGAACAAGGTCCAGCAAATATTAAATTAAGGTTTATATGATGTTGGTCTTTAGCTCTTGTTTTCCGTCCAGCCCTCTACTCCATTCACATGGCACATCTGAGGGTTAGGGGTAGGTCATGATGAGTATATGCTCAAAGACTGAAAGAGGAACCATTATCAATGTATGTACTCATTACTTAGCTGGTCGCTTCAACAGTAACCAAAATAAAGATCTTACCAAGGTCATTGCCACCTGGGGTGTCCATGATTCTGTGAGCATCCCTCTGCTTTCATCTTTCCCAGAGAGGAGTGAGGTAGGGGAAAGAGAATTTGTCCTGGAATTAGAAGATCCTCCACCCATCGAGCTTCACCTCATTGACCTATATATTCTTGTGTTTAAAATGAGAATGATGATCCACCCTTCACGGGATGATTGTAGGAATTAAATAAGATGATGTGTATGGATAGTACTTTGCAAACCATAAAGTACTTTGCAACTGCTGGTTAATTATTGGCATTATTAGGCTGTCCAGACTCTCGTTCATTCATGAGTTCCTTTCCCACAAAGTTTTCAGCCTCTGCGGTGTGAAGGGTGGTACTTACAGAGACACTAAAGATCTGATACCAAAGGAGAAAAGAGAATTGTTACTTAACAAGCCTTTGTTGCATTAAATAGGTACCTCTATGGCTTTCCAAACTTTACATGCTTCAGTGTAGTCAAAGGGGAAACAATTTACCTTTTTCTTGTCCTGGTGTGTTATATAATTGCCTGCTAAGTGATAGCAATTGAAAGAAGGCTGAGTTTGCAATGAGACTAAAAGATGGCCACTTTGGCAATGCAGCTGATTCTTACAGGCTGGGACCTAAAACAGGAATCCAATTCAGTTCAGTTCAATTCAACTCAAAATTCAATTCAACCCAACCCAACCCAACCCAACCCAATCCAATCCAATCCAATCCAGTTCAATTTGATTTAATAAACTGAGCTTTGCTATTTGCCAGACTTTGTGCCAGGCGCAAGGGATACAAAAATGAATATGACACCAGCGCTGCCCTCCTGGAACTAATAAACTCCAAGTTATAGTGTGGGAGGAGCGAGGCTAGAGGAAACCTTAGAGTGGGAAAAAAGATGAGGTTTCTTCTTCATGGGGCTTGCTGTCACTTCAGGAACAAGACAGCAGGAGAGGTTTGCAAGGGTGTTGAGAAATAAGACTGTTTTGCTGTTTTTCAGAGTTGCATTCCTAGGGGTTGATGACTACCAGCAGGCACTCTGACATCAGCAGGCACCTAGAGAGGTTTCTTCCCCCAATATGTCTCCACCTGTCTAATGACTATTTTTGTTTCTTCAAATTGAGATGTTGGCCCAATTTTAAAAACATTTTTAACAGCTTCATAAATGGGAGCTTTATGAGTTTAGTTTTGCTGACCATTTCCTTGTTTGAAAAGTAGAAGGAAGCAAGGTTTACTGGTCCAAGATTTACTTCTGTCAAGAAAAGTTGTCAAAATGCTTTAAAATGGGGGGAAAACTTACTGATCGTTCCATCTAGTGCATATTTTGAGCATATCGACTTTTCCTTACATTTAAGCCAATTTACAAATCTTTAGGTCATAGAAAAGTAAATGCAAATGATTCTTTTTTTATTTTAAAGATTTTATTTATTTATTTGACACAGATAGAAACAGCCAGTGAGAGAGGGAACACAAGCAGGGGGAGTGGGAGAGGAAGAAGCAGGCTCATAGCGGAGGAGCCTGATGCGGGGCTTGATCCCATAATGCCAGGATCACACCCTGAGCCAAAGGCAGACGCTTAACGACTGAGCCACCCAGGTGCCCCAGTGCAAATGATTCTTATCTCTAAAATGCTACTGAATTGTGTGGCTAGAGTAGTAATATTCCTTATTGCCTACACACATGTGATTCTTGAATTCTCCTTTGAGCCACTTGCTACATCTCACCCTTAATAATTAGTGAGTTAAATGAAACCTTTAATATGTGTTCATCATATATTTGTATATATGATTTTATCTTTTTTAAAAAAATTACCTTTTAACACTTTTATCTGGGAAAGAACTGGCTGGTGATATTGGAGGGATAGGAATGGAAGGAAATTGAGGTGTGTTAAGTGCCTATTAGATACCAAACCTTTATGTGCATTATTTTCTTGAATCCACACAATTTGTGTACCACTTTTTTTTTTTTTTAAAACCAAGGTCTCATATTTGTTATGTTAACAAGACTTATGTTGGTGTGATGATAGGCCATGTTATGGGGTGAATTCTGTTCCCTCAAAATTCA
Organism: Ursus americanus; assembly: GCF_024610735.1. Lineage (NCBI taxonomy): Eukaryota > Metazoa > Chordata > Mammalia > Carnivora > Ursidae > Ursus > Ursus americanus. The sequence goes on along the minus strand of NC_142150.1, from coordinate 3,195,844 downwards.
TATGTTGAAGTTCTAACCACCTATATCTCACAGTGGGACCTTATTTGGAGATGGAGTCTTAGAGAGGGAATCCAGCCAAAACGAGGTCCTGAGGGTGGGCCCTAATCCAGTATGACCAGTGTCCTTATAAAAAGAGGCTATTTGGAGACATGCACACAGAGAGAACCCCATGTGAAGATGAGGCAGGGACGTCGGGGAAGCCTCTACAGGCCAAGGAACCCCATAAATTGCCAGCTAACACTAGGAGTTGGGAGAGAGGCCTGGGACACATTCTCCCTCACAGCCCTCCGAGGGCGCACCCTGCCAACACCTTGACCTTGGACTTTCGGACTTCAGAACTGAGACGATACATTTCTGTTGTTTTTAGCCGCCCAGTTCATGGTACTTTGTTACCACAGTAAAACCACAGCGAACCAATACAGGCTACTTACAACTTCTTTCTTTCTATTTTAAAGAATCAGTTATATTTAATTAGAGATGCAAGGGACCACCCCGGGCAGTGAGGCCCAGTCCCCGCTGTCAGCTTACAAGCTCACAGTGAGATCTCGGTGGTCACCAGTCTGATCATCTGACAGACACTCGACCTCAGCCGTGGGGGTTTGCAGGCAGGGGATTGGCGCGTGTGCCGCTTAGATGAGGGGCCAAAGAGCGGGGCTGTATCACCTTCTCATCAGATTCAGGTGACAAGAACACAGCCCCATCTCCTGGTTATCACCAGCCGTCACGGAACACATTATCTTCTGCCTTTCTGAAGTTCACTGGCATTTGCTTGCTCAAAATGAATTCGTGTTACTCTTTCCTCCTGGAACGCCCCAAAAGAAACAATACCTTTGGGAGGAGTTGTTTTCTTCTAACTGTTCCAGGGAAACAATGGAGTTTTAAGCAGCAGAGTGCCCTGAGCTGGTTGATGTTTCTAAAGGGCCAGTCTGGTGGGGGCAGGGGGTGTGGGAGGAGAGAGTGGAAGTGGGGACATCACTCTGGAGGCTGTCACAGTAGACTAAGAGAAAAAGGATGCTGGCCTAGCTCCTGAAGCAGCAGTAGAAACAGTAAGAAATTATCAGGGTTGGTATATTTGAAGGGAGAATGGGTAGGACTTGCTGGAGAGTTGGAAGTGGCAGATAAGGGAAAATAAAATCAAGGATGGTTCCATGTTGTTTTTCTTTCCCTGATAAACTGGATGGGTAGCCAATTAACCAGAAAGGGGGTGGGCTTTAGAGAGGGCTTGTTCTTACGCCTCCCATGCTGGTAAGTGACCGATTTGTGCCCTGGTCTTTGGGAAAGCAGATTTCAAGCCATTCATAGAAGACTAAGTGCTCTTTTTTTCCTTCAGATAAACAATGTTAATTATATGCTGGTTGTGACCAGTGTGGTGCAGGCTGCCAAGGGAGCTGCCAATCTCCTAGACGTGAATGGCAGGATGGGGGCCTAAAGATGTGGATTCTGAGAAGGGAGAGCCTTTCAGCGAGCCTGTCTGGAAGAAGTATTACAGATCCAGAAGGACTGGCAGGTTGATAGGAAGATTTTCAGCCAGTGAAAGCCTCTGGAACAAAGATGGCTACCTCTGGTCAGGGAGCTCCAGGCTTAGAATACCAGGTGCTGGGATCACATCCTGGTTCCCTTTGCTCTCAGGAAGCCAGTTCCCATCTAGATCTCTTGCTGACACCCTGCTCCACTCTCCATTTGGGACTACAAGCTTCACCCTTCCATCCCCAGGGCCTACCCAGTGCTTTACATAAGGAGGCATTCAGTACACTTTGTCAAATAAATGAAGCATAGATGCTGAGGAAGTAATTATTTCTTTTTCTCATCAGGCTAAAAAGTTAGCAAATCAGTGGATACCGTAGAGATGGTCTACCTTGATTTCAACAACGCATTTGAGAGAACTCTCCTTATATTCTGAGGTTATTCTGGAAAGATCTGGAAACAAATATGGGTTGGATGATATGCTAATCTACTTAGAAGAGTTAATTACTGTTGACTTATACAAAAGGGAGACTGATATCTGAATTACTATCACACATGGGAGGCTATCAAGTAACCTCCATATACCTTGGAGTTAACCTCTGTCCTGCCCAACATTTTTAGAAATGACTTGGATAGATATGTCAAAAATTAAGACTCAATAAATTTGCAGCTATCTTAAAATTGAGAAGCCAGGTAAATGCCATGGAGATAAGTGTCAAGATTCGATAAGTATCTCAATGGATTTTGATTCTGTATGACAACTGGTAAGATTATACATAATAAGAATAAAACTCTTTTTGATGTAGTGAACAGATGAATTCCACACGAAGGGAATGAAGGACTCTAGCAGATTTTCGGCAGTTCACATAGGAAGAGCAGTTCCTTCTGGAAGCAGTTCCTGCTTCAGAGAATGACAGCACGGATGTTCAAATGACCCATTCTTTGCAGAAGCATCTCAAGACTCAACCCATGAAAGTTCTCTTGCTCTGGCAACATTCACGATGCCCACAGCTGGCGGTTTGTCAGCCACAGGGCGTGGTGAGCCACAACTGATCCAAAAACCCAGGTATAATTCCTTGGCACTTTGGTCCAGAGCCCTGGTATCCAGACACACCTTCTCTGTGCGGCTCACTCCCTGCCTTGATTGACCTTTAAGAGAGGCTCTCAGAGGCAGACCACCTTCTGCAGGAGTAGCTGAAGCTCTTCGCTTTCAATCAGCTCTTTCCCTTCCCCACACAGATCAAAACCCAGCTCCCTCCAGGAGCAGAGGAAACGTCATCTCAAGTGACAGCCCCGCGAAAAGTTTCCATGTTAGTCACTTTGCGTTTATAAAAGCAAACAGACCTGGCCTCTGGGACAAGGAAAATTGGAAGACCGGCTGCTCCTCTCTCCTGAGATGAATGGCTTTGAGGTGTTGCGACAGACCCAAACCCCTTCTGGGAAAGGGTGCACTGTTTACCTTCGGAGCCCGCCAGCCAGCGCGGTGGTGAGCGCTCGAGGAGGGCTCCACGCCCTTCCCTGCCACCTCCCTCCACCGGGCGTCAGGTTCCAGCCTGCAGAGCCAGAGTGGGCCCCGCTGGGCAGAAAGAAACGCTGCTTTTCATGGGGTCAGCGTGGGCTTCTGGCCAGCGGTGTAGCACTGTAGGGCCTTTGAGTCCTGCTTCTGTCGCCTCTGCGGCTGAGCCAGATGGCAGCGCCCGGGAAGGCCTGCCCTCCGGTGTATGGACGCTCTTGTGAGTCAAGGCCAAAGAGGCTCCCGCTCAGGAGTTTCTGGTGAAAGGCGCTTTTCAGGCCTGGGGCATTCGCATTCTGAGCTCGGCTCCAGTCTGACAGGAAGGGCCTCCTTCTGCAGTTGGAGCAAATGTCACTGGAAACCAAATCTATGGGAGGCTGGGCTGGAGATGAGGGTCGAGAAGAGAAGAAAGTCACTGTTGTGTGTATTCTCTGCCCCCCTCACAAGTGGCTGACTCATCGATAGGACACTTTCCTGGATTTCCCTCTTTTCACTCACAAAGATTTGCATAACTCTGAACAAAAAAGAAAAAAGTAAGGAAGCAAAAAAAAAAAAAGAAAATAAAAGAAAACAGTACTTTGGTCCATTGTCCTCTTTGGGAAGTTAGCTCTAGTTACACATACTAGAAAGCTCTGTCTATCCTGTGCCCACTTAATGGGCAGAAAGTGAACCAGACTCTCTCTCTGTGTGAATAAATTCCACTGGGCCAATAGCCAGTTTTGTTTTGTTGTTTTGGTAAAAAGAAAAGAAAGTGCCTAACATATCAACCTGAATGAATTATGAATGCCTCTATATTCCTGACTACAGATCTCAGAACCAGATAGGCTTGGAAATTCCACTCAGGAGAATTGGCAGCTCCGTGACTTTGGCAAATTCCCATAATCTCTTGGAGGATCAGGTGAGAATTCCTCACCTGAACATTGGACTAACAAGACAGGTTCCTAGCCGTTGGTGAAGATTGGATGAGATGGCATGTGTGAAATAGCCTAGCTCAGCAAGGGACGCGTGGAGGTGAGTCTGGAGAGGGACGCCGGGACGGAGTCTGGCAGACTTGGAAGCTGTAGGAAGTATCTTGTCTTTATCCTGAAAACAATGGGAAATCAAAGAAGGTTTTAAACAAAGTGGAGACCCAGGGCTGCGGCCTGGAGAAAGCAGTGTCAGGTGGGCAAGGTCAAGATCAGAGGCAAGGACAGCAGCTGGATGTTGCAAGCAGTTCAAATGACTCCAGACAGCTTCTGGGCTTTGACCCTCTGTGATTTCCTGGCTTTTGACACTGAATTTGTCTCAAATTCCGGGAAAGTATTTTGACCTTCAGTGTCCTAAAATTGGACCCATCATTGTTAAGTTTACTCTTCGGATCAAATTCCAGCTTTGGTTTTATTTTGTTAAATCAATATTTATTGAGTGCCCCTCATGTGCTAAGAACTCTGCAGCCTGAGTGTAGAGTTTCATAGAGTACAGAGACGGCAAGGAGGTAGTTGAAACCTGTGTTGGAAGGATTCTAGGGCCTCGCAGTCCAGGGAGCCAGGACTACTGAGCATGTCTGCTCTAGGCGAGGGCAGTGTTGGCCACACATTTATTCCATGTTTGCCATCTCTGGTCCGATGGCCCAGCCCCTATATTCCATCCTGACTCGATCCTGCCCCTGCTCGAACTCTAGCACCTTCGGACAGCTCCCACTAGTCTGGGCATAGAAGCAGACTCCTGTAGTTGTTTCCTGCCCAGAAATGATTGGAAAAGAGGTTTTCTTTAATCACTGGGACTGCTCTGCTCGAGCAGCATGTTAGCTGACAAGGGGCCTCTCTATGGAAAAAGCATGTCTGATAATGGATGCAAAGGAAGGCAGAGTTGAACAGGAGTCCTAGTTTGCAGCCCTGCATCTCGCAATGCTGGAAGCTCTTGTCCAGGGGGCAGGCATGGATGTGTGCCCACGAGCGGGGTGAACGACTGCATCCTGGAGGGACCTGAAGCTCCACCCAGCCGTCACCACTCACACAGAGTACAGCCATGGCTGGAGCAAGGTAGGTGAGTTAACAACTGACAACTAACGTGGGCTTACCAACCGGTGAGTGTTTCTTGGCAGATTTTCAGAAAAGGCTGGGAAAGGGAACCCAAAGGCTTACCTTGCTCTCATGCCAGATGGGTGCTTAACTTAGTGCTTTTGGGGATCTGAAAGAGAAGGGTGATGTAAAACTCTGGTCTGGGGCAGCTACAAGTGGGTGTGCCTTCCCATGCTCTTTCTTTCCCATCCATAGGGCTGGAAGCAAAGGGCTTCGGGAAGGCCAAGTTACAAGACAGAAGGCTTCTGGCTTTCTGAGTCATCTTTTGGAGGGGAGCTCCTTAGGAGTCATCCAACCCACATCAAATTGTAGGAGAAACAGATTTTGTATGCCATACCACTGAATGTTCGAGGTTTATTTGCTATGTTAGCTTATCCTATATCGATCAACACATTTACAAAGAACATGGCGAAATGGCTAAACTTCCATTGCCCTAGGGTTTAGAGAGGATTATCTATATATCACCGATTAGAAAAATCTCTACCACTTACTTGCTCATGCACTATTTATTTTATTGATGATAATACAAGGTTAAGCCAGGCCAAGAGTTTGGTGAGATGAACACTTTCACACACTGCTTACGTTATAAATTTCTGGAATGTTTTGGAAAGCAAGTTGGTAATATTTATCAGTTGTTTTAAAATATTCATACCCTTTGAGCAAGTAATTCTACTGCTAAGAATCTAGCTAAAGGAAACTATGAGAAATGTGTGTAAATAATAACACGCAAAGCCATTGATGGTCAACATGGAAACAATGTAAATTTTTAATAGTATCAGAACAGTGGGAAATTGTGGTACTTGCATAAAATGGAATATTATATGTCAATTACATTTGTGCTTATGAAGTGATCTTAATAGTGTGGGAAAATGCTTATGTTACAATGTTAGTGAAATATCAGGAAAACCCTACTACTCTGTGTATATATATTTATAGGAAAAGCATAGAAGAAAATGCACCCAGTTTAACAGTTATAGTGGTTTCTGTCTTACCCATAGGATTATATGGAATTTCTGTTTTCTTCTGTATACTTTCCTGTATTTTCCAGTTTTAAGGAATGTTGATATATTATTTTTTATAATGAAGAAAAAAATCACAAAAAGCTTTGTTCTAGAATGTTATGCCAAAGTGTCCTCTAATGGGGGAGGTTACCATTGGGCTTCTCAAAAGTGAGGTTGCCCTTCCTGAGATAAATTCAGGAGACGTTCTTTACCAAGGTCTCTAAGTGCAGCCCTTACCTAAATGATGAACCACTAAATGGTTCATCAGGAAAGCCTCAGGGCCATTACTGAGTGTCTAAGCACATACTAAAGGCAGGAATCAGGGTAAATTATTTCTGCGAGGTGGGGAGAATTCTCCCAGCGAGGCTCACCCTCACCTAACCTCTGACCTGTGCTGGGGGAAGAGAGACAGAGGGAGAGAAAGGAGTGCTCAGGGAAAAGGTGGGGTGGGCACAGTGAAGAGCAGAAGCAAGAGGGAGAAAGTGCAGAAGGAAAGAGCATGAAGGCAGCAGAGTTTGGAGGAGAAAGCATACACTTATCTTCTGGCATTGCAGAAAGATGCCATAGGGAACCTGCAACAGAATCACCAGAGTTATTGAATGACAGATAGAAGGTGCTTGAATAATTGCAAGCAAAGACTCTGAGAATTCCCTGTAATTTTTTCAAAGACCTGATACACCTCTAGATAGAGGTAGGCATTCTTCTGTAATGGATCCAGGTTAGGATTACCAAATAATAATTTAAAAAGAGATGAGAATCTGACCATTCAAATATGACCAAAATGAAGATATCCCCTTACCTTAGAAAGGAAGAATTGGATATTAATATCACATCAGTGTTGTGTGCTTTTCGTTACTTGTTTTAATGTTACCATGTGGTTCCAGAGATGTGAAAGGAAATATTTGATAGAGAAAAAATTGGATGTAGGCTTTTTCCATAACTAACATACTTAGTACAGCAGGGTGAATTGGAGGAGTGGGTGAAACACATGGAGTCAAGAGCTTCATCCATGCCTCATTCATTCATTCATTCATTCATTCATTTACTGACTCATTCAGTCCATGTGTGCTGAGAATCAACGGAAATGTATGGGGCATTGGAGACACAGAGATGAACGTTCTCTGTTCTCAATGAGCCCAGGTCTAATGGGTAGGGTGATTGTGCAAATAACCCAGTTATTACACGGTGTGAGAATTGCTATAATGATAACATGCGCAAAGTGTGGAAAGCACATCCTTGAGGGATAGCATATTCATGGAACCATGGAGTTTCTGGGTCAAGAGAGTAAGAAGGGAATTTCAGGCAATGTCAGGGCATGCCAGGCAAAGTTGGAGAGGTGAGAGGCAGAGTGTGTTTAGGGGACCAAGAGATGTTGTGGCTGAAACTTAGGTGTGAGGAGTGACAGCCTCTGACTCTGGAGCTAGACTGGGAATGATCTCCTGCATACAATAGCAGTTCTCAGCCTTGGCTGAGCATTGCTTGGGAAGTTTAAAAAATATCGATGTCAGAGCCCCACCCAGAAATTCTGATTTCATTGGTCTTGTGAGTGGCTTGAGCATTGGGACCTTAAAAGCTCCTCAGATGACCCTAATGTGCAGCTAGGCTTGAGAACCATTACTCAAGGAGGTGGAAAGTTCTAGAATAATTATCAGTGTATTTTTCTTAATATTACTTTGGCATCAGTACAGAGGCCAGAGACTGGTGGCAAAAAGGCACATTAGAGACTGAGTATAAATGTCAGGTAAGAGAGGACGAAGTTCTTTTTTATATTTTAGAGAGAAAGAGAGAAGGCACAAGAGCGCACATGAGCAGGGAGAGGAGGAGGGGAAGAGGGAGAGGGAGACAAGCACACTCTCCACTGAACAGGGAACCTGATGCAGGGCTTGCTCCCAGGACCCTGAGATCATGACCTTGAGATGAAATCAAGAGTTGGACGCTCAGCTGACTGGCCACCTAGGCGCCCCAAGAGGATGAAGGTCTGAAACATGAGGAAGAGGGAAAGGAACAGATCTGAAAGCTATCAGGAATGGAGAATGGTGGGCTGGGTGGGATGAGGGGGAAAGAACAAAATCAGGTATTCTGACTTTTCCGGGTGACTGCTGGTGCCTTCACTGAGATAGGAACCCCAGGAGAGAAAACAAGGTTGGTGCATGCTGAGGCATTTGGGAAGCAGGAGTGGGCGTGGGAAGTTCAGTGTGTCTCTTGAGGTGCTTGTCTAAGTTTTCCATTGCTTTATAGGCTTTTCCAGTTGGGTGGATACTGAGGATCAGATCACTCAGTATCCATTACAATCTTCTTCTAGATGCTTTCTGATAACGCAGAGCTCGAAAGGAAGAGAATTCTATATTTGCCAGACTCCAAACAGCTCAGGTTCTGCGGGAGACTGAGGCTCTGCCAATCCGAAGTAGCCACAAGAGATTCAATATGGCAGGGGAGCGGAACATGGTAAGACGGAAACGATGGTTTTGCTGCTTCGAGGTCTGCTGGCAAGCACACTTATGTGGGCATTTGGGCTTTGGAGTTTTCTCTGGCATTTGAACACAGGTCATAACTTCTTGCCTTTTATTTACAAAAGAAAGGAGCACTTATCGCCCCCTCCTTCCCTAATCTTACTATAGGGCTTTGCCCTAGAGTGGAAAGTCCTCCTGGACTCCAAACAAACAGACAATTTAAATATTGGTGTTTAGGAAGCCTCCTTTCATTGAGACACTACTGATTTGTTTTGGGGCTCTTTCCTTGCCTAACACGATTTTCACTAAGAGAAAAGTGTGGCTTTAGAAAAATAGATGTTGGAACACGTGGGGATGTTATAAGTTCAGATTTATTGTAGACTGTGGTGGAGGGGTGATCATTTTCACTTAACCACATCTCTCAATCATCTCCCAAATATTGTCAAGGAATAGCTTACTTCTGACAGTAAGACTGTTTGGGTACAGCAAAGGGGGTGGGTGAGAAGTACTGAAAGCAGTCAGACCTCATTTTCTCATACCAATTCACTCAAGGCAAAGCTCTACTCCCTCTCTCTGTTTCTGTTTCTCTCCCTGTCCAATAGAATTAGGACACTCAACATTCCTAGAAAGCATACTGGAAAATACTAATCCCCCAGGAGGTAGGCTTCTCTGCATTTTCTCCATTTGCAGTAAGGGCACAGAGCCTGGTGGGAACTCTCATTCACTTAGTCTCGATCCACGTCTTATTTGCATATTTTGGATTTCAGGAAAAAGGAAATGATAAGCTTCCCATTTACCTCCCAAGAAACCAAGATTACTTTTCTTTAAAAGTAAAAATGGCATGAGAGAGGTAAGAAGAATTTCATAGGAGTTAGACTCCTTTTTATTTACTTAAAAAAAAGATTATTGGATAATACATTTAACACTGTGGTCACAGGAAATAAAAACAAATAAAATCCTCAATGTATATGCTTAGTTTTGTTGCAGAAAAAAGAACTGAGTCATCAATAAAAAATCGTAGATTAGAACAACCTATTAGGCTAAAATACAGTATGTGAAATGGAGTGGAAGTCAACATTCAAGAAGAGAAAATCACAATGTTAAATATGAGATAAGTAAGAAGATTTGCATATGTGTTTTTAAAAATGGATGGTGGTGGGAATTAAGGTTTATGACACTTCTGTTCCACTGGCTACATTAAAAAGAATTATGTGTCAGCTTGATTTTTAAAATGAATGTTTACAATGTATCATAAGTTGCATTATTTGCAGCTGTTTAGCTCAGGATAAAATATTTCAGATGTCAAATTAAAAATGTGCAAATAGGTACACGGTTTTTCAAAATTCTTTTAGAAGGTATGACAGTAAAAGAAAAGTTTGAGGGCCACTTATCTAGGGAAAAGTCCATGGAGTTTTGGGGTAACTAGGTCCTGGGATCAAGCCCCACATCAGGCTCCTTGTTCAGTGGGGAGCCTGCTTCTCCCTCTCCCTCTGCCTGCTGCTCCCCCTGCTTGTGCTCTCTCTCTGTGTCAGATAAATCAATAAAAATCTAAAAAAAAAAATAACACTGGCTGGAGAAAAGTGCCAGTGGAAGCATCAGCCTGGTGCCAAGGACCAGTGTTCAGATCCATCCCAGACTAAAACAGGAGAGACTCAGGTCCTCGGCTGTTTGCATGATTCATGCCTATGGTCCCCTCTGGCAGGCTAATCCAGACTTGACAAAAATTAAAAGTGTGGGCACATCTTGCTGGGATGCGTCACACACATGTCACTCCGCCATTTACACACAACTGACTTTACAGCCATTTATAACTTTCAGTTACAAGCAGGAACATGCTAGTTTGTGTACTAATTGCTATTTGGATAAGTGTGAAGAGTTTAGGAAGAGTTGCATGTCATGGAGAAAGTGAAAAATGGGTCATCGACGTGCTTTTCTTCGCCTTCCTTCTCGCCTTGGTCTCCATCTCAATGTTTCCCTACTTGACCTGTACTCTTCAGGCCACGTCTGGCTCTGGTGAATTCTGGTGTTAAAACCCTGGAGGTTTCACTCCCTATGGGTTTGAGAGTGGTCTCCGGGCCACCTCTGGGCTCAGATGGTCTGTCTGTGATTTAGAAACCTTGCTGAGATCCTGTCACCTTCAAGTCTTTGTTGGGGAGCCCACGCCCTCTGGGCAGCTTCCCCAGATGTCGGCACCTTGGCACCACCCTGGTTTGAACACGATTTTAATAGCGACTAATTCCCTCGGCTGTGGCACTGCTGCAAATGGCTCATCATTTACGGACAAGTTTCAACAGTCGCGGAACCAGATGAGAATATTTTCCCAAACAATAGCATTGTAGCAGAAAGCAGCCAGGGCATGTCAGGGGACAGCTGTGAGTGAGGCAGGTCGCAAATGGAAGGTGGCACAGAGGAGTGCTCTACGTTCGGAGATGATTACCTATTTCAATCTTGAATACTTTCTGAAGGGAAGGGGGCTGCTTGCAACTCCCTGCAGATGATTTTTGGTACCTCTGTAATGTACTCGGGGACAAGGGCTGCCGGTAAAGTGGGTGCAGACTGTTAGAGGAGTCATTTCTCAGTTCCAACCCAAGCCTGAGGGGGGTGGGAAGCACCATACAAACACTGTTGGACACATTCAGGCCCAAGGCAGCAAATACATCCTTGTTTTTTCATCACTTCACCCACCCCACCCTCTGCCACCCACCCACTGGGTCATCAGACGTCCTGCTGCTCCCTTGGGCACTCTGGTGGTCTAGTCCTTCAGGATTCTGCTCCATGGTGGGGGGCGGGGGTGAGAGGCTACCAAGGGACCATGTGCCCAAGGCTGGAATGTTCACTCTGTGATGCCAATGTCGAAAACATATGGTGTTGCTCAAACACCTGTCATTTGCCTGACCAACTCCCCAGTTCATTTACTCTAGTTGGAAGTTCAGCTTAGGCTTCTCCTGACAACACGAAAGCACAGACCACATGTACGCAGTGGCACTCACAGAAAGGCCACCTTTGCTTGCGTTCATTTCCAAGGATAAATATTGCTTCTTAAAACTCTGCTTTGTGGCAGGTTCTTTAAACAGATCAGCGTGAATTCTCATCTTTGGGCTACCAAGCAAATAGTCTTGTTCCCTTTTCTCCGGAAGAAGCAGCAGCTGAGCTTCAGAGAGATTATTTAATTTTCTGCATGTGAGAGGCTTCTATGGTGAAGAACCTGGCCTGCCCGACCCTGGGGTCTGGGTCCTCTCCATTGCGTCTTGCTGCCATTCATGTCGCTTTCCCTGCACTTGGATAATAAATCCCCACAGTCCCGATTGTGTGCCTTGTGCTTTTGCAGATTGGCATTTCTGAGGTTTTCCAATAGCAGAAGCCTTTGTGTCCTCGAAGCCAGTGGCTCTAGGCTGCAGCTTCTCTCAGTGGTCCTTTTCTGGAATTTCTCCAGTTTTGCCAAGTGTTTCTTGAATTTCAATGGCGAGGACTGAAACCAGTGCCTCGAAGCCAATGTCCTTTTGTTTGGTGCAAGGACACTGAGACACTTCTTGTTTGGTTTTTAAATCCCAGCATTGACCACTAAATTCCAAAATTTCTGAGCTGGAAAGAGGCTTAGGAAGCATCTACCCAGGGGGCCTCAAACTTAAGTGTGCCTCAGAATCACCTGCCATACTAGATTCCCCCCAAATGTAGCAGCTTAAAACAACAAAAATTTACTATCTCACACACTTTCTGAGGGTCAGGAATCCAGGGTGGCTTATCAACAGAGTTCTGGCTCGAGGTCCCTGATGAGACTACAATCGCGGTGTTTTGTGGAGGGACTGCAGTTCATCTGAAGGCTTGACTAGCGCTTACTCCTATGGCTGGCGGTAAGGTCTCTTCTCCCCACCACGTGAGCCTCTCCTAAAGCTGCCCGAATGTCCTTAAAAAACCTGGCATCTGGCTATCCTGAAGCCAGTGATCCAAGAAAGATCAAGAGGATAATCAAGGGGGAAGCCATAATGTATTGTGTAATATAATCTTGGAAGAGACATACCGTCACTTCTGATGTATTTTAGTCATCAGACAGACCAACTCTAGTTCAAGGTAGGACAAGACTACACAAGGGTGTGAATTCCAGAAAGTGGGGATCGCTGGGGACCGTCTTGGAGTTCGAATGTCACAGCTTGTTGAAACAGATTTCTCGGCCCCATCTCTCGAGTTTCTGATTCAGTAGGTTTGGAGTGGGGCCCAAGACTTTTTTAACGAGTTCCCAGGCAATGCTGATGCTACTCGTCTAGGACACATACTTTGAGAACCACTGATCTGTCCCTGATTCTGATTTTGTAGATGCTGAAGTCGAGTCTCACAGAGACGGAGAAAAGTGAGGAGTAGGGAAGCATACCAATAATTAATCGTTGAATACCTACTATGTGTCAGGCACTAGGCAGGAGCCTTTACATACATTTTCTTGCTTAATAGAACCAACCCCGTGCGTTGCTCACCATTTCACGATGAGGAAGCTATAACTGAGAGAGGGTAAGCCACGTGCCCAAATTCACACATCTAGTGCACTCATAGGGACAGGACTGGAACCCAGGTTCCCTGCCTTTCAAGTCAGAGTGGTTTGTACAACTGAAGAGCCCCCAGTCTACTATCCTATTATAAGTGAATTGTTTTCCCTGAAAATGCATCACTTGTGTTATTACGGCCCTATCAGAGGGCACTAGGGAATCACCCTGTATACTGTACCCATTGCACTTGCAGCTCTTAGACTAAAAATTAACCTTAGTTTCATTTGAAGACTTAGAGATTCAACATTCAGGGTGCTTCCTAAGTCTCCTAGAACATGTCTAAGAAAACCTGGCTCCAGCAGGGATCCCCAGGGGACTCCGACGATGATACCAATTACCCACAGGATGTAATCTCAGTCTCTTCCAGTGCTGAGCTGTGCTGAAGTCACAGTTCCAACATAACCTTGGGCAGGTCTTTTAAAAGCCTTGTGCCTTTGGTTCATCATGTGTAAGATGGAAAGAATGGTAATTATGTTTTATTTTACCGCCCCTTCCGAGGCTATTGTGAGGTTCAAATGAAATAAAATATGCAAAGTTCTTTACAAATTGCTAAATGCCTTGCACAGAGGAGATCCAATCGCTGGTACCACACTCATCCATCCCAGAGGTGCTGAGTTGTCTCTGGCTCTCATTTCCTATTTTTTTTAAAAAAGATTTTATTTATTCATTTGACAGAGAGAGAGTGCACAAGTAGGGGAAGCAGGAGGCAGAGGGAGAGGGAGAAGTAGTCTCCTGTCTGAGCAGGGAGCCCAATGCGGGGCTGGATCCCAGGACCCTGGGATCATGACCGGAGCTGAAGGCAGCTGCTTAACTGACTAACCCACCCAGGCACCCATCATCTCCTATTTTTAATAATAGGATGCTGGACTTTATTAAAAACCCTTTATGCATCTATTGAAATGATTATTGGGTTTTTCTTATACAACAGATATTTCTCCAGGCAGAATTGGCTGCTGGATAAGAATTTTAGAAAACATAAAAGAGGGAAAAAGCCGGCTCTCACCCTCTGCAGGGGCCTGTGCTGGATGCTTGTAACGAGTCTGTAAGGGTGATATCAATATGCCTGTTTTAGAGGTAGAAATGGAGAAAAAGAAACATAAGGTCCTTGCTGTAAGTAGGAGAGGTGGGACTTGACTCTGTTAAGTTACTCAGCACAGGGCCTGGCTCAGAGAAAATGTTCCATGAATGGAAACTTGCTCCGAGGCCTCTGTCGGTGATGACCGGGCCCCTCTCCCATCAGACTTGATGGACTGCTGGGGTCAGATGGAAAGCCGCCATCTGAGAAGGACTTCCAAATCCTTTCTTCTCAGCATGGAGCACGGAAGGAATGACTTTCTCTAGGAGAGGGTCAGATTTCTATTAAGTCTCTTATTGTTGACTTTTTCCTTTAATATAGACCATACTGGGAGCAGAATTTCCCAGCGCTGACCACTTGCTAACATTTTAGAACATCTAGAAAGTGCGGTGGTCACTAGGAGGCAGCATGGGTTAACTAAGAACCAAAGTGTGTAGGGGAAGAATTATTAGTTGTGTGAAATAGAAAAGTGCCATAAATGTCCTATCTCTTGATTTCCGCAAGAAATGGAGGCAGACAGAGAAAAAGTCGTTGGACACAGGGGTCCTCAAACAGCTGGTTGAAAATTATACCCAATAAAATACAGATCCAGTAACACGTTTTAAAGACGCTGCTCTCGATCCTGTTCAGTTTCATTAGTGCTTTGTCAGAGGTTAATGACCGAGACTTAAGTCCTCTACGTGGATCAACAAGCAATATCGACACCGGGTATCCTAAAGACAGAACGGAGAACTGGTTTGTCTCTAGCTCAGATTGCGACTTGGGCATTTTAGTTCATCAGTCAGTGTCTTTTTAAAAATTCCTTTTAGTGAGTTAGGAAGGTAAGCAGTTACAGGGCTCGAGACAATACACCTTATCATATGGTTCCCATAAGTAATCTTGGGCTGTGCTGCTGGATCAAAAGGAGAAACGTAGTGGAGAATTTTCAAGCACAGCCCTCCGCTATTGAGGTTTTGACTGCTGCATTTCCAGAGGGATAGTGACATATTGTAACAAACAGAAAATGGAAATTGAAAATTTTAGAGACACGAACGCTGGGAACTGCTGTAGGACCTGGGACTACTTCGTGTGGAGAAGAAAACGATTTGGGGAGAGGAGGATGGCGGTTCTGCTCACGTGGCTGCTGGAAGGGTTAGAGCCCCTCATCAACCACACACCATGTGCGTAGGTCAGTATGGCCCGCGTTACTGCCCTCGTTTCTGGATCTACTTTCTCAGCCTTGTCTTTTTCTTTTTTTGTACCCTTTTTTTACTTAAACACTCTTACTGAGATACAGACCTTCAGCCAAGTGCGTATGTTATGCGCACAGCTTGATGGATTTTTACATATGTGTATACCTAGTTAACCCCCACCCAGATCAAGTTGTAGAACAGTTCCCTTGTGCCCCAGAAGTAACCACTAGCCTGACCTCTGACTATAGATTAGTTTTATTGGTAATGGAATCATATAGGATATATTCTTTCTGTCCAGGCTTTTGTGACCCACATTATTCTGGAAGCTTCATCCATATAATTCAGGGAAGTGGTAGCTTGTGATTTTTCATTTCTGCGTAGTATTTTGTTGGTATAAATGTATTATAATTTATTCAGTCCACAGCTGATTGACATATGAGTTGTTTACAGTTTTGGGCTATTTTGATGTGCCCTCTTTTAAGCTGCATTAACTTGTTATATTTATAATTTATTTTATAATTTATAACTTCTTGTATTTATAATTTAGTTTAAATATGTTTGATATTTATAGCAAAATACTTATTGGCTGTGCTAAATAATTTGACCTATTCTGTGTTCCTCCGCAGGTAGGAACCAGAGGTTAGTGTATTTCCTGGCACATAATAGGTGCTCAACAAACATCTGATGAGTTTGATAGATTGTTGGTTAATTGTTTAGAGCCAATGACTAGAAGTTACAGAGATACACATTTTATTCCCTATAAAGAAGAATTTTTTTAAAGATTTTATGTATTTATTAGAGAGAGAGAGACAGCGATAGTGAGAGAAAGCAGGAGCAGGGAGTAGAGGGAGAAGCAGGGCTTGATCCCAGGACTCCGGGATCATGACCTGAGCTGAAGGCAGATGCTTAACCAACTGAGCCAGCTAGGCACCCCAAGACGAATTTTCTTAATATTAGCCCTGTTGAATGCTAGAAAGTGATGAATCATAAACAGTAAATTGCCCTTTTTTTGAAGGTGTGAAAGCAGGACATAGGCTCCTCCACCAGGGGACTTGGGAGTAGAGGACACTGTAGGGGTTCTGCCCGATCTCCCTGGATCCCCTTTGTCATTTCTTGTGCCTCACTCCCAGCCTCTGTGTTCTTTTGTTTCTAAGGGCCAGCAGTACCGTTATTGGGAGCTCAGCTCCCTTGGTTTGCATTCAGATAACCTCGGGGGTGTCATTTGTCTCCCAGGGCCCCCTGTGGCGTCAGGCTGAGGCTGTGAACTGGTCTCAGGTCTTGCCCTGGGTTGTCCTCTTTCCCTTCTCTGCTC
Organism: Ursus americanus; assembly: GCF_024610735.1. NCBI lineage: Eukaryota > Metazoa > Chordata > Mammalia > Carnivora > Ursidae > Ursus > Ursus americanus. Next base: position 3,179,262 of record NC_142150.1, on the reverse strand, counting down.
CTCCTCTTCATTCTCTTACTGCTTTCTCTCGGGAGGGCTTCCTGAGTATATCACCTGGACATGAATCCTTGTCTTGGGGTCTGTTTCTAAAGAACCTAACCTAAGACATTTGGTGATGAATGAATTGATCTGATCAATTCTGATGGAGGACAATTTAGTCCAAATAGTATGTAAAGAGACTGATTAAGCAATTCCACTGTAGCTGTCTTTCAAAAATGTAGGTGATTATTTTCTTCTTGGCCTTTTAGCTAAGATCAAGCGTAGTATCAAAAACCTAGATGGTGCACAGCCCTGACCGCCTCAGGTCAGGGTTCACTGTTAAAACTGGGGGGGCGGTGCTGAGTCACTAGGCAGTGCTGGAACCTCAGGCGGATCAGTCTGTGGAGAAGGAAAAGAAGCTGGGGCAAGAAAATGGTAATGTAGGGATGACCCTCCAAGGGGATGTAATCCACAGTCCGAATTACAGGATCCAGATCAGATGTCAAATGCAGACTCCGTCGTTTATCTCCCAGGGAAACACTCAAGAGTCCACCGGAAATAACATCAAGCTTCATTGGGTTTAGATCAGAATCCCAGCCAGCGGCTGGCTGCCATCATCCAAGGCAAAAACTAGACGTAAAGTCTAGCGCTGCCTAGACATAAAGGCCAGGACCAGGGGGATCTTGTGACTTCAGGGACCCAGAGGAGCCTAATGCTCCACAGAGGTACCCCATGCTGGACCTGGGAGCAAAGCAGAAATTCAAGCTTCTCACGTTGGTGGAGCAGAGATGTCAGCTAGACTCTGCTCTAGTAAGGGCTGGAGCCGGGGAGCAGAAAACAGGCAGGGGCTATGTGATGGGACTCGTACGTGCTGGGCACAACACGAGGCACTTTTCATACATAATCTTCCATCTTCACAAGAACTCTGTGAAGAAAGCATTATTAACCTCATTTTTCAAACTCGGAGAATGAGGCTCCGAGAGGTTAAATCAAGTGCCCTAGGTCACTGGCTAGGGCGGAATTCACACACATCAAACAATAGCTAATTGAACAATGCCCTCTGCGGTCTGTGCCAGGGGAGGGGTTGCAAAGGATAATTGCCACAGGGGTGTAAACAGACGAGGCACAGGTGCCAAAACAACTTTGTAATAAATGAAAAAATATCAATCATCCTCATGGGTCGCCCCTTAATGCCAGCTTATTGGGAAATAGGACATTACTTCTCTCAAAGCATTTTTCTAGACCTATATCTTCCAGAAACTTTCCTTAATTATTCATATGAACTCTTCAAAAGGCAGGGAGGAGGAAGCAAATTCTTTTAGTCCTTTTATCTATGTTGCATTATTCAACCCTCTCAATACCGTGAGGAAGTATTCATCTTTTTATTTAAGAGATGGGGATGATGGGGACGCCCGGGTGGCTCAGTCGCTTGAGTGTCTGCTTCGCCTCAGGTCATGATCTCCAGGTCCTAGGATTGAGTCCCATGTTGGGCTCCTTGCTCAGCCGGGCATCTGCTTATTCCTTTTCCTCTGACACTCCCCCTGCTTGTGCTCTCCCTCTCTCTCTTTCTCTTCCTGGCATAAAAAGAGAGAGAGAGAGTGAGAGAGAGATGGGGCTGATGAACATCAGAGAACTTAACCTTTCCCAAATTTCAGCCTGTAAATAATTCTATTTTCTCTGACGGTGCCTCCTCTCTGTGACATTCTTGAAACTCTCATGGAATTTATCGGTATGTGGCTGGGTGGTTGTTTGAGCACTCTGACTGCTGGTCTACAAACTGAAGGATTTATTCTCTGTTCTGGATTTATGAATGATTGTCCTTGCTGCATGTTTCCTCCATAGGCCACAGCATAATGGCTCCATGGTTATTATTTGGGTCGTTGGTCGGTGTAGACAACCAAACAAGAAAACAGGCTGCAGAGTCTGCTTTCAGACTGAGGATATCCAGGTAGATGGTTTATTCTTACAAAATACAGGTATTTTCAAAGTCCTCTTTGTGAATGTGTATTACTGTCCATCCAGCCTCCCCCCTTCTTCTAGAGATAGCCTTCCTTTGTTTGGAGAACTTCAACCCCGTCAGGCCAACAGGGTTTTGGACAAGACTGCCATCCTCCCCTTGGCCATGGAAGCTGGGCCAGGGAATGGGCACGTGACCCAAACCAGACCAATCAGAACAGTCTCCTGCAATTTTTTTGAACTGGAGCTGAGAAAAGTTTTCTTCAGATGGCAGGACAGAGAAGATGTGAGACTGCAGTTTTGGGGACCACCTTTGGAGAGAAAGCCCGTTTGAGAGGCTGAGGCTGACCCATAGAAGCTGAGATCAGGAGAGAGCGCTTGCGTAAGCAATGGAGTGTTCGTGAAGTCCGTGTCCTGGTTCTCTAATTTGGGTCACCCTGTGGTTATGTGACCCAAAGAAGTCCCCTTGTTGTCCAGCCTAGTCTGAGTCGTGTTTCTGTTACTGGCAACCAAGTCTGGTGTCATACATCCCATCTTTTTTTCCTATTGCTTGTTCTCAGCCGAAGACCAAGACAGCGCGTGGCTCTGATAGAAGCAGTTATGATTTCAGCTGGGACTATGGGACTGCTGCGTCCTCTGAGGCTAGAATGTACCCTGGTTTGCTCCGGACAGCCCTGGTTTGTGCCTGCTGCCCGGAGGAGTTATTAGCAGTGCTCCCTTTCAGCTCCTAAGGACCTGACTTAGATGATCAACCATATAGTTACATTTCGGGCTCATCTCAACCCTTCCCCTTTTTTGAAGTCTTTTCTGACACCTGCCCCCACCTTGAGCCACCATCCCCCGGTACGTGGGAGCCCCGGGGAGGTAGAGACAAAGCACGCCTCACCCAGCTGTGCAGCCCGGCGGAGTTCTGTGCAGCACTGGGCACACTGTATTGGCTGCAGGGAACGTTTATGCCTTAAGGCAACTACTAAACAGACTTCCCTTAAAGAAATCAGTTTGATTGATTTGCATTAATCAGGACCTGGATTTCCAGTTTTCCAAGTTTAAAGGGAACCCAACATTTATGGGACGGATGATGATGGTGGAAACGTTGAATATGCACTTTTATTTAATTGTCTCAGTTGGGCCTGATCTCCATTTTTTTTTTTTTAAAGATTTTATTTATTTATGTGACAGAGAGACAGCCAGGGAGAGAGGGAACACAGCAGGAGAGTGAGAGAGGAAGAAGCAGGCTCCCAGCGGAGGAGCCCGATGTGGGACTCGATCCCGGAACGCCGGGATCACGCCCTGAGCCGAAGGCAGACGCTTTAACGACTGCGCTACCCAGGCGCCCCAAGGCCTGATCTCCATTTTTATAGATTAGGGATCTGATGGGGAAAGAGGTGAAGTGCGTGCCCCTGAAGCTGAGCTCACTGCCACACCATCGAAGCCAGCACCATGTGGTGGGCTCACTCCCTCTGAGTGCCATTCTGCACTCCAGAGCCTGAAAGCTCGACACGACACTTGCCACATACTTCCATAGCTAGGGTCCTGGGTGTGATGTAGGCTTCTATCTGATGCCATGTTATCCTGACTGAATTAATTCCATAGGGTGAGTGGCAGGTGCAAAGCAACCATTTTGCTGGTGAAGCTCTTGGAAAGAGCGTGATAGCCCTGGAGACAGCAGATGAAGATTCCACTTTAGCAGAAATGACTTCCTGATAGTGGTGGGAGCCGAAAGCCGCTTGAGAGCCCAGATCTACAGTCTGGCTTTGGGTGTCATTCCTGGAAGCTCAGCGTGGAGTCAGTTTCTTCAGTTATGCCACTGAAATTGTCAAGTAAGTATCAGGACAGCCAGGTGTAGGGGGAATTCTTTCCACGAGGGAGCACTGACTATTACATCACGTCTACACACCCCAGGGGGCATCACAGTTAAGTTCAGGGGAGAAACGTGCGTTGATTTCGCTTCTCCCTATATATGCTTTACTTCTCTTCTTCCCTTTTGTAGTGGAAACAGAGCCTGAGGACTCTCATCGAAGCTTCGGGCCCCTCATTTTATAATATGGAGTTTGATACCTGCTCACTTCTTACTGCTATTTGCCTGGGAAGGCCATGGTCACTGCCCAGTGTGATTCAGATGGAGTCATATGGAGGAAGTACCAGCATAATCACGACCCATGTTGTATTAATGTAACCACGAGAAAATCATTTGGAGCTTTCTATCATTGATACATATGTTAGGGTAGAACTTTCCCCTCCTTTATATCAGGGCCAAGTAAAGGCACATGTCTTCTATTTGTTTCCTTGAAATGATTCTTAGATGATCATTTTCCTTAGTGTAATCACAGCTTGTTTCCATATTCTTACAACCAGGCATTTTTCTTTTCTTTTTGGAGGGAGGTGACTTGGAATCATAGAGAAATATTAATCATTTGGTGTGGTTTTCTTGATTAAAGGAATTGTAAATGGCTATTTGAAAAACTCAAGGAAGGCTCATTCTTGGATTAATATCAGATAGAACTTGAGTCTATCATTCATCTTACAGAGCAACTGTCTATTCTTTAAAAGTTCAGACACAGTAAAATTGGGAAAATGAGAATAATCATCTGTTAAGCCTCAATTAGCAAAATATCTCAGGGAATGGGCTGTCCAACCATTAGGGTAAGAAGAAGGACCTTTCTAATTTCTATATAGTGTAATTTTGGCAAGCTCAAGAAAGACCCACACATCCAAAGAAATTCCACTCCTCTGGCTCACCAATTGCTTGAATTTCTTTAGGAAGGTGTAATGGTTAATTTTATGTGTCTTGACCAGGACATGGGGAGCCCAGATACTTGGTCAAACATTATTCTGGGTGTTTCTATAGGAGTGTGTTTGGATGCGAGTAACATTTGAATTGGTAGACCGAGTAAAGCAGGTTGTCCCCACCCCACACTCCAATGTAGGTGGGCCTCATCCAATAAGGTAAAGGCCTGAACAAAACAAAAGGCTGACCCTCCCCTGAGTGAGGGAATTCCTCCTGCCTGACTGCCTTCAAGCTGGGACATGGTCTCTTTTCCCCTTGCCTTCAAACTACACCATTGGCTCTCCTGCGTTTCCAGCTTGACGAGGCCCCTGAAGATCTTGGGAATTCTCAGCCTCCCTAATCATGTGAGCCAGCTCCTTATGATGTATACATGTAAAATATCTCTATGTTTATCTTCTTGGTTCTGCTTCTCTAGAAAGCCCTAACACAGAAGGCACCCCCAAAATACCCATATATCCTAGACGGGAAGCAGGACTCAGGCACACATCTGCACACTAAGGAGTGATGACTGATCTCCCCATCACTCATCTGTCTAGCACACGCTTGTGAGAAGGAGAGGATGGAGGAGACAACCACCCAAACCAAAGGGTCGGAGCAAACACCTGTGGGGGAGACACCTGGTAGAACCACCAGAAGCTTCATTTGGTCATAAAATAGAGTGAAGGTTTTTTAGCAGAAACTTGGCAAGTTTCTTTCCAAGAGGGGTCAGAAAGCATTTCCATTTGGGGGACATGGCCTAGGCAGTCTGGGGAAGAGAGGGCCACAGTTTTCCTCAAGGCAGTGCACCGTGAGAGGCTTCACCCCGTTACTAACGAAGCACGATTTTCCACAGTGTCCATAACTTCTCTGGGCAAAAGCGAAGTATAGGTTCTGAGAGTCAGAAGTCCAGAGAAGCAGGCTTGCATGGGAGGCAGGTGACCCAACACCCATTTCCGGACCTGTCCCTGTCACTCCCCAGTGATCACTTTCTCTCTCTGTGCCTCAGTTTCCCCATCTGTAAAACACATCCGTCTGACTTTTGGCTCTTACTTTTTAGTGATAGGTGGGCATTTTCTATAGGTGGAAAAAAAAAACCCACTATGGGTCCCTATTTGAAGCAGAGACAAAAAAGATTAGATTTATGTTCCAGAGGCAAACCATTCTGTGCTGGAGTCACCAGGATGGAGATGTTCTAGAATCAAAGGCCACGGAAGTGCAGATTTCTGCTAAAATTAAAAGGGGAGTTGGAGGATGAGCAAAGCCTTTTCTGGCTAATTTGTCTTCACTCTGAAAATGTTTCCAACAGCAGTGATGAGGAGGCTCGTCTCCTCCCCTGGCCAGGCACTTCTCTTCCAGAGGAGAATTTGGTCTGAGACACAAATGGAAGGCAGGTCCTTCCTCTAACTCGGGAGCCTGTCTTGGATCTCAGAGTAGCTGGCTGCCGGAGAGGCGACAGGTGAGAGCAGGTGCTCTGCAGTGAGGCTCAGAAGCACATATGCTGTGTGGCTTTAGGAAGAGTTTCCCACTGAGGTCGGGAGCAGACAGGGTTCTCAACAATGCAGCACTCTTTTTCAAAGGCAGCTAGGTAATAGTGTGTGTTCTTGTCTGTTTTGTTTTTTAGGAGAAGATGTGGGTATCCTGATGTCGTTATCTTGGTAATTACAAACTGCTTAGATCTGGGAACAGGAGTCACCCAAGGAAGGGGAGGGGTCTCCTTTGAATATGGTTATTACAGGGCATTTGCTCCCTGCCCTGACCTCCCTCCCTCGCCCTCCCCATCACCCCACCTCAAGCTTGTCACACATTCTTGGTTTTGTGACTCTCTTCCACCTCGCAGGGTGTGGCGTGACCTCCTCCAGAAGCTTATGTTGACCCGTAATGTTGGGTTGGGTGCCCGTATCAGACGCTGAGCTCCATCCAGATCCCCTTTCCTATTTTTTCTGTGCCCCTCCCTGGCTTCCTGGCTTCCTTATTTTCCCCTTTGGAATGTTTGGCTTTCTGCAGCCTGCACCTGTGACTCTTCTGCTGAATTGCCCTGGGCCCACCGGCGCCAGCATGCGTAGTGTGTCTGGGAGTGTGTGCCTGTCCTCGCAGTCCTTAGCCTGTGACTGGCAGGGGAGTAGGCATCTCAAATCCCAGGTTCTTCCTCTCCTGCTGGGACCAGGCTGAGGCCTGGCCTACACTTCAGAGTTCCCCTGTGGGGTCAGGTGGAAGCCTCTGGAAGCAAAACTTATGCTGCAGATCTCAACCTTGCTGGGTCTCCTCCCCTGTCCTGCTGCTTCCACTCTCTTACCGGTTCCTCCTAAAAGCATTACTTGAAACATCAGGAACATATCAGAGGCACCCCTCTCTCTGGGGGACAAACCGAAGATGGCGCCCGCCTGTGTGCTCCCATGGCCCTCTGGGCATGCCCTTATTCTAGGACTAGCCCGCACTGGACTGGGAGCTTTCTGAAGGCAGGGACTGCGTTTTGTCCACAGCTGTACCTCGGGACTAATGCCAACAGATTCAAGGGAGCCTGGAATGAATGAATGAATGAACCACGAACTACAGCTATTGGAATCAATCCCAATGGAAGGTTGAACCCAGGACAATATCTGGGCACCTGTAGAGAAGAACAGGCCCTAATCAGAAACTGACCCGTGTGCATTCCTGAGACTGGAGTGAGAGTGGTGGGGGACCCCGGCCCCTGGGCCTGGGACCTGAACGACGCTTTCACGCTCGTGTCCTGCTCGTGCATCTTCTCCAGCATGCTCATGGCCTTTGGCTGTGGATACCGTTTCCCCAACAGGCCTTACTTGTGAAAATGGGCTTGGGTATGTGTGATTCCATTATTTTCTTAGTTTTTCATCCCTCTGCAGCATCTGCACCCAGACTCTCACGTTCACCCCAGGGTCCACAGCCATCACCTGGCCGAGAGCTCGCTGTTGGACACTCACCTGCCGCCTCCACGGCAGGTCTGGGAACTGTTGTCCCCCCGTGTCCCCAGCCTCCAAGCCATCCCCACCAGGTGCCCTTTCCAGATGGCAGGACCTGGAGCATTGGATTCTAATCACAATCCCCCGGCCCCGCCCAGGGCCAGCACGGCACGGAATGTGGTATCACAGAGAAGCCCAGTCTGTTACCACCACACCATCTCGGGCACGTCCAGGCAGGCCCAGGCAAGTCGCCAGGGGTTCTGTTGACATGAAGGACAGCCCCTAGGTTTCCCAGAAGAAACTGCGAGGAAGGCTTGGCACTGAGACATGGCTCAGGTGGAGGCTTGAGCAGACTGGAGGGCCCTCACACTCTTAGTCGTCTGGGGTTCTGGAAGAGGCTTGGCTACGGGCTGAATTTATCCCGAGGAAGGACACCAAGGCCCCACTTCTCCAAGGTATTTGGGGACAGTGGTAAGGCACAGGAAGAACAAGTCATGTAACGGAAATGAAAAACCGTGAGAGGAAGCCCCCCTTCTGGAAGTGAGGCCCTCTGGCCTGGAAGCGGCCCTAGGAGGGGACAGAGCCGTTGGGAAGGGCTATTTCATTGCAGAGAAGAGGTGCCTTAATCTCATGACTGAATAAAAAGTGCTGAAAACTAAACTTGTAGACTTGTATTCCTTCCCCCTTGCGCGTGGCAGATGCCATCCTTCCATCAAAGGTTCACGGTGAGCCGTGGGCACTTGGGAGACCGGCCGTGTGGGAAATGACATTGACCTTGGCTGGGCGAGCGGAGGGCAGGGGAGCTGTGACGATTCACAGCCAGGAGATCTGGGGAGTCCCTCACACCATCCGGGCAGACAAGGCTCCTTGTGAGTGTCCTCTGCGTGTCTGCCACACCTGGCCTATTCCGGATCCTCACGACCACACAGCTATCCAACTCCAAATGTCCTTGCCTCCTTTGTCCTGCCTTCGCTCAATGGACACGGTTGAGTGTCTTCCTTGCCTTAGACGCTGAGGAAACAGCAGTGAACAGAACAGGTCAGGTCTGCCCTGGTGGAGCGTGCACGCTCAAGGGCGGGCCCAGACACACGTGGAGCATGTCAGGAGCCATAAGCCTGCAGAGGGAGGGGAAAGGCTGCTGCCCTTCATGCGTGGGGAAGGGGGGACACTGCAATTTTAAAGACAGGGCTCAGGGAAAGCCTTGCATTTGGCATTTTAATCAAGCTCCTCTCTATGCTAGACATCGTGCTGACCACTGCATAGGTAATTCCAAACAAAAGGCTGTGATTGCCACTCTTAGAAAGCTTAGAGTCTTGTCCTTTTCTGCACACCTTGAATCCTCACTGCGGCTACCCTGCTGGTCTTCCTACTGGGCTTCAAACCCTTCCATGACATTTCAGGGCCTTGAAGAGCAGATCCTGGTTCCTGGGCAGGTTTCCAGCCTTCAGTCCCTGTCCCACCTGCACTCCAGGCTGGCGTCGGTCGCAGCGTTCTCCCCTCGAGCCAGGTAGCCACCCAGCTGGCTTGCCTGGAATCGTCCTGGTGTATGCGTGTCGCCCTGCCATCAGTATTCATAGTGGGCCGCTTTACTCTCAGAAGTGTCTCACTCCGGGCAGTAAATCCTACAGTCCAAGCGGTGCTTCAGCTCTACAAGCTACTGTTCTGCACAAGCACGTTCTGCTTCCAGCGTCCACACTTGGTGCACGCTCCCCCCACTGCCCCCAACCCCCGGTCTGGGTTGCCTTCTCCAGCCACTGTCAGATGAACTGTTCCTTATCCCTAAATCCCAGCCGACGTGTCACTGTCTGTTTTCCGGGCTGTCTCCCCACCCTCAGCCCGCTACTCCACAGCGTGGCATCCCCCCTCTAGAAGAGCGTGCTACCCACCCCTGCACCGGAGGTGGGGCTGAAGCCCATGCAGCCCTGCGTCCTCCGGCCTCGCACCGTGTCTGAACCACGGTGGGTGTTGATTAGGCCGAATGCAATGTGGTCATGCTCTAGTGGCAGATACAATGACTTAAAGCTTTTAATGCTTTGGAGAAAACACTAGAATTCAGAGACTGGGTCCACCATGAATTTTTTTTTTCAGTCTGTCACATAATTTCTTTTTTTAAAATCTTTTTTTTAAAAGATTTTATTTATTTATGTGACAGAGAGACAGCCAGCGAGAGAGGGAACACAGCAGGCGAGTGAGAGAGGAAGAAGCAGGCTCCCAGCAGAGGAGCCCGATGTGGGACTCGATCCCGGAACGCCGGGATCACGCCCTGAGCCGAAGGCAGACGCTTTAACGACTGCGCTATCCAGGCGCCCAGGTGGTTCAGTCTGTCACATAATTTCTTAAACAGAGTGTGAAGTTGGTGCCCTGAATGGGGGATCACTTGCTGACCCGCACCTTAATTTTCTAGCTCCCAGGTGCTCGCTCTCCTGTACCCTGTGATGGCCCGCCCTTGCAGCTCCCTGCCTCCTGCCTGAGTCCTGGGTGCAGAGGAGTAAAGAAGGGAATATTCTCGGCCTCTGAGAACCGGAATAGAAGGGAAATGACACGTGATGATGGGGAGACAGTCCAGAAAACAGAGTAGGAGCAAGAAAATAGGCATCCCTTATCCAAAGCTGACCTGGGAAGTTTCTAGTAAGGGAAACATGGAAGTGGAAAGTTTTGGCATCAGTAGCAGTATTTCAAGCAGCTGGAAAAGACACGAGCAATTCTGTGTTATTGGTCCTATGCCAGGGAGGGCCATGGAGGAAGTTCAACCAACATCTTTAAAGTGAGGAGGCCGATAGTTGGAGAGAAGGTGTGAGGCAATGGAATGAGCACCAACTATGTGGAAATCCTGGCTTTCCAACCATGCAGGCGTTGCTGTATTCACTCCTATTCAGTCAGATTCACACAGCGAATCTGGATTGCCTATCTTGGGCCTGGTACTGTGTTAGGTGTTCAAAATACAACTCGTGAAAACAACAGAAGACCCAGTCCATGCCAGCCTAGTGAGGAAGTCAGAAGATAATCAAATGCTCCTAAGATAAAAATGCCCGTTTGAAATGGTGGCAGGTGCTCTGAAGGCAGCATACACGGGACTCTGGGGGAGGGGACAGTGCTGGGGAGCAAGTCCAGGCTTGTGGGGGGAAGTGAGGGGTGAGCTGTGAGCTTAAGGGTGAGTAGGCGTGAACTGAGATCCAGGTGGTGCCCAGAACCTGGGCCTGCAGTGGCTCCCTGGGTGGACGTGGGAGCCTGGGAAGAGCCTGTGCCAGGGAGAAGCACTGCACAGCCCAGCTGGTTCAGAGCCCAGAGGATGAAGAGAGGGCAGGACAAGAGGAGGCTGAAGAGGGAGGATGGGCAGATCGGGGACCACAGGGCATCTGTCTTTGTGCAAAGAGCATCGGATGACCAGGCAGTGAGTGTGGGGTAAAGAGTATATGTGTGTCACCTGATCACATGTGTAGTTTGAAAACTTCCTTGTAGCTGCTGGTGGAAAGATTTTGGCATGGAGACGTCACCTGGAAAGCCGTTGCCAGAATCAGGACAGAGGCAGTGAGAACTCGCACTAAGGAGGGGACTGCGCCGTTTTCCATAACCTCTCTGAGTCTCAGTGTGTAATCCTATAAAAGAGATAAGAAGTAGAAAAGCCCAGGGTAAGTGAAGTGGCAAAGTGTCTAGTTCACAGGAAACGCTCAAGAGATGTGTGGTTGCCTTCCCTGCTGACACGAGGCAGGCAGCCGACACTTGGCTGGGGTTCCTGGGCCTGGGAGGCTCTGCTTTCTGAGAAGATTTTTGTTGTACTCACAGAAACAACCCTGTGTTTGTGCAGGGAAATGGGGACAGGAAACAGCCCAAGAAGCATTGTAGAGAAGTTCCTTTCTGGAATATTTTTGAGGTATAAAAGGAGAGGACAAAGTATATAGATCCCAGGAGTGTCATGCACACACGCACCTGTACACATACCCCCACCGTGCGCTTCCTTAAGTAAAACATGACATTGGTCTTTGTCACGATAGGGAGGGCCAGCGCCCCTGGCCAAGGAGACTATCGACTCCTGGGAGGGTTGCTGTATCTGAGCCTTCCTCGGAAAACCCTTCTTGTCTCTTGTAGCTAAACAAGTCATGAAAGTGGTAGAGTAACCCAGATAAAGGCCTCTTGTGTTCATCCCGGTGCGGGCCGTATCGGGTGAGGTGCTCTTCCAATGAAAATAAAGAGTAGCGCTCCCCCCCCCCCCCCGGCGGAGAAGGAAAGAAAGCCTCCCCCCATTTCGTGTGGTCAGCTAGAACAAAGGCTTCATCACTGGTTGACGTACAAGGTGCGCAGCTGAGAGAGACCCACACGTTTGCATTAATCAGATGGCGCTGTTCGAAGCCCAGGCAGAAACGCTTCTGGCTAAAAGGAAAATGTCATCTTATTGTTTTCTCCTCTCACGGAAACCACCAACAAAGGAAAGCTCACCTTGAAACACTGAAAGCAAATCATTCATTCCTGAGGACAAATTTAGGTTAGACCATTTTGCAAAAGTTACCATAACATAAATGATTGTGCTTTAAAAGCCTGCAACCAGGAAAGTCACAGTTCTTTTTAGTACCCAAATCATGCTGGCATTGACCTGAGCAGCTGGACCGTTGATAAACAGCTTTGCTCAAAGTGTCCCATGGTGATTTCAGGAGCTCCCAAAGGGTGTTCCCTGCCTAGTCTCTCAGCTCTGGCACCTCGCGGAGGACCCTCTTCCTCCTCGCCCGGTTGGCTTCTCATTCATTCCGAAGCTACCCTGCTGTTCCAGCTGGCCAGGAGGATGCTAACGACCCTACCAAGAGGGCTCCTCCATGGAGTGGCCAGGAAATTCCTGGAGGGTTCTGAACAGAGGAGCACGCACGGTCCTTCAGCAAGATCAAGTTGTTGCTGTGCCAAAAACAAACTGTAGGGGGCGAGAGTGGCAGCAGGGAGCCCTGTTAAGAGCCTACTGATGTGCAGGAGAGAGATGTAGAAGCTTGGACCAGGCTGGTGGCTGTGGAGGTGATGACATGTGGTCTGATTCTGGATGTATTTTAAAGGTAGAACTGATAGGATTGCCTAGTTGGAATGTGAGAGAAAGAGAGGAGTCGAGGGTAACTCCAGCGTCCTTGACTAACAGCCAACATGGATGGAGCTGCCGTCACTTGCCCTGAGCAGAGAATTAGCTCCATCTGTGTTGTCTGCCTGACTGAGCCCTAAAATTGTCACTTACTCACTATTAAGCCCAGTACAAGGAACAATGAAAGCTGTTTTTCTACCTTATTTACTGAAGAGTATATTTACTTTTAGCAATAGGATGTCACTTGTCAGGCCAGAAAACATTTTTTTTAAAGATATATATTTTTAAGTAGCAATTTTACAGGCAAAATTCCTTTTCTGTTCTTTTTTTAAGTCATGGTATAACTGACATTTAACCAGGCAAAATTTTTTATCATAATCTAAAAACTTGAAAAATAAACTATTGAAAGGCAAAAAACAAAAACAAAAACAAAACCCCTCTAATTAAGAATGAATAAAGAAGTATGCACCTAGATAGTTTTTGGCTCAATGAGGAAACCGAAAGGGAAATTTTTATTGCTAAAGATTACGAAAACCAATGACCCAGCAAAGGCTGTCCTCAGAGGAAAATTTATGGCCTGTCACGCTCTTGCAGTTGCAGCCGAAAGACTAAAAAGTAAGAGAAATAAGGACTTGTCTTAAGGAAGTCGTGAAATAAAAAAACAAAGGAAACAAGGAAAAGGAGATTTATGAAAACAAAATCTAAATTTAATTCAATGAGTTTATTAAAATTTGATGTGATTTGTTACAATTTAAATGTAACATTTATTTAAAAGCTTAAATAAACCTAAAGCTGGCTCCCTGAAATAGCTAAACCCTTAAGAAACCTGAGTAAGTACAAAGAGAAAATGAAAAAGGGAGATTCCACCCTGGGGCAATGCATCCAAGGATTAAAAGGGAAAGGATGGCTTCCTGGCACATGACCTAAGAGGAAGTAGGAAACTTGAAGAGACCCATTACTGTCACTTCGAAAGTTGATTGAGATGTACAGTCAAGGGGCACCTGGGCGGCTCAGTCGGTTAAGCATCCAACCCTTGATTTCTGCTCAGGTCATGATCTCAAGGTCGTTAGATGGAGCCCTGCATCAGGCTCAGCATGGAGTGTGCTTGAGATTCTCTCTCCTTCTCCCTCTTCCCCTCCCGCTCATGCTCTCTCTCTAAATCTTAAAAAAAAAAAAAAAGTACAATGGAAAGAGTTCCCAGAACCAGAGGTATTCACAGGTTAGTAAAGACCATAGTTTGTTCCATTTTGCTGCCTAATAACCCAGCCACACCACATGACTCTAGAGCAAATAACAGTTACATAGTCACACTATTTGATTTCCATTTATTGGTTTTCCATGTTAAAAATCAACCCATAGGCCAAGCAAGCTCAATTATAATTGTCGTATAATATACAAATATTATGACTATCCTGACATGTTAAAATGTGGTTTGTTGACAAAAACAAGAGAAGTGGTGGTGTAGGTGCATTTACTAAAGAGAAAGTGTACAAATATGTATAAATTTGATAGATCAGGATATAGAGGTGTAAGTATATTATTTAATGATAATCATCAGAAGAACTCAAACTAAAGCTATCCCAAAGATCACAAGAAAGGAAAAAGGGGACAGAAAAAGTAAGTGGGAAGGGGAGTACGTGTGCTAATTTCACCATATTTTATACTGAGGGGTCAACAGCTGCTGTTTCAGATGGATAAATCATGAAATAAAGACCTAAGGGTTGGAAGTGAATGTTATGTTGGTAAAAAACTCAAAGTAGAAACAGTCCAAACCAGTCATTTCTGGGAAAGGGAAATTGGTATAAAATTAATTTTATTTTGCCCTCTTATATTCTGTTTGCATTTTAAAAATCAATTCTTATAAATAGCAACATTCATATACATGTATGTAAAAACAAGAGAAAAGAGCCAACGCAACAGATACTCTTTGGGTCAGGGGAAGAGAGAAAAGCCCCTGGTTGCAGCTTACCCAAGGAAAGAATTTCATGGGAAGACATCTGATGAGCAGTTTTCGGTTGTTTGTGGTGGGGTGTGTCCCGTGAGTCACTCTTTACCACACCCACGCAGTCTGCATTGCTCCTGGATGGATCAGAGGTCTAGAGCTATTGAACTGGGCACCCGGGTGGCCTTGGGGTAAACGCAGACAGCACGTGTGGACTCTGGAGCTGTAAGACAAAAAGAGAGCCAGCACCCTGGTTACACAACGATGGACCCAGCCGTTTCCATCTTGAGGAGTTCAGTCTCTGGGAAGACCCAGATATGGAAACAGAGCTCTGCTTGGGGCTAGACGCAGATGGAAACGAACTGCTTGATGAGCGTAGGGAAGGAAACTCCTCAAGAGTCAGTGAGGTCACTTTGGAGAAGGTGACCTCTGATATGTGTTCAACATGAAGGCTGAGGAGGAAGGAGCTTGCTGAGAGAGAGAGAGAGAGAGAGAGAGAGAGAGAGAGAGAGAGAGAAAGAGAATGGGCCTCCCTGGCAGAGGAAGAGGAAAGGGGCCTGATAGGATGAGGCTTGTTCTTGGAACGGTGGATGGTTGGCGTGGCTAACCAGAGGTTGTGTGGGGTGAGGAGACTGATGGGAGGTAAAGCTACAATGATAGGCTGAAGCAGATCACGAAGATGCTTGGACAGAAGCAACGCATTAGCCTGTGGGTGACGAAGCATCAGTGAAGGGCTGGGAGTGGGGAAATGGCATGATCGGATTTGCATTTTAGAGAGATCCGTCTGGCTGGAGGCTGGGAGACAGGCTGAGATTGTGACAACTAGAGAAGACATGATGAGAGGAGTCTGTGATGTGGGAGGTGTGAAGCTCAGCGCTTGCCAGCAGCACCTAGAGTGCCATCTGGAGACTTCACCCAGGGTCCAGGGCAATGTCCCTGGGTGCCGCAGGCCCAGGTGTGGTTTAGGAGATAGTGGGCATTAGTGATTCCGTTACTAATGGCTATCCCAACAGAGTGGACACCGTCCTGGAGAATGCAGAGGGGAGACTGCAGAAAACCAGGCAGGCAGAAGCCTCAGCTAGAACAGGGCTACCCCATGGAACAAAAGCCCCCTCCATGGTTAACTTTGTCCCCATTTCTTCTAAACCACAATCTGAATCAGCACGGAGGCCAGATGGAGTCATGTGGCTGCCCCAGTCAGGTCCGATTTGCTTTAATATATATTCCATATTCATTTAATGGGGCGGAAATAGAGAAAACAGATTTTCAATAAAAATGCAATACAGATCCTATGGGGAAAAGGTCCTCTTTATTTTTAATACAAAGCATTGCTATATATTAAATAAGCAATATTTTATTTAAACTTATTTGAGTTTTTTTGTTTCACTCATAACTAGATGGCATTAGGTTACTCGACAGAGAGGGAGGTAATTTATGATAATATAGTCACACAAATTCTCACTCCTGCCCCTGGGTTTTGAATAAACCGTTTTTCAATCCCTTCGTCATTATTGACTAGCTGTATAATAAGCCATGTTACTTGACTGCCTGAGGCTCACCTTTCTAATCTGGAAAGCAGCAGTATTATTATCTTCGTCTCGGGATTGCTCTGAGGATTAACTGAGTTTACTGTGTGTAGGTTCCAGGAACATAATAAGTACACCATAAATGCTAGCTGCCTTGCTTTCCCCATAGTGTGTTATGTAGGGAATGGGATAGGGTCAATTGGCTCAACCCAGTGACACATGTATCCCTCACCCCCGTGTCCTCGGAGAAATTAGGAAAAGATAGGGAAAAATCATCAAGTGTTACTCAGGCTGCACATATTGAAAATGTACCATCTGATAAGTTTCGACAGATGTATGCCCCTGGGATCACTACATCACTACAAGCAAGATAGTGGATATATCCATCATCCCCAAAGTTTTCTTACACTCCTTAGGAATTGCCCCCTTCTGCCCCTCTCTAATACTTCCATCCCCCTGTTCCCAGGCAACCACTAATATGCTTTCTTTAACTATCCAGATTGTTTTCTTCTTATTGAGTTTTGAGAGTTCTTTACATATTCTGGAAACAAATCGTTCAGCAGCGATATAATTTGTAAGTGTTTTTTCCCAGTTTGTGTATTCAGTTTGAGTTTGTCTGACATTTTCTCCTGATCACACTGGGGTTACAGGACTTGAGGGGAACATGGAATATCACAGAGAATATGGAATATCTCATGGCATCTTATTGGGGTACATGCTACAGGGAAGACTTATCACTGGTGATGTTGACCTAGATCACATGGTTAAGGAGGTATCTGCAAAGTTCCTCTACCATGAAGTTACTTTTTACCCACTTCTTAGGAAATTGGTAAATCTAGCCCATACTCAAGGGGATGAGAATTAAGTTTCACCTCCTTGTAGAGGAAATATGTACATATATTATTTAGACTCTTCTGTGAGGAAGAATCTCCCAATTTGTTCATTCTCTTATTTATATCAGTATGAACTCATAGATATGTTTGGCATTCTTTTGATATGTTCCCATCCTTTTGTGTTTTTACTTCCTTATTTTCTCTGCATTATAAGATGCTCCAAGCTCACCTTGTATTTTTTCTGACCCAGCCCTAGAGTTAGCTATTTCTTAAGGGTCTTTGCTTCCTTGTATCAGAGAATGGTATTTAGAAATGAAGATCAGGATAATGGCTATGCTCCTTGCTGGTGGTATTACTGCTTTGAGGCATGGGGGTATTGTTTATTTCCTTTGGAAGTTCCTGTATATTTCAGAGGGAGATTGAGCAATTTACAATTAGCCAATCATGTAAGAGAGTTCTACTAAAAGTATGATTGGTGAACCATCAGCATCAGTATCACTTGTGAATTTGATAGAAACACAAATCTTGAGACTTACATCAGACTTACTGAATCAGAAACTGAGGGTTGGACCCAAGATTCTGTGTTTTAATAAGTACTGGAAGTGATTCTTTCGCACATTACAATTTGAGAACCACCGATTTGTAGAAATCCGAGTCAACTGTTGTGTTTTGCAGTTATTCCGATACCTCCTACAGGGGGCGCTCCAGACAATTGTCAAACTGGCTGGCTTCTTAATCTAGCTACGATCTCAGCTTGGATTCTTACTATTCTGATGATGTGGACACATCACACAGGGAAAAATACACAGGCCTCATAGAAGCAGCAAAAACAAGAACAAAAAAACCAATTTTCAACCAAATACCAGAAAACCAAATGTAATAGCGTATAAAAAGGACAATAAACCATGACCAAGTGGGATTTATCCCAGGAATAAAAGGTTGGTTTAACATCTGAAAATCAATTAATTTCGTACAATATTAATGGAATAAAGGACAAAAACCACATGATTATGTCAATAGACACAGAAAAGCATTTGACAAATTCAGTACCTCTCCATAATAAAAATACTTTAAACTAGGAATAGAAGAGAACTTCCAGACCTAAAAAAGAGTGTCTATAAAAAACTCACAAATAGCATCATACTTAATGGTAAAAGAAGGAATGCTTTCTTTTTAATTTACAGACTTATTGTGAAGATTGAATGAGTGTTAATGTGTGTAAAGCACCCACAACAGAACGAGGCATATACTGTTACACTTATAGAAATATTTGGTGTAGGGGCACCTGGGTGGCTCAGGTGGTTAAGCGTCTGACTCTTGATTTCGGCTCAGGTCATGATCTCGGGGTCTTGAGATCAAGCCCTGTCATGGCTCTGCCCTGAGAGTGGAGTCTGCTTAAGATTCTCTCTCTCCCTCTCCCTATGCCCCTCCCCCAGCCCCCACTTGCACTTGTTCTCTCTCTCAAAAAAAAATTAGTGTTTTTTTTTTTAAAGATTTTATTTTCAAGTAATCTCTACACCCAGTGCGGGGCAAACTCACAACCCCGAGATCACGTCGCATGCTCCACCGAATGAGCCAGCCAGATGCCCCAGTGTAGTTTCTTAATACAGTTTCAACTTACTATAGTTTCTGGCCCTTATTAAAGGCATGATTAATCATAGCTATTATTATTAATGTTATTTCCAAGGAGTCTAATTATCTTGAGGTGCAAGAGATGGCATACAGAAGTTTCTACCTGTGAAAGGAATTCTTGAGGGACACGGCAGGTGCTATGAGTGTTAAAATTCCATTTGGAATTTTGATATAAAGTAATGCTGATTTTTAGCCAAATTCCTACTATGGGGGAATACTCTATGGCCAGTTTGTCCTGAGTTCTGCCTGCTGGTACCACTGAGCTGGGGCAGGTTTGCGAGGGGGCACAGCAACAGCATGAGTCCTATAACCAGGAGAAGCTGCCTTCAGGGAGTGAGGCTTAGCCAGCCCCCTCACCTAGCTATAGGGTCTGATCCCCCCTAGCCCAACCCCAGCTCTGAGTTTTAAGTGTTGTCTTCCCCCACACAGCTGGCAGCAGCTGTCTTCATATTCCCTGGGCGCCCTCTCCGGTGATACTCCCTTCCACATGACCACTCTCAGCCGAGAGGCACCCACAGTCACCATCTGTAGGATACGACTATTCGATATGCTTTTTAACAGATCAGAGGCCAGGTTTTGCTTTGTTTTGTTAATTGCATGCCAAGCTGTCACCTAGAGCTTAATGAAGGGTATGAACGTACCCATAAATTATCCAGTATTCAAAGGTAATTTTGATATTCCTATCAGGAGCCTCTTCATGCTCAAATGAGCATGTGGTATTTTGCAAAGGTAAGCATTCCAAGAGAGCAGTTAATTATTTGAAACTGGGGTGCTTGGGTGACTGCAAACAGCAACCGATAGATTCTAGGAGTGGTTCAGCATGGGACATGAATTTACAATCCCTAGTGGGGTGTTTGCTTGGGAACTATTCAAAACATAAGAGTGACCCGCTGAATATTTCACAATTCAGAAGTGGCTCACTGTGGCGGCCGTGCGGTACAAAGGGAATCCTAAGGATTTCTGTGTCTCTGGTAGGTGGCAGGGTTGCCCCTGGACAGCACTGTTATTGTGGGGTTAGGGTGGTGGGGTCAGGAAACACTGAATCACAACTATTGAGGGAATGGAACCACACTGAAACTCTTCTAGGGAGTGGGAGAAGGGGACATTTAACCTCAGGTCCATCTTCTTTTGTGGCTTTCTCTACTCCTTGCAGCTGGACCTGCTGATGGTTCTAACTATAGAGTCAAGCCTGTCCCAAATTCTGAGCCAATCTCAACAGGCAAAGGCAAGGCCTTTCAGTCCTTCATTTTTTATCCTTTCATTTACTCAGCACAAACATGGTGACGGGCATTGCTCAAGGCACGAAGGGATACAGAAGGTAGAATAGAAAGCATGATCCCTCCCTAGAAGTAGCTCACTCCCTAAGGCTGGAAATGGACACATAAATCACCCTAATCTTCAATTTGTTCTTTTAGGTCCTGCCCTGCCCTAGAGTTAGTCTCTGCCTGACCCTGGCTTGCTCAACAAATCCAGCCCTATGCACCCTCCATTCCAGACTGACGCAACCAGAAAGTGATGGTGCCTTGTGCCTAGCTTCCAAGTTATGGGACTGTCTCACACATGGCAAAGTGAGGGAGGAAGGTCAGAAGAATGAAGGAGGTAGGACCTAGTGAGAAGGCAAGGTTGACAAGAGCAGGTGCAGGACAGGAATAGAACATTCGACAGGACAAGGAGGAAAGGGGTAATGCAGCTGGTCTACCCACATCTGCATCTCTATTATCTAAAGCTTAACATGTTACCTTTGTTATAAAAAAGGAGTTTTATATGATTCCCAGTGTTTTATAGCGGTTAGGATGAGTGATTTAAAGTCAGTCCAACCTGAATTCAAGACAGTACTTTTCTTAGATTCAGACTAAAGGAGCCCCTGCCCAGTCCCCACACTTCTGGACCTTCCCCACCAACACACACACACAAACACATTTTAGAGTGACTTTCCTAACATTTTCTAAGTGCTTCTCTGGTGTTTGGGATCAGGCAGAACCAGCAGTACTGTTCAGGTGGGATACCCTGATCCCAGATGGGACCTGAGTGGATTTTGTCCTTGTTTCTCCCGTTGGGGGCTATCTCTGCCCCTCTACTCCACGTATGGGGTCAACCAGATATCCCCTTTTTCCAGAAAAGCTGCCTGGCAATCCAATTACTTCTGCTGGCTAACATGGTATTTCTTTCACATGAGATTGAGCTGCCTCCACAGTACCAATGTGCTGATTTTGGTGTCTCGCTCCTATACCACAAAGGATTACTTCATGGCTCTGGGCTAGCAACATTCACTGCTGGCCCTTGGGCTTGTGCTGTATGTGTATCTATGCTTAGACTCGCCTGTCCGTGTTCTGACCACAGGCTGGCTCCAGGCTACAGATCCACGGGTGGTGGGATGGTAGCAGGCTTCCTTTACCCTGTGCACACTTCCTCAGGCTTCACACTATGTGCAACAACAGACATCTGCTTCCGGGGTGGGCCTTGAACTGTACTGGACCATGCAGATATTCCTGTGCAGAAGGGACTGTTCTTCCTATTCCAGGACCACCCACCTATCTTAGGAGAAACTATCTTGGCTCTATGATTCCTCTCCTGTTCTAGTCCATACATTGGTTCCGAGGTGGGGGGAGGGGAGAGAGAGAAAGACAGGACTGAGAGAGATTAAAATGATCTTGAGGTAAGATTAGGGGAGAGACTACGGATTTTTATAAGAAAACAAATAAGGAATCAAATTGGTTTTATTTGGAGAAAAGGCAAATGGGTGGCTCAATTCTTGCTTTCAAGTATAGGCAATGATTTTATGCAGGGGATATGGATAAATTATTCTTTATATCTGAAAAGATGAACAAAAGGGACTGAAATTAGATTAGAGCCAGAGAGATTTCAGAATGATAAAGGGTAACCTGAGCGAGTCTCCCCCTCACCCCCCTTCCCCAGGGCATTCAGAGGGAATTAGGCAGCCACCCACTCAATCAGTGTTTTTTTGTCAGGGGTTTGGGGGGTGTGGTAGGGGAGTGAGATGCAGTTGTGGTCCCAGCTGTTTTTATCCAGATATTCAGCTTCAGCAGAAATGTAGGGTTTATTGGTGGCCCTGAAGAGGTGAAAGTCTTAACCCCAGGAGCAAATAGAACTAGGATTTTCAGGGAACATTCTGAGGAGCAGAGCAGCACTTCTGGGCTTATGTCTCCCCTTACCTCACTATAAAAAGGGATCACAAACTTACTTTTTGCTCTTTTATGTCTAGGACAAGTTGAGATTTATATGCAAAAATAAGTTCCTTGCAGAATTCATAGTCTGATGACCTCAGCCCACATCAGTTGAATTTCTGTACATCAAGTTCTGGGCACACAAAATATTCCCACCATTTCCCAAATACGCCCTGCTCCTTGGCATCTTCTCTGCTTAAAATGAGTTTCCTTACCCTGCCCCCTCTCTCTTCTGGCCATTTCCTACTCATCCTTTAAGGCCCAGCTTAAACGTCATTGCCTGTGGGAAATGTCCCCACTGCCTCAGGCTGAGTCAAACTGGGTCCTATTTCTGTGTTGCTGAGTTTCTTTGTCCACACTATTGTCTCCCCTCTGGACTGAGCTCATTGTGGGTAAGAGTCATGTTTCTGTCAGTTGGTCAGTCAATAAGCAAATGATTGGTGGGCACCTACTACGTCCTAGGCACCATGCCAGGCACTGAAGAAATAGCCACGAACAAGAGAGATGTAATTACTCAACTCCAGGAGCCACTAACAGAAAAAGACAATTGGATGAGTAAAAGTCACGTGGATGAAGAGGGTGGGGAAATGTGTTCAAGACAGAGGGAACAGCATGTTTAAGTACTGGTGGCCAGACAGATTTGGCAGGTACATTTAAGGAAAAGAAAGAAGCTCGGTACTGCTGGAGAATACTATTAGCAAGAGACTGGTGAGAGATGGAGACAGAGAGGGGACCAGGGGCCGCATTACTCTGTACCTCTTGAGCCCTTTAGGGGAACTAAACTCC
This sequence comes from Ursus americanus, assembly GCF_024610735.1. Lineage (NCBI taxonomy): Eukaryota > Metazoa > Chordata > Mammalia > Carnivora > Ursidae > Ursus > Ursus americanus. The sequence goes on along the minus strand of NC_142150.1, from coordinate 3,156,685 downwards.
ATCTTACTAGCAAGGAGGAACACCTGAAGGGTTTTAAGGAGGAAAGAGGTGGGGCACCTGGGTGGCTCCATCAGTTAAGCCTCTGCCTTCAGCTCAGGTCATGATCCCGGAGTCCTGGGATTGAGCCCTGCATTGGGCTCCTTGCTCGGCAGGGAGCCTGCTTCTCCCTCTCCCTCTGCCACTACTCCCTGCTTGTGCTCTCTCTCTCTGTGTCAAATAAATAAATAAAATATTTTTTTTAAAGGAGGAAAGAGGCATCTCCTATTTGCACACTAAAAGATTATTCCAGCTGCAATCTGAGGAACAGCTAGGCACGACGTGTTGCTGGAGGCGGGGAGAGCGGTTAGGAAGGGTTCTGTTGACATAATGGCCTGCTACAACGTGGTAACAGCGGGAATGAAGACAAGCGGGTTGTTGGCAAGGTGTTCTGCAGGTGTAGCAGACAGAGTTTAGTGGTTTATTGTTGGTTTACAGGTGGCGTGTGGAGGTGTTGTTGGAAGGATGGACACGATGGAAGCTTCCAGGCTCCTTTCTTGGACAATGTTTAATGGAGGTGGTGTTCATTTCCTATGGCTGCTATCACAAAATACCACAAACGGGATGGCTTAGAACACCAGACGTTTATTGTCTCAGTTCTGGAGGTCGGAAGTCTGAAATCAGTGTTGGCAGGGCTATGCACCTTCTGAAAGCTCTGTGGAAAAATCTGTTCCAGTCTTCCTTCCTGGCTTCTGGTAGCCATAGGTGTTCCCTGGCTTCTAGATGGCTATTTCCTATGTCTCTTCTCACGGTGTTCTTCCCATGTCTGTGTATCCAAATTTCCCCTTTTTCTAAGGACATCAGTCATATTAGAATAGGCCCACTCTACTTCAGTGTGACTTCATTTTGCTTCATTACACTTGTAATTAACCTATTTCCAAATAAGGTGACATTACAAGGTCCTAGGGATTAGGATTTCAATATATGAATTCTAGGGGGGGGGCACAATTCAACCCATGTAGAGGGTTGTATCATTCACTAAGACATTCACTAAATATCATTCACTAAGTATCATTCACTAAGACAAAGAGCTCATGTGGTAAAACAGGTTTGGTGGTAGAGGGATGCAACCTTGAACTTGGGGCACGTTGCATCCAGTGGCCCTGCGGAAAATTTACGAGGAGGTGCCTAGAAAACTATTTGATATATTGGGTTGGTGCTTGGGAGAAGAGGGGTACGGGCTGGGCTAGGCAGATAGATTTGAGTGTTCAGCATATAGGGTGGATAAGATAGTGAACCTTTGGGGAGGGTCAGACCATGTGGCAAAAATGATCAGCTCATCTTTCAACCCCAGCACCCAGCCGAGCCCCTCCGTTGCTCTAAATGTTGAACGAATATGTGCGTGATGAGATAAAAATATTCCTTCAGCTCTCCTTTAGTTGGAGATCAGAAGGCCTTGCCTGGGTGACGGCTCACCCCGCTCTGGGTCTATGACAGGAAGGGAATGTACTTTGTAGGAATGAGAAACAAGCATTCTTAGCTTTTACCTTACATTCTCCCCCAGCTTAACTTCGTAAATGTGTCTCCAGCGTCGCACCCAGCATCTCCCAGGGAAAGCCTGGAGGTCGGGGAGAGGGATCCTAGGCTGTTCCCATCTCCTGACTTGTAGGGACGGAGCGGCAGAAAGGTGGAGGAGCCTGGCTGTGCTTTGCAGGAACATTTATACCCTTTTTACTCGAAAATCTTCATCTTTGCCATCAGCTCAGCTCTTGCTAAACCAAATTTGGTACTCGAGTTTCCAAATAAAGCCCTTTCTACACCACCTCCGTTCCCCCCAAATCCTGAGACTGATGGTAATTTGATCTAGGGGGACTCTGGGGCCCAGTGGCTCTCCCACCTGGCTGTGCAGGAGCGGGCGATACAGGGGGGCCATGGGGCACTGTCACTGGCTGCTGGGTGGTTAGGGGTGGATCCAGTCTTCTTTGTGCCCGTTGCCTGGTGACATTCAGAGGCCCCTATCTCAGAGCCACATGCTGGCCTGCTATTGGTCCAGTGGTGGCATTTGTTGACAATAGACACTTCCCTGGCCCTGGACTCCTTGGGAGCTTGAGTTTCAGGCTACAGTGCTTGTCCAAATGTAGTTCCTTAACCCATTATGTCCCCTGCCGGGAAAGCTGAGCTGCAGCTGCGAGGCCACGGCCAGTGCCCGCCACAGTGCCATGGTGGTGTTCTCTGCGCCCGGGCGTGCAGCTGGCCCGGGGGTTCTCTGCTGCTCTGCTTCCGTGGCAGGACAGGGTTTTCCTTCCTTCTCACCTCTGCCTGGATTTTCCCGTATGACAGTTTAAACAAACAGACTTTGTTGGCCTAACCACAGGGAAGCTGAGCTAGGAAAGGCAGTCACCGGCAGCCAGAGAAAGGTTTGTGCAGGTGCTGTACACCACAGAGTCAGGAAGACTTAAACCTCTTGCTGGGATGCCCAGGCACCTGGGGAGGAGACCTACACCTTCCAGGGATGGAGGTGGGGTCAGGCAGGTGGGGAGAGGTGAGAAGACAACAGAAGTGACCACGGAGGAAGTAAAAGGGCAGGAAGCCAGACAGAAAAGGGATTCTGGAGGCCTCCAAGATGGACCCTTTGGATGCATGAGTGAATTCAAGGTCCAGAGGGGTGGTGCCATTTATGGAGGCCAGTTCTCTGCTTGGGTGAGCACCTGGGGGTCTGGACTCCTCAAGCAGCTCCTGGGGGGCCTCTCCACCTTCTGCCCCAGCCACCCTTTAGAGAATGGGTCAGCTGAAGGTCAGGATGGAGACAAGCTGGGTCAGGGCAGCTGCAGTGAGGACCACAGGTTGCCCAGTTAATGGGAAGAGAGTTCTGGCTGGTTCCTTAAAGCCCTTAGCACTGACCTTTTAAACCTGGTCTCGGTCAGAGGACTGTAGAGGCCCAGCCTCCTGGCAAAGCCCTGACTCCCACTCCCACACCCTCATGCCTCTCTGTTCTCTCAACTGTAACAAAACCATTCACTTTTAGGTGGGGAAAGCAGAAGATCCTGCAAAGACCAAACAAGGCTGTGTGTCAGGTATGAGGCAATGCTGAGAAACACGAAGAAGGAGGAGTCTTTCCTTCCTTCTGTTGATCTCTGTAGCCAACTGCCCAACTCTGACTTACACTCCAAGAGGAGGCCCCAAGAGGATCTCAAGACAGAAGAGGAAGTCCGGGGGGTTCCAAGCTGTGTCTTCCAGATTAACTGATCTATGTTGACAGTGGCCCACACTCCAGAGCAAGTAGGGTTTGGAGCCGGGGCACAAGTGCCAGGGCCCCATGGCTATGGAGACATGTGTACTCTTGGGTCACAGGGATTCCTGCTAGGGCCTGCTGGAGCCCAGGTCCTGGTTGTCTCTGCTGAAGGCACCGTTGGGATGGATGCAGTGAAAGGACTACCCACCACCACCAGGGCTGTGGATCATACTTGTGTAGCTCCTGTCATTTCCTGAGGCCATCCTTCTGCCAGCAACAGTTATTCTTCTGGGTTTGTAGTGTGGCGCTCCCTTTTCTGTGCATCCGAGAACCGGGGAAAGGAGTGTTAATGCCCGACGCAGGTGCAGGCCGCCTGCTGAGAACACTGCGGTACTCTTCCATCAGCAGCTTCCTTACCCATTTGGACTAAGAACCAGCAGGAAATATCTCCTGAATAGCATACATCTAGGTTTTAGTTCAATTTCTTGTTTTTTGGGGTTTTTTTGTTTTTGTTTTTGTTTTCAGAAAGAGCTGACTGGCTCTAACTTAAGCATCATCACCATCCAACATTTTATGGGTATTTGTTTTGTTTGCTTTTACTTGTAGGCATTCTTGAGAACAGAAGTGTTGGCATAATAAATATGGTAAGATCCACTCTAATATTGAAAGTGGAAAGAAGGTGGACTTCATACAGCATGAACCAGGGATCTTGAAATCAATTCTGAGAAAGATTCTGAAACGTTTTTAAGAGATTTATTGTTTGGCTAGGGCTGTTTTAACAAAGTACCAGAAACTAGATGGTTCAAGGACTGAAATTTACTGTCTCCTAGTTCTGGGGGCTAGAAGTCTGAGATCAGGGTGTTGGCAGAGTGGCTTCCTCCTAGGGGTTCTGGGAGAGAATCTGTCCCATGCCTTTCTCCCAGCTTCTGGTGGCTTGCTGCCATCTGCAACTTCCCTGGAGAAGCACCACCCCATCTCTGCCGTCTTCTTCACACGATGTTCTCCCTGTGTGTGCACCTGTGTCCACATTTCCCTTCTCTATGAGGACTCTAGTCATATTGGATTAGGGGCCCACCTTCCTCCACTCCACTCATCTTAACTAATTACATCCACAATGATTTCCAAATAAGGTCACATTCTAAGGTACTGAAAGCTAAGACTTCAACATGTGAATGTGGGGGGAATACAACCATAGCAGAGAGCTTCTGAGCATTTGGCAGAAAATCTAGAAACATGTCTAGTCAGTCATGCATGTCAGTCTAACCGGATTTCCTCCTTCACAGGGTCAAAGATGGGTGACCAGATTTACCCGGAGATGTGGGCAGGGGCCAGGACCCAATCGCCCTGATGGCCACAGCAATGGAGAATGACTTTCTCCTGTATCACATAAGGTCTGACTTCTCGTTTGTTCCGGGGACTCGCAAATTACCAAGTGAAACAGTTTGGCAAGGAAATTAGCCCCCACATGGCTTCGACATCTGGCCTGGTGAGCAAGAAGCTACCATAGTTACTAGTATGGCTATCATTATATATCTCGGGAGGCAGTTCTCAGAATCATTTATAATGAAATCTCTAAAGCTTGGAAAACAATCTCCTATCACTTCCCTTGTCATCATACTACTTCCTTTTAATTTCCAAACCTCATTTGCACCTCTTCCCACAGTCTGTCCGAATGAAAGCAAATCTCAGTTTTCGCCAGGAATAACAGTGCAAGAGGAGTGTGGGTGGCAGGGCCCTAACGCCCAAGCTTGGGCCTCCATTTCCCGCCATTGTTCCCTGAGTCAGGTTCCCAAACACTCATTTGGGCTGTCCTGGGGGGAGTTTTTCCAGATAAAAATGGCCTGGTTGGCTGCCAGTGATTCAGGCAGGTTCACAGCCCCAAACCTGTTTTATCTCCCATGCTTATCACTTATCATCAGCTGCCAGGAGACAGACAATAGGAGCAAAGAGGCATTTTGGCTGAGCCAGGTCTTAGGTAGCCCCAAGGGTTTTAGAGGCCTCCAGACAACCAGACTCAGGCAGTCCGATGGGGTCCTTCTGGGGTCCCCTGTTAGGAGTCCTCTCGTGTTAAAGCAGCATGGATTCAGTGGGGTCCCATGGCAATATAGCATTTCCCTGCAGCCCACGATGGCAGAAATGGATCCCCCTGTGTATTGACTTGTCCTCTCCTCAGACCTGCTGTTTCAGAAAGCCGAGGACTACAGTGAGTGTTCAAAAGTCCAGGGAAGGAGGAGTTCCAAGGACCTTTTAGAAAGTTGGGTTGTTTTGGTTTGGTTTTTGGTTTTGTTTGGTTTTTCCCCCCGAAAACTTCACTTAACTTTAAAAAAAAAAAATAGCCCTGAAGGTAAAATTAGCAAAATCTGAATTTCAAACTCAAAACTCTGGACTGAACTGTCAATTCCCTGTTTTCGAGGTTGTACTCCAGTTATGCAAGCACACATTTTGTGCAACTTCCTGTGAATCTGTAATGATTTTAAAGTAAAAAAAAAGTTCCTTAAAAGTCAACCTTATGGTTCTCCAAAACCCAGTCAATATGCCCTGTCTTTGAAAAGCCACAGAGCTTGCTTACAAGCTGAGAGCGCAGGATTTAGCCAGACGGACTTCAACCCAAACGCAGCTTTCACGCCTACAAACTGTGTGATTTTGGGCAAGTTACTTAATCCTTCTGAGCTTGGTTTCCTTATCTAGAAGATAAATCTGAGTGCTTCCCTGATGGGGTGAGGGTGGGGACTGAATGAGGTAACTCATGGAAAACACCTAATGGGGTGAATGGTAAAACACTTGATAAATGTCCCTTTTAAAACAGTAATCTATTGAATAGAGGAGCCACGCATGTGTTTTTAGCAAGATCACAAAGTCATGTGTGTGGCTCAAAGAATTTTTCTAGAGGCCTCAATGGTGAGTCAAGAGGGTCCACACCTGGACATGATTCAAACACAAGTCAAATGCCTGTGGAAGAACTGTGTGAATTCTGCACTAATTTTTTTCCCCTATAAATTGTCCAGAGTCCCAAGTTTCCTAATGTGGAACTAGATGAAACAATTAACATCATAGAATAAGCACATTCCATTTCCACTGCAAATAGGGATTGGCCACAACCTACCGGCCAGGTGCCTGAGGCTGGGTGGGGCAGGGAGCAGCAGGGGCTGAAAGGTGTTAGGCCCTATTGGCGCCTAAGTCCTGTGTGAGAGCTAATGAAGGGACACAAATGTGTGTGAAATATACCAGGTACCAGCCCTCCAGGAAGAGAAGGGCTGTCTGGTCCAGGAGAAGCCTCTTGGCTACCTATCAGCACCTCCTGGAGATTTAAGAGTAAGTCCTGAAGCCAGCTCTTGGCACACCCTTCTAGTCTACCTCCCTGCCGCAAGCCCTATGGTTCAGACATCCTGGTTACCCATCATTTCTCAGACCCGCTGGGCTTTCTCCGACCAGGTGGTCTCTCCACTCTGGAAGTCCCCCCCTCCACCTGCTCCTTTATTCTCATTCACCTTGGAAGGTTCCACCCACCCATTTTTCAAAGCTTCCATCAAATGCTTTATTTTCCTGGAAGCCTTCTCTGCACCACCATTCAGAGGTCCTCCCTCCTCCATGGAAAAATCCCTGCCCCTGATTTGTCTGCTTCTTACAGCCTTTACCACATTCATTCAACAAAAATCTACGTGTTCTGCACACCGAACCCTGTGCTGGGCTCCAGAGATGTGGCAGTGGGAAATGGAGTGTGTGTGTGTACGCTGGGGGTTGGGGGGGTGCGGGGTGGGATGGGCGTTGAACACACAGTCACACAAATAAATATATTTGCAAATTGTGTTAAGTGCTCTAAGGGAATAAGGGGTTTATGAAAGAACTGTGATGTGTGTCTGAAGGACAAAGGCCCTTCTGAGGAATGAACATTTAAACTGATGGATCAGTTGGAGTTGTTAGTGACCTCAGTGAAGAGGGCAGGTAGGAGCTTTTCATGAAGGACTGTAGATATGAAGGATGGGGTGTTTGAAGAACTGAAAGGAGGCCAGTGAGGAAGCAGAGGGAGTGAGGGTATGACATCCAGTCATGGAGGACTGTGAGGTCATGCATGGCAAGCATTTTGAAAAATGTCCCAAGTATACTAGAAGCCATTTTAAAGGCTTTTACACAAATAAGTAATGTGGTCTGATATGTAATTTTATTTATCTTTTTGAAGATTTTATTTATTTATTTGACAGAGAGAGGGTACACATGCACATGCAGGGGGAGCAGCAGAGGGAGAGGGAGAAGCAGGCTCTCTGCTGAGATGAAGGCAGACACCTAACCGATTGAGCCACCCAGGGGCCCCTGATATGTAATTCTAAATACTCCTCTGGCTGCTCTCTAAAAACAGAAGCAAGAACACAAGAGTGGCTAATAAGAGGAGATGGTACCCTCTCCATATGAGTGATGGTGTTGAATGTAGGGATTGTGAGCAGAGGACAGATCCTAGATCTATTTTGGAGGTCTGGCCTCTGGAGGGAGTGGGTGCTGTTGCAGGTTACTCCCAGATTAATGGCTTGGACATCTGAGTGGATAACGGGGCCACCCAATGAGAAGAGCCATGCTGGAAGAAGAACCAGTTTAGGTGGACATGTCTGAGGTTCAATTTTAGACATAACGTTGCCAGTACAAATGTCAAATAGGCAGCTGGATGGATTGATTTTGACTTCAGAAGAGAGGTCAGGGCTGGAGACATATGTTTGGAAAGCTATCAACATATAGATTTAAGCCATGTGAGTGAATGAGATTGCTTAGGACCAAGGTGTAGAAAGGAATGAGAAGAGACAGGAAGAGGAGAGGAGGAAAAGAACAGAAGAACATACAGGATCAAGCTTTGGAGAACCTAATGATCTACTTTGTATTAGAATAATCTCTGCCCCTTTGATCCTACCTCTACCTCCTTCCAACAGGGAGAGCAGAGGCTTTGGCTTGTTGCAAGAGCTGAAGTGCTTTAGACTGCCCTCAAGGAGACTGCAGGCTGGAAGAGATATGACACGTACAAATGTCCAGGTTATAAGAGTGATGAATCTATGGACTGTTTAAGATTTTTAAGATTGCCAGGAGAGCAGAAAGTTGTCTCCCAGACAACACTTTTTCAGTCTCCATAATGGCGTCCCTACATTGCATTGTATTTATATCCCACAGTTGCAGTTGTGAAGCCCTTCAGAACACTGACTTTGGTATAATTTCACATCTTGTATACTTCTCAAATCTAGTGTCCTCATTCCTGGGACAGATAGCACTGCCCTCTTATTTCGTGCCTTGGGTTCCTGCCATGGCCTCCTTACAGCTCCCTGCCTCAAATCTCTCCTCAGTTGGGTCCATTCTTCACATAGTAGCCAGCGTGATCTTGAACTGCAAATCTGGGAGTCGATCCCATGCTTTAAACCCTCAAGAGCATACCATGACTCCCAGGATAAATCCAACTTCTAAGCCTAGTATTCCAGACTCTCCCTTTATATCTTGTACATTCCATGCTTTAGCAACATTCTCTGTCCCGGCAAGAGGGCGCTGCTTACGATATCCTTCCACACAACTCAGCCGTTCCCCAGCTCTGGGCCTCTGTTCTGCCCTTGAAAACATGTTTTCTCCCCACCTACGCCTGACCAACTTCTACTCATTCATCAAGACTGAACCAGGACAGAGATCACATAGGAAGCCTCTTGGACCTGCACTCACCCTATCGTATGACCACCATCTCCTCAGGAGCCCGTGTCCACCAGGAGGACTGAACCTCTTGCAGGCAACCAAGGTGTCTTCTTCATCCTGGTACCTTCAGCACCTATCACGGTTTCAGGAAAATAACAGTTACTCAGTGAATACTTGTTGAAATAAAATGAATGAGTGAATGATGAATTATAAACTACTGGGATGTATTAAGTGCCAAATGAGTAGTACAGAAAATAAGCATAAGAGAAAAGAGGAAGTCGTCACTTCTGGTGGAGAGAGTCCCAGAAACTTCACAGATAAGACGAATTTCTGCTGGAGCTTGCAGGATGAGATAACACATGTGTTGAAGAAGGGTGAAATCAGTCTGATTTGGCTAGGTGGAAAGAAGTGGGAAGGCCATTCCACGGGGGCAGGTGGCGGGGGCAAATGTTTCTAGGTGCAAAACACCAGGCAAGTTTAGGGAACAACCAAGAGACCGGTTTGACTGGAGCAAAAGATGTGCAGCTGGGAAGACAAGTAGGTATGAAACACAGGTGGGGGCAGGAAATGGACAGCGCAGAAAGGTCTCATACTTTTGTCCAGAGCGATCCACATACAAGAGCCACAACGCTGCCTCCCCGCAACCCCCATCCCCCGCCCCGTCCTCTCCATCAAGGAGGTATAAATTTGAACTTGATTAAGGGGAGTCTTTGGACAATGCAAGCAAAACAAACATTCGGGGCTGTGAGATAGGAGCAGAGTGGGTGATGTATGGGATTAGGTAATTACTTGGTGCCTTTGGAGGGTGAACAATAGGCCAACATAACTGACTGGTTTTTATTTTCCTTTGTCTCTTTGGTTTTGCCTGAATCACAGAGCACCTGAACTGACCTAGGAAAAAAGTTATTTTAAGCAGGAAATGCAGCAGGGAGGAGAATGGGAAATCCTAAAATCATGCCAGGAGAGGAAGTAGTCAGTGCTGGTCAGGCTGAGAAGAAGGGGCCTGCTTGCCCCACTGGGTTCCTGGCCTGCTCTTGGGAACTGCCTACTTGTGAGGCTCTTGACAGCGCAGGACAGTGACAGTGGAGCACGTGCCATGGGGGTCAACACCAGTGGTACGCTGTGTTTGGAGAAGGAAAGCAGAGAATGTATTTGGGCCACACACAGGAGAGCTCTATCCCCTCATCAACTCCACCTGCATCCTGTGTGTGAGTCAAAGGGGATAGCAAAAAAAGAGATTGGAAAGGGAGTTCCAAGCCAGCAGCTGGTCCACATCCCTGCTATTTACTGGCTCTATGGTCTTCACAAGCCACTGAAAGTCTCTAAGACGTGGTCTTGTTTCCCTTCTATTGTTCTATTGAGGGCGGTGGGTTAAGGGTTTTCTCCAGATCTCAAGTTGTATGACTTTCCCATGATTTGGCTCCAAAAAACAGAACCAAAAGATGTGTCTAGAGAGAAACAGATCTATTATAAGGTAGTGACAATTATGGAGGTCGGCGAGTCCAGCATCCGCAGGGTGGGTCGACAGCCTAGGTACCAGGGGAGTTGATGTTGCAATTCTAGTCTGAAGGCTGTCCCCTGTAGAACCAGGAAGAGATGGTGTTGCAGATGAAGTCTGAAGCAGGCTGCTGGAGCCTTCTCTCTTGCTTGGGGGAAGCCCATCTTTTTGTTGTATTCAGGCTTTCAACTGGTTAAGCAAGATCCAACCCCATTAGGGAGAGCAATTTGCTTTACTCAAGGTCCACTGATTTAAATATTACTTTCACCTAAAAACACTCTCATAGAAACACGCAGAATAGGATTTGACCAAGTATCTGGGCATCCATGGCCCAGCCAGGTTGACACATAAAATTAAACCATTATACCAAGTTACCTAGCTTTAGAGTCCTATGCCAGATCTCTCTCATCCTTTTGACAAGGAGAACAAAGACAAAAGAAATGTAGATAAAATTAAATTTCCTTACAACTTGCAGCCCTTTGACAAATACTTGAGACAGGCAGAGTACGACAGTCCTTAACAAACTCACAACTATCTTAATGTCAACGTCTTGCTAGAGGCCAAAAGCAACCTTAGCTTAACAATAGCTAGACCTCCCGGATCCGCTACGTCTTCCTTAACCTATGGACCCCCTTTTGGAAACTTCCTTTATCTCTACCCACTCCCACCCCCAACTTAATTGTATATAATCAAATCCTCCTCACAATCCCAGTACAACTCTTTCTGCCCATGTGTCCTGGCTCAGAGCTTCAATAAAAACATCTTTCTGCACTGAAAATGTCTCAAGAATTCTTTCTTGACCCTTCGCTCTGGCCCACATCACCTCACTTTGACCCAGCCACAAAAGCGCATCCCCCATACCTGCCCTGTATTTTCCATCTCTATTCCTTTGCTAACACGTTGCCTTTCACCCCAAATATTCTTCTCCATCTATCTCTTAGTTCCAGTTCTTGAAATCCTGCATTTCCTTCATAAGTAACTCATTACCACATCCTCTTGGGAGCACCATCCCATTCTAGTCAGAAACCTCGGATAATTCCACAACCCTCTGTATATACCTCAGTTTCCTCTTCTGTAAAATAGGGATGATCGCTAACGTAGTAAGGATTGCACGAGCTAATACGCATAAGCTAGTTAGAACGGTCGCCTCACTATCACGAGTGTTCACTTGATATTATCATTCTTTCACCTGTCTCTCATTTCCTGCTAGAGATGTGTAAAGAACGGTAATGTGGCTGGGAATTTGCAGTTATCTTAAAGGTAAAATGCTTTGAAAAATGGACATTTATGCATAGACATTACTTTTGTTCCTCCCTTTTGTAACTCAGCGGTCTTGAACTTCGAGTGGTTTTAAGAATGACTGCCCAGGGCTGTAAACACACAACGTCTGCTCTAGTCACAGGCTTTGAAGGATAATTGTGACCATATGTGATGTTTGTTGTATGCACTGACTATGTCGAATTTGAACAGTGACGCTGCTTTTGTGGGTTTGGTTCTAACTACGAAATCCTTTCTCCCTGGGTTATTGACGAAGCCCTGGGTGGGAAGTGGCCAGCAAAATGTCTGCCATAGGCAGGTTGCGTTGCTCTTAGTTCTGTCACACTGCCTTTACTTTCAAAGGTGGTCCACGGCTCTGAAATGCTCCAAGTCCCAAACCTTGAAGGGTGGCTTTCTGGCACAATTACCAGTTTTTCAGCAACTGTATTTCAATAGCCTGTAAGCCATTCACTATTGTGGGGAAATGTAAATGAGGGTCTCTGAGCCCACAAGAGGCAAATGCCTACTCAAGTGGTGTCACCCAGGCACGAAAGCCAGAGGCGCAAATGGCCAACTTGAGACAAAGGAGCACCTATAGTTGTGCCTAGGTGTCCCCTCTGGACAATGATGGAAAAAAATGGCCTGGAAGGACCCATGGTACACTTAGAGTCAGAAGCGGGGGAGGGGAGGGGAGCCCCAGCCTTGGAGGTTAAAATTCCCACATGCTTTTATTTACTACATTTTGGGAGATATCAGGAAGTCTGGCCCAGTGGAGAATAAACACTTGTTAGAGTCCAATACCTGTGTTATTTCCCTATGTTTGCACCTTGTTTTCCCTCTGGCTGTGCTCCTGTTGGGAACAGCAGCTAGCCCTATGGACCTGTCTTTAAAGGGCGCCAGGAGAGAGCACTGGGGTGTCTGCCTCTCTCCTCATCAGGCTCGGGTGGGGAAAAGGGCCCAACGGAACCCAGCAGATACAGGCAGTCACTCAAAGGCCTAGTCTGAAATCCTGCAAGCTCCTATAAACTAGTGGGGAAAACTTAACCAACAGGCCTGGGGCTGAGAAGCAGTATGAAGTCCCCGGCGAGGCTCCTCAAAGCCACTGCAAGTTTAACACTAAACTTGAAATACCTGTCTCTGCGGCGCCTGGGTGGCTCAGTGGGCTAAGCGTCTGCCTATGGCTCAGGTCGTGATACCAGGGTCCTGGGATCGGGCACCATGTCAGGCTTTCTGCTCAGTGGGAGCCTGCTTCTCCCTCTCCCTACTGCTCCCCCTGCTTGTGGTTGCTCGGTCAAATAAATTAATAAAATCTTAAAAAAAAAAAAAAAAAGAACAAAAGAATGAACTACCTGTCCCCTGGGCTCCAGTATTCCCTATTCAACATATTTTTTTAAAAAAGATTTTATTGGGATGCCTGGGTGGCTCTGTCGGTCAAGCGTCTGCCTTCGGCTCAGGTCATGATCCCAGGGTCCTGGGATCGAGTTCCGCATTGGGCTCCTTGCTCCGCGGGGAGCCTGCTTCTCCCTCTGCCTGCTGCTCCCCCTGCTTGTGCTCGCGCTCTGACAAATAAATAAATAAAATCTTAAAAAATAAATAAATAAATAAGATTTTATTTGAGAGAGAGAGAGAGCATGAGCAGGGGGCAGAGGGAGAGGGAAAAGGAGACTCCCTACTGAGCAGGAAGCCTGATGTGGGACTTGATCCCAGGACCCTGGGATCACGATCTGAGCTGAAAGCAGACACTGAGCCACCCAGGTGCCCCTTAAACTTGTTTTTGTACATATGTGTGTGATGCCCCCCTTTCTCTAAGCTCATGGAGGGCGGGAAACATCCGTGGTTATGCTGTCACTCCCGGGATCTGTCTATCGTAAAGTGTTGCCTACAGAAGGCACACTTAATTACCTACTGCTGTGTAACGAACTACCCCAAACTTGGCAGCTTGAAACAACAGTGCTTTATGAGTTCTCTTGGTTCTGCCACTGGGGCTGTCTTTGGCTGAGTAATTTGCTCCACATGGCACTGGCTCAGACACTAGTTAGGCTGTGTTCAACTGGCCACTTTGGCTGTGCTGGAAGGTCCTAGAAGGCTTTGTTCAAACGTCTGGCACTTAGGGGTTCCTCCATGTGACCGCGCTCTCTCTCTGTTCATTCGGTAGTCAAGCTGCAGCTTATTTACAGTATAGCGGTGGCTTCCAAGAGCAAAAGTAAAAATGGATATATTATATACGTACATTTAGATACATCACATATGTCATTTCAACATGTTATCAACCAAAATTGATCGATGAGATATTTTACATTCTCTTTTAAATTTTTGTGCTAAATTTCAAAACTTTGGTGTGGCTTTTACACCCACAGCACATCTCCGTTTGGACTTAGCCACATTTTAAATGCTTAAGAGCGACATGTGACTAGTGGCTACCGTATGGAAACGTGAAGAGCTAGACAATCCCTTAATCTTCCTTAGCTCTAAAGGCAGGATGATAAAATAGGACACGCAAGCACTATAATGTATATATTTTAGTGCTACTCTAAGTATAAATGAGACAGAATACCCTAAACACTCAGCAAGTACCTTGCATGCAAGGTTTATTGAGTTTATTGAATGTTTGTCTTAGTCGCTTTGGGCTGTTATTACAAAGGACCATAGATTGGATGGCTTATAAACAACAGAAATTTATTTCATATCATCTGGAGGCAGGAAGTCCAAGCTCAAGGTCTGCTAGATTCAGTGTCTGGTGAAGGCCTGCTTTCTGGTTCATTGACAGCAGTCTTTTTGCTGCGTCCTCACATGGTGGAAGGGGCTGAGGTTATTCTCTGGGGCCTCTTTCAAGTGGGCACTAGTCTCATTCACAAGCCTCCCATCACCACGACCTAATCGCCTCCCAAAGGCCCCACCTCCTCATACTTTGGAGATTAGGTTCAACATATGAGCCCCGGGGGGCGTGAACATTCAGTCTGAGGTTAGTCCCGTTTCATTGTTTATGAGTATTTCATTGCCAGCCATGGAGACGCTCTTAAGCTTGCTCAAGTAAGGTTACACGTTCCTTGAGTTGGAGAGTTGGAGAGCATTTATGATTTGCTTTTACCTGGTGCTCTTAACCAGGTTTCTCATTCTTCTCATTTCTCAAAATTTCTCAAAATTTCTGTTTCTCTCTGCTTATTTGCTCTTTCTTCTCTCCACTCACCAGCATCCTTTGCCTACTCGTGGTTCATCATAGCTTCCCTAGCCTTTCTTGCCATGACATGACCTTTTGATCAACTATGACTGACTGATAACTGGTTTGGGTTCTCCATATTTCCCAATTCAAATTCCCAGGAGAGGTAATCTGATTGGCTTGGTTCATCTTTTCATGCCAGTTCATGTCCTACATCACCTGAAAATTGGCTGCCTGGGGTTCAGCTGCCCATCCTTAGTCTAATCAGCTGTGGCCAGGGATGTGCCTTCTTACGGTACTTCATATGGTCACCTGGAAATCAGGGAAATGTGGGTGGGGTAGTTTTCCTTAGTGGGGGGTGTGGGCAGACAGGTGCTGATTGATATCACGACATGCTGTTTCTCTCTGTCACTGGGATTTCCCAGTTGGTTTCATCAGTCTGACATCACCTGACAGAAGGAAGGTTTCTTCCCTTTACTTGTTACTGTCCTTGACCTTTGAGAGAGCTTCTCCTGAAAGCAATGCCTGTTATTGGAGTCTGCAGGATCCCTACTTGCCGAGGAAGTCTGATTAGGTGCAAAGCAGGTCTCAACCTTCCGGTGGGAGGCTGATGCATGTAGTCTTCCTTTTGTAGTTCCTGAAGAACCCATTCTTGGTCCATACACTTAGCACAACAGACTGCTCCAGTGTTTACTTTGCCTATATCCCCACAAATTGTGTTTTTTCTAAGTGGAATTTGTCGTGTCACCCTCTTGCATTCGAATCAGTTGGGAATGCTCATCTCAGCCACAGACCTATGGATGAGAAGCCCAGGGAATGCGGCTTAGGATTCTGCATGTTTATTAGCTCCGTAGATAAGTTCAAGGCAGAGTAAGTTTGAGAAGTATTGCAGTAAGCCACCTTGTGAACCTCATTTATTTCAGATTATATTGCTCCATTCCCTAGATTTCAAGCAAACCCCTTAGGATGCTTGATTCATGGAACCTAGAATTTTTCTAGAACTTTCCAGATAGTCTAAGGTCCATCCAAGTATCCTCAGAAGCAGATCTGAACAAACATGAAGGTCCTGGCCACCATCCTTTCTGACCCAAGCCCCCAGATCCAATCAGACAGAACACAAACTTTGCCCCTGACTTGACATTTCCCATGGGACAGCAAAGGTCTTTACCTGGCAGCTCTTGTGTAATAAATCAGCAGAAATCTCGAGGCACCACCCTGGATAGAGGCCCTCCTGGCTGGTTGCCGGAGTCATAGCTCCATGGGATAAGCCCAAAGAAGCCCCAGGCGGGTAGAGAGCGGTGCGTGTGGGGCTGCCTCTCTGCAGAATCACAATGAAGCCAGTGTTTGCATTAGAGCCAGACAATGACTCTGATTCAAAGGACAGGATGCCAAGGCTGAAGGGTGCTCTGGGTAAGGGGGAGGACCTGGGCCCCTTTCTTGGCTCTGTCTCTGCCTGGAAGTGATTCTACTTTTGTTTTTAATCCTATGTCTTTTTTTCATATCTTTACGAGCTCGAATAAATGGCCATCCATTTCTTCCGGAGGGATCGCGTATTTTTCATATTTGACCCAAGCATTTAGACACTGTGTACCCCAGCCAGTGCTTGCTGTATATGAGCAAGAGATATGCATTCTCCAGATCCTGGAGAAAGGGAAGTAATCCCCTTAACAATGGCTCGGAACTGACTTTCAGCCTCTCTCTGCAGCCAACACTGAGCTCTTTTGCAATCAATGCACTAGTGCAGGCAGGGTATCACAGAGTTTCAGCTCTGGGCATTCCGGATAGTTTAATTTCTACTCTAGGACAGAAAACACCATTTGATTGGTGGACATTTAATGGATTATGTGCTTCAGAGAGAGCTTTTCCCCTAAGCATCCAATTTAATGGTGTCCAGAAAGTCTTCAAAGTAGGTCAAATGTACAGCTACGGTTTCCTGCATGGTGCCTTGCTTATTCATTGAACAGAAAACCTACTATCCTCTCTCTTTCCAGCCTGGAAGTGGGTGAGTTATATTTAAGTCTCTAGCCTCTTTCTGAATATATCTCACTAAAAAGGATAACCAAAAAGGGAAAAATTAACACAGACCAATGAAAATCAATTTAATAGAAGAGGAGAAAAAGGGCCCAATATTCTGGAGTAAAATACAGAATTCTCCTTCTGATGTAGATTTTTTTGGTAGGGAATAAAAATATTTTTAGAAACTACTCGCCTTGTGTTTTCAGTAACTGTTAAAGGAATTCTCCTACTAAATAGGAACAAGACTTATTGAGAATACAACTGGCCAGATTAGAAATGACTCCATGGAATTGAAAATGCAGTACAGATCAGCATCCATTTTGGGTGCAGAAAAGTAATAAATATGGCACTGCAAAAAGAAGTGTATTAATGAGAGGATACACTGAAGAAATTATACTGGAAAGCTGAAGAAATGTAAATATAAAAAACTGAAATGGATAGTTATATTTTAAATTATTTAGTTAAAATTACCAGAAATGGGGAAACGTAGCTTGAAGAAGAACACTTGATTCCTCATTCCATATGACAAGGAGTGAAACGTGAATAAAGATTCTCTTCTAGTGTCTGTTATCAACTTGCTCTCATTCTGCATGGCTGCAAAGAAGCCAGGAATTACTGTTCCTAGAACTGCCTTCTCCATAGGGTTCTGGGCTCAAGTTGGTCCAGGAGAGACACTCTTCAGAAGACTGGTTCGTTTTTCTCCTGACACGGTTGTGACCGCACACTGAAGCCTTCACAGTGGCTTCGGACCTTCGGGCTCAGATCACATTGGGGGATTCACTGACCGATGCAGCCCTGTTCTTCCAAAGTTGTGCAGGCCCCTGGAGTAAACTTCCATTCCTGGAACACCTAGACAGTCGTTTTTCCTGCCCGAGTCTTGGCTGTACATTTGAATTTAAGAGTTACTTCCTAATTTAGTCACCACTCATAGAATTTAAAGCAGGAAGTCTAGCTTCCAAATTATTGCAGAAGATAAAAGCAAACAAGATACTATCCATTTAGCAGAGGACAAAATAGAGAGGAGACATATGTAAGGCGTGAGGCAAGATGACAGAGTAACACTCCGCATAACGGTCGAGTCAACAAACCTCAACACTTTTAAACCCCTTTAAAAACAGGCAAAGGCTCAGGTTAGAGTAAAAGCAACAAAGCAATCCAGTGACTGCTCACCAAAGAGGTCTTAAAATGATACTGAAAGGTTGAAAAGAATGGGGTGGGGCTCTGTCAGGCCAATGCAAACAAAAAGAAAACAAGAGAGGATTTAAGGTAGTCAAAGATTTAAACAGAATAATTAGAATTTTAAAAACGTTTACACAACTCATTCACAAATACATTCTTGTAAAAAGTTCAAACAATACAGAAGTCAACAGAAGTAAAGGGAAGCACCTCGAACATTTGGTGCTTGTCCTTTTAGTCTTTTATCACTTATCTATTGATCATCTATCCATCTGTCTGCGCTTTACCGGCTCTAAGGTACATCTATTTTTATTTTATTTCATTTTATTTTTTTAAAGATCTTATTTTTGAGTAATCTCTACACTCAACATGGGGCTCAAACTCACAACCCTGAGATCAAAAGTCACATGCTCCACCCACTGAACCAGCCAGGGGCCCCAGATGTATCTATTTTTAAAAGTACCATTATTGGGGCACCTGGGTGGCTTAGTTGGTTAAGCGGCCGACTCTTGATTTTGGCTCAGATCGTGATCTCAGGTTGTGAGATTGGCCCCCATCAGGCTCTGTGCTGGGTGTGGAGCCTGCTTAAGATTCTTCCTCTCCTTACATCTCACTCTGTCCCTCTGCCTTCCCTCTCTTAAATAGATAGATAGATAGATAGATAGATAGATAGATAGATAGATAGATAGATAGATAGATGATAGATAGATGATAGATAGATAGATAGATAGATAGATGATAGATAGATAGATAATAAAAGTACCATTATTTCCTGTATCTCTAACGAAAAAAATGGTACCAGTTAAATTATGACATGCCAGAAATTGTGAGATGCATTCTAATTTCACATAGTAAAAAATATCTAATTCTTACAATAGATTTATTCTAACATACTTATTTTTGTATAAGAATTGACTTATTTTATATAATTTCTCTCTCTCTTTCTCTCTTTCTCTCTGCATATATATAGCTTCTGTGATTTTCTTTCTTCTCCGAATGATGTAACTTAGGATCTTTTTCTTTTCTTTTTTTTTTTTTTTTAAAGATTTTATTTATTTATGTGACAGAGAGACAGCCAGTGAGAGAGGGAACACAGCAGGGGGAGTGGGAGAGGAAGAAGCAGGCTCCTAGCGGAGGAGCCTGATGTGGGACTCGATCCCGGTACGCCAGGATCACGCCCTGAGCCGAAGGCAGACGCTTTAACGACTGCGCTACCCAGGCGCCCCTTAGGATCTTTTTCTACTTCAGATCATAATTACCCATTAAAAATGCCACAGAGTATTTCATAATTGCAATGTACCACCACTTATTAATTTTTCCTTTAAATGTTAATATTAATATTTACGTTATTTCCCTTTTTTTCTCAATGACAATGTTACAATGACCACCTTCATACACTCCTATGGAGGCTTTGTTTGCACATTTTTCTAGAATAGATAACTTGTACTCTTCTGAACACAAGCACCTTTAAGACTTTGGTAGATGCTAGCAGATTGTCCTTCAACAAGACCTATACCAATTTACATTCCCATCAATACTTGCTTCCTCATCAAAATGGACATTATTATCATTATTTAAATTTTTGTCAGTTTGGTAAGCTGTTTTCCTGTTGACTTTTTTGATTACCAGAGAGGTCAACCACCTTATGTTTACTATCCATCACATTTCTTCTTCCGTGAAGTGACTTTTTATATTTTTTACTCATTTTTCTATTGGAGCTTTTTCTTTTACTTTTCGTATGATTTGTGGATCTTCTTAGGGTTATGGGTATTAGCCCATTGATCTGTTATGTACCTTGCAAATATTTTCTCCCATTCTTCTGCTTCTATTTTCATTTTGTTATGATGAAGTTAGCCACGTGGATTTTTAAATATAATCAATTATGTCGATCTTTCTTTTACAGATTTTAGGGTTTGTGTTATAATAAAAATTACTTCTTAATTCCAAATTACTTAAAGTATTCTCCTATGTGTTCTCTCAATAAGGAGATGTATTATTTCACTTAAGATGTCCAGAAGTAAGGTGGATTTTGGCATGGTATGAACAGTGATCCATGGGGTTCTCCTGAACTTGACTTCATTGCATCCCATCTTTGGTTCTGCCTTTATTTTAGGCTCCTAGCAAGATGGTGAGAGCAGGCACAGATTTCACAGGCAGAGTTCACAGAAAATCCAGAGGAACAAAAGGGACTGTATTTTCCTGTTTCTCTTCCTTAGAAACATGAACAAATTTTCCCAAAGCTCCAACACACTTCCCCTCATGTCTTGGCCCAATTACTGCCCAAGGAAATGTGATTACCATGATTGCCTTAAACTAATCCTTTGGGGTAAATAGATTGGGGGAGGGGGATCAAATACAATCATCACCATAATTACTTTGTTAAAATTCCAATGCCAAACTCTTTGCCTGAAATTAATTTGTGTACAGTGCTAGGTAAGGATCTAACCTAATCTTAGTTGCTTAATCAATACCTAATTATTTTAATACCATTTATTGCTTATGCCATTGTTTTGTTATTGATTTGAAATGCCACTTTAAATACATAGGCACATATATACATAGGCATAGACGTATGGGGATCTCTGGACTCTCTTCTCTTCTAGGTCCCTATATGTCTATTTCTACACCGAAGTTACCAAATCCACTGTGTTTTGCTGTGTGGGAAAACAGCCCCACTCACATTATCGTTCTTGTTTTTCAAAAAACAATTTGTTATTTTCACATAATTTCTTGAGGCATTATTAAATCAGCTCTAATCTTCAATAGGGTTCCCTCAGTCATCTATTACTTTGGGAGACGATCACTACCCTCACAGCACCGAACCCCCCAATCCAGGGATACTCGGGTCATAGCTCAGAAAGAGTCTTCCCTCATATGAGGTTATATATTTGTTACTAGGGTATTAGTCTGTTCGGGCTGCCATAACAAAATACTATAGACTAGGTGGTTTAAACTCAAGAAATTAATTGTTCATAGTTGTGGAGGCTGCTAAGTCTGTGATTGAGGCGCTGGCCCATTCAGGGTCTGGCAAGGACTGGCTTCCTGCTGTTGGCTGCCTTTTTGCTGTGTCCTCATTTGGCAGAGACGTATCTTTCTCTTTTTATAATGCCACAGTTCTATTGGACTAGGGCCACACCTTTATGATGCATTTAACCTTAATTACCTCCTCAAGAACCTATGTCAGACACAGTCACAGTGGGAGTGAGGGCTTCCACAGGCGAATTGGGGTCGGTGGGTCGGGGGAGACACAATTTATTGTGTCTATTGTGAACAGAGAAGCAACTGGCAGAGTAGATTCAAGAGGAGGCACTGGGGGAGAATAAAGTTGATCTCTGCCTATCACTATTACCAATAAAGATTTCAAAGGTTTACATTTAATGTAGCCATATTTCTTCATGGTAAGTCTTGTCAAGAAATTCTTCCCCACCCCAAGGACATGAAGATATTCTCACATGTTTTTTTTTTTAAGATTTTATTTATTTATTTATTTGACAGAGATAGAGACAGCCAGCGAGAGAGGGAACACAAGCAGGGGGAGTGGGAGAGGAAGAAGCAGGCTCATAGCGGAGGAGCCTGATGTGGGGCTCGATCCCACAATGCTGGGATCACGCCCTGAGCCGAAGGCAGACGCTTAACCGCTGTGCCACCCAGGCGCCCCTCTCACATGTTTTAATAGGTTTCAAGTGTTGTGTTTTACATTGGGTCTTTAATTCTTCTAGAAATTACTTTGGATAGAGGGTGAAGTAGGAATCTAATTTCATTTTTTTTTTTTTTTTACATTTAGAAATCCAATTGCCCTGACACCATGGACCACTCTGTCATTTCTGCACTGCTATATCCCCTCTGCTGGGTTATGCTAGACTCCTGCCACTTGTGTTTTAGTGTCCAGGCTCTATACTCTTCTTCCAATCTGTTGGCCTCTTCCTGCATCTAGAGGCAACTTGCTCCATAACGAGGGTGTGTGTGTGTGTGTGTGTGTGTGTGTGTGTGTGTGTGTGTGTGTGTTTGACAGAGAAGGGTGGGGTTCGATCCCGAGGTAGAGTTTCAGGTCTGAAAGGTTTACTTGGCTATCAAAAGGCTATCTTTTTAAAGATTTATGATAAGGGCCACTTGTGCCAAGAACTGTCACTCCAGCGCTATAAAAACCTTGGTTTACAATATCCAGATTTCTTGCAAGGAAATGATGTGAGCAAATAAATCAAACTCATCCTTTTGGGGCTTTGTACGCAGAAGTATAATCACGGTTGCCTTGCAATGATCCAAGCAGGGTGAGTTTGAGGGCAACGGAGAGTGCTTTCTTCATTCTGAGACACATGTTCCTGGGTGGTTAGACTGTGTATGATTTCCCCTCACCTTTCAGCTTTTCTGGATTTTCTCAATTCTCTAGAGTGTGCATGGGTTGCTTTTACTTATGCACCTGTTAGAAGTGCGTTCAGCTACAAGAATGGGAAACCTGACCAACAGTGGCTTGAACAAGTCAGGAAGTCCCTGGGTAGAGAGCCCGGGGCCGAGCCAGAGCCACAGTGCTGCCAGAGACTCACCGTTTCTGTCTCAGACGCGGGCCCTCATCTTCACCTGTGTATCCGCACTGTCCCAGGACGGCTGCTGCTCCTCCACGCTTCATGCTCCTGTTGAAAGAAAGGGCGAAAAAAAGGAAAGAGAAAGTAGGACACCTTTCTTAGGAAAACAGAAGCTTTTTGAGGAAATTCACTGTGGTGGTCTGCTAGTGTCTCATCGGTCATGACTGCCCCTAAGTGCAAGGCAGTCTGGGAAGCTGAGAACTTTTATAAGGGTGCAATGTTGCATGGAACATTCTAAAGCAGGGATTGGCAAAGAATGGCCCCTGGGCCAAATCTGCCCTGATGTGGTTTTTTTTTGTAAATAAAACCTTTTCTTTTCTTTGTAAATAAAATCTTATTAGAACACAGCCACACCCATTCGTTTATATAACGTCTGCGGCAGTTTTTGCTACAACAGCAGAATTGAGCAGGGGTGACTGATCATATGAGCACAAAGTGGGAAGTATTTGCCAACTGGTCCTCTCCGGAGGAAGTCTGTGGACCCCCAATCTGAGAGAGAAGAGAAAGAGGGCAGATGTTGGGAGGCAGCTGGTAAGTAAGAAAAAAAAATCCAACATGATGTTGGCAGCCAGTAACCCATGAGGAGTGACTCATGTCCCGAGGAGGGCAAGCTGCTTTAACGAACACATCCCACCAAGGAAAGGACAGATGTTCAAAAACCAAAATCCGAAGTTAGAAAAGAACTTACTGGAAGAAATACATTTCTGTACAGTGTCCAGGCCCTCCCAGGCGCCAGCCCTGATATCGGAAGGGCGATGGTTTAGTCTCCAACCCTGTTATTTTTTCATCATTTTCTGCTCATTAGGATAGAAGAGAAATCTCCTCAGGTTTCAGAAGTCCGTCCTTGGGCTCAAGTGGAGGAAAGCAGTAAGGTGAGAGGGCTGTGTGAAGCGATCTCCCGTTCTCTGTCCTCACTCTGCAATGAAGGGGAAGCGTCACTCTGCCCTGGGAGTCACGCTGAGAGGAAACAGTTCTCATCGTGCCTGAAAGAGTGGTGGTGGCCGAAGAGGAGATCATAGGACCCTGAAGACTGTGCACCCCAAGCCTCTGCACAAGCCGCCATGGCCACTGGTGTCTTAGGCGAGGTTCCCTCATAACTGTTGCACGTACGTCAGATCACGTGACACGCTTGACTCGCCTGACAGGGAAGGATCAGCCCGAGTCACCTGGCAAATGAATGCTGCTGATCTTCTGTGATCCCAAATGAGAAAAGTAAGTCCATCTGGAGATAAAGATGACACAAAATTCTCAGGACAGTCCCCAGGTAAACTTGACTCAGTGACGAGAATGCAGTAGCCTACTTTCAGGCCCCCACGGCAAAGGTTCTCTCCGTAGTGCCCATGTATCTGCAGTGACCATCAGGGCAGCTCTTCAGAGTTTACGTGTCAGATGGCTGATGTAGTGTCTTAAGCCCACAGCCAACCATAGGCCCATGGCTTCCAAGGAATCCACGTTCCTCATGGCTGCCCCAGGGATCCATTCTCAAATGCAAATCTGATGAGGCCTCGCAGAAAAAGTGCTGCTCCAACTGAGTTGTTGTTGTTTTTTAAAATTTTATTTATTTATTTGAGACACAGAGATCACAGAGGGAGAGGGAGAAGCAGACTCCCCGCTGAGCACAGAGCTTGACGCAGGGCTCGATCCCAGGACCCTGAGATCATGACCCGAGCCAAAGGCAGATGCTTAACCAACAAAGCCACCCAGGCGCCCCTCCAGCTGAGTTTTGCAGGGCCAGGAGTGCGCAGGTAGAAGAAACGAGTTTACTGCGGAGAGAAAGCGACATTTGCAGACCCACCGAGGCCCGAAACAATGTATGTGACCTGGAAACTGCAAGGAGCTCCATCAGGGAGCAGCGCAGGGCAGAGGAGGGGCTGGAGAGGCTGGTCTGGGCCACATCAAGCAGAGAGAGTCCTGTGAGCTTAACCCAAGACTCCAAACCTCATCTTAAAGCTGCAGAGAACCATTGAAAGTTTGTGAGAGGTGTGGCAACAGGGTGATATTGGAACTTAAGAAAGGTCCCTCTGGTTGCAGAGTAGACAATGGCATGCTGAAGGGGATGCCGAAGGCCGGACCTTTAATCACAGTAATCCAGAGGAGAAGTCTGAGTGAAGGACGGTGAGGGGCATCTGACTGCAGAGATGTCGAGGAGGGAGAAGCTACAGGCATTGGTGTCTCCTTGGGTAGTAGAGTTGAAGAAGGTGTTCTGAAGGAGTCTGGCCTGGCTCACTAGGTAGACAGTGGAGCCCTTCATCAGGATGGGGCCTGGGGGGAGGAGCGGGTACGTGCAGAAAGATGGTGAGTTGATTTTTGGCGTCATTTTGCCATCAACCTTCTCAGGCTGGTGGAATGGGGTGGGACTTGTACGATCCCCTGCAAAATAAAGAGCAGCTTTTTACCAAAAGCTAAACTCATTATCTTCTAGTATCCATTGCTGCTGTTGACAAGTTTTAATTACGCTCGTCTGTTTTCATTCCTTTGTCTAGGACTGTTTTATCTCTTCAGAAGTTTTTACAATGTCTTAGGTGTGGGGTTTTGGTTTTCATCTTGTTTGGAGCTCACAGTTCTAAGTCTCAGGACCACCTTTTACTGTAGAAAATATTCCTGTACTGTTTCTATGAATTAATATTAATTCTCTGGAGTTTTGAAGACCTAGAATTTAAAAAAAGAATGACGCTGAGAGTTTATTTCTGTGGTGATCTTGGCAAGAAGCTGAGGTTTCCGGTGACTATGGAAGTATAAGTGGGAGTCCAGGCTCATGAACTCCTGTGCAGACACTTCCATTGTGCCACCTCCCATCCCTCTGCCCACCCCCACCTGCCCATGCGGCTACACTCCCGAGTGCAAAGTGGAAGCAGAGTGTATAGAATTTTCCTGTTTAAAATGTGTTTCAAAATGTACCTGGGATTTGTTTCAAGCAAGTATGGATGGTAATACACGCAGACACAGAAATGACTGCTGTGAAGGAAGAAGTGGATACTCACGGATCCCTAGGAGCAGAGGCAAGATACACTATGCAGGGCCACCTGGGGAAGCACCAGGGTCCAGGGGCAGAAAGGGCAAGGGCAAAGTATGGACTCCACCCTTTATTGGGGTTTTTGTGGGAAGGAATGGAAAAGGCTTAGGGTTGGATAGTTTCAATAATTTCAGCAGGCTCTGGGCTGTGGGGGTGGTCTCGAATTGTCTGGTACCTGGCCCTGGGGTGATTTTGGGTGGGGGTAATATTAGCTTGGTGGGTGACAGCGGGACAGCAGAGGTGGTTGGGGGTATGGGCTCAGGAACTGTTGGTTTGCATTTCATGCTTGTGGGCAAGTTGTTTGCCATTCCTAGGAATTAGCTAACCCCAAGAGGGGCTGTCCCTCCCAGGTCTGCAAGGCCCTAAGGCGTCCAACTATCAGAAATATGGAAAATAAAAAACACAATGAAGACAAAAAAAAAAGAATTTAAAACTTACCCTGGGGAATTTTTTATATTGATTACATGTTTAAGATGATAGTATTTTAGGTATGTCGGATGAAATAACATATATAATTAAAATTATTTTGACCTGATTTCTCTGTTTTGATGTAGCTATCAGAAAATGTAAAGTTAATATGTGACTTACAGTATATATCTATTGCACAGCATTCTTCTTGATAAAAATTACAAGATGGGGAAAAGTATGTTTTCCAACAGTATACCGAGACAGGATATTTTAATGGTTTAGTATTACCTGCAAGTCAGCGTGCAAACTTGTAAGGGGCAAACCAACATCATGGGCCTCCTGAAGAAATATACAACGTCCCTCAGGAAGTATTACTGCCCAATCTATGCGACCAGAATCTCATCAGGAGGAAAATCAGACAACACCAAACCGAGGCACAGTCTAGCCTGTCCTCTCCAAATCTATCAGTGCCATAAAAGACAAAGAAAGGCTGAGAAATGAGAAAATATACACACCCTGAAGTATTTAGAGATTGCGAGTCACGGCGTCTGTAACTTACTCTCAAATAGTTCCGCACAAGTTTTTGGAGCTACATATAGAGAAAGCAAGGGGGAATTCATTGAATTCTTTTAGCATCTTTTCCATAAATTTGAGAAATTTTGAGAGTAGAATATTAAATGATTTTTTTAAAGATTTTATTTATTTATTTGCAAGAGAGACAGAGAGCATGAGTGGAGGGGAGGGTCAGAGAAAGAGGGAGAAGCTCCCCGCTGAGCAAGGAGCCTGATGTGGGACTCGATCCCAGGAGCTGGAGATCATGACCTGAGCCGAAGGCAGATGCTTAACCGAATGAGCCACCCAGGTGCCCCAATACTAAATGATTTTTAAAGATAAATTTTTTTAAAAGCTTATGAGAGACAGCACTGTGGAAAGTGCCAAAAAGTTCTCATTCTTAGATACAGGCAAGAGGGGCTCTTGCACTGGGCCTTGCAGAGTCCCCATCCTACCCTTTGGCTGTGACCCTCTCCACAGGGTTGGGAGGTGGCAGGGCCACAGGGATGCATCTACCCAAAGCCCACCAACCCCATTCTAGAGCCCCCAAGAACACAGAACTTAGCAATTCCCTGCCACGTGACCCTGAGCCCACTTCTGGATTTGTGTGTGCCTGTTGCCTGGACCCATCTTCCTGAGAGTGGACCACACCGAAGGGGTGCACGCCCTAAGGCTCAAGGGATAGATGTTTGCAGGGAGCATTGCATGAAGCTTGGACATGCAGGCCAGGGTGTCTACGTGCTCTCAAGGAACGCCCCTTGCAGTTCAGGGTGGAGTGGGGGGCAGGGGGTGGCTAGGTATAGGGTTGGGGTTGAACAACAGGTGCAGAACTCCAAGGAGTCTGAGAAGTCTGAATTCAGGTCTGGCCTTATTAGTCATTGTGAAGGTCTGTTTGTCTAAGTGGACAATAAAACCCATTTTTACATAGTTGGCCAGCTCGATGTGATGTATCACTTTAACGTATTTAGCCATATGGTATGTGGAGCTGCATTCGTGCTCTTTCCCTAGGCCCTGCCATGCTGGGCACGTGACCGGGGCTGGGAAGCCTTGAGAAGCCTGCCTGCACAGGCTCGGCACTGCCACCACCTCATGGTTCTCATTACAGGTGGTGGGGGGTGGGGGTCGGGGAAACACCTCCCTAACAATGGAAAGACCAGAGCCTACAACAATATGGGAAGATGGGCAGGAACCCGGACTGAATACACAGGGAGATTTCGAGAACTCAGAAAGCCCTTGAGCAGTAGCCCCCGAGGGAAAACACACACTTCGCAGGAAAATTTCTCTCTCACAGCTAAGGACGGGTCACAGTGAGAACAAAGCACTTTTACTATGGCAAGGATCTGATGGCCAGGCCCCATATGGTGTAGATTATCTGGAAAACTCTTGAGGGGGATCTCCAGTCCTCAAGCCTCATATCCCAAAGGGGGTCGGAGGTGGGATTAGTATCCTGGATCCCAGGGGTGGGAACAGGAACCCTAGCTGGGGCTGTACCAAGCAGGCTCCTTGGAGACTTAGCAGTGCTGGCCCCCAGGAAGGCCTCAAAGGGCAGCCCTGGGTGCTGGAAAGGCTCCAGCCCGGGGTTCTGCCCAGCTCCTTTCGGGGGCTGATGCCCTCAGGAAGGCCCATACACCCTACAGCTGACATTTCTCACTCTTCACTTGGCTGGCTGCTTCTCATTACCCAGGTCTGAGCTCCAATGTCATCCTCTCAGAGGCTGCCTCGACCACCCAGCTAAGGCCACAGCCTGCAGCCTCAGCCCCACCCAGGCAAGCTTTCATTCACCCTCCTTCATGGTCTTCAGGGTGCTTCAGACTCCTGAGAGTGTC
Organism: Ursus americanus; assembly: GCF_024610735.1. Classification (NCBI taxonomy): domain Eukaryota; kingdom Metazoa; phylum Chordata; class Mammalia; order Carnivora; family Ursidae; genus Ursus; species Ursus americanus. Next base: position 3,128,342 of record NC_142150.1, on the reverse strand, counting down.
TTGTGTATTCATTTGTTCTCTTGCTTCTTATCAGGCTTCCTCCTAGACTAGAACTTTTTGGGAACAGTGAATTTTACCTGTCTCACTTATCACTATAGCCTAGTCCAATACCTGACAAGGTGCAGACATTCGCAATAAACATTTGTTACAAAATGCAAAAAAAGAAAAATTTCTCCAAAGTTTCTCTCTGTAAGAAGAATAAACAGTAAACCTCACAGGGTCATGGAACATGGCTCAAATAGCTGACAGCAAGCCAGCAATTAATATGCACATTTTTATGCTAAAAAGTCAATGTATTCATTTTCTATTGCTGCATAACAAATTACCAGAAACTTGATGGCTTAAAGCAACCCAAATTTATTACCTCAGTTTCTGTGGAGTCTGGCATGTTTTGGCTGAGTCCCCTGCCTAGAGTCTCATAATGTAATGAAGGAGTCAGTGGGCTGCGTCCTCATCTGGAGGGGGACTGGGGAGAGGTATGTTTTCACACTCTCCCTGGTTGTTGACAGAGTTCAGTTCCTTGTGGTTGTAGGACTGAGGTCCCTGCTGTCTTGCTAGCTGCCAAACAGCAATGTTCTTTTTTTTTTTTTTTTAAGATTTTGTTTATTTATTTGACAGAGACAGCCAGCGAGAGAGGGAACACAAGCAGGGGGAGTGGGAGAGGAAGAAGCAGGCTCCTAATGGAGAAGCCCGATGTGGGGCTTGATCCCAGAACGCCGGGATCATGCCCTGAGCCGAAGGCAGATGCCTAATGACTGCGCCACCCAGGCACCCCCGAACAGCAACGTTCTTAGCTGCTAGAGGCTGCGCTCAGCTTCTGGTCACGTGGCTCCCTCCACCTCAACTAGGGAGAACACCTCACACAACCAATCCTTTTCATGCTTTGAATCTCTCACATTTCCCTCAGCTACCAGCCAGAGAAAATGCTTTGCTTTTAAGGGACTCAGGTGGTGACATGAGGCCCACCTAGATAATCTCTTTATCCCAAGGTCAACTGGCCATGTAACGAGCTAAACCCAGGAGTAAAATCTGTCACCTTCACATTTCTGGGAATTATTCAGAACACATACACTAGGGCCAGGAAATCTTTGGGGACATCCTAGAATTCTGTCTATCATGGTCAAGTTCATTTTCCTGTGTACTTTATTACATATTATTTTGATAAATGTTTATGTATATTTGTATTTAAGTACACATATATATTTTATATTTACATATATCATTTATTTATAAATTATATGTAATTATATCAAGTTATATATTTCATCAAAATAATTATATCATAACATTGTGATGTTATATATATTTACATATACAAACATTACATAAATATATAAACACGTAAATATCAGAAAATAAATATCAAAATATGTATTTGCATATAATTTGTATAAAACAATATTAGATAAAATTGACTGGCTGGGAAAATGTAGGATGGCTCCTTGTGGTGTGACCTACTCTGTCCACTACTGCAAAGCCACTTTGAAAAGCGTAGACAGAATGGGTCTATCACAGGGATTCTGTGAGCATCCCATGAGGCAAAGCGTGAGAGAGAAAGGAGAGCATCTGAACTTCTGACCTGGAGTCAGACAGACATGAACTTTGATCCTGTCTCTCCCACTTGCCAGCTCTGCAACCTTGGGTAATTCATTTAATTTGTTTTGAGTTTTGGCTTCCCCATCTTAAAATGGGAACAATTAGACTCACCTGTTAAGTTTGCTATATCAAATAAAATAATGGTTGAGGAAGTTTTCAGGACGCAGATTAAAGTAGGTACTCTATAAATGCTTGTGATTCCAAATCTGGCATTTTCCTCACTGCTTTTGGGTTAGGGCATTATGCCTCTATGGGACTTCTATTACAAGGCCAGTATGTTTCTAGAAGGGTAAGACCTTACTTTGGCTCTGTGTTTGGTACCTGCTGGACAAAGAGAAACTCTTTTGTCCTGAGAAGTCAGCTCTGGTGAGAGGAAGGAGGTCCTGGCAGAGAGCTGGTAGCAGAGGAGATGGCCCCCAGGGCAGAGAAGCCTGGGGGCGGCAGGAGCATGCAAGAAAATCTAGATCAAGGGTGGCCATTCCTGGGGTCTTAGTGGGCAAAAACAGCAGTCTCTGGGAACCCTGGAAGCTGTGGGAATCTCTACACACCCTTCCTAAAAAGGAGTGGGTTGATGCCCCGCAGGCCAGAACCACATTCTGGCATCCCAAATGTCCACCATTCCACTCAACAGTCCTCCCCCTCTTGCCCTAATTCCCTCCCTATCCACTCACTCTCTATCTGCCGTCCTAGCAGATTCACTCTGACCTACAAACCCAGCTGCCCTCCTTTGGGGAGCTCTCACAACACTTACAAATAACTGTAACCTAACGTGATCTAGTTTTCCAGACGTACCTGGGCAGAGTGCTCTTATAGCAGCAAGCAGCCTGGGGTGGGAGTGACTTGGGGAGGGGAATGTCACCTGGAAAAGACTTCCAGGGGCTCTTAAAGGCTGAGGGGCTTGGATAGGTGTGGAGTTGGGAGAGAACTTCTAGAGGGAGTACGGACTGTCTACAAACATCCTGGCTCTCCTTCTGGGCACATGGTCCAATTGCATCTCCCTGCTATTGCTGTAGAACCAAGGAGAGAAAGAGGGCACAAAGGGATGGGAAGGAAGAGGATATGTGAGAAGAAGGAAATATCTAGAAGTTTCTTCTCAATCTTCTTATATAGACTGTGCTGTGAAGGAAGAAAAGGTCTGTGAAGAGTGTGGTGCTGGTGATGTGTGGAGGTAGCCTGGTGTGCGTGGGGGGGGGCAGGGGAGAAAGAGACTGGGTAGCCCAAGGGTCGTCAAAAGTGGGTGAAGCAAGAACCGGGCTGACTAGCAGCCAGGCAGCCAGGAGTTTCTTTGTGCTGAGATTAAGTCAAGATATTTGTCCTGTGCAGGCCATTGTGGGTGCCAATGCCAGGTCTGGGTCCAGGTGCTGTTGCTCAGGCTCATATATTTTTTAACCACATCCTGCCCAATGAAAGTCCAAACTCCAACTAGGAAGAATTTACAAGGTCCCTACGCTCCCACTACAGGGGCATTTTTGCTAGAATCAGGACTTGCTGAGTTATGGAGTCAAAGGGGGTTAAGACTCCCCAGACTGGTAGGATGTATTAAGCCTTCTCATCACTTTGGATCCCATCAATGCCACCAAACACCTCTCTTGTTGGTAACAGACGCTCAGAAAGAGAAAGGGAAAACCCTCAAACTGCCCCCCCCCCAACACACCACAAGACTCACCAAGAATTAGTAGCCCAATAGGAATCCTCAGAGACCAGCCCTAAGATTGTTTGCAATCAGAAACAGGTCCCAGGTAGAGCAATTGTCCCAACACCTTGCTCACCTGCATGTGTTCTGACCTGAATAGCACAGTCTATAATTAACCATGCTGAATGTATTGGCATTAGCAAATCAGCTAATCAAGTCATAGGGTGATTAGTTGTAAAACAAAAAAAATCCCAGGCTTGCAAATTCTTTAGCTCCTTATTGTAGCTTTCACTCCTAGAGTTGCCTCGCCTGGGTGTTTTGACTTGCCCTCCAACCAACCTAGAGAGACTTGTGTGGGTGATCCAACAAGGAGGAGGAAGGAGAAAGGGAGGTGAAAGAGAGGGTGGGAGGAAAATGTGTGACCAGAGGTTAGTTGTGTTTCCGAACAAACAATCAGGATGTTGCATAAGTTGTGAGGAATTGTGGGATGGGAAACCTAGAGTCTCCAATCAGCATAAAAGAGTGAAGGAAAAGAGGATTCCAAAGGATCTGGCACTGGGACACTTGAAGGGTCTTGTGATTGCCTTTAATTCTTACCATCCTGCTCTGAAATTAAAGCTTTCTGGTGACCCTGACAACAGGGAGAGCAGGGGAGGGAAGGAGCCCACATTGGGCAAACCTAGAAAGTGACCTGCCCTCTGAAGCAGCCCAGAGGAAAGCACCTGAGCAATGCAGGTGTGCCCCACACAGTCCTGGATGGAAGCTTATTAAAGAGGGAGGAGCTGGGATGCCAGCCCTGGGCACTGAGGAGCTATCTGGAGCCTGCAGAGGAAGTCTTAGGGTCTATGTTTTAGTATGATGAAGGAAGCACCTTCAACTCCAGATCCAAGAAGGAAATGACCCTTCACAATTAAAGAAGGGTAAACCAGCACACCTGGGTGGCTTAGTTTGTTAAGCATCCAACTCTTGGTTTCAGCTCAGGTCATGATCTCAGGGTCATGCAGTTGAGCCCTGTGTCTGGCTCTGTGCTTAGCACAGAGTCTGCTTGAGTTTCTTCCCCCTCTCCTCCCTCCCCCTTTATTCCCCCAGCCTTGTGCTCTCTCTAAAATAAATTAATTAATTAAATTCAATTTTAAAAAAGAGGGGTAAACTCCCTACCCATTGCCATTATGTATCCCACAACACAGTCTACAGAGAAAATGGAGACTCAAAGCCAGCACAGAGCTAGCAAGAGGCAGCACTCCACAGCAGTCTTGAGCATAACAAGCAATAATCAAGTCACTCTTTCAGTTGGACTGTTCCTGAAGCATCAACTGACCATGCACATGCTTCAACCTAAGGAGTTCAAGAGCCATGAGAGGCAAATAGGAGAGGGTGAACACCTCCTTCACCATGGAGCCTCAGGATACCCCAGCAATGGGAAGCTGGGCCCCCTCATCCCCCTCTTACAGATCCAGACCATATAGTAATCCTAACCCAGACAAGACATGGGTCAGGGGCACTTGGGATGTTGTGACTTGGTGACAATTGGACCCCATCTTGAGTAACACTCTTCTCTTTCTGACATCGTACATACCTGCCTCTAAGCAATTCCATCCCCTTTGGGCTGCCATGTTGAAACAGTCCACAAGACTGAGCTTCATCTTCTTCCATCCCAAAGTCCTGGATCAATTACACCTGCTACTCCATTCCCTACCATAAACCCCAGACTCAGCATATGCGCACCCATCTCCTTCTCAGGGCTGGGTTCTGATTTTCTGTCTCCCTAGGGCTCAGCCATTACCTGGGTCCCCCGTACTCTTTATCTCCCCTGTCCTGGTGCTTACCATTCCTCAATGGTACGTTGTGAAAGAGAAAATCTCCCTTAGGTCCAAGTTTGTCCAAGGGATTTTCTCCCCTCATTTGCCCATTCTGAAACCAAAACCTTGCTTCTTAAACTCAGGTAAGGAATCCATTTCAGCACTCATCTTTAACAATATAGAATGTTGGAAACAAGACCTAAAATGTCAGGAAGAGAACACTGAAATTTCTGAGAATGACTGCATTCATGGTCTCTAAGGAGAATCACAGCCAAGAACATGAAGGACATAGAACAGCCTGGGTTCCTCATTTCATTGGCAATTGATAGACTTTTGGACTTAGCTTGGGACATCCTCCCAGAAAATGCTGATGTGACGAGGGTGCCCTATACCTGGTTTTCATTTTAAATCCATCCCCTTCTGGACCTGCCTGGGGCTCAGGGTTTGAATATTTTGAGGGTACATTCATCTATCTGTTCATTGATTTATTCATTCAGTATATAATTCCAATGCCCTGCTATGAATGAGACCCCAGCCGGGGCTTGTATCCTCTACAGAATGGCAGCATTACACGGTGGCTACAGTGCAGGCTTACGCTTGGGTTCAAATCCTGAAATTTGTATTCAGGGGTTGTATGATTCTGAACTATTAACTTGTTGAACTTCAGTTACCTTCTGAGTAAAAAAGACCCATGATAATAGTACTTAATTCAGGGGGTTTTGTTAGGCTTGGCATATAGCGGCTGCTCAATATGTAATTCTCCTGTAATTCTCAAGCAATAAAGCAATAAGAATAAAAAGTCTTTGACTTCTCTGTGTCAACTGAGACAGTCTGGGCTCTGTTCTACCAGGAACACAGGGGCTTCGTCATTTAGGTAGGGATGAAGTAGGATTTCAGAGGAACTTCCTATGGGAATCTTAGCAGACAAAAGCCTGCTTATTACCTAATACCCACCCCCCCCCAGCTTCTCAAGTTGGGCATCCCCATGCTCCCCAGTTCAGGAGCTCGTCCAAAATGAATCAGGATATCTACCAGTGGCATCTGGCCCTGTGACTTGCAGGGCTTAGAATATAGTTTTTCATCTTTGTTTTTTTTAAAGTAGGTTCCACGCCCAGTGTGGAGCCCAACTCAGGCCCTGAACTCACGACCCCGAGATCAACACTGAGCTGAGATCAAGAGTAGGACATTTAAGCCACCCAGGTGCCCCAGGATGTAGTTGTTAATTCAGTTTTGAATCTGGAGTCTAGCGTCATGTAGCAGCATCTCTTATGTCCCCTGCTCTAAGTCTCCTTTTGTGCCAACAGATCCAATAACTACTGTATTGGAGATTGTTCTGGGCATCTGTGTATCCTCCTTACCCTATTACGTCACAACCATCCACTTGTCTTCCTGCGTCGGCCCACTCCGAAGACGGGGCCTCTGCCTGTCTCTTCTCCTTAATTCCCATGCACAGCCATACCTCCTCCCTGGACCAGGGGCCCTGCTCCACATCTCAGCCAGTGGCCACGGCTCCAGTTCTTGACCTAGATTCTGAATCCTCCTCCTCAAGGCTGAAGTCTCTTTCCCACCCTTCCCACTGCTCCATTTGCATATCCTTGGCTCCTCTGGTTAGATCTGCCCCTTCTCACCTCCCAAGCTGAATTTGGAAGTTATCTATTTGCCACCACAGTCCTTCTATTACCACCCTTGGGGCTAGTTAAACCACTTGGTTTTGGATTCCTGAGTCTCTGTATCAGGCCACCCCGTCCAGACACGCGGGCTTTGCAGAATCCAGAACCTGCTAGTGGTATGACCTTGGGCAAGTTAAAATTTCTATGCCCCAGTTTTCTCAAGTGTAACGTGGAAAAATAAGATGTACATCATGCACCTATTGTGAGATAATACATGCAGAACTCAGCACGACGCCTGCAACAGTCTAAGCCATCAACAAAAGACACTATGAAAGTGTCCGAAGCAATGGAACGAAAAGACATCTGTCCATTTCAGGGCAGAAGGTGCTGGGAGGATGTTGCTGATGGTGATGACGAGTATGTTCATTTTTTACTTTAGCTTAATGTCTAAGCTAAGTAGTGCTCACATATTCCTCATTGCTTCCATCTCTGTGCAGTTCACACTGTCTGCGACTGTTATTCAGGACCCCAGGGGAGTCTGAAAGGCTCCAAGGCGAGCAGGACCGAGTCTGTGCTCCCAGGTACTGGGCAGGGTGGTCTGGGGGTCCAGCCACCTCTGGGTCACGAAAGCTGCAGATACGGCTCAGAGCTCCAGCCTAAAGGGGCTACGCATGAGCGCCAACCGGGGACGCGGGCAAGGGAGGCAAAGAGGACGGAAAGGGAAAGAGGACTTAAGAAATGAGAATGGGGACAGCCAGCAATGGGCCTCCCTGCAAATAGGGCAGAGACAAACCTAGGATAAGGGGACATGGCAGCACGCTAAAGCCAGGCTGCTTCTCCATCTGTTCTGTTCCACATGTTCAAGCCTTCTGGGCAGGACAGGGCTGGCCAGAGGGTCATACTGATGCCACCTGCTCAGCACGTGGCCAAGCCCTCATCAGCCCCTCAAGGCTTCACAAGGCTCTAATTACACTTCCCACCAGAAACACATTTCACAGATGGGGATAGTGATAAGAGCAATTAGCTTTGGCCTGTGTCAAAATGGCCTCTGATCCCAGCCTCTCAAATCACAACCCGTCATCCTGAGAAAGATGAGCAGAAGGGATTTGTCCGGTCATGGAGCCTGGAGCAAAAAGGGGCACAAAGCAGGTGCCTAATATGTCCTTCCTCTTGTCTCAAGGGAGCTTAAGTATGGCCATAAAGAGAGGGAGGAGAGGGCCCTGTCTCAGCTAGAAATTGGAAGGTTCCAGTTCAAGGGCTGGCTCTGCTTCAAGTTCCACATGTGAGACATTAAGCTAAAGTAAAAATGAACACACTCGTCATCACCATCAGCACCATCCTCCCACAGCTTTGGGATCGTCCCCGTGCTCAGGGCTGTTAGCACCTGCCCCTCGCACGTCTCTCCTGCCACTCCGAGACTTTGGGACTGCATCAGCCTGGACACGAGATGACCAGCAGCCTGACGTGAATCAGCTGGGTGAGGGTACAGTCAGCTGTGAGTGTGCTTTACACAACCAGGCAGCCTGCGAGTTCTCTGACGCCCGCTTGCCCGCCTCACTCACCTGAGGGCCACAGGGGTTTCTGCAGGCCTCATCTGTGTTTCCCCAGGAAAGCCCCCTCTACTGAAATGTAAGCTCCCCAGGGCACAGAGTTTAGATTTGTTCACTGCTGTATGCACAGTACGGGGCACAGAGAAGGCAATCCATGAATATCTGACAAATGAATGAATTTCTCTAGTTCACATGGCCAGGCCCGTAAGTGTCGGCCTGGAGCCATGCTCTCTACAGAGCTTTGCCTCCCCTGTCCACTCCAACTGGACATACTCAGCCTCTGCTTAATATCCTCCTCTATCTTCAAGATTAATTAATTAAACAGGAGAGTCACCACAAGAGTTTCTAAAAAAAAAAAAAAAAACTTGTGCTCAGACCCCACTTAACAGAAACTTGATTGAGGGTAAGACCTTCGCATGGGTATATCTTTGAATTAACAATAAAACACCAGTGATTCTAATATGCAGGTGGGGCTAAAAACCAGTGCTCTAGACAGAGGGGAAGGATCATTCCCCAAAGACAAGACGGACATGGGGTAGGGAGACTGGACAAGGCAGGGGTCAGGAGGTAGGGGGAGGGCGAGCTTACCTGGATTCCCGAGGCGTCGAAGTTCTTTAAGTTCTGTTTATCAAAAGTCGAAGTAAAAACAGGGGCTTCTTCTTCCCAAATAGGAATCCAAGCCACCTGAAGCTGCTGCAGGAGGGCCCATTGCTTTTCCTCCTGCAGATGGGAAAGACACGAACTTTCTCAAACACCTACTTAGTCGTTCACTCAGGACTGCTCGTAATCTCCCCTGCCCACTTGCGGCCCCCAAACAGGGACCCATAATATTGATTGGGTTCAGCTGGCTGAGGTCCTCCTCTTTAACAATACCTAGAGGGATTCTTTACCGAGGACCATAAATTAGAGACAACAAAACTATCTGTTCCTAAGAAATAAACCCTCACTGTGGGATGAGCTATGTATGCTGTTTATAAATATTGCACATCCCCGGACACCCCCCCCCCCAATGGCAAGGTGAAACTATGGTGTGAATCTGGTGTTAATGCCTGTAAACCAATTTATTGAATGGGCTGAATTCCATGCTTGTATAAATAGGAAAGAGTATTTTTTTTCCCTTACGCTGTCTTCAGCCGCATTGCCTTCCTTCATGGCTTTCTGGTCACTTGTGAATGTAAAGGATCTTCTCTGATTTAAAACATAAAACAGTCATACACCCAGTTCAAGCCAACTCCCCCCTACTTTTCTTTCTCTAAAATGCAGGCGTGGGGCTCCTGGGTGGCTCAGTCCATTAAGCTTCCCACTGGGTTTCAGTTCAAATCATGATCTCAGGGTCCTGAGATGGAGCCTGTGTTGGGCTCCCTGCTCAGTTCAGAGTCTGCCAGAGATTCTTTCCCTCTCCCTCTCCATCTGGCCCTCCTCCTGTGCACGCGAGCGCGAGCACGCAAGCACGCTCTCTCTCTGAAATAAATAAATAAAATCATTTAAAAAAATAAAATAAAATGCAGACTTGACCTGCGCTCAGGGATGAGCAGTGGGGAGGCTGTGTTTTTTCCCTCTTTCTCCACTTCCTTCTTCCACTTGCTGCTGCACATTCCTCCGGGGTTGGGCCGGGGAAGAGAGTGTCTTGATGCTTACCTGTCCTGTAGGTGCTTCTCCTCTCTTGAGTGTCCGCACCCTCTGGGAGCCGTAGGTGCTCACGGTCTGGGCCCACTGCAGTTCTCCCATGGGGAATGCACGCCTTCTGGTCGACATCTTGCAACCTCCTTAGCAACTTCCTGCAATAATCCGCTCTGCAGCCTTTTCCTGTCACCTCTATGTTGGCAGGTGACCCTCTCTGGCAGGGTCCCAACTCCAGTTTCCAGCCTAATCTCCAGTGTGTGTTTATCCCAACGGAAAATCGCATTTCCTCTTCACACCCTTAGCTGGTGTTTTTTTGCTCCCTCTCTTTACCCTGCCTTAGTGGGTGACTTCAGCCACCCTCCTATCTTCCAGATTTAGCAGGCGGCAAGGCTGAGAGGAGGCACCAGTCTCTATATTCAAATATACCTCCAAACTCCAAGGAAACAAACATGACTTTCGTGTCTCTCTCATGATAGACCCGCACTTTCTGCAGCTCATCAGGACTGTGAGTTATGAGCTCTCTTTTTTTTCTTTTCAATCTGTTTGATCAGTGTCCGTTCACTTGGTTTGGGGTAATGGGAACAAGAAGAGAAAAGAAGTCTGGCAACTCCTTACCTTGATGACTCCCCTAAAGACCCCCTTCAGATTTCTTGTTTTCTGCATAAACCTGGCTAGGTCAATGGCTGCTAGGGCTATTTTTGTTAACCCCTGAGAAGCCCTGCACGGATATGTTTAGCACTTCTCTCCAGAGAATGGGGTACTTCTCACCTCTGTCTTCATGTTAGGATTTCCGTGCCAACATTGTGGATCAGTAGGAAGAGTTCCATTTAATATCATTTTGTGTTACCAGATCCACCTCCCTGGGGCCCTCAAACAAGGAAACACTAGTGGTTGTAAGAGTGCTGACCCGCCCAGGCCTTCCTCCATGACTATACGCTGCTTGTGCTGTGTCTGTGGACACACATCAGAGACCCACAATGAACTGTGTCCCAGCAGCCACTGCTGGTTGGTGCCACTCTGGGTACCATTGTGACCTGAGAGCTGCTGCCCAGACTTCTCAACCACATAGAATGGTGTGATTCTATTGCTCTTGCTCGAACATTTCTATTCTTGATTGGTGATTGTCCCATCATAGATATGTTAGAGTTGGTTAACTCTTTCTTTATAATAGGGCTTAATAGATCTTCTTGGATTTAGCCAGAAAAAAAAAAAAGAAAGAAAGAAAGAAAGAGAGATGTTCTGGATGGAAAGCTGCCTAGAATCCTTTCACAAACTACTCAGAAACCTGTCTCTCTGTGGCTGTTTCCTGTGTCACCTTCCCAAATGTTGACCAGCTACAGCACCTGTGTGGCCCACTTCCTGTCTCATCGGAGTTTTGCTGATTGTGTATTTCGTGCTTACTCTTTGTTGTGTTACATATGTTTTACTTTTCTGTCTCTTTTTGCCCTCCCCATTCTCTTCTAGGTTGACTCTCTCTTTCTGTTTTTCCTTCCTTTTTTCCCATCTGGGCTGGTGTCCTTCACAACCAAAGATGTTTCTGAGCCCTGGCTACAGGCTCAAAGTGGTTATATCAGTGGGTCCCAAATCCTCTAAGGTTTTGCTCCTTCTGGCTGGATTGGGGCCCCATGCCCAGCTTTGGGCCACTTGTTCCATGTCATCACTTTGGCAAAGGCTGTTGATGTCCCACCCACGTCTCCCTCTGCTCTTCCCATCTCCATGCGTGCCAGCCTATTTCCAACTGCTGCACCTGGGCCCTGCGCCTGGAGGCTTGCCCCAGCTGTTGCGCACACCTGGAGCAGGTCAGGTGCTGGGGACGAACACCCTCCCTCTCCCCCAGGAGCAGCTCTCACCCAATCACAGATGGGAACCCACTTAACCTTGCTCCTTCTGTTGGTAACTCCCAAATGCATGTTGTACACTGGCTCCCAGAGCTGCTCGGCGGGATGAAGTTTCAGTTGCCACACCTTTATTGGCTGCCTTTCCTACCCTGTCCGACTGTTCTTACCACCGCCCGGCCACCCCCGCCACCCTGGCAGCACTCACAGTAGTGTCTCAGGATGTGCTTTCAGGGCAATCCAGACTAAGAAAGTGTCCAAGCCAGAAGTGAAAATATGGTGAGCAGATCGAAGGACCACCAGAGTCTGACAAGACTAAGGAGGCCTCGAGGTGTGGGCCAAGTCTGGACCGCATCTCTCAAATATAAGGCTGTGTGTCAACGGGACATTTTTAACAGAGCAAGCCTAGAAGCAGGCTCCCATGAAAGGGTGCTCTTCCCCCTCCTCCTTTGTTCACTCTCTCACCTTCAGTCCCTCTTTATCTGCTGCTTCCTGCCTTCAGAGCACGACCCCCGGCTCTGTAACTCGGCCCATCCTTCCCCCTTCACAGCTCCCATCGCCAGCTGCCCTGGAAGCAAATGTCTGTCTCCGTTCTCTGCCCTGCAGCCAGTGTGCCATCATCGGGGAGCATGCCCCGAAGTGCCAACCAACCATTGTCTCAGGTCTTTTTTTTTTTTTTCAAAAAATGATGAATTTTTTAAAATGTTTTTTGATTATATTATGTTAGTCACCATACAGTGCATCCCTGGTTTCTGATGTTAAAGTTTGATGATTCATTAGTTGTGTATAACACCCAGTGCACCATGCAATACGTGCCCTCCTTACTACCCATTACCAGCCTATCCCAATCCCCCCCTCCCCTCTGAAGCCCTCAGTTTGTTTCTCATAGTCCATAGTCTCTCATGTTTCATTCCCCCTTCTGATTACCCCCCCTTTCTTTATCCCTTTCTTCCCCTACCGATCTTCCTAGTTCTTATGTTCCATAGATGAGAGAAATCATATGATAGTAGTGAAGAGAAGGGCCATATGCACCCCAATGTTCATAGCAGCGTTGTCCACAATAGCTAAATCGTGGAAGGAACTGAGATGCCCTTCAACAGATGACTGGATTAAGAAGATGTGGTCCATATATGCAATAGAATATTACTCAGCTATCAGAAAGAACGAGTTCTCAACATTTGCAGCAACATGGACGGCACTGGAGGAGATAATGCTAAGTGAAATAAGTCAAGCAGAGAAAGACAATTATCATAGGTCTCAGGTCTTTTGGAAGGAAGTCAGGTCAATGATTCACTGATGAAAGAATCTGGTCTTAGGAAATAAACCTGAAGTCGAACCTAGGCATTTTTTTTTTCTTTTAGGTGATGGGAAATCTCTTACTTCTCCATCAGCTGTGTCGAGAAAGCGGCTAACTCATTACTTCATATTGGCAAAAGTGATTTAAGGGCTTTAGCTGGAAGCCAGGAAATTGCATCCTATAGTGGTGATGGGGCGGGAAAAGGGACGCTGTCCTCCCTCCAAGCCTGTCGGCATCACACAGGCTGCTCTTTCCCTCTGTGCATGAGCTCATGCAGAAACCTTAAGTGTTCTAAGATGCCCTCTGACGGGGAGTGAGGTGGCCTGAAGCCTTGTTCCTGCAGCCAAAGCACAGCCATTGAGAGCCACTGCTACTGACTGCGTGGCATTGAAGCCCTCAGGGGATGGGGTGGAAGTAGCCCTGTGACAGCTCAGCCCCAGACAGCTCCCCATTGAGTAGCTGGTGTGGGACATACACCCACTGCATGCGTGTGTGTGTGTGTGTGTGTGTGTGTGTGTGTGTGTGCGCGCGCGCGCGCGCACCTTCCGGGACGGGGGCTGGGCTGTGGCTTCCATTTCTCCCAGAATGAGCCTGGGCCCCGGGGACTGTCATGAGGGGAGGCCCTGCAGCAGCATGGCTCCCGGACCCATCTGCATGAGGTGGGTCTGTCCTCAGAGCCAGGAGCTGGAGGGATGCATTGCCTGCGTGTTTTGTTGACACACTCAAATCTTCTCTGCCAGCCAGAATGATTTATGTGTACGTCTTCATCGAGGGCAATTATTTTTTAGCACCTTGCTGGGCATGCTGGGTGATGTCATCATGGGGAAGAGCCCAGAGTGCCTGTCTCACTTGGAACAAAAGTGTGAAAGATGCCCCCTTCTCCTGTCTCATTCAGAAATTGTCTTTCTCTGGCACCTTCATGCAAATATTAGGAGCCTGTCTTCTTTTCTCCTGAAAGACACTAGTTTGCCCACAAAACTCATCAAGAATGACATTTAAAAAGCACCTCTTTGGGGCACCTGAATGGCTCAGTCGGTTGAGTGTCTGACTCTTGATTTAGGCTCAGATCATGATCTCAGGCTCATGGGATCGAGCCCCACGTGGGGCTCTGTGCTCAGCACAGACTCTGCTTCTTTCCTTCTCCCTCTCCCTCTGGACCTCCCCTCCCTCTCTCTAAATAAATAAATAAATAAATAAATAAATAAATAAATAAATAAGTCGATCTTTTTTTAAACAAAAAAAAAGCATCTCTGTTGGAGACAGGTTTTCTTTTTTTAAACAGAAAAGGAAAAAAAAAACCATTTCAGCTCTCCTGCTTTTAAAATAAAAGCAAGTAGCATAAAACTTTATTCGGTAAGTAAACCTAATGCTAGATAGGTTTTGGATTTCCAGAGATAGATAGTTGAGTTGGGGAAGAGGAAAATGAGAAAAATGGAGACACAAGGACACAGAATAGGCCCTGACAACAGAGAAGAATCCATGAGAAAGGGGAGAGACAGACAGACAGAGAGACAGAGGGGAACAGAAGAAAGAGGCGGCAGGCATGGACACGGTGAAGAGCAGGCAGGCAGTAAGTACCAGGGGAGGGAGAGACACCGGAGAGAGAGGGCACACCCCCCTTGCAAAGCCCCCTGGTTCTCCTTTCCCCAATATCAATTTCTCCAACTAGGGTCTATTCTGGCTTCTTCCACCTCCTCCATAGACCCCGTAATTCCTCACCCAACCCACACCCCAGTTTGGATCTCACCTCCCGCTGAGCCTGCTCCTTCTATGGGCCAGGGGTGCTTCCTCCTTGAATCAAGGCCTGATCTGACAGGGTGGCCCCCTCCCAAATCCTCTCCTTCCGTGACTTGGAGACTTTGCACCGAGCGGGCTGCCGATGGGATACGGACCCCCATCTGGTTCTGGGTACACTGGCTGCCATGTGGGGGACACACGCCTGTCCCTCTTGCAATTTTCACGTCCGGAAACTGGCGGTAATGATCCTACCTAGCCTGCTCCCAACACCGGATTTGGAGGTTTGGGGATGTGTGTCGGTGTGCATGCAATGTGTCTCCATGTGATAAGAGATAAGGAACACGAAGGCTCCCGACGACCTTGAAAATGATGCACAAAAAGGAGTTCCTGCTGCTCTCGTGCTCATCCCGGCACTTTTCTCTGTCCCCACTGCTCCCCCGTCTTCATCTCCTCCCCTAGGTACAGGCCTGCCCCAAGGCTTGTCTTTGCTCTTTTCAATTCCTAACTTCTCCTCACTTCCCGGCCTTCCGTGGTCTCAACCACAGCCCACCACTGGCAGCTGCCGGGATGACCTCTCTCTGGAGCCACGTAGGTGACCCCACGGAGCTCTGCGGACTCCCTTCTGGAGAAGCGGGAGAGGCGCTCTTTTTGCGGCAGACAGACTCCATTCTGAATCCTCGCTGTGCTGTGCCTTGTCGCCTGCAGGACTCTTCCTCCAGTTTGCTCCCCCACAAAATGGGAATCATAAAACCCAGAGGAGAAACAGGATGAGGCCTCACAGCGATGAAATATTAAATGACCGAATAGCGAGGTGGGGCCGCGAGAGCCCGTGTGGGCTAGAGATCCCGCAGACACGTTCTCAAGCACCAGGGAGCGAAGGGCTGCAGGAGGACGCCGCTCCCAGGGGCAGGGAGCAAGCTGACAAAATGGCACAGGGCTTAAGAGCAAGGACGCCAGCGCCAAATCTTGGCTTTACCACTTACTAGCTGTGTTGCTTTTGGAAAGTTACTTAATTTCTCTGTGCCTCAGTTTTTTCGTTTTTTGCTTTGGTTTTGTGTGTGTGTGTGTGTGTGTGTGTGTGTGTGTGTGTGTAAAATGAGTTGTTGTGAGGATAAACGATCAGATAAATCAGCTAAATTCATGTAGGCTGCTTACAACAGTGTCTGGCATGAAGAAAGTAACCATGTTGGTATTTTATTTAACAAGTGCCATGTTAGCTAAGAGTGACAGGATCGGTCCAAGTTGGACGTTCATTTCTTAGGGACCTTGGGGAGGCTTTGGGGACTCTGTGGCAGCTCAAAAACAAGGGGCCTGAGGACAGTCCCCACTATGCCCCGTGCCAAGTCTTGCTTCACCTTCCTCCATGCTGGAATCATCTCTCTGAGTGAAACCAGGCACTTATTGCTCTCCACCCCACCCCCTGCCTCGGAGCCCGGGTGCGAGCTACCCAGGCCAGTGACATCACCGGGAGAGACAGACGTGCTTGTACAGGCAAGGGGATGACATCAATGGAGGGATGAAATGTGCCTCCAGGTCCCTGTTTCCCCTGCCAGGTAATTCGGGCATGTGGCATCGCAGGTCACTCCTGGCCAGGCAGGCAGGCAAGGGAGGGGAAGTGGGTTTGAGGAGCTAAGGGAGGTGCTGTGGGGCACTCAGGCCCTGTGCAGGGGCAGACTTGGTCCTCGGGGCAGTGAGGAGAGAGATGAGCAGAGTTTTTGTTGAGGAGAGATCTCTCTGGCTCTTGGATGGAAACGGGGCTTAGGGCAGGGCCAGATGGGAGGTGAGAGCAGGTATGCAGCTGTCATGGACAGAAGGAACAGGGAACTGAGTCTAGGTGGTGGCAGTGGGGAAGGAGTGGAAGGACCAGGTGAGTCCCACTGTAAAGGGAGAATTGGCCAGACTAGGTGACCGCTCAGGTGCCATCAGTGGGGAGGAGTAGAAAATCCCAGGTGGCAGGTGGTCTCCAGATGGGAAAGGGCTTTACCGACTGTGACAAACTCGACGCTGTCAAAGGTGTCGTTTCACATAGGAAGACCCCACAAGGAAAAAGGAAAGATTGTAGTGTTTCTTGCTTCCTTTAAACGCAGACTGCACCCCGTACCAGGAGCTGGCAGATCCAGAGAGCAGGCAGATGGGGCCCTGGTTTTGAGGTGCTCACATTTGAGCCGGGGGGCAGTCCCTCTGGCTGAGGAGGCCGCGTACTTCCTGCCTCAACCAGGCTGGGTCACAAGCCAGGGAGGACCTGAGCTGCCCCCAGGGCAGGGACCTCCAGGCCAGCCATGAGCAGCGACCTCCTCTACATTGCCCACCCTTCCCCAGAGCACCGGCGTGACACGTAGCTTCAAATCACAGCTCCTGGCTTACCTGTCAGCTGTTGCTTCATCTGTAAAATGTGGATGATGATAAGAGGAGGACTCAATTAAGAAATGCGTGTACGTTTCCCAGTACAACGTTGGCACGTAGTACGTGTTCACTAAACGAGGCGCTCTAGCACGACGGCTGCTTATTATGATCCTTACCGCAACCCCATCTGGCCTTTTCTCCCTTTGCCTTCAATACCTCCATCGCTCCCCAGTCCCTCCCCTCCCGCAAAGGCTCATCGAAGATAGTTAATCCCCTTCCACATACACCTGAGGACTCGGTGGGGGTCTGAACAAACCGCCCCAGGTTCAAGGTGGATCTAGTTCCTTCTTTGAGTGGATCTGTCAAGAAAGGAGACAGAATTAGGAAGGAGAGAGACACTCCTGGGCACTGAGGTGTCTGCTCAAGCACCACCTGGTGGAGCCCTCACAGCCCCAAGAGAAGATATCTTTGCCACACTTTATAGAAAATGTGAAATGAAGTATAGAGAGGTCAAGTGGCATGACTGAAGGTCACACAGAAATAACCACGGAGATTAGGATCAAATAGGGAGCTGTCTGACTCAAAAATCGGGGCCCTTACTAATAACCCTCACGATCTCATAAAACCTCCCATCCCTGGCCGGGTAGGAGCGGCCATCCCTTTGATAAATAGCTCAAAGAAGGAAAGGAAGTCATTCGGTTGCATGCGGCCTTCCAGACGGAGTCACCAAGGAACAAAGTGTGTTTGAGACCTAGAGAACCCGGACTGGCTGGGTGTGTATCCCATTCCTTCTGGGTGTGGCCGGGACACAGCGATGCTTGTGAAATGCAAGGGCTGTGAGAGGAGTCAGGCTGAGGACGTGGGTGAGCAGACACTTATCTGGGCCACATCTCAGGTACACCTGGGGCTCCAGTCCAGCCGTGCCACAGGCAGGCTGTGAAGCAGGAACAATTGCAAGTCATAAACCCTCGTAAGGACGCAGAGCACACACTCTGCCCTGACTGACGGGAGACGCAACCTTAATGCTCCCGCAGTCCTTCCCAGCTTCCAGCGCTGGGAGGAGGCAACCCCAGTCCCCAGAGCCTGCCCTCCTGCCTGCAGCTTAGACATCTCTTTCCCATCTGTGATCTCATTCGGCCACAGACGGACAAGAGTCCTGGGTTCAAATCCAAGCTCTGCCATCTACTAGCTGTGGGCCATGAGTCATTACTCCTCCCACTACAGGCTTGTGAGATTTTCACTGGGGAGGTGAGGAAACTGGGCTCACAGAGGGCACTAGGGTAAATGACAGAAAAGGGTTTTATATCCGGGTTTGTGTGATTCCATATCCAAGGCTCTTTCCAACAGAACCTCTGGTCCATGGAGAAGGGACCCCCAGCAAGCAGAGCATCCTTGCTTCTTCTCCATCTGGAGCACAACCGAGCAATTGAACTCAACCACCGGCCACCTCAACATGTTTGAGAGAAGGTCAAATCTCTCTCTGTCCCATTCAGGTTGTATCAGTAAAGACTCTTTTGACTGTATGAGATTGTACCTCCTGTGCGGGACCCCATGCCATCGTCTGGACAGCACAGACTAGCCATGGGAAGGCCTCAGCCTTGGGAGATGCAACCTTGGGAGATGCTGACCCAGAATCCAAGATGGCAGAATGTGACGAGTGGGGCTGAGAATGATCCCAGTAGGGCACTGGGTGGCTGAAGACCATGCACAAAGCAATAGAAATGGGAAGCCTTCATCTCTGAGGAATTCCTGCCTTGTTTTCTGTACCCATAAAAGGATCAAATCAGTGTGACTTCTGGAGACCAGGCTGCTGGCCCACACTTTGTGAAGTTGTGCTCCTCGGATGGACCCTGTGGTTTATTTTTCTTGGTCTCCTTTTTCCAGGAGGGGCTGGAGCCACACTTTGCATTACCTGGTTGCAGAGTCCGAAGAGAAGTAGTTTATTACTCATTCATTCATTCATTCATTCACTCCTTCCCCCTGCCAGGCACTGGGGATATGATGTAACAAGGCAGAGCATGGCCTCTGCCCTTTCAGGCTTAGTGAAGTAGCATGAGATTTGGGGCAGGTGGACCAGGGCTCTGCTCCCAGCCCCAGCATTTACTCCCTGGATGATCGTACCTGTTCCGAAACCCTCGGAACCTCAGTTCCCTTGGGCGTCAGATCTGTGTGATGATGCCTCCCTCCTGTGATTCAAGTGAGTGAAAGGATTTAATTGAGCAAATGCAAAAGCCATCAAGATCATATCAATTTTGGTTATGACTGTGAGTAATGTCACTATTATTATCATAGCTACACTCTTCCACTCAGGGGGTTTTCTCTGCCTGACCTGTTTATTATGTCAGAATCTAGATAAAATTTACTTTGACAGCAGGTTCTGACAATATTGATTGATTTACTCCGGATCATTAACCCGCTTTTTTTGGTAAGTATTAAAATCCATGTACTGTAAGATTTGCCCATTGAGAGTAAACAGTTCAATGGTTTTTAGTCTGTTCACAGGGTTGTCGAACCATCCCCAAATCTAATTTTAGAACATTTTCATTCCCCCTAAAAGAAACCCCACAGCCATTAGCAGTCACTCCCATTCCCTCCCACCAACCCACCATAAGCAATCAGGAATCTTTCTGTCTCCATAGATTCATCTATTCGGGACCTTTCATATAAATGGAATTGTCTTTTGCGACCGGCTTCTTTTACTTAGCATAGTGCTTTCTGAGTTCCTGCTGTAGCATGTATCAACAGATCCTTTCTTTTTATTGCTAAATAAGACTCCATTTCATAGATAAAGCAAATTTTATTCGGTGATCATCCATTAAGAAGACACTGGGTTATTTTCACCCAATATGTTGGGTTATTTTGGTTGTTATGAAAAATGCTGCTATGCTTATTAGAGTTTAAGCTGCTATGTAGACCTATGTTTTCCTTTCTCTTGGGTATATACCTGGGCAGGGAACTGCTGGTTCTGTGTTTAACATTTGGAGGAACTGCTGGACTGTTTTTCAAAGCAGCTGCACCATTTTACATTCCCACCAGCAGTGTTCAAGGGTTCCGGTTGGTCTGCACCTTCACCAACACTTATTACTATCTTATTGCTGAAAGTTATCCTGGTAGATGAGAAGTGATATCACCGTAGAGCTGTGGTTTGCATTTCTCTAATGGCCAATGATGTTGAACATCTTTTCATGTGCTTATCGGCCATCTGTATGTCTTGGAGAAATGTCTACTCAAATCCTTTGCCTGATTTTAGATTGGGCCATTTATCTTTTTATTATGAGTGGAGAGTTCTTTATATATTTTGGATACAAGCCCGTTATCAGATACATGATTTGCAAATATTTTTCTCCCATTCTGTGACTTGTCTTTTTACTTTCTTGATGGTATTGTTTGTAGCACAGAAGTTTTAAATTTTGATGAAGTCAATTTCTCTGTTTTTTCTTTCATTGCTTATGTTTTTGGTGTCATGTAAGGTCTATTTAAATGGGCTCTGCCTTTTAAAATTTTGCGTGCCTATTATTTAAACAAGACTTTGATATTAAAGAGCCAGGACTATTTGCAAATCAGAAAAAAAAATCAGTGAATCATCACTATCATCTTAAACGAGTTACAATAATTCAACAAGCCCAACTGAAACCTTCTTGCTGTGGAAGAAATGGGGGAAGGATGGCATTTTCAAGGTAGCAGGATAGCAGTGGAGGTGGGCTAGAAAGCCCCTGCTCCCCTCACCACCACCAGTGTGCAAGATTTTTGCAGAGGGGCTTTCTTTAAGGGAGAAAAAAGTGAAAATGCCCTGGGACTAAGATATGAAGAAGTGAAGCAAGGCTCTTTTTTTTTTCTTTTTAAGATTTTTTAATTTATTTGACAGAGAGAGACACAGTGAGAGAGGGAACACAAGCAGGGGGAGTGGGAGAGGGAGAAGCAGGCTTCCCGCTGAGCAGGGAGCCCGATGCGCGGCTCGATCCCAGGACTCCGGCATCATGACCTGAGCCGAAGGCAGAGGCTTAACGACTGAGCCACCCAGGCGCCCCTGAAGCAAGGCTCTTACGCGTGCTGCGTTTGCATCCAAGGGCCAAGCAAAGCCACGTCTGGATTCCTAGGTCCCCAGGAGGGCCTGTGCGGATGAGGAAGCTCTTCGAGATGGCTGACAGGACACCAGGGCCTTCGAACAAGCTCTTCCCTCTGCCTGGAAAGTTCCTTGCCGCCAGTCCTTCACCCAGCCAACATCTACACCTCTTTACTCCTATTTCATTTGTTGGTTCCTCAGGAAAACCTTCCCTCACCCCTACCCACCCTGCCCCCTCCAAGATCGGGTACCTCTGAATACATTTCATAGCTACCTATACTCCTTTGTGATACTTTTCACAATTTTAAATTATATATTCATTCTAATTACATATTTCATTATCTGCCTTTTTAATAAGCTGCAAACGCCATTAGCACGGGGCTAGTGTTTGTTTGGCTCACAATTATAGGCTTATCGCAAAGTGTGACACCAAGTAGATTCTCATTAAATATTTGTAGAATGAATGAATGAATGATCATAGGAACTGGAAATCCCTCCCAAATGGCCCATTTGTTTTCAGAGGGGCTTGTCTTCAGGGTCCTTACGGAATGAGAGTAATATAAGAAGGTCAGTCCCCTGTAGACAGAACAGGAAAAAAGCTTCCTCTCTGTCTGCTAGGTGATTGCAGTAGTACAGGGCCTGCTCCGCGTGGGGACTGACAGGATCCCCGGACGGGCAGGGAGAACGTGGAAGCATCGTTCATCTCTCCTTGTCTTCACTCCGCTTCCCCTCCTGCTGGGCTCACTCTGCCACTGGTCATCTCCCTCGGGTGGCCCCACAGCCACAGGTTAGCAGGCAGAGAGAGGACTTCTTCCCAACAGAGCCAATTAGAGTCCCAGAACTGGGTCTCACCGGACCACCAGGAGTATACGTCCATCTCTAAATCAATCCTTTGGAATAAAATAATGAACGACGCAGGTTGGCCAGGCCTGAATCCCAGGCCCCCTCGGGAGCCAGACAGAGGCGCGTGCACCGAGAGTGGGGGTGGGGCGCTGCCCCAAAGGAACACAGAGATGTTGTGATCAGCGCAGGGTGAGTGAAGGTGGGAGACGCAGAGGGGTGGCTGTTCCCTGCAGTGATCGTCTGAAGCACACACCTGGTCGTGTTGCTCCACTGCCTTGAGGACAGAGTGAGCCAGGCCCTCACCACGTGGCTGCAGCCCACAGCTCTAAAATGACTCCCTGCCACCCCCATGCCCGCACATTGCTGCGTTCCACCCTCCGTGGGGGCCCGTCCCTCTGGCTTCCTTCAGGGGCCATGCAAAAGCTCCCTCCCGCGTGGAGCACGGGCTGTCATTCCCACCTGTCCTCACAGAGCTGTATGCTCCTTCCTCCAGACTCCACCTTCCTTGGCAGAACACTGAGAACACTCTCCTGCCCCCAGGCATGTATGCCCTCCTCATCCTGACCCTCAGAAGGCCTCCCGACCCCTACTAGCTGCTTGGTGAATGTTGGTTGGACTAATTAACCTGCCAGGCAAAGGGAGGCATTGAAGAATGTCCTGAGGCCTGGCTCCTCTGGCTATAATTTTAGTACAGACTGGCTTAATCAGGGCATTTGTATTGCAGAAAAAAAAAAGAAAAGAAAAAACAAGCTCTACTTGTTTTCCTCTGATTCACCGAAGAGAAAAGCGGCTTCATTTTTCTTTTCAGTGATTGTGCATCCCCCATTCATGCACCACGGCCTTATATGTTCCCTGAGACATTCCCACGTCTGCAGCGGCAGTTCCCAGGCCCAGCCAGTCCCCCACCCCAGGGACCTGCTCCTGGCCTCGGGCATCCGCTCAGGGCTTAAAGCCCATGCGGCAGGCCTTCTAGGGGCAAGAGATGCTCTCCCCCGCTTCCAGGGTGGCCTGGGTGTCTGTCTGCCACATTTTTGCCCACCCAGCGTCTGTCAGTCTGTCTGTCTGTCTTCAGGTCTGAAGCTGCCTGCTGCCAGCAGCAGCCCTTACCCCGCAGCCCTGCGCTCCCAGGTATTACAGAGGGGGTGAGAACGCTTGCCTCTCTAACCCAGGCATCCTGCAAGTGGTTATTACCGTCTATTTTACCAGAGATGGAAACGGAGTCTCAAAATGGCAAAACAACTTACCTGGTGTGCTTTTGTCTACATAGCTAGACATTACACGTTGCATCACGTAACTGCACATTAACTAGACTTTGGAGAAGTGTGGGGTGGGGTGAAATCGTGTCTGGTGGGCCTGTGGATCTCTGCTTAAGACAGCGCAGGCCACCCACCACCACCAACAATAACACCCCACTCCCCTGACCTCTCTGCCTCATCCTCGTTCATTCATTCTCGAATATTTCTTTTCTAGGCTCTGTTCGAAGCTCTAGGATACAGCAATCAACAAGACAGGCATCCGACCTTACCTTCCAGGAGGTATGACAGACAATAAATACAGAAATAAGTACATAATATAGTTTTAGATAGTTGATAAGTGCTAGGCAAAAAATAATCAGGGATTGTTACGATTCGAGATCTTAAATTGGCTGGTGGGTTCATAAGTGTTTATTATGTTCTGCTTCATAACTTGCCTTTTCTTTCCATATATTCTTTGCACATTCTTTGCATTTGAAACGATAAAATTTAAAAGTTCTGCTTATAAAAAGACTGGGGTTAAGGGCACAGAGAGTGATTGTGATGGGGAGTGGGGGTGTCTCAGAAGTCACCAGGCCTCTCCTCGGATGTTTATTTCAGCTGAACTCAGGAGGAAAGGGAAGCTGCAGAGCACAGGTCCCAGGGAGGAGCCACGGGGCATTAGGAGGGGAGGGCAAAGACCCTGCCACAATGACTTGGGGAGTTCTAGAAACACAGAGGCTGGCGAGCCTGGAGCCCAGGGACTGAAAGCTCTGGACAAGGGAAAGAAAGGAGGTGGGCCGCGTAGAAAGCACAGAACTTGAACCTAGGGCATATGGATGTTATTCGGAATGTAATGGAAAGTGGGTTTTGTTTTTAAAAGATTAGTCTCTTGGGAGCACTGAGGGAAACCACAGTGCTCCCCTTATGCCCCCGCCCTTCCCCTCTCTTCTCAAGAGGTCAGGACTTATATGGAGATTCCAGAGTCTAGCCCTGCTACTTTCCAGACTCATCAACTCCCAGAGCCTGAGCTCTGTTTTTACAGTGCAAGGAAGCAGAACAAGTACAGGTTTAACTTTATGCTGCATTTACAGGTGACAATGAAATCCATGTTGCTACCAAGTTCCAAGTTCAAATATGTCTGTGAAATGATCTCTAGTCACTTGAGTTCCATTGACTGTTAGTGTCTTCACTAAACCATTTTGCCCCCTTGGTTAGGCTAATAACCTCACTCCTACCATCTTTGACCCAGCAATTCTCCAGCCATGTCTGCCTGGCCCCCAGCCTTCGGGGAAGAGAAGAGAATGGTGGGGTAGTGAATGGAGTCTGGGTGTATGACCTGGAGACCTGGCTTTAGCATCTGCCATGTCTCTTACCAGGTGAGTGACTTTGGACAAACCACTTAGCCTACTCTGAACTCATTCTCTCATCTATAAAACCAGAATAAATCCTTTCTCACAGAAATAAAGGATGGGGGAAATGCCTAGCACAGTGACTGGGATGAAAGAGGAGGTCTGTAAAAATGAGTTGAGTTCAATTTTCATTATATTCATAAATTTAAAATTCTAAATCTATTAAATAAATTTGACCCACCTTAGTGCTGCCTCATTGATCACTCGGTATTTTTGTTTGTTTGTTTTTTTCAATGACTGCACATACTCATTATGGAGTATTTGTAAAATACTAAATAGCATAAAGAAGGAAATCCAAACCATAATTCCACCACTCAGAGCTAATTACACTTAAAATACCCATGTGTTTTCTTTTATGTTTTTTCTTTGTACATATTTTCATATTTGGATAGTACTGTTTATTCTATTTTATATCTGGCTCTTTTCATCAAGTACTTCATTTTATCAATTTCCTAAGTCACTAAAACATTCTTTGAAAACACGAGAAGTAAACAAACAGAAAGATCCTGCTCTGTGGGGCTGAATGGTGGGCGTCAAGGGCGGACGTAGGAGCAGCAGATCTCAGGCCACTTCCGGGCCACAGAGGTAGCTGGGACTCGGGTGGAGATAGTGGAAAGTGTTCTGATTCAGAGTGGTTTTGGAGATGGATCTGATATGAGCCGTCAGAGAGAGACTGCAGGTAATCCTTAGTGTTTAGACTGAGCTGTTGGGTGAAGGGTGGTGCTGTTTACTGGGATGGGGGAGGGGGAGAGGGGGGGAAGCTTCAGGAGCCACAGATCTGGGAGAACATTCTCGGCTATCGGACGGCCCAGCCTTTTGCATCTTCCAGGAGACTTCGATGGATGGAGTGGGTGGTCCAGGCAGATCTGTCCACATGCTCAGAAGCAGCTAACACATGATCCATGAGATGCTGTAAAATGCTTGGACCAGAAAGCATCCCATGAGCAATTCAGAGGCAGCCCCACTGACTGAGAGCCAGGTTACATTCGGAAACTCGGACCCACCTTTTCTGAAGAAGAAACTCACAGACACATCTCTCAGCAGTTAAATGCTGACACAGCGTGTGTTCCTAATTCCTCCAATAATTATTGACTGCTTCCAAAGTGCCCGGCGCTGTTCTAAACACTGGGCACACAGCGGTGATCAGATATAATGCCCTGCCCTTATGGAGCTTATATTCTAGAGGGCAAGCCAATAAGTAATATATAGTGTATTTGATTGTGGTAAGTGCTATGGGGAAACATAAAATGGAGAAAGGGGCTCAGGGTGTGGAGGGGGTAGGACTGCAATTTTAATTTTAATTAGCATGGTTAGGAAGGCCTCACCACTAAAGTGATGTAACCAGGGCATCTTGGGCCTCTTGCAGTGACTGATATAAAAAGGACTAATGAGGTAAGTTCTGATGGTCTCAAGGCAGACAATGGTGGTAAAGTTGCAATGTTGCAGCCAGACAGGATGTATTAACCTAGGGTTTTTCAAAAGAAACAGAACCAATAGGATATATCGTATTTTACTATCTATCTATCCACACATGAGCACGTGCAGGTGCGCGCGCACACACACACACACACACAAAGAGATTTATTATAAGGTATTGACTCATTTCATTATGGAAGTTGAGAAGGCCCACAGTCTGCTGTCTGCAGACTGGAGACCCCGGAAAGCCATAGAGCCAACAGTATAGATTCCAGTCTCAGTCTGCAGTCCTGAAAGCCAGGAGTGTTGAAGGCAGGTCTCTGACGCGGCTCAAGTAGTCAGGCAGAGAGCAAAGTCAACTTTGCTTGTCTTTTTGTTCTATTCAAGATTCTCAGGGTATTGGATGAAGCCAAGACACACATCGGAGAGGGCTATCTGCTCTACTCAGTCTAGAGATTCCAATGCTAATCTCTTCCAAAAACACCATCACAGACACACCCAGAAGTAATGTTTGACCAGCTATCTGGGCCTCTCGTGATCCAGTCAAGTTGACATAAAAAATTAATTATCACACAGGAGTAGGGAAGAGGGGGTGTTAGGAGCAAACAGATCTCTTAACTGCTCTCTGGACTCCTGGAGATGGTGGTACAGAAGGCTGGAGGAGGGCCTGTCACAGAGAACAAGGGTGCTGTCTTGATTTCTGCTGATATCGGCCTGAGAGGCTAAGGGAGGGCATCTTTCTTGTGCAGAGGTCTGTGGAGAGAACTCAGGATGGGTATCCAAGTGAGAACTCTATATTTTATTGGATGTTGTGAATTTTATTGTGTTGGGTGCAGGATATTTTTATATTCCTGTGAATATTTTTGAGCTTTGTTTTAGGATACAGTTAAGTTACTTGGAAATGGTTTGATCCTTTCAGGTCTTCTTTTATGATTCATTAGAGGGGTTCAGAGCACTATCTAGTCTTGGGATAATCTCCACTACTGAGGCAAGACCTTCTGGAATATTCTACTCAATGCCCCATGAATTATGAGTTTTCTCTGTGTGGCTTATGGAAGCAGGACTGTTTCTGTCCCTAGATATGTTCTAGGAACTATTCCTTTAATCTTTTTGAATGTTTCCTTCTCTGACCTTTGGTGGTTTTCTCACACATATGTGCTGATCATACCCTGCTAAAAACTCAAGAGGGCCTCTATGTGGATCGCAGGGTCTTTCTCTCTATGCAGCTCTCTCCTGTTTGGTACTTGTCCTGATGCATATTCTAGCTGTCTTCATCTCACAACTCAGGGAGTCTGCTGGGCTTTGCTTGGGATTCCCCCGCCTGAGCTATCACCTAGAAGCTCTCAAGTAAGCTTGCGTAACTGTAGGGCTCACCGTTTGTTCCTTGTATCTCTGGGACCACCGTCTTTCTTTGTCTGCTATCTATATCTTGAAAATTTTTGTTTTCTATATTTCCTCTTTTCTTAGTTGTTTCAGGCTACAGGGTATATCCAGTCCCTATTAGTAGCCATTTGGGTCAAAAGTGGAGTCTCTCTCCATTTTATTTCCCTTTCTTTACAATGAGATTTGTGTTAGAAGATTCCTTAGAAATTACCCATAAGCTGTCAAAAGGCTCATGTCACTCTCCATTGACCCAGATCACTCAAATAATAAGACAGCATTTTATTTAAGAAATAAAATAAACAAAAGAAAAAACTCTCTTGACTCTTCTGGGAGACTGAGAAATTTTAAAAAGGCACAACACTTGGCTATTGACCTCCAGAAACTCACACTCTCATGGAGCCATGGCTATACTAATAAATGGCTCTAGCAAGACTAAGTACTCAGTCATCCAAACTGTTTGGAAGGTGATGTAGCACCTCTCCCTGCAGCTTGTGGGCTGAGAGAAGGGTAGGGTGGGGCCTGAAAGGGGCACACAACCCAGCATATTCATCCCAAAATTGAAGATTTCAAAAGACTGACAAATGGAGAGGCATAAATTTATCTGTGATGCTTATCTTCAGAGATTTAGAGCAGTGGCTTGAAAGACACTAATACAGATGTAATCTTGGTTTCAAATAGTCCAAGGTGGCAGCTGGGTTTGGAGAACGTGAGATTAAAGTCTTCCCAGGGCCCCTGACAGTGCCATCAACATTCTTGCCTGCGGGCAGCTGCAGATCTAGTGGTTAGGGTAGTTCACTGAGTGGCAGGTGGCAACTTGGGACATGTGTGGGCGTTCGGCTTTTAGGAAAGACAGCCTTGGGGTGAAATCCCAACATCGCCATTTACTTTTTCTGTAAGCTGGGGCCCATCAGGAGTTCTCTCTCAACCTCAGTTGCCCCAGGCTATATTTTTTTGTGACTGCTGAAATCACTACATCTCAAGTAATACAGTTACATCAGTAATATCTTCCTTTTAGAAATCCCAATCAAACCATCTACCTTCTGTTAGCAGTGCTGTCCCTCACTGTAGTATAGCATTGTTTAGTTTTCAGCATTCTTATTTGCAAAAAAAAGAAAAAATAATTCTGGGCTCAGGCGTCTTAGCTGAATTTGTGTGTTCTGCAATCTCAGCAAACTTTTCCTTGCAGACTTGGCTTGGGTTACTTCTAGTGATGGTGAGTCTCACGTGAGCCATTTCCATCTTCCTAATTCCACTTTGGGAGACGTCTGTTTCCAAAGACTGACTGGGCAGATCTTCATTAGAGTACTTGTCACATTGATCTGGGAATTATTTGCTATTTTTAGCGACTAGTCCAGTAGAAGACGAAACCCTTAAACGCTAGGACTAAATAGTATTCATCTTGATATTACCAACACCTGCTATATTGAAGAGAAGGTAATAAGACTCCTTTGAATGAATGGACTAGTGGAAGAGCAAATGGACATATCTGGTAAGGATACACCTGAAGTGGATCAGAGGTTGAAGACTAGCTAACTAAGAGCCCTATCGAGAAGAATAATTTAAGTGAGGCTAGCCAGAACCCAAAGAACACATAAGGTATCCTTTCTGGAAAGCAGCTCTGAAAAAAGTAGATGGTAGTGTGAAAGGAGCATAGACTTCACTATCAGATTGACTTCAGTTCAAATTCTAACTCATCTATGGATAAATGTGGACCTTGGACATGTTAAACCATCTGAGCTTTCCTTGTATTTAAAAAGTAAAAAGGGAGAAATAATAATAATAGTAACAGTAAAAACAACATAGTAATTATTAGTGCTCTTTACCAAATATTTTTGGTTCTTCTTCGGGTACTTGGTGAAACTATACTTCCCTTCTCCCTTGATTTCAGGCATGGTCATAAAATTGACTTCGGCCAATGAAATATGGAAGCTTTTAAGCTAGTATAAGATTTGCTACTGTTTCTGCCTCTTACCCTAAAGACTAGGAACTTTTCAGAGGTGACATCTTCATCACCTACGTCTCTGAGTGGATATGAAGTGTAACAGATCCCTCCACTGACCTAAAAAGCTAACCTTTTGTTGTTTAGAGCAACTAAGATTAGGGAGTTGTTTGCTACTACAGCTTAACCAAACTCAGTCTTACTGATAGAAATATTCATAGGTTATTGAGATAAGTAAGTGAGATGTTTTTAAAATGTCTGGGCCAGGGGTGCCTGGGTGGCTCAGTTGGTTAAGCAACTGCCTTCGACTCAGTTCATGATCCTGGAGTCCTGGGATCGAGCCCTGCATTGGGCTCTGCTTCTCCTTCTCCCTCTGCTTCTCCTCCTGCTTATGCTCACTCTGTCTCTCAAACAAATAAATAAAATCTTTTTTAAAAAGTGTTAATTTTTAAGTGTTTGTGGGCTTGTTGTGGCTGAGTTGAAAACTGTAAAAAAGTCACAACTTATTTAGTTTGGATATGGTAATCTTTTCTGCTGGGGCAATAGCACTGTGGAGCCTATCAATAAGAGAACTCCCAGCCTCAATAATTCTCAATTAATTGAGCTGCTTACAGCCTTATTGGAAAGATCATGTGTGTGTGCGCGCGCACACACACACACACACACACGCATATATTAAGTAAAGAGCAAGACAGTATATACCAAAGAGTAGATACCTCGCGCTGGCAATCAGCTTCCAGCAAGATCTAATTAGGTATGAACTATGTGGCAAAGGGACCCAGGGCAGGGAGAGGCTAATTGTAGCCGGAGGAAATAGGAAGGGAGTTGGAGGGAAGTCTTGAAGTTGGGTAGGCTATGAACAGATGGAGGATAGAGAAGATTGTGAGTTTCTAAAAACTGTAAGACAAGTCTAAAACATCTAAGTCTTGTTTTTCTCATTGCAATCTTCTGATTAGAAGTTGTATCTGCAATATGAAAAGCTGCATTTTTACCTTTCTTTCCGGGGAATATATCACCAAAACAGTTCTTGGCACATATTAGAGACTCAACAAATATTTGTTGGTTAAATGTATGAATTACTGGGCTTTATAGAAAAACCAGACCTGGGTTCAGATCTCAGGAATCTTTCTTACTATGTGACCTTGTAAAGGCTACTTATCATCTCTGTGGTTTACTTTCCATACCAGCGCACACTTTTCTGCTCAGATGTATCACTGCTTCTCACGGTGGCTGCTCAGTAAAGAGACCAGGGCGAGCATCTTCTGTTGCAACACAGCTCTCCTGACTATCACAGTCGACACCTTTCACAAAGTGATGTGCACTCTTGGCTCGAAGGGAGTTTTCTGATACGTCACTATCATAAAATGTGCTGATAACATCATCATGCCTACAGCATCTTCCGTTTATTGGATATTTTCTTTAGGATCAGTTTCAAAACGCGGACTCACTGAGTCAAAGGCTATGACCATATCCACGGAAAGCTCAGCATCTCAGAGGGGCGGTACGGGAGGCAGTCCCAGCCAGCGGCGGGATGGAGCATAATTAGAAGAGCCCAATTCAGCTGATGAACTTCGATTGTATGGAAAGCTCTGCTTGGGCTTGTCAGCAGATTCTGCTTTGCAAAGAGGTTTTCTGGTAAAAACTCTTTCCCAGTTCTAAATTAATCTTCAGTCTTTCATCCCGCCGCTCTCTCTCACCTTCCAAACCTACCCCCGTCACCTCTGGAATTGCTTCAGTCCCGGATTAGCGAGCGATATCATCTGAGGGTGGGACAGCTGGCTGGGGTGTTGACTAATTATTTCCTGGGTGGTGTGTGGGCCCATCTTCACTCCTCAGATGCCTGACTTCCTTTTGATATCTTCCTGCACTAAAGCTCTTCCGTGTGCTTATCAGGTAAATTATGGATACTGATTCAAGTTCTGGCACCAAAAGGTAAAGTCCGTAGTGATGCAACAAGGGATGGCATTTCCAAGAGTGAGACGTAAGCGCACGGGTCTCTTCTTGAAACCAAATCGTGCATGCGTGTCTGCGTGCGTGTGTGCATGCACACGTGTGTTTCTTTCGGGTTTTCACTTCCCAGAATGTCCAGGCCATTCACCAATATTTCACATCCGAAAGCATGATCTTTTCCTTTCTCGTATTTGATCCTTCCCAGAGTTCTCTAGTTGGTGAACTGTACCAACCATCCCTCCAGCTGGGCAAAGGCAGACACCTGGGAGCTATTCTTGATGCCGCCTTTTCCCTCGACGCCTTCATCTTCTCTTCATTCAATCTATCAGATCTGCAGCATTTCATCGACTAACCCATCTCTGAACCACGCCACATTCTCTCTCTCCACTGCCACCACACTGGTTCAAGCCGCCCTCACCTCCCCCCGGAACCTGGGCTAAGAGGAGATGCGCAGCCCAGATCCCCTTCAAGGGAAGACTTATTGACCAGCTGTGGGGTGTGTAGACAGCAGACGGCCTCCCACTGTTCCTGCACAGTCTGCCACAGCTGCAGACAGCCACCTTGCCGGGGATCATGCCTTTCCCAGGGCATCCCGTACACGTGACCAGCCCCAGTGGGAAGTACGCCTGCCTGGTCACTTCAGCCGGCTGCAGCACAACTTCAGTTGACAACACTGCAGAGCCCTCCAGTAGGGTGGCTGAGCCCTCACCAGCTGAGGCTCCGTCACTCTGTCTCCCCTGGAGAACTCAGCCTGCAACACCCCTCGCCCTGTCTCCACTCCTGTACACCACAGGGATGTGTGTGCAATGTGAGCTCAGTGATAGCGGGTAACCTCCTCAGGACTGCCCCACTGCCTTATGGCTAAAGCCCCAAATCCCGAACCGAAGTATGTGGCCCTTCCTGCTCTTTCTCTCTCATCTCACGCTCCTCCCTTGTTCTCCACTTTACAACTCAGCCACACTGGCTCTGAAAGGTCCCTAGGGCCACTGTAATCAAGTACCACAGACCTGGTGCCTTGCACAACAGAACCTCATTGTCTCACAGTCCTGGAGGCTAGATGTCCGTAAATACGGTGTTGGTAGGGCCAGGCTTCTCGCCCAAACCGTGGGGGAATCCTTCCTTGCCTCTGCCCAGCTTTTGGTGGTTTGCCGGCATCTTGGCATTCCTTGGCTTGAGAGACATCGCTCCAAGCTTCCATCAGCACGTGGCGCTCTTGCTGGGTCTCTGTCTTCGCACGACCACATTCTTCAAAGGACAGCAGTCGCTTTGCATTCGGGGCCTACTGTACTTCAGGATGACCTTGCCTTAACTATCTGCCTCTGCAACAACCCTATTTCTACACAAGGTCACATGCTAAGGGACCCGGGGTTAGGACCTCAACATATCTTTTTTTTTTCAATATATCTTTTTGGATGGTGCAGCCACTCTGGAAAACAGTGTGGAGGTCCCTTAAAAAGTTAAAAATTGAGCTACCCTATGATCCAGCCATTGCACTACTGGGTATTTATCCCAAAGATACAGATGTAGTGAAGAGAAGGGCCATATGCACCCCAATGTTCATAGCAGCATTATCCACAATAGCTAAATCGTGGAAGGAACCAAGATGCCCTTCAACAGATGACTGGATTAAGAAGCTGTGGTCCATATATACAATGGAATATTACTCAGCTATCAGAAAGAATGAGTTCTCAACATTTGCTGCAACATGGACGGCACTGGAGGAGATAATGCTAAGTGAAATAAGTCAAGCAGAGAAAGACAATTATCATATGATTTCTCTCATCTATGGAACATAAGAACTAGGAAGATCAGTAGGGGAAGAAAGGGATAAAGGGGGGTAATCAGAAGGGGGAGTGAAGCATGGGAGACTATGGACTCTGAGAAACAAACTGAGGGCTTCAGAGGGGAGGGGGTGGGGGAATGGGATAGACTGGTGATGGGTAGTAAGGAGGGCACGTATTGCATGGTGCACTGAGTGTTAGACGCAACTAATGAATCATCGAACCTTGCATCAGAAACCAGGGATATACTGTATGGTGACTAACATAATGTAATAAAAAAACATTAAAAAAATATATATCTTTTTGGAGGGGACACAGTTGAATCCATAACAGTGGCGTTCATTCAGTCACTGAAAGAAGCCATACTCATCCTGCTTCAGGCCTTTCGTATATCCCGTCCACAGCCTCCGGTCTCCTACCCAAGCCTGTCATCCTCTTGATCCCAGTTGAAAACTCATTCTCCTTAGGCAGACTTTTCTATTTCACCTCCCCCTGCAAGCTAGGTCAGCTCTTTACACTCACAGCACTTGGTACTTTTTTTCCCACAGCGTTTAAGACTACTTGTAAGTGTGCGTGTGTTTGAGTAAATATCTTGACAATGGCTGTCTGCTCCACTAGCCCATAAACCCCACGAGAGAGGAGACTGTGTCTGTCTTGCACACCATGTATCTCCAATGCTGAGCATGGTGCCTACCCATGGTAGGCATACGGTACGTATGTATGAAATCAGTCATGAGGTTTTCTCCCTCCTTATAGTTTTAAGTCTCAGGTTGTCCTTGTTTCCAGGAGACATGATACTTCACCCACCCAGTCAAGACAACACCTTGTGAGGAAATGGGCAAGATGAAGAGAGTAAGTCCCAGCTAATGGTGATTGAAGTTGACCCCTAAGATACTCCCATGAAAGAGAGCATATTCCTAGCAGACAAAGCATTCTTGCAGGGGCCTGTGGCAAATCTGCTACCCAACACAGAAAATGGGCAAGAACTACATGACCCTGCTGAGTTGTGAAATTTCCTGAAACCAGGACCCTGCAGAAACGCAGGCTCCTGCCAGAAAGCTTAATGAATAACAAGGGGTAATAGACTGTCCCCTAAATTTTCCACCTAGAGGACAGAGGCTGCCTCATTCATGTGGGTGACATTTGGAAAGGTAGAACAATGGAAACAGTCCAAATATATGAAAAGGACTACTTAGAGAAGGTTGAGGTTGGGGGAGGTAGAGAAGAAAGTTCCAATTAAGATGTTATTAAAATATATCTATTAAATAAAGGGTGACTGCCAGTCAGCTGGTTATTTACTGAGTAGAGGAGTGAGTCGTTCTTATTTGATGAGACCCATTTTAGCTCTTTGTGTGCTATGCTCTCTGCAGCTTTTTTTTCCCCCTTGAGGATGCTCTTTGGGTGAGGTACTGTTCCCTCTTGTCTTTCCACTCAGTGGTTCTTATCTCTCTTTGTGGTCAGCTGCAGCTGCTGTCATCCCATCCTTGGTGGGTACCAAGATTTATCAGGCTGCCTGGGACAAAGACATTTTCTAGTTGGAGGAAATTCTCATCACACAGTCTGCAGGGTGCCCAAGTGGAAGGACCTTTTCAGAGAAGCAGGTCTAAGAAGAGTAATTCATATTTTGAATTCTTTAAAATTGTTCTTCTTTCTAACCTTCCAAGTACATGACCTTTATCATAAAATGCTCCAGAAGATTAGATATAGAAACAGAGAATGTGAAAAGAATTACCAAGGTAGTAATCAGCTATAGCAATCACAATTTAGGCAGCAGGATAATAGCTTTGCAACCAAGGCTACTGTCTTGAGAGATGGTTTTCCAAATTCTTTTGTCTCTTTCCCTAGGTATCATCTTCTCAGAGAGTGCTTCTATGGGGTGGAGAAGGGACTCTTGCCCTGATGGGGGTCAGCTGCACTCTGTGCAAGAAGAAATGCAGCAGAAGCAGAAGACAAGCCCTCCACTTTCCAGTCCGGGGACTAGCAGGAGACAGAAGGATGGAAGTAGCAGAACAAAGCTGTTGACATAGCCCAATCCCTCCTGGGGGACTTAGGAGAGCCATGTATTAGATAAGTCTAAGACAGCAAAGAAGACTGGAGGCTCTGTTCTGGAACCCACTGAAGAGTGGGAGGAGGAGGCTAATTCCCAGGCTGTCCACACTGAGCAGGGGGACCAACTGCCTTCTCACCCACACAGCCCAACATAGTCAGGGAGAGGCAGGTCCTACGGCTCAACTTGCCTGAGTCATCTTTGTCCCCAGTGTGGTATAGACAGGTTTCAGAAATACCTGAGAGACCAGTGGAGGAGTTTTTTAGAAGGAACACCATGGCAAGGATGAGGGATCCCAGTATTTAGGCTACTGAGGGAAACACTCAAGCCAAAGTCAAATGGGAGTCTCATCAGAGGAGTTTCCAATGCCTGAGAGAGCCAAGGTAAGGGAGAGTCAGCCAGAGGATGCTTGAAGGCCCTGACTGAGCCGAGTCCAAGGGAGGTGAGGGGTATGTGACAAGGAACAAAGACCCTGAATTTCCCTATGGCCGTGAGATTGCATAAACCACCACCACCACTCTAGATACATCTGGACACATCTTTGGGAACAAAAGAGACAGAGGAAGAATTTTATCTGAGGGACTGAGCAATTTTATCCCAAAAGGTTAATCTAAATAAACTTTAATTTTAGGTTTAATATTGAGTTATGCTTAAATTTGAACACTTACGTCTTCTCTTTGCTAACCAGTTGGCTGTGGGCCTGCAGCAGGAAAGGCCATTTTAAATGTAAGAAAAATAAGTGTATTTTCTCTGTGTGTCAAAGTTAGAGTGTAGAGTTAATATTCTGCCTCTGACACACAGGAATAAAGGAACCATGAAATCACTTGTCAAAAATCTCCGCAAGAAAAAAAAATAAATCTCCGCAAGGCTTAAAAAACCAAGCAACCGGTTGCTGCCGGGTAGGATGGGCCACATTCTGAAAGCCCCCACAAATAGGGCTGACTGCAGTTTTCACAATTGCAGAGAATGGAGGAGGAAACTCAAGGAGTGACCGGGTTGGTGGATTCCTCTGGCGATTATGCTGTTCTCCACTTTAAAGAGAGGAGCCCATACTCCACCCTCAATCAGAACCAGCTTCTAAGGAGTAGCTCAACTAATCTACCCACAGCAGGAACCAGGTAACTTCCATGGACATGGGACCCGCTCATTCACTTCCCCTCCTTGGCAATATCTGCAGGGGTTATATCAGCAAAATGGTTTGTTTAAAATGACTGAGCCCACTGTACATGATAAATGATACACACATTACATTACAAAACTATTAACTTAAACATGTATTTATAGTAGGAAAACATAGTATACAATTAACACAACCTGGTGTTCGCTACCTGTCCTTCCCCACAAGGACAAGCCATGGTGACTTTGGAAGTCTCTTTCCTGTTTCTGTTCTATATTCCTTTCTTGGGTTAGCCTTGTGATTCCAGAAATCCCTGGATTTCTCGCATGTTATGCTGGGCCATGTTCCACCATGATCCTGTCTGGTTCTGGGGGGCCTGTCCTTTCACTGTATGAGGACGGGGACAATCATAATCAGTGAGCTCTGTGTCCTTCCAACTGCCAAGTCTTCATCTTCCGTAACCCTGGCCAGCCCTGGTTTTGTTTCTATTTGTACAACACACTTATGTGTAAGCTGTAGTTCTTTCCTGGTCAGGTGCCTATTGCAAAGGTCAGTGAATGTCCTCTTGTGATCGGTGCCAAACACAGCCTTCTTTCAAACTCCTGGCAGAAAGAGGACAACTCCTAGGCGAGCTGCCTCCACTCCCCCATCCCATTACTCAGAAGGTTTTACTCTGAATAGTGTCTCTGTTCCACCAGTAAGTGGCCTGCCAGATACAGCACGGGGACTTAAAGTTGCCCACTCGATCCCTCAGGGTGTTTTCCTGCTTGGTCTGTAATTCTCTCTGCATATGTAGATGGAGCCCATTCTTACACTTGTACGCTTACCCACATGCTTATTATTTGCAATGTTGAGCACCTGATAGTGTCATTAGAAAACTCTGCAAGAGTACAACCCAACTCGAGGGAAAATTCCTTGGGGAAAGGGAGGTTGCTTTATACCTCCTTCAGTTCCCTCAATGCCAAGCAAAAAGTAACTATCTTGATCTGAGATCGCTTCACATTCAATTAATATTTGATAGCTAACCAGTGTTTACGAAGTATTCCAACAGGCCTGAGCCTTTCTTATACATGATCTTTTTTAGTCTTCACCACAACCTTGTGAATGACGGACCATCACATATTCCAAAACACTGAGAAAAGTCAAGCAACTCGCCCAATGACTCAGCTAGAAGGTGGCAATCCCAGAATTGGAACACACTCTCCTGCTTCAGACTACCATGCTGTTTCCTACACTACACCTGTTTCTCCAGTGGTCATTCTTGCCTTAAAGAAGAGGGGCCCCAAGTTCAGCAAACTTGCCCACTCAAGAGAAAGTTCTTGATGAGGAGAAGTAAGAACTTGGTTTCATGGAGAAGGGCCTGGAGGCCCTGGCTCATGAGAGGCACCATCCCAGCAGGTTCCTAGGTGTTAGAGAACTGGCCATAGAGTAGTGTCTGATGCATGCGTAAGGGCCATCTGGGCTCCTCACACTGCTCCTCCCAAGGGTGGGATAGAGAGGGATGGGGGTTGGTCTGGTGGGGTCCTCTCACCCACAGGCCGAGGCTAAGGCTTTGGCATTAGCCTTTCCATTAAGAGAATGATATGGAATTCAGTCTCCTACCACAAGGAGGTTGTAGTGGGGGTGACGAGCAACATTTCCACACCCTGCCTGTCCTTGACCGTGATCGTGCGGAACCCTAGGTACCATCCCTTGAGCAAGCAATGGGGCCAACTGGGCTTAGCAGGAGTTGAGAGGGCAAAAGATAGTTAGGACCCAAGTAGGTCTGTCCTCTCCAACTAGCATATGAGCTCCATGAGAGCTGGCACCTTGAATGTCTTGTTCACTGCTGTGCCTGAGTGCCTTGAACTATGCCTGGCATATAGCAGGCACCCAATAGATAATTTTAAATGCATGATTGGATGGTTGAGCAGAAGAACCAGGAGGCATGGTGTGTCTTATGTTTACAAACTCCACCTGCAAGGGAAACCTACATACAGGCCTTCTTTTTTAAAAGGCCTCCACTTATGCCTTGCCAGTCCCAATTCCTTCTTCAACACATACTGTTTTCCTGAAAAAACACCTCTGCATGATATCTGTGCATTGGCCTTAGGCTGGCACCTTCTTTTCCAAAGGCAAGAAAAACTGGTCTATCAAGTTTTTTAGTTTGAGCAGAAGCAACTGTCCATAGCCTCAGAACCATGGCTCTCTCCCCAGCTCTGAGGCCTTTCTGCTTATCACCCACCCCCACCCGAGCTGGAGACGCAGAAGCCATACCAAGATCAGGTCTCCCAGCCTCAAGCTGCCTGTGGCAGGTCCCACTGTCGGGCCAGGCCTGGCCCCCGTGCACATCCAAGAGAGGTCACAACCCGCTATGGATCCTGCCATTCTCAAATATACTCCCTCATGGTTCTTTGTCTGAGGGAGTCTGTAGTAGGTAGCCAAGAGTCTCCCTGGGTATTTGAGCACAGGAAAGTCTCTTTACTTGCCTACGACTCAGTTTTCTTATTTATAAAATTAGAATAACAATAGTATTTGCCTTAGAGGATCTTAGGAGAACTAAATAAGAAAAAAATATATATATAGATATATATAGATATATATTATATATATATAAAGTGTTTAGTACAGTGCTTGGCACATAGTAAGAGCTCAATAAATGATAGCCAGTATTATTCCTATTTGGTATGGTTTGTTTTGGTGCTTTTGTTGTAACAAACAAACAAGCACAATCCACAATCTGAAGTAAATGGAAAGAGCTCCTCATCCTTACTAAAGCGTACAACAAAATTGTGTCAGGCCCTATACGGGTCTAGATGGGACTGGGAAGGAAGATGGGACTCAGAACATCCGAGCTAAGTCTTTAAGTTCTCTGGTCTTCACTTAATCTTGATCCCTGGAATGAATGACTGTTCATTCATGAATCACTCAAGTATACTGTTGGTTTGTCTATCTCACTTTCAGTCTCTTAAATTCAGTCATATGTAACCTCCAGGATGCTTTCCCTGACTGCCTGAATCCCAGGCTGGATTCCTCAGGAGACAAATTTTGAGATTAGCCTGTAGGAAATTTGTAAGGCAATGCTCTTGGGATTGAAACCCGTGGAAGGGAGGAGGAGGAAGCAAATTGGGTAGAGGGAGAGGTTGAACAGCAATGCAGTCCCAACAGAAGCCTCAGCAACCCCACAGACCTGTCCCAAATTGCAGTGAGTGGACCAAGCCTTTGTATTACCAAGTTGGGTCAGTCATTGGGTACAGGCTGTCTCTGGAAGTTGAAACCTTGGGCAAGATAGTTTCCTTCAGCCAAGATAATTCCCAAAGAGGGCTGTCAGCTGAAGGTGATCTTCTGGAAGATGATACAGCTGGGGGAATGAGTCCTTCCTTCCTGAAAGGGGTTTTTGATTGTGCAACATAGCATCTACTAACATCCTCCAACCTCGATATATCAGCAATAAAGACATGTCAATTTCCATCTGCCTGACTCCTATTTCTCAAATGGTATATTACATGGGTGAGAAAAGAGGAAAGGAATTTATTAGGCTCCTGAACTCTCAACGCCATTACAATCTGTACTATCCAGATTGGAAGGGTCTCCTCTTCTAGTTCACAGCTCTGAGTCCTTTCTTAATCACTAAGCATTTCTGCCATCAAGACTAGAAGTCAACAAATGTAGAGGGATTTATGATAAATGAAGTGAGTCGAAAAAATGCAAACTAGTAATTATGGAACAATGGGGTGGGGGGAGTAGACAGGGATTGCGCTTACTCCAGATTGGCCTGGGTCTAGTTTAAGACAATTTTTGATGTTTCTGTGGCTTTTTTGAAGAGAGAAGGGTGTAAGCAGTCTTCAGTCTCACCTGAAAGAGCAGGGAGCTGTTTCCTGGGGGCAGTCAAGTGTATCCACTGCCGTGATCAGTTTGGCACTATCTCAATGTAGCTGGGGGTTCTGCTGTCTGTTGGCGTGTTCCAACAAGGCCAAACCTGAGACATATTGAGCATAAACACCTGTTTGAATGAGTTCTGGATCACACAGTGGATTTGCAAACATGTCTTCAATTAAAGGCTACTCTCAGGAAATTACAGTTGCCTTTCCACCCTAGAAAGAAAATGCTCCCAAATCCAACTCCAAACCAAGCACTGAACTTGGATTTCAGGCTTATAAGAGATTTTTATCAAAGGTTTCTGAGTCCCCAGGATATTTTTCAGATTTCTCATTATGCCCATTAAAAACTTCTATAATTTTAAGAATTATAAATACATCCTAAACTTGTTTTCGTAGGTTTGTTTATTGTAATGGTACAGGTAAAGCAATTCTGACGTTGTTGTATATGTGTTGTAAGATTGAGAAGTGAAGGAACAGACTGATGTTGAGATCCAGGGTTTTCACTACAGAATAAAGAACATACAAATATGGATCAATACGCATATGAGGTGATGGATGCCTTAATTAACAGGATGCTGGAAATCCTTTCCTGATGTGTATACATTTACCAAATCACCATGTTGTACACTTAAGATATCTTACAATTTAGTCAATTAAGCCTCGATAAAGCCAAGAAAGAGAGAAGGATTGGGGTGTATCACAAGGACCCAGGAGTCAGAGTAGAGGAACTCCCACTGGCTGAATCAGTTAAATACAGTAATGAATAATAAAGCATTGGAAAAAACAGGAATTCTTATGTTCTGACCTTTGATGCACAGATACATAAATAAATGGAGAAGGCAGAGCTCTTGATGGAGAACCAGCTGGTAAATATGGAGGGAGGGCTGTAGCTGGAAAATGCTCACTTTGCAACCACCATGATAAAGATAGGATTGGGCAAGAGCCATCAATGGAAGCAAAATCTTGGGGAAGTTTTGACTAAGAGCAGAATATCTGAGCTATCGGAAAGCGTTTTCCCCACAGATGTTCATTCGTTGCAAGGAAGAAAAATATAGTAATTTTAGAGTGGAGAATTGGACAACACCTCCTGGTCCTGGCCAACCATGAGCAACCGCAGTCTTGCCACGAGGAAACATCAGGTAAACCTAACATGAAGGCCGTCCTATTAACACCAAGGGGAGAGGGGTTGAATTCTTCAAAAATGCCAATATCATAAACGACAAAGAAAAGCTGTGGCTAAAGACCAAAGACTAAAGACAAATGATAACAAGCATGAGGGAAGATGAGCAGACAATGGAACTCTCCTTCATGGTGGGTGAAATGTGAAATGGAGCAGCTGCTTTGGAAAACAGCCTGGCAGTCCCTCAGATTTTAAATGTTGAGTTACCGTGTCACCAAGTTACCCTTTCTACATGTACAACCGAAAGAAATGAAAACATACGTCCATAAAAACTTGTGCATGAACGTTGATAGCAGCATTATTCATAACAGCCAAAAAGTGAATAGGCAAACGTCCATGAACTAATGAACAGAAACACAAAAGGGAGTATATCCATACAATGAGAAAGAACGAAGACACATGTGGTAACACGGATGACCCTTGAAAACATTATGCCAAGGGAAAGAAACAGGTCATAAAAGCCCACATACTGTATGATTCCATTTACAAGAAATGTCCAGAACAAGCAAATCTCTAGGTACAGAAGGTACATTGGTGGTTGTCTAAGACTAGGGGAGAAGCAGGGGTGATGGCTAATAGGTGAAGGGTTTATCTGGGGACAATAAAAATGTCTTAACTTAGGTTGTCGTGATGGTTGTATGATTCTGGGATTATACTAAAAACAGTTGAACTGTATGCTTTAAATGGTTGAATTTTCTAGTATGTGAATTATACCTCGATAAAAATGGTTTTTGAAGTTTGGTGGGTTTTTTTTTACATTTAAGATAAAATTTTCTGGGTAGCGACAACATTTAGCAGCATGATTTATCTCTGTAAAGAGTAATTTTAAAAAATAAAGAAATAAAGCACACACGAGAATGGATTGGGAAGCATAGAGGGCATTTGAGAACTTGGCAAGAGCAGCTCTGGTAGAGAAATACAGGCAGAAAGCAGAATGGACTGGGTCAGGAGAATGGGAAGTGAGAAAGCAGACAGAGTCCACTGTGGTGCAGACAATATTTTCAAGAAGCTTCCATGTGGAGGGAAGTCGAGGAATGGCATGAGCATTACCAAGGCATGTGGGACTGGAGTGTTGAGTGCTGGTGGGAAGGGTCTGGTGGAAAAGCCCCAGTTGGAGTACCAGGAATTGAAAGAAGATAATCCAGACAGCCTACATACAGATTCAAGAGAAGTTCTAGGACCCAGAATCCATGTGATACTGAGAAGCACACTTTCTCCATTGAAGAGGGTAAAGGAACAGGCTAGAGGCTGGTATAGACAGGTCTGTGGTTTGGCCGAAGTAAGATGAGGAAGTTCCTAACAGCTGGCTTCTAACTGTGGAGAAGGAGAGAGGATGGGAGGTTTGAGATTTCACATCCCAAGTCAGTGCCATAGGAGCTGTGTGACCTTGGCAAATGCAGTGTCTCTGAGCCGGTTTCCTCCTTTGTAAAGTGAATGATACCTTGGAGTGTCCTTGTGAGGATAAAATGAGATAACTGATAAAACATAGAACAACGTGACTTTCACACACTATATCCTCGCTCACTTTGCTACCACGGCCAAGTACATGCAGACAGGAGCTTCTTAAAGGCAACAGTCTTATTTTATTAATCCTCATGTTGCCGCTCCCTATGACAATATCTGGCACATTGAGTAGATGCTCAATAAATATTTGCTTTCTACGTTCAGATCGAATTCTTCTCCACCAAGCAGCTGTCAGGCTAGGGATTTTCACCGGTGTCCTTTCCCTAGTCCTCGCAGCCACACCGGGAGGGGGTGGAAAAGTTCTCGAAGCTGAGAGAGGTCAAGTCACCCAGCTGCTAATGATAAAGGTGAGCCTCCAAGCCAACCCTTCATTCCAACATCAGTGTCTTTCCACTGCTCCCAGCTACCTCGCATTGCTTTGGTCTTTTGTGTGGTTTCCCCCTCTCCACAGGCTGGTTTCTAAGCCAGTCTCTGAGATACTGCCTAGAGCACCTGGGCTAAGCGTGAAACCTGGTGGTCTGCTCACCCCTCCTAACTGCTCCCCCAACCAGCATTGCCCTCCTTCTTCCCCCTGGCCACCCCTTGACCTGATCAAAGTGTCTAGCACTAGGATGAGAAGGTTTCAAGGCTTCATTCTAGTTATTTCCAGACCCCAATATATAAAGTAGTAAATGATCATTGCGCAAGCGAAGCTTACCGTCCAGTTTTGGCAACATCGAAAAGGCCCCGGAGAGCTAAGGTGCCCAAACTGACTGCAGACAGAAAAGGAAAAGTACCAAGATCAAGGGAAAAACTGAATCTTTGGCTTTATAAGTTCTGCCCTTTTTTTATTTCTTAACATTTTAATGAAAAATTTTGAACATACAATTACAGTGGTATAATTGTATAATGACCTAGTAGAAAAACCAGTATAATGAACCCATGTACCCAGCAATTAGCAAGATTTTGCTGCCTTGGCTGCATCTATCTTTTTTTAATGCAATTCCTGACTTCCTGTTATTTCACTCCCCACCCCAGCATGCATTTAAAAAAAATTTTTTTTTTTACCTACACACAGGACCACTTTTACACCAGCAGGCTCAACAACAATCTCCTGATACCACCTAACACCAAATTTATATTCAAATTTCTCTGTCTTGCTTTTTATCTTCCTTGACTTTTTTTTAAACAATCTGTATGTTTGAATCACAATTCCAAACCCGCACCCTGCATTTGTTATGTCTCTTAAACCTTTTTCAGCTACGGAGTTTCTCTTTCCCAAGCGTCTCCCTGATCTTTGATGCCACCGCTTTGAGAGTACGAGACCCACTGTCCTAAGAATATTCCCCCTCTTCTTAGTCTGTTTCCTTGTGGTGAAATTTAACTTGCTCACTCCCTGCACCTAACCCACACCCCCACCCCGCCCCCTGCCCGAACTAGAAGTTGGCGTTAAACATTTGATTCCTTTGGCGTTTTGGTGACGATTCTCTGAGACGGAGCTGTGTGCTTCACACTGGACCCCATCAGGATTCAACAGTGCTGACCGTCCCACTCTTGCCCACGCGGAGCTTGATCAGTGGGTTCAGGTGGTTGGCCTGTCCTTTTCCGGGGAATAGCAACCACGAGACCCGTTACCAAAAGTCTAATCAGGAGAATTCTTTAGGAGGGCCTGGGGGGTGCAGCTGGTTGGGCATCTGACTCCTGGTTTCCGCTCAAGTAGTGATCTCAGGGTTGTGGGATCGAGCCCCGCCTTGGGTTCTGTGCTCGGCGTGGA
This sequence comes from Ursus americanus, assembly GCF_024610735.1. Classification (NCBI taxonomy): domain Eukaryota; kingdom Metazoa; phylum Chordata; class Mammalia; order Carnivora; family Ursidae; genus Ursus; species Ursus americanus. The sequence goes on along the minus strand of NC_142150.1, from coordinate 3,083,879 downwards.
GTCTGCTTGAGATTCTCTCTCTCTCCCTCTCCCTCTGCCCCTCCTGCTGGTTCTCTCTCTCAAAATAAATAAATAAATCTACCTTTTTTAAAAAAAAAAAAGAATATTCTTTAATGAATTTAGGAACCATTACCTGAGTCTCAAATGTGTACCAAGCCACTCCATTGAGGAGATACAGAAATAAATTAAAATACACTCTCCCCCACACACACTGAGGAAAGTCACTGGGAGGAGGGAAACAAAATGTGAACTGCCCTGGCCTCACCCCTTGAACGGCTCCCTCCTCTGTAAGCCTATAAACACTTACAAAACACAGCCTGGGGGCCAGCAAGCACTAACATTGTCTTCTAAGACGTCCTCCTGCTTGGAGCCTGCATGCTTCCCAGACTCCTGGTCCTGATGAGCTCCTTGTTCTCCCTACAGGAACGGGGAGATTTTTCTAAGAGCCACAAGGCGTCCAGGCCACCCTAGTCGAATCCTTAAAAGTTTGACTTCATAACTCAATAGGCAATGGGGGTTTTTGCTTTGTGTGTCAGATTTTTAAAAGTAAAAAATCTCACCTCCCATGGAGTGAAAAGTTCTTGAATGCAGTTGCTTTAAAACATCTATGTCTTAAGTGCTATGAAGCTGCTTGGGAACAGGGAGGCTTAAGTCTGTACTTGGCAAAGTGAGAATTTTAGAATGGGTCAACTCAGCTTTTATGTGCTGTCCAAATGCCTCGCCCTTCCACAGCTCTCACTCCGCTCAAAGCCCTCAACAAGCCTTCTCTGCTGGAATTCGAGTAGTTTGTATGCAGCTCTTGTGTGGGGAAAACGAAAACCGGGACTCTAACTTGTTGCTAGTGCCCATGGCTCAGGGAAAGCGTGTCGAGGGCATTCTGGGGTTCTGCCTCCGTTAAAAGAGGCTCTGCGGAGTCACCTGGTACTAGGGACACTTCCTGGGTGAAGAGAGTGGGAGCCGCTGAAGGCTTCTTTGTTTCCACAGAACTGTGAACACTCTACTTGGGGCCACTTTTTTCTCTGAGTATTTTTATTATGGACACATACACCTTTAAAATGTGATGAGAGCACTCTTTATTGCAAAAACTCCCTGTTTGCATTTCTAGCAACGTTTCCTAGCCAGCTCTGGAGCTGGAACAAATTCTTTCTTTCACCTGCCCCTCCTTCTCCATTTCTCCTCCTGAATGCCGTGCCAGCCCTGTAGACTGAAACAACATATGACACATCCTCCCCGCGTGTTGACAGAGGAGGCTGCCTTCTCTCTGTGGCGGCCCCACCCACCGCCTTGGGGACCTCCTCCAAGGAGAGTTCACCCGTACCTTGCCAGGGGTCAGGGCCTCCCCCACAGGTTAGCTCGATCAGAGTTCCCTTGACCAAGTGCGCTTGACAACTGCCCTAGAGCCTGAAGAAAACAAAGGTGGGGATTTGCCTTCCTCACCTGTGTTGGAGCCTAACTAGCCACCGACGGCCAGCGGCTCCCATATTGGTTGCGTCATCCTGTCACCTAGTTTCACACAGTCTCTTTCTTCTGTTTTGTTAACTTACGTAACTTTGGCTCATGGACCAAATAACTCAGTGGGAGGACTCTGAACTTATGTGTTTGGGAATTTATGAGAAGATTCTGAAGAACATCCAAAGTAAGGGAAATGAAAGTCTCAATTGCTGGAGGCGTAGTTATGGTTTTGCATGTGCGTGGGTTACGTCTGACTTACGTCATAGATGCATATGCCGTGTATCCCTCCACCGGCACTGAAGGAATAGACAGTTGTGGGGCGGGGGAGAGATCATCCGAGTCACAGAAGGTCTTCTCCACCAGCTGGTCTCTTTTTTATTATCTTTTACAATAAGACATTTTGATTTATTTGCAGGTTCTTACATCCAGGCCATAAATTAATACTTTATTTAAACAAATTTTTACACTCTTATGAGTCAAACATTCTCCCACTGAATCGTAAGTATATACTTTGCATTAGGAAGAGGAAACAAAAGAGGGAAAAGGCCTATAAATCTAAGGCATTACTGAGGACTTTCCACACACTCAATCCTTTTCTAGAGAGGCAGGGTGATCTGGCTCTGTCTACTGAACCTGCGTTCAGATCCTAAGCCACACACGGCCCGTCTGCTGCAGGTAAGCCATAGAGACTCCATCTCCTTGTACATAAATTAAGGAAGATGACAGAACTCATGAAGATGTGAAGAGACTTAAAAAAGAGAGCATGAGGAGTCACCTGGGTGGCTCAGTTGGTTAAGTGTCCGACTCTTGATTTCGGCTGGTGTCATGATCTCCGTGGGATCAGAGCCCTGCCTCAGGCTCCACACTGGGCACAGAGCCCGCTTGGGATTCTCTCCCACTCCCTCTGCCCCTCCCCCACCGCTTGTGTGCTGTCTCTCTCTCTCTCAAAAAAAAAAAGAGAGAGAGAGAGAACATGGGTATGATGTTAGCCCATATCACTACGGGTTAGTCTTCTTTTTTATCTCATTGAAAATTTGGAAACTTTTTTAGAATTCATTAAACCAGTACTACTGGAGAACATGAGCTTTGAAGTCCACTCCCTGAACTTCAATCTTGCTTCCCTCTCTTCTAAGCCCTATGACCTTGAACATGTTCATTAATTTTGCTATGCCCCAGTTCCTGTACCTAGAAAGGGGGGATAGTGGCAATACCTATCCCATAGGGTTGTTGTGAAGCTTGAGGCAGCAGTGCATGGCACATAATAAGTGCTCCATAAATATTAGCCAAGACTTTCCAGAAGCAGAGAAGTGTGAGTTGGAGCAAAATCACACTTTCTATTTGACTTCGTCATTATGAAAAAACTTTCTCAATTGGAAAAAACAAAAGTGGTGTTGCATTGCCCTAAGAGGAGCAGAAGTCACCCATTAAGGAGCTACTTGAGTTGAAATGTGCTATCAGGAAGCCTTACTTTTGACGGAGTGTGGAAAGTTCTGTATAGCAGGCAACCTGTGAAATGAAATAGGTTATGTTTCTGTGAACTCTTCCTACTCCAAGCAGGTTAGTGCCACTTGGGGCTCTCCAGGGACAATGCATGCTTTTGTTGGGGATTGACATTTAAAAGTGTTTGATTGTTCAGTACATGTTGTTTGAAGAGTTGCTTTACTAAAATTTAATGGCAAATTCCACTCTGGATTTCCTGCCAAGAAATCTATAAAGCTTTGTTTGAGACTGAAAACATTCAGAAGTTTTTTTTTAAAAAGCTGGGAGGTGCTGGGTGTACATTAAAAAGGAAAAGAAAAAAAGGAGGAGGAGGAGAGAAGTCCTGTGGATGCAGGATGAGTGTTTGATGTAAGAACTGGCTGGTCGGCTCCACAGTCAAGCAATTAAGAAAGGTTTAAAAGGGCCAAGATGAAGAGGGGCCAAGGCGAGCAAACAGCTCCATCAACGCCCAACCCAGAGAGCAGCCCGGGCTGTGCTCGGAGCTTCTCATTCAACAGCTTTGTTCCTGCTCTGAGCCGACGTGATGAGAGAGCAGCATCGCGTGCATTCTTACCAGAACGTAACATTACATAACACCTGCTCCGCGTGGCCAGCTGCGGGCATCGCGGGTTAATATCCAAGACTGGCATTCTAGTGTTAGGCTCGGGAAGTAAGCGTGTAGTGGTTTTCATACCAGTGCTCGCAGGCACCTGGTCGGAGAGCTTCAGGCTTATGTCTCCCAGGTTGTGTAAACCACCCTGTATTCATGTTGGAATAATGCAGGTTAAAAATAAAATAAGTGTCTGCTAACAGAGGACTTTTTAAAGATGGATAAGCATCATACATATAATGTGAAGTGACACGTATGGTTGCAAAAAGGCATCTTTAACTCCAGGAAACAATTAGGTGAATTTTAAAATAAGATTATATTACATATTACTTACAGAAGCAAACACATGTCAGCAAGTACAAAAACATGCCCAGAAATCCCGCATACCAACGTCAGGACAGTTAATTAGCTCTGGAAGATGAAGGGATGAAGGAAGGGAGGCAGAGGGATGGGAGTCAGGTCTTAGTTGTATCTGAACTATTATTTTTTCTTTAAGTCCGAAATGAAGGGATCTGAGTCTAAAGGTCAAAATATGAACGTCTATTAAACCTAGGTGATGGGTGCATGGATATCTGTTATATACTTTGTACTTCTCTGTTTTTCATAATTTAAAAGTTTAAATTAAAAAACATTGGTATATCCCTATGGTGGAGTATCATGCAGCCATTAAAAAGAATTTAAAAATTGCACAGGTTGTCAGAGAAGTATGTGCAAGCAGTGTTTTAGATCAAAATAACAGGTTGCTGTACTGTATGGCAGCATAATCTATTTTTGCTTAAAATAATATACATACACACACACACATACACACACTCTAGTTTCAACCTCTCCCCTGGGCTATACCCTCATATCCAGTGCCTGCAGTCTCCATTTGGATGTCACTCAAGCAATCAAAAAAAATGAGTGGGTCTATAACCAACCTCTTGATCTTTCCCTCCAGACACTGTCATCTCCTTCTCTTCCCCATCTCAGTACATGACACCCTCAGCCATCGGTTGCTCAGGTGAAAATCCCAGGAGTCAATGACAAGTTCTCCCTGGCCCTCAAGTCCTGTGGGTCCCACCTGCCCATTCTCTAATCCTCGGCTCCCCCCCCCCACCAACCCCCAGTTCCTCATCCCTCAGTCCCCCAGTGGGAGCCTGCAAGGCTCTCCCAACCAGCCCTCTGGGTGTCGACTGCTGCTCCCTACAATCCATTCCCCATCTAGCAGCCAGTGGTCCCATAAATCACCCCCTACCTAAAGCCCAGGAATGTTCCCATTGCTCTCAACTCCCTCAGTATGAGCCTGGATCTCCCACCCTCCCCTGCCTCATCGAGTGCCATCTCCCCCTCCACCCCTGCACTCCAGCCGTTCCGGAGTATGTCCATGCTCTCACCAGGTTGGGAGCATGCTTAATTCCTTCTCCTTTTGTAATCAGAAATAACCCATTGATTTAATTAAAATGTCCACACTGAGAGAAAAGCAGATCAACTGAGTTAACTTATTTATCTGTTTAATATGCTATTTATTTACTTAATTCAGCAAACACTTATTGAATACCAACTGTGTTCCTGGACCTGCAGTCGATGTTAAGTTGTCTTTGTTCAATTTCCACATCTCGAGCCCAACAGCTTCAAGGTTCACATAAGGGCTTTCATTTTGATTATGATGTTCCTTGGTACAGGAACATCTGTACTGAGCCTAGCTCTGCTCTGTAACAGGGGAGACTCAGCAAAAATGCAAACACATTACAGAGAAACTCAATTATAATAGGCTTAAGTGGTTCCCGTTGCCATCATTTTCCTCTCACTAGAGACAGTGCAAGTCCAGAACACAAGTGATTTTCACTATGTTCCCACTGACCACTGGTTCTGAGATTTCTGCATCAACCCTATTGTAAACTCTTCCCTGTTGCTAATACTGTGTGTCTGGAGGGTTTGCTGGGCACCTCACTGGGGAGCTTTGGGGTTGGAGCCCAGCGTGAGCAGTTTCTGGGATACACAGACAAGTGCCCAGTGCACTGTGCGCCTTGCCTGTGAGAGCTGTCTTGTCTCCTTTGGCACAGTTCAGATAAATGACTCATTTCAAAATCCTCAGGGCAGAATCTGCAAGGAAAACATGGCGTTTGTAAGACCTGAATTCTCTAGGTTGGTTATTGATATGAACTCAAGCCAGTTTCCTTTTTGTTACCCAAAAAGACCTGAGTGTATAAGAAAAATACTCAGCGAACATCTGACTAATTATATGATTGGAGGTTTTTAGTTTAGCATAGTGTTTAAAACATGAGCTGTAGAGTCAGAGAGGGCTTGCTCAATATGCTCTTTCCTTCATGCCCTGCCCTTTGCTTCCAGACAAACTCCTACTCATCCATCAACACCCACCTTAAATATCACTTCTGGAAAATTTCCCCAGTGCAATCCATCTGAGCAGGCAGTCCTTTTTTTCTCGATTCCCAGAGCATGTCTATCATGTCTAGGTTACATATTGCCTTACAATTACTTGTTTGCTTATACATGCCTCTCCCATTGAATAACAAGGTCCTCCAAGGCCAGAACCATACCTTACTTGGTTTAGCATGACGTCTGTCATTCATAATAATGGTCAAATATGAATACTCTGTAGTCGTTCAGACCTAGGTTCGAATCCTACTCCACTTCTTACTAGCTGTTTGACTATGTGAAGTTACATATCTCCATACACCTTAATTTCCTCATCGAAAAGACATTTACCCATACGTTGCTGAGAACATTAAATTAGGCATTGCACATAAATGTCTGCCATGATAACTGATACCGCTGAAGAATTTTTAACTCTCACTTTATGATTAACTGCATCAAGTGTTTGCTAGCCAAACTAATAAATGAATGACCCAAACTTCTGATCACAGCCCCTTTATGCCAACCAAAGAAGGCATCATGGACAAAGTGCAGGAGGAGATGTCCTTGGCTTAGTGTTCACTTTTCCATGAAAATACAGCTAAAAACACACAGGCATTTTACATGGTCACTTATGAAGGATGCCTGCTTGGAGAAAATGGCCTAATCTTTCCAAAACGGCTCCCTGAGTTATGGTAAAAATGAAACTCGATTTAAATGCTGAAGGTCTTATAATGTGCATTTCATAGTCTACCTGTTTGGGCAAGAGATTTTCTCCGGGAGCCTGCAAGAGACAGCTTAATTAGCGGTCATTAGAATAGATGCAGCTGATTACACATCACTTGAAAGCATTTCAGATCTTTTTTTTTTTTTCACTTTGTAATCTACTCTTATCCTTCCCTGGCAACGTTTCTGCTTACTTCTGATTGAAGTTTAAGAGATAGACACGTTTTCATAAAAATTTATAGCCTGTTATTCTGCCTCGGGCCCTTCATCTTTTCTTAATTATGATACTAGTAGCACCGATTCCTGGAGGACCTACTTGTGTGCTGGCCACAGTGTGCCAAGCGCCAGCTATCACCTCATCGCTTCTTTTCCTACAGCCTGTCACCATCTAACATAGCAGATAACTTGTTCCTCCACTATGTCACTATTGATCATCTGTCTCTCCTCCCTTCCCACCCCTCGCCTCCTAGGAAGGGAAGAGCCCAAGGTCAGGGGCCTTTGTTTTCTTTCCTGGCATGTCCTAAGAAATTAGAACAATGCCTGGCACATAGCAGATGCTCAATGAACACTTGTTGAATGAACGCATCTTCACACAACCCTGAGGTACCCAGAACCACCTTCATTTTGAGGTTAGGAAAACTGAGGTCCAAAAACAGAAAATGAAGAACTCAGCATCACACAGCTAATAAGTAGCAGCTGTGACCCTGGGACTCAGGTATGTCTGACTCTAGATCTATACTTTCTCCACTAGGGAATGCCTTGTTGGAACGGGCTATCTTCTGGAACACAGGCATCCCCTGGGCCTGGGCTGGCTTGAGACGGGATTTAAGACCAGGAGCACAAGTGATGGTGTTGTCAGAGCTAGACGAGGAGACAGGGTCAGAGTGCCAGCCACAAGGAGGGAGCTTGGAGCCAGCGTAGAGAACAATTTCAATTTTCTGGCTCTGCGCGAAGAGGACTTTCTGGTCTTCTCAGAACCCCATTGTTACTGCGTGTCAAAAATTAATATAATCTCCTCTGCCCCTTACAGGCCTCCTCAACTTTCTATGAAGATTCCTGACATGTGAGTAGAGATTCTGGTTCTTTGGAGAAAGGTGCTCTTTAAATGCCAGGTATTATTAAGTATTATTGTAATGATCATTTACTGCTGTTCATTCCCTTTGATATTCTGTACAAGGCCCCTCGGTTCCTGGACCTCTCTAGTCAAAAACGGAACCTATTTCATCCCCAGTTCCTTTCCTTTTGTATACTGAGAGTTAAGAAAATATTGGGTGAGTTCCATATTTCCATCCTGGATGTGGATTTTGATGAATGAACCAAAATAAGAGACCATGACCTATTGTGGGAGGTTTGATACCCTCTCCTCTTCACATGGTGCATACTTGTTGGGCAAGACTTTTTAATCCATAGCTTCAGCTGCTGGTCACACATACATGGCTGGCCAATCAGTATCACCCTCCCCCACTTTGCCTTCCAAACTCCCCTGTTTCTGCAGCCGCCTTCTGCACACCCCCACCAGGACGCCTGAAAAACATCTCATACCCAGCATGTCCAAAGAGCAACTTATCATCTTATCCCCAGTCTATACACACCTCTCAACTCCTTGTCCAAATGAATGGTATCTGTCATCTTTTATTCCCGTTCAATTCTCTAATTCTCACTGCCCACCTCCAGGTATCAAGCTCTGTCTGTTTCAGATCAGAAATGCCTCATGTCTGTTTCCTCCTCTTCATGTCTACAAATTCTGTGCTAGTTCTGACCCCAAGCCGTTGCTTCCCTCCTCCCTGGTCTTTCTGCGTGTGGTTTCTTCCCTTCCCACGGGGCCACCACCGCTGTCTTTTGACATGACAAATCTGATGACGGTACACACTCCAACTCCAGGATCTTCAGAGCTGGCTCCAGTCTCAGGCTAACATCACATGCCCTATCGTGTGCTATCATGGCCTCCCCACCAACTTCATGTATACCCTCCCCCTCACACCATCGTGGGCTTATTTCTCCATGCCTTCGTACTCTCTGTTCCCCTTGTCTGGCATGCCTTTCTCCCTCTTTGCCACCCATCCCATTCACAAACATCTTTCAGGTGTCTTTTCATCTGCTTTTCCAAATCCCTCCAGGTGGAGTAACATTCTCCCCTGGAGTTCTGTAAAGCTCTCTGTAAATGCCCTCCTAGATTAGTCAGGGTTATCCAGAAAAATAGATCCAAGAGGAGATATATATGGGAAGAGATTTATTATAAGACTTGTTCACATTATATAGAGGCTGAGAGGTCCCACAGTCTGCTGTCTCCATGCTGGGGACTTAAGAAAGCCAAGTAGTGTGACTCATTCTGAGTCTGAAAGCCTGAGAACCAGGAACAGCGAAGACAGAATGAGATAGATGTCCCAGGTTAAGCAATCACGCAGGAAGGGATGAATTCTTTCTTCCTCCAACTTGTTGTTGTATTCAGGCACTCAACAGACTGGCTGATGCCCACCCACATTGGGAAGGGCAGCCTGCTTTACTGAGTGCACCAATTGAATGCTAATTTCATCTGGAAATATCCTCACAGACACACCCAGAAGTAACATTTAGCCAAATACCTGGGCAGCTTGCGTGCCAGTCAAGTCGACACATAAAATTAGCCATCACACCTCTCAAAACAATCCTAGTAATAGCAGTCCTATAGCACATGCTTTACGACAGGCACTTTTCTGGCCTCTTTATATACTCATCTAGTCTTTGCAACAACCAGAGGGTAATTACTATCTTAATCCTCATTTTATGGATCAAAAGCCTGAGACCAGAGTTAAGTCCTTTGTCCAAGGTCACCCAACTAGGAAAGAGAATTACCCATTCTGATAGAGACAGTCTGTGCCAGAGTCCATGCACTTGACCGCTCTCCTTTCTGTCCCCCACTGAAAGATTTATGTACCTGTCTAGACTGTAAGCTTCTTGGTCTCCCCAACTGAAAACGTGGATAGTTACATTAACACCTATTCCTGAGACTTTGGGAAAGCAGTAACAAAACTTAGAACATGGATATAGATGTAGATGATAGAATGCTAATTGAATAGTAAGTTTTTATGATTATCACCCTCAACCACTGCAGCAAGTCTCCTGACCATCATTGATCTTTCCAACCCATCCTCCTCTTTGCCACAAGGTTAGTCTTCTAGAACAGAGATGAAATAATATCATTCTCCTGCCTGAAGTCCTTCAGTGACTCTGTATTGTCTAAAGGATGCTATCCAAGCTCTTTTTTTAAAAGCTTTTATTTATTTATTTTAGAGAGAGAGCGGGCACAAGCAGGGTGGGGGGAGAGGGATGGGGAAAGAATCTCTAGCAGATTCCCCGCTGAGCAAGGAGCTGGATGTGGGGCTCGATCTCAGGACCCTGGGATCAAGATATGAGCAGAAATCAAGAGTCGGGCGCTTAACCAGCTGAGCCATCCAAGTGCCCCTATCCAAGCTCTTTAGCTAGAAATATGGGCCTTTCCTAACCTGGCCCTGCTATGCCCTATAGTATTTTCTTTACTGTCCCTTGCAGGCAACTTACACTCTGCATATAAAAGCAGCAGTCACTTTCTGAACACACCCATGACCCAGTTCCTCCTGTGTTTTTGCCCAGTCTGTTCCTGTAACCTGAAATCCCCTCTCTCTTTACCTACTCAATGAACAGCTGCTCATCTATAAGACTCGACTCTATGGTACCCCTCTGTGAAGCCCTCCCTGACATCGTCAGACAGAATTAGGTCCATTTCCTTTATGCAGCCACAGCCCCTGGGACACAGTGTGTCATCTCTCACCTCACCAAAAAGGAAGTATCACTAATTCAATGCAATTCAATTAATTTTTGTAGCCAGGTGTCAGCTGGGTCTCCCTCTTTCACAGATCCACCAGTCCCCTGGGCTGCCATAACAAAGCTGTACCAACTAGTGGCTTAAAACAACAAAAACTATTGTCTCAAAGTTCTGGAGGCCAGAGGTCTGAAATCATGGTGTCGGCAGGGCCATGCTCCCTCTGACAGTTCTAGGGGAGGGTCCTTCCTTCCGTTTGCAGCTTCTGGTGTCCACCCGCACTCCCTGATGTCCCATGGCTTGTAGACGCCTCACTCTGATCCTATGGCCATCCTCCACAGTCGTCACATCACCTCCCTTCTGCACATGCCTGTCTTTGTCCAACTTTCCCCTTTTATAGGAGCACCTTTTTATAGGGTGGGTTAGGGCCCACCCTAATGATCTCATTTTAATATCATTACTTCTGTAAAGACTGTATTTTCAAATAAGGTTACATTCTGAGGTACTAGGGATTAGGACTTCAACCTATATTTTTTGAGGGGACATAACTCACCTCATAACAATGGGAAATTGTGCTTATCCCAAAACTTAATATTTCGCCCCTCAGGCAGTCTGAAGTCTTCCACTGAAGTCCTGTGATCCTTGTGGCTTACTCCCTGCCGTTTCTCCCTATCTCCTCTCCTGTGTTCACATGATTTCAGTTCCAACACAGGGCCTCCATAACTGCATGCCTTCAATATTTTCAACAACTAATCCAACAAGATCAGGAATTCCAAGCATTTAGCCACTTCCCTTCAGATGAGGAGCTGGGGCATGAGGAAAGATCTCATCAAGCACCTGCCATGTTTTTCACTCCATCTCTTTCCAGAATCTTGGCCAACTGCCAACCCAGGATCTTTCCAAGAGCCTTCTTCATTGCCTCCAGCTCTCTGGGAGACACAGTCCAGTTCTCGTGCCTACACCTACTTGGATGGCTTCCCTCGCTGGGACCACCCTGGCAAACCAGTCTGGCTTTCCTGGCCACCCCACTCCAGGATGCTAGCAAAGAAAAATTGTCTCCACTTGTTGCATTTTTATTGATCACTGATATGCTGGCATTAAGTGAGATGCTGATGATACAACAGAAAGCAAATAGATACATCCCCTGTCTACGTGGATTACAGTCTGCTGGGGAGGATAGATACTAAGAGTATGGCTGTAAGTGCATGGAGTACGATGACAGAAGGGTGTGTAGAACCACAGTAACAATGCTGCAGCTTTCTAATGAGGATATACTGTGTGCCAGGCACTGTTCTAGACCCCGAGAAATTCTCATGGAGCTTACATTCTAATGGGAGACACAGACAAATAAAAATGTCAGGTAGTGGTAAATGCGATAAAGGAAAACCAGTCAGGATAAGGGGATAAAGGGGTTGTATTGGTTAGGATGAGGTTCAATTGCACAGAACAGGCAAAATAAATAAGGATGGCTTAATATGGGGCTTGTCTGTTTCTCTGAAATGAAGAAACAGAGGTAGGCAGTCCAGCACTTTTAGAATAGTTTCGAGGCCCCCTCGTTCTTCTCTGCCATTTTTAATGTGTCTTGTATCTTCAGGATTCCCTCATCATTCAAAATGGCTGTGAGAGCTCCATCCATCACATCTGAGGCCCAGAAATGAAGCTGGAGAACAGGAGTGAGGGCAGATAGCAGGCACCTCTCAGCTAAGTCACCTCTTTAAAGGCAATTTGCCAGAAACCTCACCCAACCTGTTCCTCTTACACTTTAATAGCCACCCCTAAATGTCAGGGAGACTGGCAAACACAATCCATCAGCTGTGTATGGTGCTACCCAGAATATAACCAGAGTTGATTCATAAGGAAGAAGGAAAAATGGTTTTCGATTGACAACTCACCATATCTACTGGGGCCGGTCAAGGGCTTTCCAGAACAAAGGAGGCTTAGGGTGGCAGCCAAAAAATGAGCAAGAGTGCCCAGGCCAGGAGGAGGTCATGGCGAAGGACACTGCTGCAGGGACAGGAGCAGCAGCTCTGATGCTCCGGCTGGGTCCAAGCATATTTTTGTTCTGCAGTGTCCAGCTCAGAACCAGGCACAGTGCTCATCTCAAGAAATATTTGTTGACTAAATATTGGCCTCCGATGGAGTGCTCATGTCACCCAACACGTAATCTCTGCCACAAGAGAAATGCCCCCCAAACAGAGTCTCTCAGTTTATTTCCATTCTGCCTACAGCAATGCAGATGACTCCTGGTGAAAAATCACCTCGTGTCTAGCTGCAGACAGGTACCCAGAAATCAAAATAGGAAGCACGTATTGCAATAAAACCTGACCATAACTTCCTAATGAATCAGGAACAGTGCTTCACACCCCAATGCATTGCACATATTAAGTACCCTTTGTTGTTTATAGCTATAGAATCTGCTGAGGTTGGGTTTAAGGTAAGGGAATAAAAAGAAACCTGCCCAGCCCTTCCTGTTGATGAAATTCCAATGGAGTCTGGTTCTCAGGTTCAGTGATTACTGAGCCAAGTCTGGAAGCTCTAACACTGAGCCGATCTCTACTCTGCTGCCAGACCTGGAAAGCTTGGATGGGGCAGCACAGAGGGCAGACCAAATGAATATGCCTTGCTCAGATCCTGGCACATGGCAGATCTTCAACAAATATCAGCTCCCTGAATTACTGGGGCATTTGAGAAAAGGTGTGCAGAAGTATGACATTTGATTAAGTCGGAAAGGGTAAACAGAGGTTCTTGCAAGGGTGGGAAGAAGGGACAGATGTGTGGGATGAAAGGCACAGTGTACGCAAAGGGAGAAGGGTGTGAACAGCAAAACTTCAATGAGTCCCGGGGGAGGGTGGAGGTAGGAGATGAGGCTGTTAAGATGCCTTGTGCAGGGCAGTGCTAAGAGGTTTGCACTTTCTCCAGTGGGTAACAGGAAACTTTTGAAGAATTCTGAGCAGAGAAGGGACATAATCGGTCGGAGGGTCACTGACCCCTCTCCTCCCCAGTCACTGCTCCCGTGCAAGCCTTCCCTGTAATCGCAGTATTGCCTCCATTAATCTACCGTTCTCTGTCCCTTCACCCCAAGACCTCTCCTCTCACTATCCCAACTGCTGACCCTGTTATGGATATATCAACATCCACGCAGACATCTCCCAACACCTCTGGCCTCCCAGCGTTGATGACCTTGGCCTTGGGCCATCTTAGCCATCTACTGCCAGAGCCACGTCATGGACCTTCTCCACCTCGAGAAACTCAAAGCCCAGTTTTTCCCTTCCTTTGTCATCCTTTGAGCAGCTAGAGGAATCTAATCACACCATTCTGCTTAATGTTCTCCAGTGATTGCCAAGGCATTGCAAATAACAATCCAAACTCCTACCTGTGGCCTTAATAAATTCCACATGTTTCAGCCCCTGCCTACTTCTCCAATCACATCTTGGGGCACTCTCCTCCTCACCTTCCATTCTTCCTTCCTTAGACGACAGTCACACCTCTACCCTCATCATATCAGACTTCTCAAACGAATTCTCATCCCTAGCTGTTCCCACTTTCCATTTCCCACTCACTCCTCAAGCCATGACATGTAGCTTCATCTCCCACCAATCCACTGTTGCTCCTCTCTCCAAGGTTATATTTATAAAATGCCGAATCACATGGGTCTAGGTGGGTACCCTTGTCTTGAAACTCACTCCTCCCAAACATAGTCTCCACGATGTTACTTTTTCTTTTCTCACTTCTGCGTTATTTCTTAGTCTCGTGACTTTCTTTTCCTCTGTCTACTATTTCAGTATTGGTCTTGTCCAGAGCTCTGTCCTCAGTCCCCTTATATTCCCACTCTGCACTCTTCCTTAAGCATCTGATCCCTGTCTATGGCTTCCCCTCCTCCCATCAGATGACCCCCACAGGCACTTCAACTCAACTGAGTGCAAACTGGGTTCACCACCTCCCATTCCCACCTCTCATCAAGACCCACTTCACACCATCCAAGGAAATCACACACCCTTATCCTTCCATTCGCCCAAGCTGGAAACCTGGGAGTCATTTTAGGTTACTCTTACTCCCTCATCCTCCACCAATGATTAATCACCATATGTGAGTGAATCTAGCTTTTTTTCCCCCCCAAATTTTATTTTATTTAAATTCAATTAATTAACACGTAGTGTATCATTAGTTTTAGAGGTAGAGTTCAGTTATTCATCAGTTGCGTATGACACCCAGTGCTCATTACATCACGTGCTCTCCTTAATGCTCATCACCCAGCTACCCCATCCCCCCACACACCTCCCCTCCAGCAACCCTCAGTTTATTCCCTATAGTTAAGTCTCTATGGTTTGTCTTCCTTTCTGATTTTGTTTTATTTTATTTTCCTCTCCCTTCCCCTAGTGATTCTAGCTTCTAAGTGTGTCAGATCTCTCCTTTTCCCCCTTCCTTAGTTCAGTCTCTCCTCACTTCTCTTCCAAATTGTTGACCTGCCTGATTGCTGTGTTCCCTGCGTTTGTTTTTAATTTCTCATCTTCGCTGGACTATGAGGGACCACATCTTTAAAAATTTCTTATCCTCTGGGTCTGCCATAGTATGTACTTAGTGCAGGTGTTTCTGACTGTATGAATGAAGTGAGTACATGAATGTATGAATTAAAAAGGAACAAATGGGACAAGGCACTTCACACTGTCCAGCTCAAAATAATATGTTTATAATATTAAAATTCACAGATCACTAGGGCGCCTGGGTGGCTCAGTTGGTTGAGTGACCGATTCTCGATTTCAGCTCAGGTCCTGATCTCAGGGTTGGGAGATGGAGCCCCACGTCAGGCTCCGTGCTCAGCGAGGAGTCAGCTTGAGACTCTCTCTCCCTCTGCCCTTCCCCCGCCCACAGTAAGTAAGTAAGTCTTTAAAATTCACAGATCACTTGAACAACAACCCTGTGAAGTACTTATTACTGTTCCTAACCTCTCTGGTTAAATAATTTGACCAAAACCATAGAATTAGTGAGTCACAGAGTTAGTCCTGGAAAAGCCTACTTTTGAACCTATGGACCCAAGTCTTAAACTTTCCACCAAATTATAGAGCTTTGTTCAGTGATCGCATTCCTTTTAGGTCCTTTCATAAAGCTGGTGTTAGCCAAATTGATTACGCTACTTAGCAGCTCTGTTTCTAAATGACACATTTTTGCCCTCAGAAAATGAAATGTATTCATTTTTTCAAAGCACAAAAGTTTGTCTTCGTTGTTGCTGTTCCAGCGAATGTGTGATCATCTACAATTTCAGGCAGAGATTTCAGTCTTGATATGTATATACAAAATTCAGTTCCACTCAGCAAAGGCAGGAAGATTTATATGCTCTTCTGTGGCTTGAGACAGTCACTTCCTTGGCAATGCTGACATCTCTTAGAAAGGCTGAGATAGATAAAACATCACCCACATAGCGTTAATATCCTACACCATGTTTCACCAGGCCTCCCCATCCACCCATGGTCCCCATCTTAGAGAATAGCCACCCATTTCCCAGGCCAGAAACCTGGTCATCATCTGAGCCCCCCTGAGTCCTCCCTTTGTGCATCTAACCAAGCACCAAGCCAGAACATTCCACCTTCTCAGTGTCCCGTGGGTCAGTTATCTCTCCATCCCAGTGATGACAGCCTTCACTCGGGCGTCCACCTGGACCTTACCTGCATGAGGAATTAGCCCTCTGATACCTCCACCCACTTCTGGTTTTGCACACACCAAGCCACCATCCACACTCTAGCCCAAGTCTTGATTCCTGTAGGCAAATCTGCTTGGGCAGGTTTCTGCCTTTAAACTTCTAATGTCTTCCCATGTGCCTCAAGATTAAGTCTAAAGTCTTCATCACAGCACACAAGGCACACACAGCCCAGCTGCCACCAATCTCCCCACTTTCTACCTCTTGATTCTGAGCTTATTTGCTCTTCCTCTGCACATTGCACTTACTGGTCCTTTCCTCCCCCACTTCAGCTTGGCCACCTCCAACCAGCCCTTCAAATCACAGCTTAGGCATCATCTGCTCCCAGTATCTGTGGCTCACCACAATCTGGGTAAGATGCCTTCTTCTCCCACGGAAGCCACAGCACCTTCCCACACACTATTGTGATGTCTGCTTGCTCGTCCGGCCTTCACCAACACACTCCTTACTCGGTGAGCTCTGTGACGGCCTGGGATGTATCCTGTTCATTTCTCTGCGTCTAGCTTCTGAGCTAGTGGATGCTCATAAGTTTGTTGAATAAATGAATTTCTGTCCTCACCTCTCCCAACTCCTCCTTTCCCCCCATGACTGTGGAGGAGACACAAATAAAATACCCAACATGGTCAGTGTTGTAAGAACCATAAGAGTTGTGTAATAAGGTACCCTGGGAGCAAGGAGAAGGGAGCCCCAGCAGCTTCAGACGTCTCAGTGGAAGGCATGGTAGAAATAGGCCTGAAATGTTAACGTTTTGAAAAGTAGTAAATGGAAAGAACACCCAAACTTCCAACCCTGAAGATCCGCTTAAGAATAATTCATAACTCCAGACCAGTGGTCCCTATTCTTCTTCCACGTAAGGACCCCTTCTAATATTAAAACGTTTAGAGGTAACAGCATGTAACAGCAGTTGATGCAAAAAAATCCTAAAACTCCTCAAAGTTCCGTAAGGATTTTTAGACTCTGATTGCACGCATTACAACGCCATTTACAAAAATTCCCAAACTAGCAGTACACTCATGTGAAAGTGCCCACAGACTGTGCCTACTATGTAGGGCATGGATTTGTGGACCCCCTGTAAAAACCCCACAGCCCCCCAGGAGCCCACAATTTGGACCCACTGATGCTAATGCCAGCCTTTTACGGTACCTGCTACCATTTCCCCCTGGATTTGGACCGACTCAAGAAACTCACTGACATGGAAGACATGGTTGGAAAATGGAGACCTAACTGACAACACTGTCATAACTACGTATTTCTATTCAGGCATTAAAAGATTAATTCAAACTATAAGAATTTGTATTTTAACCCAGAATGAGCAGATTCAATACTTTCCTTTAGGCAACTTATCATGGGGTCACTCTACTGGAAAGCCTGCTTTGCTGCCACATGATGAGATGAGAAGAACATCTTCTCCAGAGAGCATGGATGAGCTTGTTAATCCCCCATGGCATGGCATGCTCGTTGGCTGGGGCTCACACTGAGCCTACGCCAGGTATTCAAGTGCACCCTTTGCTCTCACCCTTTCAGGTCCTGTTTTCAACAGCCATGTTCAACCAGGACACAGTAAACAATCCCCCCACAGTGCTTTGCTCATACCTTAATTATGGCAGCTTATTCATTCTTTTTTTAAGGATTTTTAAAACTCATTTATTGTTAGAGAGAGAGAAAGTGTGAGCAGTGGGAGAAGCAGAGTGAGAATGAGGGAGAGACTCCCCACTGAGTGCAGAGCCTGCCATGGGCTCAACCTCAGGACCCTGAGGTCATGACCTGAGCTGAAACCAAGAATCCGACGCTTAGCCGACCCACCCACCCAGGTGCCCTTCATTCTTTTTATAGAGTAATTTAAGTTATTAACTCAAATTCAAATGATCCGTAAGTGTATATTTTTAAAAAAATAGTTTCCCACATCACTGCTTGATCCCATTTCCCAAAAAGAACCACAGATAATAGTATAACACAGTCTTTTGTTCTGTTTGGTTTATTTAAAAGAAAAACACATAAACCATACCACACATATTGTTCTATAACCCAATTTTTCCTTTTCGTTTTCTCTTTTACAATTTTTAAGAATTTTTTTAAAAAATAGTTTATTTATTTTGAGAGAGAATGAGAGCATAAGTGGGGGAAAGAGTGGAGGGAGAGGGAGAGGGAATCTCAGGCAGGCTCCTCACTGAGTGCAGAGCCCAACTTGGGGCTCGATCTCATCACCATGAGATCGAGACCCAAGGCTAAACCAAGAGTCAGATGCTCAACTGACTGAGCCACCCTAGTGCCCGTTTTTTTACTTTTTATTATGGACATCTTCAAACCAATACATAAATACAGAGAGCAGCATAATGAAAGCCACATATCTATCACCACAAATATCCACAATTTGTCAATTTTGTCTTATTTACCTCTCCTCCACATCCAAGTTTGTTGTTGTTGTTGTTGTTGTTTTCCTGGAATATCCTAGCAATTCTCAGACATTGTATTATTTCACCATAGTATTTTGTCATGTATTTCTAACAGGTAAAATCTTTTAAAAACATAACCATTTTTCCATTATCATATCTCAAAACAATAATCTCTTAATAATTGTCTATTTTCTATTTTCCTTGATTGTCTTTATATTTTTTTTAACCATTGGTTTCCTTGAATTAACATCCAAATAAAGCCCTTAACTGGTTGATATGTCTTAGTTCCCTTTAATTCATAATAGTTACAATAATTATATCTCCACTCCCTCTTTTAGGCTATTTATATGTGGGCTTTTGTCCTGTAGAATTTCCCACAATCTGGATTTGGCTGATTACACACTCAGAACATCATTCCACATTCTATTCTCCCTGTTTCCTGTAGTCTCCTCAAAAGAATGAAACTCTTGATTAGATTCAGATGCCATTATTTGGGCTGGAATATTTGATAGGTGGGGCTGAGCGCTTCCTATTTTATCATACTGGGAGGCTCAGTGTAACTGAATGTTCCATAGATGTCACTGTTATCAGCTGATCATCCAATACAGCTTCCCATTAACCTGACACCTGCTCATTTTAGTACTATCAATGACCACTATCTAGATGCATTAACCCATTAGGACTTGGTTACATACAGGTAATCATTCCCTCTGCATTTGTTAGTTAAAATTCTCTTGTAAAGAACAAGTTCCCTTCCTTGACCAATTTGATGACATAGAAACATGGTGTGTACAAACAAGAATAAATGTTCTCTTTATTACCGATTTCCAGAATGACAACTTGTCATCATAGCAATTTCCAAAGGTGGTTAATGAGTTAATTTCCTTTTTTTTTTTTTTGCAGTATCATGGTGAGCCCCTAGATTTTTATATTTTTGATGTTCTTCAATCCATTGCAGTTGTTACTCTCATTGAAACTCATATTTTCTCATCTTTAGCTATGGGAGCCCCTCCAGGTTGCCCGTGAATTTAGATAAAACAGCTAAGTCTTTACAGTTCCTTGCTTTCTAGTACACAAGAGGTGGCAACCCCATCTTATCTATTTCTTGCTGTGGATTTAGAATCAGTGATCACTTCAAGGAGCCTTTATCTTTTTAATAGAAAATGGTATTTAGATACCGCGTTATAGGTGCTAGTGGGTACTCATTGCTACTTGGCAGTAATGGATTCCAGATCTTTTCAGTGGACAAAGCTAAAATGTGTAATTTTTAGAGTTGTAAAAATAAGTAAGGACCTTATACTACTTCCACCGATTTGCTTCTTTGTGTAACAATACATTACATATCTTTCCATGACAGTGATGCAGATCCACATTATTTTAGTAACTGTATACTATAATATGATTGTAATATAGTTTATATAACCAGTTTCTTAGAATAGTTTCTAATTTTTCAGTATTACAAATATTGCTGTAATTAATAACATGAACTTACATCCTTGCCCACATGTGTAAATATTCTGTAGGTATCTAAAAGTGGAATTGCTGCCTGACAAGTATGAATCCAAAGGGCTTCGTCAGGGGTGCCTGGGTAGCACGGTGGTTAAGCATCTGACTTCAGCTCAGGGCGTGATCCCAGCGTTCTGGGTTCGAACCCCACATCAGGCTCCTCCACTAAGAGCCTGCTTCTTCCTCTCCCACTCCCCTTGCTAGTGTTCCCTCTCTCGCTGGCTGTCTCTCTCTGTCAAATAAATAAATAAAATCTTAAAAAAAAAGGGCTTCATCAATTTAAAATCCCAATATTATTGTCATAGAGAGTATTTTTAGTGATTTAACACTACCTGCTTTACTGATTCCTGCTTTTGAAGGCCTGAATCCTAGGCCTGGTACGTAGTAGGCACTTAATAGTTATGTGCTAACCCAGACTAAGAGAGTCAAGGCCCACAGAAGTATATGTAAAAGAAAAAGTCTAGGCTAATGCCTCTGTAACAACTCCAAGGGACACTTGGGAAAGTTCTGTGCCTCCAGCCCAAGGAGAATGACATGAAGCCCAAACCATAGATTAGAGACAAGTTTGGTTGAGTCTAACCTGGATCAACTAAGCGCCATCTGACTCACAGATGAATGAGAGAATAAATTATTATTTTAAGCCACACGAACTGGCGGGTGATTTGCTGTACTTTATTATTAGCTTATTCTTGGGTAGAATGACTCAACATCATAAAGATGTCAATTCTCCTCAAGAAAATATATGTGTATTTAATATAATCCCAACAAAATATACTGAGAAGGGTTATTATGAGCTAAATGAGATTTTCTATAACTGAAATTGAAGATGACACCAAAATGAAAAGGGAGAGAGACCAGAGAAGTGAGAGTAGTGTGTGAAGGTTCTTGTCTTGCTCAGGAAAATTAGCGTAACTATAGCTCCTAGTAAGTTTGGAGAAACAGAAGAGCAAAATTAAATCTACAACTCTCAAACCAGCCCAAGGAAATTCTATCCATCCAATGAAAGAAGGAAGAAGTGGGGGGAAACCCTGAGAAGTGACATAGTGGGAACTGCAGGGTAAGGACCAATGACCTCCAAAAAGTCACTCATCGATAAAGACAATAAGAATACTGGCAAAAAATTGTCAAGGACTTAAATATAAGAGCTCAAACTATAAAACTCTTAGAAGAAAACACAGAAGAAAAGCTTCATGACCTTGGATTTGTAAGGACTTCACAGATACAACACCAAAAGCACAGGCAACAACAGAAAAAATAGATAGGCTGGGCTTCAGGAAAATTTTTAAAACTTTTGTATATCACAAACACTATGAACAAGGGCAACCAATGGAACAGGAGAAAATATTTGCAAATCATGTATCTGATAAGGGATTAATATTCAGAATATACAAAAAACTCTTACAACTCAACAAGAATAAGAACAACCAAGTGGGCAAAGGACTTGAACAGACATTTCTCCAAAGGAGATAACAGAAGTTTCCAGGAGCTGGCGGGGGAGAGGTGGGAGAAAATAGGGAGTTATTCTTTAATGGATACAGTTTCTGTTTGAGATGATCAAAAAAGTTCTGGAAGCAGACTGTAGTAAGGGCTGTACAACATTGTGAATGGACTTCATGTCAATGAATTGTATACTTAACAAGTGTTAAATGGTAAATATTATGTAGTCTATATTTCACCATAATAAAAAATTAAAAGAAAAAAAACCCAATGTATTTATTCTTTTATTTCTGCTAGAAAAGCCTAAAAGCAATCACCAACCCAGTGGCAATGTGAGTATCCCTAGTATCCAGACTGTGGTTTCTAAATATCACTTGCCATTGAAAAAAATCAAGGCTCTGTGTAGTGATGGCTGATTTCAGGCCTGAGACAGTAAGGTACAGTATGAGCTTCGAACATCTTGACACACTGAAGAGCAGAGGAAGCTCTCAAAGACTATGAAAAATATCCAGGAAAAGAATCCAGGACCCAACCTGAAGACGCTCCCCCTGGCCAAAGATGGGACAATAATTACAATGGTTTGAAACACATTACATATTTTAAATTTGAAATTTCATAATGATCCTCCAGAAGATGAACAAAGAAGAAAAAACCCAGTAGTCACCTTGGAGAATGCTAGGGATCAACCACATTATTTTGAACACTAGTAAATAAAAATAATAGGTAAGAATGTTGCTTTTATCCTATGTTTCAGGATTATCAAGATTTAAACTGTCCTTCAGAGTGACATTTGATAAAGGGAAGAATCTTTATATAGAAGTACTCCAGTTAATCAATGATGAAGAAATGAGAGAAGGGGAGGGAAGAAGGGAGGGAAGGAAAAAGCAAGAAAAAGAAAGAAAGAAAGAAAGAAAGAAAGAAAGAAAGAAAGAAAGAAAGAAAGAAAGAAAGAAGGAAAGAGGCTAACAGAAGAAAATATAGAAGCCTATTTTTGTGACTTTATTTCTTTTTTTTTTTAAAGATTTTATTTATTTATGTGACAGAGAGACAGCCAACGAGAGAGGGAACACAGCAGGGGAATGGGAGAGGAAGAAGCAGGCTCCCAGCGGAGGAGCCCGATGTGGGACTCAATCCCAGAACGCCAGGATCACGCCCTGAGCCGAAGGCAGACGCTTAACGACTGCGCTACCCAGGCGCCCCTGTGACTTTATTTCTTAAATAAGAACCTTAAACCACAAACCATAGGGGGACATGTGGGAGTGCTACATTTAGCTATATTATAATTAAACATTTTTCAACAATACCCACCACAGACACAGTTAAGATGGAGTCAGATTAGAATAAAATATTTATACTTGCTCTATAGTTAACCAGATACTAATGTTCAGGACATGGAGGAATTCCTGCAAATCTGCCCGAAAAGGGAGAACGTAAGGAAAGATGGTTGGTAACAACAGGCAATAAACAGAAGGGGAGCCCAAAGGAAATGAAGGTCAATTTCACTAGAATCCAAAGAAATGCAAATTAAAGCAAATTTGTAAAAAGTAGAAAGCTGGATAAAATCAAGTGCTGGAGAGGCTATGGGGAAAATGGGGACTCTTCCCAGCCAGTCAGAGCCTGACCTGGTGCAGCTGTATGGGAGAGCAGATCAGCGGTTCAGCACTCAAAATTCTGGGTTTTAAACCTCAAAGTCTCACATAGCGCCACTGATTTCTGCCTGTGTTCATTGTAACACTGTGAGAAAGCAAGGAATTGGTAACAACCCAGGTTTCCTTCGTCCGAGAAATGTAGACATCAGTGATGGAATAGCACGCAGGTCAGAAAATAATGAATCTGATTTACGTATTACAATGTGGCATGCTCCCACAGACATCATGTCATGGAAAGAGAAAAGAAATACAGTGAGGTTTAGAGTCTAATAAAAGTCATTTATATTAGATATAAGTGCATAATCATTTCATTCTACTTTTGTTTAAAAGATTTTATTTATTTGAGAGAGTGTGTGTGCATGAGCGGAGCAGGGGCAGGACGGGCGGGGTGGCGCAGAGGGAGAAGCAGACGCCTCACTGGGCAGGGAGCCTGAGGAGGGGCTCGATCCCAGGACCCTGGGATCATGACCTGAGCTGAAGGCAGACGCTTAACCGACTGAGCCACCCAGGCGCTCCTCGTTCTACTTTTCAAAGATACATATGCACACATGAGCAAACGTGTCATGCTGGCACGTTGCTCAACTTCAGGGTTACTGTTCACAGTTTCCCATGTGAATGGTACCCTCTGGAGCACGAATGCAGACCACAACATGAATGGTGCCCCCTGGAGGTGTGCAACACGACAGCCCCGACGATGTAAGGTGGCTTGGAAGGTCATGGATTAAATACACTAGAATAATAGCTGATGGTGGGAGGAAAAAGAGAAATGGGGGTGGGACTGGGGAATGAAAGGAAACATGAAGTCAAAGGAGAAGTACGGGGCCCTTGCACAACCAGAGGGTGGCGGTGTGACCTGAATGAAGACAGGATCCATTTGCTTCTGCGGTTTGAAGGCTGGGGACGGTGAGCCTTGGAGAGCGGTCTTGAGCTAGATAACCGACAATCTCATAAATCCTGCTAAGAAATATGGATTTTATCCTGAAAGCTATGGGGAATCCTGGAGGTGTCTGAGACAGAAAAAACTGTTAAGGGAATGGAGGAGAGGGGCAGACAGGCTGGGCCAGTGATCCTACAAAACAATCCAGGCTTGGGCCACATGTGTTCAGGGGAGTGAGTGTGGCCACAGATGTCCCAAATCAAGAGTGCATTCCTAACTCCACAGGCACAGAAGTCCTCAGAAAGCCCAACATTCCCTCCCTTGACACCCCCCACCCTATTCCTCATGTGCCCAGAGGCTCAACAGGAAATGAGGTATGGTTAAAAATGCCCCCCGCCCCGGGGCAGGCAGGTTCAGCACAGCCGTGATTGGTACCACCTTCCAGATGTGACTGTGACTGTCACACAGCTGTCTGCCCTGATGGCCTAGGAGTCCCTGCTGTTGACTACCCACCTGTGCCCTTAGGGCATTCAGTCAAAACTTCCATGCTGATACACAGGGTGTTAATTTGAGGGGAGAAATTCTTTTCCCCTGGCAAGGACTTCACCTCTGACAGACAGATGCCCAGATATTTACACGGGAATTTCTCCTCCTTTATCTTTTCCTAAATCCCCACCTAGCAGATGTTCACCGGCTCCAAGATTTTGAGAAAGTCGTTCCACCTTCCTGGTGGAAATCCTGGGACAAGACCTGATCATTTCTGAGGCCCTTCCAGTGCCAACACTGTAGGACGTGTGAGGAATCTCTTCTCCCAACACGCTGAACCCTTCATGGGTATGAGATGCCTGTGGACAGAGCAAAATGGGAACAGGTTTTCGACTCAGGCTAGGGTTAAAGTCCTACTCCTGCTGCTTACCAGCTAGATGGCTTTAGTGTCTTTATCTGTAAAAATTGGAGGTTAGGGACACCTGGGTGGCTCAGTCCGTTAAGCGTCTCCCTTTGGTTCAGGTCATGGTCCCAGGGTCCTGGGATCGAGCCCCATATCAGGCTCCCTGCTCAGTGAGGAGCCTGCTTCTCCCTCTCCTTCTGCCCCTCCCCACTGCTCGTGTTCTCTCTCTCTCTCAAATAAATAAATAAAAAAATATTTTTTAAAAATCGGAGGTTAGAGAGTTCTATCTCACAAGATGAATGCAGAGGAAATTCATGTGACAATACTCAGCACAAGGATCTGGCATTTGGAAAGTACTCAGCAAAAAAATAGTTTCTCCACACCCTCCTTTCTTTCTGTGTAGGACAATCCATCTCACAAACATTTTCCACATGGGAAATTTTACAGATTTTCATGGCCAAATTTTCCCTTTCCAAGAATTTAAAGATGCGCTCAGGTGTTATTTCATAGGTAGAAAGAAATTTCCAGAAAAATCAAAACCATTCATTAGAGGCTGTTAATAGCGGGCTTATGTATTTATTTCATTTTGGTTTAATTTTTAATAGGAATGGGTAAGGAGAAGCACAAAATCAAATACATGTTATAACATCACCTTCTAGGAATAACCTTTTCTCATGGACTCAAGATGAAAAAAGATAATGAATATTTGCTTTTTATAAATCTGTTTCTCTTACGTGTTAATTCTATCCTACTCTTGCTCCTACCCTTTGCCCCTCCTGCGCAGACAGATTGTTGGCCCACTCTGATCGGAGACAAGATCACTATGACGAAGCAGGTACTCAGGGAAGACAAGGAAAGCAGGAAGGAGAGAAAGCACCACACCTGCTTAACATTTCTGGTCAGACGACCCACGTTTCTGTTGTAAGGATAGTGTAAGCCAGTGGTTGTCAGCCCTGCATTCCTGGAACCGCAAAGTACTAATTAATTAATTCTGGTTCAAATGTTTTCTTAACAAAATGTAATATCTAATGAAAGCCAAGGTGTGGGGAAATAGGCCCCATCACCCGTAGCAGGTTGTTATTAGAACAAATCTCTGGAAAAGCAATTTGGCGATTAAGTATCAAGTCCTTAAATGTTTGTACTCTATGACCTGGAAAGTCTCTTTCCATTTTACTGGAGAACATGGACACGTGCCCAGAGAAGCCTATCACAGTGTTATGTTATAATAGCAAAAAAAAATATATATATATATATATATCAGGAACAACTTACTTATATGAGAACAGTTATAGGCACGATGGTGCATCCAACAGGTGGATGGAAACTTCACAAGGTCAAAACCTGAGCATAAAAGCATCTCTACAATCTCACTGAAATTATTTTCTTAAAAAAAGAAGCAGAATATGGAATCTTCACAATTCAAAAGGTCAAGAAGGAAAATATGCCAAATTTTGGCAGTGGTAAGCTTTTGGTGACAGGATTTTGAGTGACCTTTCTTTCTTTTTACTATGCTATTGTGAGGTTCATCCTAAGGACCACAGTACGTAACTTGCCTAATTAGCAAATCATCATCATCACACTTTATAAGCAAACACACAGAACTACCAGATGAAATCTTTCTGGTTGGGAGATGGCTCAGAAGGGGATACCTAACATCAGAGCCACGATACATTCTATCAGTTCCCAACAAGGATGGGGCCTGGCCTGTCCTCTGCCAGCTTGCCGGTTCCTCCCCAAGATTTCTGTTCTGCTTGGACACCAGGAGAGGGGTCACTTCTCCCAGGGGCTCTGACATCCTCAGTGCTGAGGCTTTCACCTCAATGTATTCATTCTCATTCTTAGTGCCACGATGATTATTTTTTAAGTGAAATGACGTTTTTTCAACATCTAGCATTTATTAGGCACTTTCTAGGCACAGGTGCCGTGTTGGTCCTTTTTATATCCACACTGCACCTCTCTGAGGCTTGCGAGAGCTCTTAGTAAAAATAGCTATTGTCTCCTTTCTATTTTGGCACCCCCTTCCCCTCTTCTCCTTTCTCCTACCCACACAGAGAGTGCCTTTTGGGGACATAATTGATTTGGATGAAAGGAGAAATGGGCAGACTGGGCTGCTCTGTTATAAACAGAGCCTCCACGCTGCCTGAAGACTGGAGAAACATCTTCAGGTGGACAGGACAGGAAGGTTCTGGAAAGAGGGCACCAGAGAATCCCACAGGCCTTCTCCCTGTGATGTGGCTTAATTTGCTTTACAGGCTTCAGGCATTATTTGCTGATGTCAGCAGCCTGTCAAACTTTAAAATAATAATAGTGAAAAGGAAAACAGCCCCTTTCTGCCAGGCGGTTCTGTTCTGCCAACTTCTGTGTTCTGAGTTAATAAACATCTAAGAACCACCACCCCTACCACTCTGGGGGACCAAAAAAAAAAAAAAAAAAAAAGCACAATAATTTTAAAACCACCAGGTCAGCCCACTGCCAGCATAAACCATTCAGACAAGTAGCGTTTGTCACAGTCTAATGAGGATTTTACCTCTGCCTCAAAAGGGAAGCTATCATTAGGCTTTGTTTACCAGACCAAATGATCGTCTCGGACAGTGGCTTCCTTCGGTCCCCTCCGCATTTTAATCATGCTCGAGCCCAAATGCATAGATGTTTTCTGCATCCGATGAAACTAAAAAACCATCATTACGCCAGCTAATGTCTTTTGAAAGCATCAATTAAGAAAATGGCCGGTTCATTCCCATTTTACTCGAAAATCTGAAATATCCACGTGTGTTGTAATAGCATGTGGCGGGGGGGGGGGGCTCTCTCCAAAAAGGAGACAGCTCAAATGGTTTGAGGAGGTCAGGTGGGCAGGTCCCTGCGGGCAACAAGCAGACAGAGAAACTCTGCAAGGAAAGAAACTTCTCGATAAAGCCAGACCTTTTAAGTTATCTTCACATGTGGTGTTGAGACTGGAGCCAGCCCCTCCACGGTTAGCCCGATCGCAGGCTTCTGCAGCAGGCTGGCACCACACACGCCCCATTGTTACTACCGCCTCAGGACAGATTAGATCCCACATTCCTCAGAAGTACTGAGCTCCGGAGGGAATGCGGCCAACAGGCTCCTTCCACGGGGCAACAGCTAGCTACAACTGATAACTTCTCATTGAAGTAACTGAACAATTACACTGGGTCCCCACCAGGGCCCCGTCACCAGCTATTAAGGGAGAGGTGTTGCACTTGTATCTGGGGCGTGTGCAAAGGCATGAGCCAGACAAGAGTAACTCGGGCGGTCTTTCAGCTTACTTTTCTATGCATTTATCTATGGCTCCGTGCCCTGGGTTAATCAAATTGCTCAGCCAAGGTGTACTATTAGGTTGTTTTATTTTATGTTTTCTTTTGGGGGCCCTTATCGAGTAAACCTTGATATTTGCACTCTCCATTAGGCTTGGACAAGTAACTAATTAATCTCTGACCAAAGCTACTGAAGTTAGACTCGGGTGGGGGTAAAATACCTTGAGGTCATGGTTGGTTTTAATCATATAGCTTAGTTCAAAAGCTGAACACTAACAAAGATCTTTGCTTTCAAGTCTCAGTTTCAACCAGAGAGCTCATTACATAGCAACTCCAGTTGCACTTCGCTTGAATTCTGCTAACTTCCCTTTTATTTTTCCTGGAGGAACTGTGATTCCGTGGATGAAGCGACGACACGAATGAAAAGAAAGGACAGCACAGGTCCCTTTGCCGGAGCAAATCCCAAAGGGCCTCCATTAAAGGGTAACCGGGGATTATGTCTGCCAGGCTTCTCTATCTCAAAAGCGTGATGTTTGGCTTTTGTAATAATAAAAGGTTATTTTAGGGAAAGGATTCTATTTTAACACATACGGTATTTGCAAGGAGGAAATGCAGGGTTAGACTTCCATACAGCTCAGCCTTTGTAAGAAAATAAAAGACGCAGTTTAGCAGATGGGCAATTCCCCAACCTGCAGAAATGTAAAGAGCCAGGATTTGGGTGCCTGTGGGTTTTATCAGAGATGTAAGTAAGGCTGAGACCAACACCAGTGCTCCTCTTTGGCTAGTTTTAACACGTTCACAGTCACAATTAACATTCAAGGAATTTCCTTTTCATCCAAGTTTCTTTTAAAAGCACTTTATGCCACAAACTAAAGTTCTAGCTGCCTTCAGTCCTTCCCATACAAAAGATTGCTGAAATCTTCATGATACCTTTTTCTTTTTTCTTTTTTTTTTTTTTTTTTTGAAAATGGGTTCGGACCACGTCAGTTTCCCTGGGGCTTTTGTTTTCCAGTACAGGAGGTTCTCACCACCTCCCTCCTTCCTTCCCCTGAAAGAACCTGGAATGGAGACCTGGCCTCCCTGTCCCGCACCCCTCTATACTCACTCGGGAACCAGAGGAGCGCCCTCGCAGGACAGGCGTCTGCAGCCCTCCCCCTGGCCCGGTGGGAGCGCTGCTACCTGGCAGGGCTCCCCGGCCCACCCCCAGCCTGCTTTCAAGCCCCTGAGCCGGCCATGCCAGTGCTTTCCGCGAGGAAGGGAGAAGGGTCCTCCCCTCTCCCACCCTGCTCCCCTTACACAAGAGATTCGCACACAGGCACCGAGTCCGAGTCCTGGCTGTGCATAGAGCTCAGCCCGGTATCGGAGTCCTCGTCGTTGCCAGCACAGCTCTTGGCCAGTCCGCGGGCCTGATCCACCCACACCTCGGCGCAGCCCTGAGGCCGGGCTTCCCGGGAGGGTCCGCCAGAGCCGAGAGTCCCGTCGGGCGCTACCGTCAGCTCCAACGTATGCAAAGTCTGGAGAAGGCCCTGCAGCTCGCGCTCCTTGCTGGCCCACTGCTGCTGGCTGTAATCCAAATCCGACTTGACGGCCTCCAGGTCCGTGTTGAGCCGGAGCCCGACGTAGAGGCTGGCACTCAGCTGCGTCCTGACCCTCTCCTGCTCCAGGAGCAGCTCGCCGTCGAGGCCACCGTCAGGCTCCAGGGGCTCCTCCCGCGCGGCGAGCTCCTCCTGGCGCCTCCGCATCCACCTCTGGTTCAGCTCCTCCTGAATCTCGGCTGAGAGGCGCTCGAGCAACTCCTCCTGCTGGGCTCGCTGCTCCTGCAGGCTCAGAAGGTCGTCGCACCGCCGGGCCAGCTCCTCCAGCGCTGCCGCCTGCGCGTCGCCGTCCAGGGGAGCCGCAGCCGCCTCCGGCTCCTCTCCAGGGCTGGGCCCGTCGACCTCGATGCCTGCGCCCACCAAGTAAGTGTCCTGCACGTAGTTGACCCCGTGTCGCCGTATGCGGTCCAGGTGCACCTTGGCCTCATAGCGATCGATCTCGCGATCCAGCTCCCGGAGCCGCTGCACCTGCTGACGGATGGTGTGGTCCTGTGAGAGCACCAAATGCACCAGCGTCTCCATGCGCTCCACGGAAGCACTCTCGCTGGCCCGCGGCGAGGACGAACAGGAGGAGGCGGTGGACGACGAAGTGGACGAACAGGGCGACGACGGCTGCTGCTGGCGCCGCCGGTTGAGCTTGGCCAGCTTGCGGAAGGCCTTGCGCACCACCCGCCGCTGCTTCTCCTGAGTCATAGCCAGGTTGGGCCGCGCCGGGACTCCCCGGGCCGAGCAGGGGCGCTCGCGACTGAGCACGACGCGCGCCTCGGCGCTGCGGGGGCCCGCGTTAGGTAGTGACGCCTCGCTGCGCACCAGCACGAAGCGCACATTCTCTTGCTCGTCGCCCCAGGCGGCCCAGAGGCGCAAGATGCGCGTCTTGTTGGGCAGGATGCGCTCAAAGCCCCGCCACTTCTCCACGATGCAATAGCACTGCGGGGGCCCGCACAGCATGCCCTGCGGCAGCGCCTCGTCGTCGTCCTCGTCCTCCTCGTCCAGGAGTTCCCGCAGCTCCTCCCGGCCTGGCGACTCGCCGGCCGCCCCCCGCCGCCGGCTCCGCCGCTGCCTCCGTCGCCGCCGGCAGCCGTCCTCCAACAGCACCCGCACCACGTCCGAGCAGGTGGTGCGGCGAGAGAGACCAGACACCAGCTTCTCCTCCTGGCAGATCCACACCGATATCTTCTTCTCCGAATCCATGGCGCACCCGGGACGCAGGTGGCGGGTCGGTCTGGGCCCCGGCGGGGCGGCGGGGGCGGCGGGCAGCCCAGCAGCTCTGCGACGGTTTAGGAGCCTGGGAGTCTCGCCCCGTCAGCTCCGGCCCTTGTCGTCAGTTGCGCCCGGAAGGCGAGCGCCGCCGCGGGCTGGAGCGCTGAGGCGGTGCTGGGCCCGGACGGCGCGCTCTCCCTGGGCTGAGCGCCCGGGATCCGGCTCTCGCCGCTCTGGCTCTGCCCGAGGTTCCCGGGCCTCCAGGTTTTGCTCCTCCCCACGTGGCTCCTCCCCCGCCCGCCCCCAGCGCCCAGAACTGCGGCCGGAGCGCGGGAGGCGCAGCGCGCGGACCCGCCCCTCGCAGCCTCGCCTCGCGGCGCCGCGAGCGCCCAGTCCAGCCCTTCTCTCCCCTGCCCGCGGCGGCAATCTCGGCCCCTTCCGCGCACGCGCCGCTCTATTTCGCGTCGGCACGACGGCGGACCCGGAGACCCTTCTGTTCAAGGGCTGGAGCCTGTGCCCAGGCGGGGACCAGCGCTGCATCTCCCTCGGCCCAGAGCTTCCCCCCTTGCGTGTAGAGCTAGCTGAACGCACCTAGACTTTCTCACCTTTCCCGGCGCCCCATCCTTCAAGGCCACGCCGTCTGGGGAGGGCCTTTTGCGCAGATGAGAAAACCAAGATGCGCGGCGTCTCTGACAGAGACTCTCGGACCGCATCGCGTGACGTCCAGCGCGCAGCTGTGAGCGCCGCCTTGCACGCGGAAGGCCTCGCCCCCTCCTCATCAGGAAGCAGTATTTACGTGTTCAAGGAGAAGTAGACGGATCGTGGGCTCCGTGAGCAGGTGTAGAGATGGAGAGGTCTAGGCGTGAGTGGGATCTTCAGAGGCCGCTCCGGGTTGCCCGCATGGTCCATGTCTGTGGCTCCCCATCTAGCCACGGCTTCGCACAGCCTTCGTGGCCGGAGGCGCCTAATTCTAGCGGGATTTCGGGGCCTAAACCCCAGTCACAAGCTCTTTTCCACTTTCCACCTCCGTAGGAGAACACTAGCAGGACCGTGACAGTTTCTGGCATATCTACACCCCGATGTGGTCAAGAAGAGAAAAGAAACAAGTTTCACAGCTCCAGATCCAAAACCACGGTGTCAATGAGCTTTTTTTCATCCTCACGTGTTGGTGAGGATCGTCTTTTGTGTGTAAGCCTTGCCCTCAGCCTGTCCTTGTAAGCACAGGTCTGATAAGGTCACTCCCTTACTTCAAGACCTTGGGTGGCTGCCATTGCCTCCTAAATAAAGTGCTTTTATTCATTCACTCATTCACTCAGTAAATACTGAGTACCAGTGGCTTCAGATGCTGTGCTAGGGACTCCGCGATGAACATATCACAGGCTTGACCATCAAGGAGCTCACAGTCTAGTGAAGAGCCCAGCTGAGTAAACGTGTCCAAACCAGGGTCTCCTGTGCTCTGATAAGGGAGGTATGAGGTGCTAGGGGAATGCTTCAGTAGTATCTGCTCAGCCTGGGAAAGCCAAGGAAGACTTCCTGGGGGAGGTGGCATCTTACACAAGGCCAAAAGCACCATTTGGGTCAGTCAAAGGAAAAACAGAGGGAAGAGGCAGGCAGCGTCCCAGGCAGAAGGAGCCATATGTGGAAAGTCCAGAACTTGAGAGCATGGCAGTTATGTGAGCTACAAGGAGCTGAAGTGAGACGAGAGTGGAAGAATGAGGTTGGATAAATGAGCAGGAGTGGGATCAGGAAGGGTCTTTAATACCTCATGTGGGTATTTGAACCTACTCTAAGGACAATGAGAAGCCATCGAGTATGGATTCTGAATTCAGACTGAGTGAAAATCTCCACCCCGTCACTTACTAGCTTGGTAACCGTAGGAAAAGAATTTTGCCTCTGTGAGCCTCAGTTTCTTCACCTGTGAAATGGTGCTAACAAAATACCCACCTAACAGGACTCTTATAAGGATTAAATGCTGGCAAGTCCACGAAGGAAGTTTTATTGGAGGGTTAGAAACCAGGGGTGTATTAGTTTTCTAGTGCTGTGGAACAAATCACCATAAATTTAGTGGCTTGAAATAACACGCACTTAGGAGTTTGTAGTTCTGGAAGTCAGAAGTCTGGTATGGCACAGTTGGCTTCTCTGCGCAGGGTCTCCCAAGGCTGCAGGCAGGCTGTTGGCTGGGTTGCGTTCTCACGTGGAGGCTCTGGGAGGGAACCCACCCGCAAGCTCACTCAGGTTGTTGGTAGAATCCAGTTCCTTGCACCCTGTGTCCTTGTTGGCTGTCGGCTGGAGCTCACTCTCCACTCCTGGAAGCCTTTCTTAGGTCCTTCCCACACAATCCCTTTCATCTTCAAGCCAGCAACTGTGTGTCGAATCCCTTGAAAAGCTCCCTGGCTTTGAGTATCTGTAACTTGCCCTTTACTCGCTGGACAAACTCCCTGCTTTGAAAGGGCTCACTTCATTAGGTGGATTCACCTGGATAATTTCCCTGTTTTAAGGTGAATTGATTAGTAGCCTTAACTGTATCTGCAGAATTCCTGGTGCCCTGTAACATAACGTAATCACCAGAGTAACACCAGAGGGTTGGAGATCATAGGGCCCTCTCAGACTTCTGCCTACCACAGAATGTAACATCATCTTCCCGTTCTGAAAAGTCACTCTGTTTGCATTGGAGCTGATGGTGGGGGCGGGGGAGATGAGAGGCAAGGAGGCCCTTTAGAGAACCTGTCACCTCCCTTCAAGGAGGAAGAGGGTGGCCTGCCCTGAGTGAAGGGGCAGTGAGAGGACTGGACAAAATTGAGCCCTGTCAGGGAGGCGGGGCTTGGAAACAGACGGAGGCGGATTTCCATCTCCCTAGCCTGGTGTTGAAGTTCTCTGATAGTCTGGCCCAACACACTGCCCCAGTTTCTCCCTCACGTGTTTGGATAGCCATCCCTTCCTTCTTGCCCCCTCACACTTGATGCTTAGAGCTTTGTTATCAGCCACGACCCCTACTGGACTTGAAGCTCTACAAAGATAGGGACCGTGTCTGTTTTGCTCACTTTTGAATCCTCTGCATTCAGCACAATGCATGGCGCATTTTGGTTTACTCAGTAGCTGTCAAATACATACATGGATGAACAAATGAATGAATCCTACATTCCAGCAAGTCAACGCCTTCCAGATCTCATCTCCAAATATGTCTGTGTGGCTGCTTGCCACACAGCTCCACTTGGGTGTCCCCCAAACACCCCAAACATTTGTCAAAAAAGAGAAGCTGAACCCGACCCTTTCTTCCCGAGCCTGCTCTGCCCCCTGAACCTCTGTCTCAGAGAACGAATGGCCCCCCATTCACCACGTGAGATGTGAAACTGAGGAACAGCCTCCATCGCTCACTGTTTACCTCTTTTCCTACAAGATACCAAAGTTCTCTGAGGGCATGGGTTTTCTTTGCTTTGTTTTCTGCACACAGTGGGCACTTGGGCAATGTTTGTGGAATGGATGAATGAATGAATAATTGCCTTAGATCAGACCTTCCATAATTCTTATCTGAAACCTGCACTTTCTTTACTAGTTTCCTTGTCTCTGGTCTTACCTGTCTCCTGTACCCACTACTGACAAATGTTTGATGACCCCCGTTAACCTCAGCAAAGCCTTGGGATCTGATGTCTGCTTTACCCCCAGCCTGTCCATTCCAGCAAGCCCCTTGTTCATACTGTCCTCTCTGACCCCCTGGCTAATTCCTACCCACCCTCCAAGTTTCAGCTGAATGATTACCTCCTCCTAAAAGTCAACAACATCCTCTCCAGGAAATAATCCAAGTAAAACTGTGCTCTAGGATGATTAATCCGCATCAGTAGGTGGGAATAATTGAAGTTATGACACACTTTTGGTAGGAAGAAGACTGGGCTGCAGGGGAGGGTTGAAGAGTGGACTTAACATGCTGACTGTGGTCACCTGAACACCTTCGTACACACAGAGAAGATGCCTCCCAGCACATCATGGACACTCTTGCTCTTAATCCTCAGGGTGCACTTTCCAGCACGGTAGCCGCTGGACATAAGTGGCCATTGAGCCCTTGAAATGTGGTTATCTGAATTGAGATGTGCTGTGAGGGTAAAATACACACCAGATGCCAAATACTCAGTACAAAAATATTTTTAATACCTCATTAATAATACGCTATATTGACTCCATGTTAAAATGACAGTTTCGGAAATACTAGGTTAAATCCTTGAAATTAGTTTCCCTGTTTCTTTTTACTGCTTCTTTAATGTAGCTACCAGAAATTTAAAAATACCGATGTAGCCCGCATTGTATTTCCATTAGACCATGCTGTCTGTGGGAAGACCCCGAAACTTGGAGCAGAATGTGTGAGCCTCTCCAGGTGCAGTCACCCTAAGTCCTAAACGAGTGAGTATCTGTCTTGGGTTATGGCCATCTCCAGAGAAAGCCATTGCATACGTTTTCTTGATTGTAGCTGGCATGTTTCTTTTTGCTTTATGATGTCCCCCAGGAGAGCTTCTTGCCGCCGCAGAAGCCGGTCCCCTTAGGCAGCCTAAGAAGCCCGTTCTTGAGTCCTGCCCTGCAGCGGGACCCCTTTGAAAGCACACACTGTTGCTTCCTGGACAGCAGCTCGGCGTCCTGGCTCGTCTACCAGCCCTAATGGAAGCCGTGTCGATTCAGGCAGTGCTGCGAGCCAGGAAAATACACAGGCTTCAGAATAGGAGAAACATACAAAAAGATATTTATACCCTAGGGGAGGCATTCCTACAATGGACATTAAAAAACCAAAATTCATAAAAGAAGGGACCCATGAGTGTAACCACGTCAAAATCCGAAACTTCTGACTGAAAAAATACATGAGGATATCATAAATAAGAGAATAAGTGGCCAAACAAACATGAAATCATGGCCAACCAGACCAGAAATCAGGAAAATGCAAACTTAAGTAAAACAAGATGCCCTTTCTCTGTGGGCAGACCAGCAAAATTTTTTAAATCAATAATCACACTGTTGCCAAAGACAAGGAGATACATCCTCTCTTACGCCACTGGCATAAATCAATACATCTATTTTTGAGATAATTTGGTCATATCTTTAAAAAATAAAACTAGGCATGCTGCATATCCCAATGATTCGCTTTATAATATCTACCTTAGAGAGACACACATATGCTTCAGGAGGCATGCACGGAGGTGGGCACGACGCCATTTTTGTTTTGGCAAAACCATGGATGCAATTCAAGTGTCCACCAATACGGCCTTGGCTGAATGGACTGGGGGACACCCATAGTTTGGAAGGCCTGGCAACAGCTAGAGGCAGGAAAGTCGATTTCTATGCACCGGCAATAACAGATCTCTAGGATGCATTGTTCTGTGCAAAAGGAAAGTTTCAGAGTGATGTATGCTGGATCCCATTCCTATTTAAAGACCATATATACAAAGCACATATACACGTACGTACAGCCACATTGTGTGTTTTCCAAGGGGACAGGTGTCTGTATGTGCGTGCACACAGCCAGGTAACAAAGGGTGTTCACCAAACTGAAAGCAGTGGAATGAGATACTTGCAGAGGAAGAGGATCAGAGGGGAATTTCGCTTCATCCGTAATGATTTTACAAGAATAATTCAGTCACATATTACCTAATTATGCAATCACAGCATGTGATTTTAAAAAGGGAAAGGGCTCAGGTTGGATCAGTGAGTTCTGGTTCTCCTTTAGACCTTTTCTTCACCTGCCATTATCTCCTTGCTGTGGATACAGCCCTGGAAAAGGTGGCTTCTCTGTTCCCTGTAATCTGAAGGACGTTATATAACCCACTCCTTTATCTCAAAGGGTCGTGAAGATTACCTGTTCTGCTGGGGACACCCGGGTGGCTCAGTCGGTTAAGCATCTGCCTTCAGCTCAGGTCATGATCCCAGGGTCCTGGGATGGAGCCCTGTGTCGTTGGGCTCCCTGCTCAGCAGGGAGCCTGCTTGAGATTCTCTCTCCCTCTCCTTCTGCCCCTCCCCCTGCTCATTGCCGCATGCGCGCTCTCTCTCTCTCAAATAAAGAAATAAAATCTTTTTTAAAAAAAGTTTAAGAGTACTGACAGCTGAGGAGGAGTCCAGTAGAGTACCTGGTTTAAAGAATGTGCTTCACGCTGGATCTTTTTTTTCTCTTCTAGTCAAGCTTCTAAGAAGGCAACACGGTAGAACTTTTAAGAAGTTTCTCACAGGGATGGCAGAGTCCTTTGCTAAATGTCCTCATGTTGGATCTCAGGGGTGGCATGTCATTCAACTCTGGTGTTTTAATCATTTATCTTCCTCACACCTAGGAGAGATAAGACATAGCTCCCTCACCCATGAGGAACTGAGACCAAGGGGCAGGGATTGGCCAGTTTCCCAGCTCACAAAGCTCTGTCGGAGCTGGTATTTTGTCTGGAATTTCTACCTGTCCCATCTGTCAGTCACGGTTTGTGGCAGTGGTGGAACACCCCAAACAAGAACTTCCGCCCTTAATTACACTGAGCCGTGCAGAAGTGTGACTGGACCTCACTGCCTGAATCAGTTCCTCTTAATGATTAACCACAGAGAAGAATCTGGCAGATTGTGTTTACGGAAATGGTGTGGCTGCTCTCAGATGCACTGGAGGGAATCTGGGAACTGCCACACTCCACCAAGGGAACTCAGTCCTCACCACACTGAGCTGGGGCAGAGATGCTGGGCGCCATCCTCAGGGACAGGGCTTCTTAAAGTGAGGTCAACCACAACCTGCTCATAATTGCCCGTGGTGTTTATTAAAATGCAGATTCCTGGGCTTCTCTCTACCCTTACTGAATTGGTGCCTCCAGAGGTAGGCCCAGGAATTTGCATTTAAAGCTATCCACCCCACCTCCCTCCAGGGACACCTGGGTGGCTCAGTGGATTAGCCTAGCGTCTGCCTTGGGCTAAGGGGAGCCTGCTTCTCCCTCTGCCTGCCGCTCCCCCTGCTTGTGGTCTCTATCTCTCTGACAAATAAATAAATAAAATCTTTAAAAATAAATAAATAAAGCTATCCCCCCTAGGGATTCTCGTACACACTAAAAGTTGACCTCGACTGCCCTAGGAGGAAGAACACAGAGACAAGAATGAGCTTAGCAAGAATGCTCTTTAACCATCTTGGCTCCATAGATCGTAATGATATATCAAGGACATATATACACAATAGGATGTTGGCAACATATGACAGGTGAGAAAGAGATGCCCCTGGGAAGAGGGAGAAAGGAAGAAACAGGACAGAGTGGGGGAGGAGCCGCTCATTCACTGTCTCCACAATCTTGTATCTTTGGTGGAAGCGTTGGCTCTTCAGTTGGAAGCCTAGGTTACAAGGTGATAACACAGACATGTTTAGGTAAGAGAGTCTCAGGTGGCAGTGACTTCAATCATCTGAAAGACATTCTGGAAGATATTTAGCATTCTTAGTTTTTATTCCAACAAAACCAGCCTAGTTCCTGATTCACAAATCGTCCTGGGAATATATGACTTGCTGTCAGAGAGAGGTCTCTTGAGCAAAAAAAGCATGGTTCACTCAATGGTCTATGACATCACCTTTGAGGACTATGTCAATAGGGGTTTTGTTTGATTAATTTTCATTATCTGTTGTTACCCAATTAATGAAAGGTGATACTATTAATGAGTGTGTGAACGAGACAGTGTCTTCGTTGCCACATCTGAAACACTCCCCAGCCTTTTCATGGTAGAATCGCCCTGACCCAAAGTGTGGCCTTTCTTCATTGTAGAGACATCCACACTCTTTCTCTCCAACCATCCCAACACCAAATTATTACGTGTCAGCTGCTCACTGCCCAGGACCCAATATGAGGCCTGGGCTTGAGTTACTGCCATTTCATGCGAGCAAAATGCTAGCTTTCTTTTTTCAGTGAAGTCGATTGCGTTGGGAGAAGTTTCAATACCACAGTTCTTGGTCTGAAAGCATGATTGTTTGAGGAGCTGGCATCAATCGCAGAGAACTTGCCAACTCCCTTTAAGAAATTATGTTTAGAAGAAGTTAAAATTTGATTAAATGCAATCTTTGATACAAATAACTTTCAGACAATGCAACTATCTTCACAAGGAGATGTTCTTTTCCTCACTAAGGAAGAAATCGAGACATGTTTCCATTGTCACTGTGGCCCATCCGGATTGAAAAGGAAGGCTGTGGGATAGATAAGCAAAAATAGGTTACATCTGAGTAACCCGGCAGTCTCTCCCCGCTGGCCTGAGAAGCTCCTCTTTGTCTCACTCCTGAAGCACAGCATTGTTTTCTTGGATCTGTGCTCTGAGTTAAACCTGGATTAAACTATGGATCCCTTACACTTGATTGTGTCATTGCAAGACCTACACAGATGCAAACCTCGAACACAATTGAATCCTTAATAGCTTAAATCTCTGTGAACAGGAAAGAAGCCACTTGATCGTCTGAAAGATTGTCTCGTTGCTTTCTCTTTGATATCTATTGTTAAACTATAAAATGAAATCACTGAATTCTCAGTATTTGCTACCTTCGAGAATGCATTACAGAATTTCACAACACTGAGTCATTAAAAGTATTTGATCCATATGATTCCGAAGTTTCATTTCTCAGTATGTGTATATCCCAAAGAACTGAAGACAGGTCTTGAAAAGATCTATGTGTCCATGTTCATAGCAGCATTATTTACAATAGCCAAAATGTGGAAGCAACCCACGTGTCCATCGACAGATAATGGAGAAACAAAACGTAGGACATACATAAACTTAAGGAAATGCTGACATGCTACAACATGGATGAATTTTGTGACTACTAAGTGAAATAAGCCAGTCACAAAAAAGAAATACTGTATAATTCCGCTTATACAAGGCACCTAGAGTAGTCAGATTCCTAGAAAGTAGAAGGGTGTTTACCAAGAGCTTGTGGGGGGGGGGATGGGTATGAAGTTTCATTTTGCAAGATGAAAAGAGTTCTGGAGATGAACAGTGGTGAGGTTTGCACCACAATGTGAATGCATTTAATGCCACTGGCCTGTACACTTAAAAATAGTTAAGATAGGAGGGGCACCTGGGTGGCTCAGACTGTTGAGCGTGTGACTCTTGATTTCAGCTCAGGTCACAATCTCAGGATGGTGAGATCGAGCCCCTCGTCAGGCTCCAGGCTCAGCATGGAGTCTGCTTGAGATTCTCTCTCTCTAATTCTGCCTCTACCCCTCCCCGGCTCTCAATCTCTCTCTCTCTAAAAATACATAAAATCTTTTTTAAAAATAGCTAAGAAAGTAAATTTTAGGTTATGTACATGTTACCAGAACTTAAAATAATAATTTTCCTAAGTATTTCAGATTTTTATGTCAAAGCTCTTATTAAGAGAAACTTCCACTTTTTCAAAATGTAAAATGCTTTCCACATGACTTTCAGAGTAAATACAATATTTTGTCAATTCCCTGGATCTTTCAGGAAACTAAATTTCTCATCACTGTTCATTAGAAGGAAGCCTTTGTCTTCCTATTGCTTTCATACCCTTTCCCCCTGGCTCCATGTACAGTCAGATTTCTTAGCTATTTGTGGTGATCCGTGGCTTCATTGGTCTGGTCTTTATCAGAAACTGGGGTAGATGGTTGCAAGCTCTGGTAAGCTTGAAAAATGATAGCTGGGTACTGATCTATCTTCACGTTGAGAAGCCTGTAACTGTAAAGCATATTCTTAATAAAAATTAATGTTCTACCTCGTTCAAAAGGCTGTGCACAGAAAACATAGCACAAGGCGTGCAGAAGTGCCTGGAGATGGCTGACGTGTTATCCTAGTACATATTTGTTTATTGAGCAGTGGCAAAGAAAGAGCTGGACGGACCCACAGGCATTACTTTTATCCCTGTTCCTGGAGCGCTCGTTTCTAAGCAGGTCTCCTAGAAGTTGCAGAAGGCAGGCCTCTAAATCCCCACTCCCATGTCCCCGCGTGAAGCTCCATTTGTGTTTATGCTGTATGTTGGGGTTCTGTTCACCCCCCAAATTTTTGAAATTCACTGACCATGAAAGTGTGTTGCTTGCCTGTGCACCTTTCTTTCTTTCCTTCCTGCTTTCCCACCGTTCCAGTTCCACGTGGGAACCCATGCAGTGGTCGGGAGGCTGGATCTACCCTCAGCCGTGGGAAGGGAGCTAGTACCACATGACCCAGGCCTGGCCAATCAGCACATTCCATCCCCCTGTGGCAGTGATTGGTTCAGGGAGGGGCATGTGACCTCAGAAGGTGTGGTTAGAGTACATCTCAGGACTTCCGCAAATAAAGCTCATTGGCACAAAGATCTTTCCTTTGCGCTGTTCCTTAGTGAGGGCTTGTATCCTGGGGAACAGCTGGAAGCCCTTTACCACCAAAGAGTTGGCCAAGGTCTGCCTCAGATGAAGTAACACCCAGGAAGCAGAGCCAAGAAATGGTGAGGGGAGAAATTAGTTCCCCATTAAGGTGTTCGAGCTAGTCCCAAAGCTCTTCAAATCCCTTTTGGGCTTTTCAGTGACATGAGCCCAGGAAGTTCCTTTTATAATTTAAGCCAGTGTGAACCAGCTTTTCTCTTAGTTAGAACCAAAACCATCCTGATACGCCATCCATCCATGTGAGCTGGCCCCTTCATTTTGCAGAGGGGAAAACAAAGTCCCACTGATGCTACCTGGTTAGTTAAGAGGCATGGCCATCCCAGTCCCAGGCCTCTTCCTTTCTGCTCTTCTAGTCATTGAGATCATGTTTGAGATGAGTTTGGCAGCAGTGAATACAATGTTAGTTTTCCTTATTACTAAGCACTAACTGGATGTGCTCCAAAGTGCTGAAACTGATTTTCCTCCCCTTGGATTTCTGGCAATCAGTCTCATTGCTTTATGGCCACCCTGTGTCTTATGGGTCCTGATGACTCATTAGAAAGAAGAAAAGATCAAATAGTTGGAGCAAGGTGTGGGAACCTCATTGAAGAATCGTATTCAATTTATAGCTAGTTTACCAGCAACTTATGTTGCTTTGCCATTTTCTTCTAAACTTGTCATGTACTTTCACTTCTTGCTCAACATCCCTACTAGCATTTCTTAGATTTCAAAAACACAACCTCACTGCCCAGTCTTCTTACCTTTTGGGCCTCCTCTACAGCTAGAATTTCCAGAATGTGCAGGCTCTCCCTCTGTAAACTCTGAAAATTGTATCATTTTTATCTATATATATCCATTCCTCTCACCTAAACATTGATCTTATTTTTCCTCGGGACTGTGTTGTTTATCTCTACCCCTAAAATTACTTGAGAAAATGTTCATTAACTCTTCAGAGAAATGTCTTGCAATGGGGAGAAAAGAGAGAAGAGCTGCATTTATTGTTCTAAGAGAGGTCCTCGATGCCTTATAGATATTCTCACAACGCCCAATGGGAAGTAGGTGGTAGTGTCTCAGTTTGAAACGAAGAAACTAAGGCGTGAGTTGAAGGGTTAAGATTCAAACCTAGGTGTGTGCAGTTCCAAAGACATTCCCTTCCACTGCTCTATTAGGCTGTAGGCTTTGCCCCCCCCCTTTTTTTTACCAGCTCCAAATAATAATGACCACTGGATCTAGTGTTGAGAAGACTGAGGCCTTATCCATGTCTAGAGGGAGAGACAATAGAGACATCTGTTAAGCTTGTTGAAGGGGCGAGTGACAGCCCACACACCACGTATTTCACGTCTCTGCATGCCTATGTCACAGCCAGTTCTAGAAGTTTCCCCAGAAGAACAGGTGCACCAGGGAGTCAAGCTATAAAGTTTGTAAACTATAATGTATTATAGGGAAATTAATTAGGGAAAATTATAGGGAAAATGATTTTACATAAAGATAAGTTTGCATTTGAAGTCTGAATCTGAGAAAACCAGAAGTCAGGGAGCTAATCATTGTTAACTGGAGGCATATCATGAGTCTGGACAGATGAGCATTTCAGGCACTGGACTGACCAGTGCACTTTTGTATGGGGCATACTGGGGCAGCACACCAGCCTCCTCTCACAGACCAACACTGACACACTGAACTCTGTAAATGTCACCCTCTGGAGTGACTCATTTAGAAGGAACCAGTTCACATACCATTGAGCAGGCTGATTCACAGGGTCTTTCTGTCAGAGCATACAGTGTGGCACATAAACAGCTGTGACAAAAGGTCAACTTCTTTTTCTGAGGAGATGGGGATACCAAGAAAGGTGAGAGGGTATCGAACTAGCAGAAAGAGAAGCCACATTCTAGCTGCTGCTTTGAAGACATGCTCCTTGTGCATGTACCTTAGCTGCATGGTAGACAACACCACCGGAAGTGACGTGCCAGATGGTTGCAAAGATGGTGGTCCTCACATGGGATTATTCAAGATACTCAAAAGAAAAGAGGCTGAAAACTTCTGCTGACAGAAGTTATTCCATGGGAAAAGGAAGGAAAGAAGAAGTGGTGGAAATAGTACCAATTATGGA
This sequence comes from Ursus americanus, assembly GCF_024610735.1. Lineage (NCBI taxonomy): Eukaryota > Metazoa > Chordata > Mammalia > Carnivora > Ursidae > Ursus > Ursus americanus. The sequence goes on along the minus strand of NC_142150.1, from coordinate 3,040,543 downwards.
TTTAGAAGAGCTGAGCCATATTTGTCTCATTTCCTTATCTGAGGAATATCTATGATTTTCAGTCATCTAAGGAGGAATCTTTGTTTGTAAAACACAAGGAGGCAGATTTAGGGTTCAGCAAGAGGTGGGGGTATTTGGAGCTGAAGAAAGCCAGTGTAGGAGTGATGGGCTTCACCAGGGGACAAGGGGCATTGTCTGAGGGACAGCACTGAGGGTGACCTGGGAGGCTTAGCAGTTAGAGCTTTTCCACTGGAGCAGACTATGGGTTTATCTGAACACGAGAGAAGGGGGCCACCCCAAGAATGCATACCAGTGGGTTTGAAGACAGACTTCAGACAAATTAAAGAGCAGATATTTGCAGAGAGTTTAGTATGATCTCTAGATCCCAGAGCTCTGATCCCAGCTCTGGCTGTATCCAGAATCACCTGGGAGTTTTCAGACCTACCAATCTATGGACCCCTCTCCCAGACATTCGGTTCAATTGTCTGAAGTGGGGCCTAGGTATCAGTATTTTCAAAAAGATCTCTAAGTGACTCTAAGGTGCCATGAACATTAAAAATCTGACTCTATGCGTAAGTCAACATAGGTAAATTTTCAGGATCCCATGGCTGAATTATGACATTTTGAAGGAACGCAAGAGAGACATTTGGAGATTATTGATCCATACCATGTGCCTCCTTGATTTCATACCCGCCCCTAGTCTCAGGCCTGGCAGATTGCCAGGGTGACTTCCATCCATGAGAGTGTCCCTAGAGGGCCTGGGAAGTGTATCCATGGAGCTGTAGTAGGTCAGCTCTGAATAAGGACGAACTCTCAGTATCTGAGTGGTCTGACACCGTGGGGCAGGAGAAACCACACTGGGGGACCTGGGGCAGTGGGAAGAGCAAAGGTTAGGAGTTGAAGTCCTGTCATTCACTCTTGACTCTGCAACTCCCCCACCCTGTAATCCTGGGCAGTGCCTTCATCTCTCTGTCACCTGTCAACTTCAGTCTTAAAGTTGCTGCTACACTCGTGACTCTCTGATTCTAACTACATTTCTGAGGCCCCTGCCAATGTGAGGTCTCGGGGGTCATTTGAATTTCTGGCTTTGGGGGCAAAAGGGTGAGGGAAGAGGAAAGTGTAATAACGGAAGAGAGCAGAAAAGTAGACAAAGGTTATTTGAGCTTTTAAAAGACATCAACAAAGTTCTATACCAAGGGTATTAAACACAATCTAAAATTTATTTGGTTCTGGACAGAGAATTGAATTAAACTGAAGGAGAAAAAGTGGGACTGAATGAGCACTTCTCTGGTTTAAAAAAGTGTAATAATGATAATAGTAATAATGGATATTCATTTAGCATGTGGCAATTTACAAAGTACTTTCACTTATTAATAACTACTGTATTGTACTTCATGTACTAAAAAATACTTTCAGGACTTTTTTTTACCTATCGTTCTAAGAGCTGTTATTCCCCTGAAATGTAAACGACAATATAGTTTTATATATCTGCCTAACAAAATGCAACTATCCTTTGTACAAAGACACACTTTTTCTCCCAGAGAGAAAAGACACAAAATCCCAAAAGAAAGGTGCCCTCCTCTGGATGACAGTCACAGTATCTGTCTCTGGGTGATGTGAGTATCAGTCCCACCCCAACGTTCTGCAGCCAAAGACTAAACTTTAAAGTTCACCACTGCCACCAATACTTATATACATTATAAGGATTTTATCTATTTATTTTATTTTAGAGGGGTTGAGAGAGAGAGTTGTGCAAGCAGGGAGAGGGGCTGAGGGAGAGGGAGAGAATCCCAAGCAGAGTCCACGCCCAGCACAGAGCCTGATGTGGGGCTCGATCTTGAGACCCCATGATCATGACCTGAGCCTAAACCAAGAGTCAAATGTTCAAAGAACTGAGCCCCCAGATGCCCCCTTATATACATTATAAGTATAAGTATAAGGGAAGGAAGAGAGACAGAAGAAATAAAGGTGTGTATGTATAGGTCTGTACGTAGCATGTAAGAAAGAAACGATGCATAGTTGTGACGGTCCTTGTTTCTGTAGCTGATAACTGGGCAGAATTGATATTTATAACTTCCTTCCTCTGCTACTCATTCCATGTTTCCTTCCTGTGCCCCCAGGCAGGATATCAGCTGGTGTGGATTCTTTACGTGGTAGGGTGACCTCAACTTTTATTTCTAAAGGGGCTGAATCTTCAGTGGTTCTGCCTGTTTTTCCACTAAGTATTACTTTTCGACATGGAAGTACTAAGAGGTGCCCCAAGAATCCCGTGGGTTTCAGACATAGTTCTCTATGGCCCTGTGGAGCAGCCATCCAACTTCTCCTTGGTTACTAGAACCTACCACCCCAGCAGGAAGAGTAACTCCCTTCTTTGCCTTTCAGTTTAGTGACCCGATGAGCCCATGATGGTTGACTTCAGTGGAACCTGTTGTGTCTCCTGGTGGAAGCATTCTTCCCTGGGTGCTCAGACCTCCAAAACTGCAGAACAAAGTTCTGTGAGTCAGTGCTTCCACCCCTTGGTACTTGGACCTGTGTATTTTATTTGTGGGGAAAACAGAAAGATATATTGGTAGCTGATTCCGAGTATACCACACCCTGTAAAATAGAACCCTAAACTTTCATGATGTCTCCCATTTGTTGCCAGAGAAGGGTTTTCAGGAGGCTGTTCCACCATCTAGCTGGCCTGCTGCTCCTTATGTGGTAAGAACAGTAGACCCCATGGGTACAGGCCTGTTGCCTCACTTCTTTTGCTGTGAGATGTATTCCTGGATCAGAAGTAATGCTGTGGGGAAAACCGCGACAGTGAATAATGTATTTTGCAAGTTCATGGAGTTGAGACTTACAACTTAGTATTGGCTATAATTTGTAACAGCTGGAAGGCATCACCACCACTGGGCCTGAAAGGGCAAGGGGGAAGAAACAGTATTTCTTGGCCAGGTGAGAGCTAGAGACAGGGAGGAGGCAAGTTCCACCCACTCAAGCAGGAGCTGTGGCTGTGGAGGGACCCAGCTATTGGCAAACGCATAACATCCAAGCAGAGAGGAATCAGGAAAAAAAAAAAATACTCCGTCCTCATCTTCTACTGCCCCTTGATCTCTAGCCAATGCCTCCCGTTGTCTAAACCCAAAGGGAACCAGAAAGCAAAGGGCTGCAGTGATGCATTCCAGAGGATTTAGGCATCGAGGGCCCAGAGCAGGACAAAGAAAGGCAGATAGTGGACATGGAGTGATGGGAGAGGAGGTGTGTGTAACCAACACATAGAAAGAATAATTCAAGCAAAAGAAATCTGGAAGAAATCTCTTACAGCTTTGAAGTCCTAGGTAGGAAATGGAAGGGTTTAGGATCTCAATTAGTGTGCTCAGTTCTTCTTCTGGTGGTAACAAATTGTCAGAGAGACGGCATGAACGTAGCGTTTGGCATGAAGATAGCGCTCGATCATTGGTTGTTAATACTAAAACTGCAGTTTAAGTAAGGAAGAGGAAACATACATATCCAAAAGAATAGGATAATAATGATAGGAAATGACACTGAGGTTCTAAGGGGAGGCTCTCCCTGCCTTTTCCATCCTAGCATCCTGTGCACCCAGCCTGCGCCTGGCAGTGAGCAATCACCCAAGGCTGATACATGAACAAAAGTGGCATGGAAACAATTCTAAAGTGAGAGAGAAGAGGTCTGGAGCAGCTGGCCACACGTGGGATGGAGTTAACAAACATGCCGAACTTGGAGTTTCAATCTAAGGATGCACACATTATCTCACTCACATCCTTGGAATGTGGGGGAATGGAATTACAGCTTAATATTAATAGAGAAGCCTGAGCCTGTTCAAGGTGAAACAGTGAAGGAAGGGGATGGACTGAGAGCCCCTGAAAGTGAGAGTCTGAACACACTTGTTTCTGAGACTGAGTACCCAGGGGGAGGAGCCAGGCAAGAGCATGGGAGGGCTATGTGGGGGCACCTTGGGGCTATTGGCTTGAGGAGGCTGTGAACTGAGATTGCCTTAATAATAGCTGACATTTATTAAATGTTTACTATAAACCAGCTGGTTTCTGTAAACCATCTTTGTTAGGTCCAACCTCAACCTCATAAGGTTAATACCTTCATGTGTATTTTAGAGGTATGGAAATCAGGGCTCAGAAAGGTTAAGTAACTGAATTGTGACAACACAGCTAGCACACGGCAGAAGCAGGATTTGAACCTGGCTCTTTTTAAGTCTATGCTCTTAATTACTTATTGTGGTACCCAGAGTGCAAGAATGTTCCCCAATGATCCGGGCCTCCTGGTACTCATACTCTGTGTTTTCCCCTTCCCTACTGCTTGTGTGACCAATAGAATATGATAAAAGTAGAGGCTTCTGGCTGGCTTGGTAGGTGGAGCACACGACTCCTGATCTTGGGGTTGTGAGTACAGTATGTCGGGGTATGTTGGGCATAGAGATTACATAAAAGTGTAAAAAGATAATATGATAGTAGTAACAGCATGGCACCGCCAAGTCTAGGTCATAAAACACATTGCGGTTTCTGCCTCTTTCTCTTGAATCACTCACTTTGGGGAAGGTAGCCACCATGTTGTGAGAAAAGGCCCAGCTGATGAGGAACGGAGACTTCCATCCAACACTGAGCAAGGAAGTAGGCCTTGTGCTAAGCCACATGGGTGAGCTTGGAAGTTGATCCTCCGGCCCCAGTCAAACCTTCAGATGACTGTATCTGCAGAGTCACGCAACCTTATGAGCTACTGTAAGCCAGAACCACCCAGCCAAACCACTCCCAAATTTCTGCCCCATAGAAACTGTGAGCTAATAAATGTCTGTTGTTTTAAGCCACTAAGTTTTTAGGCAATTTGTTACGCAGAAATAGATGATTAATATAAGATTATAGTAGCAACACTAACTCAGAAACCTCCTAGCTTTCTCAAAATTCCAAAGTTTCTAATCTGGGCCTTGAAGGATGAGTAGGAAACATCTGGAAAGAAGGGCATCCGACACAGCATGTGCAAAAAATTAGCACAATGCAGCACTTGAGAACTTGTGAATGGTATGGTTCCACCATGAAAAGAATATTTTTACAAGCAGAAAGAAATGGGCGGGCAGGCTGTCGGGGGCTAGATTATGAGGGTGTTGTTTATGTTATCATAAGATTCCTGGGCTCTATGCTATAGGTAATAAGGAGCTGCTGGCCAATAGCATTAATGGACCAAGGCGGTGAGAAGGATAGATTTTTTTTTTAATGATGTAAGGAAAATAAATTATCCAATTTTTAAAAGAGCAAAAGATTTGAAGTTATTTCACCAAAGAATATACGGGGATGGCAAGCAAATAAGCATATGAAAAAAATAAGCAGCACTAGCGATTAGGGAAATGCAAATTAAAATCACAAGTAGATACCAATACACACCTATTAGATGACCGAAGTTTTTTAAAAAATGTTTTAAAGTCTGAAAACGCTAGTGCTGGCAATGATGTGGAGAAACTGGAAGTCTCCTACAGCAACTGCACTCATAGGTAAATGAAAAGTTATGCTCACACAAAAACCTGCACATAAAGGTTTATAATGGTTTTATTCATAATCACCAAAAACTGGAAACAACCCCAATGGCCTTCAACTGATGCAGGGATAAAGCAGCCGTAGTACTTCGGAACGCACAGCAACAAAGGAGAAGAGTCTACTGATTCCCGCAACAATGCCGTCGAGAACCAAATGAAGTCAAATTAATATGGTTTATGAATCTAAAGTTACCAAATGATCCTGTCTTTTTTGAAAAATCCATGTTTGACTCCTTAATAGCATGATAACTATGTATTTATTCTTGCACAGTTGCCCTACGTCTGGTAAACATGATCCATGTTTGATGAATGTGCCCAAAGTTCTCGAGCTGCTCTTCTCCATTTCTAACAGACAGTATAAAATGAAATACAAATGATTTGGAGTTTCCATCATCGCAGTATGTATCTATATAATCAATATGTGGTTTTCTGGATGGGTTCATGTAAGTGCGAATTGGAATGATTTCTGACAGCATTTATTTATCAGTGTAGGTGAACAACCATGCATGCCAAGGATTTTTATCAAATCGGACCTAATGGCTTATGCATTTTCCTTAGTCTTTGAATATTGGCTACTCTCGATTGTTAACATTTATCACATCCCCCAAGTCCTGCTCGTGATGCTACTACACATGAGAAAAACCAGAAGTCATTTGAAATCTGACGTTGCGTCCACGTTTCCCTCCCTCTCCCCCACCGCAAAATGACAGGAGAGCAGAGGGATAGATACTTGTTAGGAGGCTTACGGCGCTTGTCCTGGTGGGAGATGGGGGCAGCCTGGAGCTGGGCGGGGATGTGGGGGTGGAGAGGAGCTAACGATACGGAATGGAATCGGCAAAAAAACTGGGGGGCTGTACAGAAGACGTGTGTGGGAGAGAGACAGAGACAGAGAGTAGTCCTGGCACCACGGACACTGATTTATTCTCAAAATAAAGCATCTATAAAGAAAATCTTTTTTTAAAAAAATAGAATCCTTTTTTTTTTTTCCTTTTCTGCACAGGGGGGATGTTTAAGCTCTCCTCACTATGGGTCTTCAAGTATGAAAGACTTCTTGCATGCTGTCAAGGTCAGTGGACTGCAGAGACCAGGATAAGCGGGAAGGGGCTCAGGCTGCCACATGTGCTCCGGGTTCACCTGAAACTTCCGCAGCCTAAGGGCCGCCAGGCACCTGGAGAGGAGCAGGAGTTTCTGGAAAGCTACAGGAACACAGACACAACACGGTGGCTTCTCGGGGGGAGCAACCCTCCGAAGCAGGGGGTGGGCAGGAGGCTCGTGTCTGGGGAGTGAGCCTCTGGCCGCCACCAGCAGAATGCTGTCCCCGCACTTCAGAGCGGCCTCTTGGGATTCCCAGTGCTCTTTTGCCTTCTCAAGTTCCTTTGTCAACAGTCTCCAGGAAGGATTCCAGGCTGCCGGCAGAAATGAATGCAAGCTCGCTTCTTATTTGTGCCTGTTAACCTTTGCCTTGATCACCACTCCAGCACTGCCTTTGTTTCGAAAGGTGACCTGTGGGAAAACTGCCCTTTCTGTGTTGAAATTCGCGGTGAGGCAGAGCGCATTGATAGCGGAACCCTACAGCTCATGCGGAGCAAGAACCTTGCTCCGGCATGTGAGCGTGAGCCACGACGGAGTCAGATGGAGCGATAGCAGCTATCATCACAGGGAAGACGTTTCTAAAAACATTGACACCTCCGTACACTCACTCCCCTCCCCCTGGGCCTGTAAGACAGACTCACCTGCCAGAACAGGCAGCTCCAAAGAAACTGAAAGCTTAAAAAGGAAAAAAAAAACAACACCCTTTTGGGTTCAGCAGAGGTGGCAGGGCAGGTGTAAAACACAGGAGGAAGGCAGGATGGGCCCCCTCGCCTCTCCCTCCTGGTGTTTTCCATAGAGTTTATCACTTGACATTTACCTTATCTCTGCATTTGTCTCCATTACCGTCTGCCTCCTCTGCTAAAATGAGAACTCCTTGGGAGCAGAGCTATGTTCGGTCCCGTTCATCGCCACGTCTCCAGAGCCTTGACCCGAAGCAGGTGTTCAGTAAATATCTGTTGACTGCATGGGCGAATGAATGAAGGTGACCCCAAAGGTGGGCTTGGGACAGTGGGCCTGGACAGAGGTTTTCTGCCTCAGCTCCCTCCTGCCCACGTAGCTGGAATGCACCTGCCTTTGTCATCGCAAGTAGAGACTCACCCGGGAAAACAAACACCCCTGAGAGCCACAGCCGTCCTGACCTGGATGCTAGCCTGTGTGCTTCCCAAGGACAGGGCACCACAATCCCCAGCACTGAAGACATGGGCGTTAAAAGCAAGGGGCCATTTGAGAGTAGGATAGCCTTGATGAGTCCATGCTGGCCTGGGCTTAGGACCAGAGGGGAAAGCTCCAGAAGTCAGGGCAGGCTGGTGGAAGAGTGCCCAATGGGAACCGTACCTACTTATTCACGAGTGCTTCCGACAGCTGGTCTCGTGCCTTGGAAAGAAAGGATAATTTGTTTCTCCTTCTCCGTCTTCTCCATCCCTTGGCCCCAGGCTCTGCAGTCCTGGAACTTGGGTCAGATCGACTTTCTTCATTCGTTTCCTTATGAATTCATTTAGCCCACGGTGACTGAACACAAATTAGTGCTGGAAAGTGTGCCTCCGTGTCCTCAAGAGGTTTAACTTGCCAATTCTAAAAGCTTTTGTGACCTACTGGGTAAAATGTTGCTTTCTAAGAAAATGACATTCGGACAGCTGAATTTCATATTCAGATTACCTTGCGGAACCCTCGCCATTCTGAACTTGGGATTTGTCTGCGTTGCCTTACACAGGGTTCTTTCCCGGGCTGATCAGACGCTCCTTGAGGACAGGCTCTGGTCTAACCACTGCAGTACGTATCATCGCCAACTCGGGGGTCTAATGTTGCTGCTTTTGTTGTTGCTTTGTGGTTTGTTGTCTCTGCCATTTCCTGTGTGATTGTTTCCCGGTGTGTTCCATCATTTTGATTAACGGCTGATGTTCAGTTGTGTTTGTGGGATTTCTGTGTAGCCTGGGTTGTACGTGCGTCTTCAGAGTGGTTTTTGCATTTGCTTCTGGCAGCCTTGTTACCAGCTCAGGATGTTTCTCATGTTGAATTACTGGGGACTCTCTGCCACTCAGGTAGTATAAATTTGAACCTCTAACCCGGGTGGATATAACCCTTTAGTTACAATTGGCTTCTGGTTATAATTTCTCAGAAGGCAATTTTGTTTTCTTACCCAGAGCCCATGACGGATGGGCTGAATTTCCCAGAATGTGCCCTTAAAAGGTATTGGCTCTTGCAGGGTCCTCATCTAGGGCCTTGTCTCTGTCCCCGAATGGGCAGTGGAACCCAAACTCGACAACTCTACCCCAAGGATTGCCAAAGTATCAGATGCCACTGGAAACTCCTTTTTTCAGCTTTCACTCCATTTCTGGACCCTGAGCATTTCCTTCCTTTTTCCTTTTGCAAAACTGTATTGCAGAAATGGGTGTCTATATCTACCCTACGATGGTGCTTTAATCGTTCGTAATTCACAACAGACATACTGTGTCAAAACTAAATCAATAGATTTTCAAAATGTGCTATGTAGAAGGCTTCCTATGGGACACGGAGAGGGAGAAGATACTGAGCCACGCACTCCCAGGCAGTTTCGTGTGTGTTGTCTTATTTGATTCTCATGACAATCTTAGGAGATAGTTATTATCCCCATTTTACAGATGAGGAAACAGAGGCAGATCCAGTGCCTTACTCAGAGTCACATATCTAGTCAATAGGAGAACTAGCATTAAACTCATGTCTGTCTGACTGCAAAGTCCATGCTCTCTCACTATGTCAGGCTGAGGGTTCACAAGAGAGAAAGCAGGCCCAGAAAAAAGGCTAAATACAATATAAAACTAGAAAAATAAAACACTAAAACCACATTGCAAGAGATGTTCCAAGGAAGTAAGGATGTGAGTAATTGCTGGTAATATGGGCCAGGGGCTATGCCTTCAGAGGGGCCCTAGCGGGCCGGCAGGGGCAGAGCCTTGGTGGAGGCCTTGAAGATACTGTCTCAGTGGAGAAGTGGAGAAGCACATTCCTGACAAAGGGGAGAGCAAAGAAGAGGCCTGGAGGTGGAAATCATGTGCATGTTGTGGTCTCCCTGAGTAGACAGGGCATGGTTGTGCAGAAGGACAGCTGGGACATAAGACAGCAGAAGTTTGAGGCCAAGTATGGAGGGCCTTGATTGCTAACAGATTTGGACCATATTGGGTAGGTAATAAAGAGCCTTTGAAGGCTTTTAGCTGGAGAAGATGTAGCCAAGGCAGTGTTTGAGGACTATGCAAGGGGAGGTCATGTACAAGACTGGCTAGGGAGGAACAGAGAAAGGAGAGAAACTAGTGGGTCTGGATTAAGGGGAAACAGTGAAAAGCAAATGAAAAGGATGGATAAATAGGCATGTCTCCTACTAAGGGCGCCAAGGCCAGTTGTTCTCAATTAAGCACCAATTCAATGGGAATTTGAGCTATTGTCAGGGTATATAGCACTGCCGTGTTCTGTGCGCTCAGCCCCAGCCAGACCACTGGGGCCAAGGCCCTGGGGCCAGAGCTGGTCTAGTGAGCGATTAGCCAAAGTTACTGGGAGAAAGGAGGTCAGTGTAGGCTACATCCTGGGAAATACACACTGAATGTCAATGCTGGGAACTTCTGAGCTCTCTCTCTAAGCTCATGGGTGAGTATGACACAGGGAATAGAAGGCAAAAGAACAAGGTAGAAAAATAGATATTGACATATTATAAGCAAATGGGTCTAGAAGCCATGAATGGAAACTGAGGCTTGTTTTAATTGGTCTTAGGTTGCCTAGAATGCTGTGAGTCTGTTTAAAGATCTCAGGCTGGAGTGAGCAGCTCTAACATGTGAGCTAGAAGGGAATAGGGAGAATGCATCTCCTTCTCTAAACTTCCATGCCTCTGCTATGGCACTTACTGCAATGCATTGTGGTCACCTAGCTCGATATCCGCCTTCCCCACTAGATTGCGTGCTCTCTGCGGCAGGGACTGGGTCTGATTTATCTATATTCCTGGCACCTGGCACAAAGGCTGGCACAGAGTAGATACCCAAGTAAGAGTTAATGAGCGTTTGGACCAGGGTAGGAGCAGTGGGAATGGGGAGGACTGGTCAGTTTCTAAATACATTTTGAAGGTAAAGCCAAATGTAGTTTCCTAATTGTTTAGACGTGGCGTATGCAAGCAAGAGTGGAGTGAAGAAGGATTCAAGGTTTTGGGCTTAGGAAACAGGAAGGATAAAGTTAGAATCATCTAAGATGGACAAAGCCACATGTAGAACAGGTTTCAGTGAAAAAAATCAGGTGGCGAGTTTGCGTGTGCGGATTTTGGATGTCCATCGGATATCCAAGTAGAGGTGTCGAGAGACAGCTGGTTTCTCAAGTTTGGAATCTGAGAGAGGTTTGGACCAAAAATACAAATTTGGGAGTCATCTGCATCAAGATGGTATAAAAAACCTTGACCGTGGGCGTTATCGCCAGGGGAGTGCGGACAGAAAAGAGAAGAGGCTCAAGGTCTGAGCCCTGGAATATGGCCACACTAAAAATCCAGGGAGAAGAGAACACACTAGCAAGGAAGACTGATAAAGAGCAACCGAGGAGACTGAGGAACAAAAGACAATCCATGAAACAAACAAACAACAGCAACAATGAACACAAACGGGAGAAAGGGGAGTGCCGGAAGTCAGGACGGGAAAGCATGGAAAGGAGGGAGGAGGCATCAAGCGTGCCAAATGCTGCTACTGAGTCAAGTAAGATGAGGAGTGAGAACTGCCTGTTGGGTTTATTTTCTTAAATATTTTATTTATTTATTTGTCAGAGAATGGCAGGCAGAGGGAGAGGCAGGCTCCCTACTGAGCAGGGAGCCCACGTGGGACTCGATCCCAGGACCCCACGATCGTGACCTGAGCTGAAGGCAGACACTTCACCACGGAGCCACCCAGGCGCCAGGGTTTAGCCCGTGGAGGAACACACGGTCTCGTGGGGAAGACAGATATGGAATGAAGTCACTATCATGTGGAGATGCTTGTGACCATGCAGAGACTTTGGTGGGGCCCAGCGCCTGGGCAGGGTGAGTGAGAGAGAATAGGAGGAGTGGCATTAGACGTGACAAGTACAGACGGCTCGTTACAGAAGTGCTGGGAGGAGAAGCAAAAAGATGGGGCAGTGGCTACTGGGGGCAATGGGATCAAGACGAGCCGGTTGCTTGTTCGTTTGGTTTATTTGTTTGTTAAGATGGAAAAAATACCAGCCTGTTTCATACCGATGCAGCACAACTGAAAAGGCTAAGATCTTAGACCAAAGGTCAAAGCTCTAGTCTTCCACCTTCTAGTAATGACTCTGTGTCCCTCCCAGATTCACACGTAGAACCCCTGCCCCCACTGTGATGGGACCAGGAGGTGGGGCCGATGGGAAGTGACTGGCATTACATGAGGTCTTGAGGGTAGAGCCCCCATGCATGGCATTCGCATTCTTATGAGTCATTTGAGAGCTTGCTTCCTCTCTCTGCTCTCCGGATGGGAAGACACAGTGAGAGAAGTCAGAAGTCGGCAACGCAGAAGAGGACTCTCACCAGAACCGGTTCGTGCAGACTCGCAGCCTCCAGAGCTGTGACGAAGTTTCTGTCGTTGAGGCCGCCCAGTCTGTGGCACTTTGTGATGGCAGCATGAACAGACTAAGACCGGCTCCAGCAAGAGGCTCTTCCACGTTCTGCGCCCCTCAAGGGTGAGGACTAAATGCCTGGCCTTGGTTCTCGGCAACCGATATACAGTCGACACTCCTCACTGTTTATCAAATTAGTGCCTGGGCATAAAATGCTTCAGCACTTCTTTGAGCCACAGTTCCATCTGGTAAAGGAAGGTAACAGCACTGACATCAGAGCGTTGAATAAAAGAAGGCCGACACCACGCACAGAAGTGGGCCTGGTCCCTAGGAGATGCTTCGTGAAGGTGACTCTTATCAGTTCAGTGCCTTCATTTTACAGATCGGGCACCTGAGGCCCAGGAAATGGTTGGCTCAGGATCGCTTCCTCTTCTAGGGGAAGAACTAACAGTCTTCGGATTCACTTGCCTTCACTCTTCCCACCTAACCAGATCACTCGCCCACGATGCCCGAAGAAGTGGACGTGACTGTGTTCGGGGTGGACTGATGAGAAGCCTGGACGTTAGGAAGTACTAGCAGCTCGGCAGTCTCCCTATGCCCACGTGAACCAACAGAGGCCTCCCTGCCTAATTTTAGGGGATGCGCGGCAAAGGCGATCCTCCCACAGTGCTCTGTATTTTTCTTATAGCTTTTTGTTGTTTTACCAGAATTCTGGTTTAAATGTGTTGGGTGGCAATTCTTGTTATTCTCTTCATGACCAAGTCAAGGGACAAAGCTATGCTACATACCCGTTCTGTTCATTATTAGTCATCGTGTAATTATAAATCTAGATGGCTGGTACTCTTCCTTACCAGGTGGTAATACAGATGGAGATCCAGAATATGTTTCTAGGCAATATTAATATAACATTTAATAACCTTGGAAACAGCCTCTGTCACCGTACTTGCGATAGATGAATAGCCTGTCCTTGCCAGGATGAATGGAGAATGTTTCCTTTTGTCAACCTTTATTAGCGGAGTACTATATGCTGCTATGCCTTTAATAAGACAGTAAATCTCCAGCCTGGTTTATAGTTTGTCTTTCATCCAAAGGCCCCAAAGTAACTTTGCTAACACTGCGTCATTATTAATTATCCAACTTGCTCAGAGAGGCAAGCGGTGGTTGTTTCAGAGGGAGAAACTGAGGATTCAAGAAGGTTATGCGACTTGACTTTTTAGGGTCATGAACAGGGTCAGAAAAAAGAGCTGGGCACAGAGCCCAGATTCCTGTCTCTCAGACTGAGGACCCAGCCTTCCCCCAAAGCTCTCTCAACATTTTTTTTAATAGAAAATGCAATTTTCTACCTTGACCTACTAAGCAGAAATGAACTCTAAACTCTTCTTCAATTACTTGGGGGTGGGGGGGAACAAAGTTTATTTTTGAAGTTACTTTAAGTCATAAAATGCTTGATTCACTATTCTAAATAATCACATTGAAATAAGTAAATAGCTTTGTAGTCCTAATGATAGCTTGGATTTAAATGGCGCCTGTGCTCTGCAAAGCACCACAGCTCACAGGCTTCTGAAACCCTTCGGTCATTGGGGCTGCCCCTCTTTGAGACTTCAAATATCCCCACCCGCCTCTCCCTCCTTCCCCGCTTCCTTGGCTCACACTCCTTTCCCTCAAACTACTTCTTCCTACGCACCCAGAGCTCTCAAGATAAGAGGAACTCCTTGCTCTTGATGGATATGAAAAAAAGACTTCCAGGCCCTCTGGAATAGGCAGTGGAATCCCGTAGAATGGGATTCTCCAAGAGTTTGTTAGTGGGGGGGAGCCTAGAGCCCATCTTGCTTGGAGGTAAAGGATCAAAGTTACAAAGACTGACTGGAATACATCAAACATTCAAGCAGTCCTCTAACGATTCCCCAACCACCCCCCCTTATACGTACAGCGGGATTTCATAACTCTCTGGCCAAGGGAAGGCCAGGCAGTTGAGAACAGTATTCTTCCTCCACCTCTCACTTAACGCGCTGAGAGATTTTGGAGGTCACAGCTTCCCGGCTGCCATGACAGAAATCTAAGTGGTGTGGCATTGGCTTCGCAGCCAGTCCGGACGGATGGCAATCCATGATACGCAGTGGCAGAAACTGAGGGAAGCTAGGCCTGCAGACTTGAAAAGCAGAGTCAACTCAATTTAGAAGTGTGAGGCAGGGATCGGCAGGGGTCAACAAAATTTGGCAAAGACCCAGGTGACGAATATGTTCAGCTTTATGAGCCTTATGGTTTCTTTTAGAACTGCGCAGCTCTACCACAGTAGCATGAAGCCAGCCGGAGAGAATATGTAAACAAATGAGCACGGCTGGGTGCCAATAAAACTTTATTTACAAAAACAGGAAGTGTGCTGGATTTGGCCTGTTTGCCAACTCCTGGCCTAAGGAAAAAGTCTGGATGACAGAATGTTAAGTTTACGTTGCCCTTGGCTGCATTTGACAAATTTCAATGAAGAGATGGGTTCCAAAAGCATTGGCTGGTTTGTTAACAGATGTTAAAGAAAGGGTTCAAAATTTGGGACCCCAACTTTCCATAAAATTTAAACGGGCTAAGAAGGCTGTGTGGCCTCCCAAGCCCATCAGGAGGAGGAAGATAAATGCACGAGGAGGAACCTCCTGGGGAGCAGAGCAGGGGCAGGGGCAGGGATGAGAGGGTTAATAATTGAATAAACCCTGAAAAGAATGAAGGACAATGTAGGTGGATTGATGAAGGAAGAATAGAATTACAAGCAAGTACAAAGGCCCTGAGGCAGGAGTGTGCCTCAGACTTTCAAAAACCCACACGGATGCCAGTGTGGCTGCAGAGAGGAAACAAGGGGTGGAGGGGTACTAAGATACTCCATCAGAGAGGGAGAGCAGATGGGCGTGGGGGGTCCTAGAGGATAGATCACACAGGGACTTGTAGGTAATTTTGAAGATGGTGACTCTTCTCAATGAACTGGGAAGCCATAGAGGGTGTTAAGAGTGTGAACAGGAACACTCTCTGACTTATGTTTTTAAGTGGATCATTTTGGTTGCTGAGTTATGAAAAAAAGTGGGGGGGGGTGGGCAGGAGTGGGGAGGACATACGCAGGAAAACAGCCAGGAGTCTATTATAGTTACCTGGGCAAGGGATCATTCACTCACTCATTCATTCATTCATTCATTCATGGAACAAGCATTTCTTGACCACCCTCTTGAGAAGATATCACCACAGATAACGTTCCTGTGTCACACCAATATTGTGGGAGATTTCCCTTAAACAACAATGTTGTATTCATACTAGGAGGAAAAAAAGGTTGAATGTGGTAAGATGTTGTGAGTTCTTTGAGATCTCAGGGTTTGAAAGATCATGAGAAAGTTTTTCATTTTTAACTTTTGAGGAAAATTTTTAAAAGATTTATTTATTCTAGAGAGAAAGAGAGAGATCAGGGGGAGGGGCAGAGGGAAAGGGAGAGAGAGAGAGAGAATCCCAGGCAGACTCCACACTGAACGTGGAGCCCACTGGGGGGCTCGATCCCACAACTCTGAGATCACGACCTGAGCCGAAACCAGGAGTTGCTCGCTTAACTGACTGTCCCACTCAGGTGCCCCACTTTTGAGGAAATTTTTAATAAAACTTTGGCTTATGAATTTGGGGAATGAAAAATAATCTGTGTAAGATCAGATGACCTCTTCCCCATGTTATTTGTTATATTATACAGTAAGAAATGTTTAACGTAAATCTCTCTCCCCTGCGAGAAAGTCAAAGCTATAAGCAAATGCAACGTGCGATTCTAGATTGGACCCTGAATGGGGAAAAAATCTAGAAAAGCCATTATTAAAACAATTGGCAGTGTTGGAATATGGATATAGATTAGATAATAGAACTGCAGCGATGTCACGTTTCCTGAATTCTGTCATTATACTGTGTTTATATAAGATAATAATATCCGAGTTCTTGGGAACTATGCACTGCGGAATTAAATCTGAAGGGGCACAATGCATAGAGAAGGGCCATAATGTATGCAACTCATCCTCAAATGGCTCAGAAATATATACAGTGCACATGTATGTGTGTGTATGGACACACGCATGGATTATACGTATATGTGTGCATGTGTATATGTGGGGCGTGTATTATGTATGTGCATATGTGTATGTATATGAACAAATATGACAAAACAGTCACAATTAGTGCTTCTAGATAAAAGTATACAGGGGCTGGGGCGCCTGGGTGGCACAGTCGGTTAAGTGTCTGACTCTTGGTTTTGGCTCAGGGCGTGACCTCAGGGTTGGGAGACTGAGCTCTGCATCGGGCTCTACTCCCAGCGGGGAGTCTGCCTAAGACTCTCTCTTCCTCTCCCTCTGCCCCCCCGCCTCTCTCTTTCTCTCTCTCCAAAAAATAAATCTTTTTAAAAAAGTATACAAGGGCTTAGATATTATTCTTGAAATTCCTATGCAATGTGTGAAATTGTTCCCCCCCCCAAATTTTTAAAAACATTTTATAGACACTGCAAAGGCAAGTTTACCTCCTCCCCAAAAGTTAAGCTAGTTAAGCTGTAGAGTCCCCCTTCCAAAGGAAGAAGTAGAAATATTTCTACCCCCACAGGACATTACAATGTCCACATGAAAGGAAGGATTCTGAGTCTTTTCTTCTTGAACGCTTCCTTTTCCAACCAGAAGCTGATAAACCTTCTCTTCCCACTGGGCCCCAGAGTCTCGCAATCATCTCAACCACTTGACATCCCTAGTTCTCAAATTTGGCTGCCCCTAAGAATTACCCGGAAAGCTTGAAAAATGATTGATGCTTGGGGTCCTACCTCCAGAGAGTCTGAATCACCGAGTACTGGGCATGGGTGGCCTGGGCGTCAGGATTTTTTAAAAACCCCTTCATGTGATTCTTTCACGCAACCAGTTTGGAGAACCCACTAAGCTACACCTTGTTACCACCTGCTCTGAGCTCAGCTCAGAGCCTGGTGGGGTCCCAGATATGCCATCATCCCCCCCGGTCTCTGGCTTTGTTCTGTGGCTGCAGTGAGTACCTTTCTTTGACTGATGGCTTTGCAGTCCCATCTGGGACTGCAAGGGGCTTGGAAGTGTCCATCCTGGAGGGCCTCTGGCACCACCAAGATGCTCTTCTCTTCCAGGGTTTCTTTTTTTTTTTAATTTTAAATATTCGATTTGTTTATTTGAGAGAAAGGGAGAGAGAGAGAGAGAGAGTGCACTAGCTGGGGGAGGGATAGAAGCAGAGGCAGAGGGACAAGCAGACTCCCTGCTAAGCACGGAGCAGGACATGGGGCTGGATCCCAGCACCCTGAGATCACGACCCAAGCCAAAGTCAGACACTTTAGCCAACCCTGCCACCCAGACGCCCCCGTTCTAGGGTTTCTACAGTCACATTCAGCCCTAGGGGAGTGGGTGGGGGTTGTTGGGTGTTACTGCGGGAAGGTGACCCTCTGCAAGAGCGACCAGGGGAGGGGGAATCCGGAGGGTGCTTTCGGGACCTTTATTTTCAGTCGACATTCCCTTTCTATCCTGAAAGCCTCGGTCTGTTTCTCTAACAGACACTCGCTAACAACTGATGATCACGAGACAGGTCCCTGAACAACACACAAAGTGGGCAAGCGGGTGATTCCCAGATCACCCTACCGCACGGGTATGCTCTTTGTTCTCTCTGCCCAGTAAGGCACCCTCCTTCTGCATCCTACTAAAGAAAGTTCTTTCTGCAGCCTTGGAATGCCAGCTCAGAACAGCCTCTGGCATCACCCCGCACAAGTACTTTTCATCTCCAATCGCCCCTGCTCCCCTATTAAAAGATACATTTTCAAAGCAGTGGGAGCAAGTTACTCATTCAAATGCTGTTAACAATAACAGGATTAAGTGTGTAATAGGAAGTTACTCAGCTTTGAAAGTTTGCCCCGAAGAGTTAAAATTTCTGCTTCATTGGAAAGGGAGGGGGGCGGGAATGTCCTTGTGGGAGGAATTTTCAGCCCCTGGAATTTTATGTCTGATCTCCCTCCCCTGTATCTGAGCTGGAACGTGAGATGCAGCGTGAGATTGCAGGAGAGGGCGGGCTGCGGACAGTTTTGGGGCCCGCAGGTG
The DNA here is from genome assembly GCF_024610735.1 of Ursus americanus. NCBI lineage: Eukaryota > Metazoa > Chordata > Mammalia > Carnivora > Ursidae > Ursus > Ursus americanus. The sequence goes on along the minus strand of NC_142150.1, from coordinate 3,022,276 downwards.
TGCGGCAGCGGCTGCACGGCGAGGGCTGGTCCCCCACCCAAGCGGGCAGACACCCGCCAGGACTTGCCGGAGCCCATGGCAGGGGAGTCGCCTTGTAAATTACTCTCTGGAGGCTCCCTCCGCATTGGATGCGATCACGAAGGACAGAGCATGGAGGTGCTGCAGCCCAGGTGTGGGGTGGAAGACTTCTTGGAGAAAGTCCATGGAGGAGAGGCTCCCCCAGTGCAGGGATGACCCACCGTGACCTCCCAGCAAACTGGGGAGGGCCTCGTCTACACCTTCTCACTGTGCCCGCCGTCTCCAAAGCAGCCCAGAGCCAGGAGACTGCACCCCCCCACCTCTATTTTAATGATTGTTTTCTTTTAATAAAGATCTCCTGAAGTTCTATAGTATGAGGACACGACACTGAAGTCCTCTACTAGGAGACATTCTCCACCGTGGGGGACAGCCAGACCCTCCAGAGAGGTGCAGGGTCTCGGCCACATAGCAGGTGCCTAGTAAATGCTGTAGTTTAAGAAACTATGCAGGCCCCCAGAGCGGTATTAAGAGGTAACCTGTGAATCCCCAAATGGGGTCAGTAATAAGACAACAAGCACGGTCAGGACAAGACTGCACACGAGGGCAAGAAAGGGACCTCACCTGTGTGGGTCAGTCACCAAGGATTCTCAGATTTGGCTCTTCCGTGGACAGATTCAAGTTGAAGAGTCCTCATGGTACAGGAACCCAGAAAATATTGACTAATGGAAGAAACAAGAACTAAATTAGAGGTGAGGGGATGCAATGACCAAGGCAAGCGTCTCCTGAGTCTGGAGGCAGAGAGCTGAGGAGGCAGCCCGGTGCAGGAGTGCCGCTCAAACCCCATTTGGAGCTTCCAAGAGGGTTGCAGGCAAGGGAGAGGGGAGGGGAAAGAAGCCTACTGAGAAAGAGCAGGAAGAGAAGAGTCAAGGGTCAAGTTCTCAAATTCTGCTTTACTAGTGGTGAGATTAGTAGGCTCTCCTCAGGGGAAATTCAGTCTCCCTTAATGTCCCATCACGGATTTGACCTCATCAGCAACCCCCCCCCCCAAACCTGCCCAGGCCACCCACTGACAGAGGCTCACAGATGATAGCTTGAGAGCAAATGCATTCAAGACCCAGCCCAGTACTTTACATATCTCACCTCCCAATCTGGACACCTGTGCCCCAGTTCCCTATGGTCCCCACAACCTGGCTTGCTCTGCACACATCCCCTGTCAGTGTTCCTGTCTTGGATCCAGCCGACACACTGAGCTACATTTTTGTGATAATATTTTACTTACATTTGTATTTACCTGTCAATTTGCATACCGAGCGTCATCCTGAGAAGGACTGGAGGCAGCTTCTAAAGTTTCAATGTGGTAACGACTTCAACAAATCTGGCTTTCCTCCCTGCTTCAAAATAGCTATGCCCGGATCCACAAAACGTAGATGATTTTTTTGTTGTTGTTGTGTAATTGTGAAAACACATACACAGTGCCTTTGAAATCTGGCTCCAGGTTTTACTTACCATCCCGAGAAGCATCAGTCAGTGGGCATGGGGTATCCCGGCCAGCTACCTGTCAGAGCGGTCTGAGACGTGCTGGGTTCTCCCACAAGTACGGCCTGGAGTTTGGGATGTCCAGAAGTGCGACCTCCTCAATTTTCTTCCTTTCGTTAAATGAAGAGGAAAAAAGAGGTGCAAAGGTTGTGTTGGAAAGAGCAGTTTGGTTGAAGCTGAAGGGGCGCCCGAGCAGGAGGGATCTTCCTGGTATCTTGCCAGCCCAGAACTTTCATCAGCCATACACGCCTACTGTCCCGCATGAAGTCGGTCAGTCCTTTGCTGAAAGGCCTCTTGGCCACAGCTCAGCTCAACAGGGGAGGGTCCAGCTTTGTCCTTGGAGGGCGTGATGTGTGGGGGTCCCACCCTGGGACACCCTCGTGCTGTGGGAACATGGAAGGCTCCCCTTCCCACATTCACGCAGGTGGCTTTTGGGCTTGCAACAGGTCTGGCTTCTCTGCTGTTCCCTCTGTGGAACTCCAGAACATCCGTGTGCCACTTCACCCTAGGGCAAGGAGTGCGCCTTCTCTTCCTGCGGGGGACTCAGGGCCAAAGCTGCCCCCTCCTCACTCGAAGGGCCACCGAGAGGGCAATGGGCACAAAAAGAGGCGTTTTTCTTATTTTGTTATTGTTTTTAAATTTAAAATGCCTACCTTTCTTCTGGAAATATCTGAGAGGCCTTACAGAAAGCAGGATGCAGGAAGTGGCTTCCTCGGCGGAGCAGCATATTTGCTATGGGCATGGAGGGCGGGAATAACAAGCGACCTCTCGCTTGTGGGTCAACCCTGGGCACCCATGGCCCTCGATGCCTCTTACGGCACCGTAACGGTAATGTCACCACCCCTCCCTCACACACAGACAGTGAGGCTCAGAGAAATGCAAGGACTTGCGCAAACACCCAGGGGCTCAGCGGCAAAAGCAGGGTCGGAATCCAGAGTGGGCGAGTCCAGAGCCCACCGCCCAGCCAGGGCGGGGAGAGCCTCGTCTATGCTGTCCCCACCGTAACCATTCAGCCTTGCGCTGCTCGCTGAGGCAGAGCTAAGTTACATGCAGGCAAACCGAATCTCCGCCCTCAGGTGAGCCAAGGAGCGCGGTGTGGGGTTTCTGGTTTTGCTCGGCCTTAGCACGTCCGTCGATGCCTCCGTGGGGTACGCGTTCCTCAGTTGTGGTTGTCGCCTGATGCTGGTGTGCATTTGAGCTGACAATCCCCGCCTCGCATTCCATTGACTGTGAGAACTGTCAGCTTTCTCTCTTACTTTGACACCTGTGTGCTTTCGGGCCCTGGGAGGCCGCAGGGTCGTCTAGTCGCAGCGCACTGCCACCCAGTTCTATGGGGCTGCTGGCCTGTGGAAGAGCGCTCACCGGGCACGGTCTTCCTTAGGCCTGAGTGAAGGCCGCGCTCCCCATTAGAACCACAGGCCCCAGGAGGCAGCAGGGAGAGCGGGTGGATTACTGTGAAAAAGAAGGGGGAGGAGGAGAGGCTTACAAAGTGCTTTCTTGGCCTGCTGGGAGATGCAGGCCAGGTCACGGCCCTCGGGCCGGATGTGAGTTTTCCTGTTCGATGGCCTCCCGGAGAGTAGAGGGCGAGCTGGGGCACAGCCCGAGGGAACTTCTTTCCACCTGACCAAGCAAAGGCCAAGGGAAAGGTACTTTCCTTTTTTTTTTTTCTTTTTCTTTTGTAGAAGCAGAAAGAAGTTGTGAAAAGAGTGTGCCTTTTTGAAACCGGGCGGATGGGGGCTCAAATCCACATTTTCTCACTTCCTAGCTGTGTCACCGTGGGCAAGTGATATCAGAGTAACATGTTCGAATGCCCTTTCCCATCAGTAACATGCAGATGAAAACAGGGTCCTTGCTGGCACACTCTGAGGATTCAAGGCAACACCGGGGAAGAGCCCCGGCCTGACCGCAGAGGTCTGGCAGTTAGCTGGAGGAGCGGTGGGGGGCTTGTACTCCACAGTAGAAGGAGCGGCTCGGACTCACAGGCCACACACCACTTGCCGCGGGCGCGGCTAGGAGCATAGTTTCTGGTTTTCAATGAGAAACAAAACAAAACAAACAACGAACACATAACCAACCAACAGCATCCCCCACCCCTGTCGCCTGCCAACCCGCCCCAAACCTTCGAACCTTCGAAACGTGGACTTCAATCTAAGGCCTCTAGGGCGAGAAGGTCTGAAAGTGGCACTTTACTGCCCTCTGCTGTCCACCTGGAAAACGCCCTGCGAGCGTTCCGCATCTTGGCCAGCCTTAAAATCCCAAGGACTTTGGCCCCCAGCCCAACTCTTCTGAAAGGTGCACCCCAAAGACGAGGGTAGCACCAGGACCAGCTAGATAATCTGAGGGGTCCAGTGAAAAATACAGGGCACCTTGTTAGAAAGCGAATTAAGGATTTCAAGACGGCGACAGTAGAGCGTAGCACCAAATTTGAGGCACTTAATTTGAGGGTGGTGCCCTGTACAACTGTGCGTGTCCCATGCCCCAGGAGGTGGCCTTCCCTCATTACTCCCTGCTCCTGACATGGAACTTCGGGATCTATGGCAGAGTCTCAATAGTTCTCTGAGGAACGGAAATTTGGAACACGTCTGGGGAGAAGAGGTGGGGAGAGGGCCTCCCCTCGCAAGCCAGGCTGGTGGGGGTGAGGTTCCCTTGGCTCTCATGCAGCCACACAGATCTCGCCTCTGTGCGCCGCTGGAGCGTGAGGAAGCCAGGAAAAAATAGCACGCCTTGCCCTGGCCTTGGGAACCAATGCAGATTTAGGAGGTGGACAGACGGAGAGTCAAATATCAACATGACTACGGAACAGGCTATACTGGAGGACAGAGCTTACCTAGAACTAAAATGTGGGCTGAAATCCACCCTCAAACTCCACCAGCAGAGACCCACCCAAATGAGAACGTGGAGCGACTGTTGTCACCCACTCACCAGGGAATTCACTGTACCTCCATGGGCACAAGTAAGGACGGGAGCAAGATGCCAAGAGTAATGAGAGAAAAATCCCTCTCTACGGAGATCAGAGCAGCGGAGGGAAAGTGCGCCTCCTGTATTAGGGCCTGACTAGGAAAATAGAAACCACTTGGAGTATTTACAACCAAGGGAATTTGAGGCCGTGAATTGCTTTCACACGTGGTAGAGGTGCTGAGAAGTTAAAGCACAAGATCAACAGGAAGAGGAAGTCACTCCCGCTTTTCGGCTGGAGGGGAGAAGGGGTAGGCTGGCGTTGGGGTGGCAGGAGGTGGCAGACCACCGGGTCCCTCAGATAGGAGCTGGAGTCATGGAAGAAAGACGTGAAACGGAAAGAGGGGGTAACGATGGCCTGGCTTCTCCCTTCTTCCCCTTCTTCTAGGACCTTCCATTGGCCACACTCGGCTGAGAGGCACGTGGCGCAGGAGCCTGGAGAAGGTAACCGATGGGGATCCGTTCCCCTGCATTTCCCCTGCCATTCTAGAGCACAGATGGGTCCTGAACAGAACGCTTCCCTGACAGTTACAAACTCAAATCATTGCCCATTGTCTGTTGGATAAGAGGTAAATTCTGCCCCACGCCATGAAAGGTCTCTCACAGGCCACCTAACCCCTTTTCCTTGTTCTGTCAGCTTATTCATAATTCTAGGCTCTTTTTTTTTTCTTTTTAATAATGATTTTTTATTATATTATGTTAGTCACCATACAGTACATCCCCGGTTTTCGATGTAAGGCTCGATGATTCATTAGTTGTGTATAACACCCAGTGCACCATGCAATATGTGCCCTCCTTACTACCCATCTAGGCTCTTAGTCTTGCTTCCTGTCCCGGAATGTCCTTTGCCCACACCATCCCCTTCTCTCTCCTCCTCCTTCTCCGCCCCTGCAGCCCTACATTCTCCTCCCTCCATGCTTCTCCTGCTTTTTCCTTCCCGGCTTCCCTGTTTACGTCCTTTCCTCTTGCATACTTTTCCTCTCCTTCCTTTCCTTCCTATTAATGAGCAGATCGAAGTCAAGGTCTTTGTGTTTATTAGCTGTTATTGCTTTCCAATAAATAGTTCTTAAAAATGAAATATTAAAGCATACTGTACCCATTAACCTCTACCCCCAACCAGCGCCACACCTAGGAGACCCCAAATCCAGAATGTAACCGATAGAAACCAGGCCAGACTTTCCTTACCAAGCCACGGGATGGCATCTCGATTTCTCAGCAGGATTAGGAAACCCACACAAGAGCTCAAAACCTGCGCACAACAAAATAAGCCTCTTCACATCTGCCCCTGGAACATCAGTCAGACTTCTGTCTGCAGTAATGACCGCCCCAGATTTTACTGGATGGACGTCACACAAAACGGGAGCCCTGAAAGCACTGGAAAGGGACGGGAAGCAGGTAGGTTTTGGTGGGAACTCCCTGGAGAGAGAGAAAAGTTAGAGGAAGCGAGCTCCCCGTGTCTTCGGGTTCTAGCCGGGCCAGGTGGAGGCCGCACCTGCAGGCCGGGGGTGGTGCTGGTGGAAGAGGAGCCATCCTTCTGGCCTGTGAAAATAGAAGTGGCTGTATAGCTGCCAAAGGGACGAGAGGGGGTCCCGGAAGGGAAAGAGCGGGAGAGGGGATCCCCCGGTTCTATCTGGTTCTAGCTCTGGTCCGCGCCGGGACCAGGCTTCCAGAGAACACAGAGCAGCTCAGTTAAAGGCAAAAGAGGGACAGGGCCGCCGCCCAAGAAACAGCCTTTAGTCAGAGTCCAATCAAGGGAAACACCTACGGAGATGAAATGAAATAACACCTCTTAGGGGGGGGAAATCAAGACAGAGCCTCCACAAGTGACATTAATAATATATACAATCCAAATTACCCACACAGGAAGAGCCAGATAAATGGGGTAGACTCTCGAGTGAAAAGACGTTACATGAAAGGAACCAAACGCGGAGAACTACACGCTGGCTGATCCTGTGAGATTTAGAAAAGGCAATGTTGCAGGGAGAGAAAGCAGATCTATGTTGGCCTGAGGCTGAGTCAGGGGAGGGTACTGATCGCAGAGGGATATGGGACACTTTCTGGGAGAGAGGATATGATTTATATCTTGCTTGTAATGATGGTTATACAACTATATATAGTCCTAATTCTACACTTAAAATGAGTGGATTTTACTGTACTGTAGATTGTGTCTCAGTAAAATTGGAGAAAAAGTAAACAAAAAAAAATTACAGCCAGTGGACTCTTTTTCATGGCTGTAAGATATTGGTCCATATTTTCAAGTGTTCTTTGTATTCATATCACGGTCCATTATATAAATGAACCATAATTCGTTTTTAATTCTGTTGCTGGGTATTTGCATATTTCCTCTTCCTCCTCCTCCTCCCCTTCTTTCTTCTTCTCCACCTTCTTCTTTTTTCTGATTGGACCCATGGGGCTATAATATTCTGGTACAGTCCCTGCAACACTTTTAAAAGTATTTGTTATGAACTGAGGTATCAGTTTTGTTGGGTTGTAGATGATACATGCTAACCTTTCTTAAGTAATGCTGGGTTGTTTTCTAAAATGGTTGTACCAGGGGTGCCTGGGTGGCTCAGTCGGTTAAGTGTCTGTCTGCCTTTGGCTCAGGTCATGATCCCAGGGGCCTGGGATCGAGCCCCATATTGGGCTCCTTGCTCAGCGGAGAGCCTGCTTCTCCTTTTCCCTCTGCTGCTCCCCCTGCTTGTGCTCTCTCTCTCTCTGTCAAATAAATAATATCTTTTAAAAAAGTAAAAATAAAATGGTTGTACCAGTTTATACTTCTACCAGCATGTCTGAAATCTCCATTGCTCCATATTTTTGCCCATACTTGGTATTATCAGATTTGAAAATTTTAAATCTGCTGGGCAAATCTTATTTTAACTTGCATTTCTCTTATTACTAAAGGAGTTGAGTATCTTTCCATATGCTTATTAGCCATGCAGATTTCTCTTGGGGGGAAGTGACCAAGTCTTTCTCCATTTTTGACTGGGTTATTTTACGTATTGATTCATGATGTCCTTTGTATATTATTTGTATGATATTATCCCTTGTTGTCATACATATTACAAATATCTTTTAGTTTATGGCAGTTATTTTCACTATCTTAATAATTAACAATTTATGAATTAGAATTAGTCTATCAATTTTTCCCCGTTGGGCCTTTTTTTTTTTTTATCTCTTTTAAGAACTTCTTGCCTAATTAAAAGTTTTGAAAATATTCTGTGTTTACTTCTAACAACTTTACAGTTTGCCTTATGTACATCTTTAACTTACCTTCAGTTGATTTCAGGGCATGCTGTGAAGTCAAGATGCATTTTCACTTTTCCCGATGGTTAAGCAATTTTTCTACTAGCATTTATTGAATAGTCTTGTCTTACTCCACTGACCTGCAGTGCCATTTCTGTCATGTATCAAAGCTTGATCTCCCTATTCTGTTCCATTAGTGAATTTATCTAATCCTGCATTATTAGCACACAGTTTTATTTAGGGCTTTATAATAAATGCCAATGTCTTGATAGGGTTAGTCTCCTATATCGGTCACAGAATCATCAGGAACACAGAAATCACAGCAGTTACTTTAACAGGGAAAAATGTAATACGAAGAATTGTTAACTAGTAGAAAGTGCTTACCCCCTAAAAGGGGTAAAGGAAGACTCGAAGAGTCCAGATGTAGCTGGCAGCTACTACCGCCACGATGAAGAAGAGGAAACAAAAAAGAACTAGACCTTTGGAGAACCGCATGCCTTCCCAACCAAAGGCTGAGGTCTATACAGCCTGCTTGTTGCAAGGTACCTTGAGCGGGGGTATGGGCGAGAGCTGATGTGTAGACACGGTCCACCGTTGCTATAGAGTGTGGAGCTGGTCTGTAGAAACTGCCTACCTCGTGGAGACAGTTGCCTGAGGGCACAGTCAGAGCCACGGTAGACATGGCTGCTTGGAGCCCCACAGAAGCGCCCACGGTGGGGGAAAGGGTGGCCTGAGGGCCCAAGCTAGAGATGCTTCTCCAGGGTTGCCGGGCTTCTGTGCTGAATAATACTAATGGAGGACTGAGTCCAGAGAGAAAACGGCCGCCGTTGCCTTGCAGTATAACTCCAGCGCCCTCTATTGGCAAAACAAAGCACTGCGCCAGAATGGCAGGGAAGAAGTACTCTGGCAAAGAGGGCCAAGAAGGTGGATTTGGAGGTAAGAGAAAATTAATTGATTACTGGCACAATCTTCTAAACTGTTCTTACCTTCAAAAGTTTTCTAATGATTTTTGGTCCCTTGCATTGCCACGCGCCTAAGTGGGGGAGTGGAGAGAATTGAATTTTTACTTGGACTTTATTCAATCTATAGATTTATTTGTTGGAACCGACAGCTTTGTGCAATTGATTCTTCCAGTTCGTGCACATTTGGATCTCTGCATTTATCTAGGTCTTCCTTAACGCTTTCCAATAGCATTTGTATCATTTTCTCTATAAAGAGCTCTTACGGCTTCTGCCAGGTTTATACTTCAGTACTTCCTATTTTTAAAGCAAATGGTATATTTAAAATTTTCTATTTCTTACTATTCTACAAAAATGCGATTTATTTTTGGTATGTTGTTTTGTACCCAGCAACATGTTAAACTTACTTCCAAATTCTCGTAATATATCTATATATTCTTTTGGATTTTCTGCATGGACAAGTTTATCTTCGAAGAATAAGAACAAGAGTAGATTCCCTTTCTTACATGTTTCTTATTCTTGCGTTACTGTGCTGTCTACAACCGCAGTATGTTGAGTAAAAGTGGCAGATACAGGCATCTTTGCCTCATTCCCAACATCAAAAGAAATGCTACTGCTGTTAGCTCATGACTTTATAGATACCTTTCATCAGTTCAGAAAGGTTTTTTCTAGTCCTAATTTGCTAAGAAGTTTTTTAAAAAATTATGAATGGACATTGAACTCTATCGGACATGTCTATCTTCATCCATTGAGATGATCTGTGATTTTTCTTTCTTCATCTGTTGACGTGAATCACATGGGTTATTTTCTAATGTAAACCAACCCTGCATTCCTGGGCTGAACCCCATTTTGTCATCATGCATTATGCTTTATGCACATTGTTATACTCAAATTGATAATATTTTGTCCAATTTATGCTCCCAAGCTAGATTAACCTAACATTTTCCTTTTTCGTATTGTCCTTGTTGGTATTCTAGCCTTATAAAATAAATTGGGGAGTATATTTAGAATCAAGCTTTATACACTTTCTCAGATACCCTTGACTGCCTCCTTTCCCTGCCTTGACTGGCATCCCACACATGCCAGGTTTCCCCTCCACTTTTAGACTTTAATGAAACACCACCACATTACAAGATATGGGATCTGAATTCCTGAACAGCTCCTAAGAGGTGGATGATGCCACCCAGAGGAACATGCAGTTGTATTCCCACGGAGTGATGACCAGGGAGAACTGGGAGATGAAAGCCTGATAGCCAAACACTCCCTTTTCTCTCTCCCATTGACTACTTCAAGATATTGTTCTTCCCAGAAACCTTTCCAGTAAAGTCCACACAACAATAGTCTCACATGTTGGATGACCTAATATGTCTGTTTCAATCATTGTGAAGTGGCAGTAATACATTGATGCATCACATTGCACTTTGTAAGATTTCCCTTGCTTTACTTCCTCTCATCTACTCTGCTGAGTTTTCATTTCCCAAATAAAGTTTTAGTATCTTAATCCTTGCCTCAGGCTCTGCTTTCTAGAAGACCTAAGCTAAGACCAGATAATATTTGTTCTCTGCACTGGAGTATTTTGTGTAAGATATTAGGATTTTGTTTCTTTGAAGTTTGATAATGCCCCCTAGTAAGTTATTTAGGTCTGGGTTTTTCTGTTTGGAACTAGTGTTTCATTTTCTTTAATGGTTGTAAGACTACTCTCTTCAGGATTTCTACTTCTTTGTGAGGCAATTTTCATAAGTTCTAATTTTCTAAGAACTCATCACTTTTATCTATCCTTACACATTCATTGGCATACAATTTATGAAATATTTTTATCTATTTCATTGCACTTTTATTAATATCAGTGAGATCTGTAGTGATTTTCATTGTCGTTACTGTTTTCCGTTTGGTTCTTTCTCCCTCTTCTTTCCTTATTTATCATGCTAAGGGTTTGTAGATTTTATTAGTATTTTTGAAGAACCAACTTTTGACTTTGTTATCTCAAACATGTTTGTTTTCTATTTCATTCGTTTGCCCTTATGTTTATTAGTTCCTTCCATTTTTTTCCTTTTAACTTCATGAATTGAATGCCTAGCTCATTAGTTTTTAGTCTTTTTTTCTTTCTTTTAAATATTTTATTTATTTGGCAGAGAGAGAGAGAGAACGCACAAGCAGGGGAGCGGCAGGCAGAGGGAGAGGGAGAAGCAGGCTCCCTGCTGAGTGGAGAGCCTGACATGGAGCTGGATCCCAGGACCCTGGGATGATGACCTGAGCCGAAGGCAGATGCTTAACTGACTGAGCCACCCAGGGACCCCATCTTTCTTCTTTTCTAATATGCATGTTTCTAAGCATGTTGGTCTAGTGCCTCCTACATACTGTTTTAACTGCATTCTACATATTTTAGTAGGTGGTATTTCTTTAACATACAGTTTCAGATATTTCTTAATTTCCATGACGTAATTTTCTCATGTGTTAATTAGAAATGTTTAATAATTCCCAAATATATGGGGCTTTTCTAAAGATCCTTTTTATATTGATTTCTAACTTAATTGCCTGTGGCCAGAGAATATTGTGTATTGCAGCAATCCTTTGAAATATATTGACACTCGCTTGATTTGCCAAGAGCATGGCTTTCATGCTGTTCTATATGTGATTGAAAAATTATGAATGACAGTGTTGTGATAGAGAGTGCACATGCCCACCCGTGTAATCAAGACTTCGATTTTCCTATGTATTTCCTGATATTTGTCTGCTTGTTCCATCAATTACTGAAAGATGACTCTGGATTTTTGGGCTTTTTTTCTTCCTGGCTTTCTCATTTTTGTTTTATGTTAAGACAGTTTTATTAAGCACAAAGGCAAGTACAATCTTTCATCTGCATAGAATTTAACATTGTATCTTATAAAGTGAAATCTTTAAGATTTAATCTTAATGTCTATTAAGGCTCCCAAATAAACTGCACTCAAGTCTTTTTTTCAAGGTCTACTTCTGGGACAACCTAAATTAAGACAGTTGGTCCCCTGGAATGTTGTAGCACGATAATAACTAAGACTGCCACCTTTGATGAATTGGCACTGGACCTACAGGAAGGGGATGTGCTAACTTATGCAAGCTCTAGCATGCGAGGGTGGTATTAATTTATAATTGTGGAATAGGTTGGTTATTGCTAAGTGCAATCAGTGCACAGAAAGAAGAAAATGTCAAGCTCAACTCAGGGCATGGTATAAAAGATCTTCCTGGCAGCATTTGAAAAAATTCTTAGCTCATGCAGCTGGATGACAGACTGTGCCGAAAACCACGCCAGAAATTACAAATAAGGCTGAATTCACAGCCTGCACAAGTCTATGTTACAGTCAGGCCCTCCAAGTAAGTAGCGGCACCCTGAAATGTGGGGCGTGGACGGCAGGGTGGAAATACTGAGAGCTTTGAACCCAATTCCTCTGAACCCTCGGGGCTACTAAGTCCACTCACTCTTGCTGGGATAGCAGCGTACCCTGCATGGAGACCATGTTAAGGCCTCAACTGAAATGGATGCCTCAAAAGATAAAGTACTTGCCTCCCCAAGATCTGCCCCACCTCAACAATTACTAGGGTAAAGCCTCAGCATGTCCAGTGGGGGAAATTTGGTCTGTAATTCAGGAGGAAATGGCTCATCACCAAGAGTGCAGGATTTGACTAGTCTGTACTCTTCTTCCCTGCAGGAACTGGCAGAACATGCCTGGAAATGAATCTTAAGGACATGAGACTGGGCTAGATTAAGGGGTTTATTGGTATAGATCACACTCTTCTACAATTCAGAATGTAATATCATTGCAAGAACATCTAGAGACGATTCTGGGTCAGCTGGACGGTTCTTTGAAGCTTGGAGGAAACAATGGTGTAGAGGAAATGCAGAGGTGCAGGAACTGCCTTGGTCCTGAGGCAGAGCTCAGAAAGTTCAGAGGCAACACTTGGGGCGGGGGGGAGGTGCAGGGTGGTGGTTATAATTTAAGACCAGAACACCTACACCTGTCTATGTGCCCCAGAAGGCCAAGAAAATAGTCCCTTCACTAAAATAGCAAATGCACTAGAGAATAGGGCATAAGCATCACCAAGAAACTCAGTGGCAGCCTGCAGGCCAAGGATGATGGCAGGAGACAACCCTTGTGTGAATGGATTCTGGAACAGCAGAGACCAAGTGGCAGCAATTAGCTGTCAGAGGCAAAGCAGTAGTTACATCACAGGTAGCAAGGGATGCAAACCAAGGAGCCTGGCCCCACAGGGATCTGTGAAGATGGCTAGTGGACCATGGCAAGATAGGGACAAGACAGGTGGGCAGCCATCGAAGGTGTTGCTTGGCTGTATTAGTCATAAAATAGCAAGATTAGGTGAGATGTCAGCTGCTGCAATGAAAAATCACCATCACTCATCCTTTCCAGATCTTAGCCTGTTCTTAGACCCATAACCCATTGATCAAGGGAAGGCTGGGGTACTTGGGGAAGAATGCTATGAAGCCGTATCAAGGGCATCAAAGGAATAGATAGCCATGTACCAGAATACCTATACACTGGGGAATGGGAAACAAAGACATATTTTTAGGACCTTGCTTTTTTGGCTTAGAATGGGAGTTGGCAAAACATTTTTACTGTAAAGAGCCAGACAGCAATTATGTTATGCTCTGTGAGCTATAGGGTCTGTTACAACTGATCATAATCAACTATGCCACTGTAGCATGAAAGCAGCCATGACAGCAAGGAAATAGTAGGGGCTAGTAGGGTGTTTTAATAAACCTTTACTTGCAAAAACAAAGAGCAGGCCAGATTTGGCCCATAGACTTTAATTTCAAAACCCCTGGCCTCGAATGCAGTCAATTTTCATAAAAATTCAATGTGTGCTTGGAAATAATATATAGGCTCCCAATTGTTATGTTCATTACTTTGTATTTTGTGAACTAAAACAGCACATTAAGTTATGCTGTTCAAATCCCCTATGTCTGACCTGTTTGTGTGTGTGTGTGTGTGTGTGTGTGTGTGTGGTCTGCTTTATCTATAAATAACCCGATGAGTTTAGTTGTTCAAAAACTTTCTACTGTGAAATTTCAAATTTTGCTTTATAAATTTGAACCTGTTACTAGGTTCATACAAGTTTAGAGTCTTTATTTTTCCTGGGTAATTAAAACTTGTATCATGTTGAAATAATCCCCATGAACTCTAGTAATAATTTTTTCCTCGAGCTATACTAGTGTGAAAAGAATATAGCTACATCAGCTTTCTTTTGTTTTATATTATATTTTTCATCCTTTGTTTTCAACCTTTCTATGCCTTTACATTCTAGTTGGTTCCTTATCAGCACAGAACACAACTTATAAGTCGGAGCTTCTTGGGAGCCAAAGCAAATAGGAGATGTTTAAGCCCCCCCCCCCAAAAAAAAGTGCAGTCAGGTTTCTGGCAGCCAATTTGCTAGTTAAAACAACCTAGATATATGACATACAGGATATTAAACAGAACAAAGGTGTCTTTAAAGGCAGTTTAAAAACCCCTAAGGCTTCACAACATTGTTTTGGGTTTTTTAAATTGGAATTTTATCAGTTGCTCACTGACTTAACCACAGTAGCTGATTCGGCTTTCCTAAGTAGTAGCTGTGTGTATTAGTCTGCTGCAACAGGGAGGCAGAAAGGAATGATCAGGGGTTCACAGCAGAGCTGCTTGATCCCTCAACTTATTAGAGGCCTTTATTTATCCTCTGCTCTTTAAATCCCTTTACTCAGTGATGTTTACCTAGTGTGTCTCCATCTTTGAACTTAAGTTGACTGGAACCACAGGCACGAACAGAAGATGTTTTTAATGTATTAATGCCCCTTGTTTTAGAGGAGGAGGGTAGGGCAAGAAGGGCCGCACAGCCAGTGGGGGAGCTAGACCTGCAAGGCAGGAGGTGTTTCCACCTTGCAAGTCTTATCACTGGCTTTCCTGATTTAACAAGGGCTTAACTTCTCTGTGCCTCAATTTCTTTATTGAAAGATAGGAAATGACTCCTTTATTCAAGAGAATGTAGTTTAGAGAAAACAGTGACTCTAACAGTGCCTGGCATACATTAGGGCCTCAACAAGGTGTTCCAAAGTCCCTTTCCCTCTACTCTGAGCAGCTCGGGGAACAACATTCCTCTTGTGGTTTGCTGAAAATGGCTCTTTTCAAAGGAGATGGGATGTTATTTCTTCTCTGTTCCCACTCCTGCCAGTGAGTGACTCTTGGGATGTGAGGCATGCTTCACCTCAGATTTCAAAGAAACGGGAGAAGCAAGACCTTCTGAGGTCTAGGTCCCAGGGTGCACTTGGTCTTCTTCTAAGAAGTCCAAGGTCACCATTGTTTAAAAATTTCTCCCCTGGCCTTGAGCTACTTACATCCAGGGATTCTCAGTGAGTCATAATGCTGGGGGTGGGGATGCGGTGAGTAAGGAGGGGGAGGGAGGTGAGGAGGGGAGGGGAGGGGGGAAGAGTCCAGCCTGGGCATCAGCGTGACCTATTTAAGGCTCCACCACTCACCAGTCATGACCTGGGATGATCCATCTTTTCTGAGCCTCAGGTGGGGGTAATAATACCACTGTCTTTGGAACTATTGTAAGAATTAAAAGAAACAATGTATCCACATTGTACCAACACCCTTGGCAAGTGCCCGGCACACAGGAAACACTTAGTGAATCAAAAGCTTTCTTATGCAGGGCGGTGCGGCACACACCTGAATCATGAGCCCCACAGTTCACCCACAACTCCTAATCACACGTCATTTTCAACAACATACACTTCTGCAGATAAAAAAGGTAACCCACACTTTCATTTTCTTTATTTTTCATTGATACCGTATGAATACAAAGTTTCTAGAAAGCTACAAAATGTCTACCACTTTATCAAGAAGGCATCAAAATGTGTCACTTTGCAAAGACATGAAAACACCTGCAGGAACTGACACAAAAATAGCATTTTTAGAGTGATGAAATAATTGCACTTAACTGTCATGGATATTAAAGTTATCACACATATGTACCGCGAAAGCTAGAATACATTTTTTTTTTACAAAGCACTTTATAAAAAAATTCTCTGCACACAAACCCTATAATTTTCATATAACTATCATACTAAAGATAAATTCACTTTAAAGCCAACACTTAGAACATTTTTAAACAAAAAGGTACCAGTACCTAAACACAGACATTAACAAATACAAGAATACTGTACTGCCAAGAGGTTTAACCAAATGCCTTTTGAAAGTTTCTGCAAATAGGTCACGAAAACATGTGTGAGACTTTGCCCCCCACCCCCATCTCTCCAATCTACTGAGAGGAACCTTATCCCCGGGGGCAGGTTCTGGAGCCCCTCCCAGCTGCAGTACAACATCAGAGCGACCGCTGACCAGATGAAGCGCTTACGCCACGAGCCCATAGTATACACGGGACACACAGACACCGACGGCGAGAATCCCATTAAGTCATTTAGAACGTGAACAAACACATGTGGCAAAACCAATTTACATACAATTTAAGCATATTAAAGAATTAAAGGCTATTCGGGTTTCTTTTTTAAACGTTACAAAATTTTTTTGTTGTTTTTCAGGCACGTACTGTTTTTTTTTTTTTTTTTCTTTTTCCTTATCTGCAGGCAAGAGCCTACTGATACAGGCCTACAGAAGTGAATCTTTCAAGGAGGTAACAGGGAGACGTATTTTTTTTTTTAAAGAAGTGCAGTTAATATCTAATTTACACAGTCAAACTAATCACAGAAAACGACTGATCCAAAATAATAATAACAATAATAAAATAAGAGACCGTTTCCAATTGACTTACGCCTAGATTCCGTGAGCCTCTCTCAGAGACAGGGGAGGGGAGAACCATCTCACCATGGAAGGCAGACAAGAGAGTCTACCTGAGAGAGATGGGATCTCCTGGAATCTGACCCCATTTAATAAGGGACACGAGGGAACATAAATGCCATTTCAAATGAACTAAAACGATGTAGTGCGGCAGGGGACTGACTCACTGCAAAGTCAGAGAACAAAACAAGCTACAGCCTTCGGAAGCAGGACAATAAATACCAATATTTCCTCTTAGTTAATGGTGCATGACTTCAGCGAAACTACCCTTGCAAATGCGGTAAATTTTAAACACAAAACCTTCATTCTTCACAACAGAAGCAATGAGTTTATGAGAGAAAACGATTGCCAAACAAAGCACAGCAACAGCTGAAAAGAGAAGCAGGAAAACCAGCATCCGATTCATTTCTTTCCAGGTGTGGGACAGTATTGACAGGGAGGGCTGAACTCAGGCGGCTCACTCTCGCCCGTGTTAGCCCATTTTCCTTTTCATCACTTGTTTGTTTCTTGTAGAAATTTCTATAAATACTCACAACTTGGTGTGGGTAGAAATCACTCCTGAAATTTCACAGCCCAGACAGGGTAATCTTAAAGACACCAGGGAGAGACGAAAGAACATACGAGTTAAGAGTTCAGAGGCTAACTTTCGGAGATGTCTGATGTCACTTTGAAGTCTGTATCGGCAAGGGAACTTTTTTTTTTTTCCTCCTGGCTTTTGTTTGGCTGGTGTTTTTGCCTTCTGGTCCTTTCCACGCCTCTTCCTTACCTCTATCAGTTTTCCCAATCTAAACAAGTTTTTGAGAAGAGCCAACACACAGACTCTAAAGGGTTGCCCTTTTGAGGGCTGGAACATTCTTTGAAAACGCCGAATTGTGAACGGTGCTCTTTGGAAGTTTCTCATAGCACATTCGTACACAACACTCAGAGTCAACATTTTCGCCGTAAGAAGAACACTTCCATTGTAATGACCCTAACTCATTTTTGTTCTGCACTCGCATCTCAGTCCGAGGCTTCCAACTTCCAGAGTGGTATCACTGCGTAGACCAGAGAAGTGCGCGCTGTCGTCTGAATGGAAAAGAAAGCCTCCACGGAGACTGAACACGAACACGAGGCGAAGGACAGATCTGTCCACCGGCCGAAAGTCTGTCGTTTGCGTGGCAGGCCCCTCGCGCGGCCGCGGGGCCAGGTGACGGGCAGAGAGGGCGCTGGGGTCGCGGACACACACGCACACACACACACACAGACACACACACACACCAGTTCCTGGGGTCCCTCCTGCTGCTGGGCGGTGGTGACGGCACGGCAGGCAGGGTCCGAGGCGCGCCCTTGTGGACAGAGGCCTGTGGCTGGTTACTCATCCTGGTGAACCAAAGGCATTACGGTGATCTCAGAATATTTTTGGTCTCTCTACAAATTATCGTTATATGGCAGCACTTTTCTAAGCTGGAATCTCAAACCAAAGGCACTTCCATGCTAGAGCGCAGAAGATTTATAAATAGTAAGTATTTGGTCGTGAATTTAAAAGGCAACTTTAAAAGTACAATTTGCTTTTCACACTAAACTATGAAGTTGGAAAACCTTCCGTTTTGGTGTATACATTTGAGAGTGCGGTCAGAGAACCGACTCGTGCTCAGTGTCCGATTTTAGACCAAGCGGTCAGTGTCCTATAGAACAGGAGGGGGAAAATGGGCTTACACAAGAGAACGGAGAACTTTTGCCTGTGCGGTTTCATCCGGGGCCAATTGGTGGATGGACGCGGAGGGCTGGGTCTGACTAGGCATTACTAAGGCACTGCTTACTGGAACGCTTTGGCAGCTCTGAATTGAAAACTCCCTAAAAAAGTAACAGTAGTAAGAGAAATGCTTCCAGCTTACAAAAGGGCTCACAGTTCCGAGGCAGCCTTTTGCACTGCACACCCTACACGCAACATCTCAGAAGATTTAAGGCTTTGCAGAAATGACATGTGCAGGGCTTTGCCACAGAAACGTCAACAGAAAGAAAGAAGCGATGCAGACATATGCTCTCGATGTCACAGGTGGGAACGCCAACACACAGAATCGGTTCTACCCTCCGTGAGGACGGGTGTAGTGTACCAGACAGAGCATATAAAAACTTACGCAAATCGTATGTACCTGGTTCATAAAACTGTCATCTCAGACGATTTAAATAATTTATGGTTGTACAAACACAGACTGCTAAAGCCACTACAGTATTGAGACCTAAAGACGACTTGGGTTGAAGTCATCCGGGGACTTTTAACGCCAAGTGCTGGGAACAGGGGCTGCTTTTTGGCTGGTCTGAGTGTGGGACATGGTGGCTGGGTTGCTTAGCAGATAAAACTTGGCCTCAGAGTCTGTGGCAGGTGAACTGTCCTCAGGTAAGCGAAAAGGCTCATCAGCGTTCGTATCTGCTCGTGGCTGCCTCACGCAGCTCCAATCAGACCAGAGGCTCCGTGGGACAAGCGGCATCAGCATCGGGGCGATGCTGTGCTCTGGCGACGGGCGTTCTTAGTGCCCCCCTCTCTCCCGCACTGAGTCTGTGTACAGCTTCGTAGGGAACATTTAGGCATGAGCACCGAAGAGGAACAACCTCCACTGGGAGAGCCCAAGGAGTAAGTGGCCAGGTCCCAGAGCCTCACCCTGATTCTGTCACTAACCAGCTGGGTGACTGTGGGTAAGTCACACCTCCCCTCTGGGCCTCAATGTTCTCATCTGCTAAATGAAGGGGAGCAGGTTGTGCTCTCTTTCAGCTCAATAAAGAAAACTCTATCAGCCCTCTTCCAGAACAGGTCCCTCTCTCCTCCATCCGTTAAGATGCAGTGTTCCAAAGGCTTCCATAAATTCCAAAAACAGCACTGAGTGTAGGGCAGAAGGCAGACAGCACTGAGTGTAGGGCAGAAGGCAGAAGACCGGAGGAAGTTTACCGAAATGATGAAAGCGCTGGTCGTGAGACCCATACGCTTATGAGAATAATGAACACAGCTGGGACTTCTTTTACAGCTGGTAAACTAAGGAATGAAGGTCCAATCACAGAGGCCCTCACATAGGTGCGAGCTGATTATGGGGATGGTGGTGACCAGCTGTTCCCAACATCCCCAGGGATGAAGGGAGGAATCCTCTGTAGCAAGACAGACTCTGCTGTGAACGGAAAGTCATTTGAGTAACATTCCTACCTGCCTCTTCATGACCTGAAACGAGGCTCCCAGGACAGCAGCTTTCTCAGAGTGAAATGGAAGGAAGGATAAAGAAAATCTCAAATATGGCATTTGTGACCTGTAAGACCTAGGGCAGTGGTTCTCAACTAGGAGTGCTACTGCACTCCGTGGGATGTTTGGCGATGTCTGGAGATAGTCTGGGCTGTGCTGACAGCAGGGAGAGTGCGGTGGAGGCCAGGGACGCTGCGCAGGGTTGTCCCACAGAACAAAGAACTGCTCCCAACTGTCAGCGGTGTCAAGGCTGAGAAACCCCGACTTAGCATGGACCTTCTGGGATTCCAGAACCTGTTTGCAGAAGTCCTGAGAGTAACTTTAGGTCTCTTGCTAAGATGGAAACAAATGCCAACGGACCAGAGTCGGTCCTTCAGCTCTCCCCTGTGCAGGCTGTGGAAGACGGGCCTCCACGCTCTCCAGAAAGAAGACGAGAGGCCCTGACTCGAGGCTGCTCATGCTGGGTCACGAGGAGGTCCGGTACCCAAAAGAAGGCTGTAAGGACAGAGGCCTAGAAAGGCTTCTTATGGTCTGGGAAGCTTGACCGCTGGAGGGAGAAGACTGCGACGAAGGATGAAAGCCCACAGACAGCCCTGGATCAGGTGCTCCCGCACCGCCCCCGCCCCCACGCCTAACTTGGCAGAGACAGACAGAGGGCAAGGGTTCGGGTAACAGGATCAGTGGTTAAGACAGGGAAAATACTGCCCTGGAGAAAGCTGTAGAAGGACAAGACGAGAAGTAAATTTTTAAGGCTCTTAGAAATGTTTTTAAGAGCAAAAAGCAATCCTCCAGGTTGTTCTTGTAAATGCCCCACACTCAGCTCTGAAGGCATCTCGGGGAGGAGGGCACAGCCGGCCTCTGTGGGCTCAGCAGACTGGGTGTGCCCTTCTCTGCGGCCCGCAGGACCCCCGCAAGCTGCGCTTCCTGGGTCTATTTGTGCTTTGAAAAGTAAATCCCAAGAGTCCCCCTGGCAGACAGAAGAGCCTCATTCCTGCATGGGAAAGTGCATCAGATACTTCTGTCGCTTAAGTTCTGGGCTGGCTCTGGCCCTACAAGGTCCTTTAGTCCCCTTCATAGGGTCCTGGCCCGGGGAGAGTGGGGTTTCCCTTGAGGAAAGATGCGGGAGACAAGAGTGAAAGAAACATCCCTAGGAGGGGTGCCCAAGAGAAGTCATTAAGTATGATGACCACGGAAGAAGCTTCAGTGCCTGGGCAGAGGGCCAGACGGAAGGGCAGACCACGAGGGCAATCCTTCAAAGGCCCCCTAAGAATCAGAGAATGTATGTTAGTTTCTTTTATGGAGGGAAGACAGACATCAGCCTACTGGTTTCTATGAGGGGTGTCCGTTCCAAATGGGAGAAGTTTTGCACTTTCTTCTCTGGTCTTCCAAGGAACCAGTGGCGTGAGTCCGGGAGAGGTCAGGCTTGGTCCTGTGGCTGCCTGTTTGCCACAAGCCAGCCACAGCCTCGTGCTCCTGACGACCAGACACTCTGATCACTATCCAGGCAGGGTCAGAGAGGTGGTGGGGCAGGGAAGCGGGTAAGGGACTTGGATGTGAAAGAACAAGGGATTTATTTTCTGGCCACAATAGGTTTCACAACTTAAAAACCTACTTCACGTTCTATTGTGCTCACCTATTCCTGGCAATTATAAAAATGTCACTTTCCTCTGGGAGGCTGGGGAGTGTAACCATGTTTCCTTCCCAAGGAATCACTTATGGAAATAACCCAAGACACGCGGCCACTTCAAACCCACTCTGCCTGGGCAATGCTTTGGAATATTTGGGTTGGAAAGTTCAATTTCTCCTGGAAAGAGAACCTCCCAAATGAGTCTGCTTGAAAAAAAGTCCGAGAGCACGCTGGGCCTCTCAAACCTCCGTCAAACAAGTACTGTGACTTACTGAGAGATGTGGAGGAAACAGATGTCCTTAGAATGTATCTAGATCTAGGGACACAGACTGAGATACAGACACATATCAGCACCTGGCAAACAGATGACACTGAAGAGACAGATGTTCAATAAATATGTGTTCAGTAACTTATGTGTATGTGTGTGGCTGGGTACACACACACACATGCACACACAGTTACGGCAGGTTACCACGCAGACTGGTTCACCAGAAAGAATTTATCCACAGGCTGGTGAGGATGCTTGCAATTTTCCGGGGAGCAGAGATACTAAAACTGATGAGCCTTTTACTTGTTTGGTTGATGAAATTTCTCCCAGCCACAGGATTTTCTCTACTTTGCAGCTCACAGTGCAGTATTCATGCCAATTTTAAATTTCTGTTATTAAATTTCAGTGGTTCAAACATTTACTCATCTTAATAAAAAATTTGGTTGTCCATAGAAAATATAACTGCACACACAAGACTATAAACATTGTACGTTTAGATTTTCAGTATTTATCTACTTATTGCAAAAAGAGCCATCTTTTTTTTTCATTAAATAATCATCACATTAGTACAATACAATTTTATATTTTTTAAATATACTATATATGTTAAGGATAAGGGGTGAAGTTTTCTTCCTTTGTAATACCTGTTCAAGAGTTTAATGGATTAAGAGATTAGTTTTAACCTTGAGGAAAAAAAAAAAAGTACAAATTTGTCTCATTAGAATATTTCTACCAAGCATTTAAGGCTATATTTTAACATTTGGTTTCGAAAAGAAAGAGAAGTTTCATTTAAAAAATAATTTAGTGAATTACATTCTTTCATAACTTCCACCCTAATTAGTTACAAAGATAAGTCTAAAGATTCTTAGTTTTGTGTACTAATTTACATTTATATTTAAAGATTAATTTTACTTGTATCTTAAAACAAGAAATTTTATGTTGAAAAAAGAAAAAAACAGAACTAAATACATTTGTATAAAGGCTGTAAATGCCCCATGGCAAATGCTCTGTCTCAGATTTTTTTTTTTCTACCACAATTAGAAACAGGTCTCTGCAGACAGAGACCCGGGTTCTTTAAGGTTCACCTTTCCCGAGAAAATTGTGGGCTGCGGATGTGAAGAACACACAGAAACCACTCAGATTTCTCTTTTTACAACTGTACCAGAACTTCACAGCTACAATGATAGTATGAACACATGAGAAAAAATGACTTCACTCAAACAGGATTTAGAAAAAGTCAGGGTGACCTCAGGGCCAGGGCACCCCCTGTGTGGTGAGGTTTACAGACAGTCATTCAATAATGGAGAGAGTGTGTGTGTGCGCACATACGTGTGTGTGTGTGTATATACAGATATCTATATATATAAATAACCATCTTCAGTCCTTTACAAGCCTGTAAATATGATGTTGTGCTCCATGTTCACTATTTGAAACTTCAAATACACAGGCCATGCAGAGGAGAGTTTCTTGTGTATCCCTGTTTGTTACCACCTGTTTAAAAAAAAAAAAGAAAGAGAACTATAGACCTATATATACACACAAACACACACAGAGAGAGACACCACGTGGATGAAAACACACTCTATCCGTGCTATGGCCACTAGGATTTGCTTGGGGACGGACAGTCTCAAGTCCAACAGGCAGACCACTGCAGACGTCCCAGCCTCCCACTGCTCCCTCCAAGCACAACTCAGGATAATTATGGGGCTGACTTGAATCCTATCTGAACTTAGTTACCATGTGTAAGAAACACCTTACGGACAGGGTCTGAGCCATAATCCGAGCCCCCAAGAATTACTGCAGGTTTTTGGGAGGGTCAATTTCTTTACAACAAAGACCATTTTCTAGAATTCTGTCCCACGCGACAGCCGTTTATCCTAGGAATTGCTTCCTATCTTATTCCTAAACTTCTACTCGATTTGTTTCACAACAGCCCACAATAGACGTGAGCCCCACGAATACTTAGCTCCGCACCGTTAACCAGCAGTGCTGGGACTCCGGACTCCGTAACAGACTCTGAGTAAGGCACGTGATGGAATCATGTCAACTGATCCCTCTTTCCATTTACACAGGCTTTACCTTTTGAAATGTACTCTTGACACATTCATCTGCTTCCCCTGTTGGTTCAAGTCCCTGGACTCCAGCTCTCTGCTCCTCCTGCCCATGGCCTTAGCCTGCGTTCTTACCTTGAGTGACCAGATCTGACCCAGGTCACTGCGGCCCCGACCTTGCCTGCTTCCCAGAGCCGTTCTCAGAAGGAACTTTCTAAAAGCAAATCTAGCCCAACTTCCCAACGGTTTCAGTGATGCTGTTATGTGTGTGTGTTTTGTTTGAAGACAGCCCAGTGTCTTCAAACTCTGAATCTGAGGGCCTAGGCCAGTGCCCGGGGGGGGGGGGGTTCCCCCTCTCCCCACTCTGTCGGCTGCTTCACCCGTTCCGTTTCCCTTACCCTCAAGGCATCCGAGGGTGTGGTCCCTGACTGACGGATAAAATCTCACACGCTTACAATTTTCCCATCAGGGCACACAGCACGCCTGTAAGTACCTAGATTTGTGTGACTTTTTTCAACGCCAGCATCTTCAGTGGGCTGTAAGTTCCCGCAGAACGGGAACCATGCCTCCTAGTCATTAGCCTGGCGCACAGCCGTTGTTTAATAAAAACGTGCTGAACGAACGGCCAGCGACGTCACAGCCAACATAGGGTAACTGCTTAGCACACTCCGACTCGGCAGGGGCCAGTCCCACGGAAAACTGCAGCAACTCCACGAGCGGCCGCCACGCCCGCTCCGCTCTGACGGGGAGGGAGGCCGGGGAGCGGACGGAACGTGGGAGAACCGTCAACGAAGACACCCAGATCGGACTTCGAAGACGTTTTTCCTAACCATCAAGCCACGCTGCTCCAGACAATGAACTGATACAGTAATAGATTATCTGCATTTTTTTTCCTGGGTAATAAAGATTTGATTCCGTACTGGTACCCACCTCCTTCCTGCCCCGTCTTACTTCCCGCCCCTTCGAAGCCTCACAGATCAAGACTGCAAGCATGCAGGCCTTCCGCCCTGGAAATCTCTCTCCCTCTCTCCCCATATGCAAAGAAATGCCATGTCCTGCTGCTTTTGCCTCCGGAACAGTCCCTGAATCCAGCCCCTTCTCCACCGCCACAGTCCAGGGTACCAGCGAAGCACCCGGACTCCCCCACCCTGAGCTGTCCCGGCTCCTCCCACTCCCATCGGTACACAGCCGGCGCGACAACCCTGTGAGCAGTAACTCTGACAACAACGCCCTCCTGCTAAAAACCCTGATGGCCTGTATTCAACTTCCAAACTTCAGGGTGAAAGGAAAACCTGTTTTCGAGCCTGCAAGGCCCAGGAGCGCCAGCCCCATCTGGCTGTTCCTACCCGGCCAGCTCCCTGCTCTCCTCTCACTCCATGCCAGCCACACGACTCTATTTCCAGTCCTCCCACCTGCCTGCCCACCTGTGGTGCTCTTCTCTACCCTCTCTCCCCAGTCAGCTAGCAGGATGGCCTCCACTGTTCCTTACCTAGGGAAGCCTTCTCTGACCTCCCTCACGAGGTCAAGTACTCCTGGCACCACTCTCTTGGCACTATGTACCCCCTCTGCCAGCCACCAGCCACCGCCTGGTTCACATCCACCTTGTGATTGCTTGAGGAACGCCTGCCTACGTCAGGCGCCCCCAGGATGGCTGCCCCCACCCCCGTCTAGTTCACGTCCCAGCACCTGACACTTAAAATACACACCCATGGAATGGCCCTTTTCTTGGTAGATCTGCAAAATGTTTATCTGTCAAGGCAACTTAAACATCAGCTTTAAACATGCCTGAGGATTCCCCGCCCCAATCTGAGTACAGGTACCTGCCAGGCAGCTCAACTGCTCTGAACGTCCAGGCGTCCGTTTCCAAGTACATGCAGCCACGCAGTGTACAGACGGTACATTCTGACACTGTAACCACTTCTTCACCTGCCTCTGGGCCCCGAGCAGGCCAAGATGTACTACGGGACAGGCGCTGTGTTTTACCTGCATTGCACTCTGGCAGCAAGCACAATCTCTCCATGGTTTAGCTGAATGAACGCAAATATTCCCAATAACCTTTGAGGTGGAGTGTGCAGACCCGAGCTTTTTGTTTGTAAATGGAGGAGGAAACTGAGTTCAGAGACTTTAAATGACTTACCCAAACCCAGGTCATAAAGTAGAGCTGGGTCTTAAAGCCCCAGTCTTCTGATTCCATGACCATGAAATATCCTGCGAAGTGTCTCTCCTGTCCTGTTACGTCTTCATTTACATCTGTCACTAGCTCTGTGACCTCAGGTAGGCCTAACTTTCCTTATCCATAAAATGGGAATAAATATGACCTCATAGTTCTGCAGTGAGAATTCCATAATATCACATTTACAGAAGATTTAGCACTGTCCCTGGAACCTCTATGACCTACCTTACCTTCTTGCAAACTTTCTAGGAAAGAATATGTCCTATTTGTCTTTTTCCTTTTTAGGCTCCAGGCCCAACATGGTGCTCGAACTCATGACCCTGAGATTAAGAGGCACCTCCTCTACCGACTGAGCCAGCCAGGGGCCCCGAGCTGTCCTAGACTTCATGGTTAAGATTCAAAAGGAGAAAAGAAAAAAATGTTTCCAGCAACCTGTACGTCTGTCTGAACACAACGTCCAAAGACGACAGGAATACTTGGCCTATAATTCAGTGACTATCTTCCTCGGCCTGTCTGGATATTGTTACTAAGGCCTGGCATTTACAGGTTCACCTCAATTTCTGTATCATCCTGATGAAATCAGAGTTTAGCTCACCAGCCAGTAAGGTCTGGAATTGATCGTGTTGACACCGGCTTTGTAATGCAATACCTAGTGACACGCCTACAACCACGTCCAGCAACTGCCGTCCTGGACACATCCTACGTCCTACACGCCTACAACCACGTCCAGCTAGTGCCGTCCTGGACACATCCTACGTCCTACACGCCTACAACCACGTCCAGCTAGTGCCGTCCTGGCCACGCTCCTACGTCCTACACGCCTACAACCACGTCCAGCAAGTGCCACCCTGGCCACGCTCCTACGTCCTACCCTGAGGAAGAGCTTTATCAATGAGATGATTTCATTCTCATAATCCAGGAGTGCTGGTTCAATTTTAGCTTTTCTAAGAGCTAAAATATTATTTCTAGTAGATATTTATTGAGAGCTACTAATTCTTCACAGCCAAGGAATTTCTCTAGTTGCTTCGTGATACATTTTGGAATTAATTTTATGCTCTCTGGACATCTAGGCTGCTTGAAGTCACATGTTCTCAAGGAGAAATATGGATTTGGTTTCACGGGTTTTGTGGCTAAAAAGATGCCTTAAATTTCTTCCAGGCCTCATGTTCCTCGGCTATGCTGTGTGAGTGACGTAGGGTTAGGGACTGAGGGCATATTCCTTAAAATGCTGAGACAGACTCAGAACTGGTTTGTGAGGACAGCTAGGAGTCCTTCCAAGAGAGGTGGGCCAGCCATTCACTCAGAATTTGGGTTAATTCCTAAGGCTGTTAACTGTCCACACCAAAGTATGATACACCCAACTTCTGCCCATCTGAGTGCGAAACTCACCTGCTCGTAACTCGCAACAGAAAGTGGCGCCGTGTCTGGTACCCACCAGCACCCCAAACCGTGAACTGCTCGGTTTTCACTAACGACCATTACAGACCAAGATGCTCATCAGTAATAGTTATTAAAGAACAGGTTTTCCAAAGCTTCCCCCAGATGGCTAGTTTCTCACGGACACACCAGAGAATCCAGTGAGATTCTCTCTCAGGAGTAAATGAAAACAGCATGCAAAATGATCTGTCTGCCAACTGAATGCCCATCACGTGTCTGAACTCTTGAAATGCCCTGCAGCTCACTTAGCCATCCCTGTAGCAGTCGGTCTCAACTCCCTGGGGAGCTATAAAAATAAAAGAAAAACCGTGATGCTGGCAGGACCCCACCCCGAAGGATTCTGATTTTATTTCTCTCAGCGGGGGCCCAGGCCTCAGAATTTTTAAAAGTTTCCTGGGTGAATCTGATATGCAGGAGGATTTTAATTTTTAGAAGTTCTATTTATTCAGTTTTTATACTGTTATGAAGAAACTGGCTCCCACTGGCTCTTGGAAGTTAAATAGGAAGGCATTTCATGAGCTGGACAACCCACTGGTACCTTGACACTGACCAGGGAGGGTGTGTCTGTATCACGGAAACAGGCAAACACTAATAAATCAGGGTTGCGGGGGGCGGCGGGGGGGAGGTTGGAGGATAGCCTTCTTCTTCCTCTTCTTTTTTTTTTTTAAAGTAGCATGCCACTGATGGAGAACCCTGGTCTCAATGGGCCCCAAACCTCTGGGTAGAGAACTTCTGCTCTAAGTATTCTAGCTCAGAGTTTTGAGGACATCACTGTTCTTATAACCCTCCCAAGTCCCCACAGGAAGCCCCCATGAGAAATCTGTTTTAAAGTTAAATATGAGGGGACCCTCCCCCATTCCCCAGGAAACTTCTCCCATCGTGGACCCTGAGCACCAACCACTGCTTTTACTTTCCCTTTAGCTGTCCAAGTTTGAACCATACTTTTCAGCCCCTGGGGACTATTTCCTGGTCATGACATTCTATTTTAATTTATATTTCTCATGGTGCTTAAGGGTTTGTATTTTGCTATCCTAATGTGCGTTACTTCTTATAAGGCCTTGCAGATCTTCATGAAATGAGTCAGGGTGGATTTGAAGTACGAACCCATTGACTCAGCTTTTGTCTCACTTGCAATGTGCACACTATGCTGCTGGGTTTCAGGCATGGCTGACACTGGAATGACCTAGGGAACTATAAATATACATGCCTGGCTTCTAGCCTCAGAGCTCCTGATTTCGTGGGTCTACGATGCAGCCTTGGTATCAGGCTTTTAAAAGTTAAGTATTTAAAAAGCTCTCCATGCCTTTCTAACGTGCAGCTGAATTTACCCCCTTGAATTCCAGTTTTCCTGAGCTTAGAAAAGCTCAGCCCCGCCAGATGAGACCCTGTCTCTTCTACAGACCCGAGCCCAAACAGAGCCCAAGCCTGGCCCAGGCACTGTGGACTCAAATGGTGGCCGACCGCCAGCCTGCTCAGCACCCGTCCCCAGCCCCCGCCCTGTCCCCTTCCCCTCCAGCTTCAGACTGCATTTGCCACAAGAAGAAAGGGGCAAAAACGTTACCAATAAAATTGTGAAGTTTTCCAGAACACTGTTCATCATATATTTCTCTGGTAAGTGTTTGAGCTTGTGGATGAAGTTTATCATATATTCACACATCGGGGAGCGGTTTATTCGGTACACAAAGCGGCCGTTCTCAAACCTTGCGTACTCCGTCTGTGAGGGGAAAAAGGAGTTGAGCACATTTACATTTCTGACTTCGGAATACATGAAAAAGCTATGACTGTCTGCAAAAGCATTTTTCCTTTTCCAACAGGAACCCTCTGCTAGATGCTGTACTATCTACATGGCTGATTTAATTAACAAAAAATCCTATCTCCAAACTTAATGCCATACTCAGAAATCCATTATTTTTCTGGAAACTTAAAAAAACAAAAGGGGAAACAGGAGAGCTTATTTAAAGAAGGGCTGTCCAGGTCAGAAAGAAAAGAAAGCAAAGGTCAGAAAGAAATATAATCACCTATTTAGTGATTTTCTGCCTGGAAATCCGGGAGTGCAAGGCCCAGCCAATTACAGCTCTTAAAAGAGCCCAGAGAAAATCCTCCTGCACTGTTACAAAGACCTCACAGGCCAACGACCAACGCAGCGAATCTCTCTACCTGGGGGAAAGCTATTTCACCCTGATCACGAGCTCCTGACTGTGAGTTACTTAGGTCTTTAATAAACAAGGGAAAGAAAGAAAATACTGGTATTGAAGATCCCACTGAAGCACCCAGAAATAAGAAACACACCCCTAGACAGCCTTGGATCAAAGAGGAGTTAAAAAGGAAATTACAAACTATCTCAAGAGTAATGAAAAGGAAAATACTTGACATCAAAACTTAGGGGACCCGATGAAGCTATACTTGGAGGAAACTTAACGAAGCAACTTCATGAGTTCATTATTAAAGGTAAAAAAATTATAGAACTAGACCACGTCTGAGATTTAAATAAAAGAAGAAAACCCACAAAACAGACCCAAGCCACAAAGAAACCAAAGGAAACCAGGAATAGGAAATTAATAAAGATAAAAGCTCAAATCGAGGTTAATAGAAATAAAAACTGTGGGCAGAATAAATTAAAAAACTGGTTCTTTAAAAAGTCAAAACAAAATCAAGCCTTCACAAGCTTAAGACCGAAAAGAGACAAAACCGCAATTACAGTAGAGATGGGAAGATCTGTAAAAGGTTACTTCACATAACTCTAAGGCAAAGAAAGCCTAGAGAGGATGATTTCCCAGCAAAGTATGAATTACTAATACTGAACCACAAAGGAGAAAACCCTAGTCCGTCGGTTAGGAGGGAAATGACTAAACCATTGCTCAGAGACTCACCACTGAAAAAGGTACACAGACCAAATGGTTTCATCACTGGGTTTTATGCAACTCTTAAGGAATAATTATTCTCATTGTTACGCAAACACTGTCAGACCACAGGAAAAGGCAGGTGTCCCAAATCTTTTAATGAAATTGATGGACGTAAAGAGATTAGAAAAAGGAACAGACTAGTAACACTTAGGATATGCAAAAATCTTAGGCAGCCCAGCAAAGAGAATACATCAGTGTGTCCAAAGCAGGCCTTTCTCCAGGAATGCTGTGGTGGCCCCACACACGACAGGTATGAACGCGTGATGCCCAGAAACCGGACAAAAATCATACGAAGAGATGCCGAAAAGGCATTCGATAAAATATTGCAGCTGTTGCTAATAAAAACCCTAGGTACAACAGGAATAGAAAGAAAGCACTTAAATATAAAATAAAGACCATTTATAAAATCCAACAGTGAATATACCCGCAAATGGCAAAACCCCAAAACAAACTCTATGGGCAGCAGTTAACTACTTCTTTTTATGACAGTGTTGGAGGTTTTAGCAAATAGAAAGAAGGTGAGAAAATAACCAAAACAGAAAAGGTGGCAAAAACGTTGGAAAAGAAGAGATAAAATAAAGCCTTCTCTTTTTGCTGCTGCTATGACCATATACACAGAAAAATCCAAGAGTCTAGGGGAAAAAACCCACTGGAGATAAATAAGGGAAGGAACATGGCAAGATGGCCAGATAAAACATATATAAGCAAAAACCAAGAACTTTCCTCTCTTCTAGTAATTAAAATCTAGAAATGGGAAATTGCATTAACAAATTATATAGTATTTAGAAATATATTTAACAAGGAAGGGATAAACCTGTATGTGAAAACTATAAAATCTTATCAAGATAAATGAGATGGAAATGCAAATAGGTTCTCAAATGGAAACATTTAGTATTGGTAATGTGTCCATTTATCCCAAAATAATGTCTAAACCAAGTACAATTACAATTAGATTGATCAAGAGAGGATTTTGGTTTTCTTTACTTCTGCTTTTTTAACTGATCTCATTTTGTGGGAGAATAAATGCTGTTTACTAGCCTGGAAAATATATGGAAAACAACAGCCAGACTGACTTGCGTCAGCAGATATAAGAATGTGCTATAAAGCCACTGTAATCAAATCAACACGGTATTGGGACATGTAGAAATAAATGGGGGGGGGGGGGGCGTCAGAGAGACTCCAGGAATGGCTCCCAGGATATGCAGTAACTTTAGGGGGACAGATCGCAGATCTACTCAGTGGGAAAAGGATGAATCACTTAATAAACAGTTTGACACAAACACCTATGTATCTGGAAGAAAACAGAAGCAGACTCCCATCTCACACCAAATGCAGAAGTACATTCTAAGGGAATTAAAAGTTTAATTATAAAACTCTACCTACCACTCACACTAACTTCCCCATGAAAATTCCTGGGACTTCATCCATCAAAGACAACCTTTTCCTGCTCCCTGAACTTACAGAAAGCTTTGGGTGTGTTACTGGAGGATACAATGAAAAAAAGTTTGGAATCTGGGAAACTGAGTAACTTGTCCAGTTCATTCTTACCCAGGCAGGAGGGTCAGCTCAGGTGCGCCCTGACAACCTGACTACTCAGCAGTCATGCCTACCAGGAACATTCCACGTTCCCAACCACCGACAGGCGACTGTGCTCCCTCCTTGTCCGAGGATTTGGGAGGTCATCTGGGCTGTAGGCCTCCCCGGCCTGTCTCATTACATGGCCACCTTCTCACCTACCCTCTCCTTGCGCTTCCCAGACACACGTTGAGCCGGCTCCCCTCCTCTCTCATCCACTTCTGTTCTCTGCTCCTCTGGCTGGTGTCTCTGGTCCACTCACCCCAGGGCTAGCTGCTGCTCCCCAAATTTAAATCCTTATTCCTGTGCTGCTGCTATTCCCTCTCTGCACCTAGTTCTCCATTCCCAGAGCTTTAATGATCCTTAATGCTTAGGATCCCCGATCGGTGTTCTCAGTCTTTACCTGTCTTCCAAATTCTCATCTTGCATCTAGAACCATCCCCTGGCTACGTGCTCTTGAGCACCTTACTTTCTTATCTCTGCTGGTGGCAGCACTGTCCTTGCAAACACAAAACATGTAACCTCTGACTCTCCTTCCTCATGGGTTTTTAATACCCAGTGAGTTTTTAAGTTCCATCCAAAACGTCTTACTGGATTCCCCCTATTACCGTTTTAGTGAAGCTCGGGATACTTAAGCTCCCATCGACCATCTAGTCAACTCTTCTGTCCTCTCTGGCTAGGATCACGTCCTCAACACCAGTCTCGGGAGGCCCGTCCTGTGCTCAGGAAGCTACGAGGGCCTGCCGCATCCCAGAGCCTCACTGTTCAGCCCCAGGTATTAAAACCCACACGCTCGCCCCCGCTCTCCTCCCCAGTGCCTCTTCTCTCCCCTGCCCTGGCACGAAGTCTGCTGCACTCAGGCTGGGCTCCAGGACCACCGTGAACCAGAGCTGCTCATTGGACACGGATCCACGAGGTGACGGGCAGGAGACACCGGAAAATTCCACTTTACGTGGAATGTCAACTGCAAACATTATTCACACAAAGCAACCCATGCTGGTAAAAAGAACACACGTTTTATTGACAGGGAGGGAGGCCATGAAATATAAAAACTACAAATAGGTATTTGACCCCAGCATGTGCTGCCATCTGTTTAAAAGAATTAAAGGAGGGGAAATGGCAAAAGCACCACCACCAGTTGAGGTGTCCGGGTTTTAGAAGACAGGTGCCGCTCAGCTGAATTTCACCACAGCTGTGATCTACAATGCCTGGAAGTGCCCTTGGACCTGGGGGTGGGAAGGGCACCATCTGATGGGTGGCAGGGCCCGTCTGCACCCGCTTCCACACCAGGGCACCCCATGAGCCCTCGGGTCGGACTGAACGCTGCTGGCCGCACAAGGCAAGGCAACCGCGGCCAGGAGAGCTGGCATGGGGCTTCCTCCCTGCCTTCTTCCACTTGCTTTCAGATCATTTTGTCTTTTTAGAAGTAACAGGGGAAAGAGGTGAGAGAAAGGGGGAGGGGGAGGAGGAGACGCCAAAAAAAGTAAAACTCTCCACTCCAATGAAAGCCAGAAGGAAGGCGGCAGTCGGCCCTTGCATGAAGATTCCGGTGGACAGATGCCCACTTACCTCTACTTTTTCTACTACTTGCTTCCCAAAGGAGCACACTTTGGTGGAACAGGTGACTGTCATATTTTCAGAACTCTCATACTGACTGGTCACACCGTAAAAAGCCCCGGCATCGTCCTGAATACTGCAGTTTAGGTCGGCCTGTTGGGAAGGAAACGGAGGTGGGGGTTACGCTCTCATCGCCAGAGTCATGGTAACAAGCAGTGACCAGTGAGCGGCAGGCTAGGACCTCCGACTGCTGGGGCCGAGTGGAGGGCAGGTGTGGCTCAAGGAGGCGGTGAGGTGATGCTTATCCAGAAACATGGTCCTCGGCCCACTGGTCACTTTTTGAAGAGCACGCCCTTGGACAACGGCAATGCGACACGCATCCACTGCAATTTGCTTTCTCGTGTTCAGCGTAGAACAATACTGCACCCTTGTCCTAAAAGATCCCTGAGGCCTCTGAAATGTGTGCAGAAAGCAGTATGTGAATGGGGTTCATAGTCACTAATCTGTAGACTTATTTAAATATTTATTTATTTGAGAAAGAGAGAGAGCAGAGGGAGGGGCAGAGGGAGAGGGAGAGGGAGAGCATCTCAAGCAGACTCTGCGATGGGCACAGAGCAGAGAGCCTGACGCGGGGCTCGATCCCAGGACCCTGAGATCATATTCTGAGCGGAAATTAAGAGTCAGTTGCTCAACTGGCTGAGCCACCCAGGTGCCCTAATCTGTAGATACATTTAAAAGAACAGGAGATCTATAGCTGACTGGCCATTTGTTACAGATGTAAAAACAGAAAATTTACTACAAATTACAGCATCAGAGGGAAATGGTTCCTAGTAAAGACTGGCTTATAAAGAGGCTAAATAATTCATATATCCCACTCATTTAAGGTGTCTGATGATTACCTACTGCGTGAGGTTCATGCTGGACACTACGTAGGACTACAAACGGGAGCTATGTACATAAATAACTGTAACGGAGATAGGAATAGTACCACGTCGAAGTCCAGACAACGGAAGGCATGACTTCTAG
Organism: Ursus americanus; assembly: GCF_024610735.1. NCBI lineage: Eukaryota > Metazoa > Chordata > Mammalia > Carnivora > Ursidae > Ursus > Ursus americanus. The sequence continues at coordinate 2,987,923 of NC_142150.1, read as the reverse complement.
CCAGGGGTATTACTTACGGGATGGTTACAAGGTGCAGAGATGGGTTGAGGGGACACTGGGCAGAAGGGGCCTCGGGTGCCTCCTTCCAGCGACAGCGCAAGGGCTGAGGCCAGTGGGAAAAGTGAGTTTGGAAATGCAGCCAGGACCCAGGTTGTGGAAATGGGGACCCTTGGAAAGTTCTGGCACAAGGAGGTGATGTGATCAGAGTTGTGTTTCAGGGATAGATGTCTCAATGTGGGATAGTGTCCACTGCAGATGGAGGCTAGAGGCCACGGGAGTGGCTGGACTACTGATGGCTCCCTCCCCTCCAATACCTACTGACGGGCTCTGGCACACCAGGCACTGGGTATGGAGCCGGGGGTCAGAGTGAGCAAGACCTGGGCCAGTCCCTACTGCCACAGGCTCACGCCTGAGTAGGAAAGACATCACCGTAGGGATGAACACTCCCGCCGCAAGAGGCATAGAGGGCATGAGAACCAACCTCAGGGTTGGGGAAGCTTCCAAGGACGAGGCAGCTCAGATCTAAAGGAAGGAGCGCTGACTGAGGCAGGCAGACGTGCCCTGGGAACGTACAAAGTGCACATAACCAGAAACAAGGCCAAGGAAAGGCTGGGATCAAGGCAGCAGGGGAGAGAGGGTGGCAGAAGAGGCAGGAGGGTTTGGTCTTAGATCCTAAAACCAAGGCATGGAGGAGTCATAAGTGCACAGGAGGGGCCCAGTGACAGGTCATGGCTGGGTCTGCGTTTCCTAAGAGGCACCATGAACACAGTGCGAAGATGACTCTGGAAGAGCGAGAGCACAGGCAGAGACAGGGCAGAGGTTGACGGGCCTTCCAGATAAGGGCCGGGGTCTGCACTGCCGTGGGGACTGGAGAAGGACAGGGGTACCTGCCACACGATCGAGACCACAGTTTGTGAGTCTGGCACATTCTGACCAGCTGATCTTAAAACCTTGACGCTCACGGGGCACTAGGAAGACCTGAGTCATCCTACATATATTTTTAATAAGGATCTGCATTTGAATTCCCTTCTTGAATTGAGTATCAAGAAAATGTCCCTTTCCTGAGGCAAAACTTCCTGTTTTCTGGCTTTGAATAAAAAGAACCATAGGCTTTATATTCCCCTTTTTTCCTTACATGCCAAGAAATTCAAAGCTAAATTCAGAGCTCAACTACAGTAATTACCTATCCCGGGCATTTCTAATAGCTACTAACAACCAGTGTACGGATCCTTTTACTGGGTTACAATCTGCTTTTACTTGTCCTTGTCCACTTTTCTATTGCCCATAAAGGTAGTGACACTCCCTCGTATTTTGCTTTTTGGAATTATATGGGGGCACAAATTGTAAATAAATAAAAATACCCAGGAGTACATTTTTCTCACAGTCGAAGGTTTGATGTCGGCTCCGTGAAGAGCAAGGTGGCAAGAAATGATGATGTCTGAGCCTGACCGCGATCTGCACCCGCGCCCCCCAGGGTCTACCGAGCTCCAGCTGCCAGAGGAGAAAGTTACCACGTGTCCTCGGCACACAGGACCTCTGACCCAGGATTACACCCGCTTTTCTGCGGCTGCCACCTGGCGTGCACTGAAAGTGGACCTTTAAGGGGCGCCTGGGTGGCACAGCGGTTAAGCGTCTGCCTTCGGCTCAGGGCGTGATCCCGGCGTTATGGGATCGAGCCCCACATCAGGCTCTTCTGCTATGAGCCTGCTTCTTCCTCTCCCACTCCCCCTGCTTGTGTTCCCTCTCTCGCTGGCTGTCTCTATCTCTGTCGAATAAATAAATAAATTCTTTAAAAAAAAAAGAAAGAAAGAAAGTGGACCTTTAAGGGGCGCCTGGGTGGCCGAGCCAGTTAAGCATCTGACCCTTGGTTTCGGCTCAGGTGGTGATCTCAGGGTCGTGGGACAGAGCCCCGAGTTGGACTCCGTGCTCAGCATTGAGTCTGCTTAAGATTCTCTCTCCTCAGGGCTCCTGGGTGGCTCAGTCGTTAAGTGTCTGCCTTTGGCCCAGGGCGTGATCCCAGAGTCCTGGGATCGAGCCCTGCGCTGGGCTCCCTGCTCCGCTGGGAGCCTGCTTCTTCCTCTCCCACTCCCCCTCGTGTTCCCTCTCTCGCTGGCTGGCTGTCAAATAAATAAATAAAATTTTAAAAAGAAAAAAAAAAGGATTCTCTCTCTCCTCTCCCTTTGCACCCCGTCCCCCTGCCCCCACTCTCTCAAATAAATAAACCTTTAAAAAAAAAAAAGTGGGCTTTTAAGAACCACTGCTTTGTTCTTCCACCAGTGAAGAACACACGGCTCTGAGCAGTGGCTCGGGTACTCTTCGGCGGTGAGATTTATGCTCTCGTAATCACGGCACACAGCTTGTGCCAACAAGTGTTTGTTTCTTTCTTAAACTAAAAACACCCATGTGGTAAGTAAAAAAATAAATAAATAAAAAATAAATAAATAAATAAAATAAAATAAAATAAAAATCAAACTGGAAAAAGAGTCTATATTTTATTTCTACTCCCGAACTTGCTGACCTCCCTACTGGTGACCGTGTTAACTGTTTCTCAAGTGCCCTTTTGGAGACACACACGCAAGCATACACATCCCCTTTTTGCACAAAAAGTCATTTTTCGAAAACTTGCTTTAAAATAGAATATATACGTACATAGCTACATCCTAGAACTTATAGAGTACTGATATGGAATACCAGTTTTAAGAAGAACAGCCATTTAAAAACGCAGGCAGCCCCCACTTGAGTGGCCGCACACTATTCCACGGCACAGATGCGCCCTAGTAAGTACCACGTGCTCTACTGACGAGCGTGTCGGTGCTTCCCGGCGCAGACACGATAATGAGTTTAGGTGCAGCACGAAAGGTGCATTAGAAATTACTTTTACTCCTCCTTTCTTCCAGCTTTAAAAAGTTTCCAGCATCAAAAGGGTTTTAACGGGCTACAAATACATAGTGAGTATTTTAACAAACTCGTTATTTTTGATACAACCAAGTTGTTTTGAAAGCCTGGTGAACAGTCAAAAGCAGTCCGGTGTTTCTGTTGTGAGTGCATCGGGGAGGAGCAGGGCGGGGGGAGCCCGCGGGAGAAGCCTCAGCTACCGACCCCCGCCACGGACCTCCACTTCCGTCAGGGATACAACGGGGGGAGGTTTCTCCAGAACGGCTCCTCAGCTCCCTAGGCACCATGCTTTCTTTCCTACCCTTTTGTCAAATGCTCCATTTTTTACTTTAGTGGCTTCAGTGGCATTAACAGCGTAAACTAATTCGGACACTTAAAATCTGAAGCAAGCACAGAAGTCAACAAAGAAATATACACGTGACGTTTAGAATGGCATTTGCCACATTGTGATGTTAGCACGATTGCTGGAAGCGTCCACAGCCTCCACGCTCCCGACTGAGTTCCCGTGCTCCAGTGACGCTGGTGAAAGCAGCTGTCCCACTGCGGTGGCATACTGCGTAGACGCCACTAGACCCGATTCATTTTTAAGACCCTCTTTCCTTTATTTAACAAAATTATTTGCAGCAATAACCAGTGCTCTGTTTCACTGTTTTAAACTTTACCAACACCAAAACTCCCCAAGTGGTAACAGAATGACAGAAGTGAAGTGACCTAAGTTCTGTTTCCCATCTTCCTAATGACTGCGCTACCACGGCTCGTTTCCCCAGCTACTCTGTAACCGCGGGAAGCCGCGGGGCTGCAGCTCACATGACTCTAGGAACAGACACAAGGCTGAGTCCACACGTGGTATGAAAGAGTAAGTAACACAACGGCGAAGTCACAGAAGTGTGCTAATTTGAAACGTACATATGTGCATGTATGAATTAAAAATGCTAACTTGACCAACAGTTTAGGACTCAGGTCAATAAAAGATTTTTTCTTTTAAGGAGTATTTTATCAATGGCATTGTTTAGAACTGTGGGCAATGGTGATAATAAAAACGAGAACAATTTTTAGATGGTTTCGCCATCTAAACTTCTCTAAGACCATGGCCATCCTTACTGCCTGTCCCCACCATCTTACCTTTGGTTCACCACTGTCCCTTAGAATTCCCAAAATAATTTTCATTAGTCTTAATTGGGAATGGATGACCTGTAGTCTTAACGACAGGAAGTATCAAAAATGAAGCTATTAATATATACACGCTACGAAAACCTGCTCAGAAATTAGTTCAACAAATTGTGATATCTAAAGTTAAAGAAGTTAATTTTTTTTACATAAAATTAAAGTCTGACATACATTCAGAGAAATGCACAGATCACAAGCTTAGAGTTCGATTAATTTTCATGAAGTGAACACACCCATGTAACCAGCACCCAGATGAAGAAACAGAAGCCCTCCCACCCATGCTGTCTTCCAGCACAACCACCCCCAGCCCTCCCAGGGGCGATCTCGAGGCTAAGACACTGTACATTAGTTCCGTGCGGTGTCTTGAACTTTAAATCGGTGGACTCATAGAGTGCTGGCTCCTTGGTGCTTAGTTTCACGTGCTCACCATTGTAGGGTGAGGATTCATCCATCCTGCTGTGAGTAGCTCGTTCACCCCTGTTACTACAGAGTATTGCACTGATGAAAAATACCACCATCTACGCATCCTACTACTGATGGGCACTGGCGAAGTTTCCAAATCGGACTCACCGTCAAGAGTGCTACTCTGTAGGGGCCTGGGGAGCGCTAGTTGGTTGAGCGTCTGACTCTTGGTTTCAGCTCAGGTCATGACCTCAAGGTGCTGAGATGGAGCCCTATGTCGGGCTCCATGCTGAGCTCGGAGGCTGCTTAAGATTCTCTCTCCCCCTCTCCCTCCGGCCCTCCCCCACACCCCAAGAGTGCTACTCAGTACATCCTTGCGTAGACTTCTAATGAACATGCGTACGCACTTGTCTTGTGCTCCCCAGAGTGGAACTGCTGGGTCATGAGGACCATGTACATTTTAGCTTCTATTTAGACAAGAGGGACAGATGGTTTTTGAATTACCTTGCTTTTCTTTTTTTGACGGTGGAGAAAACTTTAATTTTTACTATACATTTAACAGGTTAGTTTTTATTTTTACTTTTTTTAATTTTTATTTTATTATTATTATTTTTAAAGATTTTATTTATTTATTTATTTATTTATTTGACAGAGAGACAGCCAGCGAGAGAGGGAACACAAGCAGGGGGAGTGGGAGAGGAAGAAGCAGGCTCCCAGCAGAGCAGGGAGCCCGATGGAGGGCTCGATCCCAGGACTCTGGGATCACGCCCTGAGCCAAAGGCAGACGCTTAAAGACTGAGCCACCCAGGCGCCCCAACAGGTTAGTTTTTAAAAGGCTTCTCAACTAACAGTAAATAGCGAATTTGCTATTACAACTGCTCTGCAATTACTCTTGAACATGGAAAGTAATCATGTAGCCATCCAACCATATCACAGCTGTTCTTCGGGAATTCTCTAGGAGGAGGTACTGATGTGAAAGATAATCATCTGTCAGCTGAGGATGTTACGATTATCCCAGAAAGAAATGCATTCTCTGAGCTCCCATGGAGCAAAGGTAATATCAGTTAAAGAATTGCAAGCATTGAATCAACAACAAAGGAGGCAAACTCTGTGATGAGCCCAAGACTCGCACTGAGTTCATTACCCACCCTCTCGACTCATTTTTTCCCAACTGAAAGCTCAGGGCAAACCTATTTCATACAATTCTGAAGGCAAGAAAATAAGAAAGAATGTGCTGGTATCAGAGATACAAACTATTTCTGCCTCATCAGCTTTTATCTGACCACAGGGTAGTTTCTAGAAGCAAATTAAGATAAAAATCCAAGAGACAGCAAAAACCCAGCAAACTTATCTTCCCAACAAATCCTAAATTCCAACCATATCCTACCCTTTCCTTTGGGGCCAAGACAGCCTAAAATGGTTATGGGCCGGGCTCTGAAGTGTTAAACGCCAGCAGGTGCACACACACGCAATTGTGGCTGGGGAGGGGAAGTCCAAACCGGTCTGTGTAAGGAACCTTGGCCCATTATGCCTTAGAACAGAGACCCAAAAATGAACTGGGTTTAGAGGTCTTTCTCCTACTACCAAATGCAGGGATCCTTTCTAGAGTATATACTGACCTGTGCTGCCTTCAGGCTAAGATACAGGAAAACCACTGCTTTAAGAACCTACTATGTGCTGGGCAGACTTGTGAATAAGCTCTTTTTCCTGCTGTATTAGTTTTCTATTGGCTGCTTTAACATATGACCACAAATTAAGCAGCTTAAAACAACACAAACTGATGATCTTACACTTGTGCAGGACAGACTTTGACACTGGTCTCCCCAGGTTAAGGTCAGGGTCCTGGCAGTGCAGGGAGCCTCTCCGGAAGCACTGGCTGTGTGTGTGTGTGTGTGTGTGTGTGTGTGTGCGCGCGCGCGCACGCACGCGCGCTTTCCTTGCTTCCTCCAGAGTCTGGAGGTCACCCACATTCCTGGTCTCTGGTCCCCTCCCCCCACTGTCAAAGCCGGTGACAGCAGGCTGGGTCCTTCTCTGGCTGCCCACTGTCATCTCTCCCAGACCCCCCTCTCTTCTGCTTTTAAGGAACCTGGTGATTGCTCTGGGCCCACTCAAATGATCCAAGATACTCTTCCTACCTGCTGCTGCTAAGCAACCTTGATTCCCCTTTCTGTGCAATGAGACATAGTCACAGATCCCATGGCTAAGGTCTTGGATGGGACTCTGACGCCACACCCTTCAAGTTGCAACTGGCTTCCCTGTAATTTGCACCTAGAGTTCTGCTTTCTGGAATCACACAGACCCCAGAACCCCTCTGTCAGACAATTCTGCAATTTTCGTTCATTTCCCCCTTACTCTTACCTGTCCTCTTCCCCTTCTTGCCAACAAGGTTCGTCAGGCCCTATCTGCTTCCCCAGATTCAAGTTCTATATTTCTCTTGATTAAACCCCATCCTGATATCAGCCCTCCCTTCCAGCTAGTCCAGATATTTGTGAATTCTGTCTTTTCATCTGTCCTTATTGTCTCCTAGCCCTCTGACCGACCGCATGGACAGCAGTGACTTCCTGGAGTCTCTCTCTTCCTCTTTACCCACAGAGGAGACCTGCTTCGTGAAGCCGCTGGGGTGACGGGAAGAGACCATGCATAGGAGACATAGAGGCAGACGAGAACAGCGCTGACCACCGCTCCCAGTAACTGGGTGATTTAAAACACACCCCAGGACCGATACAGACAGAGTCTCGAGCCACATCGACAGAGATGTGACCCCATAAAAATGGTGGTTCATAATCAATAAGCAAAAACAGTCCCCACGGAACCCGTGGGAGCCTCTGTCCACAAGGATCAGGTGTGCAGGACAGCTACAACGATGGCTTTTGACAAAGAGCAAAATCAGCATTTTTCTGATCCGGGAGTTCATGATCAGTCTTAAGTTTTGTGTATAACTGCTCAAACGAGCACAAAATTACCATCTTTCCCACAAAGAGATGATTAGAGAGGTTACAGAATTCTTTCTTGAAAAAAAGAGGGGCAATTGTTAATACATGTGTGTTGAATCAATTAAAGACTTCAGGGTCTACTTGTGGGCAAGTCCTGGAAAGCGATACAAGGTCAAAGGAGAATCGGGTCCCAGTGCCAGGCAGAGAAAGCGAACTGAATCAGACAGCAAAGAACCAAGAACAACAAAAAAAGGAAACATCAAATTTTCCCAAAACCTTCCCTCAATCTTTCTTGTCTCACACTCATCAAATGCAGTGGAAACATGTCAGTCACCAGATGAGACTCTGGATTCATTTCTCCTCTATTACTTCTCATTCCGTTAGCCCATCTATTCATGTGTCTGTTCCACTGTTTAATTTTACGTTCCTGAAATTTGAAATAAAAAAGCAATATACTTTAAAGAAATGATCCTTCCCATTTTATGGGTGAGGAAAAATGAGGCTGAGCCCTGCTAAGTAGGATGCAGAGTCCTCGGACGGGAGGGCTGGGCCAGGGGGTCGTCCGTGCAGAGCCCCAGGGCTCTGAAGGACCTGTGAGCACTGGAGCTGCCAAACCAAGAACCCAAGTGCACGGCTCATGCAGGAGCGGCGCTGACCTGATGACAGACACTCTGTCCTGGGGCTCAGAGGGAGAAAGCCTGCTGGCATGGAGAGTTAGCAGATAACCCCACAGGCAGGGGAGAAGGCAGGGGCACCGGGTCAGGGAAGGAGGAGGCAGCTGGACACTCCCTTCCCACGCAGGCCTCCCTTCCACCCCCAGGGCTTGGAAGAGCTGGGTGGGAATGGCTTGGTTGCAGAAATGAAAACATCAAGAGGACTGTCCCTGACAAGAGACAGTCTAATAGGCACTGATGGATGCAAGGAGACGCTGGCATTTTCAAACCACCACTTTGAACCTCTCCTCTTCATCCTCTCTGAGCTATGATCAAAGGACCAAGATTTCAAATTGTGAAGCAATTTTTTCCAATGGCAGCATCTGGCTCCTTGGCAGGCGGCACTGGGAGCCGGGCCCTGTTGTGGGCGGCCGTCCAGGCCTGCCACATGGCCAGGCTCGGCCAGGCAGGGCACCACGTGGGCCTGCAGCTGCTCCCGCAGGCGCCAAAGGACAATCGCTCTGCACTGGGCAGTAAGCCTGCGGGCAGACGTAGCCCAGGAGGCAGTGCTGGGGGGTGGGGTGGGGGTGGGGGGGCTTGAGGACTCTGGCTGCTCCCAGACCCTCTGGCCTGACTCATTTGCATGCATCTGCCCCCTGGCCCAGACCCCTGAAGCCAGCCCCCTCGGCATCAGAGGACTGGGGCGGGGGAATTTTGCTAGGACGACCAGGGGACAAGGCAACCTGCACTGGGGGAGAGCTATGAAGCAAGTCTTTGAATACGTTCACTTGGGAGCATTGTGCCCTTGCCCAGCACAACGGGACAGCAGCTGTAGGGCTCCTACCACAGCTGTTTTAAATAAGAATAATAGGAATAAACTCAGCCTCGCTCTTCAAGTTACTTTCCACTAATTATGGCATATATTTACATCTGCAAAATAGAGATTTAAAAAAACACCACCAGGAGCCCCTTTATTGTGCAGATTGGCACCCCTATTTGAATTTCATAAACATTTAGTACTTCAAAGAATCTTAAAAGCTTGCTTTAATTACAATATGCACTGCTTGAAAGACTGGCTGTTTGCATTGCAAATTCCTACAAATACCAGCATTCATTTTTTAAAAATTCAATTAATATCACCCACACAACTTCAGGTAACTGCCCCTGGTGACTTCGCACAGTCGCTGGGATGACAGAGCCAAGGTCTCAGCCCCAAGTACAAGGCAGCTGCTGCACAAAGGCAGTTCTTTCCTATGGAGGCAGCTAATGAGTCGTGGGCTCCCAGCGGAGCTAGCCCTGCACACATCCCGTCCATCAGGTGTGTGAACACCGGCCATACCCTCCCAACCCGGAAACAGGACCTTTTTCTGGTCTGGAGTTTTTCTGCAAGAAAAGTCCTGTGTGGAATGACAACAGATCAATTAACAAGTGTAGAGCTCCCAAGTAAAATACAGGATGGCCTAGTTACATTCGATTCTTAGGTAAACAACACACTTTTTTTTTATTATCCGTGTGTCCCAAAGATTGCATGGGACATATGCGCACTAAAAAAAGTGTATGTCGTTTACCTGAAATTCAAATGTAACTGAGTGGCCTGTAGTTTTATTTGCTAAATCTGGCACCTCTACTGACAAGTCACATTTACCAAAAAGATAACAAAAATTGGGACTTATTCTCAAATCTCATCACTGTAAGAAGACAATTTTCTGCTCAGAATATTTTAAGAGAAAAATGAAGTTGCCAAATAATACATGTAGCATGGTGTGGAGAACAAAGCCAAAGAAAAGAAGGAAATTTCCCTACAACTTACAGCCCACTGACAAGTCCTTGAGACAGGGAGGGTGCTCTTCCTCTAGAAACTTACCTGCCGCAATGTTATTAATACTTTGCTAAGGGCAAAAGGCAATCTTAGCTTAACATTCTCCTGACCTCCGGCATCCTGTAAATCTACTTTATAACACGTAAAAATTCCTTTGGAAACTTCCTTTATCTCCCCCCCACCCCAGATATATGTTGGCAATCATCCTCCAAGCATATGGCCTCCTGATATACATCTGAGGGGTCTCATGACTAAGGTCTTATTAGACAGTAATAAATGACCTTTTTCTAACAACAGCTAGCCCCTCAAGGTCCTGGAAAGCTTCCAAAATTCCTGAGAGACTCACTATCCCTTACTGCCTCCCAAGATGAAAGTATCTAATCGGCCACCCCGGACAACCCCAATGCAACTCTTTGTGCCCATGGGTCCTGTCCCGGTGCTTTGATAAAAACCACCCTGTTTGGGGTGACTGGGTGACTCAGTCAGTTGGGTGTCCGACTTTTGATTTTAGCTGAGGTCGGGATCTCAGGGTGGTGGGATCAAGCCGCACGTCAGCTCCGCGCTCGACAAGGAGTCTGCTTGAGATTCTCTCTCTCTCTCCCTTGCCCCTCCCCCTGCCTGTGCACCTGTGCGCACACGTGCATGAGTGCACGCTCTCAAATAAAATCTTTTTAAAAAATCCGCCCTATTTGCACTCAAGATGTCTCAAGAATTTTTTTCTTGACTGTTCCCTCCGAACCCCAACATTTTCACATCAGAGCATAATTCTTTTTAGTAAAATCAAATGATGTACCATGTTTGTAGATACATGCAGAAAGTCCAGAAGGATACATGGCTGTGGGGAAATCTCCCTTTTTCTTCTATGGCTTTTTGATCTCCCTGGACTATTTGTAATAAGCCTATATTGCTTTTGTAATGTATAAAGAAAATTAAAATGAGGCGGGTAGGGAGGATGTACTGTGGATCTCCACCTGCCCCAGGAGGAGGGATTTCATAGATCACCAAGGGCCTAGGTCTAATCTTAGACAACTGACCAAGACCCCTGAGGGGTTTATGACCATGTCCACATAATCTACTTCTTTGCAAAACTGGGTCTGGAAATGAGAACCACCCTGAAAGTGCTAACTTGGTTCTTTCCTTCTCGGGCTTTTTCTTGAGGTATGGTGACAGAGGAGCGAATCATGCCGCCGTCAAAGGGCAAACGTTGGGAAGTGCCAATGCATCATCATGTGCTTGCTTGCCCCTGGACCTCTGGTTAGCAAGGACACCGGCTTAGCATCTCAGCCTCTAACCACCGCGGGGAGCGGAGTTAAACAGCTCCGCGCAGGAAAAGATGGACCCCTGACCTGGGCTTTGGTAGCGACCACTGAGCCAAACGACCCAGGACAGAAAGCATTAGTGGAACAGCTGTCAGATGGATTCTCCTAAGAGGTTAAGAGAACTTCCAATTTACATTCTGCCTAGATGTGTGCAAGCATTCAAGTTAAAAAAAAAAAAAAAAAAAGTCCATACTGTGACTGAGGTTAAGGGATTGGGGAAAAGCACAGTGAGCTTCTGCTCCCCACTTCCTAGGCTGTCCTGTTCTGCCTTATGTCTTCAGATGGATTCGGAAAGTCTTTTAAATAAAGTCATGGCGACGGAAATCCATGTTTCCACCTCAGCCCTCACCATTCTCCAAGTTCTGGAAGGCCCAGCGGCCATGGGGACCTTCAACATCCACTTCCCCTGAACTCCTTCCCACTCCCATTCCACTGACCAAATTCTTTCAAGATCCCGCTCAAATGCCAGGTCTTTGTAAGGCCTTCTGGAATGTTCTCCAGCCAAAAGGGGTCCTTCTACCTCTGTGCTTCCACCTTTCCGTCACAGCTCCTATCCCATGGTGCTGTCATTACCTGCCAGTGTGTCTGCCAGCCCATAGCAGACCCTAAGATGTGCCTCTTACTCAGGTCTGTTTTCCCAGCGCCAGCTCTCTAGGACCAAAGTACAGTTCACTGAATGTTGACTGAATGACTCACTAGTGATGTGTGTGTTTATTACTAATGCAAATGATGAAACCATTTCTATTAAGAACCTGACAAACTCCAGAGACAGCCTGGAAAAACTTTGGTGTGAATCTCTCAAGGTGTCCTCCCTGGCTTCAGAACATTGCTTTAGAAGCATCGCCCAATAAACTATCAGATGCTTCCTCCATGGGCACGCAGTGTCCGCGCTGGCTCCCAGGCAGGTGTCATCTTGGCACCTGACATATACCAATTTCTCTAGGTGAACTGAATGAAATGAAATGACTTTTCAGCCAACAGGTTTTTTAAAAGAACTGTTAAAAATCGGCTACATACACTGCACGGCTGGATAAACAAAAGCTACAGATGGATCCCTGCTCCCTGGGGGAGGTCCACAGAGAAGTGCAGGATGCAGGGCTGGGAAAACAGGAAGGAAGCAATGCTAGACAGCAGTCAAAGCAGAGAATGCTAACAAGCTTCAGATTATTTTCCTTATGAAATCAAACCAAACTGGATGCATGTGCAGGTTTACTGACTCCCTTGTCCCCCCACCTGACGTACCAGAACCTGCCTATAAGAGATGGTTTTACAAAAAACAGACCAATGGTGAAGATGATCATATAACCACAGTCTACCCAGAATATTTATTATGTATTAGCCTCATAAATACCTCTGAGCATAGTGGTTTTACTTGCTAATCTTCCTTTCACCTAAATCATGCCACCACTCGATACCGGTCTTGTAATTTCAGGACAACTACTTTGAGATGAGACCAAAGTACAGAGACACGGAAGGCTTGTTGAACTGAAAGGCCCCCTCCCTTGCTGATAGCAGTTTAAGACAAGCGGGGAGTAAATCATTCCATTTTGCTAACTTCCTTCTCCATGAATAGCAACGGGTGGGTTTGGTTCCAAATGATAGACTCAAGTCTACAAGTCCAATCAAAATCACGCGAATCCAATTAGACACAGGCTGCCACTCCGGAGGGGGCCATTCGGGCTTCCATGTGCACCCGGGGTCTCCTTACATAAAGCCCATTGTTTATTTATAGTGCCTGTCATTTTGTCCAACAAATGTGATTTCATTCCTACCGAGATAAAAGCATCTTCTAAAGGCCGCCCTCCTTCCAGATAACCCGCTTTCCCTCTGTTTTATAAAATCTGCTCACACCTGCCCTGGTTAGTAAAACTAGCCTTTCTTTTTCTTCCCCTAGAAAAATAGGTTAAAAAAGTTGAATGACTAGAAATATATTTATTGTTAATTATTTGAACTGAATGATCATAATTCCAAGAATTTTAAAAAGCAAAACATCATGAATGACCACAGGGTTAACATCAAAAATCCTGGTTTCTAAAATACCACTAATGTAATAATAACTTGAGAGAAAAAAAGAAACATTATATAAATGTGTATAAAATTTTTCTTTAACCACAGGATCCATATCCATACAATTTCATTTTCATACTATTTATTATTCCAATCAAAGTTTAAGACTAAGTCTGCATCCTACTAAATATTCTTCTAAATCGTTTTTGGCTCTAAGGTTATAGTAACACATGGCTTTCTTTGAACCACTGCATCCCTAAGCTCAACACTCCTGAACACCCTGGTAGGATGGAGAGAATTCTGAGGCCCCTTCAAAAATATTAGTTTCACTGTGTTTCTTATTTGGTTAAACCCATAATTCTGTTTATTTCCTTCAGTAAACCACATGTGGCTGGAAATAAACATCTTTTGAAAGTCAGCTGCAAGTGGGACTTGGGTTTCTGTCTTTCAGGATTCACAAAGGAATCACACCCACTCCCTGTCTAGCTTTGGGAATTCTACGGTCAATTGCAAGACAGTTGGCATTTTATCTTAAATTAGCTCTTCATCTGACCTAACACTGGCAACCTATCTGCATGAGTCTCAGTGCTGAAATGGAGCTCGACTCTATCCGTTTGCAGGTGGACCTCTTCTGTTCTTGGGACCTACATAGCACCTGACTGATGACGGTTTTATAAGGGAAGAAAAGAAGTCTGGTTTTCTGCCAGTGCAAGTGTTTGCCTCATTTATCACAAATCTGGTTCCACGCTCCTCTTCGATCATAACTTCAATGCTGGCATCAAACTGTAATTTTTCTGGGACGTTTTCAGTAGGGATCCAAATTTAAGCTAAGATGTGCACTCGTCTGTAGTACTACCGGTGCAAATAACTCAACTAAGGTGACGGGGGACGGGCGAGATGCCTTCAACTCTGGCTCAGGTCCCCAAGGATAGGCGATGAAAACCCCATCGCTGGAGGGGCGGGCAAGGCACGTACAGAGTCAGCTGTAAGAAGCATCCTACTTCTGGAACTGTGGAGATGCGAACACATGTATGTCTTAGAATTGAGGGAGAACAGTACATTCAACCTTATTAATAGTTTCTATAGAGAAAGACAAAAGATTAAAGTCTTGGAGGAGAAAAACAGATGAAGAGGGATTCAAAAAGCAAAGTGACGAGAGAAAGTTCTTCTGTTTTAAATTACGCCACGCCAGCCTGATGAGGATGTCTGCTCTGCTTCCTCCATGCCTGACTACCTTATAAAAGCAGCTTGGTTATTTACACACCACACAAACACGTACACAAATAAGAATGGCTAAATTAGGATATACCCAGTAAACAGGACATAATGTAGTCATTAAAAATGGCAATTAGGGATATAATGGCATATGGCCACATGGAAGGGTGTTAGATAAGGAAGAAAAGCAGGATACCGGATTTAATGCATTCCTTGATTCAAACTACATAAACATGTATTATATTCGTGATTATATTCGTGGTGCATTTAGGAATGAATTAAAAATGATCTATTTCCGTGACTGTCTAGAATATTATGATGTTGCCTTTGTAATCGTAACATAAACACAATGTCGCTCCTCTAACCCCGCCCCAAAGGCAGCTAACAGCGTCGCGTGGATCTTTCTCATAGTCTCAGGATCCGACATGAACTTGCTGGCAGCAGCAGTCACTTCACAGTAGCCTCCACGTAAATGCGCACCAGGGCATCCCACGGTGACCGGACTTCAGAAAGAAACCGGTCTGCTTCCCCTGGGTGACCATCACTGGCTTCCAGTGAGATCAGGTCAGGGGAGGGGCTGGGGACAGAGCTGGGCTCCCTGCAGAGGCCACGCACAAATTTCACAGAAAGGGCATGGATTCCAGGGTCCAGCCGACCCAGCACTGATTAGCTGTGTGACTTTGCAGAAGTCACTCTGCCTCTCTGACTCGATTTCTTCATGTGTAAAGTGGGAATAATCACACGTGCCTCACGAGGATTAAATCAGATCAAGTATGTGCTTATGCCTGGCACAGTGCCTGGCTCAAAAAAGGAACTCATTAAGTCACGTTCAACTACTGAAAAAGAGAGAAAGCCCTTTCCCTCCCGTTCCCGCAAAATCCTTTTTCTTCTCTTTGTAATTAAATATGCTGTAGGATTAAAATGCACAAGAGTGAATGAAAAGTAGGCAAGGAGGAAGAGAACGGAAATAAATAGGAGACGGTCATGAAAACAAAAAGAGAAAGAATAAAAATAGAGAAGCCAAAATGCAAATAAAGTCGCTGTACCAGGAAGAAGAATCCAAATACTCTCTTGGCTCAAAAATCGTTAAAACCACTGACTGCTCCCTACTGCTGACACAACCAAACCCTGAGTCTTTGTCTTTCCTAATTTTTTCACCCACCTACGCTGTCCCTACAAGTGCAGAGCCAGCTGCAAAGTACCTCAAGATCCCTGAGGCTCCTGAACTCACCTGAATGGGTCTCCCCTGTATCTTGCATCTTGGTGCTCCCGCTAGCCAGCCCCTTGCCTACCATGCTCACTGTCATCTCCCCCTACCCTAACACTGGCAGCCATAATGATGGAAGGAGGTGGTGAGTGACCCTTAACGTCTCATTGGGGCAAAGGTAAAATGGTAGAAACCACTTAAGAAAACAGCTTGGCAGTTTCTTAAGTTAAATGTGGAGTCACCATGTGACCCAGCAATTCTACTCCTATGGAAAAACGCCGAGAAAAATGTTGCAAATGAAACCATATGTCCACACAAAGACCAGTACACAAAGACTTCACAGCCGCATTATTGGACCAAAGCCTGAAGTGGAAACAACCCACAAGTCTATCAACTAGTGAATGGATAAGCAGAACGTGGTATGTCCATACGACGGGCTACTGTAGGCAACAGACAATTGCTAACTGGTGGCATGCTGTAACATAAATGTGCCCCAAAAACACCGTAAGGGAAGAAGCCAGCTGCAAACTTCCACACCCTGAAGGATTCTACTCACATGAAATGTTCAGAAAAGGCAAATCTGTATAGACAGAAAGTAGATTAGTGGTTGTCTGCAGCTGGGAGTCGGAGCAGGGACTGCCTGCAAATAAGCACAGGGGATCTTTCTGGAATGACAGAAATAGTCTAAAATTTGATTATAGTGATGGTTAGACAACTCTAAATTTTTCTAAAAATCACTGAATTTTAAGGGACAAATTTTATGGTTTGTAATTTATACCTCAATAAGGCTCTTATAAAAAAAAATATCTCACCAGATACATAGCCATCCACGGGGGTCTTTGGGTGTCCCCCACCATGAGGGTGTGAGAGATGGTAACGCTAACAGGGTAGGGGCCACCCCTGCCTCTGCCAGTCACTTCCGTGCTGGGGCCCGAGTCCCCGGGCGCCAGTCGGGGTCCCCCACCCTGAGAGCAGCGGCGTGACTGCTCCTTGGTGGCCCCATGCTGTTCACCTTGAGGTGCAGGCACTCGCTCGGGGTAGCACTCGGTATTTCCTCCACAGCAAACCCCCGACCTTGTCTAGCCCGATGGAGCCCAGGCTGCACGCGGCTGATGTTCTGAAAATAGTCAGAGGAATCATACGAGCAAATCAAGAGTCAGCTTGATTTTGACGACTTCGGGCACTTTGAGACAGAGGGCAAAAGGGGGGAGAATAAAGATCAGGTGTAGGACCTCTGCTGAAATTTACTGAATTCACACAAAACCAAGAAAATCTGCTAAGCAAATTGCTGATACACAAAATATTTCAAAGGGACTGTTGAACCTACCTAAAAAACACCCATTCCTGATACCCAAGGATAGATATTCTAAATATAATTTATTCTCACTGAGGCATTAGAGGAAGCCAGGGAGCCTTCAGATCGCAGCAAATTGTAAACCTAATTCAAATGGCCTTTCCTCATTTAACATTGTTGAGACTGAATGCCTTTATAAAGGTTAAGTACTGCTCACCATTATACTGAAGGAGTGAAGTCTTCTACCACATTCATAGAAGTGCTCAATTTTAATCCTGCAAATGCTAATTTAACAAATTTATATCTAAGCTCAGAGCAACTGTTTCTCCATTTGGACATTTCACAATAGCGACCACACTTCTCACATCTGCAGTCTAGATCTCATTACTTGAGGATCCAGGACCAGAGAGCCCGGTCAGTGAAAGCATTTGTTAAAATCATCCCAAGCAAAATGGGAAATTTTGGAAGCAAAAACAAATACAACTTTCTATAGACTTTCCAATCTACTTTATATTCAAATAACATGCTAATTATAAGAAATCTTATGATCATTAAAAAGCAATACTGCTTCATTTGAAAATACTGAAAATGGTTTCCTTTCATCATATCCTACCATTTCTGATTAATTATAATTAATTTGAGTAGAACGGCCTCTTTTTATATCCTTCACAACAGTGGCTTTTAACCTTTTTGGTCTCAGGACCCCTTTCTGCTCCTAAAATCTACCGCGGACCTCAAGGAGCGTTTGTTCCTGCAGGTTCTATCCATACTGTTTGTATCGGAAATTTAAACGGAGAGCATTTGAAAAAATATTACCTACCTAAAAACATCTTTTCTTTTTTTAAATTAGACATACCTATACTTTCAAACAAAAGAAAAATTGGAAGGGTAGTACTGCTTTACACTTTAGAAATATATTTACTGTGTGCCTTCCTAGAAAATACCTGGATTCTCAAACCTGCTTCTAACTGCTTGTCATGACGTGTTGTTTTGGTTGAAGTACACAAGAAAATCCAGCCTAACATAAATCTGGAACTAGGAAAGGGAAGAGTATGTTAAAAGGCTCTTCAGAGAACTGTGGTCACTTTTCTTTGATACTACACCAGAACTTAACAAGAGATAGTTTCTTAAAAATTAGCTGCAGTGTCGGGGCACCTGGGTGGCTCAGTGGGTTAAGCGTCTGCCTTCGGCTCTGGTCATGATCCCAGGGTCCTGGGATCAAGTCCCGCATCGGGCTCCCTGCTCAGTGGAGAGCCTGCTTCTCCCTCTCTGTGTCCCTCTGCCTCTCCCCCTGCTCATGCTCACTCTCTTTCTCAAATAAATAAATAAAAATCTTTTTTAAAAAATTAGCTGCAGTGTGGAATCTGAAACCACATCAATGAACTTTTCAAACTCTATTACATGAAAATCCACTGGCTTATCTTACATAATACCAAAAAAAAAAAAAAATCACTTTTGTTAATATGGCTGTGGATGTCACCAGAAAAGTCTGTTAAATATTGGGAAGCTGTCAAGTTCACGGAGGTGGATACGAGTTTTCCAGAATCCTTATTTTTACTAGAAAGCTGGAATTCTCTCTCTAGTCATAAATAGCGTCCATTGCTTTTCTTGAGGTGGCAAGGCAGGCGGGCTCAATGCGTTCGTTTGCAATGTGTACTCTAGGCCCAAGATGTCATAAAATTTACAAAGGACATTCTTGGTGTAACTAGTTCTCTTTCTTTTTTTAAACTGTGTGCAGTCTTACCCTTCTGCTTTTCAACTATCAGCCTGCATATCGGCAGCGTGCACAAGCCAGATAATGGCTCAGTGTCATAGTGAAAACAGCTCTGGCCTGCTCAGCCCCTCGAAAGGATACTGATGAACTCCCCAGGGGTCCGCAGGCCATACTTAGAAAACTGCCGTGTGACCACATAATAACTAACCTCCAGCCACCTTTCAGATCACGAGTGGCAGCCCCCAATTTAGAAAGGCATTACTGCTTGTGCAGGTTATCCATATGTACGCCCCATCCCAAGAACCTTAATGTAAGTAGAAGGCTATTTCCACCACCCAAATTCGATATGGAACCATGAAAAGTGGAATCTAGTTACCACGTAAGGATACAAGAAACTATACAAACTAAATTTAATATGGAAGTTCTCCAAGAAATTTAAAACATATATTTTTCCTTAACTTATCCACTCGTTTCCCCATTTGTTGGGCTTTCTTGTGTAAGGCGTTTGCTCGGTGCTGGAGAAATGGAGCGTTCTTGGTGGACAGGACCCCCCCTGCACCCCCCACCCCGGCAGCTGGGGCTCGCAGGGTGTGAAGCAACCAGGAAGCACAGCAGAGACGCTACCACCAAACTTCTCTAATTACAAGGCCCCGGGGCCTCGCCCTACAAGTAGCCTGTCCTTTGTAATCTCGGAGTCTGTTTTCTTAGCTGGACGGGAGGCAAATTCCACTTACCACTGTGAGGACGGGGGAAGTGCCTGGAAAGCATCAGCACAGCCCCCAGCCCCCAGCCCCCAGCAGGTATTCAATCAGTGGTAGCCACTGTTAGGAGTAAGGTGCCCCGGAGGCAGTCCGGGTCCAGAGGGGAGTGGGACACGCATCCAAGTTTAGGACCCGGCCTGGGAACTGATTAACCACAAAATGCGCTGCGAGTAAAAGGAAAATCAATGGTCTGCCTAAGGGAGGAAGGGGCCATCATAAAGGAGGCACCACCTCAAAGGAAGGAGGAGCTGGCCCCGTGGGAGAGGAGAAAGGGTAAGAAGTCCGTCAGACACACGCAGAGCAGCTGGGCACGGGGCAGCTAGCAAGGAAAACACCCTGCAACCAGCTCACTTAGGGCCTTCGATGCCATGCTAAGGGGCACAAACATCTGAGGAGATTTTCTGTTTCTTTTTCTAGAGGCTGACGCCTTATAAACACTCATCGCTAACAGGTCACCTTGCAGCCTTGGTGTCCTCACCTCCACACATCGTACTCACGCCTGTGGCCTGTTAGCCGTCCCCTGGCCTGAGCTTGACTAGTGCAGAAAGAACAGAAAAGCTCCTCTCAGAGGCCGGGGGACAGGCAGGAGGCCCCAGCCGCTGGGGGAATCCGCCCTTGCTGTTTTAAAGCCCAAATGAGGCACATCCTGGGCGAAGCCATTTTGTATCCTCTCTGCCACTTATAAAATCTGGAAGCACGATTCATCCCAGCCCCCTTCTGCCTCAGGTCCGCGGCTCCAGTGGAACTGATAGGTCGCCTTGCTTCATGGAGTGAGAACAGAGAGGGGCTAGTGCCCGTATTTTCCAGCCCAGCTCCAGCCACCTGTGAAGTCTCCAGCCACCGCTCGAGGGAGCCCTGAAGCCCACAGAGGCCTCCCATCTCTCTTGTTCTTGGGCAGGGACACCAAATGCTACCTGGTTGCGTTTGTACCCGAGGGTAGACCACAAGGCCAGCCTGAGGGCAGCCCCCCAGGTGCAGTCAGCAAGCACCCACGACCAGCCTCGCTGCTCCGCACGCACGGACGGGAGGCGCCCGTTCCGACGAATCCCACCGCCACCACAGCAATGTCTTACTCACCCAGAATTTTACGAGGAAGAAGGCATTTTGAGGGCCTTTTCCAAACAGTTCCTTTAAGCCACCTTTCTTTTCAGGAAATTTGTCATAAATCTGACGAATGTCCACTGATTCGAGCAACGGGTCACTGTAAGAATGGTTGGCATGCCCAATGTGCACGAAGAGGTGTTTGTTGTACTGTAAGAAACCAACAGAAACATTCCCATTACAAACCCTTTGGTCAACCTGCGGCACATCCATCTTGAACTGGAACAAGAGCAGTGGTCTCCAAATCCTGGACTTAACACCTTGAATAGCCTAGGTAGGGTCTGTGCCTTTGAAAAGACGAAGACGTTAGGAAAAGCCATTACAGCTCAGGGTTAAAACCATCGTTGTCTTTTATCGACAGGGGTATCTATTTTCCCTCAAAAAGGCTTTTCGTAGACATAGCAGTAAGTAACATCTGAAGTTACCTGACTACCAAACCAAGAAACTATTCTATACCCAATTTCACCTGACTCAACTGGAAAGGGGAGCAACACCCTTTGGAGCCCAATATTTACAGTTCAGCCCAATGAGGAGTATGTGTGTGGTCAACAAACATCATCACCCAGAATGCACTTCTTGCTCCAGCTCCCCCAGCAACAGCACGGCTGCAGCGCTCTGGGCAATGGTACCCACCCACTTCCAAGGAGTGCGGAGCCTCTTTCTCAGCAGTGCCCTCAGTAACCAGTCTAAAGCTCCTGCATCGGGGCTGGACAGTACATGGCTGTCAGTGCTAAGTTAGGGTCAGAACAGATCATGGAGAGGATTTTGGTTCAAGGTCATATGGGGCCAGTAATCAGAGAACACAGGGCACTCATTCACCAACCAACCAACCAAAACCCACTTAAAGTCTTTTAACTTACAAAAGAAACTCTTTTTTCTCCTTGCTTTGGTATAAAACATGGTAACTGGACCACAAAGGAGTTGTCCAAACCAATGGTTCTCAAGGAACATTTAAAAATCACCAATGCCTGGGGACATCCAGGCTACAGGGGAATCCCAGAAAATGAGGCCAGGCATCAGTAATTTTGAATGGGCATTAAATGGATTCCAGTATGCAGCCGGGTTTGAGGACCGCTGGCCAACACTTTCTACTCCAGACCCTCTGTGCCTGTCTCTGGGGCTAAGAAGACTGTAACGCCAACCTAACGAGACGCAAAGTCACCTGCAGGTGTCAGGGTTGGGGGGGATCAGAACCCAACAGGGCTCATGCGAGAAATTCCACAGCCCTACTCACCTGGCACTCCCTATTTACTTTTCAAGTTCAAATGGATATTTCTCCAACTAGAGTCCTTCAGAGTACCGATCCCATTAGAAAGGAGAAGTCCCAAATAAAAGAAGGCTTGGTGAAAGCCGCCTACCAGAAGAGTACTGTATCCTGCCTAAGAGTTTGGAGTCTGGACTCAGTCTGCTCGAGCACAAAACTTTGTGCTCACTGAAAATTAGCTAAGACACTGGGCAAGTGCCTCCCCAGTCTGTAAGATGGGGAAATGCTGGTCTCTGCCTCCTAGGGTCACTACGGGGTTTAAATCAGAAACTGCACATGAGAATTCACAGATTCAACGAACAGTCAACGATAAATGCTAGCTATTATCATTGTTTTGTAAAACCCCCCTTCTTTGAGCACAGCTAAAAAAAACATTTCTTAACTTGGTATAACACAAAGCTTCCTAAACTCGTGTGGTCACAAAACCCAATAGATGTGTCCTGAAGAAATGCTGGTTTCAATTCATGACATGCTACGCAGGCACTGGATCTCTGGCCGCAGGACCAAACGGCAGGAGGTTCGACACCCCATCTGACGTCGGTGGTCCACGGTGCTGGATGCCTGACCATGGTGGCCAGGGCCTGGCGTCTTCTGGGAGAGCGCTAAGCCCTCTCCTGCTCAACATCAGAGGGCTATCTCTACCAAAGCTTCAAAATCCCTAAGAGGTATTAGGTGAAATGAAAAAGGGGAACCTGCCATGCTCTGCCCAGCTAGCTGCTAGCTTTCAGGTGTGACTGAGGGCTGGGAACCACTCTGCAGGGATGGAGTATGCCTGCAGTGGAAGAGAATTTTTAAAATGAAGTCAAAGCCACTGCCAGGTTGGGAAGCTGAGATTATGGGGTACAGTGGAATGTCTTTGACCTTTTGTAAATGTTCCCAAATGTTGTCGTCACATTTTTTCAATTATAAGCAAACAGAAGCCCATAGGAATGTACGAGGCACTCTTGCTAAGGAGCTTCCATTCTCATTAATGGGTAGAGGGAGAAAAAAAACAGCACAGGCAAAGCGGGGGGCAGAGACGCTGGTGTAATGGCAGCCAGAGAGGCCAGGATGAATGAGTAGTGTGTGCCTCGTGTCTACGCCTCTGCTCATTCTCCACTTACCCACCATTCTGAGAGCTGACGGCCAGAGGCGCTGTTCGTTCATCATCCAGACCGCTGGCCTGCCGCACATCCATCCAACCCTTATTACTGACCTCTGCTGGCAGCAAGCTCCCAGCCCCACCTAGCTCGTCCGGGAGGCCCCGCTTCTGTCCTGCCGTGTGCCACCTGCAGGCAGCGAGTTAATGGGCAAGGAGGCAACACGAGCAGAGCTATGGGGACACCTGTGGTCAGAACCGTAGACTCTCTGTTGAATAAGCCGCTCTCAGCTCCTCCTCCTTGGCAGCTGTCCATTGCGGGCAGAGCTGGGGTGGAGGTAAGAAGCTGAGACTTGCAGTCTTTTTTGCTCCCGACATCCAAAGTCCCCGCAGTGTACTGCTGGAACGCAGGACCTCTATGTTTCAAGAGGACAGGAAGGCGAATGGAGGGCAACATTCACCATACGTTTTAACGGCGGCCATGAAGATATGGCCAAAAACCAAGGTGCTGAGCACAAAGCACAAAAACTCTGGAACCAGATGAGAACCTGAAATCTCAGTTTTGCTCATATGTGCAAAGGGGATACAGTATGCATGACACACAACAGGAGTGAGGATGGAAGGGAACAAGGCACAGAGGGTGCTCAGCACAGGGCCCGGCATTAAGGAGTGTTGGATAAATCGCAGCTGCTAAGGTTCCTGCTGTCGTGGCTGATGATTACGCGAGATCACGAGGTCCTGGGGGAGAAGAAAAGAACTTGTCTGCTTTAGCTACCCCTCCGGCCTGGCAAAGAAGAGAGAAACACAAGTGAGCCAAGAGCTCGGAGCAAGTTGTGAAGCCATGTGACTGTTCAAATCCTCGATTCCGGCCCACTCACAACGAGCTTCTCGGGGTGAGGGCCTCTCCTGCGCCTCAAGGAAGGAAAAGAGCCGTGTCCACTCACTGCTCTGTGCAACGTGCTTCCCACACACGTGACCTCAGGTAATCCTGGCCTCACGATGACACCGGAGGGACATTTTATTAAAGTCATTACACATGGGGAAATGGGAGCTCAGAGATGAACAGACTGGCCTGAGGTCACACTTCCGGGAATAGTCCTGGAGTTAAGAATAAAACTTGGACCTGTCAACACCACAGCCCGTGCATTCGCTGTAAACGTCAACCAGGCTGCCTCCCAGCAGAAAATGCCTCGACCCTTCTCACTCAGATCTCCTTTTTCTGAGAGCTGATTTGAGAAAAACGAAGAAGAAAAAAAGCTAACTAGTGTTTTCAGATTTCTAAGAAGTGAAATTAGAATTCAGGACAAACAATGATTCGCAGAGGCAGCAGACAGACTCTTCAAAGGTTTCTATTTTGAGGAAGTTACCTTTGTGCCCAAGTGGCTGAAATGAACTGAGAACGGCAGGCTGTCTTTGCCAAAGGAAAGCGGGCACTGCCTCTCCGAGGCTGTGACGTGAAGCCAAACCCTGACTGCTGGCGTCTGGGTGCCTTTCTTCCTGCCAGGAGGTGACTTTGTTTCTAAGAATACAAAGGACTAAAGAAGGTATCCTGGAGACCACAGCAGTGAGACAAACAGCCCTCCCTCTCCCCTTAATTCAACCTGGGTAGGTCAGGAATCCCTCTGCCCCCAAATCCAGAAGACTGAAAAGAAGAAATCTACCTGATATGTTTGGGTTCAAGTTTTGATCAAATCAAAACTCCAAAAAAACCATTTGGTAAAGCTCTAACTATTTCCCATCCTGTCAGTTCTCCTTATAAGGGAAGAAGGCCAGGGTGAATATCTTATTTCCCTCTCTGCTTCCCAAATAAATCCCATTTTGTTTTCAGCAATGGTGGTTTCCCCAAAACTAAAGGTGAAGCACAAAACCAAAAAAGGGCAATTCTACATAATAGGGCAGGAAACAAATATTTGCAAAACACCACCAACAGCAACAACTAAAATCCCCAGCAACAACTATTTCTGCCTGCAAAATGTAAGCAGAAACAGGGTGAATGTCAAGAAGTCATGGATACCAAAGCCCAAAACTAAATTTCCTTGATATCCAAAATAGAGGTTAATGTTGGTTTGTTCAATTATAAAAAAGTCTCCTTAGGCACTCAGGAGATATGCTGATTATTAATATATCAATGACACCAGCAAAAAGGTACTCACTCTGCTTATGTCTTTTATGGATTTAGTAGAACAAACCAGCATTCCTGTGACACATTCTATGCTAGGCACAGGGAATCCAAGACCTAATAGCACAAAATCCCTCTCTTCAAAGGACCTACAGAGTTGAATGTACGGAGCTAGCTTATTGCCTTTACAAAGTCATATATTTACCCATGTAAATATATGTTCTCAATGATTCCCACAGAGAAGATTGGGAATAAAAGACAGTCAACATCCCCTCTCCTATACATCACATGACTTAAATCATCGTTAGCCTGCTCTTTTTCTATGAATGGCTGTATTCTCCAGCACTAAACATACAGTGTTATTTGTTAGCAAGGAGAACACATGTGGAACTCACTTGAAAATGTGCATCAGGTTTCACAAGTCTAAAGTGGAAACCATGATGAGAACCAAGTTACCCATCACATCTGAGAGTAGAACACACTCGGATTTGTAAGGTTTCAGAAGATTAACCCTTCTTGCAACTATTCTCAGCTAGGCACCGGAGGCTGTTTTCACAAAATGAGGGAATACATCACAAGAGAGAGATGGGGCGCTAATCCAGGAGACGGAGAAAAGAACGCACTGGCTCAGTAGCTGGGCGGCTGACCTGGACACTAGCCAGTCCGGGGTGGACAAGGAGCCGGAGCGCTGCTGGAGGGGTGTCACCAAAGGGACAATGGACTTGAAAGAGTCCCTGACTTATCTGACCATCTGGACAAGAGTTTGAGAACTCTGTTAGAAACGTTGAAGATAAATTTGTATAGGTATATAAAAACGGATTAAAAAAAGAGGCAATAACAAATCCTAGGAAAAAAATTTTACAATCAAGAAAATGGTTCTCATACATCACACATTAACCATGCTGTATGTGACATTTACAGGCTTGTAATACAAACACTGAGTGTTAATTAAACCAAAAATTGTGATATAACCAGACTGAGGAATAGGGAGGGAAGAGAACAAGGGCTCAATTTATTTAGAGAGCTAAGTTCTGGTCTTCCATAGTAAGAAGTCAACAGAAAATGTCTGAAATTAATGGACTGAAATATACACTATGAACATGTTATTTGGAAATATGGAGATACTATACGAAGAAATGGCTGAAAGGCTGTAAGTAGCTGTCCCTAAGGAGTAGGACCGGGAGGTGGGGAGACACGGGGCGGAGGACTGCTGCTTTTCTTTACCGGCTGTGAGTCTGGTTCAATTTGGCTTATATACAAAGCACATGTATGACTTTACTAAATTAAATAAACAGCCAACTGAAAACTATTTTGGAACATCGTGGAGTTTTTTGAGGAAAAGAAAGAACTATAAAGGGAAACAAAAATATTAAGAGTTGTGCTTCAGGATGTTTATTCTAGTTGGTCACAAGTTCCCTGGACTCGAAAGGAACTTGGTCAGATCACAGAGCCTTCCTATGGCTCGAATAGTCAGGATGACTGAGCAGAAGCTGGGACTCCTGTCTGCCTGCAGGGTTCACCAAAACACCAACGTTGCACCAGCAAATTCCCACCTGCATCAAGACTGTCCCGCAGCCCAGCGGCACCTGACACAACCTTAATACACAGATTTCTCTTTTGACTTGGGAAAATGCCCATTTTCTCTTTTTATCATTATAATTCCTCCAGCTATTCTTCAGGCAGTTGTAAACAGCAACAAGGGTGAATATAATCCTAAAAACTCAACAAGTTACTTGCAATGGGTTATTTAGCTACCCTGGGGGTTTTAACGAAGGGCTTTTCCTCCTCTCCCAAATCTGTTCTCAGGTTACTTTCTTTCCTGCTCCCACCTTCTCCTTCCCTCTCTGCTGCTTGGGGAAGCTCAGAGAGGGGTGAGGAACACTGGAACTCTGGAGTCGGCTGGGGTCTTGTGTCTGAATCCCGGTGCAGGGACTACTTCCTAGTGAGGTCATCTAAAATGGGCAAGTTCAGCCCCCTGGGGCAACTTCCACATCCATAATCCAGGAGTAATCACAGTACCTATCTTGAAGGAGTGTCACAAGGATTAAATGAGAAAATGTGCGGAAAATACATAACACTGCGCGTGCACAATTTGTTATTATTATTGCCAAGTAATCATGATATTTCTTTACTTCAGACAAGATAATGTGAAATTAAGATTGTCCTTCTAATAGCAATGAAATGGAAATACCAAAATTTAAAGCACAAATTAAGAGGAACATTTGAGACACACAGGGTGATACCTACTAGTTCCCAAACTGCCATTAGCTACCATAATGCAGGGTGGCTGAGGAGGGGGTGATGTGTACCCAGAGCCTGGAGTGACCTGGCCCCCGAATTTCCCCCAGACACGTCAGTGGCCGCTCTCTGAAGCACACGAAGCCTGTCCTTGAAAGTGCCCCTCACCACCCACGAGACAAAAGGGACCAACACAACTCCCAAAAGCAGCCGCTGGGGTTTTCTTTTCTTTCCTTCCTCTTTTTTGAAAGCACAGATAATAGGTTCTATTCCAGAGACCTCTGGTGAGGCAGCTCACTTTCTGTGAAAAAGGACAGAGAAACCCGACAATCTGCGGGTCCTTGGGCATCTTCCTCCTTGCCGCTTCCTCGGACACGCCCAGAGCTGCACTACACCGTCTGACGTGAAGATGGCACTCTTCCCCCAAACTTGTTCCAAAAATTTCAAGTATTTGAAGAACGTAGTAAAACCTTGAAAAATGACTGCTGTCAAATAATACCAAGAGAAAAATTATAATCCACTTAGGAATTTAAAGAAACCAAGACAGATAACTCACGTCAAGGGCTGCTAATGTACAAGTTGGAACAGAACAGGGACAAATCCCCTACACTGGCTTCCTGTCCCTCTCCTGCCTGGGCTCTGTCCAGACACCCCCAGGGCCGCCTGGGCAGCCTGTGATAACCCCTGGGCCCTGCAGGGACGGGGAGTGGCTGTGGAGCCAAGCCAAGGAGAGTGCCCTGCACATTCAGCGCTTGGGGGGAGCAAGGCAGGCGGTGGGGTGGGGCCTGGCCGGGCTCAAACTCCAGGAGAGCCTCTCCTCCTCTCCAGAGGCCCTGGCCCTGTTCTGGCTACTTGGCACCTGGCACTGCTTCATCCCCTCCCCTGTGCTCTTCTCAGAAACCTAGGGCACTGAAAGCAAAGAATAAGGAGCAAGTGAGTCCTTCCTGCCGGGATCTCACACTGGACGCACCACCTCACACCCCTGCCTCCCACTTCCATCACCACCTTTCTCAGAAAGTGGGTCTTCTCACGGAGGTGCAGCTGGAAGGGCCCCGGGCCGCATGCAGGGACAGCAACTGGGAAGGCAGGCGGGTGGGGTGCTGACCAGCCAACGAAAGCAGATGGAGCCTGGCTGGGCCTCTGTGGAACGTCCATAAAACCCAGATTTCCAGATGCTTTCAATTGCCTCATCCCCCGATGGCCATGGTGAGTGCCCAGAGCGGTGAGTGCCCAGAGCGGCTCAGACACAAGAGTAAACCACGCACCGCTGTGAGAGGGTGCAGCTGGGTGAGATGAGCAAGGACAGTGGGACAGAGCTGGGGGGGGGGGTGGTGACCACACCACACCACAGTGAGCCATCCCCCATCACCCGACAACACTGCGTGGCTTGTGTCCTACCGGAAAAACCTGGGGGAAGCATCAACGCTGGGCACGGCCGACCGTCAGACCAGCTGTAGCCCTCCCCGGAGAACCGGGAAGGCCCAGTGTGCTTTCTGACCATTCCTTCCAAGCACGGGGTGTGCACAGTACCCACACATGGATCAGAAAGAACCAGGCTTTTTGCTTTCTGAGCTGTGTAGCCTGTGGCAAGTTGCTGACCCTTTCTGGGTCTTGGCTTCCTGACCTGAACACAGGGATGACACCTGGTCTGCTCTTCTCCAGGGGTCAATGGAAAGGTCAACCGAAAGAGCAAACAGGACAGTTCCGTATGGGCCCCAGGGTGCCGCGCAGATGCTGGTACACAGGCGTCCTGTTACCAAGATCCACCCACACGCCGTGAACGGGGCTGGGAGAAGGGGCCTCTTTTCGGAAGGACCACAGATCTGCCCCAACAGCCGTCTCCCCGTGAATACATGACCCCCTTCTGAGATGCGGCCCTGCCTCCACAGC
Source organism: Ursus americanus (assembly GCF_024610735.1). Classification (NCBI taxonomy): domain Eukaryota; kingdom Metazoa; phylum Chordata; class Mammalia; order Carnivora; family Ursidae; genus Ursus; species Ursus americanus. Next base: position 2,958,847 of record NC_142150.1, on the reverse strand, counting down.
CACCGCAGGGCCTGGAAGCTTCTCCAGAGAAACCCCGTCCTTGTCTGCCCGGTCACGACACAGGCGAGGAGTCTCCTGGCACTCCGGAGTCCTCAGCCTGTTTCTGATCGAGTTCCTTTATTTCTCCACTCTAGTCCCCATACAAACCACCTGCCCTCATTGTGCCCCAGGCCTCATCGATGTTGTACTTCCTAGAGCGGCAATGGTCACATTCCCCAAACCAAAACCAGGTTCTGTGATCTAACAAAGGAATTTTTGTGGATCTGTAATTTTAGGCCTTTGAAAGGAGCTACAAAAGTATGAAAATTAAATTATTCTTGGGGCCACACTGACCAACTGCCTTTATCTGCAGGGCATTCTCCCTCACAGGTCTGCCGTTTCTTTCCCCAGAGGGGCGGTGGTGGGGGAAGCATCCTTCTCGGATGATCGGTCCTCTCCCGGTCCCCTCCATGTCACGCTGTGAGGGAAGTCATGAAAAAGCACTTGCTACATAAGATCCCCCGAAGGGTGGTTACTGCTGCCACCGTCGTCCCTTCGACTCCTCAAACCATGGGCTTTGGATTCAGACAAACTTCCAGGATCCAGCCCTGCCATCGACGAGCTGATTCCTGGGCTCAGTTACGTAAACTCTCTGATTCTCTAATACCCATTTCAGCCAGTTTACTTTGACGACAAGAGGCAAGAGCATCATCACCCAGGCGGTTCTTAGCAATACTGCTTCCTACTCTGTTTCACGGGTCTTCAAATGGCAGCACCGTCCCCGGTCTCCAAACAGTCCTTTCCATTACGCTCTTCCTCCCACAGCCAGTCAGCCCCTAATCAGCCCCCAAGGCCTTTTAGTTTTCTCAACACGATGTCTCTCTCCTCTGACATTCCCTATTTTTTGTCCCCGCTGGGCATGGCCAGGCCGCTGCCCTGGTTTGGTCCTTGCCACCAACACCTGGACCAGAAAGTCACTTCCCTACCCCAGCCTCTCTGATCTGCTGCCACTGTCAGCGTCCTGAACACACGTCGGACCACATTCTGTCTCTCAAAAGGGGAGTGAGGTAGGAGAATACAGACTCATGTTATGCTCTGTATGTATTAAAACTTCTGGAAAGATTCACAAGAGGGGCGCCTGGGTGGCTCAGTCCGTTAAGCAACTGCCTTCGGCTCGGGTCATGATCCCAGGGTCCTGGGATCCAGTCCTGCATCAGGCTCCCTGCTCAGCATGGAGTCTGCTTCTCCCTCTGCCCCTTCCCCCATTCGTGCTTTCTCTCTCTTTAAAAAAAATATATATATATTCACAAGAATCTAGTAACAGTGGTTAGAAGGAAGGGAAGTCTCTCTCCATTCTTTTATGCTCATCGATTTTGGACTGCGTGAATGTACTACACATTAAATTATAATTAATTTAGAAAATTATTCTGGTTTCCACCTGCATTTCGATAGGGTCCAAACCACTTGGCGAGCATATCCTCTGAAGCCTGGTTCCTTCCATGTCTCTGGCCCGATTTTCTGCTACATTATTACAAGAGGTTCAGGTCTCAAATACATTTGTGGAATCCTCGACGTGTCCAGGGAAGCCACTCACTGTCACTGTCAGAGCAATACAGTGAGACCATGAAGTGCCACATACAGACCGGAGTCCGGCTGAGTGCATTTGCCCCAAATCTCACAGAGCTATTCAGTTACCAGCCTTCTCGTTTCACTCGAACAAACATGGTACCACTACATCGCGATGGGAGATGTGTTCTAAAGTCCAGGCAAAACCTTCTTTGCTTCTTTCGCTTCTTTGCCCCAAACCCTGAGAAGAAGCACAGCACCAGAAGTTGGACAAGGAGCTCAGTGCAAACCCAGCCCAACTCTCTATGCAAGGTGAAAGGCACTGCCACAGCCAGCCCGTGCTTAGGAGCTCATGTGCTGGAAGGCAGCTGTCTTCCTGTCTGAAGAATCTCTTTATTTCTTCCAAAGTACAGGGAGGTGGCTAAGAACACAGAGCAGAGCCAAACCTTGGCACGGCCACTTCCTGGCAATGGATCTTGATAACGTACCCTCGTGTTTCGGAGCCTCTGTTCCTTTACTGACAGACCGGAGAGAAGCACAGTACCCACGTCAACATACTTGGCATACCGTGCTTTTCACACAGCTCCGGAAGTGCTGGTGGCTGTCACTACGGCCACGACACATAAAGGTATTTTCTACAGTGAGTTGCGCTGTGCCTTCCCTGTTCAGGTTCGTTCCTGTACCCATCGCAGAACGCACCTCCTTTCACTGCTGCTTCAAAATCTAAAGAGAATAATCTCCTCATCCCTCCTTCTCCATTCCACGGTGTTCCCTTCTCTGGTAGGAGTAACTCCTACCTAAGGAAACGCACACACCCCCTTCCTGCTAACCGCGCTGCTCCTTCTGGCCTCCCGAACAGCACAGGCATTAAATGTGCAAACTGTGCCTGGGAAGTCTGAGCCAGAGGGGGGTTGCCAGCTGAGGAGGAGGACGTGGCTGGGCTGCAGGAGGGCTGGAGGCACCTGCCGAGCCCCAGGAGAGGGGTGGAGGAATTCTGCGAGGCCTTATCAGGAAAACCACTCCCCACGTATGCACGGACAGCCCAGATCCATCGGCCTAAAGGAGCAGCTGCCTGACTTGGCCAGATTCCAGGCAAGGTGCTTCTAAGGGGCCCCCCCGGGGTGGGGGATCCTGCGCTCGACACTTGCAGTCCTTTGCTATGGAACACTGAAATCATGTAGCAAAGTGTATTTCCAAGCATTACTAACCACTTCTAAAATAGTCTCTGTTGTTTAGATTCTTCCTTCCTTTCTTCACCCTCTGCTGTTTTTCTCTTAGCTTCAAGTGGAGCCAGAGGTAACAGAGGGACTGACTTGCTGGTTTTCCACCAATATAAACAACCACCGATTTGGGGGGAACGCGGCCGTCTGGTTCGTACACGATGCGGCGCCAGCAGGGGGCGCTCATCCCCCAGACGACTCCTAGCACCTTCCGGATTACAGCAGCGGCCCCGGACTACCAAACCCCCTCCTCCTCAGATACAAATGGCTCTTGCAGCCTTTTGGTCATAATCTCAGGTGGCAGAGTCAGCAGACCTGGGCCGCAATCCTGTTTCCAATGACAGCGGACTGGCGACCACGGGGCAGGCTGTATCCCAGGATTACATAAAATGATGCAGAGTGCTGGCTGTCGCCACTACTGTCCTGCGGGTGTATCCGTGCTGGTGCCACCAGGGGGGGAGTCGTGAAGACGTCTCTAGTGGTGGCAATGGGGACACACATCGTAAACTCAAGAGTGATTTTCCAGAATGGCTGGTACCAGGGAGGCCACCCTAGCCTGGAGACTAGGCGAACCAGGTCCTCCTCTTGGTTTTACTGCTACACAACTGTGTGTTCGAGCCCCGGCTGCAGACTAGCTTCAAACAGCCATCTCTCCAGGTCTCCTCCATAAAATGGGATAGAATACCTACCTCACAGAGCTGTGATAAGACGAAAGAGATCACTAATGAAAACGCGCACAGCACCCAGCTCCTTCATTCGTTTGGCGTTTGTCACCACTACCTACAACCTCACTGGCTCCAAAGAGCCAAAGCCCTTAGACGGAGGAAAGGTGTGTCTATGTCTGCATGTAGGCAAAGATCTGGAGAATCCAAACACAAAGTTGAAATTGTTTGGGGACCTTTAATTATTTGTCGCTTTGCTGGCTTCCTTACCGAATTCACAAGCTTAAGGTCTGACGTTGTATTTTAAATACTGTATACCGTCAACAAAGGTGTTGACTCACAGCTTTCTTAAAAGGTACCAGTTGAATTTACTTTAGATAGCTTGAAGTTCTCCTGTCGTTGGAACAAAAATAGAGTAAAATTAAAGTCTGAGAAGCCACAGAAAGTCTAAGAGCTGAAGAGCCCGTCCACAAGCTACAAGTGTTTCAGTGTGACCTTGGTCCTGAAGTGCCATTACACACTCATTTTAACAGTGCCCCGTGTTTGCAAAATAAAGCACGTATTATGGAATCTGAGAAGCTCATGCTTGAGACACTGTCACAGTGCTTTAAATAATTTTGTGAATTATTACTTTCGATGAATCCCATTTCAATTAATCACCTTTTCCTCCCAAGGTCCCTCCATTTCCTCCTTCCACAAGAATCATCCTTCAAACCCTCACGTTTCTTCTAAGATAAATTCATATGCCATTATTCACGATCATTTGTACACAGTAAGTTCATTTGTGTGCCACTGGAAAGTCAGTGTTTGTAACGTGGGAACGCGAGAAGCCACATCAAAAGTGACACGCATGTTACACTGTAACAACATAATGTCACAACAGTGAGAGAGCTCTGCTTGGCACGGTCTGATAGACCTAATTGGGTGGCTCAGTCAGCTAAGCGTCTGCCTTCGGTTCAGGTCATGATCCCAGGGTCCTGGGATCGAGTCCCACATCGGGCTCCCTGCTCAGTAGGAAGCCTGCTTCTCCCTCTCCCTCTCCTCCCTGCTTGTGCTCTCTCTCTTCTCAATCTCAAATAAATAAAATCTTTAAAAAATAAAATAAAATCACGATATAAGCCAAAAATGCCAACACATATATTAGAAGGTATTCTTACTTTCTGAAATTATACATTTTTAATCTAAAGAGCAAGTAATTTTCCAACAGTGAAGCAGGGCCGTCATTCCATATTAGTACTTAACATCACCTTACGTAACGTGTGTGCATGTGTACGTTCGTGCACTTCTCACGTCTTCTCCCCTGGAACACGGGCTCCAGGAGAACGAGGATTAATTCCCTAACACCTGGAACAGTGGCTGGCATGTAGGAAGTGTTTAAAAAGTGTTCGTTGAATGAATTCCAATTTCTTTCCGTCCCCAACTCATGCCCCCCACTAAAGTATAATTATGTTCTCAAGAGGCCCAAAAGTGTTGACTCACAGCAGGCCTTGCGTTACAGGGCACCTTGAAGTCATGTGCTTGTCAAGTCCAATCTTTAGAGCCAAACCTTTCCATTCATCAGTAAAAGGCCAAATCCAGTGGAACCAGTCCAATTATCACGCGTAATCCTAAACATGGATGAAACACGATGCACGTATGGACTCTGTTCCAAGGGGGCTGGGGGGCCTTGCCTTTAGGAAACTACTCACCAACTTTCTTACTGCTTTCTACACTTAGAGTCATCACCTCTGGAATGTTCTTCTCCCTTACTCTTCCCTTACCTTCCAGGGTAAGGGTGACTTCCTCAGGGAAGCACGCCCTAACCCGTTCATCACTCTACAGAGCTCAGGGCTCTTCCTTCGTAGAAGTCCCCACACTTCACAAAGACCTCACGTGTGTCTTCCCGCTAGACGTCCCACTGCACGCGGGCAGACGCGGTGCCCGTCTGTGCCGCGCGGGGCTCCTCCTCGGGACAGTGCCTTGCACGCAGGTGCACGTGCTCCTAAGTGTTTACGGATCGGACCGAATGAATCCAGTGGCCCGCAGTATGAAGACCGATAAACACAAACAACGGAAAGAGGAACTGGGCATTCCTGGCCCGAAGGGTCCATACCTGGAGAGGACAGTCACAAGAGGGGGCTGCCATAGGCTATCTTAATAAAAATATTTAAAAAAAAAAATTTTTTTTGTGGGTAATAAAATATTCTATTGTCTTTTAACCAGGGAAACAACTACCATCTTGGGACTTGTGCTTTCCGGTGCCTGGGAGCTCTGTTCTTTAAAAAATGGTCAAAAGCAAAGAGAGAGAGAATGGCTCACACAGGAGATATGTAGACTGGATGGAGAGAACTTCAAAACTGAGGGTGATTTATAGTAGTAAAAAGAGTATAATGACATAGATTTGGGCTCCTGACCCCTCTGCTTATTTGCTAAACATCCTAAATTGTTTAATGTGTCTGGGCCTCAGTTTCTTCATCTGTAAAATGGGGGAAACAGAATCTCCTCATGGAGCCCTACAAAGAACGAAATAATCAACGGCAGCGTATTCTGTTAGCAACGAGGCATCCTACCAACACGAGTCATGCAAAGCAAAAAGCATCACTGGGCTGAAACCCCGTCTCCGGCCTATGCTTTCCAGAAAGAACAAGAAACAAAGAATCAGGAGGGTCACCTTTTACGTTTATATCTCAGTGCCTCTCATGGAGAAGGATTTTATGCCATCACCATCACCCTTCTTAAAAAACCACTCGGCCACACGAGAAGAGCGATCCAGCTGGCCTTTCCCTCCCCTGTCCCAATAAGCTGCCTCAATTGGCCTAATGACCTACTCCGTCTCTTTCTGCCTTTTTTCTCCCAATTTTGGAACAGGCTCTATCTTTCTACCAACACCCAGAGTTCACAACTGATAAAGAGAAATGTCAGGGGTCCACTCACAGGCTCCCCTGAGTCTCCACTCTGGTGATGGCTTGTGGCGTCTCCCCAGTCAGAGGCTTTCCACTGAGCCACTGTACAAAGACCCCGGAGAGGTCACCTCTGATTGTTCAGTATGTTAGTATTTACAACAGATGGTGAACTCATCCATGACACTTTCTCCTGACAGAACGACAGCAAAGCAGAGAGCCTGGGACCTCTGAGATCAGGGCAGCGGGGTGAGAGAGAGCGTGTGGAAAGGAGTTGGTGAGGATCCCGAAGACGAACTCCTGATTCCTGCATTCTTGCCTAGGGCTCACCCACACACAGATGCAACGCTCAGACACACAGCCAAGGAGTGGGAGTGAAGAAAGGGCCTGGGGCTTGCTGGGTGGGAAAGAAGGGGGGCTCACACACGTTTGGGAAGTGATGGGCTGGGCTGGGAAACAATGACGTGACAGGCACCAGATGGGGCAGGGACGACGGCAAAGAAGAAAAATGCCAGAGTCTAGATGCCATCGTGACTGGTGCTTATGTCATAATGCATCGCTTTCTGTATCGAACTGCTAAAATACCAGCTTGTTACTTCTCCGTACGAAGAGAACCACTTGCTATCTTGAGAAAAGAGGGACTTGCAAAGGCAGTACAGAGTTAACAGCTAAATGCTTAGCCTTGAGTTTTAAAGACATGAATTTGAATCTCCTATCTATCAGATATTAACTGTGTGACTTTAGAGAAATTCCTAACCTCTCTGTTTCCTCATCCATCCAACAGTACCGACCCTTATGGGGTTTTTGTGGGTGTAATGTGACCATATATACAAATAGCTTTGCACGGTGCCAGCCACATGTCAGGGTTCAAGAACTGTCATCTGCTGTTGCAGTTTCCTAAACACGAAAGCCTATTAATGTCTTTCCCTTCAAGCTCCAGCATTCCCTGGAGTTTGAGGTCCAGAGTACTCATAAATATTCGGCTCTACAGTTCTACCTACTTGTCAATGGAAACACCTTTTCACTTAAGTGAAAGTCTGGCTCTTCTCACCCATGTTATTTGGCAGGCCTGAGGCAGGGGGAAAGGAGAAGGAAGGCAGAGGAGTGTGAAGGTGAACAGGAATGGGATTCAAGGCACACCTCGCAGCACACTCACCGAGTCTGGGTCTCGCTGCTGTTCGAGGAAGGCGGAGAATTCCACCAGGCGAAGTTTGGTTGTGCCAATGGAGCGGCCCTGCCAGGCAGGGACCGAGGGAGCTGGGGCTGACGCAGGCTCGAACCCTGAAAGACCAATCATCACTTTTAAAGCAGGCCCCGTGCCTCTCTTCGGGCCTGAGGCCAGTGCTGGGGCCGGGCCCTGCAAAACGGCTGCCCCCTCCACCAGAGTCGAGGGGCAGAGTGAAGTCAGGCGGGGGTGGGATTCTGGCCAAGGACCCCAGAGGCACAACGTTAGGTGGCTCACACAATGTCAACTTCGGCCCAGGTTAAGGGCTGGAGCACCCCTCATCCCGGACAAGGGGACCAGCTGAAGAGCCTGAAGTGAATCCTGTAAGGATCCCCTGAGAAACTTCTTGTGTTTGCCCATCAACTTCCTTAAGACTGTGGTCACCAGCCCTACAGAATTACTCTCTCAGAATGCTCCGTGGCACTGGAACAGAGCACAACACGTGAATTAATGTCCTGTCTGGGGACTCGGTAACAGTTCAATGGAGTGACCCCACGTGCACACGTGTGGGGAGGGAGCAGGTGGGCCGGCCAGATTCTGGGCTGCTAGTCAAGGCTTCCCTGGAAGCTCTTCGTTCAAGAGAGGGTACAAGGAACTGAAACCTACTTATATAATAAAGGGTGAATAATCCCCTCTCTGCCCTCAAGATCTGAATTGTCCAATTCAGCGGGTTTATGATGAGGAAGGAACCACAGCGATTCCCCCTTCCAAGGGTGACCCAGGGTCCTCGGTGAAAGTGATCGGACTTCCCTTCTTTATATTTTTTTCCAGTTTTGTTTTAAATTGAGATATAATTGACACATCCAAATCTTTCTCCCCCTTTTTTAAGTAAACTCTATGCCCAATGTGGGACTCGAGCTCACGACCCCAAGATCAAGAGTGCCATGTTCTACTGACAGAGCCAGAGGGTACCGCTGGCTTCCCTTTTCTTTAAAAACCCATGGGAAGAACTCCTGGGAGGTCACTGGGGGCACCGAACATGTCCGTGACCCTTCCGACCTCCAGGCTTAAGGAGGGTAGGGTCAAGGAGGGAAGGCCAAAGGCACTGCAGGTACCGCGATGCGCCCAGCTGACAGCTGTGCAGGAAGGTCCCCCAAGGGGGAGTCCCGTGGAGACTCACCTGGAATGGGGGCTGTGACCGCTGGCTGGATGGGGTAGGCCTGCTGCACGAAGGGCTTGACGCTGGGGATGGAGGAGTGGAGAGTCAAAGTCGAGACTATAGCAGTGGCTACTCCCCAGGTCTGGCCTTGGCCTCCCAGGGCTAGGGGCCCAACCTGCACGCCCCCCATAAGGTTCCCTGCCTGCAGAGCTCTGCCAAGACAGAGACAGTTACTCCGATTGAGAGGGGCCAGCAGGCGCTGGGGACCAACCCGTCAAGCCTCACAGTGCTCTAGCGGGACGGGACGAGCTGGAGAGAGACAGCAGCCGGACTCCCGTGTGCTGTGACATCTAATCGAACCTCTCTTTTCGTCCCTGCAGTGACCAAAGTTGGGGTCACCATTGCCAGGCAAGGTTTGGGACATGCTTCAGTCTCTCCTTCTCTTGGCCAAACAGCTTAAGCTCTTTTGAGAGCAGGTGGGCAGGACTTCCTTTTGCTTTTATACCCAGAGAGCCTCAGCTGCTTACGAGGCCTGCTTCCCTTGCCCTCACCACCGGGAAGCCAGAATGCGCCGGGCTCCAGGAGCGCCTCCACTGTCCTCTCTGACAAGTGCTTCTCAGGAAGACCCCAGGTTCTGCCCTCCAAGGCCTTGAAGGCCCGGGGCCCCTCTCGCTGTTTCCAGCTGGATGAGCACTAAAACTTAAGGTGGCCGTGAGCCGCTGATGCCTCTCCTAGACCGATGCAAGTCTCTCTCCTGCTACTGGCCTCAGTGGCTAGTGGGAGATGACTCTGGGGACCTCGGGTTAAGTCTCTTTTCTCCTGCAAGCCCCCAGGCAGTCTGGTCCTGGGGAAACGCCACCCAGGCTGTGCTGTGACCAGACCCTTGATGTCACTGCCAGCCCCTCCCTGGACTTACTCTTGTGAGGATCCTGGCTGCCCTGTTTGTATCATTCCTGGCCAGAACTGGAAGGCAAAACGCAAGAGGCATCAGCATTATGAGTTCACACGAAAACACTGTTCAGGACGTCTGCGCACTGCAACCCCTGCTAAAGACCGTGGGCTCAGACTGTCCGGCCGCTGCAGTGACCCGCTCTAGATGCAGATGTGGTCATCGCTGTGCACAAGACAGCAATGTGCCTCCTTGGCCTAGCAGCCCAGGCTTCCCCGGAGCTCCTCCTCCAGACAGTTGCCCTGAGGGCAGGGACCAGACAGCAGCTCTTCTGGGTTCTCCTGACACCTACCAGAGATCTGGGCACATTTCAGGGGGCTCACAAATATTTCATCTGATCGCTTTATCCATGCAAGCACCCACCCACCCATCCTTCTCTTCCTCTCTCCATTCGCCAATGCTCCCTGTGCGACATTTGGGCCTCCACAGCTCACGGCACCAAGGGCCGGCCGGGAGATAACGAAGCTCTGAACCAGACAGAGGCCAAGAGCTCCGAGAAGCTATGCAGACACCTCTCCTTTACTGGGAGCCTCCCTGAGGCTTCTGATGCCTGCCGCCCCCTGCTGTGTAAAGGAGGCAGCCTGTGTAAAAGGAATCGCAGAGCGAGTCCTAAGGCCCTGGGTTTGAGTCCTGATGGCACTATCCATGATCACATCACCTAACTCGCTTTGTTACTCAGTAACCTCGTCATCTGCAAGACGGCAATGACAATGAGAGGCATTTAAGATTATTGCGAAGCTGAATGAGATTATAACGTTAACTTCTCAGTCCCTGGTCGGAGCAAATTGAAAACGGTAATAGAATACTTTGCTCCTTTAAGGGTTAGTTCCCTTAAAGGGACCCTGAGGACACAGGAAAAGAGAGCAAGGGCCGGAAAAAAAAAGCAGAAGCAGCAGGTCACAACCCAGAAGGGCACCAGCGAAGTGATACCTAAATCCATGTCGGCAGGGACCCAGGATGCCGGCCTCTAGCTTTCTCTCCCCGCGCCTCCCACCACTGGGCACCGGCATCATCAGCGGACCACAGGTGGTCCTCTCGCCCTCACACGGGACCCAAGGACAAGTGCCAGGTATGGATGGCTTGATGCCGGCCCCTCACCCCTAGGGGCTGCCGCCACCGCCGGACGGGCTTGTGACTTACCCCCGGCGCCCCCGGGAAGGCGGGGCGTGGAATCCCAGGCAGCCCCAGCTTGTTGTGAATGGCAGTGGCCGAGACAATCTGTGCCGACGACATGGCGGCCATGTGCTGCAGGGCCTTATCCTTGGCCGTCTGATCCTTGAAGGTGACAGTGACACACAGACTTAATACGTAGCACATGGCTACCAGGCAGCTTCACAGGCACAGCCACGAGCACATGGACTAAATACAGAGCCACAAAAGAGGCCGGAGAAGCAAACATGCACGGATAAATAAACACAGCCAGAAGGCCAGAACACACTCACCCTACCATAACTCTGAACCTTTAGGACACGACCCAGGGGCAGGGATTTTTAGAAAGAAATATTTTATTCCATTTTTCAACAGAATGGGAAGCCTCTGAGAAGAGTGGACAATGTATTTATTTTTTCAGCTTCCAGAAGGAGATTTCTCCAATTATTTGACACACTCAAGGAAAGGGGGGGGGGGTGGGAGGCCCTGCATTGAAACATACAGATGGGAGGAGGGAGACAGGAGAGGGCGGTGCTGGCGGATCTGGGGTAGGGACTGTCCACAGGGTGCAGGCAGGCCCCATTTGTGGGCGCAGTCACGGGGCCACAGTCCCAGGAGCTGCTGGAGGCATGCGAGGCCCGGGAGCCCTGGCAGACACCTGGTGGGGAGGCTCAGAAGCAGCAGGGCGGGTGGGGGGCCATGACGGGGCCAAGCAGCATGCTGGCGGGGGCGCATGCTTTCTCAGGTATCCCCACCATGGGTCTAAGGCTACACAGGTTCTCTCCATAGCTGAGGACACAGGGGATGCTACCGGGCAAGTGGTTTCTCCCTTTACTAAATGGGTCTTTTCTAGAAAAGCCAAGGCTGGTAACACAAAGCTAGCCAAAAAGTCTGCCAAGCACAGCTAAAATACAGAATACTCAATTTGGTGAAAATACTTACCATGCTTGTTACCTGGATACAACAATAAACAATTTGTTAAAAGAATTGCGTACAAAGGCAGGGATATTTTTCTTTTTCACTTAAACAATATATATATTTACACAAACACACAATATGGGGTGCAACAGAATGCATGGGACTATGGGTCTTTTTCACATTTTAGCAGGAAGGTATGACCCAGATAACCATCTAAAAAGGCAATTACCAACCAGTCCACCCATTTCAAAAACTACTCCCAACCCCCTTGAGCTGGTTCTGTGGCTTCCCCAGTATAGATGGAGAAACGGTCAGCCCCCTGGTGTGTGACAGATCCTGACTGGTAGAGGCAGAGCTTCCTGCTTGGCGAACATGTCAAGGTGCCTGGCTGCTCATGGAAGGTCTACACAATCTCTACTAGGCCCAGGCTCCAGTGGAACGGGAACAAAATGGTGGCACCAAAGTAAAGGCAGCGGCTGCCAAGGCTGCCACTCAGAGTCAGACAGGGCATGAAGGTCAAGGGAAAGTTCAGGGAACGACACAGCCAACAGCTGGCTTCAATGTGCAGAGATTTACCCAAAGGTGACCCATACCATGCTGACGTGCCAGAGGCGAGGCCAAAGGGAGAAAAAAAAATCCAAGCCTACAAAACAACTACGAGGGGCTTCTAAAAAAGGTCAAATTAGGTGCTCCCAAGCAAGGCAGAGACACCACTTGGTCCTAACTGCCAGGAACACGATGTGAATTTTCCAAAAGCTTACATTACCCCTTGGAAAAGTGCCTAACACTTGCATAGAATTTTACACTTTACACATTTCTCTGGCTCTCCATTGAGAAAGTAATGGGCCTCATGTGACAGCTTTTTGGGGTTGTCCGTGGTCATTGGGATCCTCTTGAAGGGCACGTGCTGGGGCTGAAGGACCAGGTGAGGGCCCAGGAAGCCCGCAGGATCCCTCGTCCCCAACAGAATGGCTCTGGGCACTAGTGCGGGGCTTTGCTGCCTCAGGTCCTTGAGCTGAGCCCCCACTTGCTCATCCGAACACCCTACCTAAAGCTAGCTTGTTAACGGTTTTGGTTTGTTCTTTTTTTTTTTTTTTTTCTTTTCTTAAAGAGCTGAATCATTTTGGATACTGAGATGCCCAAAAAGACAAATCTTGATGTCAGTGGAATAAACTGACTAGGTGTGCAAATGCCCTAAAGCCGAACAGAGCCTGACATACACAGATCTCAGCGCCAGTCAATCCACCCCTCGCTGGTCCCGTGGTTGCACCTGCCACCTGCCCCATCATCCCTGCAGAGGGGGATCCAGGCCTAATGAACAGAAAACGCAGCTCCAGCCGTACGACACCCTTCTCTGACAGGAGTGACTTGACATCAATACAAACACACTGGGTTCTTTTTGGATCCGTCACCTTGTACTTCAGCCCCCGAGTCACCTAACCACTAATGGGAAGTTATAAACGCCCTCACGATGATGACTTCTGAGCTAACGTAAGTCACAGGTATGACCACAGGCACCGTCCACCTCAAGGAACAAGCCTTATCACTTCGCCAGGGGCCAGGCGTGAGGAGCTGGGACAGTGGCAGCCCAGACTCCTTGCTGGTCTGGCTGATGCAAACTGAGGAATAACTATGAAAAGAGCTGCGGGCTTGGCTCTATTCCAGAAGTCCGTCATGGGCCTTGGTGTTCATGAAATGCCGATGACGGGGGTGACCCTGCTGCCCCAAACACAGTGTGTGTCTGTGCATCCTCGGTGGAGAGACTCAAGAATAGAAAGTCGGGGTCTGAATGGAAAGGAGTCCCCCACATCTCCATAGCCTGCTTTTATTCCAGCAGAGGTGCTGGAGATCTTCCCCTACGTTAGGCTGATCGAAAAGTTCTCCAAGATGCTCCACGAAAGTTTGATACTTTTTTTTTTTAAAGAAAAAAACAAGGAAATCAGTCAATGAGGAAAGGAGAGAAGTCGCCGGCTTTGCTGTTGAGGTCACACAGCTGCAGGACAGGGCCACTTCCTTTGCTAAGTTGAACTCTCATGACCCAGCATTCCAGGAGGGACCTGAAGGACACAAATGCTCAAAGGCAGGAGAGCAAATCACTCGTTCCTGTCTCCCCAACTTGGTCCGTCCCCGTAAAGAGCAGTCCGGGACATGGCTCCACACCTGCCTCGGCCTGACGTTAATGGGTTGCATTACCTTGGGCTAGTCGTTTAACCCTCTCATTTTCTTCACCTATGAAATAAAGAGTTGCACTTGATGCCCTAACGCCCTCTGGCTCTGAAAGTATCAGTCGCTGTGAGTGTGAGTTCCATTTATAAGCAAATACATCTGGATACGCATAGCCTGAAAGTACTGGTAAAAGGACAGCAAGATGTTAAAATTTGGGCAGCTCTTGGCTGTCTATCCTAACAGAGAAAGCCAAGTGTGGAGAGGAAATTTTATCTCAAGTAGAGGTTCTTTCTGCACTTGACCTAGCTATTTGAGAATAGGCAATTTTCTGCAAATGGACTAAAATGTCTATACCCGTGATTTCCTACCTTTTGAAGTGGAGACACTCTACCTTCTCATTTAATAACATCTCCCCCCTTTATCTAAAATATATCTTTGAAAATTAAAAGGATTAAAATTTTTTGTTTCAAATCTAAAGTAACGCTGTAAATAATAAGGCCTGCCAGTGATATCTCGAAATCAGAACTGAGAGCCAGACTACAGACCCACTTCATCTGAAATGGGGGTACAGAAGGATGACAAGCTGAGAGATTTCAGTGGAAGGGCCTCTAAATTGTCATTTCCAGCCCTGAGATACATGCCTGGCATTGAAGAAATTATAACTCCAAGTGTCAGACCCAAGGAAATTGCTTCTCTGTGTCGCTCTGGTCTAATATGCTGGACTTTAAGACATTCCACTCCCTCCTCCCTGCTCACCCCAGAATCAAGGGGGAAGGGGGAGGGGTTGTTAATCTACCCAAATAACTGATCCTACTGTACATTCAACAATCTGGGCTACACTTGTATACCACAATAATCTTGTTCTAAGAGGTTTTCGCACCAACATTTCTGAAATGTGGATGGTTCTACAAAGGTTTACAAGGCACACTGTCTTCTCTTGAAAAACTGTTACGAAGTCAATACTGAGTTACCGCCTATGATGTCTTAGATCACGGGAAATACTCCCAGTGTGCGTATGTCTCTCCACGAGTATGCGTGAACAGGAACGCTGTGTCCTAGCAAAAAGCCTGGACAACTTCACACGGAGTCCTCATCACTGATCTGAAGTCCCTCCATCCCTAAGATGACAAAGGAGGAGGCCACAAAAAGCTGAATGTTTGGGAAGTGGCGAAAGAAAAGGCAACTCGCCCTTTTCCACCGGAACTCTAACTCAAGCCCATGACCTGAAATGTGGAAAAATATTTACGGAGCAGGAAACACGGGGGGTTGCTAAGAACAAACGGCCCGTCTGAGCTGAGGATGAGGGCAGATAAAGCACTGTACCGAGGGACGTGGGGCTCAGTGCCCGCTCGCCTTTCTTCCCTGTCCAATTTCTGGCACGCCAGGCTGTCAATGGCCTCACCGCTCAGCCGCACGGGGTCCAGCAGGCTGTGTCACGCATAAACTCCCCCACCTGAAGCCTTTCGAATGGTTATTGTCACTGAGCAAACAGGCTTTCATATTTCATGAAGCAGAGCAGGGCGGCTGCTACGCCTCTAGGCTCTGCAGACAGCCTCCTTGTTACGGTTTAAACACGTGATGTTCGGGAAGTGTCTACACGGAATACACGTGACATGCACACGGCTGGAGCAGTGAGCGCCTCAAACTCCAGGACGTTTTATGAATCAGCCTGCAGACGGGATGGGAAGTCTTATTCCCACTTCCCTCTGCCTCCTCGGCTTTCAGTTATCCCGAGGAATCAACTCTCATCACCTTCCGGCACTAACCGTCCACAAATTCTAAAGACAATATTAAAGGGCTCACGAGCTTGCGTGTACGGTATCGCAGCTGTTACATACTGTATGTTCGTGAACAGCATATGAAATCAACATACTCCAAAGAGTATGAGGAGCCATCAGTTTAAAACGTAAAGACTCCAGCCTACTTTATTCATAGGGAAGTCCACCACTACATCAGGAAAACTGTCACACTGAAAAAAAGACCATGGATTCAAAAAGTCTGGATAGCTCTTAAATGTTTTTCCCCAAATATACTTTCCCCAGCAATACAAAAATACAATACAAGAGAGGAAAGATGGCAATTTGCTTGCAAAACCACTTTTTCAGAAAAAGACAAAACACAGAATACTCTTCTAAAAAGTCATTTTGCAGATGTTGTTTCTCATCTCGCACTACGTGGATTCATATGACCTCTGCGATTATTAGCGCTCGCCCCTGAGCGGATAAACATCACACAACTCTGTGATGGTCTGGGAGAAAAGATGCAGGGCACTTGAATTTTTCTAGCCATGATCTCGAATTTGCTTATTATTAGAGAAAGCAGGAGTAAATACAAAAGGGGGCTATTTCGGTCAGGCAACGGCTAATGCCAAGGAGGGAAGGCACATTCATACTTCTCCTGACTTCCCATGTAATGAGTAGCAATTAATTCATCTTATTGTATTTGCAAATGCCAAAGACTCCATTCACATCAAAGAAAAATTTTTCAAGGCTTTTACCATTGTTCATTTTTAAATGTACTAAGCTATATTTAGTATTTTATAATTGTCAATAGTGTTGCCTTTAATTCCGACGTGGGGCTTAGCATCATAAAAGACTGCAGATGAAGAGCCAGGTGATTTGTAGGTATGCCTGCCGCCTCTACCAGGAAGCCTGGCATTTAGGTCAGCTACAGCTAGGTCTGGGTGCCGGGGGGGAGGTCCCCTTCTGACCACGGCCCCCTTTCCCCTGGGAGGCGACAGCAAGAGGCAAGAAGTCAATCTCCCCTGAGAAGCCAGAGGAACCCACGCCGGAAGCAAGCTCAGGTCTGGCTCCAGACTGAGTATCAGCTCCCACCACTCATGTGCTCTGTTTAATTCGAACATGCACGAAGATGGGGCTCAGCTGAAGGAGACATCAGTGGAAGCATCTTTAGTTAGGGAACTGAGCCCTCTTCCCTGACCGGCCTTCTTTAGGGAGGCAGCATGACATCATGCAGGGAGTTTGGGCTTTGGTGCCAGCTAGTCCGGGGATGAAATTCAGACTTGTGACCTTGGGTGAGTCACCTGGCCATTCTAAGCCTCTGCCTCCTCATTTCTAAAACGAGGACAAGAACCACCACCTTCGGGACTGCTTTGGGCACTGCATTAAGCACACCCCATGGTGCCCACAGCCCTGCCATTCAGTGAACTTGCAGTCTAATGGGGCCCATGTGACCAGAATGGCTTAGAAGCCCTGGTCCCGACTCCATACCCTTTCGGCACCATGTCCTCTAGGGCACTGTCTACACTGGAGGCCCATTAACAATGGGATGTCTTTAGAAAGGGATAGAAGTGGAGACTGAGACTGTTTCTGTTGCCTTTAAAAGGCAAACCCAGACCTGGCTGGGTTCACACAGAAACATGCATTCAGTCCTCTGGTTTATAGTGTGAGCCCTGCACCACCACACCGCCGATGAGCGGTCCTAACCCCATCACACCCAAGCACGAGAAATCACCGGTCTCTAAACTTAGCTTTAACTCAGTTCAGTTAAAAACAAAGTAGTGAAAATATCACTGGGGAGAGAGGGCGCATGCCACGAATGTGAAAGAACCCCGTGAAGATGGGGAGATGCCAGGAGAGGCCGTGTATCATTTCCCAAATCCCACGGCCAGGCCAAGCGTCCTGGTGCTGGTGCGGAGGCCAAGCAGGTGGTCGTTACAGGCTTCCTGGGCCTGGCTACCTCGGACAGCCCACGCCTGAAGGAGTAGAGGGGTTCAGGGGGCCGTGGGGAGCACCAGTGGGTGAAGTGAAGCATGTCTCCCCCGTGGACAAGTCCATTCCTGGCTAGAACCGGTGGTGATACAACCAGGAAGGAGCAGTGTGGACGGCAGCAACGCCCCCGCGAAGCTCCTGAACTCTTCAGGAGAATTAAATCAACAATTTGAACTTTAAGCTCTCTGCTTATTGGAAGGAATGGCAGATTGGAAAGAATGGCTTGTTCAGAAATCAAATCACAAAAGGCCAGCAGGGCGAGAATGAAGAAAACGGCCCCGGGGAGCACATGTAGCTCGTAAATTAGTCACCAACGACTGGACACAATCGGACAATCTCAGGCCTTTTCTGTCCAACTGGCATGACGCAATGTCAGCAAGTATGGGCTTTTCTTCCAGAGCTTGACACGAACACGTCTACTGCCTAAGATGTATTCCTGCCGAGCTTAGGGCAGAATGAAGACCTCCTTTCCTTGGGGAACCATCTGGAGTTGTGACCTCCCCAAAACGCACTCCACACCACAAGTGGTCTGGTCCATCTTCTCAAGAAGATGACGGTCCGCAGTGTGGCTGCGGTCTGCAGGGTGCCCTTCGGCTGCCGTGAGGAA
The DNA here is from genome assembly GCF_024610735.1 of Ursus americanus. Lineage (NCBI taxonomy): Eukaryota > Metazoa > Chordata > Mammalia > Carnivora > Ursidae > Ursus > Ursus americanus. Next base: position 2,940,697 of record NC_142150.1, on the reverse strand, counting down.
AGGAGGCCTCTGGGCAGGGCCGGGACCGCCTCGCAGGGCCACCGAACATACAGAGATACTCGGGGAAGCTCTAAGTAGGGACTCTGAGTGGCAGAGAGAGGCTGCTTCCTGTGTGGACAACACTTCTGCATGGGATAATAAATCCCTGGAGCTTAAACAAATAAAAATAGTTAATGGCCTCTTGGTCAATTAACGGTGAGTGAAATAATTCAAAGGAGGGAATAATTCATGAGTTGCAGCCCAGTGTTCAGACCATACCACCCACTGCCTTCTCAGACAGGCTGCTGCTTCTCCCCGCCCAGCCAGAGATGGCAGTGGGGGGCGGGACGAGGGGGAATGAACCTGCTTTGGGGGACGGCACTGCAGATACAGCCGGTGACACAGCATCCGAGGGAGGGAAGTCCGCATCCTTGGGATTCCCAAATGCACGTTTCACAGCCCCACGGGTCACCTGCACGCTGGACCTGCGTGGCCGCCATCTTCTACCTTAGAACTAGAACCAGGCCCCCGAAATCCAGCCTTGCGCCTGGAGAGCGGTGGGTCACAAGGACCTTGTCGGGGCCAGGGACCACAACATGGCATGCCCATCGCTGAGAAATGATTCCCCTCAAAGCTAAGCTCTATTTTAGACTAGCTAGCTAGCACTCTGATTGGTCTCTTAAGGCACTTTAGCCAAGATGATTGAAACAAAAAACTGGAAAGCGTATAGTTTAATGTCCAAAATTCTGGCACGCTGGCCACAAACGCCTTTTATTCCCCTATCCATCTTAGCCCGCTCTTGAATCTCTGCACTCTGCCGACCTCCTCACCGCTTCTCCCTACTGTCCCAGTTTCTCTGCCCCTGGTTCTTCATCTCCTTACATCACGCCTCAACCACTTCAACTGCCCCCTCCATCTGCTTGCCCCTCCCTTATGGTTACAGTCTGTGCCCAATGTCATCCCCACTTCTCATTCAAGCTTATCTTGGCTTAGGCTGCTATACATCGTAGAGAAAAAGTCTCATGTTGGTGGCAATGGCTTTAGCACAAATTCAGAGTAAATGATGGATAAAAACCTAGATTCATTTTAGGACAAGGACAAAAGGAGAAGATAGTTTTCACTGGCTCTATTTTCTTAGGGAAATAAATGGCAAGGAAAGATACTGTTGGTGGGGGTGGGGAGAAGAGGGAGACTGAGATTGGCTGGGGGAGGAGGCTAGGGAGAGGAAACTGGAAAAAGTAAGAATAATGTTTTGGGTGCGCCTGGGTGGCGCAGTCGTTAGGCATCTGCCTTCGGCTCAGGGTGTGATCCCAGAGTCCTGGGATCGAGGCCCACATCGGGCTCCTCCGCTGGGAGCCTGCCTCTTCCTCTCCCACTCCCCCTGCCTGTGTTCCCTCTCTCAGTGCTGTCTCTCTCTCTGTCAAATAAATAAATAAAATCTTAAAAAAAAAAAAAAAGAATAATGTTTTGCCATTTGATTCATTCCACTGAGAAAAAAGTTAAAGGAAATACGTCCTAATGAAAATGATCATTTCTAAGTTGGTACGAACATAAATATTTTATGGTAATTCTCTGCACTTTTTAACTTTGTTATATTTAATATTCAGCAGCCCAAATTCATAGTTAATTCTGACGCACACCCTCAGTGAGCTGCCATGACTCTAAGGGAACCCAACCTTCAAACACCTAGTTCAATGCTGCTACTGAAACGTGTCAGCATATACTTTTCAGACTTAGTAAGGACAGGAGTTTTAAACATAAACTACTCTTTAAAAACACTGAGGAAGGAAGAGTTCACAGCAGTCACAGTGGACTGGAGCGGGAACCAGCCGCGGAGAGCGGGGAAGAGTGGATGTGAGCCCTGGGGGGGTGTGCCCCCCCCAAACTACAGCAACCCCTGAATTAGGCTCCCTGCCTCCAGCTCTGCCTCCCTCCTGGCCATCCCTCTGAAAACAGTGGGAGAGAGCTTTCCAAAGCTTAAATATGAGCGGTCCCCACAGGCTCCCCATGGCCCACAGGTGACCCTCACTCTCTTGCAGGTGATCCGGGACCTTCCCGTTGGGCTCCACCAGCCTCATTCCCATCCCGTGCCTCCAAGTAATGGTGTTCTTCGTGATTCCCCAAACACCCCCATATCTCGGACGGGAAACTGTCTGCCTTCCTGAAGGCCCAGTTCTAACGGCACCCCTTCCAACAAGGCTTTCCTTATTAATCCTCCCACACTCAGAACCACCCAGTCTTTTCCCCACTGTTCCACTGCAGAGTCTCCTAGCTGCGAGACAATCTACTGGAAATCTAGTATTTCCCCAAATGCGGCCAAAAACAACAGAAAAGTTTAGTGGTCCTCAAGAACAGAGACTCTGCTTATTCCACTCTCTATGCCCAACATCTCATCTACTTGAGGGTCTAGGCCATACTGGATTCTCAATGAAAAGTTTGCTGCACTTAATCATTTCTGTGCTTCATAAAGTTCAAATCTTTGTGGAAATCTTAAACTTCCCCAAAACAAATTTTGCTATGGAAGCTAAAATTAGGGACGCCTGGGTGGCGCAGTCAGTTAAGCGTCTGCCTTCGGCTCAGGTCATGATCTCAGGGTTGTGGGATCGAGCCCCATGTCGGGCTCCCTGCTCTCTCTTTCTCTCTCAAATAAATAAAATATTTAAAGAAAAAAAAGTTAAAATTAAAGCCCACACATCTTGGGGTGATCTGGCCCACCAACAAGCACTTTGAGAACCACTTCTGCAATCAGCCGAGGCATAAAGCTGACCTTTGGAACTTGTTTTAACAGATTTTCAAGAGCTTGACTTTCATAGCTAGGATGACTCCTCTTCAACTGTGACATGAGAATGACCACTCTCTTCGTGAGTCTGCTGTCTTCAGAGGAATATGGCCGAGCACACTGCAGAGCTCACGCTGCCCTGAAAAGGCTGCAGGAACAGCGAAGAGGAAGTCACCTCCTTCTCCCTTTGCCTAAGGAGGGTGGTTTTCAAACCTTACTCAGTGGAACAGCCGAAGAGGCCACTGCTAAGGGTAAAAGAGCATGAACTTCAATTACTCATTTAGGGGTGTCCGGGTGGCACAGTCTGTTAGGTGTCTGACTCTTGGTTTCAGCTCAGGTCCTGATCTCAGGGCTATGAGATCGAGCCCTGCATCAGGCTCCCTGCTCAGCTCAGAGTTGGCCTCAGATTCTCTCCCCCTCTGCCCCTCCTGCTTGGGCTCTTTCTCTCTCTCAAATGAATAAATCTTAAGAAAAAAAAAAAAAAAGAACAGCATTTACTCATTTATATATTAAATGTTTTGACTAAGATTTCAATCTGAAATATGAGTTTGTGGCTTAAAAAAGGCTGGAAAGCAACCAGCCTCAAGAATTCCAGCACACCCTTCCCCAGGAAGGAGGGAGGGTTAGAGGCACAGGGCGCACATGGAAGCCACACCCAGCAGCGGCCCCAGGTGTGAGCAAACCACTTTTTTCAGCTCCGAGGGAGGACAGAGAGATGAAGCTTGGCTTCATTCTTCCAAGGAGGGCTACAGGCCTTTGCCCACCCCAGAGATTAGAAATCCTTGACTTGTAAGCATATGGAAAAATGCCCAGCAGCAGGCTGAGGCCAGCAGACAAGCACGGGTCCTGAAGCGGCCAGTCGACGGCCACCTTCTCTCCAGGAGGCCTTGCTACATCTTCTCAGGCAGAGCACAACATCTCTGTGAAGTCTGGATACTTCCTGCCTCCCCCACCGCCCGCCCAGAAGCTATCCTCGCTGTCTGCCGGGATGGCTTCAACCTTCTGTAGTGACTTGATCTCGTTAGTGTGGGAGGCCAAGACCACGTGGCTATCAGCCTGACCCCACAATGAACTCAGCCAGGAGGCTCATCCCTGCCTCCCACAAAGTGCTGTTAGACTCCAGAGCTGGACGGGAGAACACGGAAAACTGGCGAGATTGACCTCTCTTACGAGACCACTTCCTGGGGATGGCTGGTCCGGAAGGTTAAGGAAGGCATCGCTAACGTCAAATGCCCATGAGAGGTGAAGGCAGCAACATCTCTGCAGGCAGGCGACAGCCAGTCTCATTCTCCCGGACCGTCCTAATGTCCTCTGGGTGGTGACCCAGCAGCTCTGTGGCTAGGACCTCACTTGCCCTGAGTTACGGATGATCACCGCAGGGTGAGTCACACACGAAGCCCACACGTGGACCAAGGGCTCGAAGTTAAAAATTCACCTTGCTTCTAAAACGTGGGCGCTGAGGAAAGGTTCGGTAGCAAAAGCTGCATGCCTAGCTCCAAGGGACTCGAGTGGCGACATGGGGTGCGCCGGCGTGAGGCCTTCTGCTTGAAAACCTTCTCCCACCTCCACTGGATGCAACCCGGCCCAAGAGAGCAATGGTTTAGGATTCAGAGACTTCTGAGTTCAAATCCTGACAGTGACGTGTGCTAGGCTTGGGGGCTTTGGGCACATCAGTTCAACTCCTGGAGCCCTGGTTTCCTCCATGTTATTCCTCAACCTCTGAACAAGGGAACTGACTTGGCAGTGAGTTCAATGGAAAGAACATCCAAGAAGCTCTCTGCAGCACACTAGCTCCTGTCTTTGCATTCCCATCACCAGGCGGCGCGTCCCTGGGATTCCCTGCACGTTTGCCCTTGGCTCTTTCCGCGAACACTTATCCCACAGTGCCCTATATTTCCCATTCCCATTTCCACGGCCAGCTCTGTGAATAGGTGGTTGACTGTGAAATGCCCACCGTGATGAACACCATGCCCGGAACGCTCCATTGATATTAGCTGATGGGAAAAACAAAGGCCTCCCTTTTTCCAAGAATAATGTGGCAGGGAGGAAGGCAAGTAACGGTAAGAAGATGGAGGTGGTTCTTGGAGCTGATTGGTACCCTACTGCCCCTTTTCCGCCTCCTCCTTGGGTCTGCCCCAAAGGAGAGTGGGCCAGGGCTGACAGGAGGGGGAAAGTCACCTTTTCTTATTTTGTAAGAACAAACGCAAATACAACCATGTGTTTGTGTGTACACGTATGCATAAAGTAACGGTTAACTGTTTCCACCGAGGAAGACTCTTCAAATTCCCAAATGAGAAGAAGAGCACTTCCTGCATCCCATGGGGGTCCCTTCTGGACAGGAGAGCTTTATTCATCATGTACCAGGGCTTCTGGTCCAGGGCTGTGTGCCCTGGTGAGTCGGTAGGAACCACACGGATGGTACAGAAATAGAGCAATTCATAACATCGCAGATGGAAACACAGAACTGATGTCTGTAAACTTCTTTTGTACATCATTAATTCATTAGCGCAGAGAAACCAGAAACAGAGTCAGAACTTCAGCAAACGCTGGGGTAGTTACATCCACATAGAGAGGACGGCACCTTTGGTTAAAAAGCAGGATCTACGAAGTTATCTTAGTCTTCCATTGCTCAGCCAGTGCAGCTAAAAGCCAGCCACCATCAGCCACACGTGCGAGCGAGCCAGCATGCTGCCCACTGCAGAGGGCCACCAAATGCTCCTTCCTGGTCACTAGTCCTGTTCCACAGCCCGCCTTGTTTGCATAAAAAAAAAAAAAAGTTGGAGGACTTTGGGAAGGATCCCAGTGTTCAGCATTCGGTGCCGTGAAATCACACTCTGCTCTTTAAGTTTAGCCCCAAAACAAATTTAATTAAATTATGGGGAAAATCAGAACAGAATGACAGCAAAAAAAGGCAGGTGGGAAAGGCAACAATATGCGCTACAAATTCATTTTTATTATAAAGTAAAGCTCGTCTGTGCAAACGACAATCCCTCTGCATTTCTGAAATAGGGCATTATGGGGAAAAAAGTCACATATGTTTTACTGTAAATTTCGGAAAGGGAGAAAAATAGGGAAAACTTGCATTTTAAAAACTGTCAATGCCTCCGTTTTTGCTGTGAAACATATTTTCAGAAACTGGAAAATGAGACACACGTAAAGAACAAAGTAAACTCATGTATAAATGGAATTGCAAACATGGGTTTAATGAAGAGCTTTCCCATCTCTCTTTTTTTTTTTTTAGGGTCTCACCTCAAATTTCTTTTTAAATCACAGAACCATACACTTAAAAAACAATATTGAGCAATGTGGAAGAAATCTGGCAGAAAACACTCTCTGTGTTTAAAGAACACATGAAAAATTACATGAAAAAACACGTTTTTCGTTAAGTATTCTTTAAAATACATAAAAAGCGTAAAATAACGTCTAAATATTCTTTTAAAGTAATTTCATGATAACTACTCTGGAAGTGATTCTTACTTTATTTATTTACTATTTCTACACTAACTTTGTGTCTCTGGACTGTTTTCCCCTCTCCTAGCCCAGGGCTGTTTGGTGGACATTTGAAGGTTAAAAAAAATTCACGTTTCTGTGCTGAAAAGTTATCGAGACCAGCTCTCTGCTGCATTTGCATGGTTATTAAGGACACACAAACACACGCGCGCGCACACACACACACACACACACACTCTCTGAGCTTAATGTGAGGCTAGTACAGAAAGAGAGATTAGACACAAAGAAATGTAAACAGCTCTCACATGCGAGGAAACTAGGTTACGAGAATCCCAGCAGCAGGCATTCACCAGTCACCATGGAAAACAGGAAGTGAGATGCGTAGCAACCACAAGCCAAAAAGCAGGAAAGCGCATACCTTTAGCTTGGAATGAAAATCACGAGATTTCCTTCTGGCAAGAACCTGAATGTGACTAGACACCTGCAGGGTAGGGGAAGGGAGGAAAACAAAGGAAAAGCCTGTAACCATGGAGATGAAAAGCCCCCTACAACTGGGCAAGCCAGACGTACCTTAATGGCGGCTTGAATTTCTCGAACTTTCTTTCTTGCTAAGACCTGTATATGACTAGACACCTACATTGTTCGGGTTTATGAGGGGAAACAAAACAAAACAAAACAAAACAAAAAAAAGGAAATCAAATATAAAATCGCTACTCCTTGGGAGGGTTTTGGGGTGGGGGTGGGGGAAGGTTATTTGCATCTCAACAAAGCTCTGCAGTTAGGAATACACAGTCCCAGCCAGACACCAAGCCCCCAGCGCTGCTCTAAGCTTTTCAGACTGGGTCATCACTGCAGTGACTCAATTTCGGGATGAAAGTTAGGCGGCTCTTAGTTTTCTCACCAGGGAGAAATCACCAGCACGGGATGAGAGGGGGAGAGTGGGGTTGTTTTCTCTATGAAATTTAAAAGGTGGGGCTAGAGGTAAATGAAAATATTTATAGCTTCTCAGCATCAGGAGGGAAAATCCCTTCTTCTCAATTTAGAAGAGACGATCCATAAATTAGCACATTCTGCACAATCAAAAAGCTGAAGCTGTCGGTTATATTCTGATCTCATTAAGAGCTCTGGATTCTGTAGCAAATGTTAAAATAATACTGACATGTAAATTAGATCTCAAAGAGAAATGGAAAGACCCAGTTAGCAGAGCAATTTTTTTTTTTTGCCCTTATAAATATCTTTAATCCTTCTACTCTTTTGGATATTGACTGGGCGCCAAGTGGATTTGCATATTATTACAAAGCGAAAAGTGTGAATACAGCCAGCCAGCCATCCTGTTAGAAATCTGGGTTGAAAACCACACGATTTGCTGAACAACAAATTCACACTGGAGAGGTATCACCAACGGCTGCCTAAAACCATCCCCAGGATGCCGGGGTGTGGAAAGCCAGCCAAGCCCAGCTTCTGAAACACAACGATTCCACTGGGTAAACAAATTTGCATCTCTTTCAGCGGGACTTGGTTAAATACAGAAGAGTCCCCCACTGAAGGGGTTTGGGCACATGACCAGAGCTCGGAGACCAGCAGACACAGCTCAGGTCCGGTGCTTTTCAGCACGTTGGGAATTGGGTCCGTCTGTTTCAGAAATTAGAACCTTCCATTTAAAAGTTCAGCAACTCAGACTGAGAGGCAGTTACTTCATTTTCAAATACTCTGCTGACTATAAAAACAGGATTTAGGGTCATAAAAGAGCCTTTTATCTTTGAGTTTCAATGATTAATTTTTTTTCCAATTTGCTTTTTCTTTTTTTCCTTTTTTAAAGTACGGAGAAGCAGGAATGCCCCCTCCTCTTCACCCCTCCATCCGGCTCCTGCTTTGACTTGTTCTCACCCGAGTTTTGCTCTTGCGTGATTCTCTGACTTGCTCAGGGCCAGTGTCCACTGTTGGGGCTGGGGGGGGGGGGACATCCACTGAACAGACAATGCCCTGCCTCTGCACACTGGCAGGAGGCCCCGGCCCTCTGTGCTGACTCAGCAGCCAGGCTCCTGGCAGGGGCACATGTAAGCATTCCTGGGGAAAAGCTCTCCCCGCCATAAACACTCATGAAAACAACTCATCACAGAGCAGAGGACGGGAAGCTGCTGCTCAGTTAACGAGACCACAGTTGTGCCTGCTTTTTGGTTTGATGATAGTTTTTTAAAAATCCATGCCAGACAGATTCCGCAGAGTTCAACATTAAAAAATAATTTTGTTCTGTTAGCAACTCACCGACGAGTTTGGTTTGATATTCCCCCCTGCCTCTTTCCTTTCTCTCTTTCTCTGTTTTCCGTTAAGCACGAATTTCTCATCCGTTCCAGTTCTGAACTGGGTCAGGGGTTTGGACTGCTTTACATCAGAAGGGCCAAGGAGAGCCAGGGCCCGGACAAAGGGCAGAGCAAAACTCCTCACACTGCCTTGCACAAAGGTTTAGGCTGTAACTTCATTTCCGTCACGGCAGCTACCGACCAAAGGCCTAGCTTCAGGGGCAGCCGTTCCCTGGACACACACCACTCGGTATTAGGTTCAGGCCAAGACTCACGGCTGCTGGTGTTACTGTGTCATCGACATGATGACTCATGGGCAGCGGTTCCAGGATTTTACAATGCGAAAAATCTTCAAGTTTCACGACTTCCAAGTGTATTTGCACCTGCAGCTTCTGCGGTGTTTTACAGATGCGCAGTTTGGGAAAGAACTAGAGGTATTAAGCTACGGTCCAGGAGCAGTGCCTACACTGTCCTGCACAGTGACACTTTCCCAGATATGCGTAAGAAGCACTACGGAGACCACACAGTGAGGGGTCACTGAAATGATGAACAGTGAAAACTGAGCCAATTGAAAACACCTACGACACTGACGTCCTTACAGGGAACTCAAATTGGGGGCTCCTAGGAGCCAAAGCACAGACAGCCACTGCAGCCAAAATGCCTCGTTGGGGCCATTCGCTGACATGCACAGTGTCCAGGCCGGTGAGTTTACCTGTTTTCTGGTCCTCGTCTTGCCTGTCCTGAGTTTGATGTATCTGGCTATCAATTCATTCCTACCTGAAAGAAAGAAGAATTTACAATAAGATGGGTTACCTTAAAAAACAAACAAAAACCCAAAAAACAGCCTTGGAAAGCTAAGAATTTAGATTCAAGACTTTTGAAGCTGGAGCTGTACACTTATTAACGCTAGAAAAATAAAACAGTACAATTGCTTGCAAAAATATTTACTAGGAGAAATTTGGCATGAAAGGCATTTAATGACGAACTATGATTAGCAACTGAGGATAGAGATGTGCCTTTTTGTTTCTTTACGCGCTGGTCCCTAAAGGGGTGGTCAACCTGTCTGAGCAACAGACAGAAGGATGTGGGTGGAGCCCACAAACCTGTTTCTGTTCCCGTCTAAGCTCTCATGCCTGCTCCTCCTCACCCAGGCTTCTAGTTAGCTCCCGTTAGAGTCAGTATGGCCACTGGAGACTGAACTGCTCCCACCATACGGAGCAGACAACAGTACGAAAGCAGACAGTCCCTACAGGTAGTCGCTGTGCTAGTAACTAACTATACGTAAGATCTTGTTCATGGAAAAGAACAGCAACAACAATAACAAAAAAAGACTTAACCTCCTCAGCTTTATAACCTGCAGGGGAAAGAAAATAACTAAAAGTACACACTGAAACCTCCCGTGCCCCTCCCCCACTAGGAGGCCGAGAGGTCTCAAACAGATCATCTGACTTCGAACAACTGTACAATGTGATGGGAGACGACCCCAGAGCTGAGTGGGGAGAGGTATCACTAACAGCACATGAGTAAGAACCCGCCCGTGCAGTTAACTACGGCCCTTAACGGCAGGGCTCGCGGTAGGGTTGGTCTGTGCTGTCTTACTTCCCAGACAAGGCTGCATACCCGAGGAGGGCAAGCGCTTTCTCTTTCGCCCCGAAGCCTCCCTAGCACCCAGCACACTGCTGGGCACCCAGAAGGAACAAATGAGGAAATCACCCGGCCTCTGGTGAAAGAGAGGGACCACACCCCCCAGACCTCCCCTGGCGGAGTAAAGAACTGGCCACAGAAATGATGACCAACCTAAGTGTGTAAATCTAGTCGGAGGATTCTCAAGACGCCCTCGGCACTGCCTAGACATCGGCTCCTGTCATCATGGCTCTGTCTGCTGCCTGCTTGTGTTAGGACCACGCGGGACAGGGTCACCACTGGAAGGCAGAGGAATCATGGAATCCTGGGGCTGGCAAGTTCCTCTGGGTCATCTGCTCCCACTGCTAGAAGCCTCAATTCTTAGAAGCCTAACCAAGCACTTCTAGAATTATGGAAGCAGTCCATTTGACCTTAAAACATATTTAAGGGGGAGGGGGGAAGACTCTTATTTGGGGCTTCTTATAACTCTCATCCCCAGATTCTCCTTATTCCTCTGACAAGAACGAGGCTATGCACATGACTGACTTTCAGCTATTAATGACAGCTCTCAGGTCTTCCTGGAGTTGTACCCAAGCCAAACCTCCTCTGTTCCTCTGTTACCTGTGACAGCTTTGGAACACGACTATATCCATCCAGGGACATCCTTTGTCTAGTTTCCTTTCATAGCCTGGAGCCCAGAACTACAGTGGTGCTCCTCCTATGACAAGTCCACAGCAGAAGTTTTATCACCTCCCTCATCCTAAACACTCTACCTCTGTTAATGCAGCCTAACGCTGCATTTGATTTTGGGGAACCACAATAAACTGTGAAATGTATGTCATGTGAACTCCTAGAGGTTTTTTTCATATAGACCACACATCATATATATCCCTACCTCTGTGCCAGTCTTTTCATGCATAGTTGGTATTTTTCTGATCCAAATACAGAACCTTACATTTTTATTTCTATTGCATTTCATCCCGTGAGATTAAGCCTATCATTGCAGCCCGTCAGGATCCTGTCTGAACTTACCCTTTCACCACAGGAAAAGGACCTCTAAATTCAGGTTTAAGAACTGCTTCTCTAAGCAGTCTCTCTCAAACTTTTGAGAACTACCAATATCCCCTCTAGTGTCATTGGGGTCTACTTCTCCATCGCTCAGATGGTTGTACAGATTTTGCAATTTGTCTCAAAGGCGTGCGGACAGCAGAGCCCAGCCAGGAGTGCGTAATTACCAGAAGCCAGACCTAAATGACAATGTCTGCAGACAAGCCAAGCGTCCTCCAGCTCAGGGTCTCCCTGTGCGTCCTGTTCAGGACTGAGTGGCCAGCACAAAATAAATCCAGGGTTCTGTATGACGCGCAGTTTCATCCGAACCTTGGCCTGATGGCAAAAACATCCCCGACTCCCTACTCTTTTTCCGTGAATGGAGACGAGGTTGTGTGATGTACGTGACACAGAACCTCCACAAGGGATCTCTTAGGGCACTCTGAGATCAAGCCCCAGCACAGCCACACCTGACTGTACACACCCGGGTCCGTGCAAATGACACACACCCCTCGGAGTTAAACAACGGCAATGCAAACTCTGATTAAAGCACGGCTAAAAATGATGACGTCTACCATGGGCGCTCCCTGAGCAGCTGACTCTTGCCAAGCACCGTGTCACAGCCACCATTTCACGGAAACTTGTGACTCTAGTTCCCCGTTCTTTTTTTTTTTTTTTTTTAAGATTTTATTTATTTATTTGACAGAGATAGAGACAGCCAGCGAGAGAGGGAACACAAGCAGGGGGAGTGGGAGAGGAAGAAGCAGGCTCATAGCGGAGGAGCCTGATATGGGGCTCGATCCCACAACGCCGGGATCACGCCCTGAGCCGAAGGCAGACGCTTAACCGCTGTGCCACCCAGGCGCCCCTAGTTCCCCGTTCTTAACCTAAGTAAGATCACCTTTCCAAGCCCTGTGTTCTCTCTTCCCTACCATGACTGAAGCCACGAAGGGTACTTAACTTGAGGTTTCTGTGTTTCTTGCCTGCATAAGGAATACCGCTGATTCCGACTTTAAATTCAAATTCAACTGACTCTCGTCATCTACCTGACGGCACAGAGTTTGTTAATCACTTCATTTCATGGGAATTTTCTAATCACCGTGAGGGCAGCTCTGTACACAGAAACACTATTTGGGCTCACCTGGTTTTTAAAAATGTGTTTGTGTATGTAGGCATGTATGTGTTTATTTATTTAAGATTTTAGTTCTTTATTTGAGGAAAAAAGAGTGAGCGAGAGAGAGAGAGAAATGCATTCGAGCCAGGGGAGGAGCAGAGAAGCAGACTCCCCACTGAGCAGGGAGCCTGATGTGGGATTTGATCCCACGACCCTGGGATCATGACCTGAGCTGAAGGCAGACGCTTAACCGATTCAGCCACCCAGGCACCCTTATTCGTTTATTTAAAAAACAAATTTAAACACTATAGTTCATCCTCAACTTACATATCCTATAATTTTTTAAATCACTTTCTTGTTTGGGGGTTTTTCCTTTTTCTTTTTTTTTTTTTTTTAGATTTATGTATGTTTTTGAGAGAGCGAGCATGCGCGTGAGCAGGGAGGACGAGAGGGAGAGAAAGAATCTCAAGCAGACTCCACACTGAGTGCAGAGCCAGATTCGGGGCTCAATCTCACCACCCTGAGAGATCGTGACCTGAGCCGAAACCACGAGTCAGACGTTTAACCGACGCAGCCACCCAGGCACCTCTATAATTGCTTTCAAAGGGCCATTCATAGAATGTTTGGTCCATTTTACAAAGCAATTAAACTACATTAAACATTTAAAATTCCGTATTTAATTTAGAATATATTTAATTCTTTTAATTATTAGAATTGTTTGACCTAACTTCTAAAACCTTTCCTTAAACTCTTAGAAACCTAATAAATTATCTTAAACACTCTAACACTGCTTATGAATCTAGTAAGACTTCAACCCTCCCAAAAATCAAGTCTAAATCAATTACTTCATTGCACATTTTAATTTGGGAAAACAGGCTAACCTGCTGCATGGGCCAAATTATTTTAAATAATCACTTAAAAACATCCAATATGTGTAGATCCTCTCAGTTGAATATTAACACTATGACATTGAGTCCACTAAAATCTTCTATTTTCAATTCTAAATCTTCTCAGAACTAAAATATGCCTACCCATTATGGAAACAAGCATGACATTCCAAATGATTTAAGAATATCTTTTTGGTACCTGGGGTTGTATATATTTGGGGGAAATCAACTAGGTTCTTTTTCTTTCTTTTTTTTAAGATTTTATTTATTTATTTGACAGCGAGAGAGGGAACACAAGCAGGGGAAGTGGGAGAGGAAGAAGCCGGCTCCCAGCGGGGCAGGGAGCCCGATGCGGGGCTCGATCCCAGGACCCCGGGATCAGGCCCTGAGCCGAAGGCAGACGCTTAACGACTGAGCCACCCAGGTGCCCCTCAACTAGGTTCTGAATGGATTTTTGTCCGTGACCTTGAGAGAACATCCTGAGTCGGATTTCTATGTATTTCTACAGCATGGCTCTCCAAATGAGGTGAACCCATATAGTCCAGAGCCCTGGATATGAACTGTGGTCCTAACGTGCAGAATTCCTTTACCAAGGACTGGGAGCTTAGGGCACCAACGATCACTGATGTAACTGGCAGTTGGCCTTGGCTCTACACAGCATAGTCTTGTTTTATAGCCATGATCAGAGTGCTGAGTATTAGAACTGTTAACCCTAACTTCTCTCACTCTCTCTTCTAAGACACACAGGGGCGCCTGGATGGCTCTGTTGATTACACGTCCGAGTCTTGGTTTTGCCTCAGGTCGTGATCTCAGGGTCATGAGATCGAGCCCCACATCAGGCTCTGTATTCAATAAGGCATCAGCTTGAGATTCTCTTTCCCTCTTCCTCTGCCCCTCCCCTGCTCATGCTCTCGCTCTCTAAAATAAATAAATTTAAAAAAATCTTTAAAAAATAAAACACACACACACACACACACAGTAGTGCTTGATCCAGTAATTACAAACATGACTTTCAACAAAGGTAACCGCAAAGTTATTCATGACATTCCTAAACTCATTCTACTGTCAAGTGGGGACCATCTCCTTTGTGCCTTGCACGATGCCTGCCTGGTGCATCAGGGATATGAAGAGAAGACAGCCTGCCTGCCCACAAGGAGGTCAGTGCCCAACACAAGAGCTAAAAGAGCAAACCAGCTCTACAGGTCCCACTCCGACTACTGCCATGAAAGAGGGTCTGATAACATGCACGTGTCATCGGCCACAAGTAATCGAGAATGTCTAGAAAGCCTTCTTCCCCAAAGTACTGGAACATAATCTAGGCCTTGAAGGACTGATGGCATTTTCTCCAACATTTTATTACAAAAAATTTCAGACATACAGAAGTTTCTTTACAGAAAGAATTCCACAGTGCACACCACATACCCGGTTCCTAGATCCTACCATTCACTTTGTCTATACCCGTTTCGACACGTCCTTCCATTTCTCTACCCGTCCGGCAAGCTGTCTTATTTTAGTGTCGTTGTTGCATTCCGTGTTGCTGTGGTGGTCACAGGCACGAGGACACTCTTCCTAAGACTTCAGTATGCATATCACTAACTCAAGTGATCAGACGGACTTTGACAAGAAGAATAGAGAGGCGGGGGTGGAAGGCCATTCCAGGTGGAAAAGCAGCATTTCCTTACACATATAAGCAGGAATCTGGCACCTGCTGACCCGTAGGCTCCCGTGACCACTGCACACTTCCTTTCTGAGCCCACGAGTTTCCAGATTCTACGCTCGGCAACCTCTCCTTGGTACTTCTCTATACATACTTGGAATAGCTTATAGAGCTGAGTGGCAATGCCACACTCCACCACTAAGTGTCATTACACTACAGCTTCTCTGTGGCAGAAAAAGTCCTTTAGAAACACACACCCTCCCTGTTGCTTCTTTCCGTCTGAGGCTCTGCAGCCACAAAGACAGACAGAGCCTGACTTGCCACTTTTATACTGGGATCCTTCTCTGGGCACGGCAATCCAGCTTTTATTTCATCCTTCCTTTCTCTTAAAGAACAGAACACCGTTGAAAGTGAGCCATCACGGCTTCTCCTGCATCCCGGACGGCCATGAAATCTCCCACTAAAGGGGCGAAGGAAAGTGAGACACCAAGGGAAAGGCGTGGAGTTTGCACTGGGCTTGCCTTGCCTACACGGAAGACTGGTTAACGTTGTTGTGGCCTGGGTGTGTGATGGGATGTGGCCTCAAGGTCATGTTTGAGGCACAGCAAATGCAGGGTCTGTGGCTAGAAATTGTAGCCCAGAGACACTGGGCTTTCGCAGTGCAAGAGCCACTTTGTAATTGAATGGAGGCAGGGAGCCACAAAGAAAGAAGTAACAAATGGGACCTCCTCTTCCTGGCTGCAGCCCAGTGCAGAGGCAAACTCATGCCAGGGCAGGGCTGAGCAGCCCAGGAGCAGGGCAGGGGCTCTGGCGGATGCACGCCGGCCCTCCCTTGGCTGCAAGAGATACCTGAGGATTCCGCCTATCTTTTAACCATGTAAAGAATGAGAATCAGAAAGAAAACTCAAACTTCCCTTGGTTGCTGGAACAAAGCTGCTCTGGGTTGTAACCTTACGGTCTTCCACACACCCTCACGAGCCCTAACTCAGCTCAATGGCCCTACTAGACTACCAGAAGCTTCCCTGGTAACACCTTGAGCTTTCTGAGCTTCGGACCTGCCCGCACAACTGCTTTCATGTCCCATACGGCTCCGGCCCATTTCTGCACGTCTGGATTCTGCCCACCTTTCAAATGCCTTGTCCTTCAGAAGCCTTCTAGATGGAAGAGGCCTCGCCTTTCCCTACACACCCACAGCCTCTGACTTGGGCTGCTTTGCTGCTGGCTTATAGCCTTTCTGCCTTATACTCTATCTTTTGGGTGCATGTCCTGGCCCCAGCCAGATGCTGGAGTCACTGAGAGTAAGAACCACTGACATTCATATTTTCTGTTTCTCTTTCCCAGGCAGCTCAATGTTTGCGGAGTGAGTCACCGGCAGGGGCAGAAGAAGGGCTCCTACTTCCCTATAATCCAGTTTGACACTGGATCATCGACATGAAGTGAAAACAGAAAAGGAAAAGATGACCCAGCGAGAAGAAGCAAAGATGATGGCTTCTGCCAGGTGACAACACCGCAGGACACAGCTCTGTCCTCCAACACAGCAGCAGTGTCCAACAGAAAGAAGGGTTTAAGGAGCACTTTCTCAGCACAGTTCTCTAAGGTGGTGGCAAAATACTCTCTAGCCATCAACTCTTATTTTTTAAAAAATCAGCTGAGGTTCATCTAAAGGAAAAAATATCTTAGGCTATGAGAGCCAACACCAAAAAGCACAGGCGTAGGGGACGAAGTGGGAGCCAAGCGTCCTCAGCTAGAGAGGGGTCTACAGGTGGGGATGTTTAATGACCCTGTCCACCTGCATATATAGGGAGTTTATATCTCCGGATCCCCCCAGAGGAGGCAGTAAAGAGTATTAACTAACCTGGGAAGAGCTAATAATTCACCTTTTCTTTCACCCTGCTTGACTGTACCAGCAACAATGCGGCAGGGGGGAGGGAGGGTGTCTGCCAAAGCTGGCCAGTCACCCTCTAGTTAGACAGGGGACAACAACTACAAGACCACACGCAACATGCCAGAATCAGGAGGGCATAAAGATGCCATCTCGCCTTCAAGGAACCTACACCTGTAAGAACGGGGTCAAGTCTCCCCGTCCTTCCCCGCGCCTGCGTCACAGCCGCCACGTCCCATTTATCTGACTGCTCACATGATGAATGCCTGCCTTTCCCACTTCCGGACAGGAAGTGCCACAGGAGCATCAACCACACACCACGTTTTGCTCATCGCCGTGCACCCCCCGGGGTCAAGAACACAGCAGGGCCTCAGAAGTACATACTGATGGAATGGATGACTGAATGACAGGGATGGAGACCAAAGTGGGAGGGGGCACAAAGCTTAGACTGGGGATAACGAGGATTCACTCCCCACCCCCTGCCAAAAAAACCCAAACGTCTGAACCAACCCCAGAGCACTGGCAATGAGGAAGTCTGGACACCAGTGTCTCCGTTAATCCCCGATATAAATCATTGACCAAAAATCAGCACCCATATGGAAAATCACCAGAAAGGGCCAGACAGCCTGTTCTGGGTTATCAGGGGCTGGTACTGTGTGTTCCCTATCTAAAGGCTTACAAAATGCACTGATGGCCTTCAGCAGGTGAACGCTGGCATGTCCCTAAACGAGTCTGCAGACGTCTGCGTTCACCCAGGGGCTTATAAGGAGCAGCTTTAGAAGAAAGAATACACAGAGGAAGGCTGTGTTAACCTCTGGCTCATCGAACTTATTCCTCACATCCCTTCAAAATGCCTGGCGATAACTCAAATTCTGCTCCTCGGAGTTCCTATCAGTCAACGGCAGCTGATAACATGATCGAGTGATGGCCCCATAAAACACCGTGCACTCCTTCATCTCGGCAGGACAGCTTACCAACTGTGCGTTTGCCCTAGACGACAATACAAGGGTCAAAAGGAGACAAGCAAGTAAAGCTGTCCAATGCTTCATATGAAATACAATCCTTCTACACTGGAGATAAATTCTTTTTGTCGTCATTATTTCTAGAAGGAAAATAAATATGAATGAAGTAAGTTTTTCTAATGGCTCATTCTCTTGGAGGCAGTAAAAGATGCTGGAGAATCACCTTTTTAATTCTCTAATGCATAATTTCACTGGCCTTACTCCTTTCTGCCTCTGGTTGCTGTTCTTTCTAGTCCATCCCAGACACAGCTACCTACAAAGCACAGCTCTGGCTTAGCCACTCTACTGTCCCAAGACCTTCAACGGCCCACTGCCTGCAGGCTAAAGGTCAAACTGCTTTAGTATAGTATTCAATGTTGTCCCACCACCTGGCCCTCACGTTTTGTTTTCATGACACACCACGTCCCCACCACCTGAATCTACTTACCACCAACCAAACGCACGTGGGGCTCTCAGTTCCCCGAACTATCCTGCCATTCTAAGGTTTTGCTCATAGTTGCAATACCTCTTATGACGATCAGTCAAAATCCTTCCAGACCCAGGTCAAAGGGTATCTCCTCCATGAGCCACCCCCCCCTTAAACACGCACTAGATAGGGAACGCGAGAGTTACAAACGAATCGTTTAGGACAGCGTGGCCCTGACTGGGAAAGCAGCAGAGATTCACGCTTCTGCCCTGGGCCCACAGTGCCTCACGCCTGCATGCGTCTGGGCCCTGCCCGCATGGGGGCTTTAGTAAGACTTCCCTGCGTAACAGACAGAAGCTCCTCAAAGGTCGGGCGTCTGTCATCAGCATCTCTGTATCTCACACACTCGAGGTGTGTATGGGATTTAATGGAACCTCTGCGTCTTGCTCCCTAGACTACCTAAACAGAACTCCTACCCGCAGGCTCTCAGGCAAGCTTCCGCTCACCGTTTGGGCATTTGCCTTTTCTTTCACACCCACATCTGGTTATGTTGTTCGCCTGCATCATTAGGTTCCTGGTCGCTGTAAGAAAAACACACCCTCCTTCGCCCAGTGCCCGGGCCTAAGAGCCCATTCCTGCAGAGGGTCCCTCTACTCTAGTGCAAGGAGCTTCACAGAGTTCCCCAAGTCCCGGTCATGCTTTTCCATACCTCTGTGCCTCTGTACAGACCATATGTCCTCAAATGTCCTTTCTCTTCTCCTTTGCCTACAAACTCCTCCTCATCCCTCCAAGCCCCGATGCAAGTATTTCCTCCCTGAGTCTTCTGGGAACCAAGCAAACAGAGTTAGTCATTTTCTCCTTCGTACCCTCGTGTGCCGAGGGTATTCCCCGCTGCTCTATACCACCGTTACTCATCTGGGGGACCAGGCACCCCCACTGAGAACTGTGACTGCTCCATGGAAACAATCTACCTGCTTCTCTCTGACCGTAGATATGGCATCTATTAAGCAGGAACTCAATAAACGCTTTCGATAAAAGAAGGGATGAGTGAGCTCTCCTAGACACAGAAAAAAGGATCTAGGAAAAGGTCATAGACGGTGGTCAGCACCGACAGCACCACCCGAAACCTGGAAGCCCTTTTACAGTTAACGACTACTCAGGGACAGGCAGCACAGTTTTCCAGACCTTCGTTCTGCTCTCTTAACTTGGCACCAGTCAGACCAGCCCATGTGCCTTTCCTCCTCACCCCTTTCTACCCGCACCGACCTCCACATGCCACAGTCATATGGACCTGGTCCAAAGAAAAGTGAATCTCAACACCCATTCGGGAGAGCCTTGTTAATGAAAAACTCTGCTAAGAACACTCTGTTTATTTATTAATTATTTGGCCTTTAAAGAAGTGTGAAATCCACACAATCGAAGTGCCAAAAACTGTTGGTCCTTGCTGGCGAATCTTTAACGGTGGCGACACTGCAGGTTTGTTTTGGTTTTGGATTCAGAAGTAGGGCAGCCTATATCTTCAACTTTCTGGGGAAGGTGGACTTGTCCTTAGGAGCTGTGTGAATCTGGGCAACTTGCTTAACATCTCTGGACCTTGAGCTCCTCACCTGTGAAATGGGGATAAAGAGCCTACCCTGGAGGACTGTGGTATGCATTAGCAGTAACACATGAAGGTTCTGGTACCTCGAAAGGATTTAAAATGGTCCTGGAGCTATTATGTAATGTCACCGCGCCTGGTGCATACGCTCTCATTGCTTGAACTGATATATATAAGGTTTCTGTCCAGGACACCATACCACATGGCATCTTACATAAACCTATAATGCTTCTACTTTCAGCATTATTGAAACCGAACAGCTTTTCCATGCTGCACTGAAAAATGTTCTCAAAATCTTTGCAGCGCCCTCAACTTTCAACATGGTATGGCCACAGAAATTGTTTCCGAGTAAAAGGAGGCCTTTACTGTGATATCTTAACATTAAAAGGGCATCATGCAAGCTACTTACTTGCTACAATAACCTTCTAATTTAGAATAGATTCTTCACTGAATAAGATAGCAGGAATTAGGTTTTTGCCAAGGGCTAAGTGTGGCCAAAATTCTTGTAATTTGTGGCAGATTGTAAAATTATCTTTATGAATAGGCTGGTGGCACTGCATTAAATAGCATGTCCCCCACTGGATTTCCAGAATTTAGTTCTTACTATAAAAACAACTCTTGCTAGAAGAAGAGAGCCAGAACTTCCGTACTCCCACAGCAGCCGCTGGACAAAGGTGAGTTACACCCATGCGTTCAGTCAACACGACGCTCGCATGGGATGAACCACTGCTGGGGAAGCATGCTAAAAAAACCCAGAGGAATCTAAATGCTCGGGTGCTAGGTAATTCTTTTAAAAATCATATGGAAACCACGATCATAAAGGACATTTCTTAAAGCGCACTCCAACAAGAGATTGAATTTGAGGCTTGAGTGCAATGAAAACCCCACTGTGTGGTAGGCGGAGACGCAGTGAGATGGGAGGGAGGCAGAAAACGGCGGTGCTGAAGACCCCCCCCCCGCCCCGCCCCGTGCATCAGCGCCAGGGAAAGCCCTATGCTTGTACCTGCAGATGCTTCACTGTCATATCCCCCTACTCCCAGTTTATGAATGTTGCCTGGGGCTCCAGCTGCGAAGAAACCCACCCAAGCTACCAAACAGGTATGTGGCGGAGTTAGGATTTCAACCCACCTTTGACTTCCAAGCTCATCAGGCCCTAACTTCAGGCCAACTGCTCCGAGGACAGCCTCGAAACTCTAGTTAATTTCTCGCAAGGTCATTACCAAGTGCTTCGTGAGAACAAAATCTTCCGGGGAGGGGGCACAACCCAACCATGCAGTGGACTGAACCGTATATAGACTTTAAGTTCTCCATTCACCACCTACAACACAGGATGAACTCAACTCCAATTTCTGCATTCGAGGCCTTGAGAATCCGGCCCCGATGTGCTCCCCTCCCCTGTTCAACACCATCCGCTGAGTATTTTCTATATATAAAAGGCATTGCAAATGAAGCACTGTAGGAGACACACGCTGGAATAATACCTGTTATCTGCCCTCGAGGTGCTTAGAGTATAAGGGGGAAACTGAGGCAAGAAGCCACACGACAGTAATAAAAGCAGGGTATTATGAGGATGAGAAAAACAACTAAAGAATAGTCTGAGAAAAAATAAATAAATAAAAATCCAGAGATGTTTCCTCCCGTGGTTGCCACGCTCTCTGTCATTCACCCAACTGCTCTGGCCACATCTGGTCTCTAAACCGCGAGCAGCCAAAGGCAACAACATACAGGCCAGTCACTGAGGGGAGAACAGTGGCCTGTGCACTGGGCTGCTGGAAACTGTGACTGAGCAAACCAGATTCCCTCTCTCAGCTGAGTTTTGGATTCAGGAGAGCCAACTCCTTTTTATTCTCCTTTAAAAATTTCACATTACCCGGGTGATATATATGCAATATATTCTCCCTGTAAAAAATGAAAATGTTATACACACAAACCCACTTTGGGGGGCAAGGGGGGGTGTTCCTTTTTCCCTCGTCACTCTCTACACACACCGTTCTATCATGTTGGCTTCTATTTCTTCCGTGTTAACAACCCGCCGCCACTCCCCATCCCTGCCCCCACGGTCCCGCCCAAATCTGCTGAACACTGACTTCTGAGTTGCCAAAACCCGGGTCAAAGGGCACTTTCCAGTTCCCGCCAGTGAGCCCGCTCTGCCCCTTCAGCTCATCAGACTTTAGGCGTGCGGTGAGCACAGGGCTCGCCATACGGCCCCCCTCCGGTGGGTGCTTTCCTTCACCTTCTTGGACAAATCATGAGCTCCATGAAAGCGGGGGGGCACATCCTACTCCCGGACCCCGATCCCCCAACTCCCGGCGCAGGATTGAGAATGTGCTACTCAATGATAGCATCACTGCTGATTTCAGGCATCTCCTGAAAGGGAAAATACTTGAAGACCTGACATCACGGCACACAGGAGGTGGTGACTGGATGTTTTCTTTGAAGACGCAGGAAGAGAGGGAGGAAGACAGAACTGGCAGGATGGGGGGGGGCGGGGATCACCGTGCTGGCAGATATGTGGGATATAAAAAACACGATGGGGCTCCTGCCTTCTAGGAACCCACAGTCCAGGGGAATGCTGAGGGAATGCCAAATGCCCACCAACGTTTCCTCTTCCTAAGCTCCGAGAAATGTCCGACGCACCCATAATCACAACTGAGACACGGGCTGGGGCAGAGGGAAGGGGAGTGGTTGCTTTACCCCCTCACAGAAAGAACCCGGAAAACGCAGAGCCCTTCCTTCGTCAAAATTACAATGTTTTTAATTCTTGGGATCGTCAACCATTTCCGATTTCCCGTCCTGCCTCAATCCACCACCTGCCTAGAGGATACCATTCAGCATCTAACAGAGAAAAACCCATGTTCTAAGAGACAGCTCAACTTTTTCATAGGTAGCACAGGTAAGAATGAACTGGATAAAATGCAGATGAACCAATGAACCATATTCTGGGTAGCCACAGAATTTTTAAAGACAAGGAATACACACAGTCAACGTGGCTTCCTCTGCAAACTCATTCACTACACACAAGTTTGATTTTTTTTTTTTTTTTTTTTTTTTTTAAAGAAAAGGCAAAGCCCGAACTACTTATCCTTACATGGCTCTAGCCCTGAAGGTTGCTTTGCAAAGATATCTCAGGGTGAAATTATCCAGGAAACCCTTATGTGGATAGAAGGTTCCACAAGTCAACAACCGCTTAAGCAGTTTAAACCAACAAGCAAGATGCCCTCTATTTAAATGCTATGAGCGAATCTATTTTAAGCCTTTAAAAATCCTCTGGGCAGGTGTTTAAGCTGTGTACAGACTGAGCCTGTGGAGACTCCGGGGGTGGGGGAGGGTGGGCTCCACTCTCCATGCAGGCAACATTTTGTTCAGACAATCTTCCTGCAGCAGGTCATGTGACAAAGGCCAAATAAACAGCATCTGGGGATTTTCAATTACAGACCTTCGCCCAGCATGCCTGCACTGTAATCTCTACCAGATGAGGCTCAGGCCTCCCTATTTTCAATAATTCACACACTGTGTACACATAACATGACAATAAGGGCATTCATGGAGCGGCCTGATTCGCAGATCAAAGCTAGCAAAGGGCCAGCTGTAAGCATGGTCTGCTGCTGGATGATTCGTGCTTTTCACAGGCTTGGAAAGACGCTCTGCAGGACCTGGCAAGCCGGCCTCTTTCCCGTGCAGTATGCTGAGCAAACTCGGAGTGTGAACCGGGCACGGTCTCCTCGGGATGGCCGAAGAGGCGACCGGTTCCATGGGCATCTGCAAGTACGGGGCAGCTTCCCACTCCAATCTACTCAACAAGCTGCCCCTTGCAGGGGCTTGGCCAGTGCAAGACCCGTGCAAGAGCTCTACCGCTCCCGGGAGAAGGTAGTTCTTGAAAACAAACCTGTTCTAAAAGAGACGGTACGGTTCCCGTCCTTGACATGCCCTCGGCCAGGTGCCTGAGTTTGCAAATCCACTGGCGGTGCCGTTTCCATGCAGCACCACACAAATGACACGGAGCTGTACGTTTAATGGCTGTCAGAGAGCTCGCGGTCTGGGAAATGAAAGCGGACACTCTGTTGTTATTCCTGAAATCCCTGCACATTAACTTAATTAACTCGGGCGTGTGCAGACGAACGCATTTAGGCACTGTGGGTGTGTGAGCATGCGTGTGCGCGCTCTACAAGCACTCAGAATTCTCAAGTCCACAACATTCCAAAAGCCTAGCGCCCTGCAAAGGAGAGTTGCCGCCGGAGGAAATAAGGACCCTGCTCCCTCCTAGAGAGATTTCATACCCATCAATCAGGGCAGGAACCCGGAGAAAGCCATGGTGACTTCCTCAGCAGCAAACACATGCTGCTCGCCAGCTGTGGGGCTGCGCATCCTTACCCCCTTTTCTCTCGCATTCAGAATGGTTTCCTCTTAATCACAATAATCCCAAAAGTGCTAAAACATATCAATCGTTGGGAAGCCCTGCCTACAAAGGGCCAGCCGGCCGGCTTTTATGGCCTTGTCCAACAGCAGCTGATACTTCATTCAGTGACAAATCCAATTTAGCAGTTACAAGAGGTTTAGCATCCCTGAAAAAATATTGGGGTTGATCTGGCACTCTAAAGTCAGCAAGTGCTCCACTGCCATACTGTTGCAGATTTTACTCTGCTGTCTGTCGTATTTGGATGTCTACAACCGACAGTCTCGCACCTTCTCTACCCTTGCCCCCCACGATCTAATGATAGTGGCTGTTGGTGGTGGTGGCAACAATTTAATCCCCAGATAAAAAATACAGGCTACAGTCATATTTGGAAACTGACTCAATGTGATTTTACCATCCCCACCCCCAACACACACAGACACACACACACACACACACACACACACACACACACACACACACACAGTAGTTGGCTCTACTCTTCAAATGGGAATTTCTAGCAGACTAAAGGAAAAAACTGTGGGGTGAAATTGATTTTACTCTAACCTTTGCGATCTAAGTCAGCTTTGAAGGGCAGAAGGAGATAAAAAACATGCAAAGATTTTATCCTTGGACCGAAGTCCATCATATTAAAAACTACTGCAGGACTAATGTAAGGACCTTGTAATTAAATTCTTCACATTCATTTTTAAACATCAGAATGTGAAAACAAAGAAAAGCTTTGAGCCATGATGGAGGGAAGCACATAAAATGACAGAAAGAAAAATTAGCTTTTGAATATTTAACATACTCAAAATATATATAGATTCTTTACAGATCATTATACAAATTTAAGTTAAAAGAATCTCCAAAGAAAATAACGTGGATAATTTAGCTATTAAAGGGACATACCACCAACAAAATGCCATTTTTAAGCAACACCACAAGGTAATTTACAAAATAAAATAAAAGGGAAATGATCTAATAGGAACATGGGCTGATTATTCCTTTAATATTAGGCTTTGTAGTCAACAGTTGGTTATTCATCCCAGCTTTAACGATACCAAAAAAGTGACCACAGAGACATCTGGTTTAAAAAAAAAAAAAGTTTTCAGTGCCATAAATGAGACATTCGCAATTGTGGCTGGCAAGATATCAGCGATGGAATATTCCATACATGGAGTTCTTATTTCATGTGGTTTTAAAACTTTATTCTTTTCTTTGGATTTTTTTTTTAAAGCATAAACCGAAAATTAAAACAAAAACAAACACCCAAAGCCTGCAGACTAGAGAAGACATTTAGCTTCTGTGAATAACTATCCATTAGATTAATATTTTGTCAATGCCACTTGTCACAACAAAAGCAGCGGCATTTATAATTTACTCTAAGACTGGTTTAATTAAAATTCAAAAAACCACGACAAAGCAATATTGAATTTCATTTGCCACACTGTAATTACTTACTTTGTAGCTGACTATAAACAATATTTTATTACATCCACAAAAATGCACTTAAAAACTAACAGTAATGCAGAGACAATGCAAGGACTGAGGGAACAAGTTCTGTCACTTCTACTTTGAACACAGAGTGACTTCCTAACTTTAATGGGACAGAAGAAAATGGAGACCCATTTTCCCAACCGGAGGGGACCTATGGGTCGGCCTACATTACCTCTCTTGAGAGCAGGGCTCAGACTCCCCGAGAACACAGATTTGGCAAACCCAGATCCATGTACCTCTCTCCCAAGACCAAGAAAGAGTCTCACTTGGCTCAGACTCAACAATGAGACAATAGAGGCTGCCAGGCATGATGAATGACTTAAAGGCTTAAAACCACCATTTGCATCCTCCCAGATAAACAATTAGCCAAAAAAAAAAAAAAAAAAAAAAATTCTGGAGGCAACTTCCAACACTGTTAATATATATGCCTGCCTGGCAGGAGAGAGTTAGTTTAGTGAAATTAGACTTATTTTAAGAACATTTGTCAAAGACATTTTCTGAAAGTGGTTTACTGAAGTGGGAAGAAAGAAACCTTCCATTTTGGATAAAAGACAAAGTTTAGAATTGTAAAAGTTAGGAAAGGCTTAGAAACATCGAACACTCCTAAAGCCACTATCAAGGATCTCAGTGTATTTGATTACTGATTTTTTCCATTCCCTCTTCCCTTATTTTAAATCCACATAATTCTTAAAGGCGCCATAATAAAAAAAATTCACGTATTGAACGAGGCAGGCAGGCATAAACACGATCTAAGCAAGAAAGAAAGGGAACGGCCTTCACACACACTTGCCAGATAAAAATCAGTGCTCTGAAACTGCATACGGGCAATTTTCTGGAGCTCATGAGGATCCAGGAACGAATGTCTGAGAAATGACAGAGAAATATCTTAAAAGTCAACCTGCATTTTTCTAGAATGAATTTACAGGACAGGGCAAGAGTACCTCAGGAAGTTCACCAAGCCTCCATTAATAAATGAGGTAGCAGTGCGGTTTCCATGACAACCGAGACTCCAACTCTCCAGCAAGCTTAGTGCATAACCACCAAAGGTTTTTCCTCAAATCTCAACTTCCCGTTTCGAGGTGCCGACAAAAACCAAACATACTTTTTAAGCCCAGGGAAATGGCGCAGGGGTTTTTAAAAAGGATTCTCGTAACGCTGGCTTGGTCAATAGTGGGGTGGCCAGCAACACGGAACTCTGCAGCTCCGTCCTGCTATAGACGCCTGGAACACGATGTTAAAGGGAGTTAAGGGCCCCCTGAGAATGTTCTGTGAGTTAAATGTATTTGCTGTAATATTATAATGTGTTATGACAAGTTATAGATCATTATAATAGGCTCCCATGATTAACATTAGTCTGACTGGTTTTCTGTGCGCTGTAGAAATGATTTGAGGAATTCAGAATCAGCTTGTTCACCACAATTCAGCACCTGGGGAAAACCGACTGCATTTCTTTAACACATGTAACCTTGAGGCTTATACTTCATGAGGTCATGACACATTTTCAAATGAGAGCTTTCCAGATCCCTCCACAGAAACAGGGGAGTGTGGAAAAGTACAGACTCCAGAACTCTGCCATTACCTAGTCACTGATTTTAGGGAAGGTTATTAACCTTTTTGAGCTTCAGTTTCCCCCAAAGGGGTAGTACCCTATAATGCTATGATACCACAACGATGAACGCTAGCTACTTTTACGTTCCTTCTGAACACAAGCAGTCAGAGAACGAGAACATCAAAAAGCCCTGGTGTCCTCCAGTCCTCCACCTTCTGCTTCCCTCTGAAAACTCAAAGAGGGGAGTCTCCAAGGTCCAAACCAAAAGAAGATGGCGTACTTCCCAGTAAATGCACGTAGGTACAAGAAGGACAGCTATGAGAGCAGAACAGTTCGGGGGGGTGGGGGGGTGGGATGTTAAGATTAGAGGAATTCTTGGAAAAGCCCAAGAGAATTATAAACCAGCCCTTGCAAGAACAACGCATTCACCGTAGAGTTTTCCTTGGGGAAAAATGACTGAAGAGAGTTAAGTACAGACTGTATGCAAAGGTAGAGGACACACTTCTTCACCAGCGCCCATCCCTGCTAGCTCAACAGTTGTGCTAAGAGCAGAGAGATACGCTCTAAAGCCAATGGCTTCTGAACACCCAGTACGGGCAGGACTTGACGGGAGACAGCTAAGAGGACCAAAGGAGGACAAAGGTAGCACTTCTGCTCCTGCAGAACTTGCAATCCCTCTACGTAATGGTGGATGAGAGATGCCGGGGGGGGGGGGGGGGAGGCAGGCAAACCTGTGGTGGTCATATACATTTTTAAGGGTTTCCTTAATTCTGTCCCCTGGTTTTTCCCTTTCACGTATGAAGAGTCTAGACTGAAATCCCTCTCTGGCATCCACATAACAATGTAACTTCCCCCACCTGGACTGCCTTTAGCATGGTCTCAGGCTAAAAGGTGTTAGCAGACAGTAACAAATTCCTGACAGCTACCACTGTTACCTTGAGAAGAGAAAAAGCATTCCAGTATTCCATTTCAATCTGCAGACAGGCCTGGCTCAGCAACAGAGCCGCTGATGGACAGGGAGGGCAGATTCCCGGGACGACCCCCCCCCCCCGTGAGAGTCATGAAGTTGCTCTCCAGGGGAGAGCCATCAAACGTCCACCCCACTCTGAAAGTCGCACATAACCTAATTCCGTTCCTCTCACAAGGTCACAACCAGGCAGCCACCAGATAGGTATGACCTCCGTTAACATGAAGTCTCCATCTCATTTTTCTCGGAGCTAGAAAATTTTCCACCTCCGAGAAAAATGAGAAGCTTCTGATGCGAATGGGGCCTGTCTCTCCTTGAGAGCTGTGGCGGGAGCGGGCATGCCTACGGACCCAGCACTCCCAGACCACGTGAAGCACACACGGAGGGGAGTCACAATGACATCATCTCAGCCCGGACCCAGCCATCAGGAGCCAGGAAACGGTGGTCATTTTGCTATGAATATGAAAGTAAGTAAAAGTTGGGAGAGAAAGACTGTTACTCAGAAACAATCATCCCCATTACATGAATTTTGATTGACCCTCCTCCGCAATGTAATTATAGACCTTTCAGTGTGAGTGAGCAATTGGGAGTACTTTTTTAGCTTGGTTTATGAAGTGAGGAGCTAGACGGACAGCAGAAGCCGAGCGAAGTTGGCCACCGTGAGACCGCCACGTGGAGAGTTCAGATGGCACCCTGTGGACAAACGCAAAGGGCCATCCCTCGTGCTCAAGGCGAGCGAGCGCTTTACACATCCCATCTGGGCGCTGGAAGGGAAATCTGGCTCTGGAGTGAAGACGAGATGGAGGGGGCTCATTGGAGGCAGGGAGGGAGGCAAGGGGAGCGGAGCAACCGTCCAGGGGAGAGATGCAGAAAGCCTGAGTTTGGGAAGTGGCTCTGAAGAAGCAAGAGAGGGGACTGGATCAAGGGCTGGCACCACCAGGTCTTCCTGGCACATCTGGTATGGATAGAAGGGATGGACTTTGATGGCAGTGGACGGTCTTGGCTCCAAGATGGTACTGCATCTTGGAAACAAAAAAATACAGGAAAACCAGGACACTGGAGCAAGGGAGGCAACCAGTTTCGTCTGGGCATTGGAGGGCACCGAAGGAGGTCTACATCCCTCTAACAAGCAGGTAGATGTGCGAGGTCAGGGATTAAGAGATTCAGGCTGAGCAGGAGACTCGCTCGGGTCCAACGGTTAGCCTGCTGCTGACAACTAACCCTGAGAGCTACGAACCACACCCGGGCTGAGTGGAGAAGGGAAACGGAGCTGGCGAGAACAGAGCGTTGAACAGAGGAAAGGCAATCAGCAGAGGAGGCTGGGAAATAGGAAAAAGAAAGAGACGTGGTCAAGTAATATCCTGGAAGGCAAGGTCAGATAAAGTTTCAAAAAGAGCTTAAAGCTCACCCTTTTAAAATGCTGGCGGAAGGTCAAGTAGGATGAGAGCTACGAGTGTGTGTCACGGGACATGTTAAATTACGTCTCTTAATGCTACGATAAACAGGCTCATGGAGAGAAGCAGTTCTGGTCGTCCGTGCTGCCTACCGTCAGTCTGACGCAGGATGAGTCCTGTTTGAGACAAGGCTTCACAAGTGGGGTTCCGAGGATTAAGGGCCCCTTTGGAAGTTCTATGACTCATATGGTCTCATAGGCTGGACTCTGGTCACTGACCTAGAATGTGGAGAGAATGATGGAATCGAAATCCAAGAGCAGTGACTGAACGGTGTGTGGTCTGGGGGAGAGTGTCGACAAAGCAGGCCTGTGTCCAGAAGCCCTCTGGTAGAGTAAGTCAGGGAGGCCTACCTTCCCAGACCTGAGCAGAGACTGGGAGTGCAGGGCGACTCCATTCTGCTCACTGCCATCGGCCTGGCTGAGACCGCGAGAGATGATCGTGAAAGCATTCTGTGAGCATCAACCGGCTACATGGAATCTACGCCAAAAAGCACCGTACATTTTATTAGTGTTTGTAGATTGTGTGCTACACGTGCTTTAAATTCGTGAAAATTTTCATCAACACGTGTGTATGTGTGTCTGTGCATAAGGGAGACTGTGTGTGCACGCATCATGCGTGTTTGAAAACATCTGTCAGCAAAATAAGTATCTGTTGGCGTAACACCGGCTAACCACCCTCAATTCTAGTCACTGCTTCTAGAAGTTCCACCAAAGGGGCGGCAGGTTCCAAGTCCGCTAGAGATGTCACATGTGAGTGACATGTTGCCAGTGAGTCTCCCAGGGGTGATACAACCAACTCCCACAAGTCAGAAACCCCACAGTCACGTCTGGCTTCCTCTTCTGGTTCCCCATCCTTACACAATCCATATACAAACACGCAATTGCATACACATCTGTCCCTCACACCCATCCACACCTGCAACCCCCCCCCCGCCTTTTCCAAGGCCTCACCATTTCCTTCCCAATCTTAGGAAGTAGCCTCCCAACTGCTTCCTGCTCTTCCATTTCCCCCACTCTCACCCTTCCTGTAAGGCTACTGCCAGAGTGATCCTCCGTAATCAAAATATGAAGTCTTCTCCCGCTGCCTTCGATGCCTCCTTCCCATCCCTGGACTTTGTGTCAGCACAGTTTCCTGCACCTAGAGTCCCAGCTCGTGGAGCCCCCTGCAGCCTGTCCATAAAGCCTTCCACAACCCACGCCTGGGGATTCCCTGCTCCAGCTCCTTGTGCTCTCCTGCTCTCATAACCACCCCCAACTCATTTTTTCCAAACCACCTTCTCTAGCAGTGTCCAGGGTACAGGGGGTCAGGGGCTGTTTCCCACCATGCCTCCATCCCCAGGCCCCAGGACATCGCCCAGCACTTTGCGAGATGATCAGTGGACATTGCCTGAATGACTGGACCCGTGATACACACAGAGCGTGCATCATACTTCTTTCTGAAGCTGAGGATCTTAAAAAGGTTTTGTTTTGTTTTTTTTTAATAAGTAAGTTGGAAGGAAAACATTATCTTAGAAAAAGAATATAGTATTTGGGAA
This sequence comes from Ursus americanus, assembly GCF_024610735.1. NCBI lineage: Eukaryota > Metazoa > Chordata > Mammalia > Carnivora > Ursidae > Ursus > Ursus americanus. Next base: position 2,909,557 of record NC_142150.1, on the reverse strand, counting down.
TTTTCCCAAGTCGAAGAAAAAAACTTGCTCAGAGGTCTTTCATGACTTCCTTGTGTGGTAACATGTTTTCTGTCAAGAAAAATTTATAAGCCTGTTTCTCCACTTTGAGCCACACAGAGTGTCTGCTGAGAAACCCTTTTATGCCATGTGTGTGGTTTCTCATCTACCCAAGCCTCTTAATTACAAAATATTATTACTAAAACCAACAAAAAACAATGAAAATATTTGTCACCATATTGCCTGGACTCTCTTAGAAGAACTGTCTTAAAGAAAATCAGAGATGTTTGGCCCTAGAAGACACTTGAGGGCTAACTTCATCTAAGAATTTCAACTTTTTCTGCAGGTGGGAAAATTAAAGCAAGGAGAAGTCAAAAGACAGGCCCACGGCCACACCACTCATTGAGTTTACAGCGGGGGAAGGACTTCCGACTCTGAGGCAATATTCAATTGACATGCATTCTACAATAAACATTTGTTTTGTATTGACTTTTTACTCGAATGTTAAATTTTCTCTTTCAAGTGCATCTCATCATTAACATTTAGTAAATGCATGAAAACAGGCCCTAAACTTTGCTTCCAGCAGGATTTAAATCCAAAATTCTTCTTAATTAGAAAGAAAAAACTAATCCGGATACACGCGGCATTACGTCCCAGAGGCTATTCTGGTCGCCATTACATAATCAAAACGTAAAGGCTGTTCTCCCCTAGAGCATCGGAGGGTTTCAGCGCCAGGCAGCATGTCCACATTCGACATTATCCACAGACAATCCATTGTTCCAAGTGCCCCTCCACAGCGGCAGCCTGTCACACATTCCTCTCGAATGCAGTCCGCTTCACTAAAGGAGGTCCCACCTCAACACTGAACACTTCTGTTCTTGGGATTTGTAGGGGTATGTTGCCTGTCAGGATTGCTTTCAAAATCCCGTAGGTTCCAAAATTCCTCTGAAGAGAAAGAATGAAATATCTCCTCAACCAGATTGATGACACAGCAGAGGTAAAAACGAGGTGAAATGACTCCTCTTGGGCAGATCCACAGTGCGTCCCTGAACATGAAAGATGAGGATGGAAAGCAGCCGTGTGAGTCCCTGCTTTATCCCGGGAAGAGTCAGCTACAGGAGGTCCAAGGGCTCATCCCTCCCGCCTCACCCCTCAGGCCCAGCCCGCCTGGGCTGCTCAGTGTGGGCACCTACGATGTTTTTCTCTGCTGAGGGAGGCATTCTGGTCCTCCATCCATAATTTCAGCCTTAAGAAGTTAGCGTCTTCTCTCCAATTACATGGCTTCTCTGAATCATTTTCTACGAATCATCCCTTCATCCACAAAATGTTGGAATCACTGAAGTTTCAGCTATTGAGATACGCAGAGTAACAAGATTTGAAAATGTATCACACAACCCTCTGCCCTAAAATCTTCCTTTGTAATTTCGAATGGCATCTACATTCAAGCATTTAGGAAAATACTGGATAAATCTACATTTACCCATGACAATGTTAAGCTTCCTTTATGTCTCCATTTCAACTTTCTTCTTTCCAGACAGAAAGGCCAATGTCTTCAGTCTGTCCTTACCCAAGGGCGATCCCCAGGATCACTGTTACCGCTAGGAATTGTGTTTGTCTCTTCGTGACCTCCTGCAGGGGCAGCTTAACACGGGGCATGGTCTTCCAGGGGCCAACACAAAATGGCGGGATTAAATACTCGCACAAAAACACAGACATTGGATCTTATAGAAAAGGCAGCTGGTTTAGAAAAAGGAGCCCCAGCCGAGGTGTAGGGACACCTGGTTCAAATTCAGTTTGAACTTAACCTGAACCTCAGTTTACTTATAGGTAAAGAGTGCCTAAAACTCCCTGACAGAACAGTCATGAGGATCAGTAAAGAACGTTCCTATGAAATCAGTGGGCACAGTATCTGACACATCACAAACACAATCTACGCATTGGCTGAATCCAAAATTAGGTGTAAATAAATTCATTTCTCATTACCATTATGATTTCTCATTCACACTCCCCTCAGTCAAACAGAAACAGGCCCATGTGCCTCCAGCATTCACTGCTGCCAGTTAGACCGGGGAAAGGCGAACACTCCTTCCCCCGTAAAGCACCCCTGCACCAACAGAGAGACAGTCACGGGACTTGGAAGCCGAGCTCGCTAAAGAAACAGAAATGATTTAACAAAATGAGAAAAGGTTCATCCTCGCGGGCAGTCAAGTCAATGCAACGCAATACAGCCATAATCCTCTCTGTTCCCAAGAGTCCATGTTGCTGTTGAGCGAATGCACGGATATTCTGATCCAACACTTCTAGCCAACAATTTGATAATATGTATGAAAAGCCTTAAAACTATCTTTGCCTCTAATGTAATTTAGGGACATAATCTGGAATACTGGGGAAAAAATTTGCTAAGAGGTATCTGTCACAGTTATCTTAGTGGGGGAAAATAAGAGAAACTAAAGATAAGAAATTGTTAAACTCTCTCTGGACAGAACATTAAGCAGGTATTTAAAAGTATTATTCAATAGGAAACGTTTATGCCTTACATGAAGAAAGCACAATAAAATATACATTAGAGGATAATTACAACTTTGTAAAATAAAAAACTCATATGAAGGAAATACACAGAATGCTAACAGTGGTTGACTCTGGGTGGTAGGTATCATGGGTGGGTTTTTCCCTTTCTTTATTTTTCCTACTTTCTGTTTGGGGAATCCGTCAAACCCCACCATGTCCACCTGCTGAACCCAATGCCAGCACGGGGACAGCACCTGCTAGTGGTGGGTGGGTGAGAGGACGGACCGGAAACCCAACCAGAGCAGCACAGGTATGTGGGGAGAAGGCTACTTGGTCAATCCCATTGTGTAACCCTGACTCTCCATGGATAAAATCCCATTTTCACACTGCGCACTGCTCACAAATCCAAGGACAAGGTACGCTGAGTTCTACAGAGCTGATACAATTCAAGACTATAATTCGTGTGTGCGTGCATTCGAAATCAAGAGTGAAAAAAAAGTAAGCGATTTCTAAATCCAGTCACACTGAATTATCTGCTGCATTCTCGCTTGTGCCCTCTGGGCCTTCAAACATGTAGCCTGAGATCCTTCTCCCCTCCGTCTCTGCCTGGCCGACTTCCACTTCCATGTCAATTCCCATCTCAGACAGCCCTTGACAACTAACATGGTTTACAGACTAAACTGTGGGTCCCACCCACCCCTAAATTTACGAGCTGAAGCCCTAACCCCCAGCATGACTGGGTTTGGAGACAGGGCCTCTAAAGAGGTAACTACGGTCAAACGAGGTCAGAAGGGTGAGGCCCTAATCCGGTATGACTGGTGTCCTTCTAAGAAGAGGAAGAGACGAAAGAGATGTGCGTGCACAGAGGGAAGGCCAGGTGAGGCCACAGTGAGACGGTGGCTGTCCATCAAGCTTCGAAGAGAGGCGTCGGGAGAAACCAAATGTGCTGACACTGTGATCCTGGACTTTCAGCTCCAACACTGTGAGAAAATCCATTTTTGAGAAAAGTCCATTTCTGTTGTTTGAGGCACCCAGTCTGTGGTCTTTTGTTACGGAAGCCGCAGCAGATGAACACAACGCCTATGTAGCCTCCAAAGATACTCTCAGCTCAGTGAGGGCAGCAGCCACACCTGTCCTGTCCACTACTGAGGGCCCAAGGCCTGACGTGGGGGAGGGGCTCCATGAGAAACGAACACATCTTGAAATAAGAAACAGCAAATATGAAATGTGGGATGCATGGGTGGCTCAGTGGGTTAAGCGTCTGCCTTTGGCTAAGGTCATGATCCCGGGGTCCTGGGACAGAGCCCCACATTGGGCTCCCTGCTCAGTGGAGAGCCTGCTTCTCCCTCTCCTTCTCTTTTTCTTCTTTTTTCTTCTTTTTCTTCTTTTCTCGCTGAGCGGGGAGCCTGATGTGGGACTCGATCCCATGACCCAAGAATCATGACCTGAGCCGAAGGCAGACGCTTACCCCACTGAGCCACCCAGGCGTCCCTAAATAAAATCTTTAAAAATATATGAAATGCGGAGTGTTTGCAGAAATCAAGATTAACTTCAAACACACAGCCTTAGAGTATGATGGGAGTGGCCTCTTTTCACAGTAACGGCCAAGCAGGCAAAGAGCGGGATGAGAAGGTAACCAACCATGTTGGTCCTTTTTGTTCTTAGCAGATTTTAAAATATGCTTGCAGTGTAAACTCTTGGACATTATAAATAGTTAATTTCCAGATAATTATGGATGGAGAGTAAGTTAATTAAGTTGTTTGCCTTTATGCACTAGGGTATCTGTGAGTGTGCCTGGATCGAGAGAGTCACTATGGGATTGCAGCACTAATTAACTTGGGCTTAGTTGCTGAACATAAAAAAAGCAGACATTAAGGCTGAGTGGGTTGTATTTAAGGAAACTGCATTTCATAATACAACACTTTTCAAAGGTGATCTCTGCCAAGGGAAAAATAGACCTACCTTTTCTTCTTATGACAAATGTGCCTTTACTCTCCACCTTTCCCCCACATTGTCTGCAATATGGTGAAGATTTCTCAAAATAACCCTTTAGGCAGAGAAAAGAGTAGGGGAAGTACCCAGCACAAGAACGGGTTGTTTTCTGTGGCTTGAAATCAGAAATTGAAAGGTAGTATTAACTGCCCCTGGAAAGACAATTTCCATCTGGTCCACAAAATCTTGTTAAGCTCATAAACCCAAGACCAGTCCACAAAAATCTATCCAACCCGTAAGAGTGAGACTACAAACAGAGGCCACCTGTCCTTCCTTTCCGAGGCACCAAAAGGAAAGGGGGGCTTCATCCACTTGCTCCCCGATCTAGGAGGAAGCAATGGTTTTTTCCTAGTTCTCCTCCCACCTACCTTTATTTCTTTTCCAAATCCTATTTCTTCTTTCTTCCGGTGCCAAGCACTCTAGCCCTCAAGTCACCTAGGTTCAAAAATTATGACGCCCCCTCTCTGCTCCAACATAAAACAGCATTCCTGCAACGCAAGGATCCCAGCTAGGGGTTGGGTGGAATCAATCTCACTGACCTCATTTACACTACACCCAGTGCCCTTTATTCGTCATTGCAGGTACAGTGACATTTCAGAAGAAGATTTAGGACTCTCAAATGAAACTCCGATAGCGGCACTAAGGCGTTCATCCATCCATCCAACAATTAAAAACCTACTGTGTGCCGACCCTTTCATTTGGAAAGGTGCGGTGTCAGTCAAGTCCACGGGTAAGTACCAGCCTTAATTTCCCAAAGACGAGGTCTCTGTGTTTGCCTCTTTGTCGAGGAAGTCTGATTGCTAAACCGGCAGGTAACAGAAAAACAATACACACCTCTAAGCCAGACAGAAGTCAGAAGCCGAGGTTTGTCTGTATAAATTCAACCATTTAAAATCTCACTGCCAAACAAATCCATTCTCCTATGAATAAGAAAATGTCTTGTTAACTATGAAATGCTAGACCTAGATCGGGAGCCTACCCCAATTCAGTGGAAACCAAATACTATCTCTAGGCTGCTTTCTAGTATGAGAAAACAAACAAACAAGGTTTGCTATTACATATATTCACCTCCGAGTGTTGGTACATCCCCTCCTGTCCTCCCTCTGCTACGTTCTGAGCTACATGACACGATGCTCTGAGTCCTATGGAAGTGACCTGTGATCTCACAGAGACAATGACCTGATATCTGATGCAACTAGAGGCATGGGGGGAAAAATCACGAAACTCTAAAGCACTTCCTCTATACACACACCTATATTTAACTCACCTTCCTTCTGAATTCTCAGAAGGGAGAATCAAAACATTTTTAACCAGTCATAGGTATCATTTATTGAATGCCTACTGAGTACCAGCCACTACGCTACACACTTTCCACTCTGCATTATCACAGAAGTTCTATAAGACAGCTGCTATCATGACTCCCAGTTTACAGACGAGAAAGCTGAGCTTCACACCAGTTAGAGAGCTCACTCAAAGCACACAGCGAATGAATAGCAGAGCTGGGGTTTGAGCCCAGGTCTGTCAGATGGTGCTGCCCTTAAAAGGAGGTTGTGTCAGACATTCTCAAGTCCAAGGCTTCCATGGATATCTGTTCCAGCCCCCGTGAGGCCTAAGTAACAGATGACCTAAAGAGAGTGAATAATCTAAAGCAAATCAAATGCTAGAAGATCTATTCTGCCTACCCCATATCTCACCCTCTCCTCTCCGAATGGGATCTGGCTAATTTCTTTCACAACTCCAAGGGTCCGTTTCACTCCAAACCGTAATTACCCCCAATGCTGCTTGCCAGCCACCTGTTGACTTTGGCTATAATACATATTGCTTGACATCCAGTTTTATCCACGTCTTCTTTCTTCCATTCAAACTTCAGATTCTCATTCCTCAAGATGTAATACTGCAACTCCATTCAACAAACACTTATTAAGTCTCTACATAATTATATGTGTCAAGTACACAGACATGGCCCCTGCTCAAGGTCTGGCTCCAGCTCCGGCCGGGGAAACAAGGAACCAAATGTGTAAGCCACACACCTGGTCGGAGAAATTCGAAAATGGCGAAATCATCGTAGACCTTGGAAATCCCGAGTGATGCTGTGTAGCTAAAAGAACAGGGGAATCAACCATGGTGACAGGCTGTGGGTGTTTTCATTTTGACCATGAGAAACTCTAAAAGGTTTGCACAGCTCTTCTCAGCAGCATAGCGACAGGAGTAAATTTAAGTTTCAAGAAGATGAGACAACTTATCCCAACATTCTGTGGGCTGACTGGCTCACTAACTAAGAGGCACGACAAATTCCCCATCTTCAGATTTCACGTGCCTGGTTTGTTAGGCTACTAATGATAAATGTCAAAAAGCACTGTTTATCCTTCTCCGTTTTCATTATCTTAATTCAGACACAGCACTTTCCTGCCTTGCATCTATTACCTACGAGCTGGACCTTGTATTAAGACATTTCAACACCAGAAGGCCAGGGGAGAGGCAGACCCGCATTTCTGCACACCTCTGCGGGTCGGAATGCGATGTTCATAATTAAGATGATCTGAATTCCCCCCAAAGCTTCCCCCCCCCAATTCATTGATAAAGTCTTGATTAAAAATACAGACATTTTGTCATCCTTACCACATTTACCTCATCTCAACACTCTCCTGACTGGGTGAAAGCTAATGCTGCTTCTTCTGTCTGGTCAATTATTGCATGGACACAAGGGACCAATTAATGCCATCCATAAAAGCCTGAATCATTCTGTCAATTAACGAGAACTAACTATGTCATCAGATATATTACTGGTGAGCAAGTCTATTTGGTTGCAATATGTCTTGAAGGAGAGCGGTATCGAATGAATCACAATTGACTTGGACAACTGCTAGCATAATTTCGGAAGATGAAAAGACAGATGTGGTAGTTATTAGTGGTCCCCTGAGGAATTACAGCCAAGCAATTGTAATGTGCTAAGACTGCACTAGCAGGTGCCTGCAGTACAAATCAGACAGAGGGTTAAATCAATATTTTCAATTTCTTAGGATCAATCTGGTGTTTGAACGAGATGGAAACTTGTTAGCGATTGGCAGGATGTGTAAATGAAAAGTCAAACTTCTTATTATTTGTTAAAAAGGAATGAGTGTACTGAATCATGCCCCTGGCACAAGGTAATGCTTTCATGATCCAGTAGCTAGGGCATTCACAGAGAATCAAGCGGTTCTTAAATTTTAATAGAGTGCAAAAGGTTAGCTTTATAAAGGTTGAACATTCAAGCTCTTTAAAAATGATTGAAGTGTCAATAGGAAAGTTTTGAGCTGTGACAACAGTATAGTTATTAATGATTAGTGCAGGGACCAAAAGGAAACCTTAAACTCAATGTAAAGAGGAGGGAGATAAGGTCTTACTAAGAATGTACAGATTAAACAGAGCCTTGGGGACATAACCGCTTTTCCCTTGTTTTACTAAGCAGCAGTCTGGCTTGGAAGACCATTACCAAAAACTTGGAGCATTTTCCCCCAGTCGTCTGCATTGACTTTATAACCCTTGCTGAGTCTAGATTCCTGAGTGACTATCTCTGACACTGCTCCATCTTGGTTTTTGTTACTTGGCTCACTTTTAATCTAGGGACAGACAATCCTATATGCCCCCAAATTATGAAGCTCCAACACAGAGAGAGCTCAGAACCGTAAACTTGTCCTAATGCATTTTGTGTGTCCACAGTAACCAGCTTAATCATTACTAGGGGGCAGTGTGGTTCACGGGAAGGAGTCGGACGGATGTGGGTGGGAATCTGGGACCTGGGGCTTCCTCACTGTGTGCCTCTGGGCGAGTCACATGACTGTTCTAGGATCAGTCAGCCCAAGTGCTATAAATCAGCAGGCCAGGGGAGGCTTCCTATGCCTGCCGGAAGCAGTAAATCCCCAGCCTGGCATACCCATTAGAAGTGCAAACGTCTCCTTCCTATTTAAAAGGAAAGTGGCATATTTCAATAAGAAAATACGGAATACGTACAACACGAAGCTTAAATACATAAAGCCAATTTAAGTAGTTATACATAACTGGAGATTACAATATTTTCCCTTTTGCTTAAAAAAACACTAACTTTCCAGAATCAATAAAAAACACTAATCCAAACAAGTATTTCTTGACTCTATGAAAGCAAAAATTTTTGAGACACAAAGATAATGAGGCAGAGCATCCGCCCTCAAGGAGTTTGAGGGGAATATGCACCCAATTAATGGTAAACAAAGCAGATCTAAGATCAGCTCAGGTCACTGGGGGAATTCAGGGAAAGGAGAAGGCCTCTAGGTGGCGGACGGCCAGGGGAAGAGCCGGCTCTGCAGGAAAGTCCACGGAAGAAGCGGTGTTTGAGAGAGCCCCTGAAGAAAGCCAAAATGCAAGCGGGACAAGCGGGAAGGGAGCCGGAGGGAGGGAGGGAGGGAGACACGGGGGGGGGGGGTGTAAGTCCAGTGACTGAAGCGCAGGTGAGGGGAGGGATTTCAGGCAGAGAGAGCTTCATGGGCCAAAGAGATTTCATTTGTAGAAGTGAACGGCGGGAAGTGGCCTTCGCAAAGGGTGGGGGGTGGGGGGTAGAGCCACCTTCCTACCATCAGCACAGGGCCCTCGGGTCAGGTGACAGGGCCACGGCGGAAGGCCAGGCCAGAGAAACAGTGGAGGCAAGAAGACCGTGGGTGGGTGTGGAGGGTGGCTCACCCCCTCTCCCTCTGTTTCTGGCTTTTTTCACTTTTACACTGGTCTCTAAAGTGTGTGTGTGTGATGTAATTATAATTAGGATATAATATACATAGCATTCATTTATAATTAATGTGCAAAAACATGTGTGTGTATATGTGTGTGTGTGTGTTACATACAGATTAACAGATTTTTTTTTAAAGAATGAACACATTCTAGGTCTTATTTATTAAACACACACCAGCAGCAGACAGCGAAGAGCACGCGGGGCTGGGCTGCATGGCACAGAGGGCAGCTCTCCCCATGCAATGAGGCTCTGCGACCTTGGGCACCACTCCCTGTGCACCTGCGAGTATGAGGATCTCCAGGCCAGGAGGTAACGGGGTGAAGCCCTCCCCCCTTCGGTGGCTTGTGATGAGGACAGATCAATTCTCAGGCTGCCCCAACAGATGACCAGGTTTGGGCTGAGTCCTCTTTAGGGCCCAGGACTCGGGGTTGTGGTGCCAGCCCTGGAGATCCGCAGCAAACTGCCCAGGCAGCCCAACAATGAGGCAAGCCAACCAAAGGGGGGCGGCCCACTTCCTGCCAAGACAATATACGTAGATACAATATAAGTAGAGAAATCACAAGATGAGCAGTGCTGATTTCACTAAGGGACTCAGAAATTAAAATAGTACTAGAAAAAAATTCATGTCTTAGAATTCAGTCTATATTAATTTTTATTAGAAACGTGCTTGAGAACTCACTGGAAAAACCACGCATCTTGGAATTTGCAGACATGTAAGAATAATTTGACTCCCTAAAACACAACAGGGTCTTCCCACCTCCGTGCCCTTGCTCACCCCCACTTTGTCCATCAGAACACTCCCGCACCCCCCAGCAGCCTTTGTGAATCTCTGCAGGGCAGGCTGTCCTCTGGCCTTCCCGACCCAAAGGAGGTGAGGCCCAGCTCAGTCTCCAGCATGTTCTTTTTCCTTGTGTGGTCATTGTCACTCTCAACCACCTGTCTTTCTCTCAATTCCCTCCTCCAATTTCAGCAAGGCTAAGCTCCTCCATTTCCTAATGACACAGGGGCCTCTCCCACCCCCAAAGTCCTTTCTCTGATCCCCCTGGCCTCCATGTCTTTGAACCTGTTCTCCCTCAATCTCTCCACTCCCAAGGCACAACTCATCAAACTCCGATCTTGCCCTCTTTGAATAGACAGCTACAAACTCTCTCCTTGCCCAACCTTTTCATTAAAAAGCCCTTAAATGTCTTGTGGTGAGTGTCATGGAGGGGAAGAAAAGATGGCCTCAACAGTCTCACGATGCCAACACGTGTATGTCCTGTCCTGCCTTACTGATCACCTAAGCAATTACAGGTAAGGCGCCAGGCACCGTCCTCAGGCCGTGGCACATGCTTTTGCGATGAGCGTACTGCAAACACCCAAGTTCACGCCCAACGTGTACAACGGTAGTGAGGGGCAGCAGAACATGACATTGGGGGGTTCCCCGTCTCCCAGCTGAGGCAGAGCCTCGAATGTAGATGATGCTCAAAACATACACAGAAGAAGGAGGAAAACTGTCTCGAGGATCAGAACGAGCATGATCAGCCGACGCTCAAAGTCGACAGAATAAGGAAGAAATCCAGATCCTTTTCTTGGGTTCAGCTTTTCTTCTGAAGACAAACAGTAGGGTAGGCAATGCTGTATGCCTGAATCACAGCTGGCGCTGACAGCTCGGGGGATCCAGCTGTTCCCCAAGGCACACCCACGTCCCCGGGTGACCACAGCGACACGGCACCACCGACGGGCTGGGGGAAGATGCCCGACCGCCGGTGAGGTTTGAGGGGTGCTTACACAAGGGAGGGGAAAGGTCAAGTGGGCTCATCTGCTCATTCATTTTTCTCATATTATCTTCTGAAACTCTCATCTTGGGCGAGGTGCCATGAAAGGCTCTTAGGATTCAAGAGGAACCATGAGTCTCTGCCAGGCAGAAGTGGGTGGTCAACCGGGGCCAAGTGCGCTGGGTAATCCTGCCCGCTGCACTTGGGTCGGGGGGGGGGGGGGGCTCCTCCTCCAACGCGGGGGCCTCCACACCCACCATCACTACACACGTTCAGCAGGCTGCAGAACTAAAAGCACAGAAAAGATGGCAAGAAGGAGCGGGAAAGAAATGTTTCTTTTTCTTTTTGGGGGGGCTCAGTGTTCTTTCCAGGATGTACAAATCCTCACGAGCGGAAAGCATGACTCTACGCTTCATGAACGCAATCATTTGCAGAAACAGATTGTGGGACGGATACAATAGACTTTAACTAATTTATATATACTCTGACTCGTTCCCAAAAGGCTTTGAGGCAGGTTCCAAACAAAATACATAGTCGAAGACAGCAATGACACAAGAGGAAAACTAAGACAGGAGTAAGATTATCCAGAAAAAATACAGAGCAAGAACCCTCTTGCAGAGTCTGTGCTGATGGCCACCGGGGAAAGACCGGTGAGCAACGACTCGCTCCGATTTTTGGTTAGCGTGTACTGTAAAAAAAAAACATGCAGCATTCGGCCAAAAAAAAAAAAAAAATCACAGTGCCGTGGGGTGGACTACATGTATGTTCTTGGCTTCGGTTTTGTGAAAAGAAAAGCTACGCCTTTAAGAAATCCAGCTCACAAATGCCAGCTTTTGAAACCAAGGTTCAGCAAAGAAGAGCCAATAAAAAGGCTGTAACTTGAAACCAGCCCACACAGCACAAAAAGAAAGGAGAGAGGTCGGCCTGGGCGCCCTCCGGCACACCCTTCTAACCCGGTTCTAGAACAGCAGCGCCCAGTCCGCAAGACAAGAAGCTAATTGAGTCCGATGTCTGCTTGCATAAGCTATAAAGTAAGTACATAAAGAACAATATGAACATACAGCGCCATCAGTTCCAGAAAAAGGCCTGCTGTCCGCCGCCACACTGCGCGCCCAACAAGCAGGGCAATTGTGCACGCAGGCTGTCCGAGGAAGAATGAATAATTAGCGTACTCGTGAATTAAGTGTCCACCCGGAAGGGAGCTCCATCCTGGAGCAGTGGCACGGCAGCGCCCTCGGCCCTCAAGCCTCAAGCTGGGGGTTTTTAAAGACCTTTATTGATAATCGTGATGCCAGCAAATGCATTCTTCAGCCAAATCAACCAACCGCTCAGTCTACTGTGACCATTTCTGATTCGCTGAAACACACACACACCACACTTCTCTTCTAAAGTTTCACCAACTGCTACTTTCCATTACCAGGAAATGTCATTTTATTTTTTCATTGGCTAGGGATACGACTCCAGCCAAAAAAAAAAAAAAAAAAAGGAAGAATGGTGACAAAAGCATCCATGTGAGCTGTCCTGGCACAAAGAGGGCAAAAGACAATGTCAAGTCCAAGTCCGTACACGGTTGTCCAGAGAGTTGGGGGGATGGAGGGGAGGGCGGAGGGGGCCAGGAGTAAAAATACCTTTGGTCCTAGGATTTTTTTCATGGACCAGCATACTGAATGCGAAAAAACTTTTTTCTTTCCCCAGCAAAACTGGAAGGAAGCAAGCAGGATGTGTGGTCTGTCGCTAAGACAAAACCCTTTGATCTGGCCGTCGCTGAGGCCCAAGACACCCTGAACCATAAGTACCATGAAGCTTACGGCCCAGAGTCAATCTGATCTGAGTTCAAATCTCTGCTCTCCCTTCCTAAGAGCTACTGTCATTTTTAGCAAGGCGCTAACTTTTCTATTTGTAATAGAAAAGTTAATTTTTCTATTTGTAAAATACAGACAATAAATGTTGTCATCTCAGAACCTTCCCCCACCAAGCATTGTTGAGAGAATGAAATGATATGTCTCTGAACTTCATTTGACACGAGTAAGATTCCAGAACTTTGTCTATTTGGAAACTCAGAAAGCGCCAGGCACAACCCCAGCATCTCATGGTGGCTGACTGTCTGCTGAGCACTGAGGCAGGTGTCTAGAGAGTCAGAGAAGTAAAAGGTACAGTTCTCGGCTGTGAAGAGCTCCCAGGCTAGTTAGAAGCAGGATATCTAAGTTTAGGGCTAACGTGAGAGTAGGCACGGTCCGCTGGAGATAATAAGGTCTAAATGCTTTTCCCTCACCTCACTTAATTCTTTTGCACTCGAGAAAATCCACTGGGTTCTATCCAGAAAGCTTACAGCCCTAAAAACAATAGTAATACAACTGACGAGTGGCATCTCACCAGCACCCAGAGGTATTCTCGGAGACAGAGAGTTGAGACGAATTCCCTCTTGCCCTTTAGTTAGTTACTCTATGAATTCAAACCATAGGGAGCACAGCAGCCCCAAAGGAAATCACGTCTGGAATGACAAAAAGACTGTGCTCCCGACCTTTCGAATGAGTGGTATTTTGAAAAGAAGCCTCTGCATGCTATGCCTGGGAAAACCCTGTTGGGGAAGCTTCAGGAGTCAGGCTTCCAAGCCCAGGGACCTAAAATCCAATCTACAACATGAATTAATAATGGGTTCCTGTATGCCAGGCACAGGGCTAAACCCTTACACGCATTACATCATTTGATGTTCAAAGCACCACTAAGGGAAAAGTAATTTTCCGATCTCTGTTTTACAGATAAAATTAGGGACTTGAGGAGGCTAAAGCAACTGGCCCATAGTTTGCACAGCTGTAAGAAGTAGACCATGACGTGAACCCAAGCAGGTTGGTTTCAAACGCCGCGCGAGCTCTTATCACACCTGATCATTGTATTGGTCTGAGTGCACTTCCTACTCTAGTTCGTTTCTTGACAACTACTCACTCACACTATTTCCTTTGCAGAAGGGCAAAAACCACTACGGATTTCCTTCTATGCAGACCCCACTGGACCCACGGCTGACATGGAAAAGTGTAATCCAAAGTACAAAGCCCCACAACAGCCTCATGTTCTTCTCCAAGGAAATCTTTCTCCTGAGAAGTTTGGTAGGTTAGGAGAAGACAGGACAAAGATCTAGAACAGCCCAGAGAGTTTTAATTCTGGGTGGTTGGTCAGTAAACTTTAAAAATTCAACCTTACTCTGAACAAGAGAATATAGTTACCTAATGTGTTCACTTTTCACCCACTGAATAAAGAAAGATTTTTAAAACGGCAATCTTTTTTTTTTTTTTAAGATTTTATTTATTTATTTATTTGACAGAGAGAGAGAGACAGCCAGTGAGAGAGGGAACACAAGCAGGGGGAGTGGGAGAGGAAGAAGCAGGCTCCCAGCAGAGGAGCCTGATGTGGGGCTCGATCCCAGAACGCTAGGATCACGCCCTGAGCCGAAAGCAGACGCTTAACCGCTGTGCCACCCAGGCGCCCCTTAAAACGGCAATCTTAAATGCTAGCGAAGGTATACTGAGATGGTCCCATAGGCACTGCTATCCAACCTTCTAGAAAGCAGCTTGGCAAGCTGTGCTTCTGGGTTCATATCTGAGAACTCTCCGCCTAACCCGAGGTCATAAAGATTGTTTACTGTGCTTTTTCCTGGAAGATTTAGCTTTAGCTTTTACATTTATGTCTAGGTCCCACTTTGAGGTAATCTCTGTGTATAATGTGAGGTAAGGTGTAAATTCCTCATTTTGTGCATGTGGACATCCAATTGTCCCAGCACTATTTGTTGAAAATGCTATCTTTTCTCTATTAAATTGTTTTGGGATCCTTGTAGGAATAAAAACAACAGTAACAATCGACAATAAACGTAATGGTTAATTTCTAGTCTCTCGACTCAGTACCATTAACCTAGCCTTACACCAGTAACAACAGTCTTGACTACTACAGTTTTGTAGTAAATTTTGAAACCTAAAAGTATGAGTCCCCTAACTTCTTTTTTCAAAACTGTGTTTTTATTCCGGGCACTCTCCATTTCTGTGTAAAAAGTTAGGCATAGCTTGTCAATTAAAAACAACAACAGCAGCAACAACAGCATACTGGGATTTTTACAGGGATTACACTGAACCTATAAACCAACATGGAAGAATTAACAACACTCTGTCTTCCAATCCATGAACACGGACTGCCACTCCATTTATTTTGCTCTTCTTTAATTTTTCTCAGTCATATTTTATAGTTTCCAGTGTACATGTCTTGTAACGCTCTTGCGAAATTTATTCCTAAGAATTTTATTTTTTGATGCTATTTTGAATGGGACTGTGTTCTTAATTTCATTTTCAGATTGTGTCTTGCTAGTATATGCAAATGATTTTGGTATATTGGCAGGTATCCTGAAAACTGGCTGAACTTTCTAGTCCTGGGAGGTTCACCAAACCATGTGGTGTGCTATGGGGTGCTGTGGGGTGGGCTGTGTGTGTGTGTGTGTGTGTGTGTGTATTCCTTAAGACTTTCTACATACAGTCTTAATTTGTCTGCAAATAAAGACAGTTTCACTTCGTCATGTATAAACCGAATGTCTCCAATACGTTAGCCTGCAGTACAGTTTGGGACAGAAGCGGCAAGAGGGGACATCCCTGTGTGTTCCAGCTCTTAGGAGGAAGCACAGTCATCATCTGCACAAAGGAGTCTACTCGAGCTTTCCTGAGGACCTTACAGAAGAGAGCTGGGTAAATATTTTCTTATACCGATGACCCATGATCACACACAAATGAAAAACATACTTACAACTTGGAAAAAAAAAAATCAATGTGTGTTTTAAATTAAGAACAGAGAACCAAAAATGTCACCTAACAGATAACAAATAAAAAGTTACTAATAGATAAATAGGCACTGATTGCGAACAATGGGGAGAAGAAGGTGACCTAGGAAAGGGCAAACAGGGGCACCACTGTCAGCCCCCCAGGTCAGCAGGGCTCTCAAGGCAAGGGATCAGCCCCAGCAACTGTCTCCCCCCTCCACTCACCCAGGGGCCCAGGCCTGGGGGTGGCGGCAGTCTGGCCCCCACCCTCCCCCACCTTAAAGCCAGCAGGGGGTGGGGGTGCTGTGGGGGTCTGGCAGAGGAGGAGCCTCCAGTCAGGGCTCCCCTGCAGCTATTTTCACACAACGGGTCCCTTATCTTAACAAAGCAGGCCGAGTCCTCTAAATCAGAAACCAAAAAACAAACCTTGGTTCCAGGACAGACACAGCATCCAGCACTGTTTGGAAGGACACGCTGGCCCCAAAGACCTTGTTTCCTCTGAAAGGTAAAAGTTCAAATGCCCCAGCGAGAGGCACAGAGGGGTGTTCAGAATCCAACTGCTGGGGGAAACGGGCTCTGACACACTCACACTCTACCGTGGGCACAAGTGCCAACCTCGACTGCAGCAGATGCCTGCAGGGACTACTGTTTACACTCTCAGACCGGTCAGATCTGCAGACAATGGCTGAATGCCTACCGTATGCAGAATCCAGGGCCCACAGTGTACGCTTGGGTATTTGTAACTTACCTAGTGCACTCAATCTGAGTGAAACAACAAGCTAGACGTTACAGGTAGGGATTTTGTAGGAAATACATTTCAAAATAAAATGCTCACTCAAAGGATTTAAAATCTAGCCAGAGAGAGAGAAAAAAACAAAGCGTATGGGCAGAACTGGAGCTCATTTCCCTAATTTTATAGAAGTTCTCCTTTTCCAATATCTCAGAGAGGTGGAAAGCCATAATCACTTAGTTTTCCCCAAGAATCAGAAGAAATACTCCTTCAGGGTGGGGCAGGGGGACCTCCGTCTGCTAAAGGGAAAACTGTCAATACTTCGGGGCTCCTCTAGGGCCCCTGGCTCACTGGCACTACATATTACCACACTTTCCACAGTAACCCTGCAGTTCCCATCCCCGGTTCTCACACTCTGTGCACCCCCAACTGCACCTGTCCCTCTCAGCCGCCTCACCCCTGTGCCCAGTACCTCGTAAGTACCAAGCAAACGTTTCCCTTGCCTTCCCTCTGCTAATGGTACTTTGGATCCCATCACAGCTCACGCTTTTGTCACGTAACACTAGCATGTGACTCAAGTGGTGTGCGTGTCACAGCCTTGCACCCCTCCCCACACAGAGCTCAATCCGCTATCGGAATGATCTGGAGGAAGAAATGATGACCTGTGTCAAGGAAGCTCCTGCCCTCCCTTTCCCTCCTGCGCTTCCCAACTACAGAAAGCATCTCTGGATGGAAAAGCACGGAGGCCAGGGTCTGCTGGAAGGACCCCAGCAGCCCACCTGGGAGGCAGCCTGGGCAGTCTCAGCACCTGCCCGGCCCTAGAAAAGAACCTTCGGATGCCTGCTCCGACAGGTGCTTCTCACAGAATGACTTCTGTAAATCTCAGCACGACGGTGTGAAGCAGGCCCCACGTATGGAGTGGCAGCATTTTATAAGCAAGGGTGTTTAAGAGCTCAGGAGTCAAGTACACGGCCCAGGATCACACAGCCGGCAAGCGCCCGCAGTCTGGCTTTGCATTTAGAATGACCCCGAGGCTCCACATGACAGTCCTGCAAGGTCTTATTATAGTCATTAAACATTTCCTGAAGAGCTCAGGGAGGCGGCCTGATTAGCAAGGTGAGGGAGAACCAGGACAGCGGCTCGCTCTATCAAAGATGAGACGGGCTGGGGGAATGGAAAGGACAGAACAAGTGAAAATTGACACGTGCAAAAAAGAAAAAAAGGGGGGGCTGGACAATTACCTATTAAGAATGCTGTCTTGAAATGTAAAAACTACAAATTAAACTGGAGCTAGGTTTAAATTGCTTTTTTTAGTTCACTTGTTCTGTAGTCCGTACAACATGTAATCAGGACATGTTCTGAAGATTACCCCAATAAGCTTTGAAAAGAGCACAGTCATTAAATAAAATCATGAGATAATTGCATGGTTCTTAGGGCTGGGCGTTACTAATATGGATGCTAATTTTATCTGTGCAACAACACTGATACCAGAACGAGGGCGCTCCTAAAACGCGGGTTCCTTTAGCAGAGCTCTACCGCGCACCGTTCTGCAAGGCAGCATGGCTGGGGAAAGCTCTCAGGCCCCTGCTTAGCTGGAAGCAAAGCACCTGTGCACAAGACCACCTTCCCAGCCCCTCCAGCTACGTGCCTCCCTCTCCCCCTCTCAGGAGAGACACTTCACAGGCAAGGCCTCCATCCCACCGGCTTCCACTGGCCTCCTGTGGAGACGCCTAAGGATGGAAAAGGCTTGGAATAAATGATCGCAGCTCTCACCCTGAGAGGATGGGACGGGGCGGACACCGCACACCACCTGTCTCTCCCACAGCTCACACCTGGCAACAGGGAGGCGCACCGTGATATGCAGCAAAACAATGAGTAACTGCTCCACGCTTGTGAGTGGGGGGCTCTAGGCTTTCACTGATAGAGGACCAGTGTGTGGGGAACTAGACGTTGACACTCCCTGCAGGTGAGGTAGAGGAGAAAAGAGGAGAAGGAAGTGCAAAGAACACAGGAAGAGAACGGGAGCAGGAGAGGTGGACAGAGGAGGCGGGAGGTCCAGTGAGAGCATGTGCTCACCCAGGCGGGCACCCCGACACACTTTACCAATGCTCAGCCGATTCGTATCTGGCCGCAGATTCCACACAGGCTGATCAATAACTTAAAAAGATGTGAAAATAGGATGCATTTTCTATAAAGCCTTTTTCGATAAGCTTCAATTGAGTATCTATGATGTCCTTAGCCCCATGGAGTCAGAAGACAAGAATCATGATTGTCCAGAAGAGCTGGTAGTTCAGGGTTCCAGATCATTTGCTGCTGTCTTTCATCAGCAAGAAAGGAGTACTGGGAGCTGTGCGTGAGTGTGTGTGTGTGTGTGTGTGTGTGTGTGTGTGTGTGCATGTGTGTGCTGGAAAAGCCAGGAGCCAGATCCTATACGTTGCATAGAAAAGGAGGATGTCTACGACCGGGTTGAGAAAAAGCAGTATGAACCGTGGCCTGTGATATCCCCAGGGTACAAAGGCAGAGCTGCTCAAGCTCCAGAGATTATGTGGGCCCCAAGAATGCACCTAAACAGCCAGGTTCCACGAGGCTCGCCGTGTAACTTGGGCGTTGCTCAGAAGGAACCTATCACCACACACTCCCTGGAGCATGGAGAGAGTCTACTGGGCGTGGGACTCTAACTTAGGACCCCGTTAGCTGAGAGTCTTTTCCTGTCACAGTGGCACACATGTTACATGTTGCCGAACGCACGAGAATCCATCACGTGGGGGGAGACCATCATACCCAGCATATTTGGAGGGCATTAACTTGAAACTGACTGGCGTAGTGGGTAAGAGGGACTCTGGAGCCACAGTGCCTGGTTCAAATTCCAGCTTCTGCACTTCCTAGTTCTGGGACTTGATCTCCACGTCTCTCAGATTTCCCAGTCTATTAAACCAAACACAGCAGGACCCGGCTCGTAAAATAGCTGTGAGGACTAAAACAAGTCCATCTATACAAAGAGCTGTAAAAATGTTAGTATGATAGAATTTACATACGTGTTTTCTCAATGTGCACACTGGAACTAAATGTTTGTGTCACCCACCCGCCCAAAATTCCTGTTGAATCCTAATCCCCAAAGTGATGGTATTTGGAGGTGGGGCCTTTGGGGAGCGGTCAGTCAGGAGGGCAGAGCCCTCAAGCATGGATCAGTGCCCTTCCAAGAGGCTGAAGAGATCAGAGTGCTCCCCAGTTCTGCCATGGGGGACACTCGGCAAGAAGACAGCTATCTATGGGCCAGAGGCTGGCCTTCGCCGCTCGACGCCGATCTGCCAGTGCTTTGGTCTTAGACTTCCAGCCTCCAGAACTGTGAGAGGTAAGGTCCTGTTGTATAAAAGCCACCGGGTCCATGGTGTTCTGTTACAGCAGGGCGAACAGACCAAGACAGCGGCACACGAAAAACATGAAATTCTTATGTCCAAAAGAATTCCCCCATCACAGAAGTAACTGCTAACATTTCCTCTTGTCTCTTTTGATCTCCCTGTTTCTGTCATTACACTTCCTGGACGGACAACCGGAGCGGCAAAGCGCTGAGCCGCCGGGGCGGGGGCCATCACCCGAGCGTCTCCCCGGCACTGTGTTACCTCCACTCCCACGAGAAGCAGGGACTCGGCCCTGACGAGCTTCGCGGTATCGGGGCTCCCCACTCATCTGCCAGGATGCCCACGCTGTTTACCAACTTCATCTCTTTGGTGACACGGTTCTGACACACCACAGAAACACAATGCACTCGCACCTACAATTCCAGTCCACGTGGCCGAGTGGAATCCAAAGAGATAAGCTATGAATGAAAGGAGATGCGGCCGGCAGTCCGTTCACAGGCCACCCTCTTGCAGGACGCAGGTGCCTGTTCTAAACCCAGTGCTACCCCTAGACCGTAAGTTCCTCACAAGACAGGAGGCAGCCTACTTCCATCCCAGAGATAATCTAACCCCCCCAGGGCCACAGAGACGAGGTACTGAATGTCCATGTGCACACTGAGGGAATTCCCAGGGAAGGCCTCAGTCAGGCTCCCATTTTACTGAAGAAACTAAGCTCTGCAAGAAGTTAACTTTCCTCTCTGGCCCGCTAAGATATGATGCAACGGGGGCGCCTGAGTGGCTCAGTCGTTAAGCGTCTGCCTTCAGCTCAGGGAGTGATCCTGGTGTTTCGGGATCGAGCCCCACATCAGGCTCCTCCGCTGGGAGCCTGCTTCTTCCTCTCCCACTCTCCCTGCTTGTGTTCCCTCTCTTGCTGGCTGTCTCTCTCTGTGTGTCAAATAAATAAATAAAATCTTTAAAAAAAAAAAAGATATGATGCAACGATAAATAAAAGTATTCTCTCTCAGGTGGATACAGCTTTGACAATTTCTAAATGCTTTCATCTGTATCATTTCATGGGACCCGATTAAGCCTTTTTTCAAAGTATGAAGGCTCGGAAAGGTTTCAGGACCTAGGCCGAGGTCACAGGGCAAGAAAGTAAGAGATGTGACTGGGGCCAGAGCTCAAAACTCTGGCCTCCTGCATATTCACAATACGGAATGGCAAATCACTGGTCTGCAAGCCCACGTGCCACTGAAGCACCTGGATGGCTCATCGTGCGGGCGACCTTGAAGAAAGTCACCCCACAGGGGACCTGGCTTTGGATGGACAGAGGAGTGGACAAACTGAAGAAAAGGGGCTCTGCTTCTGGAAGCCCTGAAAGCAGCAGGAGTTCCGTTCCCCAAGTTTAAGGGCAGAGAGGGTAGGGGAGAGACCAAGGCAAAGATGAAACAAAGCACACAGAGGTACAGTGCCCCCAAACAGCTGCAAACACTTCCCTTGCTGCCAAGCCCTTCCTGCCTTCAGCCTTGGACACACTGATGTACAATATACCTTCCTGGGTTCTCAGCTGGGTTTTCACACCCACGCCTGCCATCTTACAATAGTTATTCACATTTGATTTCTTTAAACCAATGTACATCAATGGCCCAAGAAAATCAGTGTTAACAATGAACTTATTTTAATTTGGAAAACCTGCACTTACAGTCCCCTGGCCCCCTCAAGCCAAGGGATTTCATTTGTCTCGGTTCCCTTCTGGTCTGGTCCTTGCCCCTGTAACACGATCCATGATCCTGGACCAGGCACTACTTTGTATCCCACTTTTTTCATGTAATCGCATTTCCTCTCCCATGCCGAGACTGCTCCAAAGGCCTCTTGTAGGATGTTTCGATTTCATCACCCATGTAGACAACTGATCTCAAAGAAGCTCCGTGACATGTCTGACTTGTAACTCTGAAGGTCTGAGATCATGGTTTGGGTGAGAAGGAGAACGCTTTGGGGGCGGGAGGAGAGGAAGAAAGGAAACACAACTGAGCCTTTCTTCTCGGGAGACAAAGTTCTATTAGACAGGAAGGCTCTGGACGCCCCCGAGGGGAGGTGGGGGCTGGGGGGGGGCCTGTGGCTCTCGCTCTCCACGCCCCCCAACAGCAGCGCCCTGGGGGCTGCAGGAAATTACTGTTGGGCAAGGGCCCTGAGCAGATCTGGTTCAAACTGGATCACATCACAGCCCAACACACGGCTCCACGTAAAACCTTTGCCGTCCGGCTCTGCACTGATGGAGAAGTTTATGCGCCACAGCCCGGCACACAGTGTCCCTCCAGAGCCCTGATACTATGTCCCCGTGGCCTTCAACCTCCCCTCACTGCGGAGGCCCTAAGCGCCAACCACCACATTCCTGGCCACCTGGCTACTACGCACACTCAGTTCCTCCGCCTTGACCCCAGGAGGATAGAGAAACTGGCCCCCGTCCTCAAGAAGCTCACAGTCAGGGTGAGAAAGCCAAGGTTTTGAGTGGATGTTTATCATAAGAAAATCAATAAGCCATTTAGTTGTCTGTAAAACAGTAACATGGTTTTAACTCATCGTCTCCAATGGTTGAAACCGGGCCCGTGTATTACAAACTACGACTGCTTCTCAAACATCGTCTTCTACTGTGAAACAGAACACACACACATAAAAGTAAGACCTAAGTGAGCTGCTTCAATGAAGGATCGTTAAGGGAAGACTCATACAGGTGACTCTGTTTTTTAAATCACCAAGAGAAAACTCCCCTCCGCACGAGCTGATTAGGGTTTCCTGCTGGTGAGGACACTGCGGCCCGTGCTGCCGCCCCCCAGCACAAGGAAGGGCGGGGGGAGGGGGCGCCTGGAGCACAACCTTTCTCGCAACTGGCCGGTCATCCGCCTCATCTCAGCACTCCACTGTCTGGATTGCAGTCAACATACATTCCAGGTTTCCCAGGACAGTCCCAAGTCCAAAATGTCGGTTCTGTCTCCATAAGCCATCAAAAGTGCCCCTACAGGTCCCCCCGACTTCCTTTTCAGCCAGAAACAACATGCAAAAACCCCCAAAACAACCTCGAACATACCAGAAGCCCTCATCTGGGGTTCAGATTATAGCTGCTGTTACTCTAGCCTACTTTCTGTGTATGCTTTCTATGTGTAGCTCTCTTGCAAACCTAAGACGACCTGCTCGCTTCTCTATGGGTCCCCAGCCAGTCCTAAGCTGACTCACATAGATTTTCTCATTTCCACCACTAAGCGTGATAGAGGTTACAAGTATTTCTGGTACAATTATAAATTGCATCTGCACACCCCAGCTTGTGAGTGCCTCAGGACAATTTCACACTACTCTGGTTCAATGTCTCCCTGTCGCCCTCTAAACTTGAGAAACCCATTGATATCGAATCTCCTTTGACAGCAAAGGCAATTATAAGAGTTCTGTGCGAGGGAAGAGGGGAGGGCCGAGCAAGGCATGGACAGAGGGCAGTTGTGAGGAGCCGGACCTGCCTGACCCTCTGGACTCAAAGGGCTTTCATCTCCCGAGGAGCCGGACGCCCTGGCTCTGGGTCATTAGCACCACCACTGATCTCCACACCAGACATGTCCCCAGAGAGCCCCCAATGCACTACTTCCTCAACTTTGAGTTTCTGACTCTGAGAAAAAACAAATCCCACGTCCTTTGAAAGAGCTTAATGAGATGTGGCCATGTGAGAGAACTGCTCCAAACACATCCACTCTTTAGACAAATGTTAACAGTGGTTCCACAGACAACGCGTGGGACCCCAAACGTAACAGAGGCAGGACCACTGGAGCACATCAGCCGCATGGTATCGTGTGGACAAAAAGTCGGCGCTCGATTCCATTCTCTCGGGAGTTTAGAACAAAGGTTACAAATACAAGGTGTTTAATGGTTATTAGGTGCGACTACCCGCATATATGAAAAGTAATGAGAGCCTGTCTCCCAATTTCCTATAGGTCGTCTGCCAAATTCCTGCCTCCTTCCCAAGAAGACAGAATCGGCAGTGTTTTCTTTGCCATACAGATAGACCCCATGTCACTATAAACAAACGCGGCTTTCTTTGCAGCTAATAACCACAATGTGTGGGTAAGAAACCTCTCCAGTATAAATCCGTGGGGACAAGGCTGCATTGTGGGCATTAAATAATTATAACAATCTGACATGAGTCAGAGGATTGTTTTTCAATGGCCCTGTGCACTTCAAACTTTCAAGTCAACCCCAAACTCTCTTTCCTGGCACTCTGTCCATGTGCCGGGCTATTGTGAAACAATCCTCATTCTTTACAGTTTGGTCCCATTGCAAGGAGCTGGCAACGTGGGCACTCATGAAATATTAACACGTTACATTGATTTTTTTTTATAAGTGTGGCCAACAGTGGATCAATTATATTACTATGAAAAGCTTTTCATAATTCACTTGGGGGGCATCAAGATCTCATTTCGAGACAGCACACGGATGATGAAGTCGACGGTTCTGAAGAGGCCGGCGCTCACATGCACAGAATACATTAAATGTGACGGACCGAGTAATAATACACTTTTCACAAAAGAAGAACAATGTTTAAATCTGGCAAAATGATAAAAATAGGGTTCACTATATCAACAAGTTGGGAATTAAATCCACGGCAGTCTCTCTGTCGACGAGAACAGCAAAATCCCAAATGCTGGCAATGTATACCCCTTCTGGCTGACCACCATCTGTTTATCCCCATCTCGCTCAAAAGCAAAATTTGCTACCTTCTAGATAACAGAAGAATTATCTCAACCTATCCTTGCTCTGAAGTACCTTTTATTCAGTTGGCCAGAAAGAACAAGTATCTCCTGGCTTGCATGTGACCACGGGGCACCTGGCTCAACATTCTTGCTGATCTAGCTGCAAGTGAACGGGAGAGAATCTTCTCTTTAGTTGTGCAGTGTACAGAAACTTCACACAGGCTGCCCCACCAAAGATGGGCATCTCAAAGAGCATTGGCGGCAGGGGAAGGGGGTCCCCAGCAGTTCTCAGATCTCAAATTCCACATCAGAATGCTGGAGAGTGAGCTGTGCCCACCTTTGTTCCCTCCATCAAACCATGAACACATCAAGAGCAAGAACTAAGGCTTCTTCATCTTGTTACCCCCTTTCCTGGCACTGGAGATTTGCACAAAAGATGTGGTAAATGAGAGGCGCCTGGGTGGCTCCGTCGGTTAAGCATCTGACTCTTGATTTCGGGTCACAGTCTCAGGGTTCTCGGATTGAGCCCCACGTTGGGCTTGGAGCTTGGCGTGGAGTCTGCTTGAGATTCTCTCTCTACCCCTCCCCCGTGGTCATGCACGTGAAAGAAGGAAAGAGAGAAGAAAAGAAAAGAAAAGAAAAGAAAGGAAAGGAAAGGAAAAGAAAAGAAAAGAAAAGAAAAGAAAAGAAAAGAAAAGAAAAGAAAAGAAAAGAAAAGAAAAGAAAAGAAAAGAAAAGGCAGGCCGATGCGGTAAATGAACAGACACAGGGTGTGGCTTCTCCCTCCCACTCTGGGAGTCCTGCACCTGACTTGTGTGTAGACACTGAATTTATCCTCTTTCTTGCACCGATCCATAGCATCGCTAGGAGAGAAGTCACCCAAAGGGCCATCTTCCAGATCTCCCAGATTAGGGGCCCAATGTGGAAACGTTCCCTAATAAGCCGACAAATGCTTTCTGTACTTCAGGGCTTCTAAGCCATTAGGAATACCAAAAAGGGCTTGCATGCGTTACATCGTTGAGCCAACCCTGAAATCCCCTGGAAAATAAATATGCAGAAGAGGCTCCCAGGGGCAAACGATTGACAACCTTGGCTCCAGTGTCCTAAAAATTGAACCACTGCTAGAATGCCCTTCCAAAACCCGACAGGGGCTTTCCAGAGGGCTGGTGGGAATGTGGTCACACAGGCACTAGGGTGACAGCAAGGTGGGCAGTCTGAGTTCTATCCAGCCCCAGGTGCAACATGGCTGCAAGGGTATTAACGCTGATAAACAACAACAACCCCACCCAAGAGCAGGCCCGGCGTGAATGTGGAAGGCTCACCAACACGCCTGGCCTCAGCCTGAGAGCGGCTCCCAGCAAAGAGAGGACAGGGCAGTCACCAGCTTGCTCAGCTCAACAGAGGCCCGGCCTGGGCTCCTAAGAACCCTCCATCTTCTGAAAAGCGAAAAAGGACTTCAGTCAGGGCCAAATCAAAACTGAAGTGCTATAAAAAGCAATTTAAAAAAGATTAGGTTTATGTCATATTTATGATCTAACTTGCTGCCTGCCTCCTTTCCCCTGAGCCAGTGGAGGAACAGAAAAGAATCCTTCAACCTTTAAGTCAGGCAACAAGTTTTAATGTGTTCGTGTGGCCGGCACCTGCGCTCTCCGGCGCACAGTGCTGAACGCGCCGTCTCGCCTTCTCCTTCGGCCCCACCTCTGCACCGAAGAGCACGGAAGCCACACGCACACACGTGCACGTAACACACACACGCCCTAAAACTTCCGAATCCCGATGCTTCCGCCGAGATTACAATTTAGTCCAATCATCACCCAATCATTAAAACTACTTATCACCTGGTTACATTTAGCTCAATTTTTCACCTAGAACACCTGTTACCAGGGACACGGCATCACGTCCATGCTGAGTTTTAATTAAGGAGGAAAGTCAGTGCACACACAGCCACACACGTGTATTTTACATTTCTGCAGCGTGGGCTCATTACATTTCTGGGACTTCTTTGCTACTCCAGATTCCTGTATTTAATTAATATCCATATTTTCTGAATTATTTTAAATGTTGTGTTAAGTAAGGATGAAAAATTTTGAAGAACACACACCAAGTGGAAATTGTTGGGGGATGGGGGCAGAACAGTGTTTCTTCCAGAGGCAGCTGGGAGCGCTCCCTGTGTCCCAAGGGTCTCCACTGCAAATGAGGGCAGTGGCTTGGCTGTCTGGGAAGGAAGGACAGAAGGACAGACAGACGGAAGGGAGGAAGGGAGGAAGGGAGGAAGAAGGCTTCCAGCTCCCAGCATCCTGTCCTCCAGCTCACTGGGAGAGACACAGCTTCCATTTTAAAACTCACTCTCCCTGAGATTTGGGGACAGGGGCTCTGGAGCCCACAGAATGAAACCCACTCTTATCTCTGAAACAAAACTGGCTTTGATGTTGGCCAGCTTGCCTGCCTCTTTCCCTTTTCAACTGTGGTTTATCAGCAGCAGTATCTCCATTAAGCACTTAGTCAGCAGCCATTATGGGGCCCAGTTCTGCACTGGGTGCCCGTTCCTGAGTAATAAAAGGAAAAAGCATGAACCTTGTGCACATGGAGGGAGCGTTCAGTGGTGGGTGGGCAGGCAGACACACACACACACACACACACACACAGTGCTTTCGGCCCAACCGAGGGCAACGGGACCTGAGCCGCTTGACAAATTTGCTGACCTGTCTACACCTCTGTGCCCTTCCCGCTGCATGCACACGTGTTCTCCATGCTGTTGCTTTACTCACTGACTTCTCCATCACTTCTGGTCTGGACATACCCTCCGCTACCTTGGGGATCCTTGACTAAGCCAAGCCCTTCAGGTTCCCTGAAGCCAAAAGCGCCCTCCCTGGCCCAGCCCCAGAGGCCCCCTCCTCCATGCCAGCTCTCCAGCCAGGCCAGCAGGGGCTGGGGGGACGGGGGGGAGCCAAGCATGTCCACCCGACCTCTTCAGGGCTGGCCAGAGCCCTCACACACTCTTACGCTCGGCCGTACCGCCTTCTAAGGCGCCTGCTGGCTACATACATATCTGCTTCCGAGGCGAACGAACCGTCCAAGAGCGGAAGCAGCACTCAAACACAGGAACAGTGGCCCAGGACGCTACCGTCTGAAGACAGAGGCTCCTGTGCACTCCCAGGGTGCCCAGGGCACCCTGCGGCCTCAGGACGGGCCTCAACAGCCAGAGTGCGGTCTCCAGCCCCGGCCAGACATCCTCCTTCCACAGAGAGCAAACAATGACCTGCACTGTCAGCGCGGCCGCTTTCCACCCCTCTCCGTACGTCAGCCCAGTGACCAGCGAAGGTGGCGGGCAGCAAGCAGGAGGCAAAGGGGAATGAGAAACAGCTTCCAGAACAGTCTGTTTGTGTCCAACTGTTGAGAACCTGGAGGCACTGCCAACGGGGAAAGAAACACCTTCCTTGTAGCACTTCTTCAGGGCTTCAGACTTGTGGTTAGCACCTCTCCAGCTCGTCCAAGAGAGCCGGACCCAGGCCGGACCCCACCCTGTCTCCTCCACCGTGGGCCGTGACTCAAGACTCTGCCTGCAGGAGGAGGGGACATCCAAACACGACGTGGAGATCCCAGGTGAACTTGCGGCTCGGCGCGCTGTCCTCCGACACCACTGAGGAGGGAAGGGTGGGCTCTCACCTCATCCAGGCCTTATGCAAGCTTGCAAAGGAGGTGCAGACGAGGCTCAGAGAAGTTAAGCAGCTCACACAAAGTCACACAGCTCTTCTTTCGTCAGAGGCCTCCGAGATCCTCACGTTTCATTTCCAGAAATGAAAAGCACAGCTCTCGGCTTTCACATTACACTGTTTATCAAAAGTACTGATCTAAGGAATGGAAAACACACACACGCACACACACACACACACACACACACACGCATGCTATGGGAACTATTATTCTCCCAGACAAGACGTGGGAATGCAGAGTCCATATGGTCAGCAGAAAGGCAAAAAGCCATGGTGCTTACTTCACCTCAGCAGCTCCTCCCTCCCTCCTAGCCCCGAATTTGGCTCTCTTGAAGCTCTCTTAAAGGAGGCTCCCTTGAGAGTAGATCGAAAGATAGCATTTCTACTATTTTATAGGGGGAAAAACCACCTATCGGGCGTCCCTGGCTTCCTTCCACCTGTCAAGCATCTAAAGGTGACAGGAGCTGCTGCCGGGACACCCAGGGAGCCCCTCACTTGCCCCCACTGCCTCTGCAGCTCCAACACCCTCAGCTCAGGGAATGTCTTTCCCAGGACAGAGCTCCCTTCCAGCCCCAGGCCGGCTCTAGCCATCTGGCTTAGTGGCTCCTCCACGGCCACGTCTGTCCCGCAGAGCCCACTGATGCAGGTTCGGCAGGAACATTCAGACACCAGCTCTTCTGCCCACAAGTACCCGCCTGGCTCAGACAGACTGTAGGCCCTGACTCTTGGTTCAGGAGATCATGGTCGCTAGCCCCTCCCTTTACAGCAGCTCCCACAGTAGCCCCTTCTTCCAGCCCGGCCGCGGGCCTTCAGAGGTATCTATCGTTCTATCATGTTGTGGCTGTGTTCACAGTCTCACCGGGTACAGAGATGACCTGCTCTGAAGCTGTTAGGGCTGATTCTCCGGCACGGTGTTCTTGAACCCAGAAAATCACTCAGCCACCACCTCTCCAAAGAGACTGAATTCAGTGACGACGCACAGCTGATTCTCTCTGGTCCTGAATCTAGAGCGTTCACGCTTACCAAGAAAGAGGAATCAAGAAAAACTGTAGGCTTCCAGCATCTCCAACATTGAGCTTTCTCCTAATAAATTTCGTAAGTTTCACATTAAGACACTATATTTGGAAAGACTAGCTAATTCAGTAGTAATTCAGAATTCTCCTTAAAATTTTTCATTGTTTAAAAACTTGCGCCACTGTGACTCCATCCCTCTATTATCACAGACCACATTTATGACAGATCTGTGGTCCGTAAGAGGCTGAGGCTCCTACAGGACAGGGACAAATACCCCTATCAGTCCATCTCCCCAGGGACCAACAGATAGAAAGTATTCTCTCAACTGCCACCCTTTTAGGACTCTAATTTTGAAAGAATACCAAGTAGGGATTTTCCCTGCGTGAGGATGGACTCTTCCACCCTGTCTACCCAGTCATCTCTCTATCAGCCCCTGTCACTCACATCCATCCCCACGTGCCCACACCAGGAAGCCATCACCGAGTAAGTGGTGGCAAGAGGGCCATTCCCCTACCTTCCCTGTAAACCCAGGAAGCAATTTTCTCAGTCCACAACCACAAGCCCAAAGCCACAAGCTCAAAAGCCCATGTGCATTGTAAGACAGTATTTCTGAGCACAGCTCCGGCCCTATGCTTAGCTCTGGCTGATGTCTAACTGCTGACAGATAGATGGTCTATCCAATAACAGGTGTGGGCCAGTATCATACCCCAAGAGGAGCTTTGAGGGGCTCTTCTCAGCACAGAGGCAAGAGCTTCACAAAGCAAAACAATAAAAAATAAAAATAAAAAACAGAGATCTCTTTGGGAAAAACACATTTGTAACAACCAAGACTCCCCAAAGAGGATAGGAATTGGACTTCTCCACCCCCCACCCCACAACCACACACCATCTATGACAACTGAGGACCTATACTTCCATCCTGGGAACTTTATTTTAAAAATAGACTTCAGGGAAGTTTTAGGTTCACAGTAATACTGAGTAGAAGGTACAGAGATTACCCATGGACTCTGTCCCCAAATATGCATAGGTCCCCCATTATCAACATCCCCCAGCAAAGTGGCACATTTGCTAAAACTGATGAATCCACACCGACACATCATTAGTATCCAAAGTCCAGAGTTTACATTAGGGTTCACTCTTGCTATTGGACATGTTATGGATTTGGACAAATTAATGACACGTACCTAACCTGGGATCTTTGGTAGATGCCACTGTGAGCAAGGCCACTCCCTACTACCAGTCCAAGACTTCCCACTGCTCTCTTCCAACCCACTCTTCCTCTCCAGTTCCTTGGGCTTCTGGGTCCCACCTCAGGCTGCCTTTCTCCAGAATCACAGACACTTAGCTCCAGCCTTGGCCTCCCTGGCACAAGACAGAAGCCTTTCTCTGAACACGCCTGCCATGGTTGAAGGGAGGGAGGGTCCCTTGCCCCATGAGTGCTGACACCCAGCCATGACATGAACTTGGAAAGATCTTGTTGGAAATTCTTCAACAAATTCTCAATGGGAAGAGTCTTCATATAAGGTTACTACATTCCAAGAAACAAATAAAACTGGCTTTTTAGCAAAGAACTGGGGAAGGGGATGAGTGGCTCTTTTAACTAAGAAGTCTTGTTCTAGCAGCCTCAGATGACATCATCACAAACCTGTCCCCTACCAGGTTAGCTACTGGTTCCCATCAAAACCAGTCTTGGTCCACGTGTAGGCTCCTTAGAAGAAAAATGCTACCATAATTACAGACCTCATGTCCTCACACACCATCCAGAGAATGTGAGATATTCAACCAAAATCTTCAGTGAAAGAAAAGTTTACTTTTCTAGAAGCCCAGAACACAAAAAAACAAAAACACCTCATCTACTTCACTGACTCTGACTGGGTAACTAGTTGCCGTGTATGTAAGTTGTTTGTTCTGCTTATGTCAGTCATGGCCCACCTCCACAGCTGTGAGTGAGGTCAATCCCTCCCAAGTCATATAAAGGATAAGGAAGAAGGCTAGCTTGTGTACTTATGGTAAGAAGAACAGAATGGATGCTAGGAGGCTTCAAAAAAAAAAAAATATATATATATATATATCCTCTACAGCCATTTAAGGAGCGTGGGCCACCTCTGTACAAAGGACTCCCAGCCCCACAGGTGCAGATGAAAGCAACGATCTCACCATTGCAGGGAAAGAAGTATTACTTGCAGGCAGCCACTGGCTAAGGGAGAATCAGTAGCCCAAAGAAATATGTCTCAGGGCCAGGGTAAATTAAAGGAGACAGTTTCTTTCGGGGCACAGACCTACCTGAGACCTCTATGACCAAAAGCTCTGGGAAGAACGTCATGAGACACCCCCATGGTGACTAAATGGGTTCCTGAACCCCACTCCCAATGTGTACAGGGAGTTCCCACGCCACCAACAAGCAATTCGTGGACACCAACGGTGTGTCTAAGGATTCAACTCAATCCTGATGCCTGTCTGCTCAGAGATAGCGTCAGGTTCCGCAGGTCAATGGTTCAGTCCCACAAGGCTGACCCCCCCCCCCACTTCAGACACCAACCACACGCCCAGGTGGTCATCTGTGCTTCTGACCAACTGACTGGAAATCAGTGGGTCCCACGACCCCTCCTCAGGTGTAATTAATGTGCTAGAGCAGGTCACAGAACTCAGAGAAACACCTTGCTTCCTAGCTTATTTATTTTTACTACGAAGGACAGAACTCAGGAACAGCTGGATGGAAGAGATGCATAGAGCAAGGTATGGAGAAAGGGTGTGGAGCTTCCGTGCCTTTCCAGAACGCACCATTTTCCTCAATCTCTACATGCTCACCAGTCTGGAAGCTCTTGGAACCCTGTCCTTTTGAGCCATCATGGAGGCTTCTCATTACACAGTCATGATTTTTTTTTTAATTTAAATTCAATTTATGTGCTCGCTTCAGCAGCACATATATTTAAATTCAATTTAGTTAACATATAGTGTATTATTAGTTTCAGGGGTAGACTTTAGTGATTCACCAGTTGCATATAACACCCAGTGCTCATTGCATCAAGTGCCTTCCTTAACAGTGCCCATCATCCAGCTATCCCATCCCCCCACCCACCTCCCTACACAGTCATGACTGATTAAATCATTGGCCAATAAAGACTGATTCAACCTCCAGGCCCTCATCCCTCCCTAGAGGTGGTGGGGGACAGGATGGGACTGAAAGTTCCAACCCTCTAATCACCTGGTTGGTTCTCCTGGCAACCAGCTCCCACCCATCCTTAGGTGGGGCTCAAATGTCTGTTCATCAACATAACTAAAGACACCTTTGTCACTCTCAACAGGAAACCCCAAGGGTTTGGGGAGCTGTGAGTCAGGTGCTGTGGATGGAGACCAAATACACACATTTTGGTCATCTGAATGAGCAAATAATATATTTTCCTTATAAATCACAATAGTGTAGTAACGTTATCTACTATACGCATCAGCGTGTAGGACGGAGCCCTGGGCATCAACCCACTGCTGGTGACACTGCCAGACCCACGGAGCTACGGCACTGCTCCTGGGCACACCAGAAAGTACTAGAAATCCCAGGTCTATGAAGACGCTCAAGACTCAGAGGGATGTGGAGAGGGAGGAAATCTGCCTCAGCCAGAGAGGTCAAGACAAAAGCTTCCTCAGCTCTCCTGTGGGCAATGAGCCCAGAGTTCTCCCAGCACACCCCTAGTTTGAGAAAATAGGAAAATGTCTCTGCGTTCAATCTGGCCATTTACCCAGGCTTAAACCCCAACAGGGAAAATGTTCCAGCTTCCATACATTTGTCTCTGAATTCCCAAGCGCCTTCACTTCTAAAAAGCCTTCACTTGGTAGCAGTTACTTAGGATTAACAGAAGAGTCCTTTCTTTTCTTTATTTCTTCCTTTTACCATTGGTCTAAGGAAGACTCCTTCATGCCTCAGGGGTATTTCCGTAACAACATGGCTGACTTATCAGGCACGGGGCTGGGAGCTCACAAGGTTAAGCCAAGCTCCTCATGACTGAAGCTTTAGCAGAGGGTTTTCTTTAACCTCTCCTGCATACAGAAGTCTCCACAGATCTTAGCAGTTGCCCATAGGCCTCCAGTAGTAAAGCACAGGAAGTTGGATTTTGGCAGCCCCTCCTCAGGCGTTAAGTGCAGCCTTGCCATTTTATACCTCCTGCAAAGAAGAACATTATCCCTGGAGGTCAAGAAAGGCTGTGCCCAATGTCCCAGTTGTGTCTCAAGCTGCCAGATTAAGAAACACGGTCTTTGAAGATCTGGGGGATCAGGAGGGGAAGGGGGGACCTGGCTGGCTCAGTCGGCAGGGCATCCAACTCTTGATCTCGGGGTTGTGAGTTGGAGCCCCATGCTGGACACAGAGCTCTGGGGACGTACACATAAGATGTCCACCACATGAGGGACATTCCGCCAGCTGGCACTTCTTGACTACCTACTAGCTACTAGGCAGAGTCTGGAACGGGGCTGGCGGTGAGTGCGGAGAACTGAGGGTTTGAATCTTCCAGATTCCATGTGCCTCCATGCAGAGTGGGATTTGAGGCTCTACCATTGAGTAAAGGGAAGGGTAAAGAGTTCGTTATGAAGAAGTGGGAAACTAAGACGTAAAAATCCTAAGGTTGCACTGACCTATGGGATCTGGCAGGGCCAGGGCCCGGGCCAGATTGTGAAGAGCCATCACTGAGGATCCAAGGCTCTCCCTTCAAAGCCTGTCCCCTCTGGGTCCGCCAATTCAGACACTCACTGGGTCCGGAAGAGCCTAACTAATCGTTACCACACTTCCTAAGAAAGACAGGCCAGTGCTTATGCCATATTCAATATGGACCGCTACAGTTTCCACTTTGGGAAATGGGTCTCATTCCTTTTCTTCTTAACAGAGGTTCAGAATTAAAACCTCCAGCTCAAAACAGGATTCCACAGCTCCCTTCCTCCTCTTGCAGCTGCTGAGGCTGCAAATATGGAGTCACCCAGCCTCTCACCTGCATCATCCCTCCTCACAGACACTTTCTGGGTGGGAGCTCTTCTCCCCACGTGACAGATGAGGCGAAACTAAAGGAGGGATTTCTGAACATCAAAAAGAAAAAAAACAAAAAAAAAACCTGCTAACAAGTTTAAAGTATGTGCATGGGGATGAGTAAGGGCAGAAAATCTGAAATTACGTCTGTTCAGGAAATTCTGTGAGTCACATGCGTTGCTTTCTTCCTAGTGTCTCAAGAAGAGGGGCCTGATGACCAGTGAGACCACCCACCACCCCACAAATAAGAGAGAGAAGGAATGAGCTCGCACGCACTGGGGAGACTCACACCAGGTGCCCCTCGGTTCATGCTCAGAGCACTCGTCTCCCTTCTTACAAAGGGCAAACTGAGGCTACAGAAGACCGAGGCACAGGGGAGGCACCTTCGCAGGGGCTGCGAGAAACGAGTTAATAGCAGCTGTTCAGGAAAGAGGCCAGACTCCCGGAACCCCCACTGGACATGGCTCCAGGGCAGAGCTGAGGACACAGGAATGGTAGAAGTCTGTTGGCCTGTTCCATGCGCCGTCTCAAAGTCCCCCTAGGCCCTACTGTATGAGCCTGCCTAGCCCTGTAACTTCCCGGACTATGTCCCAGGCCAGGATCTGATTATTCCTGAGGGAGACTATTTAATAAGCATAAATCACTAAAAATAATGATAGCTACAAGTTACTGGGGAAGTGGGATGAATAGGGCATTTAGAAACAAAAATAATTCTCCTTCTCATACTTGACCCGTATTTTCTGAGGCTGTGCATTGTACTCACTTAGAAAAAGAAACTTCTAGTTTTTCCTTTATCCTCTTCCGTTTTTTTTTTTTTTTTTAAGATTTTATTTATTTATGTGACAGAGAGACAGCCAGAGAGAGAGGGAACACAGCAGGGGGAGTGGGAGAGGAAGAAGCAGGCTCACAGCAGAGGAGCCCGATGTGGGACTCGATCCCGGTACGCCAGGATCACGCCCTGAGCCGAAGGCAGACGCTTTAACGACTGCGCTACCCAGGCGCCCCTATCCTCTTCCGTTTTATACTCAAAGAGGAAAAACCGTATCCTTCAGTGGATAAGCAATAAATCACATCTAGGGCTCTGGCTACTTAGGACTCTTCGTGGATGGATGAGGACTACAGTCTGCTCTCGAGGACAGGAGGCAGGGACGGAGCACCCAGGGGCACCATGGAACCCTCGGCACCTGTCCCGGCCTGGTCGCTGCCAACAGTTCAAAGCATTACCCGTTTCACCTGAACAGGTAAATGCCAGGAGAAGGCAAATTATCCACAATGGGCTTCTCCTTGCAGCTCTTTGGAGTTTTCACATGTTCTCATGGAAAGGTTCTTTTACCATAAAATGTTGCCTTTGTAGAAACCCTCAGACCTTCCTCACACAAGTGAGCCAATGACGATTAGTTTCCATTTATTAATCTGTGAATTAGCTATTATCAATAGTTTACTATGGGCTAAGCCCTATATCTGTATTTTCTAATCCACAGCCACTTTATAATACAGGTGCTATTATCCACCCCATTCTACAGAGGAGAAAACTAAAACTTGAAGATGGGTTAACCACATTGCTCAAGGTCACACAGGTAGCCAAGAAAGGGCAGAGCCAAGAATAAGAACCCATCCAACCACACGAACCACGATGCTACTGTCTTCAACCATGTGTTTTGTACAAAGACACTTTAAGGTACCCTAGGAAGACTTAGACTTCATGGAGACTGTGTTTTGAGCTGACAAAAACTGAACTACACCCCCTCTAGACACTAAAGGTTGATCAGCTGCACCTTCCTTGAAAAATGAGTAAGACCAAAAATTATCTTACTCTGACCCACTCCAT
The DNA here is from genome assembly GCF_024610735.1 of Ursus americanus. NCBI lineage: Eukaryota > Metazoa > Chordata > Mammalia > Carnivora > Ursidae > Ursus > Ursus americanus. The sequence continues at coordinate 2,873,412 of NC_142150.1, read as the reverse complement.
GTGCATACAAACATTACTGCTTCCAAAGACCTTTATTTAAAAACGAGAGAGAGAGAGAGCTTTCACATTTGGGGATTTTATTGTGAAGACTGGCATAACATTTCTTTCTGCACTGTTATGCTCAGTATTTTCACATCATTCTTTAAAACAACCTGCAATGCAATTTGCTTCCCCAGAAAAAAGTTATTATATTTGATTCTTATTGCAACTCACTTATTACTAGTTGTATTTTGTAATTTTTTCCTCTCCAAACAGCCTCGGGATTTTGCCTACGGAGCCAACCCACCAATTCGTTTGATTGTTCGGCACGACCAGCAATTCTTATAGGCCATTCCACGGTTGCAGGGATTTCATGGTACACATCCACATGTCCACAAACTAAAAAATATGACAGAATTCAGATCTGACTTGATGATCGCACCTGTTTTTTACTCAACTCTCAGACCATGATCTTTAGATCATTTATAAGGTTAAATGGCAAAAGTTACCTAGGCCAACCCAACTACTCAGTTGTAACCAGTTAGAAATTGGATGTTGTCACCCACGTTCAGTACTGTCCTTACACCCAGGCCAGAGGGCCCAGCTGGAGCTGGAGGCTGAGAAGGCCCTGCTCTAGTCCTCTAAAGTCAGCCATACTCTTCCTCTCCGGGTACAGTCTGTGAAGGTCATGGGGACAGCCTGCTCAGGCTTACATTTTGGACCATGAAGCAAGGACCTGTGGCTTCACAATTCCCAGACCAAGATCCCCATTCCACATCCTGGGCCTTCCCAGACCACTTCCCTGAATCTGGCCTCTAGAGGGTACTTGTGTGTACCCTTGGGAGGGAGTGGCCAAGGTGCACCCGTTTGGGGGGGGGGGGGGCAGGGAATGGAGGAGGGCTTGCCTGTGCTGTCTGGGGTATCCACATGGTCGGGGTGGGACACGAAGGGGGCAGGCTCCAAATTTTGTGATTCCAGGTTATTATCAAGGTATACTTATCAAAGTAGGGGATGAGAAAATAATTTATTTCCTTGATTTATAACTTTTAAATATTTAGACATATGGAATAGGAGCTTCCACTTCCACTCTTGCTCAGGTTCCGCGAATATTAGGGGCAGGTCTGGTCACATTCAAATACAAGAGTGCTGCCGTTGTAAACAGACTCCTGAGAAGCTCACGCAGACCCTAGAAACTGATAAACCAGTCTGTCAATTCAGGCATTAAAACGCGACCAGCAGAACTCCTAGTGAAAAGATATAAGAAACTCCATAAAACTATCTAATCAACCTAGAGAAACACCAAACAGAGCTGTGAAACTAACTTAATTTAAACAGATCAATTTTTCAGATTGGTACAGGTGAATCAATGATTCAACAAGTTTCTGTAACTACTTATCTTTAATCACTCAACGCCTGATTTTGCAGACATAGTCTCAATTTCTAAGGCTCCCTGGATTCTCTGAAAACAAATGATAAATAACTATCAAAAGCAAAAAGATTACTCTTCTCAAAATTTGTACCATCTTTAGGATCGAGCGTTTTGAAAATAAATAGGACAAACTCATTATGGAGAGACCTAAGACCCCAACTTGAAGGTTTTACATAAAAGGTTTTTTTTTTTTTTCCTAAGATTTTATTTATTTATTTGTCAGAAAGAGAAAGACAGCACAAGCAGGGGGAGCAGTAGAGGAAGGAGAAGCAGGCTCCCCGCTGAGCAGGGAGCCCCAGGTGGGCCTCAATCCCAGGACCCTGGGATCATGACCTGAGCTGAAGGCAGACGCTTAACCATTTGAGCCACCAGGCGCCCCTAAAAGTTGTTTTATATAATCATTGCAATGCTTTTTAAATGGCCAGGATAAAATAACAGTACAAAACAAAACAGCCAGGATATATGTTACACCATCTTCCCTCCCAGGCACAGAAAGGAATGAAGACCCCCACGGCATGTAATTAGGACAAAATGACTATCATGAATTGGCCCTGTGCTATGGGTCAGAGGGAAAGAATCCTCCTGCAATAAACAGTGCCCATCGTGTAAACTATAGTTACAAATGTCCAATGTCTCTCGGGAAGCCTGGGTGGGTCAGTCGGTTAAGTGTCTGCCTTTGGCTCTGGTCATGATCTCAGGGTCCTGGGATCGAGCCCCATGTGAGGCTTTCTGCTCAGCAGGGAGTCTGTTTCTCCTTCTCCTTCTGCCCCTCCCCCCTGCTCAGCCCTCCCCCAATAAATAAAATCTTTTAAAAAAAATGCCCAGTGTCTCTCAATGGATCATATTCAGCTGCCTCCCAAAAGAGATAAATAAGCAATAAAAAGGGAAAATTGTCTTGTTAATGGTGACACACATCCTCCTTCACCACCAGCATTTGTCTCCTGGGCAGATAACAGGCCTGCTCTAGGACAACATTTTTATGACTAGAAATTTTAAAGGAGACTCACTTTATCATTTGATCTGCACGGCAAACCACCAAATAGTCATCTGACCCCTGCTTGAACACTTCTTACCAAACTGTAAAAAAGAAGCCTAAGTCCACCTTTGTAGGACGATTAGAGAATAATATTTTTTAAGGGGGAGGGGGTCAGAGGGAGAGGGAGAGTGAGACTCTCAAGCAGGCTCCACCCCCAGCATGGAGCTGGAAGCAGGGCTTCATCTCACCACCCTGAGATCATGACCTGGGCTGAAATCAAGTTGGATGCTTAACCAACTGAACCACCCAGGTGCCCCTAGAAAATAGTATTTTTATAACTAAGCCAAACTTTGACTGCTTCCATTATATTTAGAGCCTAAGGACAAGACTGCTTCCTCTTGACCCATGAGCGTCTTTCACGTATTTGAAAACACCTCTCCAGTCTTAAGAGTCTTTTCTAAGCTGGGCCAAAAACCCCCAAACTCTTCGATGATTGTGTGTAGCATGTGGTTTCTTCTTTCTATCGTCCTCGGAACGAGGTCCGCAAGGCATACATTTCCTCTGAAGGCGGCTTGCTTTTATTCCCAACACATGGAAAGGGGTCTGGCACAGAGATCATGGGAAGGAGGGGCCAAGGGAGGGAATGGAGGCAGACCGCAAGAAAGCAGAACACCCGACTCCAAGCATCGTCTAATAGGGTGACCATCCTCTTCTAACAACAAAGCCCGAGATAACATTCGCTTCTGCAAAGGCCATGTTTATGAACTTACTGTCATCTCATGGTCAACAAAACTCATGAAGTACTGCCAAGTCACATGTTTACCATCCACGCTGGGACTTCTGGGTACCTTTACTCCTCTAAAATATCCTCTTTCTTAGACAGACTCACTTGCCAGCATGGGCAGAGTTTCCGGACTCTCAATCAGGCCCACACCAAGCATGCTCACCCTCTCCAAGCTTCATGTCATTTCCACCAGGACACCATGCAAATGTCGGCCAGGACACAAGAGCCGGTGGACACCATGTTCCTGCCTCTCATCACCCTGAGGCCTTAAGCCAGCTGCACTTCAGAATTAGAATCCTTGCATTCAGTACACAGGATACGTCTCCATTTCTGACAAAGTAGATATGATTAAGAAATCATGGGGTGCCTGGGTGGCACGGCGGTTAAGCGTCTGCCTTCGGCTCAGGGCGTGATCCCGGTGTTGCGGGATCGAGCCCCACATCAGGCTCCTCCGCTATGAGCCTGCTTCTTCCTCTCCCACTCCCCCTGCTTGTCTTCCCTCTCTCGCTGGCTGTCTCTTCCTCTGTCGAATTAAAAAAAAAAAAAAATGTTTAAAAAAAAGAAATCATACAAAATGCCTTATCCTCCACATCAACTGCAGTTTTCTGGTCTACTAATAAGCTTTTCAAAGAAAGACACTCCCTGGGATGAGCTGTTCTTAGTGAATCCATGCTAGGTCCAAGTGATCACCATGAGAGAAAAGCCATACTCTTCAGCCCACATTTACAGGAGTTCAACGCCCAACAACACTCCACTGAACTGAATTCAAAGCCATACGTCCCAAGCTTGGAGAGCACTTTCTCCCACCGAGGTCCCTTAAAAAGGTCTGAAGAATGGAAACGTCATAAGGCATAGTCTTTCCAAATTAATAATGTGAAGAGAACAACATTTCCTTAGGTACCTAAGCTCTGGTACATGTGCCTAAAAATAAAATTCCACAACTTTATCACTGGACCCAAGAAAAGCTCGTGGAAGACCTGGGCTTTATGATTTTTCTGGCCATCACTTAGGCATCTGATGACATGCAGGCACCACCACATTCTAGCCATCCCCCTTGGGCAGCAGTCTCCCAGAAACCTGCAATGTGTGATATGCACACGTCCTAACTGGGCCCTTTACCAAGGATGGGCAGAGCCTGAGTCAGAAGACCCTGCATCCACAATGCTGCTTGACTTCAGGGCAAGAGCTTGTGGCACGTCAACCAACAGACCTGGGTTGGCATTCCACAATCCCGAGCAGGGACTCCTCGAAACACTGATGTCTCGTGTCCTTAGCATACTGAGTAGAACGCAGTTTGCAGGACTGCTGTGAGGGGTACAGGAGACCCCACTCTGTGAAAGACCTGGCCCCATGAGAGGGACACGGCAGGCACTCAGGAAGTGGGATCTTTCTCTCCACCCCCCCCCACCATCCCTTTGTGGATGTGCGGTAAAGCTCCTCAAAGTCCCAACCAACATGGTAGCCCACACCGTGGCATTCAGTCAACAAAAGCCATGAAAATTATTATCTTTGTTGCCCAGCTCATGAAAAGCCATAGCTCCCCTTCCTGTTTACCAACAAGCCACCTGACGTCTTCTTGCTCACACACGGTTGACTTCAGCCCCCTAAGCCACAGGTGAGAAGGAGAAGCCTTTCCTCGTTAGGACAAAAAACAAAGCCGCCCTGACTAATTCACAGGCCGCCTCATAATCCTTCATCCAAGGACCTTCAGAAATGCCAAGACCCTCAGGGAAGTGAAATTTCCTCGAATGTACAGAGAGCACCCGGGGTTTCGAGATGACTAATAACAGACACGTACTGTAAACAGGGAATATTAAAGAGCTCAGAAAGCCTCTTAGGGGAAGGGGGGGAAAATCCTCCTAATTCAGGGCCTGGTGGAGAGAATGGCAGGTTTCTGGCAAACAAAAAAAGCAGAGGTGAAAATGCTAGGCCCTGGCAACTTCTGTTTTCACAGAATCCGGAGCCCACGACGGTCATGTTAGGGAGAAGGCTCCCCGGCTTCTGGCTACCATGGTGTTTTTTCTATCTTGACAATTCACTTCTCCAACAGGCACGCCGCCAACTCAAATGAGACTCAGAGCAGTGAAAAGCCCTTCAGGTAAACAGTGTGATAAGCTAAACTGAAAAACTAGACAATGTTTTTGGACTATGAGGTAGTTGCTATGGAGACAGTTGCTAATTAACTGCTTTCAACCAGGAGAACAAAGGGCTCGGGGCAGGCAGGCCTCTGTATCTCCGAGTGAGCAATGCTTCCAGCCTTGCGCAATCGGCACATCGCTCATATCTGGAATACCTGAGACCCGGCTGGGTCTGCTGCATGCTCGAAGAAATGACAAAAGTGCATTCTCTTCATCTTGACCTGGGTGAACAGCACCTGGCCACCAGTCCCTCTTGGGGAAGCAGGCTCTGCGGCGAAAGGAAGATTCACAGGCACCGCCTTGACCCCCACACCATGTGCCGGGCACTTTCATAAAGACTACCTCCCTCCCCGTCCAGAGACAAAACTCAGCCATGTGGATGAAGGGGGGAGGAAGAAGGGGGAGAACACATGATTGTTTTAAATGATACATTTTATTTTATACACTTCATTATAAAGAAAACTAAACTCATCAATTCAAAGGGGAATGGCTAAATCGACACTTCTTTAGAATTATCTCCCTCCCGTGGAAAAAAAAAGTGACTGGTGATTTGTCAAAAACAAACAACAAAACCCATAATCATTTCCTGTTTCTAAGACCCACACCGTGTGGACACTCAACAAATAATAACAAAAAAAAAACCCCATTTAATTGTAATCTGCTTATCACGGATGGATTTTCTCTACCATCAAGCCGGCTGCCTCAAACGTGGTCTCATCTCTGGAGGTTACAACGGGTGCCCTGAGACTGAAATGATCTGTTCTGAAGGGCTGACCTTTGAGCGATATCCAGTTAAAACCACAGATCTATGTTCCGTTCACGAATATTTAAAGTCAAGCGTGAAATATGAGGAGAGCTGCGTGTAGCCGCCTCTACGTACGCCACAGGACCCCAGACGGCCGGCTTCAGCCCTCCGCCTAATTTCAGCTTACACTGAATGTATCTACATTAAGTAAATGTCAAACTCAACCAAGCTATTGTGTGATCCGTTCTGCCTCCCCAGAACAGAAATCAAATGTTGTGGGGGCTTTTTCCTGCTCGTCAGAAACACAGATCGATACAGCCTGTGAGCCACCCACCTTTATTATCCGAGGCAGAATGCGGATTAAGGCGCGTTATGATTCTGAATGAAATACAATGATGTGATTCTCAGTGTGACTCTGTGGTGATAACGCACGTAAACATCTTCAGGAAAGCCCAGATCTGGCATCCCTGGAATCCATTTAAGGGCATGAGCTCAGGAAGCAAACAGGCCTAGATTCAAACTACAGCTCCTACTTGACTACCTAGTCAACGGGGACTGCTTTTGAGCTTCCGTTTGCACGTTTGCACGTCCTGCAGAGTAAGGACACTAAAACCTATCTCAGAAAGTTACTCGGAGAATTCAGTGAATTCAAGTGTTTACTACGGTCCCTAGCCTCTGGCAGATAGTCAAGATAATGCAGCTACGAATTAAAGCCTCCATGACTGACGTTACTCCTTTCCTTAAAAATGGGGTGAAACTGCTGGAGGCTCTAGTTCTACCCCCTCAGCCCAATTCATGAAAAGAGAAAAGGACTTTCAGGGTGAGTAGGGACCCCCGACCCCCTGGAACCCAGGTCTCTCCCCTGTGGCCCTTTCACACCAGGCACCAACTAAAACTTGAGAAGCTTTCACTAAAAGGCAAATGGCAGGTATTAGACCTAAGGGTCAAATCAAACTATTTCTGGGACAAACTCAATCTTTTCTTGCCAAACCAAGCAGTTAAAATTCTTGCTTTGCAGAGGGCGGCTTTTGAGTAAGGTCCTAGCCCAAGCCCCTCCCTGCCTGGCTTCACTTTCATCAGCCCCTGCCCAAGGGCATCTCACCTCTTCTCAATTCCTCAGCCTCTTTCCTTTGCCCCTTCCAGCATGCTTTCAGCTCCATCCATCCATCCATCTACACAGTCAACAGAACTTACCAGCCACCAGCTCCGTACCAGGCACCGTGCTGACGCGGAGAAGCAGAGCTGTAACTGACTCCAAGAGCAAGGGGTTCTTAGGCCAGCGTGGGATACAGTCATCTGCGCAGGGTATCTGTCACCCTGTAAGGTTAGCCCCGTGCTGGGAGAAGCACATGGTCCTCCGGGGCACAGATTGGGGGAATGGGGAATCAGATGCCCACAGTATTCCCAAGGGAGCAGACCATGGCTCCCGAGGCCCTTCTTCCTTTTTGTTCCACTATTCACTTTTACCACATTCCCTACTGCCCCATCTGCAAGCTAAACACAGGGGTCAAGGAGGGATACTATAGGGAAATGTCGGTGGGGTTGGGGTGGGCAGGGAGAGGAGGAAAGCCGACTTTACTGAACACATCAGGGAACATGCCCTCATCAAGGCCCAGCTCTACAGTAAGCATGGCTTACTGCCTCCCACCAGCTCCTCAGGCCCCTGGGCCTAGCTCCAGCACCGCAGAACACCGCTGTGTTTGCTGGCAGCCTCCTGCTCCGGTCTGGGAGCTCTCCAAGACAGAGACACCTTATCTCATTTATATTTCCATCTAGAGCACCTACCATGGCGCGTGGCCCATAGCTGCTCCTACACTGAACTGAACCGAGGTCTACAGCACGTCGGTGACTGATGCAGGATCACAAAGCTAAGTGGTGGAACTGGACTGAAACCGAGAACTCTGACTCATTCACTGGGTGCGGGGGGTGGGGGAGATGTGACAGAAGTATTTTTGGAGAGGAGATTATTTAGCTCCGGAAGTACAAGAAGGAATCATCCGCAGACTTGGGCATTTACGTACAATTGGGTTCTACGGCTTCCAATATCTCCTTAAAAGCCTCTCATCCAATTTTGTAGGCCTGGGCAGGGAGAACTGAGAGCACTCCCTTATTAGAAACCACATTTAATTATTAGCCTTAGGCGTGTATTCCCCTGGGGTGCCTCAGTCCAACAATATCAAGAAAAACCCTGCAAAACTTTCAGTCTTTGGTTCCCAAAGAAAAATGGGGGGGGGGGACAAAAAGCCTTGTGGCATCTGATAATCTCCGAGCCTCCTTCAGAAAGACTGTATTCTCAAACCCCCACTTTTACCATCTACCACACAGGCTTAAGATATTTTTGATCCAGGTTAAAAGAGCAAAGCACATCGAGAAAAACAAATAGAGACGACAGGACCTCCCCAAGTTACAAGCAGCAGTGGGTGCAGAGAGAGCTGAGGATTAGGGGGACCTGGGTTCCAATTCCAGCCTCCTAATCCCGTTAAAAGTCACAGCCCCGTCTCTTCGTCTCTCTAAGCCACTTACTTTACTCATTAAATGGAAATTAATAATCACTCTACTCACCAGGGCTGTTGGATGAAGGGAGATAACATGTGAATAAAGCCCTTATAAACTGTAAAGCACCGTAGGGGATTTTTTTCAGTAGGCGTTGAACTACAGACACGCTGCTGCCAACCTTAAGAGAGAAATACAGTGCGGCCATAACCATAAAGAGGAACCAGAATGACTGATAGGGATAAAAGCTGCAGAACTGGACGACTGATCGGGGTAAACATTTAGTCACCTTGATGGCTATTGGAAAAATAGTCACTGTTAAGAGTCTTTTTTAAAATAATGGCCCCGAACTTGAGTGTGTGATCGTTCACCAGCCCCTCAAACAGCTCCATGCCCAGATTCCTTATCTGTGAAACGAGGACAATGACAGCATCCATGTCATGGAGCTGTTGTGAAATTTAAATGAGTGAATATCCGTAAAGCATGCAGACCAATGCCTGGCATATTTTGCTTTCTTTCTTCAAAGGGTTTATTTTTAAGTCATCTCTACACCCAACGTGGGGCTTGAACCTACAACCCTGAGATCAAGAGTCACATGCTCTATCGATTACACCAGACACTTCTAATTTGATAGCCAAGGTGGGCGGGCAGGTAGATAAACCAGGAAATGCCAGATAAATTTGTACTCTTCAACTTTTCCACCACACCTCACAGATGAGGGAGGCCGGTGTGACACCTCAACTTCACCTGACTGAGTGAACAGACACCGGGTGTTCAAACCTTTCCATTTTAATACCGGACCAGCGAGCAGGATGCCAGACTTTTTTCTTTTTCAGGTGGGAAGATAGGGGGAGGAGGAGAGAAGGGCACACCGACCCACAGACTGAGCCGAGATCAACACTACCTCTGCTTCCCTAGTCGGGGGGACGGCACCGCCTCGAGACATCCTCCATAAATCACCACCTCCACAGAAGTGCGTGTTCCTTTTACGGAAACAGAGCGTTCAGGGTTTTATAACATTTGTACCAAAGAAGGAGAAACAAGGACTGGTCTGGTGCCAAACTCAACTGTAAATACAAAGTGTTTTTTTTAATTGGTAATTACAGATGAGAACTTTACACTTTTGGCATACGCATCACAGTCATGCTTGGTTTACGTATTTAAATAAATATACCCACCACAGGCTCCAATTTCCTCCCTGCATTTATTTGACCACGAGGCACCGAGTTCCCACTCTGTGCAGATGACGGCCCTGCAGGGTGTGTTGCAGGGGGCGGGAGGGACGCCGGCAGATGCCCGACGCCAGACATCCCTCGAAGAACACCCTGGAACACCACTCAAACCCTGCCCTTACGGAGCTTCCAGTCTAACTGGAGAAACAGAACACTAGTCCTATTACAAGTTAGAAGTCAATTACAAGTGAAATCCACACAGTGCATGAAAAGGTGCCCGGGAAGATGAGGACTCCTCGGGTCTGAAGGGTAGAGAGAGAAATCTCAGGAGGATGGAGTGGTCAGGAAAGACCTGGTAGAAATGGAACTGGAACCAGGAGTCTTCAAAGACAGGAAGGCATGGCTAGGCAGGGAGAGACAGGCTGTCTGGATGCATTTACATATGATTGGGTTCTACAGCTTCCAATATCTCCTTAAAAGCCTCTCACCCAATTTTGTAGGCCTGTGCAGGGAGAACTGAGAGCACTCCCTTATTAGAAACCACATTTAATTATTAGCCTTAGGTGTGTATCGCCTCCAATCAGCAGTCAGCAGACTTCCATGGGGCTTCCCACATGCCAATCACAGAGTGTGGGTGCAGAAGGCAAGTGTGGAGAAAGTGAAAAGAATAGTGTGGTGAGAGCTGAGGCCACTAAGACGACAGTGGAAGATGACAGTGGGAATAGAGGTAGAGTTTACATTTTATGCAAAAAAATAAGGTCATACACTCACACACACACACACACACACACACACACACATAATGGGGGAGGAGGGAGAAGGAAGAGGACAGAGGACGAGGAGGAAAAGAGTTGCAATTTCTATGGTAGTCACAGAAAGCATGGTCAGAGGCTCATCAGGTATCAGGCAATCAGGACTGGGGAGCAGGAATGGTAAGGAAGATGGGCAAGTGAAAGGGGTCCCAGAGGCCAATGGAGCAGTCAGGCACTGAACCAAGATCTCACAGGGTAAATCAAATGGTAGAGCTAACTAGGAGCTTTCAAAGATAAGGGGCTTGGAAAAACGGGAGACTGCACACACTGACACAAAAAGACAGTCGGAAAACAAGTAAGAGAAGTTGATGGGTTCCATTTTGAGTGTGTGGAACCTTCTGCAGACAAAAGGACATCCACCTGGCAGGGAAACAGCACTCCTCTGCCTAAAGACAGTAATAAAGTCGGCCGAGGGGAAACTCCTAGAAAGAGAATAAAACCCTGAAGATAATCAGTTAGTGGAGTTAAGAAGAGAAAGAAAATTCAGTAGAAGAAGACAGAGAAAGCACCCAAGATGTAAGGGCTGCACGGTGGAATCCAAGGAAGGAGGGATGGTCAGGATGAGTGGGCGGCCATCACGGACACACAACACGGCACAAAATACCACAAGTCCAAGGACTGAGAAAAGGATGCCAGCACTATCCATGAAGAGGTTCCCACCATCTCTGAGGACCCTGCTCAGAGGACTGAAGGTATGCAAAAGCAGAACCCAAACTGAATTGGGCTCTTTCCCCATACTCTGGAACTTTCCAAAGATCAGCCGTGGGGGAGAATGAACGATGAGACCGAGTTTGAGGGGAAAGCAGGAGCAAGATGCTCTGAACATGGTCACCTTCCTTCTCCAGGCCTACTGTGGTGAAGGAGTAAAGCCTAAGAGGTCACCCCCGGAATACTAATTTCTCCCCTCATCCTGAGAGCAACACCTACCGCAGGAAATAAACCTCTAGGTAGTAAGAATTATTCACACTTTAGTCTCAAAACTTCCGATAACTCACTCACGTTTCCTGATATGTCAAGACTTAGCAAACATCTCAAGTGTTTGGGGCAGCGCTCTGCCTCTGTAACTTCCCCTTTATCCCAGAGTGATACAGGGACTTCTCTGTAAACGACAAAACTCAATCGGACAAACCATGCTGATGTGATATGTCTTTTTGCAATTTAATTCAACAGAAGCTGACTGCCTGCTAGATGGCGAGCTCCATACGGCCTCTCATGTTCCCCACGAGCTCCCAGTCTCAAGATATAGGATGCTACCTTTCACTTACTATGCGTAAGAGGTAAAGTCGGAAAAGAAAAGCAGTGTGATTTTCTTTGCTCCGATATTTTGCCTTCCCTGAAATACATCCCCTCCCTGCCAGCTTTCTGTCTTATTATGAAAGTAAGAAGACAACCCTATACAGATAGAATTCTCAACTTCAGTCCCGAAGGTTCTTGACGGTCTTCCAGAAATGAGCACCTCCAGCCCCCAGGGGTTCTCAACTCGCATACCCAATCAAAACTGCCCAGGCAGCTTTTTGAAAAAGCAATCCCTGCTGCCTCATCAGAGAGCTGATTCAAACGGCCTGGAGCGAGGCTGTTGTCACTGTTTGTGTTTGTGTGCTGGTTTGAAAGCTTCGCAAATAATTCTAATATGCAATCAGTGTGGAAAAGCAGTGCACTCCCCCACGCCGGGTGCTTCACAGATCTGCGTGTGTACACAAATGCCTGGGGACATTAACTGCGCGTTCTGAGTCAGCAGGTGCGCAGCAGGGCCTGAGAACCTGCATTTCCAACCGGCTTCCTGGATGGCGTGATGCTGCTGGTCTATGGAGCAGAGGCGGAGGAGCAACCGTGGAGAGCCAAGGCCTGTGTGCTTCATACTGGCTCTCCGAATGACCGTGACGTAGCCACATTTCGTGGAAAGAGAATTAATTTGCTTCAGGGTCAAACTGACCTGGGTTACAATCCTGACCCCAAAACTTCCCAATCACGACTGTGGCCAAATGACTGATCCTCTTTAAACTGGCATTCTTGTATACAACATGAGTGTTGTAGATTGAACTGTGCCCCCCAAAAAAGTTATGTTGACGTCCTAACCCTCAGCACCAGAATTTGACCTTAATTGGAAAGAGGATGGGTGCAGATGTCATTAGCTGAGATCATACCAGAGTTTAGAGCGAGCCCTTAATGCCATGTGACTGGCGTCCCTATAAGAATGTAGAGCAAAGACACACTTGGAACAAACACCATGTGACAAGGGAGGCGGAAACGGAAATGATGCAGCTGCAAGACAAGGGAGGCCAAGGACTGATGGGGGCCCCAGAAGCTGAGAGGAAGGCATGGGACAGACTCTCCCCTAGAGTCTCAAGGGAGCTTGGCTCTACGGACACCTTGACTTTACACGTCTAGCCCCCAGACGGTGGGACAATACATTCTTGTGGTTTGAAGCCACCCTCTTTGCCATCCTTTGTCATGGCAGGCCTGGCAAAATGACACAAAGCAGCCCCGCACAGGGCTGCTGGGAGACCGAATCTGGCCATCGTCGGGGAAGGTGCCTACACGGCTCGGCAGCACAGGCCAGATTTCCTTTCCCCGTCAGAAGCTGTGGTGAAGAGCACCAGGTGGTGAGCATTCTCCTTTCAAGGAGAAGTAACTGCCCAGAGACACATTCCAGAACCTGGCCTCTCTGACAGCTTTCCCAGGCTGGAGCCCCGGCAGCGGGGCCCGTTACGTATCTGCACCCAGCTAGGGCGCTCCCAGTGGGCTGGAGGCGCAGCTCTGCTATGCCACGAGTGGGAGCGATTACAGGCCCGGCGGGGTCCTGGCAGCCCACTCTGACCCAGGCGGCCCTGACAGCCAGCCAGAGGGCCGCGCGGGGTGGGGGTGGGGGGCTCAAGGTCAGAGGGCCCTCCTGGGGAGGCACAGTCAGCACTGGCACAATATCAGCCTGGCCGGAATCCAGAGAGGACCTGTCACAAGTCCCGAGGGGAGTATTCTAGGCCCCTAATTATGCAGGATACTCCCAATTCGGTGTACCTCAATTACCTAAAAGAGGTGTTTTTTAGAGTATTACTTAGGTATAGAAAAGTAACATACAGAGAATGTTTAAAAGTCAATTCTGGGGGTGTCTGAGTGGCTCAGTCGGTTAAGCATCTGCCTTCAGCTCAGGTCATGTGTCAGGCTCCCTGCTCAGTAGGGAGTCCGCTTCTCCCTCTCCCTCTCCCTCTCTGCCCTGCTCATACTCACTTGCTCTCTGTCAAATAAATAAATAAAATCTTTAAAAAAAGAAAGAAAGAAACGTCAATTCTGACTCTTCAGAGAGCCCTTGCTCTTATATAAGCTGCCACATCCCACCCTGCCCCCACCCTGGCCTCATTCATTTGCTGCTCAGAATCACGAAGGGGCCACTACATGCAGGAGGGTACGTAGATGCATACGGCACAGATCAGGTCTAGAGAAGCTCGTGGTCTGGTAGGAGGAGAAAAAATCGTTGACGCACATTTACTGGACGCTTAGGACACGCCAAGTGGATCACGTGTATCATTCATTTTACTCACACAGCAAACCCAGGAAACTGAGGCTAAGCATCATCTACGCAGGGTCACACAGCTGAGAAGTGGAAGAGGTGGGATTTGAACTACTGGTTGCAAGCCCTCACCACCATCCCACAGCTGTTTCCCATCAGACTGGGCAAACGCAAACAAAATATAAGATGAGTTAGGGGAGAACGAAGGTCATGGCCATTTTACTCTGGAGCCTTAAGAATGAAAGATCTCCTTCCACCGTCCTATACAGTCATCCCAAACCAATTCTTCAAAACAATGCCCTGCACGTGTACCTGGGATATCCTTAAGGAATATCCTGTGTCCTGATTCTCCCAGTGAGCAAGGCTTCTGAACAGTTCAGTGAAATCACAACGAGAAATGAAGCTTCAGAGGCTGGGCACTCAGCAAGATTCCCATCTACCCCGCTGCAACACAGACAGCCCCTGGGCTTGACTACAGAAGTCATCCAGGACAGTTCTCTTTGCAGGCTTATTCCACATCCTGCATACCTTTTTCCTAACGAAGTCTTACCTTACCATGTCCGTGGGTACCTAAAAATGCTTTAAAAAGTGCAGGGCTGGGGCGCCTGGGTGGCACAACGGTTAAGCGTCTGCCTTCGGCTCAGGGCGTGATCCTGGCGTTATGGGATCGAGCCCCACATCAGGCTCTTCCGCTATGAGCCTGCTTCTTCCTCTCCCACTCCCCCTGCTTGTGTTCCCTCTCTCTCTGGCTATCTCTATCTCTGTCGAATAAATAAATAAAATATTTAAAAAAATAAAAAATAAAAAAAATAAATAAAAAGTGCAGGGCAGGGGGTGTGGGGGGTGGAGTGAAATGCCAAACTCAGTACACATGCAACATGCATGAACAGGGTCAACAGCTGCCAGATTAATAAGGAAACAATACTGTAACAGAAAAACTGGGGAAAATACTAAATAGATAATTTATGAAAAATATGAATACACTGTAAACATAGACAATTATTTAAGCTCATCTGTAACAAGAGAAGTACAAGTTAAATTAACACTAAGGTATTTCTACCTATCAAAATAGCAAAGACATTCAAAAAACTGAACACCCATCACGGACCATGGACTGGAGAAGTGAGCATTCCATTGCCTTTTTAGTGAGGTGGACACAGGTGGTTTGGGAACATTACCATACAGCTCTTAAAGAAAACAATCTACCCTTTAACCACGCCATTCCACTTCTTGGAATTGGTCCTAAAGAAATAATCACATATATTACTCCAGAGCGTTCACTTTGGTTACTTGTGGAAGGGCAAAACTACTTTATTGCCATTGAAAAAAAAAAAAAAAAAGGCAAATGGTTGAATATTCTGCATGCACAGATACACACGCATATTCTAGGTAATTTTTTAAAATGACTTCATAGATTTTTTTCAATGATATGCAAAAATCTAAATTAGGATCTCAATGCTCAATTATCTAAAATAAAATCTATATAGGCATAGAAAAAAGCTGACCAAATATAAAGTAAAATGTTAAATCGATTAATTTCCAGATGATAGGAATTTTATTTTTGGTTTTTATGTTTTTCAGTTATTTCTAACGGTCAAGCCAGAAGAAAAGCAACAAATGAGCACATCCTTAAATCTAGACATTCCCATTATAAATTTTACAAGATAACGAACTCCATACAAGATAAACGGAACTAACACCTAAGCATTTACCATGTTCCTGGCACGATAGCGGACCCTGTGCTAAACATCTAATTTAATCCTCATGGCAGGCAACCCTCCGTGCTCAGTGTAACTGCCCCCATTTTAAAGCTAAAGAGAGACGGGAGAG
Source organism: Ursus americanus (assembly GCF_024610735.1). NCBI lineage: Eukaryota > Metazoa > Chordata > Mammalia > Carnivora > Ursidae > Ursus > Ursus americanus. The sequence goes on along the minus strand of NC_142150.1, from coordinate 2,857,549 downwards.
CTTGCCCGGAGCTGCTCGGCTAATAGCTGCCTATACGTATCCACGCCTGATGTTCTAAAACCAGGACACTGTTTAACAGAACAATGCGTTGGGGGCTCCCGAAAACAACTCTGTATCTCCGTTTCAGTGCCCATCACAAGGACACAAGGGCTTACATCAAAGAGGGCAAATTAAAGAAAACATCAGCCAAGATTTCAGCTTCGCCTGTATTTTTGTGTCTGAGCCAAAACTTTCTCCATAGTACTATATAGTACATTTTAAACTTTTCCCCCTTCCTAGGACCTGGTTACTCTTGTAGTACCCCTAAAACTGCCCCCCTCCTCAAAGATGTGGAGTCAATGACAGCTGTCTGAGAAAAAAGGCCCAGAGCAGAGAAGTACTATTTACATACCAAACAAAGCCTGATAGAGATCTCCCTTAAAAATACTCGCTCACTTTTGTCCAAATTCTGTACTCACCAAACAACTTTCTAATCAGTGAGGTGATCTCCAAGTGTCCCCATGCACCCCGAGGTCTGCCCTGAGTACCCGCTGCACACCCATCACCCTGCAGCCCAATCTCCCGCCAGGGGCACCTCTAGATGCCCCCTCCCCTGCCCTGATCCTTAGTTTCCAGGAACAGCAGAGCCCATGTCTAGCTTGTTTGTTCCTTTGGAATTCCTGTTATTCCTATAGCTTTAGGTTTCTGTAACTATATGCTGTGGTTCAGTTTGACTTGCTTTGTGTACAATAAATATTTCACCTATGTTCTCCAAATAAATAAGGCTGCTTGCCTCGTGCTTGCTCTTCTCTGCCTACAGTTATCTCATTTTATTCTGCCTGTTATTAAGGAAACATTTTCCCCTACTCCATTACAGTTTTATTACAGGAGGAACTTGTATCTCTAATGCAAGAAAACAACTGCTTACAGAACTGGCTTAAATTGGTCCCAAATCTCAATCAAGTATCTGCTGATACTCACTGCCTCCTAACTTCCTAGACGCATCTAAGATATATGTTCCACCCCCACGCCCACCCCCTCTAACCCATCACTGGTCAGGGCCAGGAAAGAAGCCTGCTGATCAGGTATCCCAATCACCAGAAACCTCTAGAAGGACCTGCCCACTCCTGAAACTGACAAAGCCCTTATCAGTACCTGCCAGAGATATCCCATTACTGCCAGAACCTTCCATCAGACCAGGAATCCATCTTCAAAAGCCTGGTGTGTTGAGAGCAACTCACATCACAACAAGAAGGGGTCCTCCCCCAGGCTGATTACAAGGAATGCAGGAGACCAAAGTCTGAGAGACACCAGAGACCTTCAGTTGATAAGGGTTTCTACAGAAGCCCTACAGGAGACTCCTTGAATTTGTGTTCTTAAAACACAGACCAAACTTAGGCTGTTCTCTGAGAGTTACAATGATGAAGGTCTAAGCTAGGCCCGTAAGAACAGACCCAACAGGAGAGCAGCCATCCCCAGAAAATCTCTACTGCATGTCCCAACACCCAGACCGTATCAGAAACGAAGGCATTCATACACAGCCTATAAGAATGCTGCTCCCATACAGCAATGTCCACGATAGCCAAACTATGGAAAGAGCCCAGATGTCCATCGACAGATGAATAAAGAAGATGTGGTCTATATACACAACGGAATATTACACAGCCATCAGAAAATGAAATCTTGCCGTTTGCAATGAGGTGGATGGAACTAGAGGGTATTACGCTAAGGGAAATAAGTCAATCAGAGAAAGACAAAACAGAGGATCATAGGGGCAGAGAGGAAAAAATAAACAAGACAAAATCAGAGAGGGAGACAAACCATAAGAGACTCTTAATCATAGGAAACAAACTGAGGGCTGCTGGAGGGGAGGAGGGTGAGAGGATGGGGTAACTGGGTGATGGGCATTAAGGAGGGCACATGATATAACGAGCACTGGGTGTTATATAAGACTGATGAATCATTGACCCCTACCTCGGAAACCAATAATACATTACGTGTTAATTAATTGGATTTAAATTTAAAAAATAAAAGCAAAAAAACAAGAATAATGCTGCTATAAATACATGCATACACAACTTTGTGTGGCCAGGCCTTCATTTCTCTTGGACAGATACCTAGAAGTGGAATTACCCTGTGTTTAACACTTTGAGGAACTGCTGGGCTGTTTCCCAAAGAGGCTACGCCGTTTTACATTCCCACCAGCGAGTGGGTGAGGGTTCCAGCTGTTCCCACTCCTCGCCAACACTTATTAGTGTCTGTCTTTTTGACTACTGCCATCCTAACAGGGATGAGGTGCTATCTCGTTGTGGTTTTAATTTGCATTTCCCTAATGGCTAGTGATGTTGAGCCTCATTTCATGTGTTTTTTACTATTTTTATACCTTCTCTGAAGAGATGTCTACTCAGATTCACTGGCAAAATGAGCAAGTCTGAATTAGTTAATGAGGACAGACAAATGTGTTTCTTTTTAAGTCATGAGTGTCAGAGATGTTTTTATGTTGGGGACATGAAAGGAGCGGAACCTAAGGGACAACTAGAGTGTCCTCGCCTTATTCCCCTTGGCCGCAGTTTACTTAACGCACATGACCTGTCTCTTCTCCTCAGCACAATCCAGGGATGTGGGCAATGTCATCCTCATTTACCATTCAAATTATGTTTACCGAGCACTGACTACGTCCAGGGGACACAGAGATGAAGATGACATGTTACCAGCCCCCCAAAATTCACTGCCTATTAATAGAGGAAACACATCCCAAGAGGGCAGCTGACTTGCACAAGGTCACTTAACTTGGGCGGCACAGTTCCCACCGTCTTGATGCCTAAGCCCTAGTGTCACAATCCCCTCGGGCCGAGAGAAAACAAAATCCCAGGTTCTTGCTCTGCTTTGAAGAGAAGTCCACTGAGGCAAGGCAGGTACGGCAGGGGCAGCGGGGGCGCCACAGTGGGCCCAGGTTCAGCAACCCCTTCTGTAGGGTTGGTGGCCAGTGCAGGGGGCTGTTGGGCTGGCCTTTCCTGCGCTGGGCCGCTGGGCAGGAACCCTGCAGAGGTCATGTACTGAGACCTGTAGCACGCACACACACCCCACCTCCGCTTGGACTGGATACAGTCACCAGCAATGATGGGTTTAAATAGCAGAGCAAGGGCTTGCTCGGCCCTGGCCTGACAGAGGCTGCAAAGCAGCTGGAGGCCACAGCCCTCCCACAGGGGTGCATCTGCTCCTGCGAGCCTGCTGGACGGGGGCAGTGTCTGCACACCAGCTGAGACCCAGGCAGGCCCAACCAGGGCAATGCCTGTCCCGGCCCAGCTGAGGCCGGCGGCACATCCCAACCCGGCTTGGGCCTCCTGATGCCACATGCTCCTCACCACACAGCCACGCCGCAGAAGGGCAGCCCTGGAGACTCTCGGCGCGCGTCTGTTGGAGCTAACTATCAACCTGGCTGAACGGCCATCTGGAGGGCCATGTCAAGTGTAATGGCACATTCGGCGGATTCTGAGTTCCCAGCTCCCACCTACTGTGAGCCAAACTCCCCTGTCTGCTCCCTCTCTCTCTAGGCATTCAAAACTGCTAGCTGCCCGCCTAAAACTTGAACTTGGGTGGCCTTGGAAATCATTAAATAACATAAACTGTATGGTCTCTGTCAGCAAGGCCAATAAGAATGACAAGGGCCAACGCTCACTGAGAGCTTACTATGTCCTGCCCAAGGACCCCATACGAGTCACCTCGCTTAAGTGTCATGACCTCTCCACGCGGTAGGTTTCAAGACCCCCATTTTACAGAGAGAAAAATAAGCCTCAAGATATCAAGGTCTTACAGCTAGAGATGATAATGCTAGATCCTTCTAATCCTACAGTGAATGCACTTTTGTACTGTAATTCCAAGTGGAGGTGGCAAAAATCTCAATTTATCGTGCTTGGGGGCTCCATTACAAATAACGTGGTTTATACCGGATTCTAGCCGCTGCGTAAGGAAACAGCTAAAATCACTAAAAGAGGCTTGATCTAGAATGCCCTTCTTTTTAACCGCACAATTTACATACCTGTGTTTTACCACGCATTACGCTTCAGCTCATGTTTTTTACAGTGGTCAGCCCTGAGATTCTGTATTCGTAGTGCCCACCACATGTCCATCGCATGCCCTGGCACAGGACGGCTCCTCAAAATAGTCTGCTTAGTTCGTACTTGAAATATCGACTTGGTCTTGATATGCTCTTCACAACTCTGGCCCAACAGTCCATTTTCACATTTGGAGTATCTGTCTATACCATACATTTTAAAAAGTGTTTCATTTTTGCATCTTGTCAAATACATTTTGGGGATACATGTAAACATTTAAATACTTATTAATATTATTCACCAAAGTTAACTTAGTCGCCAAAGTTAATTCGCCAGTACGCTGTCTCTAAGTCAACAGGCTTGTTAAAAGTATTTAGAAAATATCTGCTACCCCTTTTAGAATTACAACTCTCATCACCAAAATTGGTTCATGTTTCAAATGATCTTATTTACTTAAAAGTCAAGCTTTTACAGCTTCAGTATTTTTCTCCAAGGAACATAAATACTTTATAAAAATAAATTGCATATATGCCTTAATTTTTATATGTTTTCATAGTAAATGTGGAATGTGTTGGGGTTTTGTTGTTTTTTTTTCCCCATTCTAAAATCAGACTTCAGCCAGGTAAAGCAGAAGAAAGTTGCATACTAATTATGGCCAGCTCACTCTTCTCTTTCCTTTTCATAGACATGCTTTCGAGGTCTTCAAGGTCTCAAACACTTTCAACTTAATTGGTCCAAAGAAAAAGGACTTCCTTCAACACAAAAAAACTGATGTATTTTAGGCTGTGCAACTTCAGATGCATAAGCTGTGTCCAGCGAGTACCTTATTAAAGCTTAATAAGAAACATTACTGGACTATCGCTCAAGCCAGGCATATCACACAGCGATTGGCAAAAACGTATCAATAATTACAACACATCCTTCCCCTTGTTTAGAAGGGAGGTTTCATTCAGATGGAGAAGAAAGGGGAAAAGAAGGCAAAGGTCCTAGAAAGTGCCGCTACAACCCGTAGCAATGTCCTTTTACTCCAAATGACATGCAGGTTTCCAATCCCACCACCCAGCTCTGCAGGCGGGGGGAAAGAACGGGACTCCAGGCCAGTTTCTGGTCTGTTCTCCACCAACCACGAGCGACTCTACTAAAACCTCATCAGGTCAGTAGAACGCCATGCGTTAACTGTACTGGAATCAACAAACAAACCCTCCTCAGATTGCACCCCTGTCCTGCTCAATACCCTCCAAAGGCCTCCAGGTCAGAGCAAAACCAAAACCCTTACAGAGGCCACCAGGACCCCACGAGCACTGCTCTCCGGCCTCGCTGGCTCCGCTCCCACACTCCCGCCCCTTGCTGGCTCTGCTCCAAGCACACCAAGGACTGACGTGTACGTTGCCCTAGGCCTGGGATGCTCTTCCCCAGATGTCTGCTTGGCCTAGTCCCTCAACCCCTTCCCCTTCCTCAGGGGCAAAGCCCCTCCCCACATTCTCTCCCATCCCCCTTCCTCACCTTACTTTCCTCTTTACCACTTTCACCCTCTAACATACTTACTTATCATCTTTAGCGTCTATCACACCCACGTGATGAACGCCCCATGAGGCCACGCACACTTGCTGGCTTTTGCTCACTGGATATCCCCAATGCCTACAGCAGCATCGGACACACTAGTTGGGGTTCAAATAAATTCGTTATCTGTTGAACAAAGGATTACACCATGTTCCAGAAGAAAGCAAACTCTGGCCAAGAATGGCTAACTAGGGTTGTCATATCAAATACAACCATGCCATGGGTATACTGGCACTAAAAAATTACTCTTTACCCACAATTCAAATTTAACAGGGTATGCTGTTTTTATTTGCTAAATCTGGCAATCTTACTTATCCCTCCGGAAGAGTCAAATCCAGGCCATCCAGGTCACCTGGAGAAGGCAGAGGTTCAAAGACACAGTCAGAAGACCAAGTGAAAAGCTATTTCCTCTCCCCAGACCGTCTCCTGAGGCCCCATGGTATGTGGGTGCTTCCAGCTCTGGGCAGAGAAGGGGGCCCGTGCAGGCTGAGAAGGCCACCTGACAGAGCTCTCATCACCTCCTCGACTTTCAAAAAGGAACACCTTTTCCTAAATCCCCATTTGGCCTGGTCTCAGAGAGGCCCAGACGCTCACGTTCCCTCCCACCCTCCTCTTGTAACTGCGGAAACCACAGAGACACAGCATAAACAAGTCACGTATTCCCCTGCTCCCCTCACCCTCCTGTCAGGAGCCCAGCGCCTCGGGCTCCTGACTCAAACTCTGGGTCAGAAGACGGTGGCTGGGTCTCGCGCTCTACAGAGGGCCGCAGGCTCTCGGAGTGGGATGTTTCTCTCCTTACTTGCACGTCACAGGCAGGCCCCCTCGTGCTGCGTGTGAGAGAAGGCTAAATGCACGTGAAAAACGAGCCAGCGCGTACGATAAACAGTGAATTGGGAGATACCCACACTACCTACTGGAAATCTACTGAAAAAGTTCTCAATAGTCATGGGTCTTCAGGCATATGCTCCTGTGTTTACTACTCCCAGGTTTCCCTGCGCTGGGCCTTCCAAAGCGGGAGATCCCTGAGGCTTCTGTGATGCAGACCGAATCTCAAAAGACCAAGATCTAGAAGTTCCTGGCACGCAAAGTCACACAGGTCATGGGCTCGGGGGAATTGGTGGGGGGTTTGGGGGGATGGGCATAAGAACTGAGCCAAAAGTGAAAGCACCGGGGGGAAGATCGCATACCCCGGTTTGCCTGGGAAGGTCCCAGTTGATTTCTGTTTTCCTGGTGTCATTCTTAATCCTGCCCCATTTGATTCTCTGAAGTGTTTTATAGTCTGGACGTTAAAATACATGGTCATCCTGGGCACAAGGCAAATGGAATGACCTCTGTGCCCTGGAACCCAGGATCTGCGGGACAGGAGGGCACAGCATGGAGGAGCAGCCGTGACCAAGCTGCCGGGCCAGCTCGCCCCTGGAACTGGAGCTGGGAAAAGGGCATCTGCGGGTAGCAGCTTCCAGTATGAAAACCAAGGAGACCAGACCCTTCCAGCTCCAGATTCTAAAAGAGCAGCTGGAAAAGGCACTTGCCAGCCCCTCAGCTCCCCCTGCAACACCGGCCTGCACGAAGTGCATGCAGGCCCACACGTCCCCCACCGTTCGCGGGCACAGGCCACCAGAAGCCCAGTCCTGGCTCAGAAACATCCTCACATTAGGGTGTTAAGTGACTGAAATGTCCCTCTTTGATCTGACAGAGAGGGAGGGCAGGCCCTGCTTCTGCTGACAGGTCCCGCCTCCTGTCCCTGGGTTTTCTCGGCTGGCCCTAAGAGAGCAAGCTGATCCCCACCCCTGGCTCGCCCTCACCCCCACATGCCTGCCTGGGACTGCAGGCAGCTTCTCCCTTCTATCCCTGGCCCACTGCAGTCTGCACTTAGCCACGGGGGCTACAGCTAATGGGGGGAGCTGATGCCTTTACAACTCAAACTAGCAAACAAGGCCCCAGCAACACCCTCTGGGAGCCTGGGAGGAAGGAAATCACACATCAGACCCAGACCAGATCTGGTTTAAGAGAAAGGAAGGAGGTAAACTAGGATCGGGGTCTCACCCATTAATTCACCCCAGGGAGCCACGGAGTAGAACATGTCTACGGATGCAGCACCCCATTACCCTACAGGAAAAGTACCCGTGCTTCCATCAATGCACCAAGGAGACAAACTTAAAGATTTCAGCATACTTAGCACAACAAACATGCAGGAAATCTGGCTCCCTGGCTCCAGCGTCCGCAAGGTTTTGTGTGACGAGTGGGATGCTTGCTAAGAAGATGTGCGCACAAACACGAGAGCACGAGTGGGGGCTTGACATAGTGACTCTTATTGCTTCCAACGGTTCTCTCCTAAACCTTCCTTCCTTTTTCCCCTTTTTTCTCTCTGCCGCCCGGACAAGCTCATTCACTTTTAAGGCTTTAACTCTAAACCTTGAAATGGTCTCTTCCAAACTGTTCTCAACCCAGGACGCTGAGTTTCCAAGCACCTGTTGATCTCCCCCCCCATGGAGAGCCCCAAAGCCCCGCCAACTCCATAGAGCCCAAACTCATGACTCCAATTCTATGCCACAGTATCTGTTGTGTGTCTGGAAATACACTGCTGTCCATACACATGAAACACCTCCATCCCTTCTCTTGCCAGCAAGCCCTAGCAAGCCTTCTGATGTCTCCTATCTAAACGCCCGATCACTAATACGCTAACCTAACCTACCTTCCCATTCCAGCCTCTCTCTCCCTGCCACTCCCACAGCCCCCGACCTAGAGGTGACAAGCCTTCCTCCTTTCCTGCGGGAGTCCTGCAGTGACCTCAACCTCCGTGGGTCAGTCATCAGGCTTCCAGAATACTTCTCCTTAAACACTAGCCGAATAGCCTAAAAATGGTGGCTCCCAGCCCTCTTCCAGGAATGTGCTACTCACACAGAAAAGTTGATCTTTGGTGTTCAAATGCAATCGTCTGGCACATCACCCAAACTCATCCTCCCTTTCCCAGCATTAGCCCCTCCACCCATCCTTCTCGGCCACCCCACACTCCAGCCCTACCAGACTCACTGTTCCTGAAGACAGGTGTTTTCACACCTCTCCCTCCCTCTACACTGGCCATCCCTGAGAGCCAGTTCAGCCTAGTGGTTAAGACCAAGAGCAAACTGTCAGCAGTCAGATGGACATAGGGGGTTTGAGCCCTGGCTCAACCACTCAATACCACGTGAACCTCGGTGCCAGTGCGTGTGGCTAACCATCTGAAAAGCAGCTCACCTGGTTTCCCCCACACTGAGATAGGAAATTCCCTCCACAGGTAAACCCTTAGAAAAAATTCTGTGAGCTGTGTTAGGAAACAAATGCATCTTAGCAGAGAGGCTTCTGCCTAGTTGGCACATGTATCCAAGTGCTAAAGGAGGAGCCCCTGGTAACCAGCATGGGCACCCATGGGTGCTGACCGCGAAGCTTTCGCAGCGACTGACGTCCAGGGTATGAGGACTGAGCTCTGCCTGTCTGCTCTTGAGGGGTTCCAACACTCAGGCCCAAGGGCATCCTGCCAAGAGCAAAGCTGCTCTCCACTGGCTGACAGGAAGACAGAGGTTCTCCAGACACCGCCTAGAAAAATATATAGCACACGGTCTCCTGGGTGGTTCAGTCGGTGAAGCATCTGCCTCCTCCGGCTCAAGTCATGATCTCAGGGTTGTGAGGTCGAGCCCCGCATCGGGCCCCCTGCTCAGCGGGGTGTCTGCTTTTCCCTCTCCCTCTGCCCTTCCCTTCCGCTCGTGCTCTCTCTCTCAAATAAATAAAATCTTAAAATATATATATATTATATATATATATAAAATCTTATATATATAAAATCTTTAAATATATATGGCACAGAACTACAACCCCGGTCTCTGTCATACGTACTGCAATTTAAAAAGAAAACACACACATCTGGTTCAGTGACTCCTGGACACAAACATCCTGGCCTTTATCACACAAATGGTGATTATTCTTCTGTGAAGAACACTGGTTTGGTGACATCTGGGTCCTGAGCCCTAAGTTGTACCACATTTTCAGGGTCACTCAATTCGGAGTTACCTCACAGTTTGGGGTTCCTATTATAGGCCAGGCACTTGCACCATCTAACTTCACTTAACCTTCACCTTCAATCTCCTGAACAGCACTCAGCTCCCAGCCTAGAGCCGCGAGTCCCCCCACCCTCCCTCTCACCTGGCATCTCAATTAACTGGTGTGTTCACCTACTTTCTCACCATCGTCCTCTCATTCCATCTTTACTACTATAAAAATGAAGGAAGAGATTATTATCACAATGGTAGCTAACATTTACTGACCATTTTCGACGGGCCAAACAGGACACTAACTATTACGAACCAGGTTTATTGAGATATGATTCATGTATCATACAATTCACCAATTTAAAGTGTGCAATTCAATGATTTTTAGTATATTCACAGAGTATGCATGTGTGTATATATATAATATATATTAATCATCCCAGAAAGAAACCCCATACTCATTTGCAGTTATTCCCCAATGTCTCTCAAATCCTCCAGTCCTAGGTAACCACTCATCTATTTCCTTTTTTTTTTTTTTTTTTAAGATTTTATTTATTTATTCGACAGGATAGAGACAGCCAGCGAGAGAGGGAACACAAGCAGGGGGAGTGGGAGAGGAAGAAGCAGGCTCACAGCAGAGGAGCCTGATGTGGGGCTCGATTCCATAACGCCGGGATCACGCCCTGAGCCGAAGGCAGGCGCTTAACCGCTGTGCCACCCAGGCGCCCCCCACTCATCTATTTCCTATCTTCATAGACTGGCCTATTCAGGGTATTTCTCGTAAATGGAATCATGTAATAGGTCTTCTTGTGACTGTACTCTGTCACACAGCATAATGTTTTCGAGAGTTGTTCACGGGTCAGTATGGATTAGCAATGCATTCCTTCTTATCACCAAGTAATAATCCATTGACTGGATATACCACATTGTCTTCGTGCCATATTTATTTATGTCCATCAGCTGACAGACATTTGGGGTCCTTCCACTTTTGGTCTGTTATGAATAACACTGCTACAAATATTCGTGTACGAGTTTTTATAGGGACATCTGTTTTCATTTCTCTTAGTTTTATACCCATGAGTAAAACTGCTGGGTCTTCTGGTAATTCTAGTTTGAAACTTTTGTGTTAACTGTTAAGACTATTCTCCAGAGTGGCTGTGCCATTTTCTATTGCCACTTCTCCACATCCATGGCCAGACTCATCGTCAGTCTTTCTGACCACAGCCATCCTAGTGGATACGAAGTGGTATCTCACCGAGGTCTGAATGTGCATTTCCACGATGCCAAATGATGTTGAGCATCTTTACAATGTGCAACTGGTCCCCTGTACGTCTTTTAGAAGAAATGTTTATACAGATTCTTTTTAATTGGATTATTTACCTTTTTATCAGAGTCGTTCGAGTTCTTTAATAACCTACATACAAGTCCTACACATCAGATTTATAAACAGAAAATATTTTTCTCCCATTCTCCAGGCTGTCATTTCATTTTTGTGACGGCATCCTCTGAAGCACAAAAAAATGTAAATTTGACGAAGTATCAATTTATCTGTTTTTACTTTTATTACTTATGCTCTGGGTGTCATATCCAAGAAGGCTTTACCTAACCTGAGGCCAGAAAGGCTTATTCCTGTATTATCTTCTAGAGTTTTATGCTTTTAGTTCTTAAATTTATGTCTAAGATGCATTTTTAATTCGCCATGCTGCAGATGGGAGTCCAACTTCCCTCTTTACATATGGATGTCCAATGATCCCAGCATCATTTGCTGAAACGACTATTGCTTCCCCTTTTGAATTGCACAGTTCTTGAAAATCAATTGGCGACAAGTGTGAGGGTTTGTTTCCGGACTCTCGCTTTTCTATTCCACAGAGACATGTCTACCTCGATGCAAGTACCACACTGTCTTGATTCAGATTGTATCTTTGTACTAAGTTGTGAAATCAGGAAGCATGAGTCCTCCAACTTTGTTCTTCTTCTTCAAGTATGTCCTGGCTATTTTGAGTCCCCTTAATTTCTATGAATTTTAGGATCAGACTGTCAATTTCTACCAAGAAGTCGGCTGGGGTTTGACAAGGATTACACTGAATCTCGTGACCAACTTGGGGATGACTACTGTCATGACGGTATTAAGTCTTCCACTCTGTGAACACAGAATGTCCTTTGATTTATTTAAGGTCTTTTAAAATTTCATTTAACAACGTTTTATAGTTCAGGGAGTAGAAGTTTTGCACTTGTCTAGTTTCACTTATTCTTGAGTTATGTTGTTCTTTTTATGCTGTTGTACATGGAACTGCTGTCTTAATTTCATTTTTAGACTGTTCGTTATAAAGTGGAGAAATACAATTAACTTGGTGCACTCATCTTCTAACTTGCAACCTTACCAAAATCCTTCATTAGTGCTAATAGATTTTTATATATACCTATAGATGATCAGAAGGAGGTAATCTTGCTTCTTCCTTTTAATCTCGATGCCTTTTGTTTCATTTTCCTAACTAACTGCTCTGGTTAGGACCTCCAACAAAATGCTGAATAGAAAAAGAAGTGAAAACAGACATTCCTGTCTTGTTCCTGGTCTTAGGAGGAAAGCATTCAGTATTTTGCTATCACTAATATTACTATTAAGTAAACATCATATTTACTATGATGTTGGCTATAGATTTTCACCAATGCCCTTTACCAGGTAAGGAAGTTCTCTTCAGTGCCTACAGAAGTTTGTTTCTTTCTATCAAAGAAGGACTGGATTTTGTCAGATGCTTTTTCTGCATCTCTTGGGACGATATTGTGATTTTTGTTCTTTATTCTATTGATAAAGTGTATTCTATTAATTACTTTCAGATTTTAAACCAACCTTGCATTCCTGGAATAAATTCACTTGGTCATCACGTGTAATCCTTTTTATATGTTGCAGGATTCAGTCTATGAATATTTTCTTGAGAACTTCCGCATCTGTATTCATAAGAGGTTCTGGTCAGTGGTTTTCTTGTTAGTCTTTGCTTGATTTTGTCATCAAGGTAATACTTCCCTCCAAGAATGAGCTGGGTATGGGAAGCATTTTAACACATTATCTCCTTGAATCCTCACATCAACCTTGTAAGATGGGCACTACTATTAGCCCCATTTATCAGATGTGGAAATGGAGGTTCAAATATTAACATGCCCATTTTTACATATCCAGTGAAGTGGCAGAGCCAGGATTTAAACCGGACATCCCTCACTCCTGACTCCATGCCCTTAATAACCATGATAAACTTACTCCTATGGGCTGACTGACAAACCCCCATATAATCAGTAGCTAACAAGATTAGTGGTAGGTTCAATCTACACTAACCAGATTTTGTGACCTGGTCACAAAGGTCTGATAACCTGCCTTAACTTAACATCCTTCTAAACTCCACAGTGATAGTTTACTTAGTTCATTGTTCCACTTAAGTGAATCATTCAGGATCAACAATGTCATCTTAGAATAATCTGAGGAAGTAACATTCAGACAGCTAAAACCAAATCCAGAGTCACCCTGAAAAAAAGGTAATGCACACATGTGTGCACACATACACACCACTTAGGGACATCTCAAATAAGCTTATAAACATATTGTATCAGATATATATTGCGGGGACAAACTGTCAAAGACTAGCTTTCTAGGAGGATGTTTTACTACTGTTATAAAAATCAAATCAGGAGGCGAGGAGGGTAGCGGAGGGTAGCTTCAGTCACCACAATAACCAAATCAGGCTCAGCAATCCCTTCTAGCTACTGAATGTCCCATTTGGGCAGAATCACTGTGATATGGATATATAATGTAAACTAAGAAAAAGTGTTCTCATTCCCACCTCAGGTACAGGGTCAATATGGGTGGAATAGAAAAACACAGACATGGCGATGGGGTGCTATGGGCTCCATCCTAAGTTCTGCTTTGCCAGGAGGTTCCTCAAAACTGGAGAGCCTAATGGAAAGCCTCCTGGGCTCTGTGCCTCAGTTTCTTATCTAAGAAATTCTAATTGTTGCCCTCATCATTTCATTAGAATGTTGTACATGTGATAACAGTGATAAGAATGCAGGAAGGAATGCCTTCTGGAGATGAAAGATGGAATTATTATCATCACCAATTTTCACCAACTGAAACATTTTTTGAGGGCTTCATGTGTACCAGGCATGACGCTAAGGGCTAGAGACGCAGACGTGCCAATGACATGGCAGCTGCCCTCCAAGGAGACGGAGATGCAGACACACGTACAGAAACCGCATCTGGAAAGGCTCTGACATGCGGTTAAACAACTTACCAAACACACACACACACACACACCACACCACACCACACCACACCAAAGAAAGAGCAGCTAGCTCTGCCTATGGAGATCAAGCAAGGGCTCAGAAAAGAGGGGAGTCCTTTTTACAGGGTCTTAGAAGAACCGGCAGGAGTTTACCAGGCAGAAAATAGGCTGAAGGTATCTCAAACACCAGGAAAGCACATTGTCCCCTTCTCATTGTGTCCCCTTCTCATTGTGAGATCAAGCAAGGGCTCACAAAAGAGGGGAGTCCTTTTTACAGGGTCTTAGAAGAACCGGCAGGAGTTTACCAGGCAGAAAATAGGCTGAAGGTATCTCAAACACCAGGAAAGCACACTGTCCCCTTCTCATTGTGTGCCTGGAACCAACCCTCTCTCCTACGAGCCATGCAGCAGATAGGGACACCGTGTGCAGAGACCTGCAGGCTACCGTTCGTCACAACTCGGAGGCCGCCCAAGAGCACTGGTTAAGAGTCACGCACTGGAGCCAAACTGATAGGGGTTCAGACCTAAGATCCAGAAGTGACTAGCTGTGCAACCCTGGGCCATTCATTCACCTTCCCGGGCGTGGGTTTCCTCATCTGTAATAGGGCAAGAATCATAGGAACTACTCATGACATTTGTAATGAGGCTTCCACGAGTCGATGTGAAGGGTTTGGAACAGTCCCTGACACAAGGCTAGCACTGGATAACTGTTCGGTACCGTTACCCTGAATTCCCGTTGCCACGTCTGCCCGGGTCAGTCCGGGCCTTACACCAAGACCCGTCGGTCCATCTCAAACATTGCCTAACCCAGTGCAAGCGGTCATCCCACCTGGCAATTCCCTTTGCCTAACAACTGTTTGTGGCTGCTGTCTCGGGACACATGGGCACTGAGAGAATGCTTCCTAAGACACGTGGCTTACGATCCCAGTAACCCAAATAGCATCTTCCATAAGCAGGATCGAATCGCCATTGCATTCTGTGCGTTGCTGTGAGACAGCAAATACAAAGGCACATCGAAGTACGGGGACGGCAGTAACAGTTGAATAAACATGCAATCCGATACCTCACATCTGGCTTGTCCTCGGCCCCAATACTACTCACGATCAAATATGTTTAAGGCTGTGGCTACTTTATAGGTACAAATGTCTTTATCAGGACATTACCGTGCACCGAACCTCTCTCAATAAAAGCAGTCATAAACAACAATCTCTCCTAAGCTGTCAAGGAAGCTACTGTGTTTGTAATAGAACCATTCATCTAAGAGACAGTTGCCAAAGCCTGTCTCAACACAACAGCAGTCACACAGCCAAGGCAGATCCGGGGAAGAGGGCAGACACCGAGTAATTGGGACCTTTCTGAAGGGCTGGAAAAAAACTCCGCTTATTAACATATGTTAAATATTACCCCGGATGCTGCAAAGCTTTGGGGTGATCAATTACATTTCCCCCAGAGCATTCTCTCATAAGGTAGCCTAAAAGTTCCTCTGGCCCTTGCAAAAGGAACAATGTCTATGGAAATTTTCAGCTAATGAACCAATTTCACTGCCTGTGAAGAAAAGGCTGTAAAGGCTATTAAAAAAAATTTTTTTTAATAAATTCAATGTCCTCAGCAAGCAGGCTTCACTGTCACACCTTTCAGACTGTGCTCTAAAAAGCTAAGGAAAAGGGGAGTACACGGATACAAAAAGAGGCTTTAAAGAACTAATATCTCTATAGGCTTTGAAGAATGAATTTGATTTTATTATTTACCTGGATTCGAAGCATTTGAGAGAAGAGAAGGTGGCAGACAAAATAATGTGCAGTTTATGCACAAAAGGTAAATATCGAGCAAATGAAACCTACCTGTTATTAATTCAAATGATTGTGTCAAATGAGAATTTACAGCACACCACAGTCTCCGGAGTATTTTCATAGTCTAAAAGCCACCTACCTCCACCCAAAGGCAATGCAAGAACAAGACTATTTGCTAGAAATCTGTTACAAAAAATAACATGATCATCAAAAAAACATTTTTAAAGAGAGCCCCCCTCCCCGGCCCCTACCACCCTCCAGCATAAAGTGTGCCCAATACTCTTGTCAAGAACAAGTTAAATGATAAACACCAGCTCGGCGGGGAATGAGGTGTGCTAACTCCTGTTAATACCCCTTTGCCGTGAGCATGGAGGTGTTGCAAGAATGGGTAACACTTCCCTCTATCTCTCCCATCGCCATTTTACCAGGATCCATGAATGTTAGAATAATGCCACTATTAGTCTGGACAGCTGACTGACAGATCCAACTGGCCAGGGCACCTGTTGAACTCCCAGACCCATGTCCTCAAGTCTATAATAAGAACACCCTGTCCTGCTTCCTGGCCCCAGCACCACCATTCTCTGACCACCTGTCCCCCAAGACGGTTGCCCCGGACACCCATCCGTGTTCGGAAGGGCTCAGTGGCACCAGCTTTCCTCCTAGCACCACCCTCCCGCCCACCAAGACCCTGTGATGGTCTACCTCATATCCCCTACCTCATATCCCCAACTGAATCCCTAGTGAACAGCACACCAAAGTGGACCTAGAAAATACGGTTTGCTTCTAACTCTTGGTATTTTCCACATTTTCCTTTAATGAGTATTCCTTACTTAGAACCAGAGGAAAAAAATACACTTGATATAATTACTCTTTCCTCTAATTCCAAAAGCAACATATGTTCACTATTAAACTCCATTAATACAGACATATATCATAGAAAAGGAGTGAGTCTCCAATAATCTGACCCCCTCTGGCAAATACTATTCCTATGTTGTAAATTCCTGCAGATTTTTCCTATGATCCTGACCAAACAATACATTTACATATCGAAATTTAGAGTTGGAACGTTCTCTACGATAGCACCTTTACTAAACAGATCAGCTAAACACGGTCATAATAATTATTATTAAAATGACCACCTTAAGCACTATCAATGGCATGGGAGACAAATAAGTAACAATGGTAAGAACTTCGAGACAAGCTCTGGAGTGAAAGGCAAGGCAGCAGCCACGGGAGTGAGGAACTGAAGCTCTAGAAGTGGGAGTCAGTGGGGCAAGGTGAGAACACCCAAGTCCACCCAAGCCCACATCCCCTTGTAGGCTGGGGGGGGGGGGGAGCACTGCTCTGGGGCTCTCAGCCACTGCAGTGCGGCAGGTGCTCATTGGTCCCCCCCCACTGTGTGGGACTCTGGTCCAGACAAGTTTGCCCCCATATCTCCTTTCCGACCCCTTCTTTGGCAGAAACCATGAATGGGGGGTGGCGGAGGGAGGGGGTGCAGGGAGCTGGTTCAATCCCTCCCTTAACCAAAACCAAAACACCCCTCTACCTAGGCCAGGGAAACTTAATCCTGCATGACAGCTCCAAAATATTCTTTCCTATCTTTCCAACGGGCCTAAGAAGAATTAGCCTCACAAAAGTATTATTTTCAGAATTCAGTTCAAATCACTTTCTCATTTATAATTGCATTTCCCTCAGCATTGTTGAGATAGGGAGAAAGATGCTGATTTCCTCATCCCATTCTACAGATGATGGCAACAAAGCACAAAGAGTTTGTACAGCTGCACGAAGATACAGTGCTAACAGGTACAGTGTGAGAAGAGCCAAAGAAATTGGGAGGAGGAGGTAGGAAACATAAGCATTTTCTTGTGACCCCAAATGGTCCTTCTACCCTACCCACTCTGCCACCTGCTTTTTACTAGGTTCGTACCATTCCATTCAGATCCATGTGGTGCTGTCCTCAGAGAAATTCTCCCAATATCTGGCTACTTTGATATTTATTTACAAATTCACACTTCACGACTTCCACATCAACGTGATGAATGGACCCAACGCTGATGAAGCTCACCATGTTTTACCTCCTCTTCTCCAATGGCCATCACCCACGCTCGTATCAGCTGACCACACTGGCGGCCACACCTCGAAACTCATCACTTGAAATCTCTCCACATCTAATCTCAGACACTGCCTCTCCCATGCATGACCACAGTCTCCTATCCTGCCACCTCCCCTAACTTAGCAGAGCCTCTGGGCAGCACAGGTCACGATTTCGCCCCTCCAGCATCACGTCGTCCCTTTCCCCCCTAGACTGGTACAACCAAGCTATCACTAGCACCTTGGTGTCTCAGGTCCCAAGCTTTGACAATTGTCAAAATACGGATGAACAAACAGTCCTGGTGAGAAAAATGTATGTATCACAAAATCATGCCATTGGGCTTCCCCCAAAGTAACACTCTCCGCCTATACGAAAATTAATTCAAAATGGATGACAGACCTAATGTAAAACATAAAACTATACACCTTTTTGAACAACACACAGGAGAAAATCTTCAGGATCTAAAGCTAGGCAATGACTTCTTCGGCATGACATCAAAAGTACAATCCGCAAAAGGGAAAATTAATAAACTGGATCTTATCAAAATTAAAAACTTTGTACTCTGGGAACCCATGTGAAGAAAATGAAAAGAAAAACCATAGACCAGGAGCAATATTTGCAAACCACATATCTAGCAAAGGACTTGTAATTAGAAGAAAGAACTCCCAAAACTCAACAGTAAAAATATGAATAATCCAATCAGACAATGGACAAAGGACATGAACAGACAGTTCACCAAACAGAATACACAGATGGCCAAGAAGCACATAAAAAGATGTTCAACATCTGAGTCATCGGAGAAATGCAAATCAAAAACCACACGAGACATCATCACACACCTACCAGAATGGCCAAAATCAACAACAGTGACAACACCAAATGCTGGTGAGGACGCAGGCAACCTCAATCACGGGTGAAAACATGAAATGGTACAACTGCTCTGGAAGACAGGTAACTAGTTAAAAAAAAAAAAAAGGCAGAAAAGCACAAGTACCACTCCTGGCCATTTTATCCCACAGAAATGAAAATACAAGTTCACTCAAAAACCTGTATATAAACGGTCATAGCAGCTTTATCTGTAGTAACCAAAAACAAGAACCAGTCCATACGCCCTTAAACAGACATACCACAGAATACACTCAACAATAAAAAGGAACACGCTATTGATACATACCAACAACCCGGATGAATCTCCAGGGAATTATGCCCAACGGAGAAAACCAATCCCAAAAAGGTTATATCCGGTATGATGCCATTATGCGACATGTTTGAAACGGTAACATTTTAGAAATTGAAGACTGATTAATGGTTGTCAGGAATTAGAGTGGGGGGAAGTGAGACAGAGTTAGGTGTGGTCATAAAAGGCAACCTCACACGGGGCGCCTGGTGGCTCAGTCAACTGAGCTCATCCAACCTGATTTCGGCTCAGGTCATGATCTTGGGGTCGTGAGATCGGACCCCATATCAGGCTCCATGCTGGGCGTGGAAAGAAAGAAAGAAAGAGAAAAGAAGGCTCTCCAGGTTCTCTCGGGGCCTCCTGTTAGTGCTGGGCCAAAATTTTTACTCACGCCATCCCTCCACCCCCACCCCACAGCAGCTCTACTGAGCCTGCTCTGCTTTTCGAGAGCCCACAACCCACCTCAGGCCGCAGGGCCTTACCGCCCATCTGGTCCTGCCTCTGCACCTCGAGTAAGAGAAGCTCTAACCCCTTTAAAGTCACTTCTGGGTCTGTGTCATCAGATATATCCTCACCTCATCAATTTTTCTCCCCTGCTAACCCATGGTCTCTCCCCTGTCCTGAAGGAAGTCTTCCCTTAACTATTCACGTCCTTCAAGATACCCTCCCACCGCTCCTCCTGTGTGTGGCCAAGCCTCTCCAAAGACTGGACCATGGTCATGCGCCATCTGGGGACAGAGGAAACGTAAACTCAATGATGTAGTTTACTTCCTGGACCCGAGCCTTGTAAAGGACTGCTTCAAATGTTAGGTCTCATTCTCTGCTCACATTTTTTCTTTCAGCTGCTCTAAAAATGCGCTCCTGTCCTCCCGGACCCAGGCCGCAGCCTCCCAGGCCTGTGGGCTCTCAAGCTGGCTGATCCCCCATAATTACCCAGGGAGCTTTAGAAAATAGAGATTCCCAGACCGTACTCCCAGAGGTTCTGATTCAGTCGGTCTGACTCAGTTTTTGTTTTCTTTTCTTTTTCAGCTTCTCAAGTGCTTCTGCTGCTGGTGGTCAGGCTGGGGAACCACCGATGGGTCTCCCTTTTTCTTAAAAAGGCAATTTCTTCATTGTCCCACTGCTACAGGCACCTCCCTCGAAATCCACGTCAGCTCCACCGTGACCCACGGTGAGCCTGCGCCCCACAGGCCGTCCCCACCGCTCTCACAGCTCCGGGGACCACTTCTCTGCTTGTGAGCCCCCACGCAGCCTTGGCGGCCACCCAGTACCCTCCAGCACATGACAAAACCCAACCCTTCATTCTGCCCTCTCTACAAACCCTCTTCTCCTGTCTCCACTCCCCCCACTTCATGCTCCGGGCCCCCCCAAGCAGAACCCTGACATCACTCAACTCTTCCTTCTCTTTCACAAATCCCATCGGGTCCGCCAGTCCGGGTGGTTCCACGTCCGAAACTTCTCCGCCCACACTGCCAGTACCTGGTCTGGGCCTCTTCCTCTCCCCCTGGGCTCCTGCAAGAGTCATCTAACTTGCCTACACGCCTGCAGAGCCGGCTTCGTAAAACACTGGCTGAGTCACCTCGTCTCTCCCGGAAAAACGTAATGGCTTCCCCCTTTGTCCTCAGAATGAGCCCCAGACACCATAGCGTGGCATTCAAGGTCCTCCATGACGCACGGGCGGCCCACCATCACCCTCCCGGATACACCCTCATCTCTCAGAGCACCAGAGCTGTGCCCTTCCAGGGCTCCGGGACTATATCACACTGTGCCCGTCCCTTCTCTCTCCCCACAGTAGCAAGTCTGAACCGAGGCTCCACTCATCACCCCCGTCTGTACGCAGCGATCCTGGAACTACACGCAAAGATGCCTCTTCCTGCGGAGAAGAGCCACAACTTTCTACGGATTCTCAATGGGGTCTATACTCCAAAGGAAGGAAAAAACAAACACGAAGTGGACTTTTCCCATTCCAAGTTAGCTCAGCGAAGTCTGCCTCTCTGCCTCTGGCTCTCATTCTCCTGCATTCTCCACTAGAGACCCACGCATTCCCCAGTCGTGAATAATCACACGTTCCGTGGCCCTGCCACTAAGCTAGGGACATCTCTAGTACAGAATATACTTCCTTCCGTACCAGCACATACTGCTGACCCTTGAACAATACTGAGGTTAAGGGCGCCGACCCCTGCAGACTCAAGCACCCGAGTATAACTTTTGACTTCCCAAAAACGTAACTACTAATAACAGCCTAATGTTGACCGGAAGCCTTACCAACAACAAACAGTTAATGAGCATATATTTTGTATGTTACATGTATTGTATACCGCAGTCTTCCGATAAAGTAAGCGAGGGTAAATTTTTTTTTAAATCATAAGGAAGAGAAAATACATTTATAGTACTGTACCGTAGCCTAAAAAATCTGCACAGTTCAAACCCATGTCGTTCAAGGATCAACTGTAGTTAACTGTATAAACTGGCTTGGCTTCAGATTGTCAGCTCCACCACTTCTTTACTGTGTGACCTTGAGCAATTAACTTGACCTCGGGCCTTAGCTTCCTCAGCTATCAAATGGAGATATTTGGGGCCCGTGGGTGGCTCAGTTGGTTAAGCGTCTGTCTTCGGCTCAGGTCATGATTCCGGGGTCCTGGGATCAAGCCCCACATCAGGCTCCCTGCTCAGCAGGGAGTCTGTTTCTCCCTCTGCCTCTGCCCTTCCCCACTGCTCGTCCTCACACTCTCGGTTTCAAATGAATAAAAAAAAATTTTTAATTTAAAAAATAAAGAAATAAAATGGAGATATCTGCAAGACCCGTATCACTGGGTTGTCATGAGGCATAAACAAGACAACACATTCTAAAGCAAAAAAGCCCACAGTCACTGGTCACCTGGGTCTGCTATGTTAAAGATTTTGTATCTGCTGTCCCCTTCCCAAAGCACAGTGCGGGCCCCAATAAATGACTTCTGAATCCACGTCTTCCTGAATCCCAGGGCTCCTCCCCTGCCACCGGAAAGCTCTTAGAAAGCATAACTTGGTAATACTTCAACGTTCTTTGCCTTTTTTTCCCTTACGATCAATGCTTGAGCCATCCTACTTTCCAGCCAGACCGTACAAGGGCTCATACCTCACACACACACCCCTGCATGCCCCCCCCACGGTAAACCTCTCGGGCAAAACGCTGATGATGCCGGCTTCACTCTTCTTGCAGGAACCAAACTCTTTCGAGAGCCCCCATTACTCATTTGTTCTCAGGAGTCCAGAATGAACCCTCATTCTACTACTGTGCCTGTCGGGCAAAACACCCTTCCAACCTCTTGAACTAACATCTGCCAACACGAAGGAAGAACCAGGGTTTCTTCTTTCTCAATCCAGGAAGACCATGAAGTATACAAACATCTTTCTCCCTTTTTTCCTGCTTTCTCCCTCTTCTAGCCAGTGCCTCTACCCGTAGAGCCCTCTGGGCTCAGGGTTACTCTGCGACCTTTCTTTTCTTTGTTTTAAGGACCTTTCTTTGTTTTGACCGAGTGTTCTGAAATGCATATATTCCTGATACCTTCTGAGTCTAACAAGACAGGGTGGGGTCCTTGCCTTAAGGGGCTTCTGGTCGGTTCTAAGGGCGCGGTTCTCTGTGCTTCATATCTGCAGCCAACTCACTTGAAATCATGCCCTGAATCACAGGCCAGACAGAGGAAATCGAAGATGCCACACGATGTCCAGATGCAGAAAAACAAGTTCACCTCAGGCCCCACGTGTGCCGTTTCCAAGTGGCCTTGAGATCCCATAGGGCTTGGGTCTTATAGCCATTTCCCTATCAGGGCCTCTGGGGCCTCCAGACATAGGCCAGCTCCCTGGTCTTGAGACGCTCCTCATTTTCCCAAGCAGTTCTCCAAGCCAGGAGGAGCCTGGGGACCACAGATCTCAGTCTCTGCCTGACTGACTAAAGCTCACGTGTGCCTGCTTGTATGCACCCATGCCGAAGGTCCCTGCCACCACCTCACTACGAAGGCCCCCTTCCCTCTTCGGTCAGAGATTCTAAGAAGTAGGCAGAGGGGCCATTCCAAGTCCAACGCTCCCCCAGCTGGCAGGGCTCAGGTCGGCAACTGGAGAGGACTGGCCCAGAGATGTCTTCCTTCTCCACCTCCCAAACTTATCCTGTCCTCACAGCTCTTCTCTCCAGGGCTAACCAGGAGGCCTGGAGTCCCAGCAAGAATGGGGCCATCCCTGGAGCTGCCCCCAGGCAAGGACCTTGAAGACATTTGCTCATAAAAGGAGAAAACCATGGCCCAGCGATTGCTCTAGCCAGGCCGCCTGTAGGATCCCAGGGCACCAGAATCTTCCAGACAGCTTCCTGGCCACCATGAGGGCCAGCCTTGTGATCTAGGATCCTCCCTGCTGCGTTATTTGAGAAGCTTTCTTCCTGCCAGCATTGGGCCAGGTGCCCTGGACACTGGTGGCCAAGAACAGGCTTCAAAAGGCTAAGTGGAAGGTGACTATCTTCAAAGGGCCCTCAAACTTCCCAGAAAGCTCTGGCACACAGCCCCAACCTCAGGTCAGAGTTTCCTGCAAATGAACTTGTGAGGGCTCCATGAGGGCAGGGACCATGTCTGTCTGCTTTGCCGCTGTACCAGGACAGCCCCCAGCACGTGGCTGGAATACGGGCGGGGCTCAATACTGACAAGTCATTAACATACAAATACCGCCACCAAGGAAGGAAGGAAGGCGTGCGGAAAGAGCCCAGGTTTGGGGGTCACACGGACCTGGATTTGAACCCTTCCGGCTCTACCATGTATATTCCTCATGTGTACCTTCGCCTACACAGCGGGGGTTAGAATACCCGCTCAAAATGCTGCTGTGAGCCGTAGATGGGAATCACATGGAAAGCCGTAGCCCAGGTCATGACAGAGAACACTTTCTGTTTTCAGTTCAAAAATACTCTTACAGCTCTCACTCCATGCCGGACACTGTCCAAACATGGTGGGGGGAATCCCAGAGCACAATTAGTTTGTTTAACTCTTATAACAATCCCACGAAGTAGGACCTACTTAAATCCCTTCTGCGGTTGTGGAAAAGAGACACAAGGAGGAAAAGCAACTTGCCCGAAGTCTGGTATCTACAAGGGGCAGGGCCAAGCCTCCTAGAGATTCCAAAGTCCAAAATGTTAAGGGCTACATTTTTCTGTCTCTAAAGCCATCAGTCAAGGAATGTTTGCCCGTGTCCCCACCCTGGTGTGATTATGGTAGAAACTTGACCACATTGCCAGACTAGAGTTTTCAGCTGCAAAAACCAAAAATGCGTCTGGGTATCCCCGTGGTTCACAGCTCTGTTTTAAACTAATGGCCTGTTCCTGTGAAATTCAATCTCAGGCAAGTCTGCTGATCAAAAACTTCTCTTCCATCCTCTCCTCTTGCTATCTCCTCTCCAACTATCTACCAGAAAAAGAAACACGCGGCTATGTAAAAATAGGAAAAAGGAAAGGAAAGCAGAGAGAGAGAGAGCATAAGTTTGCACGCCCTCAGGAATAGAAAGGTCTCACTCTCCTAACTACCTCTAAGGACAGCTACCCACACAAGAGGGCCCGAGGCAGAAGTAGTTTGCCCACAGGGAGGCCAACCACATCAAGTCTCAGGGTCCCCATGCACCCCAGCAGCAGAGAGAGAATTAAGCCATCTCTTCGAATGGCCCGAACCTTCTCATAAAGAGAGCTTTCCATTTTTCCCCCCTGTAGGGCTGCATTTTCCCTACTGCCAACCACGGAGGAAATGTCATTACCAAAATACATCAGTGCTGCACTTGACCTTGCTTCTCAACTGGCTTAGGATTCATGACATCACAATGTACTCTACAAATGCTCAGAAATATCGGAAAACCCCCCTCAAGTCAAAAACACTTGGTATTTCACTAAAAAGCATTAAATTATTTTGGTTTTACTCTATGGAATCTAAAATGCTTTCAGTGTTTTCATTTTCAAAACACCGAAAAGAAAAAGTACGCTCGTAGGACCTTAGGAAACTTTGACTCCTGGTCTGGTTTGTGTTCTGGTTCATGGGGTAAGACGGGGAGCAGGCCGGAAGCCAGGAACAATAACTCGCCCCACACTGCTCTCTGACTCAGACCCCAAGTGGCAGGGGCTTCCCTGTGGAGGCTCCCGAGGCAAACTTCTCCCCTCCTCAAAGTCACGGGCAGGTTATCGGCCGCTCCCAAGAATCTGGGGCAGTTCTCCTAAGGGCCTAGTCTTCAGCTCCCAAATCCCTGCTAACTGCCACGTTTCCCTTTCAAATTAGCAGAGGCAAAACTCCTCCATGGGGGCCAATGAGACGGGATTGAGGACAGTGTTCTCTCTGCAAGGCAGCTGCTTGGAGATGGCACGGCTTCCAGGGCCCTGCAGCAAACGCAGGTGCTGCACCACCCCCCATCTGGACACATGACCCTGCAGTTGTAATTCCTACTGCTGCCTGCTCAAAAGACCACCCCATTTTCAATCAGGTTGGTCACTAACACAGGAAGTCAATGGATGCTGATTTTAAGGGAAAAAAGAATTCCTATATTAAGAACAAGTGCTCTCAGGAAGCACTCGGAATCTGATGGTCATGGGCATTAAAGACACTCCTGCACCCAGCTCTGAGTCTGTCCACATACTCCTCACTCTTACTGAGGGACAAGTCACAAAATTACAGCATCACAAAATGCACAGGTCCCGAGGACCCACAGACATTAACCACTTGACTGTCTTTTTCAGGGGAGAAAATGGAGATGCAGGCCAAGGGTAAGACTGTCTACTGTTGGCAAAGACTCAAATCCCGAAAATGCTCAGTGATTTTTCCATATTTAGCCCAGTGCCTCTGACACCCAAGGACCAACAAGAGCTCCTATTTACTTCCACAACAAATTACTTCCATGATGGTGGTACAGGCAGACGGGCTAATCTACCACGGCTGCTACCTAAAAAGTAAAAACAGAGGAGAAAACAGAACTGGAGTTGACAGCATTAACTGTTGCTCTGAATCACGTTGTCAGCGCGAAACCTCATTCCTCAAGTCAACATGCTCCAGGATTCCTAAAGTGAGAAATGAAGGGCAGGAGTTACCCCCAACCAGGGTGTCCGACACGAGGCCAATACCGATAGTTTAGATTACAATTTCTGGGCAAACAAATGGGAGTCGTACAAGGTAGAGCAGCCTGAAGCCGCCTAACAAGTAGTAGTGAAATCAACTTCAAAGAAGCCTCAAAGATTAAAGTACTTTCCTCCGCCTTTAAAATGGGGGGTGGGGGGCTGCATCTTGAGATACGAAGATAAGACCCTGTAAGCAAATAACCAGGCTGGGGAAGGGGAAGCCCAGCAAAGATACACACACACACACACACACACACACACACACACACACACAGAGGATCGGAGGCCCTGGAACTTTCTGCCCACAGCAGCTGCCATGGTTCACCCTGAGTCCATTTCACGAACGGACACGAGGAAGCTTCTCTGTCTACGAAGGATCACATGGGAGCATAAACCAAATGAAGACCTGGGCTCTCTCCCCCGTGTGTGCGACACGGACAGGCTGGAGACGCTAACGCCGCAGAGAGCAACATTTCCCTTGTTTCCATTACATCATCCGAGCTGGAGAAGGGGAGGGCGGGGAGCACAGCTGGTCGCAGCTGCACCACCATCTGCTTGCTCCTCAGCCGTGTGTGCTGGTTTGAGCGGCAGCCTCCTACGGCTCCTGACAGAGGAGGCGCAGTATTAAAGGTACAACACCCTATTATGGAAAAGCTCGCAAATTACTTAGAAATAAATCACTTCCATGATCAGTTAACAAGCTCAGGAAGGTTGCTGAGCCAGTTCTCTTGGAGTTTCGGTTATTTGTTTGCATCTCTTTGGACTCAGCTACAGTGCAAACTCTTGTCAACTCAACGTGCCCAATTAGACAAGCAGAACATACAAGCAACCACCTGCCATCTGCTTCCCAAAAGGTAAGCAGCCAAAAAAGGACAGGTCCGCAGCTGGAAGCATTTATGGAAGGAGTGGGGAATATTCAAACCCAGTACCCAAGCCTCAGACTGGCGGACGGCTACTTGCCGCTGTCTTTGGCATCCCGAGCCATTCGGTTGACCAGTCTTGTCTTCGTGGGCACTCCTAGTACTGCTGGGCATCCCCTTGTAGAAGGGGAGACTGGTGAGAGCCTGGGGGTTAACCGCCTGGCCGGCCATTCAACTGCGAACGTGCAACAAAGCAGTAAGATGGTGGTTTGAAGGTCTGATCAAGCTACCCACGTGCGTCTCACCTGGCTGATGGGCGGTGCTTAAAAAACAAAAGTGCTGGCTTTTAAAATTGAGCGATTTCATATATAAACATCTATATTGCTAGTTCTTCTGGTGGGGGGGGATCAAGAGATTTGTCAACAGGAGGCCCCATGTCCATGTGGCACCGTCAATTACCAGGAGCTACTGAGCGGCAGGCTTCCATGAGATGGGGCAGGCGCTCTGAAGAACCAGCCCCACCCGTGGGGGTCCACATATGCCACGGCAACTAAATCCCTACCTGGACCCTGAGAGCTTTCCCATAATGCTGCTGAGCGTGTAGAAGAACAAGAAAACCCCAGAGAATGACTGCCCAATGGTCCTTTATTGACTCTTCTGGTTGACTGAGACTTAACCCCTCGGATGGCCAGCTAAAACTCTACAAAGATCATTCCACCCAATACAATGAATGGATCTCAGAAGACTAGCTGCCATCACCCCTTATCACAAAAGCACATCGTAACATCTCAAAGGAGCATTGCAGACCGCTTACCATACATCTTGCCTTCGTCTGATAAGATGATTTTCCTCCTCCCGCATGGTGGGTAGATAGCCAAGGCCTCCTGAAAGCTCTGCTCAATGTCGGGGCTCCAGACCCCTTCTGCATCATTGTCGATTGGCTTGTCCGCAGAGTCGCTCATTCTTTCCATGTTTTCGGCAGGGCTCTCACTGCCGCTCCAGCTGCTAGGCTCAATTTTGGCGGTTGGATTTTCCAAGCCGAAGCCTGGAGCCTTTTCAAGAAAATAAACCTAAGAGAGAAATGAAAAAGATAGTATAGGGGTGAGGTAACAACCAACGATACTGCTCTTCCTCGTTCTATTACCTATTCTTCAGGCAGCAGCTTTGCTTGGAGAAGAACTCCTAACGGAGAAAACAGAATCTGGGGATCCAACTAGCTTTCGTTCTTTAGATATCGTGTTCAACACTCATACAGATATGCATACAGAAATGCAACAGCAGGCAGAAATTGGATAATCTTCACAGATGTGAGAACGGGGCTCCCTTGGAGTTGCAAGTTCACGGTGAATCCTGCAAAAACACTGACTAGATGCCTACCAGGAGCACTTTGCTCAAGGATAATCAAATGTCCGCAGCAAAACAAGTTGTTTAAAAGAAAAGAAAGTAAAACAAAAGAGGTCTGCCTCGCTGTGACAATTGGCATGATAACTCGAAAATGTCAAACCACCCAATATTTGTCACCT
Source organism: Ursus americanus (assembly GCF_024610735.1). Classification (NCBI taxonomy): domain Eukaryota; kingdom Metazoa; phylum Chordata; class Mammalia; order Carnivora; family Ursidae; genus Ursus; species Ursus americanus. Next base: position 2,829,116 of record NC_142150.1, on the reverse strand, counting down.
AGGTCACCGAAATGCAAGATGGTGGCAGGGTGGAGGAAGGAGGGGTTATTCTGTTATCACAAATACGCACTCCCCTACAACTGCCACGCCAGCTGCCCTCTATCTGCTACTGGGCAGCATTTTTCAGCGGGGTTTCCATCCCATCCCCTCAGGGCACTCTGCCACTCTCCGCTTCTAGACTGTAACCTTGAAGCAGGGACCAATTGCCCCCACTCCTGCCCTTCCCGCCAATCACTACAAGTGGCCAGCACATCGGCAGAAATGTTTTACACCTACATGGGGCCCTTCATCCAGGAGCCTACTTGGAATTTCTGATCACATGAAAACTGTAGGGAGTCTTTCATTTATTTTTCTGTAGCGCCGAAGATTACAGAACCAAAAGAAATTTTTCTCAAAGATTTATTCCCCTTAAATTATGCATGTAACCTATGGTCATAATGGGATAAGCTTTCCAAACAAATGTCAAACCAGCACAAACACCAATGTGAAAATGATCTAATCCAGTACCCCCTGCTGTCTGCACACTAACATATCAATATTCCTTTGTGGAAAAGGCATCAGATCATTAATTCAAAGGCTTCCCCAAAAAGGGAGAAGAAATGCTCCTGGGAATGGATCGAAGAGGGGGAGGCCCAGGGCCTGAGTGGGGAGAGCGCAGCGTAACCACCATCCCACCCCCTTCGCCACCTCGAGTCCACACCACATTACAACAGAGGTGGCCAGAAGGGAAGCAGATGCTGGCAGCCCCACCGGGCACCGGGCGCTGTTCGCTGCTCCAGGGCAGTCACCTGAGAGCAAGCAGCCTGTCTTCTCTCCTTCTCTTTCCCAACTGCCTCCCTTCCACCTGCCCTCCCCCAGCTGCGTTCATCAACAGATCCCAGGTGCAGACACTCAGGGGCCCGTGCACATTACACAATTAATGGTGTAACTAGTGGGTGCTTTTGGCTTCGTACTCTGACAGCTTTTTGGATCTAGCAGCACCTGGATAAAAGAAACCCTCAGGTTGTCTGCTTTTAAATGCTGCCACGGATCCATCACTCAAAGAACTTGTCAGCAAAATATTTACTACTTCTTACCAACATGTGTCCGTTAACACAGGACTTTATATTGAGAGGTATCAATCATGCCACAAGGAAGGGTCTCGTGACTGACCTGCAGATGAACTCCGCGAAGCCTCCAGTGTGGGTCTTCTGAATTCTTAAATTATGACATTTTTTTGGTGGGGATTTAGGGGCCTCACAGAAATGCAAGCCGAACTGTACTAGTCTACCCTACCGTCTGTTCCGCTGGCAAAGCAGCAGAGCGGGCAAAGCATGAGAAGATGAGCAAACGCTCGGAGGTAGCGGCGAATCCACCTTCCCCCCTCTACCTGACCCCGAAACAGAACAAAACAGTCAAATGGCACGCAGAGAAGCACAGGCCTGTGCCTGAGCTCTGGGCAGCTCGCGGCAGGATGAATTCACTGCGGGGAGCCACATTTGAGGATGAACAGTGGATGTGCCCAGCATGCAAGCAGGACAGTGGAGGAACAGAATCCAGGACAGCGGGGGCCAGCGGAGGGACGAGGGGAGCGTTCTTTGCCTAAGGAGAACACTACAGTCTAAGTAAGAGCCTCAGTCTTCAGACCAAAACACAGCAGCACCTCTGATCCCGTGCTTGACAGGCCTTCCTCTTCCATCAGCTGGTCGTACGGTCTGCACTGGAACGTCGTCAATGGCAAGGAACCCCCTACCTCCCCAAAACCGCTTCCTTCGTCCCGGCTGCTGAAATCCTTCTATCAAGGAGACTAAAACCCATGTCCCGGTTAACTTCCATCTATCCATCCCTTGGTGGTCTATCCATCCCTTGTGGGAGCAAATCCACCCCCACCAACACGCATTTAGGTATGACAGGAACAGCCCCCCCAGACTCTGTGATCCAGACCAGACATAATGCACATCATCCCTCTGCCCAGCCCTCATGAGTGCATCCCAGTTTGCCCACAACCCTCCACGAATGACACTCAGCGGTGGACCTATGATCCATTTAAACCTCCAAGCTCCCAAGTGCTGTTCCTCAAATTCCTCTCTTGTGCAACTGGCTTAGGAGCTAAGAACATAAGTTTGTATTTATTCCTATTAAATTCCATTATTTTTACCCTTAGGCCATGACTCCAAGCTGGTAAGATCTTTCTGAATCATTAATTGCCAAGCTTAGTGTCCCTAGACACTGAACAACCTCTATGAGTTGTCACATGGGGAGGGTGCAGACCCATTCTTAGAAGTTCCAGAAGATTCTGACTCAACACACAGAAAAATTTCCAGCTAGCTGAACTTCCACGAGGGGTGAGACGCCTTAAACACAGGTAGTAGAGTCTTGCAGACAACCCCTTCAAGGTACCTCTAAAGCTAAAAATCACTAGTCCTTGGTAGGGAATGCACTATTAGCTGGCATTAACTGAACCATCCATTTTATTTTTTTTAAGATTTTTATTTATTTGAGAGAGAATGTGTGTGTGAGAGAGAGAGAGAGCGCATGAGTGGGGTGAGGGGCAGAGGGAGAAGCAGGCTCTCTGCTGAGCAGGGAGCCCGATGCGGGGCTTGATCCCAGGACTCCGAAATCATGACCTGATCCGAAGGCAGATGCTTAACGGACTGAGCCACCCAGGCGCCCCGGATCTATCCATTTTAGTAAATACAGGCACTGTTCTAAATGCTCATGTTTTTATTCATTTACTGCAAAGGGAAGAACTCTGTGTCCAGGCTCTTGCAATTTGGTCAACTGGAGCTGAGCAGGATGGAATTACCTACTTTGGATAGGGGCCAGGACATAGCTCCAGAAGCTACCACATACATAATCCACAGAGGTCTACAGGCCCTTGGTTTTACAACCCAATTGTAAGACGAGGCCCCGTATGGGCAGAGAGTTTCCGATCACAAGACTGGGGCTGGCTGAGAAAAGCTCCCCGTACTGGATACCAAAATAACCATTCTGGCATTCTATCCCTCAGATCCCTTCCAGCCCGGCTCAAAATCCACCTCATCCTGGAAACATGTATCCAGTGACTCTGAGAGTATCAGCCACATGTTGGGAATATCCTAAAAATGTGTCTAATGGGTAAACCACCACCCAATCTAGCCGGCTTCTGAATGTACAGCAACAAGCACCTGCTTGCTACCAATAGTAAGATCTAATCAAACGAGATGAGTTTAGACTATCTGTGCCTGAGAGCTAACATCCTCACCTCCTCATACATCCTTCGAGCAAGGGAGTCACCTTTCCCTGGACGCAGTAACTGAAGAACACGGTACTGGGGGTGGGGGACGGAGCTCGTGGTATTAAGACTCAACCTGACGTGGCCTCCAAACCCAGCTCACCCACTAGCCTCGACACCCAGGCTAAATTAGTTAACCCCGCAGAAGCTCAGGTTTTAACGGACAAAGGGAGATCAATTCAATTCAATCCCAACACAGCAAAGTCATGAAGGGATAGAGGGCCTCTCCCCTCACAGGACTGCCACAGAGATGCAGCGAGCTACATTGTGTACCATTAGTCCCCGGGTGCCTCCTTTTCCATCATTAACACTCTTCCAAAGGCTCATTTTCTCCCTCAATTCCTCCCTGGCTAAACTATAATAAATTCCAGAAAGAAATGTTACCAGTGACCCCAACATTCCTGCTCACTGCCCCAACAGCTATACTCCCTAAATGGATCATTCTTTCAAAATTACCCACTGAAGAGAGGTGACATGATGACAGTGAAATGACATCATATGTATATTTGTCCAATACACATTTTAATATAAAATTCTGAGGGAAGAAGGGGGTGAGGCAGTCCAATGCAGGCAACTCCATTCGAGGGACGTACTCACAAGGGGTGTGACAGAGGGGACAGGAATCTGCTGCTCCCTTCATCTTAATTCTTGTGGGTCTCTCATAATGTCAGCATCTCACCCACTTATAGGTGATTTAAGAGCTCTTAAATAAAAGGGTTAGCTTTAACTAACCCTCGTGATTAATGACACACCACCGAACATGGGGGTCACACAAAATCCATACGGCTTCTTTCAGCCAATGTCTCCACAGCCTATGAGGCAATCAGAAAAGGGCTGGACTAGGCATTAGGAATTCTGTCTCTACCTGAGTAGCCCAGGACCACACAGCACTTGTCGACCCCCACATGCCTCAGTTTCCATCATTAACACTGATGGGGGCCAACTAAGTCATTCATCATCACCTTGTGTTCCCGTACACTCTACCTATAATAAAACTTAGTACGCTGATTTGTTACTGCACCCCACCCAAACCCTGTCTCCTTGAGGGCAGGGACCATGGTATCCCCAGGGCTGGCAGAGTACCTGGAATAATGCTCAATGAAAGAATGAACCAACAACCAGATGACGTGAACATTCTCTGACATCATCGTGAGTGAATTTACCACCCAAGCTTCCCATGAGAAGGGCAAGAGTTTCAGCCCCTTTCCCAACCCTCACCCTGACTCTGGTCCAGGTTCTGATGAGAAGAGTCCCAAAGAAAATTACCAAATTAGGAAGATGTAAGAGGACAGACTTAAGCCGGGCACAGTTTAGATGACCAAGAGGTTGGCTGTCTGATCCAATTTCTTATTTAGTAATCACAATTACAATCAACAGTCCTTCTGTGTTAAAGGCACAAATATGGGGGCACCCGGGTGGCTCAGTCGGTTAAGCGCCGACTCTTGATTTCAGTTCAGGTCATGATCTGGGGGTCACAGCATTGAGCTGTGTCAGGCTCTGCGCTTAGCAGGGAGTCTGCTGGAGACTTCCCCCCCACTCTCTCTCGCCCCCTCCCTCTGCTCCTCCCACCCTGTGCCTTCATGTGCCTTCTCTCTCTCTCTCTCTCTCTCTCTCAAATAAATCTTTAAAAGAAAAAGACACAACTATGGTTTGGGTCCTCTAGGAGGTAAGTTTCTGCTTTGACAAACAAACATTATCTTGAGTGGAAGCATAATTTTCTAGATACAACATTTCACCTTCTTTCTTTTTTCTTTTGGCCCCTAGAGAAAACAGAATCAGAAGATGACAGCTGTAAGAAAAGCTATAAGGGAGGCAAAGTGGTGGAGGGTGTGAAGGCCAGAAGCCAAAGAGGTGGCCAAGGAAGAAATCTGAAGAGGTGACAAATGGTAACAAAGCAAATTTGAGTGAGTAGGTGAATGAAAAAGGCAACACAGGTCGTGACACTAAAAGGAAAACGAAGAAAGATTTCCTCAAGCTCAGAAGAATGTGGACATAGGCAACAGCGTGAGCCATTTAAAGAAAAGAATCACATGGTTGAAACGACATTTGTAGTAGACAACTCGACCACACGTTTGATGGCTCTAAAGTCACTCTGATCTTAGTGAAAGCCAAATTTTTCTTATAAGAAAAAAGCTGCCCTCCAATAAAGAGTAGGAAAAATGACGCTTTACTTCCAAAGTGAACTGGTACATCAAATCCAAATTCAACCTTTTCCCAATAAACGATGTTTCAAGCACTACGCCAGAAGCTTTCATCTAACACATCTTTAATCATTGTACTATTCCCATTGGGTATTATCTCCACCTTATGAGGTCCAGAGGCCTAAATAAGCTGACAAAAGTCATATACTAAACAAATTTGGAATCCAGGAGTCATTCCGTCAGCTTGAATGCACCGTCCATGGGATTAGCAGACGCAAGTACACACACTCTCACCGCACAGTGAGCTGGAGCCTGGATTTCAAAGGCAGTACTGAATGCTCAGCTCGGTCTGCAACTGACACCCTCAAGCACAGTCTAATTAATTCCTAATGAATAGTGATGATACTGACTCACCTCCCCGGGTAGCTGGGAGGAATGTCAGGCACTAATGATGGTTCATTGCTTTTGCATATGTAAAGTGAGGCAAGTTACTAGTTCCCTGTCATTTCAGACAGTAGCCAAACCTGCCAACCAGTGGCCTGAGAAATACAGGACTGACGGCCTGGATTTGGGAGGCAGCCTCCAAAGAAACGGAACTGCAGAATATAAGTCATTGTCAGCGCAGAATGTTCAGGGAATGCCAACACTGAGAACGGAGGCCATGTCTGCCATAAAGCTGGTGGCAGTCAGTGAGCCCTGGTGTCATAAATTCCAACTGCCAACAGGTTCTAATTTCAGCAGGAAGGAGTGGATAATTACTCCTTCTCATTTTCAAAAATCACTTCCATATCAACAGGATCCATCAACAAGCCAACACCTCTTCACCAAGACCCGGATGCTGAGCACCCCGTGAGAGGCCTTTGGCATTACCCTCCTGAGATTCCCCGATGAATACTCCCGCTCCATCAGCGCTAAGTACTTGCCCAGGTGACGGTTTAAGAAAGGCTTTGCTTGATTTCATGCTATGCAGCTCTGTGTTACCAGCGTTTAGGGGAATCACGTTCCCCACCCCCTTAAGGAATCTGTTAGCCCCTGAGAAGAGAAACTTCTGCCTCTTCCTTTCTGCCACCATCACCACCAGGCTAGCTAATCACTGCTCTGTTTCATCAGAAGACGCCTTCACAAGAACTCGGCCACAGACTCGGGGCCAGGCAGTCTATCCAATCTGACCACTCCCAAGTGAAGACCTGATAGCAAGACAGGGCACTCACCTGGGAAGCACCAGCGGATGGCATGACCAGAGGCCTGGGTCGTGGATCCCCGGGAGGTAGACTACTTAACACATTAGCCAGAAACAGAAGTTTCTTTGCTGCTCTAAGAGTTAGTGTAAGCAGCTGCCAGGCGGCATTCAAATGGAAAACTCGTAGGACCTTACTCAGGGTAACAGTCAAAGAAAGCCCCGAAACCAACCCCTCAATTCCAGGTCTATAGAGTGAACATATATTTAAGGCAGACCTGCCAATCATAATGCTTATTCAAAACAAAGGAAACAAACCCCAGGAAAAGAATACTCCTTAATCACTAAGTTACGGATAGCGATACTTTCTTAGTTCATGAGGTTCACCTGCAGATTATCGTGATACCTTCTCGTCTTAGATGACAATGCGTACAAATTTAAAAATCAAGAGTAGACAGTTTCTATTTTTAAAAAGATACCAACATGGCAGGTAAAGACATACACTGTGCTTGGCCAAACCCAAAGACAAATATTTCAAAAGGGTCATTCTCAACCCCCTACCAGGGAGGAGTGCTTACAAATACGGGAGGAGTGCTTACAAATACATTCGGAGTGCTGTTCCCTGGGTGCCGAGTCTGTGGGTCATGACTGGGGTGTCATCCTTCTTACAAAAGGCCGTGGGGACTCGCTCGGTGTTACACAGCTTGTTGCCAGCCAACTTAATGATAGGTTGGCTCTGGGCTGACTCCGAGTCCCCACAGCTGACCTGCCCAGATGCAGATCCTCCGGCTGACTGGGAGTTCTCATTCGATTGCATCAGGACCAGCCCTCCCTGGTCCACACACAGAGATGGTCCCAGGCCACCTTCTCTGGCTCCTATGACTGGGGTGCTTCTCTCACTCTGGCCGTGCCTACGTCCACCCTGGGTTATTTACAAGCTGGCAAGGAGACAGAAGCGATAGGTAAATGCACAGTTCACTTCGGACTAGGTCCTAAGTCAATCAACAGAACACCTGAAGCAAGCTGGCATTTGAAAGGGCTGAACTGTGAAGTCCAACCTCTGCTCCAGTTCTTGTCCTGGGTACACTGGCATCCATATGCTGTCTAAAGACCCTACAGACCCACATGAATCTCACTGGCACTGGCATTAGAAGATCCAAGATCAGGGCGCCTGGGTGGCTCAGTTGGTTAAGCTACTGACTCCTGATTTCAGCTCAGGTCGTGATCCTGGGGTCGTGAGATCGAGGCTCAGCATGGAGCCTGCTTGAGATTCTCTCTCCGTCTCCCTCTGCCTTCCCCCTCCTCTCGCACTCCCTCTCTCTCCCCCTAAGTAAATAAATAAAATCTTAAATTAAAAAAAAAAAAAGGAGGAGGAGGAGGAGAACCACCACCACCACCACCGCCACCAAAATCTAGGTCCCAGTGTATCCAGGAGAAAAAACTACTCTTCCCTGTCACCTTTGGGTAACCAATGACACAATTCATCACAATGCATTTTTTCCTTTCCAGCCTCTCAACCATCGAAAATCAGGATATCGCTTTTTGTGTGGGTGTTGGGTCTGGCCATTTCTAAGGGATCTGGGCATATAGTCTCATCCCACATCATACAGGAGTATCTTGAGTACCAAAACATGACCCTAAAACTCCCCGGAAGCAGAACTTGAGCCCCTGAGCCCTCTAGCACCTCGGACAGTGGCAGGTGGCAGTAGGAGACTGGATAAAAGTAAACACCACAAAAGAGTGGCTACAACCAACCTTTCCGATTCCACAGTTACCTTAGGGAAAAAGTTTATTCCAGGAGCCCTGGAATAAATCACATTTACTGAATTATGCTTTTATGCGATGCCATCGGCATACAAAGAAACATCCTATGAATTAGTCACTGGATTTACTCCAAGAAGTCGAAGATGGCCTTCACCACATTTCACAGAGTGGTCTTTACAAAGATCCCAAAGGAAAGTTCGATAACAAGACACCGTGCATTTTTTTTTGTTTTTTTGTTTGTTTTTTTTTTTACCTTGTGGTCAACCGACTAGGCCTTGGCTTTACTCACTGGCCGCCAAGTGCTCTGAGCCACACTGGCAGGCCCCTGAGAGAAAGCACGGACGTTATTTTGGTCAGCAAGTTTGGTTTCATTCCCAAATCCATTTCAGATCTCTACCTCCACCTCCATCCCCTTCTTTCCTGGGGTTTCCTACTTTTAATTTACGCTATTTCACAGCCTTGCAAGTTGCCTTAAATCCATCCTGAGACAAGAGTGTAGAAACACAAAGGGGAGATTGCTTCTGTTTTCTAATCATCCACTCCCATCTGCCACCACACGCAAGGCACTACAGAAACGGAGAGAAATAAATAGGCCACCCTCCCTGCCCTCAAGGAGCAGCCTTCCAGCTGGGAGACAGATACTGAAGTTCCCTCTCTGTCCTGACTTCCAGCCCCTCCTCTAGGAAGCCTGCTCTCCCCTCCCTCGGTTTCTGCAGAAAGGACTTTTGCTCACCAGGACAAAAGAACTTACCTCACTCGCTGCACAGGAATGATTTACGTGCCTGCCACCTCTGCAGGTCTGTGGAGCTTCAAGGCTTAGGTCCAAGCCTTTAGTCATTTCCCTATCCTTGGCATTTAACAGAATGCCTGGCACACAGTCATCGCTCCCCCAAAATGACTGAGTGGATGTCTGAAAAAATGGATCCACGGGTGAATGAATGAATGAATGAGCAAGTGAATGAATGCAGAATGTCAAAGGAGGGATGGCCAAAGTGCTGTTGGGGCACAGACATGAGAGCTGATCCTGCCTCTCCGGTCAGGGGCCTCGCAGGAGGGGAGGTCCAGGCTGGTCCTGAGGCCTAAATATGACTTCCCAGGCCCATCAGAAGGGCTCAGGGGGCCCTGTTTGGAGAAGAGGGTCAGCGGATGGGATGTGCTGATGAAAGGACAAAGCCAGAAAGCAGAAAGGTTGGGCAAGCTGAGCCATTTCACACAGGGCCCCTCCTGTGCCAGGAGAGCAGCTCTGGGCCGTCGCGCACCATGGCCAACACGGCAAGGCCAGGGCCACCACGAGCGTGCCGGCAGCTCCGGAAGGTATGTGCGCACCTATCTGGGAGTGTGAACGATGAAGAACAGAACACTCTATAAACCTGAACTCAGAATTTTTGCATCAAAAGCACTTTTCAGTGTGGTCCAAAGCCAGAGCAGTCCTCCAGATAAAGTCAAGTGTTGCACTGGGACACATCCCTTAAGCAGTCCAACTTTGCAGAGGTGTTTTAGAGACAGCGTACACGGACGTGTTTTTTTCAACAGCGTGGAGCTGCCAGACAACATCAGACTTTGTCTTCAAGCACCCTCCATTACTCCCCTGCTCCCCAAAGAGGGCTGTGTGCTGATGGCACAGTCAGCCCTGAACCGGCACGGGGACCGGACTCCTGTGCTCTCACGGAGACACGCGCATCTGACAACGACCAACATGCAAACGCCAGCCAACGGCGACGCGCGCAAATGTATACACTGACCAAAGACATACCCTGGTTGTTCCCAAATGCCCACTGGTTCCCAAAGACAGATACCATGGAGCCCCCACTCTTCAAATGAGAAACACAATCTGCCACTTAATGAGGACACAGTGACAGGGCAGCTGCAAAACAGGTCTTATGCTGGAAGGGATGCAAATTCGGAGATCAATCAAAGCCTCACCCTTGCCCCCATCCCCGCCCTCCAAATTTATACCGTTCAACTTCAGCTGGATTATTAATCTTGGCACTTTGGCTAGAAACTGGCCAGGATAAGAGAGTACTGTTCCCCCTTTAGACAATAAGCCACTCATTCAAAAATAAATAAATACATAAACAAACACGAGCACCTACTGTGTGCACCGCACCCACTCTAAGCAGTCTGCAAACACCTGAAGGGCACACAGCGGGGCAAGGCCCCGAGGCAAAGAGAACGGCAGGCTGAAGTACCCACTTCTGGAATCAGGCCTCCCTGTGCCTTCACTTCGCAGGCCCTAGGGTGCCTGAAGGAGAGCAGACCGTCACCAGATTCCTCCCTCCCCCTCCCACCCCGCCAGTACGAGTTCCCCATATCAAGGAAGAAAGGCAAAAGGCTACAATTCGATCCAGTCGACATTTCTGCACCTCCCAACACACAGGAGGAGTCTCTTCAGAGGTTTGTGTTTCCTTCCAGGATCTCTTCTTCCTCCAACGCAGTCTGTTAACCCTGGTGGAGGAACCAGGAAGGCCGAACCTTCCACTCATCTCTCACTCATCCAACTGGAATCCATTTCCAATTCCACCTACGGAATCGCACTGCTGCCCTCCCTCCTGCTCCGGCTCTCCCACCTGTGGATCTTCCTGATGTTGATTCCCCGTCAGTCCAACTGTCGGATGTGACTCTATGGGCAGGAGTCAATTTGAAGGCCAAAAAGGCCCAAAAGGACACCAAACAACCCCAAATCCACACGCCGAGCATACTTGGCACTGACACATTCAAAGCCACTTCTCTGCACTGAGGACCTTTCTCTAAAAGCATTCAAGAAAATCCAAAAGAGGGGCGCCTGGGTGGCGCAGTGGTTAAGCGTCTGCCTTCAGCTCAGGGCGTAATCCCAGCGTTCTGGGATCGAGCCCCACATCAGGCTCCTCCACTAGGAGCCTGCTTCTTCCTCTCCCACTCCCCCTGCTTGTGTTCCCTCTCTCACTGGCTGTCTCTCTCTCTGTCAAATAAATAAATAAAACCTTTAAAAAAAGAAAAGAAAAGAAAAGAAAATCCAAAAGAGACTTCCGAGGTCCTGAGTGTGGGGACCCGTCGCATAGCCCCCTCAGAGGGACGCTGCTACTCAGGGGACCTGGCTGCAGCAGCACCGGGCTCCCCCCACCCCTTCCGATGCAACTCAATCTCGAGCACATCCACCTGGCCCCCCAACCCTCAGCGGCACGCCCTCCACGCCCCTCCACCCGCACGCACTCTGCTCCTGACTCACGCGCAGGACCTTACCGCCCTTCTGGGAGCCTGTGTCCCCACACCACCACCACTCCCCACCACCACGTTCTGCCCAGTTCCCAGCTCTGGACGGAGGTTGGGATGACATGGATGGCTTCTTAAAAAGACGACCCCAGTTTTGATGCTACAAGGACTGAATCAGAGCCCCAAGGAGATGGCTTTTTGGCAAGTCTCTCTTGTGCTCTTCTTTGGCCAGAGAAGTTTTCCTAAAATGCAATTATGATGTTTATCATGTGCTCATTTAAAATCTTTCAGCAGATGCCCACCCGCTCCGGGACCCCACTGCATGACAGGGGCACCCACGGCCTTAACCACCTAACTGCAGCCTGCTCTCAGATGCCTGTCCGGTTCCCTACATTCCAACCACGTGACCTCTTCCTGGCGCCCAGATACAGCAGGCTGCCTGCTTCACCCCTTTAGCCGCCGGGGTCCCTCTGTTTAGATGCTTTCCTCACCAGCCGCTCGCCTAATAAACACCTATGGGTCCTTTCAAGACCAACGCCACCAGCCTCTCTCTGGGAAGCCTTAGCAGCTGCCTCCACTCAGAGATGTCACTTCTGTGTCCCCACAGCACCTCCAACAAACTTCCAACACTACACATGCACGCTTCACCGTGATTTCTCGTAGGATACGGTCTCCCAGCTCATCAGTAAGTTCCTTGGCATTCCTATAACATCTCTCAACACCAGAGAAGTTGCTGGAACTTCAAAAAACGTTTGCTACCTGTTTTCCCTCATGGGTACCCCTAGAGTTTCAGGGGCTACACCATGCCTCTGGAGAGCCTCTATGGCAAAGCAGTTAAATATGTATAAAGAGTATCTAGGGTTTGGGAATACCAAAGAGTTTGAATTTTGAGTTCCCCACTTATTAGCTATGTCTCAGTGTCCCCTCCCCACTTTGGTGCAGATGAGACTTGGTATTAGCTACTTGTTATAAAGATATGAGATGATCCATGTAAAGTACAGGTGTCACGATTATTGGCAGTCATTATTACATTATTTACCATTGTCTGTATGCTTCTCGATTAGCGGGTTTCAGTGCACACACGTCTCAGAACTGTGCCTGACACATTACAGGTCCTCAAAATAATTGCTGAACAAATGCGTATAGCTATAATTACTAATTACTGCTTACGTATCTGCCTTCCCTGCTACACTACAAGTTTTCAGAAGGCAGGGACTCTGTCCCATTCATTTCTGTACCTCATCCCCAGCTCAGCTTCATAAATAATTGTCTGATTTAGTTTCACATGAAATATTAATACAATGCTTATGACTATTAAGATATTCATCCTTGTCTAAGGAATCACAAAGACAGCCTCAGGCACAGTCTAGATCAAACCCACAGAAGAAAATTAAAAAGTCACTGGCTTGAAAACCTTCCTCTAATCTCCAAAAATCCTGACTAGCTGGCCTCTAGGCTCAACAGCAACTCCGCAGGCCCCCCTTCAAGATAGGGGCCTGTTACCTAGTGAGTCACAACCCGAGGTCTTAAGTGATGACACACGCCCCCTCCTCCCTGGTCTGTGGCATCCCCGCCCCGACCCCCAGCCACAGCCCCACCACCTGAGACAGGGGCTCCAGCCTCTTCAGCTCACAGCCAGTCCTCCCCCTGGGGCCTGGGGCTGCAGGAGGCCGGCCAAAGTGTCAGGTTACCACAAAATAACAGTGGGCCTGCACAGTCAGCGTGCAGGGCAAGTGCAGAAAGAGAAGCCCAGGAGAAAAAAACCAGACACTTGAGTTTGAGTCAAAGAGGAACTGGGTTTTAAGAAATATACTTTAAATTCACAGCTACGCTCTTCACATCACCACAATAGCCCCTACAATAACTCATTCATTTAGTGTCCCATCTCGAGTAGCTTATATTTATATTATACTTAACTGCTCTGAACGTGCTTTTAAAAATGTTATTTTAGGGCCAGAGTGGGGGATGGTTTTTGTGTGTGTGTGTACGGTTTTTTGTCGGTTTTTTTTTTTTTTTTGTAGTTTGCTTATTTAGTTTGCTTATTTTATAAAAGTCAGATTTGGGTCAATGAAGGTTGTAACAAGTATTCCCATTCAACAAATCCCTGATATTACTCAGCTTTAATTTTCTCAACACTAAATCCAAACACAACAGCTAATTAGCTCTGCGGAAGGAGGGGCAGACCTTCAAGAAAGAAAAAGCTAATAAAAAGCACTCACTTTTTTTTTTTTCCTTTTTCCTAAAATGAAATCAAAGGTCACTCCCGTGCTACCCTCGTGCGGGAACACTGCCGGCTTGATGTGGGCTGACCCAGCCTGCGTCCTTCAAACAAAGTTAACTTCAATCACGGCAGCGAGTTAACACATTATTGATTCTCCATCCACTGTTCTTTCATCTGGGTTTACTTCGCGGACCATGCCTCTTTAATGTGCTCCTAGCAACTGTTTTATAAGAGGGTGGGTAGAGACCCAGCTACAAGAAAAGCCCTTCTCCAGCTGGACAGGTAAACCCTGAGGCTGGGCCATGGGGGAGCTGGATTGGGTTTCCCATTGTAACCCTCAGCTGTCAATGCCCCAGCACGTTAGATTCCCTGAAGGTGTTGAAAGAGAGGCAGATTAAAAAAAAAAAAAAATCCAAATGGGGGGGAACGGATTCTCTACAATCTTAAAAAAAAAAAAAGTTCATTTTCATGAGGAAAGGTTCTCCAACATCCCCTTATTTTGCAGTTACTGATTGATGTTTCGTGTGAAAATATCAGGGTTATGAGTATTATAAGGCAAGCAGTGCTTGGAGCAGGGCTCTGTTGCAAATGCTTAAAGGGGAAGGAGGTGGGGGGGCGGGGACGGACACTTGAAAACAATCATCTTAGTGGCCAGCAGACCAGCTGGTAAACATGCAGACAGGCAGATTCTGTGTTTCATTTCTTGTAACTCTTAAGAAATAACCCGCTCCCAATCCCATCAATAAAAACTTCAGAGAAAGAACGTATTACCAGCTGACTTTGAGTTCTGCAAGTGGAGAATACGACATACACAGTGAAATTACCAGCAGTTTCATTCTGCCTTTAAAAACAGTGTAATTCCCGGAAGAGAGGATCTCATCTGCTTGCTCCTCCTCAGGCTGTCAGAAATCACACAGTTCATGCAGGACACCGCACACCGTGCAATTACCAACCGGCATTGCCACTGCTAAAAGATCTTTAATAATCCTGATTTTCCTTTCTTTTTTTCTTTTTCTTTTTTTTTTTTCCATAAAAGCTCTCATTAGTAGCCCAGCTCTCTTTGCTTGTTCAGCGTGCCTGGTCACTTACAGGAGGAGGAGAAAAACGCGGAGGCGCGGCTCCTCTTTCCCCAGCTGTGTCTCCCAGGGAGCTGTTCGGGTCTCCGCAGTGCGATGCCACGCCACCGTGCTGGCCGACAGGGTTTAAAATTAGCCGAGCCCCGGAGAGCCACGGGTAACCTTCGGACAAGGTTAGCCAGCGGCGCAGCGCACGGCTCAGGGAGGGACATTAATGAGAAGCCAAGTAGAGCTTTTCCACGAGCCCAGCAGGGCCCCTCAGAGCCCTCAGCGTCTAGAAACCTGGAGGAGGGGGGTCCGCCTCCTGGGCTGGAGGAGGCTGACCTCGGCTCTTATTTTTAACCCACCAGCTCAGCAGCTGCCTTTACAAGGTGATCGGCGCGAGCTCCGCGTGCGTCTCTCCACGTTTGAATTCCACATACTCAGCCGCTGGTTATACCTTAATTTTTAAAAACTTCAAACTGGATTTTAAGAACATAATATCCATGGAACACTTCTAAATGTAAATTTCCTACCCACAGATGACCAAAAAAGTGGAACCTACAGAAACACACACGGGAGGAAATGAACTGTATTCACAGTCAGTGCTGACAATGCATTTTGTTTTTGTTTTTGTTTTTAAGATTTTTATTTATTTATTTGACAGAGATAGAGACAGCCAGCGAGAGAGGGAACACAAGCAGGGGGAGTGGGAGAGGAAGAAGCAAGCTCCCAGCAGAGGAGCCTGACGTGGGGCTCGATCCCATAACGCCAGGATCATAACGCCAGGATCACGCCCTGAGCCGAAGGCAGACGCCCAACCGCTGTGCCACCCAGGCGCCCCTGACAATGCATTTTGATGTACTTTCTTGCACTAATAACATTATTCTTATTAATACTATTTTCTTAGTATTATTACTCCCTAGAGTTTTTGGTTCTGTGATTGCCCACCCAACACTTCA
This sequence comes from Ursus americanus, assembly GCF_024610735.1. Classification (NCBI taxonomy): domain Eukaryota; kingdom Metazoa; phylum Chordata; class Mammalia; order Carnivora; family Ursidae; genus Ursus; species Ursus americanus. Next base: position 2,813,354 of record NC_142150.1, on the reverse strand, counting down.
CGTTCAGCATTACCCTGAGTCTGGAAATGTTCTTTGCATTTGTGATTTTTAAGAGGCACAGTACTCCATGTTGCAAAGATACTGTTATTTGGCTATTTCCCCATGGGCGCACATTTCTATTTTGCCCAACTGCTCGCTGTTACGGCAAACATCCTTGTAATCATTTCCTAAGGACAGATTCCTGGACTCCACAAGGGCAGGAAAAAAACTGAAGCCACTGGTGCAGACTGGGGACCCCTGAAGACAGGGGCTGTGCCTGTCACACAGTAGTGTTTTCTGAACAAAGGAATGGTCTTGGCGCTTTCCAAATAGACAACCCTAAATTCTAATGTGACGCTTTGCAAGCACCTACGGGAGATCATCAGGCCAGCACAACAGAAGTCCCCTCAGCAGTGCAACAGAGGAAGCCACAGGCGAAGGGCCCATCTAATACCTCGGAACGCCTGTCAAAGCGATTTGTATGCTACGGGCACCGTCCACACCGCCCACACCAGCACCTCCCTGATACCTGAAAACCGCACTGGTGGTTGAAAATACTGAAATATTTTCATTCAAGTTGGTGAAGAGTCAGTGGCCCAAGCCCGCTGAATGCCCCTGTCCCCTTGGCTCCCACCCCTCTCCCAGAATCCCAGGCCTCCTTGCTATCCAAGTAAAGGTCAGTGCCTGGCACAGCTAGGGGCCCCTGGGGTTCCCCTTGTGTCGATGTCCTTATGGGTCATTAAATATCTTAAATATCGCTCCTGCTCACAGACAACTTACAACTCAAGATTTGCTTTTCAGACTTTGTTCTTCCTCTCTCCCAACCAGCCCCTCAGAGACCACTGGTTAAAATCTTAATTATCGGGGCGCCTGGGTGGCTCAGCCATTAAGTGTCTACCTTCGGCTCATATCATGATTCCAGGGTCCTGGGATCGAGCCCCACATCGGGCTCCCTGCCCGGCTCACACTCCCCTTGCTTGTGTTCCCTCTCTCGCTGTCTCTGTCAAATAAATAAATAAAATCTTTAAAATAAAAAATTTTTTTAAAAAATCTTAATTATCACCACTTCAGCACTGTTTCTTAAATTCATTAAATTCCTTAATATTTTATTTTTTAAAGTGAAATGGACAATTAATGAGAAGCACTTACCAAGATGCCTAGCAGGGAGCGGTTCCCACTAAGTTATTCTCCACCAGGCACGGTGAGTTGGGTTAGACAAAGATGGACATCATAAGCGAAAGAGCCATATACCAAGTATTAACACCCGTGATACTGGCTCCCCGAGGATCAAAGCTATCTGCTTAGATCACATGGGACTTCAAGGAACTCTCAGATCATCAACTATAATACTCAGGAAACTAAAGCGAAAATATCAAAATGCTAAAATCAAGAGATACGTAGAAGAGTCAAATGCAACCTAACCTGTTCCCCAATCGCCCTGGTATCGGCTTACCTCTAATACCAGTAAATGCAACATTCTGGAGCTGGGTGTATTGCTATGCTGTTGGAAGCATGATCTCTACCTTATCTCTCTTTGCTAACCTGAATTATTTTCTGTGTAAGGGAAGAGATAACTAGTAAGTGGAGCAGAATTTCATTTCCTCTGAATGTTTTTGTCTATCTTCTCCTGCGGATGCCAGGGCAGGAACACCAGCCAGGAAAGGGAAGAAGAACAAACCAGAAGCCTGTAAATCAGACTCTGAAAACCAAAAAAGAGCTACCCTGGATGCGTTGCAGCCCCGCCCAGCCCAGCCGCTGGGATGGTGACCCAAGCTGGAATCAGCTCAAAGACAATGCCTGCCCACATCTCCACTACGGAGGAATATACACCAAATTTCAAGTCACTATGGGAGCTACTTCTGACTCCCAATATCAAATACAATGGCCAAAGTTTAAGAAAATACCTTGTAGTAGTAACTGAAAATAATATTCATGGCTAAGATTTATTTAACACTACTGTGTATGAGGCACAGGAGTCATGACTTTATTATTTCTCCTAATCCTCATCACAACTATATTAAGTAGAGATGTAATATTACTATCCCCTTTATTCACATAATGAAGAAAATGAAGTTTAGAAACATTAAGTCATTTGTCCACTTGTCAGAGATATTGAAACCCAGATCCGTCTCACCTTGAGCCCAAAGTCTGTTTCTGTGACACAGTGAACCTCCCATCGTTGGAGGTAATCAAGGAAGAGCTGAGCGATCTCTTAACAGGGATGCTGTATCGGGCGGGAACTGGAGTGGGGAGAGGGCTGTCAGGGACGATGCAATCTAACCTCTGATCCATGACAGATGAAAACAGATTGCCTATTGTGTGCTGGCCCTGTACTAGGTGCTTAGAGGACAGGAGGTGTAGGCCACCCTGAGAATGAAGTGAGCGCACAGTTAGAGCCGCTCGATTTTTCTGCTCACAACAAAAGGCAACTGAAAAGCAAGACCGTCGGGAGTCCAGGCTCTGGTGACGGTGAGCCCGACGGAGCTGGCACATGACCAGCGTGTTTCCTTCTCCCTCCCCAGAGCACGACCACAAGGCTGCTGGCCTAGCTACTGCAGCCCAGGGAAGCGCTCTGGCCCCGCTCTTCCTAAATTCCCTGCACCGGAACTTTTCTCCAGCACAAAGCTGACACTTATGGTAAATACACTGTTCAAACCTGTATTCGAAAACATCAAGAACACAACCAGAAAAGGAGATGAAATGGACAAGTCAGACAGGAGACTAAGTATATGACTTTCCCCCTTGGTGAGGAGGGAAAAAAGGACAAATTCCAGCGAGCTGAAGGTGTGACTTTAACCTCCTCAGCAGAGCTGTAAAGACGGTAGGAACACTGCAGTGAACGGGACACGGGGAATAGGCTAGACCGTTGTGGATGTGAAGATCCAAATGGCTCTACATGTCAAGAGCCTCAAAGGCTTAAATCCTTAGACTCAGTAATCCCCACCCTGGAAATCTACTGAAAGAGAATTTCATGAAAAACAACATTAGGACCACAAAGATACACATTATAGAATCATCCCTAATACTATGAACAGTGGAATGACTAACAAAGTCACAGTATGTGACTGTAAGGGAAAACTGTCTCCGTTTATAAGAAAAAGTGAAAAAGAACAGACTGAAACATTAGGGACAGCTTCCCAAAGAATACTGATTTTAAAAAGCAAAATACAAAATTGTGTATTTATGTATATATTATAAAATATACATTTGTACGTATATGTGTAAGTATATATGAAATTGTATGCATAGATGTATTCATATATATTAAAAATATATTTATATGTATTATGTATACATGAAATTGTGTGTGTATGCATAATTAGTTTTATGCCCATATCTACAGAAATAAAGTAACTGTCATTTTTAAAAAAACAGTTATTCTTTTAGGAGGGTGACATTACAGGTTTTTGTCTTATACTTTTTTCATGTTCTACTGTTTCAATAATTTTTTTTTAAAGATTTTATCTATTCATTTGACAGAGTGAGCAGAAGCAGGCTCCCCGCAGAGCAGGGAGCCTGATGAGGGGCTCGCATGACCTGAGCTGAAGGCAGGCACTTCACCGACTGAGCCACCCCGGCACCCTGGTTTCTGTAATTTTTAAGAAAGGACTCCAATTTTTTTTAAGAAAATTTAAATAATCAGCTACAACTTGAGACATCCAAACACATGAATGCAAAAAGAAAGCTAAGAGGTCAGACCTCTGAAGATACTTGAATCCTTTCTTTCACCAGGACCCACCAGCAGCCAATCTCCAACTTTCTATGTCTAGTCACAAGCTTCAAATGCGGACACACAGATGATCGCCTGGCTCAGGGAGACCTGAGGACTGGACGTCCCCCTTACCATTCCAGCAGCCATCAGAGTAGCTAACACAGAGCGTGGATTCTGGACCTAGCCCCACAAGAAGCACTTCCTATGTCGATTCAGTCACTCCTCATAACAATCCTATACAGAAAGTACTATCATGACTCCCAATTTGAAACGAGGAAACCTAGATACAGAAAGAGAATAAACTGCCCGACCTCGCTCAGACAGGTGGCAAAGCCAAGATCCGCACACAGACTGACTCTAGAGTCCACACTGATAACTACCAGCCCCAACCATCTGTATGAAGCCAAGTCTCCATCCGCTGCTCCGCGGCTGGGACGTCTTATCCGAAATGCCTTCCCTCCCCTTAGCCACCTATAAAGCACCCACACGTCCTTCAGAGGCCAATTCAACTGCCACCGCTTCCGCAACGCCTTCCCGGAGCTCCCACGCAGCATCAAGAGACGCGGGGTTTCAGTTTTCCATGAAAACAGCTACACTGGTAACAATGATGGCAGCAGAACAAAGTGAATGTACTTAATGCCCCCAAGCTGCACACTTAAAAATGGTTAAGATAGTCAATTCCCGCTCTGTGCATTCTACCACAATTAAAATTGTAGGTAGATATGTAGGTAGATAGGTAAAATGGGAGCTCCGAGCCAAGAAATCAGGTCAAGTGAGAGCCTACCTACAGTGGAATCCCAACGTCCTCTCCATGCTGGAGCACTGACACCCTACAGAGGCTTCACACACCACACAGATGTCACCTGTGTCTTTCCAAGACTCTTCCCCTTTCAGCAGGGATATCACTCCCTCCGGGAGTCTTCCTGGACTCACAAGCCCAGTCTGGGGGAGGCTGGTCACATGCACCACAATATCATGCCCTCGTCCCAGAGCACCTTGGTAAGTGCCCATCAGCAGGTCTGTGCCCCCACGCCAAGCTCCCTGAAGGCAGCACCCTTCTCTGATTTGAGCGTGTCCTCAGGACCTGGCTCAACACAATCACCTTTAATCAACACTGAATCACTTAATTAACTGCTGGGAAAAGGAGGGGCTGGAATACTGCTCTGATCTGCAAAGCTCACATACGGGGTTGTCTTGAAGGGTGATGAAGAAGACAAGCCAATGCTCGCAGAAAACCCACAGATTCTAGCCTAAAACTAAAAGGCAGAGGGTCCACTTGCAGAGATTCCCAGAGGCCCCCTGCCACCTCTATTAGATATGGGAGATTTAGGTGTGGACAGGTGACTTTCAGCATCGACGGCTCCCACGAGTTCAAGGTCCATGTCCATCTTCCGATGCCCTGGGCGGAGACTCAGGTGCTGGGTGCAGTACAAAGGCTTGGGTCACCTCTTCAAATTCTCTTGAGGTCAAGTTTAAATGGCAATTTGATTCATTTGTCAGGCACCTATACTTTGGGCTAAAATCAGAACACATTCTTTAAGGCGGCTAAATCTTTATTGATCCTGAGGGGTCAGCTCAGAAGGCAGGGGCGGTAATGGCGTGTCCTTTGCATAGGGCATTTTCCATTCTTTAAGGCGGCTGGTACAAGCGCGGTATTTTTTCTTGTGTTTCTGCTACAGTTACTTAATCGCCCCTAGTGCCGTTCTGCTCGTCGCACCTCCAAGTCTACCCTCAGCGCGCGTGCCACAGAGGAGAACAAATCTTTGAATTCGCTTTCTTCCTCCCTCTCCAATCACTGAGCAAACTGTAAGAGGGAAGCAAGCGTAAGGCCGGCTCACCCGTGCTGGGGCCCCGCAAGGCAGCCGGCCGCCAGCGGACACAGAACCCCAACTGCAGAGCACAAGCGACTTCCAACATGACTTGGGTTCAGCTTTAGGAAAACCCAGCATGGGACAGTCATACATTCGCGACTCACAGCTCCAAACAGGTCACGCTGAAATGACAAGGAAAGTAAACGTGACCCAAGAGACAGGGTGGCTTGTGCCTTGTACGGAAACCCTGGACCAGCAGGCAAAATCCACGCTCCAAGCTGAGGTTTTGATTCTCCCCCATTTACAAAGAAATACCACAGGTAAAGGATACCTGGGGGTCCGAGGCAGAGGAGCGGAGACTCAGGGCATTTTTAAAAGGACATCATGATTATCCCCTTTTAATTTTTTTGTTTAGTCTTCCATTTGTTTAGCCAAACCTCCCTCATTATAGAAGTTCAGTGGATGAGGGAGACACGAAATGTGTCAACACCCCGCCTGACGCGGAGGGGCTGAGCCTGCGCCGGGTTAGATAGGACGCAGGCAGAGGAAGGCCGCGAGCAAGTGCTTTTCTTCCCACCCTGGGCCTCGGGCTCCTCATCTGTCAACAAGGGAGCTGAAATAGGACTTTTATTGTAGCTCTCATTTGTAATATTCTTTCTATCCCATTCAGCTGTCTACCAGAACAAGCACATTTCTGGCCCATGCATGACTGGACTGTCCAAAACGTGAATCTTTTAAAGTACCATGGATATTACAGACCATATTATATATATTGGCCATATTATGTATGTTCTAACACCGTTCTTTTTTGAAGACGTAGACTATTTCTAACAAAATAACAAAAGATGGTGATTATAGGGGCACCTGGGTGGCTCAGTCGATTAGATGTCTGACTCTGGATTTAGGTTCCGGTCGTCATCTCAGGGTCGTGAGATTGAGCCCCGTCTAGGGCTCTGCACTGAGGGTGGAACCTGCTGAAGATCCTCTTTCTCTCTCTCCCTCCCTCTCCTTCTGCCCCTCCCCCTCACTCTCTCTCTGCGGGGGGGGGGGGGTATATTATAATTTTTAATGGCACTTTTTGGGACGTCTGGGTGGCTACGTCACTTAAGTGTCTGCCTTCTGCTCAGGTCATGATCCCAGGGTCTTGGGATCGAGTCCCGCATCGGGCTCCCTGCTCATCGGGCTCCCTGCTCATCGGGAAGCCTGCCTCTCCCTCTCCTCCCCACTCGTGCTCTCTCTTGCTATCTCTGTGTCTGTCTCTCTCTCTCTCTAATTAATTAACTAATTAATTAAAAGGCACATTTTAAAAGTAGATCTTATGGGGTGCCCAGGTGGCTCAGTAGGTTAAGTGGCTGCCTTCAGCTCAGGTCATGATTCCGGGGTCCTGGGATCGAGCCCCACATAGGTTTTCCTGCTCAGCAGGGAGTCTGCTTCTCCCTCTCCCTCTGCCCCTCCCCCTTTCCTGTTTGTGCCTGCACACTCACTCTTTCGAATAAATAAAATCTTTAAAAGAAAAAATAAAAGAGAAGCAAGCTTCACCGGACTCTCTCAAAGAAATGTTCCCTGCTTTTTTTTTTTTTTGCCTGCTTTACTTAATGGTATTTCTTTGCAAATGTTATCAAAATCAAGGTTCCAGCTAGAACCCATCACATTCCACAAGACCTTCAAATTTGACAAAAATTCTATATTTAATTAGTACTTCAAGCATCATCCAACAAGCTCTGCTGACTACACCTTCATCTGAAACAGAATACAGTGAATATTCATAGGCACAGACGTTTTTTAGATTTAAGAAGCACTGATAAACTGTATGTTCAAAGGGAGATAATCACCTCTCCCTCACTTTACAATAAGTAGTAGAGTTCAACAAGATCTCCAAAATCCTAAATAAAATATTTCCAATTTTCATATTCCTTGTCTAAACTGAGCTCATCTTTACTTTAACTTACATTGCTACCATGTAAACCTGTCTTTCCTGAAGAGTTGGTTCTAGGTGGGGCGATGAAAACACAAAGGGCCAGAACACAAACCAGCTCTTTGGTCTAACCGACCATGAACATGTTCACATATTCTGGTTTTGATCGGAAATAATAAAGGAGAGGAAGAAGAAAGGATGCACTTGGGATTTCGGGACACCGTGTGGTGATCAGAGAGACACCTGAGAGGCAGACCATTTGCCAGAGGAAACAAATATCACAATCATATTAACGTTTTAAAGGAGACTCCTGTTCACGGTCACACGCACTGAGGAAGCACGTGCGGGACTGCCTCAGCGACTTCTCCAGAGAGCTAGATAAAGCACGGCAAGCTTCTGTTGGGCTGACTGAGACCCACGAGTGGTAGGTGCCTGGACTGCTCACAATTTAGTTGGGCGTCATAAACCACACGCAGGCATGTAGTCCATCAGTCTTCAACAGGCACGTGGCAACTTCAGGCCAGGCTGTGTGCTGGAGATGAGGACGGCGAACCACCGTGCTCTGCCTCAAAGACCTCACAGGCCCGTGAGAGGCACGTATGTCAGCTGCAACCCCGGAATCCAGAACACTGCATGGCACACAGCAGGTGCCCAAAAGATACAAAGCAGGTTAGGAGCCAGGGAGGGCGGACAGAGGCCTGCCCAGAGAGCCGCAGTGTGGTAGGGAGCCCGGCTCTCACATGGAGGCCTGGCCTTGAATGCACACCCCACCACTCTGCAGCTGTGCACCGGGCCGTGCGCTCAGTGCCGCCGCGCCTCAGCATCCTCATGCGGGCCCTCCTTCGGGGGTGACGAGATAACATACATGGAAATGCCTGGAATGGCAAAGACCAGGAAGGACAGAACCTGGTCTGGGACAAGGACCAGGCAGGACAGAGCTACCACAGTAGGATAGAATCTTTTATCCTACTTCTTCTTCCTCTCCCTTTTGTAATCCTTCCTGTAGAAACCCCTTTCCCCAATACTGACTCAGACAAGACTCAGAGTGAATGAACCAAAACCGACACAGGACGGGGGTGGGGCGCAGAAGGAAGACAGAAACCAAATCCTCTGACTACCATCCTTTGGAATGAAAACCCTCCGTAGTTCTACGGTGGAAAAGGGGGAAAGGACTCCCAAGCCAGACGCCTGAAGCACTTGGACTTCTCTTCTGCTGGCTAGACTCCTTCTCCAGACAATTCTTGACAATTAGCGGGAGTTATTCCCCTCCCCCATCTCCTCATTTGAATGTCCTTGACTAAATTAAAATGCCTGCAGCACATTAACACTTGATCAACATAAAACACAGGCTAAACCAGCTTAAATATCTTAGATCTTTTCCTGTTTTAAAATGATGTAGGTGTGTGTTTGCATATTTCTGTCTATCCAGTTGAGAATGCACGTTTGGCTGTGTACGTACATACACTCACACACACGCATGTGTTCTTTAAGTAGGCACGCATCTGCATAAATATAAACTAGGCTTCTCCGGGTTGAGGGAAGTGTGAGAGATACTGCCTGTATGCCAGGGAGGCAGGACAGGTAAATGGTGTGCCCACCTCAAACACTGTAAGCTCACCTTGCACAAATAACTAAGATTGCAACCAATGAAGAAGCCCTTCAGTTTCCAAGACAACCCCAGAGGCAATCCTGGAGGGGCTCAAACTCCCTGTGACTGGACCCAGCCCCTAAAGAACCCCTCTTCTCTCTCTTCCCGGAGGAAAGCTTCCCTTTTAGTAAACAAGAGCCTTTGTCCTAACCCGGATCCCCAAACCTCTTGAGGGGTGGAAAGCAGGGGCCTCAGAGCTGCCTTCATGGCTGGAAAAGACCACAGCCACACCAGGGGAGCTGGAACAGTCAGGTTCCTGCTCCTTAACTCTCTTGAGGTTAAGAGATGCTGCGAAGTTGACGGTCATCCCATTCCACAGGCCTTTACCTAGAAGCAGCTGTGTCCCAAGCCCAGTGCTCAGAGATTACTTCTCATACGTCGTGTGTGTTTCACAACAACCCAAAAAGGCAAGTGGGGTGGTATTACTTCCCTCTCACAGGTGGGGGGTCTGTGACTCAGAAATATTGAGGGGCCCAAGGCAGGCCCCAAAGCAGGTAAATGCAGGAGGCATCAAGCCGCCTCACACTGCAGACCTGGCTTCAAGAGTACTGGCTGCAGGAGAAGAATCCGAGCTCCTGGGTTCTAGTTTCAGTTGAGTCTCTGATCTAAGGGTCATCAATCATGAGTAGTCTCGACTTTATGAGCCTCAAACTCTGACAATATAAACAGAAAAAGAGAGGGCACCTTTGGTTCTACGACTCACAGAACGCAGTCAGGTAAGAACCTATCTATACAATCACTATTCAACACGATTCTCAAAGACAAGGTAAGGTGGATTGTTGTCCTCAGCTCTCCCACCCAACACCATCTCCCCTGCCATCCCTTGGGTCCCAACTCAAGTTTTCACTGCCTCGGCATTCACGCCCGTGGTGCCCCAAGGAATCCCTCCACTGCCTGCCTTTCTGGAAGACATCAAGATCTTTCTCGACAACTAGCTCAAGCCCGAACAGTCAACCCCCGAGCAACCTCAGCAGAGTGTCTGAACTTATCTTCATTGTACCTGCTTCTCAATTTTTGTCTCTTCAACGTCGCCCAGGGACCCAGCCTGGACTTCTCTATACTCATCACAGCGATGCCACAACCATGCCCGCATCCCTCCCCAGATATAAATCAAAACAATTATTCACATGGCAACATTTTCTGGGTATCTGCTAGGTCCCATATAATAACCTGGAAGTAGAAACTGGGTTTTTTAAAGAGAAATAACAGGATAATGGTCTCAGCCCCAAGTAACTCACAATCTATAAGGAAGATGGAGATGTAAAGGATTGCTGGGATTTGCTGAATCATTTGACACTGGAATTTGCCAGTGACTAGGAGTTGGAAGGGACAGTGACTATGAAGAATAATAGAGTCTGCTCCTGATACTATCTCGAAGGATATAATGACCGGCTGACTTTAACGAGGTGGAAATTTAATAAGGATAAATGTCAAGTCATGCACTTAGGTCCAAAACAAAAAAAAAAAAAAAAAAAAAAACAACTCACAAGTATAGGGTAGAGAAAAATCACATGAGAAAGTCTTAAGGGATTGGGTTGCCCACAAGCTCAATGACTCAGTGTGATGAGGCGTGCTATAAAAGCTAATGCAATATCAGACTGCCCCGATTAGAAATGCTGCATTCAGAGTAAGAAAAGTGAGATCTCAGATCTGGACCCCAGAGACTGTAGAGGGATGAATGGTCACAAGTGGGCACATTTCAGAGACTAGTCAGGAGTGGGAAGCCACATCGGAATGAATGACTTAGGGGGCCACGAGAAGTACCGTCCAACTAGTCTTGGGCTTGACCATCCCGTTTCCAGAGACAGTTTCCCTAAGCTAGAAAGGCACTGAGGTTAACCTAGAAGAATCTTTATTACAGCATGGCTTATAACTGCCCCAAACTGAGAGGGCACAGGCAAACTATCTGGAAAGAGGGAATAGGTTACATATCTCATTATGACATATTGCCAAATGCAATGTCAAATATTTATTGGTAGGAAAGACGGTAATAAAATTCTATTTACAAGACAAAGAATATTATAAATTATTATGCACAAAATATTATTCATTCTGTAAAAACAACAACATATACACACATCAAAAACTGCATTAGCGCCTGTCTGGAAGACTATGTAGTGTGAAGCCGACAACAGAAAGAGTGCTGAGATTATCGACAGGTTTAAACTTTCCTCTTGCTTCTCTGTATTTTGCCTCTCCGTATTTTCTGTTCCATAATAAACATATACTGAAAACTCTGATATGAAGAAAAGAAAATCTAAATGGGCTAGGATACGAAAGGAGCAATTAGGCTCATGCTGTCGGCTCCAGCACGAGAGGGGGTTAGGATTAATGGGGAGGGATTGAGGAGACCCCGTCTGAGCTCAATGTTAGCGAATGGTCTGTTAGTGAAATAAATGGCCCTTTGTTGTGGAGCGAGCTCCCCATCAAAAGCAACGTGCCTCCAGGAGGCATTAAGGCTCTTTGGGAACGCACCGTAGGAGAAGCTCCATGAGTGCAGGGCTCGCTCCTCCGAAATGACCTGAAGGTCCCCTCTAATCTATATACTCCAATTCCTTGATGGACGCTCGAGCCATCCATGCTCCAGAAGGCACGATGCCTCTATTTCATGCTCACATGCTCAACCAAGCTTGTAGGCGCTACCTCTCCACTCTCTCACCAAATCGGGGCCGAGCAGAGTACAAGGAAAAGGACATTCAAATGGGAACCAGCGGTACCCCCGCAGGAAGAACATGGTCTTGAACAAGTCAATCTCTAGAAGCCTCAGTTTCTACATCTGCCAAATGGCAGTAAAATGCAAACGATCTCAAGAGGTTCTGCCGATATTTCAAGAAAAAGCCTGTGGGCTTGCTTTGTGAACAATCAAGAGCTATCTACACACGGAAGCAACGATGCATTCCATCAGGAGAGCATTTCAAGCTCAAGCTGGATGGCCAACTGACAGGACCGGCTACAGGCAACCCCCTCCACCGGAAGCAGACACAACTCGAATGCCAAGCCCCCATGACCCGACTGCACTGGGGCTCAAGCAGCCCTCCAGTCCTTCTGCTTCCCCTGACCACTTCTCACCCCACAGACTATAATAATGAATTGCTTTTTCTCCCGCTTCTGAAGATGAGTCTTGGTTTTTCACTATGACGACACGTTTCTTTTTAAGAGGAGGATCAAGGCCTCTGCCTTCATCCACGGTCCCCAGTGGGGCGGGAACTCATGACAGACTTACTGATGATCTGACTGAGCCCTAAGTGAACCCTGCTACTTAAAGTGTAGCCTGTGGACCAGCACCACTGGCATCATCGCAGAACGTGTTAGATACGCAGATTCTCAGGGCCCTTTCCCAGATCCACTCAATCAAAATCTGCATTTTTAACAAGCTCCCAGGTGATTCACGTGCTAACCAGGGAACGAGGCTGCTATCGGTCCACACCCAGCCGTCAGAGAGCGAGGGGAAGACCTGGGCCAGGCGCATCCCACAAGAGCTCCAAGGCCCAGAAAAGGGCCTCATTCATTCATTTACTCATTTATTCAGTCATTTGTTTGTTCAACAACTATATATGAAATTCCCACGTCATGCCAGACACGTGTCTAGGCACCAAGCTCTGTTCTGACCAAGTCTAACTGAAGGGTAAGGCTCCTCCGATATCAGAGAGAACTTCCCATCACAGCTGCCCGCCCACTAAATTCAGCTACCAACAAGTAAGTCCTTCCAGCTCCTCCAACCCTGGCCCAGCTGCTCAAATGCTTTGCAGGTGTCAGGGCTGGTATCTCTTCACGAACCACCAGAGAAGCCACCCACACAATAGCCACGGCCCGATGCCCTGGGCAGAGCCCCTTCTTTATTTCTGCAGGTGCTACATTCCAAAAATATTTCTTCTCCTAAAGCATGGCAAGAATTCTACACTTAGGGAAGAAAAGAGGTTAAAGGAGGGCCTCATTTTTCCCAGAGGAGAGAGGAGACTCACAGAGAGGTTTACATTTTTAAAATGTATTTATTTTATCAGCCACATGCTTGCAAGTCAAACATCCCCTCAAAGACATTTTGCAGACAGAGATATTCAGGGAACACATTGGAGGCAGCGTATTTATCCGCGGCTATTACAGGACTAGCCCAAAGGGGTGGGTATCAGATGCTGTCTCCTGCTGAAATGACTGTCTGCCTGCCTGCCACCCCCAGGCCAGGTCAGAGCTACTTTATGTCCCTCAAATACCCCCCGCTTGGCCCTGCCAGACTGCCTCTGCCCCACCGGTCCCCTGAGAGCCTTGCAATCAGCCGGGGTCGCTCCTGACTGAGGACGGCTCTTTGCTGCATGTGCTCTGCACCATCTTTGGGGGTCTGTCAACAGACACCGAAAAGCATCACTAATGTATACACGGGTGGAACATTAACTCCAACACTGTCACGGTGCTGGGAACCGCAGAGCCTGGTAGGATCCCAGGCAAACTCAGCTCCTTGATTTCACTGCCCAAAGGGGCATTACAAGAAGGTGCGCTGTCTCTTACAGCTGCCTCTGAGCTCCCTCCTTTGCTATCTCTCATCAAGTCACCCTTTGAGTCACAGGATTTAGCAGTTAGGAATGCTTCCCGCATCTCCCACAGTCGCGCCCCCCCACCCCCCGGCCAGGTAACTGTCTCCTTCCCAAGGGTGAGCAAGCATCTTGAGGGCAGGACAGCCATCTCTGGAGCCCAGCAGACACCCGACACACCCAGGTTTCCGTAAACAGTGATAGAAGGTCAATGCATTCAACAAGCATTTAATGAGCGCTGAGTTTTAGGATTACAGTACAGGTATCCCCTACCTTCCGAAAGTTCGAGTTATGCCACTTCGCTCTTATGAAAGATCTACCGAGCACAGCAACGGTTGTTCTCATAAAAGTGACAATCCTCTTTGAATTTCTTTTGGCTGGTTGGAGAAAATAGGTATTGATGTAGGTCTTTCCTAAAAGCAAATTGGCAAAACGTGACCTTTGGAAATCAGGGAATACTCTGCTTTAGGCCATTTCTGCTTACAAAAAAATTCACAGGAACACTCTACTTTTGGAGGGGGGGGAATCTATACTAAATACCTGAAGATAAAAAAGAAAGAAACGGGAGAGCCCTTAATGGCCTTTGGAGATGAAACAAAACAAGAAACAAGGACTTTAAAAGCTGGGATGGAGAAACTCCAGCGTGAGGAGTGAGGGAATTCCTGGGGCCGAGCAAGCCAAGGGCAACAGAAATGGAATTTTCTTACCCATGATATCTCACACAGATCCACCCCCAGTCTGTAATTCACTGTGTACGGAATGCATTTCCCACACACCAGCCTCTTATTCTGCGATCGGCCAAATGTCTCATCTGTCTTTTCAACTATCGGGATACTGTATGGTACACATCGTCTCCATCCTGAACTGTTTCTTCACAAGGAGAGCCACGGCTCATAACGGGATGAGCATTCTGACCTCCTTCTCTCCCCAGCTGTCAGGGCCACGTGAGAAAGAAGGGCAGGGGAGTACATAAAGGCTAACGACTGCCCCCAGGTTATGCCCTGGGACCCGAGTCTCACCGCTTCCCCCCAAATCCTGTGTTCTCAGCAGCAACCCACCTCTCCTCCCTGGCCTCTCTTTGCAGCTAGCATCACTGTCCAACAGAAATGCAACGCCAGCCACGTGTCATGGTACGTTTTCGAGTCACCTCATTACAAAAGGTAAAAAGAAACCAGTGAATTTAATTTCAGTAACTTCTTTTATTAACCCAACACATCTAAATATGAATTCAACCTGTAATCAATATTTTAAAAACCATTAATGAGATTTTACGTTCTCCTTCCATACTAAGTCTTTGAGGGCCAGTGGTCACTGGATATGTTTTGGGGCCATCTCAATTCAGATGCCACCTGCCAAGTGCTGAATGGCACAGGTGGCAGGTGGCTACCATGCTGCCCCACGAGGGCCTCAAGTGAGCATTTCCTACACAAGCCTGAGTCCCACGGAGCCTACACACCTGCTGTCTCCAAGCACACAGAGCCTCGGTACTGGGCACTGGCTGCTCTTGGGTCTGAGAATGGGGAGGCCCAGGGTTCAATGTTCAAAGACTGTCCGTTCTACCCTTCAAGTCTCACCAGAAGTACCACTACGTCAAGGAAGCCTTCCCTGACTACGTCCTCAACAGTTCTGTGCGCCTCCTCTGTGCCCCCAGCACCCTGGCTTCACACACCATAGCCCTAGTGGCCAGAGTGGAGGGCCTGCTCGACCGTGTTCTCCACCATTGTCTGTTCCTTGAAGACATGACTGTGTCTGCCTCGTTCACAGCCCACGCCTTATCTCCTAGCCCAGCACAGGCTCGATAAACATCTGCCAGATGCATGGATGGATGGTCGGATAAATGAATGGAATTCCTCCTAACAGAACGTCTCTCTCTCCAGGCCAGAGCTTCCCCAACTGTAGAAGCCATGCTTCCTTCCAGCTCTGCAAGTCAGCCGTGATTCGTGTGGCCCTCGCCATTCTGTTTAGCCCTCCACCGCACAACCAGCTCGGCCAGCCATCTGACACCAGAGAGAAAACTCCTAGAGACACTTTCGAGTTTCTTGCTCTGCAAAATGGGGCAACATAAGTTGCTTTCGGGTCTTCTGAATGTATCCTATGAGCCTCCTGCTAGTCCACAGAAATAAAGACATAAACATAGTCTCTCATAGAATTCTCAAATACCTTCCCTGGCCCATCAGTTATGTATTTCTTACACAGACTACTCTCCATTTTGTCCTTAATGAATCGATGTCGTGAAAAGATCACAAGGTCAGCTTTTCGACTCTCAAGTCCTGGTGTTCATCACCACTACCTTTCTGCCAGCTAGCTGTTTGATCATCGTGTTATCTAACCTCTAGGCACCTGGGTCTCCACATCCATAAAATGGGGATAACAGTAGAAGCAACTCAGAGTCGTTGCAACACCAGAACACCTTATATATTTTACAGGGCCAAACAGATGGTAGCTACCACGTAAACTGATTCTTCTGAAGCATGTCAAAGTCAGGGGACAGAGTCACCCACACCTAACAGCCACAGCCAGGGCCCAGGCCTGGGGACTCGGGCAAAGACCAGAGAGAACTGGCAGGCTAACATCAAACAGGCCCAGACTCCACGGCCTCACAAAGCCAAGTCCCCAAGGTGCTGCCTGGGGATGTCGGGCAGGAAGCAGCCCAGAAGAGCCGACTTTCCCGAGGAGCGGGACCGCCTACTGGAGCAGGAGGCAGGAAGTTTCTGTCTCAAAAGGGCAGGGTCCCCACTGAGCGAGGGGGTCCTGCCCTCAGTCAGGCCAAGCCAGGGAGCCAGAGGAATGGCTTCGTCCACCTCTTCTCTCATGCTCTGGCCATGTTTCAGAGGCACCTGAGCTTTCTCGAACCGACTGTGCCCATTTCAAGCAGGAACCAGGCCAGCACGTACGTGCGCGCACATATGTGTGTGTGTACGCGTTTGATTATTTCCGAAGAAAGCACTCTGCCGTCCGAGAGTGAGTCATCAGTAATCCTTGTCAATTTGCCAGCAGCCTGCCCCTCTTCATTACAAACAGAAAGATAAAAGCCCTTGCACTACATTAGCTGGCATACGCCTCCAGACAGTACAAATAAATTAATTGTGCCTCATCTCCAACAGCCCAAGAGGTGTGCGGGAGGGGAAAATGCTCTCCGTCTTGTTTCATTAACAAATTAAACTGAAATGGAGCCGCGACCATTCTCTTGTGCACATACGCTCGGGTCCCGCACCAACATCGCCCTACCGCGCACGTGGGGCAGCGTCACCCAGGAGAGAGCCCGGACCCTGACAAACCACGTCTCCAGCCCAAGAGAGCAACAGTCCTGGCGGGTTGGGGGTGGGGGGGACCCCAGGGGCCACCGTCTAGGGTGGGTGCCTGGGGGACAAGACTCGCCCATCACATCCCAGGTGCTGTTGCGAAGGGAGGGCGGTGCGGGCACTCACCCCAGGCAAATAAACAAACCAGCTCGGTGGCCCAGTGTGTGCTCAGAGTGAAGGAGTTTGTCATCAAGCAAACTCTGTCATGCTCAGGATGGTGAGCATTCCAGAAAGAACAAAGTTATTCAAGACCAACTTGAAAAACAAGTTGGACTCCCCTTCGCCACAAGCTAAGATTACACCCTCACACACACCTTTCTTCGATCCTGAGACGTTCACTTTTGCAGAGCAGTTAAAGGCAATTTGTTACAACGCTGTGATTTTCTTTATGCTGGCTCCGTACTACGTAATTTAGGCAACCTACATTTTATATGCTCAAGGGGGCATGGCTGAAAAGCTGATCCTTTCATGTTTTATCTCCAAAGAGACAAAAACAGTGCTTCCAGGGGAGGAGGGGGACAGGAAATGGGGAGGGGGGAGACGCTGGAGGGAAAGAACAAAAGTGCACTCTGAGAAGAGGAAAAGCCCCTCTACTCTCCAAATATCACCCCATTAACTGGTGACCTGCAAGGAAGTCAGATCACGAACAGGTACTCCAACCGTAAAATATGTCCAAAGTATTTATTATACAGATTGGCTCTGGGTTTGGTTTGTGTTAGTTGGTTTGGTTTTTTTACCTGTAAAATCCAAGAATCTGAAGAATTCTGAGCAGAAAATCTGACCTCAAACAGCTAGGCCTTGCCTATAACAAAACAAATTCCATAAAAATCTTAAAAAACAGTAATAAAGCCACACTCGACTTTACTATAACTGAAGAAATTCCAATGAAACAATGAAGCAGCACTGAGCCAGACCTTGTGAAAATGACAGTATCTGATGCAGGCCAAGTTGCTGAAAAAACTGGTACCTTCCTGCGCTGCTGGTGGCTCTGTGAACCGGTACAGCCCTCCCGGACGGCAGTGGAGCAACAGCCATCGAGAGCCAAAAAAATGTTTGTGCCCTTTAACCCAGAAATCTTGCTCTTGGGAATTCACCCCAAGGAAATAATCTACAATAAGGATGAAGCCGTATCTCCAAGTATTATTTATAATAGCACAGGGAAAAATATATATATAAGGGAAAAAATCTAAACGTCCAGTAATAGATGAATGGTTAAATAAATTCAGTCTGTGAGATGATAGATTGTAAGACATTAAAAATCATCTTGAAGACTCCGTAACCATTTGGAAAACATTTGCTTAAGGTTTACTGAAAAGAGCAGAATACAAAATTGGGTCTACATATGATTACAGCTATATAGAAACATGCCTGCATTCAGGCAAGGGCTAGAAGAAAAATGAAAACAGTTGTGTTAGGACGGTGAGCTTGCGGGTGAACTTTTTTCCTTTTGTTTCATTTCCTTTATTGTGGTTACAGCATTTTATTTTGTGAAATAAAGAGAAATCACGGGGTATATATGCAGCTCAACTCAGACTCAAAGGCTGAATGAGGAATCTGGGAAACCAGTATGCTGCTTTTTGGCTTGGGACAATACAGAGTCTCTACCCTGTGCTCTGCCTGGGGAAAGGGACGCTCAGAGAAGCCCCACGACCTCTCCAAGGATGTATGAGGCTACCAGGTGACAGACAGGATGAGACTCCAGGCTCCTCTGCTCAAAAGCCCTGGCCCATCCTGTCTACCGTGGCCTCTAATTCCAAGGTCCCTTCCTTCTCTGGGAAATAGTGTCCTCAACAAAACAAAGAGATGAACACTTACTTCCAGCACTATGTGAGTCTGACCACCTGCATCTGTTCACAGACCATCTGCATCCATTTCACCTGCACTGCAGGTTACAGCCGCAACCCAAACCTAGCAAATCAGAGTCTCCGGGACTGAAGTACCTGAATGTGAATTTCACCCGCTGCCCAGGCAATTCTTTAGGCACGGGGATAATTGAGAACCACTAGTCTAAGAATCATGCAAACACCTGCCCAGTCCAAACACCCAGACTCAAATATCCACCTCCCCCCAACACGAAAAAAAACCTGTCAGATGTTAGGGAAAAAAGCATTTGGAAGCCTATACTTGCTCAAATGAGCATTTAACCTCAGAGTTAAAATGTTAGCTAGAAAACAAGAGAGTGACCTGTGTTTCTCAGACACATTTTTTCTGGCAAAACAATTCTTGAGTAACCAGGCTGCATCGGATTTCACATGCCCTGTGTTTAGCATAGTGCTGGAAACATGCTTGTTGAAACAGTAAGTGAATAAATAAGCAGGTACTATGTAGTGTCTGCGTCCGCTTGTTTAGTATCCGTGTGCCCACGCTGTGCAAGCTCCATGACATGGGGGAGGATGCAGATCCTCCCTGTTGTTCTGCACAGGGCCACTGCGGCCCCCGCACTCGAGTCGGGCCTGGGCCCTGTGCACTTGCAGACAGTAGGTGAGGAAATGAACAGTAGGCACCAGCAAGAGGCAGACAAAAAAAAAAAAAAAGGTGAATGCTCCCGGATCCAGTCATCTAGATCTTAAATGGATGCTGTTCCTACAAGAGAAGGGAACGAGCAGCAGGAAACAGGCAGCTTCTAAACCAAGTGCACACCGTGCCCTGGGCCCAGCGCTTCCACACTCACGCATCCTCAAGGACACCTCACAACTACGTCAAGTAGACGAGTAACAAGCAGCTAGGACTAAATGGTTTGCCCTGAGACACAGGCAGTCAGGAAGAGACACGGGATTCAAAACCACATTCTTTACAGTCTAAGTAGAGGAAAGGCAAGCACAAAAAACCAGAGAATAAAAGAAACTAAGTCTAAAATAATGTCCCATCAAGGAGCCACAGTCCCAAGGAAAGCCACACAAAGATGGAAGGTGCTTCCAGAGGAGGGGCCAGGCTGGCCTCAGCCTAGGTGTGCCCAGGGGGCGGCCCTTGCTAGCAACGCCCCCTTAAGCCTGCGGACACTGCCTGTGAGTCCCAGCTGGTGGTCGTGGGGCCCATCTCTCCCCTTCAAGCAGTAATGGCGGCAGCCACACGGCTCCAGCACCTGCAGACACTTCAGGATCCGACCGACGGACGTCCCCCTCAGAATCCTGCAGTGTTCTGTCGGGTCGAATCGCCGAGCACCCGTGGGAACACCTGGCAGGTGACTCAAAGGCCGACTCTGAAATCCCGCTGGCCTGGATGCAAATCCTGCCTTTCCCATTTGCTGACCTCGAGCCCTTCATCTCTCGAGCCGCGGGATCCTCCGCTGGAAAGAGGAGTGATTAAAAAGCTTCCCTCGCTGAGTCGTTCTGAGGGTTCAGTAAGACAGTCCCCTGACGGACCTATCGCAGGGCGGGCACGCGGTAAAGGCGCAGAAGGGCTTCCTGTTGCAGCAGCTACGACAAGCATTGTAAAATCTGATCTGAACATGACACGCTTCCCCAGTTATCACGCACACAGACCACCTGCAGGTTCTGCATTCCCCACTCACGTTCTCCCATTCAAACAGCTTCACGTACTAACACACGGCACATACTTGTCATTTTTAATAGGCATGGAGTTAGTACCTATTCCTCTCCCTAGGGATCTAACTTTTTAATGATTTCCACATTAGATTTAACATTAAATGCAAATTGATCCATAAAGTCATCTAATTAGAAATTAAGCAGGCCATAGACATTGCCTAGGATTTAATTAGGAGAGCAACATGATATGATGAGAAATGCCCCTCACTAGGAGGAGAAGCTGGGGTGGGAGCTCCACCTCGGCCAATTACTGCCTGAGATCTGGAAGGCTGCTTAGCCTGTCTGGGCCCCTGCAAAATAAGGAAGTGAGATTTCAGAGATCCCTTCCAGTCAAAGAAAAGAAATCTATAATTCAAATTGCTTCAGTAACCACGTATGGAGCAACAGGCTCTGGAAATGCAAAGACTCAGTCACGCCTTGCGGAGTCTGCAGATGATGGAAACCACAGCCTGCTCCATCCACCAACACACCCTGGCTTGTGAGGCAGAAGGGTTCGGATTTCCACCATAGGCAATGCTACCTGGCACACGTTCCTCCCTCCCGGCGTGCCCTCACCTCTTTGGGGAGCCTCTATCCTCTCTTTATTTCCCAAGGCATAATTTTCAAGTCACACAGTCCCAGAGCTCCTAGCTCAAGACAGGTAGAGCTGGTCAAGCTCTTTGCATTTGAAACCAATATCCCCACCCCACCTCCAACCCAGAGCTTCTCCCAGATCCAATTCTGAAAAGGTTGCTAAGATTTATCTCAGCACTGCTTGTCCTTTTCTGCGCCAAAGAATCCTTGTGCCTGGCCTGGCCTGGCCTTTGAGCCGAAAAAGTGGAAATGGGAGAGGAGAGGAGATGTGCTGAGAGCCATCTGGAATGAGCAGCGCAGCACAGGGTCTGAGAGTTTGAGGGGTACGCAGCATGGCCGGAGGCTACCCCAGCCCGCCCTCAGCAAGGCCGGAGGCTGCCTCCACAGTGGCATTTCCCTCTCGGGGCGCTGGTGGGACGATGTCTTACCCCCATTGATGTGAGTGGTACCTGCTGACGCTCTCCTCACATCCCACTGTGGAACAAGGACGTGGTCCAGAGCATGCCACACGGTCCCTCCCCCTCCGGACAGAGTTGAAGACCCCCAGGCACCTTCCTCGCTCCCCAGACTGCTCTCATCTCACTGTTCTCACTGTTCAGAGTCAGCAAACACGGGCTGCTGCTCTTGGAGAGACCCTGAGGAGCGAGCTCGGCGTGTTCCAGGCCAGGAAGTAGCGTCCCCAGCCCTGAAAATCTCAGAAAGCAACCACACAACTCAGAAGTGGCTGCTCAGAAGACCCTCAGACCCCCCAAGAACACCCCGGAGCAAAGCTTTCAGACTCTTCAAAGTTAGAGAGCTGCCCTTAATTGAACATAATGATACATGTAAAGCATATGGAAGTAAAATTCATACTACTCAACCCAAATTCAGGTAGAGGAAGATACTTAAATAAGGTAACATTAGTGTAGAGGATAATGGGATTTGATGAAATGTCTCTGTTTTAAAAAAGCTTGGATCGCAATAAAACAAATGTAAAAAAGCATCTGACTATAGACTGGCCTTGGACTGTACTTGAGAACCCTACAGGGATAAGATAAGAGTGTAATTTAGAGAAGAAAAAAAGAAAAGAAACAGGATTCAAAAATACCCCTACACAAAAATCAAAATGTTATTCTTCCATAACCCCACACGAGAATTATGCTGATAATTCTACCTGCAAAGGAAGTGGGAGAAGAGAACCACAGGACTCTGTAAACCTGACACCAAAGCCCCTGACCCACAAGAGCTGGGGGGTAGGGGGGTGCACGAGGAGAGGGAGGCCAGGGGCTGTACAAGGAGAGCGAGGAAGAGGATGGTAAGAGCACCAGCGCCTTCCCTCAAAGAACTGTACAGCTTCAATCACTCCCACCTCCCTCTTCTCTGATGCCCCAAGACAGTCCTGGGGGCGGAAAATGCCTGCCTATCTCTGTCTCAGACCCTGAGAGGTGAGGACTCTTCCCCACAGCCAACAGGTGACAGGTGCAGCCCCTCAGCTGTAGGTCCCGCTGGGGGCCAAGCGTCATCCATGAGACACAAGCCACAAAGAAGCCACAGGATACATCTTTCCCAGGTATGTTCAGGCAGCTCTGTGTGAGATGCTGGGCGGAGACAGTATGGTTGTGAGTTATTCTGAGCTCTGCCTACCAGAGCCCTACTTACTCGACCTCACGCAGCATGGGGAGGGGGGAGCCACTTCTTCCTCCTTTATCTCAATAAAGATGCAAATGAGCCAGGCATGGTTCTAAACACCTTATATACATGAACTCACTTTACTCTTATAACAGCCCTACGAGGCAGGTACTCCTATGAGCACCCCCACCGTACAAGTCTGGCAACAACAAGGTTAAGTAATTTGCCCAAAAGCAAAGTGCTGGAAACCAGTGGTGAGCCAGGAGCCAGGCGATGTGAGCCCAGATGCTGTCCACTGCCTCAAGACACCCCCATGTGAGTGGATTCAAGCCTGCCAGGGACTTGGGGTGAGGGGTGGGGTACAGAACCCTCCCAGCTCCCTGATAATACCACACAAAGCCTCCTTGACGTCCAGATGCTTCCAACTTTCAGAAACATGCAGGTCACCTCCCCCCTACCCACCTCCCGTTATTGGGTTACTGCTGCAGGATCGTGTATTAAGGCAAACACCACTTTGACATAACCTAATAACCACCCCATCTCCCAGCATTCGGCAAGAATGAGTGCTACAGGGCACACGTGCAAACTTGATTCTCAGGCCAGGAGTGATTTCTGCGGGAAGTGTAATTCCATTGTCCACCTCACCCAGCACATCTTACATCCATAAAACACGAAACCTCCATCAGTCAGGACACCCGGGGATGAAAGGCCCTGCCTCCTGACCCATGTTGCAGGTACAGCTAGACCCCATCTGGTGACAGAAAGTCAAACCTAATCTGATCTTTCCATTTGGAAACCTAATACCAAAGGCACACACATAGCTGTATATGGAAGGCAGCGTGATCACAGAGACCTCTCATCGTCCCACGTTCAGTTCTGCTGCTTACTTATTTATCCCGACACTGCAGCCTATGATCACTATAAACTGCATTCATTGTCATACGGACCGTATGGGCAGACTTGACTGGCAGTGGCTCATCCTCTAGGATTTACAGATTCACTCAGAAACCATTCTGTACAGCCAACTCTGGGGTGTGGGTCCGTACCTCCACTGCAGAAAGCTGAAAGACAAACCCCCTGCTTCAGATCCCAACCCAACTGGTCACCTGGGAGCAACAGAAGCTGTGACTTGGGGGCAAGAAGCCATCCGGCCCCCGAGTGGGGAGCTGCGCGCTCTGCCGCTGACTTGGAACAGAGCTGGCCGACGAGAGCTGGCAGGCCAGTTTTGACCCACCGTCTCATTTTGTATGGCCCAGGAAAGAACGGTCTTGACATCTTGAAACGGTTAAGGAAAAAAAAAATCAAAAGAATAACAAATTACGGAGCGCCTGGGTGGCTCGGTCGGTGAAGCATCCGACTCTTGATCTCAGCTCAGGTCTTGATCTCACGGTAGTGAGTTCGAGCCCCACACTGGGCTCCACACCGGGCGTGGAGCCTACTTAAAAAAATGTTATAATAATAATAATAACAACAACAACAACAACAAAGGACATAACACTCACATTTCAGTATCCGTAAAAAAATTTTTATTGGAACACGCCCATTGGTTTGCTGTCTGCTGTCTACATCTACTGTCATGCCACCGCCACAGAGCTGAGTAGTGGGGACAGACATCGTGTAGCCCGTGAAGTCAAAAATATTTACTACCTGGCCTTTCACAGAAAAAAAGTCTGCTGAGCCCTGACTTAAAAGCACTGCTAGGAACAAGACTTTGAGAAAACCTAAAAGGAGTCCAGGAGGAAAGCATGAATGGTCGCTTCCTGACCACGGTCTGACATCCAGGGATTCAGAAGCAGCAAGGACGGACGGTCCGCAATGAAGGGGAAGAGACCTCAGGAGGAGATGGGTAGTCCAAGGGCTACGAGAAAACCCTGTGCATTTCTAGCCACCCTCTGCACGGCAGACACCCCCTTTGCCTAAGAGAGAAAATGAGGCTGGACGGGGGTCCAGGGATTCGGCGTGACCTGCTGCTCCAGTGCAACAGAGAACGCACGCAGATGGGAAAAACGAGCTGAAGTTCTCGCCGGGGCTGAGCCCACCCCGCACCTCCTTCCAGCCGTCGGCCAGAAGCTGACAGCCAGAGGACGCGGAGCCTGTCCTTTAGTCCTCAGTCACTAGGCTATAGCTTCTTTGCGATGTTTCTTAGTGCCCAAGAGGCAAATGACAGTGTCGGTTTTGAAGGGAGGGTCCGCGGAGTGAACTAGAAGTGAGCACAATATCCTTTCTCAAGTTTTTAAAACAACAAAGGCTAGAGGATGACCCTTATCCTCCTGACCCCACAGACCTCACCACCTCTGTTAATCTGGGAACCCCGAGAGCTGGGGTTGCCAGATTTAGCAAATAAAACTTCGGGATGCCCAGTTAAATGTGGATTTCAGGTAAACGACAAATAAATTTTTTATCGTAACTGTCACAAACGTTGCTTTTGGAAATTCAAATAATGGGAAAGACGTATACTTTAAAAAGTACTGATCGTTTTACTGATATTCAAATTTAACAGGGCACCCTGTATTTTAGCTGGCAACTGAAATCCAAATCGTGCACAGGAGGTGTGCTGGTCCCCAGCCTCTGCCGGTGAAGCTTCTGCAGGGCAGGTCCTGCCGCGCGGAGCCCTGCTTGCACCCTGGGATGCACCCAGTGTCGGGGTGGACTGCCTCCAGAAATAAGCTTCCCCAGGAGCACACACCTGTGCCCTGAGCCCTTTTCCCAGCAACCATCTGAACCCAAGACACACGTCCTCAAACCCTCCTCAGCCCCTGGGCTCGATTCCGCTCTCTGACCCCTCAAAAAGCCCTTCCCAACTGGAAAGGATGTCTTCTCTCCCTCATGCCTGTCCTGCTGATTGCACTAGACCACAAGGTGTTTCTTCCAAACCTGGGCTTTGTCTCTGACGAAGGATGACTCCAGGACATGAATTTAAAGGAATCTAGGAGAGGAAGGTGTTGAAATCATACTATGTTAGACGGTCCCAAACAGGAGCCAGAAACAGTAACTGAGGACAACTCGGCCCCTACCCCGAGGTAAGCTCTATGCAGACAAGGATTTTGGTCTGTTTTACTCCACGCCCCTAGTGCCTAGGATGGTACCTGGCACCTTTTGGCACTGAACAGATAACTGGGGTTATCACCTGAACAGTGTGCCCCCAAAATTCACATACAGAAGCCCAAACCCCAAGCACTTTAGAATGTGATGGTCTTTGCAGACAGGGTCTTTAAAGAGAGAACTCAGGTAAAATGAACTGGTAAGACGGGCCTTAATCCAGCATGACTGCAGGCCTTATAAGAGGAGGAGATGTGGACACACAGAGAAGAGAGACCACATGAGGACACAGCGAGAAGGTGGCCATCTGCAAGCCAAGGAGAGAGGCCTCAGAAGAAACCAAACCTGCCAACAGTTTGACCTTGGACTTCCAACCTAGCAGAAAATAAATTTCTGTCGTTTAAGCCACCCAGTCTGTGGAATTTTGTGATAGCTGCCCTAGGAAAGTACTGCTGGGATGAATGAATAACTGAATGAATGAAAGTGGGAGGAGCCCATGCCTGTCTGGTTCTCCATTCTCCCTTAGGTACTTAACACCAGCACATGATGTGCTCTCGTTTAAAAATGCCAGCAAACCAGCCAGTCTCTCCCCAGAGCACCACTGGCAGCTGACCAGGCCGAAGCTGCTGGGGACACAGATATGGGCACAGTTTCTATCATTCCACTCCCCAGACCTTCCCACTTCTGGGACCAGCTCTCCAGAAGGCTTCTTCTGTTCTCTTGACCAGAGAGTGGCAGGTGAACAGCCCTCCAGAGGCGATTAGTCAGTTTTCCATTGGCTACCACACTGTATGTTCCATCCTTACAGACAGAACAGAGTCCGGAACAAATACTTCTGGGCATTAGTGTAATGATGTGATGCCTGGAGCTACTGCAGCCATCTGCTCACCATGAAAGAAGGGAGCCGACATACAGAGGACAGTATGGGGAAAAATGGAAAGAACCAGGTCCTTGACTAGGTCACTGAGCTGCCGAGCTAACCAACCCTAGGATCACCTGACCTCTGGACTCGTAATCTTGGGAGACAGATGATCTCATTGTAAAGCCGTAAGAGTTTGTGTCACTTGCAGCTAAAAGCCTCCAGCTACAATACATGAGCTGGAATGCTGCCAGGATCGACTTTCTGGTTTTACCAGGCAAAATCTACAGATCCTGACTTTTTCAAGTTTGGGAACCCTTTTTAAACATTCTACAGACGACCCATCTAGTAGCAGTAGTAATTTTAGTATCCAATATCTAAAAGCCAACGGATGACCACGACTTCTAGTAATGTTTCTTTTTTTTTAAAGTTTATTTATTTATTTGACAGAGAGAGAGAGCACAAGCAGGGGGAGTGGCAGGCAAGGGGAGAGGGAGAAGCAGGCTCCCTGCTGAGCAGAGAGCTGGACGTGGGCTGGACATGGGGCTAGATCTCAGGACCCTGAGATCATGACCTCAAGCCCAGGCAGACACTTAACCAACTGAGCCACCCAGGTGGCCCTGTAGTAATGTTTCTTAAGTAAATTGCATTTTAGACAGCTACCTCTGACGTATCTAAAAACACTCGGGCATCACGGTAGACAACGTACATTGCGTTAAATGAGCCTGCAGACAATCCCAGGTGTGCATATGGGTTTGAGGACCCTCAACATTAACCACACACTTCCCCCCAACCCCTAAAAAATATCTGGCCCCCAGCTTAAAATTCTCTGACTAGACAGAGGCCAAAGACCCTTCCAATTCAGTCTGCGTCAAAGCTGATGCTTCTCGTCAATTCGGGTCCAAGTTCTACGTAAGACTCATCCCCTCCCATGAAGGCTTCCCAGCCGGCACCCCTCAATTGTCAGTTCAGAACGGCCATCATCAACCCCAAGCAGACTGGATTTGCCTGATTCTCACCCACAGAAAAACTTGGTCTCTCATTTTACTTTTTCCCTAGTATTCCCCCATGATGGACACGGTTCCCAAGGGCAGAAAAGACAGTCATGGTGACGGTAATACTAGCCAACGTGCTGAGGACTTGACGTGCATTATTTCAGGTCATCTTTCAAAGCGACCTCTGAGGTGAGTATGTTATTATTCCCATTTTACCAAATGAGGACGGGGAGACGGGGTTCAGGTAACCTGCCCGAGGGCACACAGCAAGCTGAGCGGCGGAGCTCACGCGAGCATTAACAGAAGCTATGTGCGTGCAGGCGAAGTGACCGGGCCTCAGGCCAGGCGGCAGCGCCAGCCAGTTTCCAGAGGCGAACTGGTCAGACTGGTAGCAGGAGACCTGAGAGCCCCCGGACTCTTTGACAGCTGAGAAGAGGGGTTTGCTCCAAAAAGGAGTTCAAATTATTAGATGGGTGGAAGGACGGAGGAATGGTGGATGGATGGATGGATGGATGGATGCATGGATGGATGCATGGAAGAATAGATGGATGGATGGATGGATGGATGGATGGATGGATGGATGGATGGATGGAAGAATGGATGGATGGATGGATGGATGGATGGATGGATGGATGGGTGGAAGAATGGATGGATGGATGGATGGATGGATGGATGGATGGATGGATGCATGGATGCATGGAAGAATGGATGGATGGATGGATGGATGGATGGATGGATGGATGGATGGAAGAATGGATGGATGGATGGATGGATGGATGGATGGATGGATGGATGGAAGAATGAATGGATGGATGGATGGATGGATGGATGGATGGATGGGTGAGAGACTTTTAAGGAGGACCAGTGTGATGCCATGAAGAAATAATAAGGCTGCCCCTACCTAGGGTATACAGAATGTCCCTCAAAAGACGCAGACTGCCCAAGTGGACACTCCACCTTTAGCCCAGAGTACCTTAATTATGCCTTCAGGCCTAGCACTGGGCGGGGGGCCCTTCGTGGGGAAGGAGCAGGGAGGACCTGAAGGAGAGGATGGCTTGGCACCTTCAACCCTGGGCACAGAAGATTCACCAGCCTGGTGCAGCCTAACCAGGAGTCAGGGACCAAGGCTCAGAACAATGACTTGGCAGCAGGAGTAGAACCTTGTGACGGACCCCAAGCTTGCTTCATTGTTACTGTGGTTAATTGGTTACCTTGCTGTCTTTGTTACTTTACCTTTATTACTTTGTTACCCTTGCTCCTTATCAGTTTCCTTGTAGTGATTCTCGGGAAAACCTGAGAGGGTAAAGGGCCTGCCTGCAGTCTCCAAGGGACGAGGAGGAGGGGACGGGGAAGCTGCACAACACGCCCTCCCCCGACGGGGGGAGCAGACACTAAAGGGCTAAAGCGTGTACTGCAGAGGACTGGTCTAGCCGTCAGACCTCAGCTTTGCCAGCCAGGACTCTGCACATAAGGTCCATCTGGTTCCTGGGAAGGTTCACCGTATGCAACATCCCAGAGGACAGGGAGAGGCCGAGCTGGGCAAAACCCCAGCTGCAGCCTTAGGGGGTCATCAGTTCACTGGTGACTTTTTAGGGGGTGTCAAACACAAACTCCAGTGAATAAATATTATTTCATAACTCCATCAATGTTTCCCGGCTCCTGCTCGACACAGGCTCTCTGTTGCTTACAATCCTTAGTCCTGCACATTCTACCACTTTCTTCCTTCCACCCTCTGACGTGGCCTGACCACCTCTTCCTGAGATCACAGCCTAAGACTCCCATCTCTTGCCCTTTCAAACCAGCCTCAGAGTCAGAGGAAACTTCCCAAACCACTAATCCGATCACATCTCTTCCCAGGTGAAAATCCTGCAGGCCAACCAGCCACCAAGAGATACAATCCACACGCCTCAACTCGGTATTCACAGCAAAGCCCGGGAAAGACCGCTGCAGGCTTGCTGTCCGCTCAGTGCCAGCTGGAGCCTCTGCCTGGGACACCAGTCCGGCCACTTCCACAGCCTTCCTTCTGCTCACACGCACCCTGCCCCCTGCATAGCATCACGGCCGCTCCCCGCCCTCACTCCTGCAGAACACACGCCTGCAGGCACGGTCTCAAGGCTTCATCACCGTGCTCATCATGACCTTCAAGACACGTCCCTCTCCGCACAGCAGCTCCATGAGAGCAGGATCTTGCCTGCCTTGTCCACCGCTCTGGCCCCCGGGGCCCAGACGGTGCTTGGCCGGACCGCGGTTACTCCTCCCTGAAGGACCGCACGACCAGAGTCGCTGCGTTCTCACTGTGGGCGCTGGGCTGCCCTCCGTGAGTCAGCAGCTGTCAGCCAGTTTACACTCACTTCCCCTGTGACCACCGGGCTCCTTACTTCACGGTGAACTCTCTGAAGAGCACGGAGCCGTGTCCCATTCACCCTCGTGACCCAAACATCTGGCACGCAGTGGATACCCAGTGATGGTTGCCACAGTATTTTCATGAAGCACATATACATAATGCCATCCCCTTTTTAAACAAATTATTAATACTTTATTATTTCTTTGCTTCTTACTGTTGCACAAGTTTAGCGGGGGAAGGGGAGAAACGTGTTTCGGTGTTCAAGTTTTAAAAGGTATAAAAGCTCCCTGTTAAAAAGGGAGCTTAGAAAGGGTCCAGGAAAACAAAGAACTGGAAGACGGACAAAGGGGCCCAAGCTGGTTGGCTTTCTAAAATTTAAATATCTCACTTTTCTGGTTTTCCATTTATGAACAGTTCAAACAATTCGTAAATGTATGACGTAGAAAATGAGAGTCCTCACATGCTTCTAAATACAGATCACTATTAGCATCGGATACAGATTCTTCCCAAACATGATAAAAGATGTACTCACTTTACACACACACACACACACACACCGGTCGCACGAGCCACGGACCTGTACCACGCAATCCCTCTGCCATCTCGCCGACACACTACGGAAGTCAGCCTCATCCCTTTCTGCGGCTTCGTAATACTCACACGCGGTTTTACTGAAGTTCACGTAACTATTCCTTGACCAAAGAATTTTTTAAAGTCCCAGTCTGTCACTACACCAAACCGTATGGTGAGGGCCATTCTTGTACATACTTAATACGACTCTTTCCTTAAATTAACTTCTGTTAAGTAGAACTGCCGTCATAGAGTATGCAAATTTGACATTTGAATCCCTATTGTCCAAACAGGCTCCAGGAAAGCTCTACCATGCAGACCCCTGTCAGTAGTGTATAACACTGTCCCGCACCCTGGCCTCAGTCAAGGCCGTTTTGAACAATGGAGTTAGCAACCTTCAGCAGGACAGTCTCGGACCACAGAACTGTCCATGGCGCTAATCCAAACTCACGGATTCTGGGTCTTCAAGAAAAACAGGCAAGGTTCTACCCTTGCCCAGGGCTCAAAAGCCTTACCGGGTCAACTCTGGACTCCATTAGCGGCACGAAGAACTGCACAGACCTCAAGTGAAGACAGCTCCTCCACACGGAGGTCCTAAGCTCTGGGCTCTGACCACGAAGCAAAGCGATCACAGGTAGGATCCCTTGTCAACACCGCGAGCCCGTAGCTCCCGCGGACGGAGCCCCAGAACGAGCGGCTGCTGGAGCGGAGGGGTACATCCCTGCTCATCATTCCTGTCCTCCAAGGGACACTGGGAGCAGCTGAGAGCGGAGCTAGGACC
This sequence comes from Ursus americanus, assembly GCF_024610735.1. Classification (NCBI taxonomy): domain Eukaryota; kingdom Metazoa; phylum Chordata; class Mammalia; order Carnivora; family Ursidae; genus Ursus; species Ursus americanus. The sequence goes on along the minus strand of NC_142150.1, from coordinate 2,782,150 downwards.
AAAGGCACATATTTGAACTAAAAGAAGTTTTTAAAAAATAAAACCCACTGCCACCAATCGGTGTAGCCTAAGATTTCACATTGCCAGTATCCTTAGGGGAAATCTGTTCTCTGTTAATACGGTTTCTGTATGAATACGGACAACACTTGGAGCAGACCTTTTTAATTTTTTGAAGGATATTTCTACAACTCTCCCCTGTCCTCTTAAACAGAGGAGGATACCTGGGAAAGCTCACAGCCATAGGATGAACACAAGTGCCCCCACCATACCAGGCATCGTGCTGACCACTCACAGCAACAGGGCAACGGGCGCCCAAGAACCCCAGCTTAACAAGCTTTTTAAATGTGCCGCCTACTGTGCTTCCCTCTTCCCAACCTATCAGCTCTCACCTTCTCTCTCTCTAGCAGATGCTCTTGACTATCTCAGAGCCATAAATGCCCCCCTCCAGCCATTTCTGCTGTAAGGAGAAATTAAGCAGATTAGGAATGCAAATACATTAAAAATAAACAAGTAGAGACACCTGGGTGGCTCAGGCAGTTACGCGTCTGCCTTCAGCTCAGGTCATGATCCCAAGGTCCTGGGATCGAGTCCTGGGCTCCTTGCTCAGCAGGGAGTCTGCTTCTCCCTCTGTCTCTGTCCCTCCCCTTGCTCATGCTCACTCTCTCTCTCTCTCAAATAAATAAAATCTTAAAAAAAAAAAAAGAATAAACATGTAGAGCCCAGAGAAAATCACCTATGAGTGATACAGCTAAGCTTGAGAAGGTCGCCTATGAGTGAAGTCCTTGGTTCTGCGTACACTTCGTGAAAACCAACTCCAATGTCATCATTACATCTGAATACATGCCTTAAAATGGCCTGCAGACAGCTCCACCATGCCCTTGGGTAGAGGGATTTTGTTTTTGCCACAGAGGCAGGCAGCTGGCTGGCCACCAAAGCAAAAGCACGAGGAGGAGTGAAAGGGGTGATCCTAGGTCTCAGTCCAGTGTTTTCAGAAGAACAAACACATCAACTGCTTTCCCCCACAAACCGTGAGACAAACATCCAGTCACACGAGTACAGCACCACAAGTAAACAAGTCTTCTGCTGCTGGCATTACGCTTCCGCTAAGGAAAAAGGGCCACAAGCATCAGTTCTTTCCCACACTTAAACTTTTCTGGAAAACCTCCGACTAGCCAATGATGTAGAGACAGTCTCGCTCTCCTCCTAGACACAGCAACTGAGATCTACAAGCGCGACATGTCGCATGGTGCAAAGATTCCTGGGGTCAAGGTCGAGGTCAAGTTTCTTAGCTTGGTTTTCCCATCAGTGTAAGATGGGGATGAAGGGGGGGGGCGCCTGGGTGGCACAGCGGTTAAGCGTCTGCCTTCGGCTCAGGGCGTGATCCTGGCGTTATGGGATAGAGCCCCACATCAGGCTCCTCCGCTATGAGCCTGCTTCTTCCTCTCCCACTCCCCCTGCTTGTGTTCCCTCTCTCACTGGCTGTCTCTATCTCTGTCGAATAAATAAATAAAATCTTTAAAAAAAAAAAAAAAAAGATGGGGATGAAGGGGACCGTCGCGGAGAGTGTCAGGAGATAGGACCGTGACCGCTGCTACTCTGACAGGCGTGAGGCTGACCCTCCGGCTCAAGCCTGGAGTGTTCATGAACTGTGCGGCACGTGCATCAGGAGTGTCACATCTGCTCTGGCGACCCCAGAGGACCTGCAGAGTCCTAGAAGCCGCCAGGAAAGCAGCTCAGTGACAAGTTTCCAAGTCAACATGCACGCTGCAGTCCAGAAACTCCACTGCCTGCTTGAGAAATAGATCAGGTGATGGTCTGAACAGCAGAATCACCCGTCAGAGGAGACCTTAGATAGAACCCGCATATGAAAGAAAACAGATAAAAAGGACAATCAGAATTTCCTAATTAAGTGACAGTACTTACTTATTATAAATACAATGAAACTGTTCTCATGAACACAGGTTTAAATCACAAATGAAGCTAATAGGTTTCTCTTTTATTTTGCCTACAAGTATACCAAAAATCCTGATTCATGAACACTTGCAAATGTTATCTATTTTAACCTTTTACTTGTAGTCTCAGAAATGCATTCAAATAAACTAACCCAGAAACCTGAAGGTAAAGCAACAGGAAATTTTTATTCTAAAGTTGGGTAACATTTCTTATCAGAAAATGTTCAGTTCGGAGGGAGTTGAAGTACTTTCACGGGCCAGTTTAAGCTTTTATTTCTGGAGGAAAACACTGTTAAAATGTATCCCGTACAACATAATTCAATGTTCAGTGAGGTCAGCTCTAAAAATCCCCGGATACTCGGTACCAGGCTCTGACAGATATTTATGTAAAACTTCAAAAGAGTCAAATTTATTTTGTTCCGCACATTGAGTTCAAACTAAGTTTCGATTTCATCACTGACACTCGACCAGCCTTTGTAAATAAGCATGGTGAGAACACAAGCCTGTATTGCCTAATGCAGCTCACTCAATTTATTTTAAAAGTTTCAGCAAGATACACAAGGGGCAAAAGTGAGATTATATTTGAGAGATTCAGGCAACGGAGTTAGTGGGCCGATGTAAAAAGAATGATTTATCACCTCATGTGATACATTTTAGCTAAAACTTGCCTTGAGCGGTCCACCAACTGCAGCACGAAGTAAACTCCTACGAATTACTCTAAGTAACTCGTAAAAGATACCGTGTAGATGCATGCACGGTGTATTACACATACAGCGCTGTTCTAAACGGCAGAATTTATCTACACGACGCATAACTTCCGGGAGTCGCTGGTACACGACCAGCATCTCAGCGATTCGTGCTGCCTTGTTCTCACAGTCTAAGGCAAGATGTTCTTCATTTCTACACGTGTCAATTGTTTCAAAGAATTGGTCCTTCTCATCGTTTGCCTGGATAAACACATACCAAGGCAAGCAAAACGCCGACAACCGCCTCCTCCACTCTTCCATGGGGGGGTGGCAAGGGCATGTAGAATCCAGCCTTGGGACTCTCCTTAAGCAGGGCCAGCGTTCGGGTTCCTCTCCGTGCTGCACACGCGACAATGATACCAACTATTTTCACAGAGGACTGTGACGTGAGGATTTTGAAGCTGCATTTTCCATGTCTGATTGAAACATGGTGGTAGAATTCTAGGATGTTGAAGAACGGGGCGGCGGCGGGGGGGGGGGAAACGTGGGGTCTGGGAAAGTATGAGAAAATACAGAAAACCTGCCGGTCTCAAAAGCAGAAATGACTACATGGAAGAAATGTGGACGCCCAGAGAGCTGTCGGCTCAGCTCCTGCCTCAGCCCTCAAGCACCAAGTCCAGCTTCAAAAGCAGCATAGAAGTTTAGTCCTTTCCACCTCTCTTTCCCTCCCCAAAGATGGAGGCTCTTTTCATTCATTCAGTCATTCATTTATTCAGTCACTCCACAAGTACCCGGTGGATATCCACTCTGCAAGGCTAGGCATCCACAAGGTGTGTGTTTTTGTTAACATAAATACTGTATTTCACCTCGCACAGCTCCGCAGCAGCCTCAGAGAGAACCTGAAGACACTGAAGTGCGTAACCACCACCAGAACCAGGACCCACCTGCTCATCAGACCGTCCCAGGGCCTGGCAAATGTTCGCTGGTACTCCGACACCCAAACGCTCTGACTTGGGCAAGCATGTTCTGAGCGCCTGTGTACCAGCGCAGGGTACAAAGTCCCTGTTCTCCAGGGGGCTCAGAGGGCGAGGACGGGATAAATCCCATTCCCAGGGGGCTAAGGAAGAGCAAGGCAGGCTTAATTATATCGCCCTGTGGGAGGAGCCAGGTTGGCATCTGTGAAATGAGGTACATTCTTCTCCTCAGACACAAGAGCTGGCCAAGGGTGAGAGCGTATCGGAGGTGCAGGTGGGAGAGAAGGCAGGGAGGGGCAGAGACAGCTGCACTCGGCTGCAATCGAGGAGTACGGAGTGGAGGTGGCTGGCCAGAGTGGGAAACAGAGGAGCGGGACTTTTGCATCCAGCAGAGGTAACACGATGCAGGCCACCTGGTTTGCAGACACCTCAGTCACCCATAACTTCTCAGAGGGGAAAGAGTGACTCTTTTGGCAAATTCCACATACCAAACCGAGTGGTCACACTGCACTGCCCTTGCGCATGGCAGGAGGCCCGTCCAATACACACATGACCTTCCTCTGGTCTCGGTACATGGAGGGGAGCTCCCAAAACAAACCAACGACAATGCCGACGCAGCCATCATAGAGGGTACATCTATGTACCCTACACGTGTCTGACTCGGCAGGAGCCAGGTTCCTCTACCATATCTCTTTCCACCCTCGGAAAGCCATGCAGTGCTTTAAAAAGCACATCCACAAATTAAAACCACAAGGAGATAGCACTTCATGCCAGTGAGAACGGCCAACATCAAAAAGACAAGAAATCACAAGTGTTGGTGAGGATGTAGAGAAAAGGGAGTCCCTGTGCTCTGCTGGTGGGAATGCAAACTGGTGCGGCCACTGTGGGAGACAGGATGGAGGTTCCTCAAGAAGTTAAAAATAGAGCCACCCTACAATCCAGTAATTCCACTCCTCGGTATTTACGAAAGAAAATGAACACACTAATTCTTAAAGCTAGCCACACCTCTATGTTTATTGCCACATTACTTACAACAGCCAAGCTATGGAGGCATCCCGAATGCCCACTATGGATGCTGTGCTGTATACATACAATGGAACATTACCCAGCCTTAAAAAAAGAATGACACCTTGCCATTTGTGACAACGTGGACGGACCTCGAGAATATTATGCTAAGTGAAATAAGAGACAAAGGCAAACACTGTGATTTCATTTGTATCTAGAATGTAAACAACAAAACAAACAAGCAGAAAGACACTCATAAATACAGAGAACTGGTTGTCACCAGACACAGCGGGGAGGGAAGGGGATAGATGAAATAGGTGAAGGGTTAATTAAGCAATACAGACTTCCACTTATAAAATAAGTAAATCCTGGGAATGAAAACTACAGCATAGGAAATGCAGTCAATAATATTGTAATAATGCTGTATGACAGTTGGTGGGTGACTCTACGTATCACGGGGAGCATTTCATAACATGTATGACTGTTGAATTACCATGCTGTATACCTGAAACTAAGATAATACTGTATTTCAACTATATTTCAAAATAAAAAATTTTAAATAATACTTAAAATGGTCTTCGGCAAATAACAATCAATAAAACATAAAATAAAATAAAATAAAATAAAATAAAATAAAATAAAATAAAATAAAAGCGCATCCAGGGCCACTCTGCTTCCAGAAATTTGGAGGTTTAGCTAATTTGTTTAGAAGATGGCTATGCCAATTTGCACTACCCCATAAGCCTCAGTTTGAAAATGAGGAAGGATCTCTGCAGCTGTATCTGCGAAGAATTTTAACAAAAAGAGAACCCAGAGCCCACGCAACAGACCGCTGCTCCTGCAGGACAACTCACACTGGGCACCACTCACCCAGCTCTTCAAGGGATGCAGTAACTGGATTCCAGTGGCTCCACGTTCACTCACTCCACGAACATATTCTGAATGCCAGCTGTATGCAAAGCACTGTAGAGATACAAAGGTGTGCAAGCCACAGTCCGCACCCTGAGAGAGCTTACAGTTTAGGAGGAAGGAAGGACACTAGGAAGAATGGTAAAGCATGCTGGATGGTAAGGGTGCCATTAAGAAGACACGATGGGCCATAAGAAGTCAAGACCCTCCTCTGGTAAAGGAGGAAAAGGCTGGGAGAAGGCTTCCTGAAGGAGGTGGCTTCAGAGAAAACACAGAGGTTTTGACAGACAAAAGAAAAAGGTGGCACTCTTCTCTGAGCACGCACAAAGCACCACTTACGTCCCACAACACCAGCGGGCGAGGTGACATTATCTCCCCAGACTGGGCAGGGAAACCCTGGCTCAGCCAGCAGGAGTGACTTGCATAATGTCACACACATCCTTGGTGGCAGAGCCAAGCACCAAAGTCCTCATTCTCTAAGGGAAGCCTTCCTGGTAGAGGGAACGGCATGGGGATGGCACAGGTGGGAAATGACAATCTCCCATTTGTAGGACATCAGGCTGGAAGGACAGACACGCTGAGACCACACTGCTGGGCCCTCAAATACCAGGCCGAAGAGGACATGTCCACTGGCTGGGTGACGAAACAGACAGGGAAGAGACTCTCAAGAGACTCTTGAGAGATCAGTCTGGGATGAGGTGTAGTGGCTAGAAGCCACCGAGGCCAGCCAGTCTGGGTCTGAACCCAGTTCGGAGACCTACTAGCTGCACACTCCGGACAAGCGTCTTCATCTCTCTGTGCTTCCACTTCCTCTTCTACTGAATGAGGGAGGGGTGTGTGAACACCACCGTCGCCGATTCATAGCATTACTGTGAAAATTAAATGAATTGCAAAGCGCTAAGTATAACGCTGGCCGTAAGCACGACGACAGAAGTATGGCCGGGTAACAACGACGACGGCGTGGCAATTTCACGAACCGCAGCGGACACTGAGGTTGGAAGATCATCCCTGAGACAGCCAGAGAATCCAGACCAGAGAAGATGGTTGCAGCTTCAGAGGGAAAGGAAAGGAAGTTACCGATATGAGAGATTGTTCTTGGAAGGGAAGAGAGACACTTCACGGAGGCTCGCAGCCTGGAAGACCGGCAGTGCTGGCTGGAGGTGCCACTCGGCCATATGGGCACTTGACAAAGACTCAGGATTCCTTGCTGGACTCTGCCCCTTACACATCCGGGTGCATTTCTGGGAGCCTCAATCTTCCATCTCTAAAATGAAGCTTGCAAGCCTTACACGGTCTACCCGCAGCACCGTTCTGAGGCTCAAATAGCACGTTAAGGCACAGAGCGCTGTACAGATGGACGGCATGACGCACAGGAGGGAGCTGTGATGGGGACCAGCCTGGGGGATGAGCGGAAGGAGAGGGAAACTGCTTAACCTGTCTGTGACGTCCCCAGAGGATAAGACCGAGGACCAGTTCCAATACTGGCGCCCTGCACGGCTGCAGGCCGGTAGCAGCCCAGGACCACGGACACCTGAGGCTGCCGTGGCACAGAGGGAGGACACACAAGAGTCTGGTTCAAGGGGCAGCCCAGGAGGCAGCCTCCCAGTGCTGGCAGCAGAATTCACCATTCCAGGGCACACCAGGGATAAAGGAAGTCCAGAGCGTGGCTCTGTACCTCTTCCAGGTCTCCAGTTACACAGAGCCCGTGAGCACATCAAAAGAAGGGCTCTGGAGCCAGCCAGAGAGAGACGGGGGTGAGAACCCCAGCCCGAAAGGGCACCTGCAGGCAACCCTGCAACAGGTCACACGTCTTGTATCATACCGTCAGTCAGTGGAATTTCATACAGAAATTCATCTTGTTTATGTTGAGTGCCGTCTACGTGGTCCAGGGGACGTACATTCCCTACGTAAGCTGTCTTTATGCTAGCTTTGGTGGTACCAAACTCAGGACTCCTAGCCCCAAGTCTCTTCCCTGGCAGACCCTCCCCCTCCCCATCACATCACTCACCACAGGAGACTGGAATCATCTCCTTAACACGGCTCTCTCTCCCACTACCCTGGCTCCTTGATGCTCCTTGAATGAACCTAGAGTTCTCATTCTCTGAATCCTCAGCACCCAACACAGATGATGGCGTACAATAAACAGGGTTCACACCATCTTTTGGAACTCAAAAAAGACAGGGAGGACTCCCAGGCACAACCCGTTCCAATTATTCAAATTTCCCCTTTAGTCAAAAACAACTTTCAACATGGCGGCACCTCGTTTATTCAAACCTCCCTGTTTGGTTTTTCCACACATCCAATTTCCCAGATCACAAGCAAGGCCCAATTTAGGTTTGAGATCTTAGTTGTGCTTCCATACAGGTTCTAGAAAAGTAAAAGCCCTTGGCACTCCAAAATACAGTTACTAAATTAAAACACCCCAGAATAGTGCCTTCTCCCTTCAACCAACTTTTTCTGCCGACTTTCAACAGTTTTAGAGTTGATAAATCAGAGGAAGCCTTTATTTAAAGAAAGGGGGGAAAAAATCTAAGTAAACTGTTTCCAATGTTCTCTAAGAATGTGGACTCTAAGAACACAATCTGTCCACACAAAGATAAATGCAGTTTTATTAAAGAAAACACAACGGGCTTACACACACTCTTCAAACAGTGTGCACGCGAAGAAGCAAACACAAATTCAAAGGGGGTGGGACAACAGGGGCTCAGTGGGGACTGCTATGGTTTTGCTCCAAAGCTGGGCTGGAAAGTGGGCCTTGCTAGAGACGGACTCCTTGCTCTGCCCCTCAAGGTAACTGCTGCCACGGACCCCGACGGAGCTCCAGGAGCTGACGGCAGAGGCGGGCGGTGAGGCCACTATGACTATTGTCACAATAACTTTTATTGAAGAAACAATCAACTAAACTACTTATAATCTACAAGACCAAGTCCCTTGGCACAAATGTGTTAAAGGCCTCGAATGCTACGGGAGTTTCGATTTATTCCAAATATAGACCTGAAATCACAGACTCGGAAGCAAAAGCAGCAGTGTTGTGAGTGACCAACTCCATCCAAATATCCCACCCTTTTCACCTCAGAGTGATGGGAAATAATCAGAGTCAAGAAATACAATTGCTAGAAATTCTCCCTTCCATCACAGAAGGAAAAGTTTTTAAGACCAGTGTGACTTTTTTAAGAAACGAAAATACACCCAGAACTTCTTTCCACTGCACTCCACCGATAAAACGTCACTTTTTCAGTAATGTAAAAATATATTGTAGGTTTATAGTTGGGTGTCCCTCACTACTTGAGCATTTTTTCAAGCACCTGGATGCTGACGTTTTTAAAATGAATGAAGATTCTGTCCCTGTCCGTAAAGGGCTCACAAGTCAGGCATCCGTGCCTAAAATGAAGGGCTCTACTAAATGGGTGATACTAATTTCTCTAAAGGACTTTTAGAAACAGAAAACAAGACCCAAAGTTCTGTGCAGTAGTCTATTCTTTTCCCTCATTTAAAAAAGAATTTAACATAAACAGAAGAATCTAAAAGGGGGATGCTGCTACGTTCAAAGTGGTAGCGTTATCTACCAAGAAAATGACCTGCTCGGTCACAAGGCCTACCGCTGGACACCGGTGGTCGCCAACTCCCACTCTCCAGAACGAATTCATACCACCTGGTCAGCTTTCACAGATGAAAACACTCCCAGGCCTGTCTCCTTTCAGTGACAGGTAACTAATGCTTCCCCCAAAGACCACACATTCACTTTATATATGACATACATAATCTCTCAGATGGTAGGCTCAATTCAAACCAGGATTCAAGTCTACACAAAGCTAATCTTCGACTTAAGGGTCAGAAGCTCTGGGGACTGGGATTTCTTTCATTCCAACTCGTTTAACAAATATTTACTGAGCACCAACTGCCAGAAATTTCCTAAACACTGAGCAATTACACTGGCCAAAACCAGACATGGAACCTTCCCTTGTGGGGCTTACAATCTAGGGGGTAAGTCACACAATCAACACACTAATTTCATTGACAGAAATGAAAAGGACGTAGTGATTCAGATTAACAAGCAGCTGGGCTGAGGAGGAAAGAGAATAGACACCTACTGGGTAGGAGGACAATTAGGTCAGGGACAGTCTCTCCAAAGACAACCCCACAGAAGATATATATTCTTAAAACTTTCAAAATAGCTGTGACAAAGGCTGGCATGACTATTACTGGAAAATGTTCTGAAAAACTAGTATACATAATTTAGAAAAGACAAAAATATTTTTAAAAAATAGAATGAGGCTAAACTCATCTATAAACTTAATAGAACCCCAATAAAAATAGCTTCAGAAAATTTTTTTGAGCTAGACAAAGTGTTTCTAAAATTAAATAGATTTAGATAATCAAACTGGTGAGAAAAGGCAGGGAAAAAAACCTTAAAATGGAGAGTGATGAAAAATGAATAGCTGTACTAGATATTAAAACCCATTACACAGGTATGGGAATTAAGGCTCCAGGTAGATAATAAAGCACGTATGAATTCAGTGTATGGATCCACGGAGAAAAAATTCAATGAACAGTGTTGGGACCAGCCAAGCATTAGGTATAAACCCTGGATTCCCTACCTCACTCTTTATACACCGAAAACATTCTAGACACACTCAACTCTGTGAAGTACCTTATGACCTCCTTTTTTTTTTTTAAAGTGGGGGACTCTCTTCGAATAATTTCAAAGAAAGACAGTCTGCATGCAAATGAAAAACCAAGAAGCTATAAAGGAAAAGTTGATAAATCTGATTTAAAATCAATTTCTGAATGGAAAAGTTATATAACAAGGAAACTTAAAATTTAGACAAATGACAACCCTAGAAAGTTCATGTGCAATCACCCCATCCCACAGTCCCCTGAAGTCTCCCTGAGTTATCAGCTATGCTTCTCAAATGGTACTGTGCTTACTATTCACCTGCAATCTTGTTAAAAGGAAGATTCTCATTCAACTGGCCTGGAGGTTGGGGGGAGGGGTATCTCAGATTCTGCTAGTCTAACAAGCTCCCTGGAGATGTTAAGTAGCTAAATTTTATGGAACTTGCCTAGTTAAAGAAACCTGGGGCCAGAATTAAGAGGGACTTAATACCTTCACAAGAATCACCTGGGAAGGTTTCAGAACACCCCCACCCACGCACCCACCCAAGCACCACCACTGGCCAGTCTGACTTAGACGATCCAGCGTGAACAGCAGGAATCAGTATTCAAAAACAAACAAAAAAACCACACCTCCCTTCGTGGCGAAGACACTCAGCCTGGTTTGCAACCCAGTGGGGAGATCATCTGAGTCCTTTCCTGCTTCTTCTGTGCTCTCAACACCGCAGAGAGACCTGTCTGAACTGGTAGCTTGAAACGATTCCTTTCCTGTCCCCAGACCCCACCTGCCCGCCCTCCCTGACCCCCATGTCACCCTTCTGTAGCCCTGTCCTAACACATCCCCTCCCACCTCCCGAGCCTGCAGGATGGAGAGCGCACAGCGGAGGAGGCCTCCTGCACGACTCGGAGGCATCCCGGGGCTGGTTTCGGAGCTCGGCCGCCCTCCGCCCGCACACTGGCTGTGTGATCCTGGGCAAGCCTCCTAATCTCTGAGACCCCATTTCCTCATTTACGAAAGGCAGGCTGTCGTGAGGGCTAAGCGCGTTCGCCTCCTGAAAGAACTATGTGAATTGCAAAGCATCGGATGAATGTTATTTTATTAGATGCGGGACCTTTAGGAAAGCACGTCCATAAACCCACACTCCTCACACCCACGTACCAATAATGTTCTACAAAGTTTCCCCTCCCTGTCGCCTCTCAATTTACAGGAGAAAAAAACTCTCCAGGTTTCTACTTTCTAAATATACAGACTAAATTCTATGAACCAAATGAGTAAAACATAACATGTCCTATCAAGCCGAAACTGAAAACGGCTTCAACTTTGTAAAAGATGCCAACAAATCCTGCATATATGTCTGCTAATGTGCACAAGGACTTTCCAAATCAAATTCTATCTTCTTTTTTTTTAAACGTTTTTTTTATTATATTATGTTAGTCACCATACAGTACATCCCCGGTTTCCGATGTAAAGTTCGATGATTCATTAGTTGCGTATAACACCCAGTGCACCATGCAACACGTGCCCTCCTTACTACCCATCACCAGTCTATCCCATTCCCCACCCCCTCCCCTCTGAGGCCCTCAGTTTGTTTCTCAGAGTCCATAGTCTCTCATGCTTCATTTCCCCCTTCTGATTACCCCCCTTCTTTATCCCTTTCTTCCCCTACCGATCTTCCTAGTTCTTATGTTCCATAGATGAGAGAAACCATATGACAATTGTCTTTCTCTGCTTGACTTATTTCACTTAGCATTATCTTCTCCAGTGCCATCCATGTTGCTGCAAATGTTGATCAAATTCTATCTTCTTTAACAGCTTCTACTTTGTTATTTCTAAAGGTTGAGTCTCATCTGAATCCTCATCTCTGCTCATTAATGCTGCCCACCGCACCCCGCCCCTTGCCCCAAATCTGGGGACTAGTGGAGGAAGCAATATTTGATATCTGACACCATCCCCAAGGGCTCACATCCTATTGGTCTCCTCAAGAAGGCATCTGCCATTTAATCCATTTGCTAATCCAATGAGTTTGGAAGATTCCCTGGGAGGAAGTCTGAAGCACGTGCGTGATATACACATTGGATTTATCATCAGGAAGCATTTGCCAAAGGCTACAGAGAGCATGCTTTCCACGTTGGTCAGAGTTGGTCAGAGACGGGAGGGGAGGGCGGGAGGGGTGGTGCCACTAGGCAGGACACTCAGGTCTACAGACACACCTGGCTTGCCTCTTCTCAGGTGCTCAGCCAACCAGATCATCCCAGCGCCCTGGGGTATGAGGTGCGGGGGGGGGGGGGGGGATTCCTCACCAAAGCCACGTTTGAACCAAGCACCATACAACCTAAAGCTGCAAAGCAAATTGGCAGCAGAAAAGGCCTTGAAATCTTCCAGTCGGAGACGGTCACCCTGGCTGCCAATACCTAGTTGGCTAAACACCCAGGGAACAAAGTAATGCTCCCCGAGACTGAGCCCCCACGGGAGCACGGGGGCCAGAACAGCAGCCCTGCGTGGCGAACCCACCAGAAGCCACGTGCTACCGCAAGGAGCCGCCTCTGTGAGTGGGGCTCCTCCAGAACACCACACAGCGCCTACTTCCCAGCAAACCAGTTGGCCAGAGACCATTTGGTTTCAATAAACAGAGACACACTCCCACTTACCTAAGGGGGGTAAAAAGATAGGGGAACATGGGTTCATTATAAGGCCAAGGGGGTCTATCAGAAGACCCTGACTCAAGAACTGCAGCCAGCCCTCAGAGCAAATGGAAACCAAGAAATGGAAAACCATCCACAAATGAGACTTCTCCCAAGGTCTCTGGTCTCCCGCTCTGCACAATTGCTTTGTTCTTTTCTCTCTGCAAAGTCGGTTTATTCCCTGCTTCTCTCTACCCACGAGTCAACCATCCCCCCATTGAGAGTTCCCCTCAACTATAATGGGAACATCAAAAACAAGCTAGGATTGCAGTCCCCATTCTAAAATATTCAGGAAACAGTTCAACGCAGCTTGGGTGAGATGTCCCCCCTTGATCCAAACATCAGAGAGGAAGTGGGCAAGCTGGTCTAACTGTAGAGGATATCTACCTGCCTGGCACAATTACAAAAAATTACAATACAGGGACAGCTGAATGAACTCTGACCTTTGTTAAAGCCACAAGGCTTTCCAAAGGCACCATCTTGTCTTCTTATCTTCACTCCGAGGAAGCATAGCTGTATGGCCAGATCCTCAAATAACAGATCAATGTCTTTTCTGTAGCTTGCTTGTTGGTTGCTTGGGTCAAGAAAAAAAGCATTTTGTTGTTATCAAATGGGACTTATTTCTGGTTCTTCCCTTTCTCTTTAGAGGAAGGTTCTCGGCAGGCATCTTGCCTGGAAACAGGCAGAACCTGGCCAATACACGAAAACGTCCTTGAGATCATGAATGCAAAGGTAGGAGAGAGACACACGGGACACACTTACACAGAACGGAAGCTTTCGGGGGCAAACGTAGGAAAAGTTAATTTTCCATAGGAAGAGACTGTTAGGTGTAAAGGTTAAAGCAAGGCTCACTCCTTCCTCACAAAAGCCACTGGGTTTCTCATAAAGTAACCCCAAAGAGTCCATCAGTCGGGGTCTGTTTCACCTAGGGCAACAAACACATTCCTCCCAGATCACAGGCTGCTCTGTGCGGTTGCTAATAAGATAATCTGTTACAGGAGGCTTACAAATCCATTTACATTGATTTTAATTAATGAATCAATCCCTGGCCTTGAACAACTTGGTCCAGAGAAGGTAAGCAATCCAGCTTCAGTCTCTACTCCGGGCCTGAAATCTACATTAAAAAGAAGTTAACTCTCAGATCAATGAAGGACAAATAAAAGTAATTGGGTTTGTATCTCTCACGCCATAAGGAAAAAATCTCTTCCAAGTTTAGACAGTAACTCTTCCCACGTCAATAAGAGGAATATATTTTCAGTGGTTTCAAACTCACCTAAGACGGAGGGTCTTGTTATGTTTTTATTTTACAAGCCCGAAATCTGGAAAACCGAAGTCTGCTATCATGACTCTCAGTCAAACTCTAAAATCAAAACGAGCCTAACTTTCTCAACAGCTGACCCGAACCTTTCAGTCTAGACCGAAGTTGAACAGAGAATTACCCAAACACAAACTACAAATGACAAGTAAGAACAAAGTGGCACTCACCAGCCTGGCTGTGCTCTCCATCAGCCAGCCTTCGTTAAAAAGGCAGGCAAGCTTTTGCATTTGCTTTTATTTTATCCTTTACAAAGGCCGAAACAGAATCTGACCTTTCTGAGTCACTGCCAGCTATGAATTGGAAACGAGCTCAATTTAAAAGACAGCATCCGTACATGACTGCTCATCACTTCACTTTTCCTCCCTCTTTTTCCTTATCTGTTTCACAGGGTTGGCCTACCCCCCCTATTTTTAGACTTCTATCAGAACTTCCAATGACTCCATATATACTCAGTGGGAAAAAAAAGTCCAACTTCAGTCCCATTTTCTCACAGCCAGCTAACACCAATTAGCGTAGGAAAAGAACAGAGGAGTTGAGAAATGAAAACGTATCACACTCGATTTTAATTTTTTTTTCAAAATCGAAAAAGCCCATAAATCCACAAGCAAAGCATAAAACAGCAGTGAGCAGCAGCCCCGCGGGTGGAGACACCAACCTACGTCGGCTCCGACTGAGGAACCAGGACAAGCTGGAGGCTGCCCATAAAAGAGGAGGTACTCAGGTTGCAGCGGACCCACTACATTGGGAGATAAGCACTTCGTGTTTCTCCCTTACTTTTTCAAGTGTTTAATAAAATAGTTACCAAGCTGATTTTGAAGTCAGCAAGACTGGCCTGAAACACTGCAAAAGGAATTAAAAGCAAAAAAAAAAAAAAAAAAAAAAAAACAAGACCCTGTTTAGAAGGAAGTAAATTGCAAGAAAAAAGCAAGAGACAAGCCAGAGCTCGGGCCGGCTGGCATGGGTGTGTTCTCTCCTCTCCTTTCTTTCTCTCTCTTTCTTTCTCTTTCTCTTTCTCTCTCATTCTCTCTCCCCTCCCTCCCTCACCCTCCCTCTCTCTTCACCGAGAGAACAAAAGAAGTTGATACTTCAGCTGTACATATGGACTCCAGAGCTTTCTGCCTAATGTCTGCTTCCATGCCCCCAAGTTTGAGGATTCCCTGGAACATGAAAGCCCCCTGCAGCATTCGCCTCGTGTTTGTTGGGAGCATTTCAAGGGACCCAGCCCGCCGCCTTCCCGGGCACGGGCAGAGTGTGCAGGGCTGAACGGCAGAGCAGGGTATGCCAATGCAGCCTCACATTCAGATCGAGACCACAAATTATAAACAGTTTCAGTAAATTGACTCGAGCGCCTTTGTTCCTCAGACATACATCTTCCTACCGCTTACAAAGGCAGGCAGCAGAACCTAACCACCAATGCGACTACAGCCAGGACCGGGAAAGGAAGTTATTGAAGCCTGGATTTCCTGCTTTTGCTTGTAGCCAAGAACTATGAGGCTTGTAGTGGTTTCAGGAACTGACTCATCTAATGATTCATGGATAAGATACTGCTTTTAATATGTTTCTGACCCTAAGACTCAGGGGCTTCAAAACCAACCTGAACTTACGCTTCACTCTTATTTGCAAATGAATCTGCCCAGCAAAATAAGCACGAGGATGATGGTTAATAAAATAAAACATCACGCCAGTGACAGGAAAAGTGGTATGCGGACATCCCATTTGAAGCCATGATCAAAAGCCTAGTCTGTGGGCTGTGACTTGACAGCATTCAAACTTCCCCAAAGTGGATAACAGGTGGGATAAGGTTTATTTTTAGATGTCATTCCCCTCGATGTAAAAATAGATTTAGCACAGCAATATTTTAATTCAGTCGCATCTGGGGTTGTGACTCTAAATACCCAAGATGTGAAGAAGCATGCAGCTCTAGATTTAACTGTTAGACGTGCAACAGGAGAGGTCGGGGTTAGCTGACCAATGAGTAATGGGTAATAAAGGACTCCTAGTGGAACTCATTCTCTTAAATCACCCTCTACAGAACACTGCGACTCAGGACTTCCACCGTCCTCTGCCTCTGAACATTATTCTCTTCGCCCCACCACACACTCACACACAACACACACACACCCACACACAAGCAGACGAATGGGGACGGACACACGTGCGCACGTGGACGGACGGACGGACACACACACAGTACTGAAGAGCAAAGCTCTCTAAAAGTATCGGGTCAGGAGCTGGCACCTCTGGCTGCTTCCCACGAGGTCCCCACGGATTCATTCATCATGGAGAAGTCCCATGAGGGACCCGTTTTCAAACCTCCCCTGCCCACACCAATCCTTGGGTTGCCCCTTTCCCCCAGTGGAAGGCATCAAACACAGGACCAGCCATCCACTGGGATGGCTTTCAAAGTGTTTACTGGTTTCAACACCAGCCCAGCGCACAGAGGGAAAAGGAAAACAACAATGTCGGCTGGGTGGGGGGTGGAGGAAACAGTGAGAACAGTTGACCAGGCAAGGCCAAAGTGCAGGGGCTGGCTGGCAGGCACTGCTCGGCGGGGCTCCTCCAGCAGATTTACTGACATGACGTCAGTGGCTCCGGTCCAGCTTTTTCTCTGGTAGCTTTTACCACTTGCCTCCTGAAGCCTCCACTATGTCAGGGAGCCACAGGACCACAATGAAAATTCCCTTTGTGAAACCAAGTTTACCTCAGGGCACAGAGGCCGGCCTGCCTGTGAATTACAGGGCTCCTTGCCCTCTCTCTGTGCCGTGGAGGAAAAGGGAGGGAACGAACCCCTACAATGCTGTGCTTTGCTTTAATACAGAGGAACCATTAAATGAAGCTCACTGCCTTTCTTAAAAAAAATGAAAATAAAACGCAGGGAGGGCGGGCAGTTGGTTACTAAGTGAGTACCCAAAATGTCATCGGCCAGGATGCTGGTTCATTCCTCAGGGACGTCATGAACGATGATCACTTCAGGACTCGTCGCTCATTCTGTTGTGAGGCTGTGCTGGCTGGATTGTGAACGCACGTGGCTTTGTTTCACCAACAAAACAGAAAAAGTATTCCTGAAGCCGAAACTCCTGGCCTGAATGGACCCTCTGAGGAGAGCATTAGAGCTGCTTCTCCCTAAAATGAGCTTTTAATTTTTTTTTTAATTTTTACTTTTTCCCTAAGTGCATATCCCGCGATGAACCAACATGGGTATCAAAACAATTTCCAAGAAACAAAGATAGGAATTACTAAAAATAAATCTAACGGCAGACCTGTTAAAGAAAAAAGCACTCATTTTAGGCTTAGAGGCTTACTATAGTGTTTCCACAGCAGCACCACACTCGCTGGGTTCTAAGGACGCCACTGCATAAATCTGCCTAAAACCACAAAGCTTTAACCTTGCTTTTTTTGCTTATAAAAATAATGTATTAGTGATAAATTCTTTAAATGACTGAGAGATTCAATATATTCTATTTTAAACACTTCAAGAGAGGAAGGTACAAAACTTAATTCAAGGAGCATTTATTCAAACAGATGTGGGTAAATGACCCCAACAATCTCATCATAATATAGCTTCCAGTCTGAATGGCTCAGGGAGGTAATAAGATAAGGAATTTCTCGCCTTCTGGTTATTTAAACAGGAGCAGAATGAACTACTGGGTAGACAGCACCAATGGAACTGACTGAAGTCTTCGGTAAAGCCTGAATTAATGTGAGCTTTGGCCTTCACGATGAGTGTCAAACCATGAACTGTCCCTGGGGAATTCTTTGGTTTGGGCTTTTTTCTTAGGGGAGAAAAGGACAAGATGGCAAGCAAGGGCATGGACGTGGCGACTGAGAGCCAAAGGAGCCAACATGAGACAAGTGCGTGAGGAAAGGATTAACCATGGGTCGACAAGTTGACCTGGAAGGTGGGATCCATTTCTGAACAAGTGGTGTGAGGGGAAGCAGAGACCCTAGCGCTCACAGCGTAGCCTTGAAATACCATTTTCCACTACAAGGAACCAAAATCCCAGCAGAAATGATTCATTCTAAGTCAAGAATACACAGGAAGAGAATGGATAGCAAGAAGCTATCAAAAACTATCACGGTCACATGAAAAGGACAAAGGAACTCACTAAAGAAACTCGTCTTGGCCAAAGATGGTACAATCTGAGTATCAATAAGAGGAACTGTAATGTATTCAAATGCATCTAATAATTTAAAATCTATGATTGCATAATGATACTCAAACAAAAAACAAAACCAGAAACCTGCCTCTCCTGTACAAACCACACACCAGGTTAACCAAATAACTGATAAGAGAACATTTCTCTGTAAACGTCTACTAGCTACTACATGAGGAAAGAACAAGAGGACTGGAATACTACCAGTTTACAAAGCCCATATGAAATAAGAGATAGGGCAGAGATCATAAACCAATGGCTGTTAATATCATAAAAAGAGAGACAACCACACGTTATGATTACGTACCTCTTGTGGAAACACTAGTTATGAAATATTCCACTCAAAAAAAAAAAAAAAAAACACCCACAAATAAAAACATTAAACCTGAACCAGATCGAACTTGTGGATCTAAATTCCCACTTATGGGAATTCCAGAGGATAGCAGAACATGATACATGGCACTGTGAGGATGTGGCTGCAAAATCCAGAATGAGGGAAACTCGAGAGAGACACGGTGCAGCTTTTATAACAAACCAACTGCAAGGGGAAAATAAAGGAGGGAAGAGAGATCTCTATAGAGTTTTAAAGAAACACAGTAACCAAATACAACCTGTGGATCTTGTCCCGACCTGGATTTAAACAAACCCAACGATGGGAAAACACTGATGAGACAATCAAGGAAATTTGAACGGTGATTTTTATAGATATTTTCTATTAAGGAATTATTATTAAAAGGTTGTGATGATGATATTACAGTTAGTATTTTTTTAAAGAGTCATAGTTTTTAAGCACTTACTGGAAACTTTACAGATGAAATGGTATGACATCTGGGATTGCTTCAGAACAAAAATCCAGTGGGAGAGGAGCCA
Organism: Ursus americanus; assembly: GCF_024610735.1. Classification (NCBI taxonomy): domain Eukaryota; kingdom Metazoa; phylum Chordata; class Mammalia; order Carnivora; family Ursidae; genus Ursus; species Ursus americanus. The sequence goes on along the minus strand of NC_142150.1, from coordinate 2,762,986 downwards.
GGGGTTTAGAAGAAACAAGAATGGCCAGGAGTTGATGACCGTTGCTAAGTGATGATGGGACACGGGAAGGTCACAGCCCTCTATTGTACTGAATTTTTCCACAGTAAAAGTTTTGAAAATCTGAAATAAAATATAAGATACTTTTCTTGTCCCCCTCTCTCACACAGAGAGAAAGACGCTACAGGAAGAAGTACTTGGCATTCTAATTTTAACTACTGGGTGACAGTGATCACCCAGAGCCAGTGACCTAGTGATGGTGACTTATGCGACACTACCTTCTCTGCCAGGCACTGTACTAACCCTCGCTATAATCCAAGAGGATGGCACTACTTTGTCCATTTTATAAGTAAGGAAACTGAGGTTTGAAAAGATTAAAGAGGTTGCCCAAGGTCAAAGAGATAAGTAGAAGAAATGTAATTCTACAGATTCATCAACATGAGAATGAGAATGCCTCCTGTCTTTTCAAAACAGTAACAACTCTTGAGAGCACTGATAACTCCGTAGGCCAAAAGATTCGCAGTTCCCCAGTGCTTTAAAGGCAGCAGAATCGAGAAGTGGGGCTTTTCTGATGACCACTTTTGGGGACACCCGGGGATCTGCAGGGGCAGTCTCTGTAAGATCTCACAGTGATGACAGCAGAGGATAAAGGGGGAAAAGCCCAGGCTGCACGCATGTGTGTAGATGCGCGTCTTGTGTGTAAAAATGTGAAAGCAAAAGGGAAATTGTCTGAAGAGAGAAAAACAACAGAGCAGGAAATCCAGCAAGAGTGGAAACTGGGAAAAAGCTTAAAACTAAACCCAATAGAGGAAGATGGAAAAGCAAATAAATTAGCTCCCAGCAGACGGGACCATTCTGGCTCGGACAAAGCCCTCAGAAACTCCGGCTGGGGGGCTGGAGGCAGAGGGAGCAGGGGACTCCGGAACTGGTTGGGGGAGACAATGGCGAAGCTCACTGCCGGCCAGTCACCCTATGGCTTCATATTTCACTTTATCATATTATTATTTTCTTTATTTTCAGATGAGGAAACGGAATAACTTACTTCAGATCACACACTCAGTAAGAGCAGGACTGGAGCTGGAACCAGGGTCTGACATCAAAGCCAGGCTTTTAGGCTCCTTTGCTAAATATACCAAACGCTACAGAGAACTATACAAAGTTAGGACAAGACCAAAACGGCCAATAGCAGAAGTACCCAAAAGGCACAGGGAAAGGTATGAAGACTCTAGGAAGGGAGCAAACCAGTAGACTGGGAAGGAGGGAAAGATAAGACCACAAGTCTCAGAAACTGGCCATCAGTGGCCCCAACATGCCCTTTTGGACCAGAGTCACCAGAATCAGGTGAACAGGAGGAAAAGAGTATGGACCAGCCCACTCTCTCTCACTAAAACCCAGCCGAGATGTCAAAGATGGGTAGCAGCCACATCAGCAATCCCATTTTGAAGATCTTAATGTCTTTTTCGGAGGCCTAATTACTAAGGGCTCTGAGCAAGCCCATTAACCTTTTCTCCCCTCAGCCCCCACCACTGCCCACCCCATATCACAGCCTAAGGCATATTTTCCACCAGGTACGTCACCTGGGCAATCACCTGGGCAGGGAAGGGAAGGAATTCATTCCATCTCCCCAGGTTCTCAAGCACCCCTACTATGAAGGAATGAAGTCAAGGGCATCTGCCTAAATCCCACCCCCAGCATGAGGCCATTTCCATATCTAGGCGTTCAGGTGGAGGGTGGGGGGGAGCTAACTTATTCTGACAGTCTGCCAACAGAGCACATTCCAAAGAAAAACCAGAGAAACTGGCAGGTCCAGTCCCAGGCTTTCAAAGAGCATTAGCCTACACACACACACACACACACACACACACACACACACACACACACGCACACACACACGCACACACACACACCAACCAGGCTTCCAAACCAGCCTCACCTCCACACACATACATAAAGGAGTTTGGAACAATACAGCCCCCGGGAGCCTTGCCCTCTCATTTTCAATGGCCAGTATACCCAGTCTGAGAGGGGAGTCTTTAGGACTGAAAACAAGGGGGCAGACGCGACTCTTGCCCCTTGCCAAGAAGACAAAACGAAGGTGAGACAATCCCCTGATAAAAAGCTTGAGCCAGTCACGCCCAATTTTTTAGGACCCTAGCCACATGTTCGTTTTAAGACAGAGTACAACAGGCCACAAAGAACACAACACAAGGTTATTCTGTACTTTACCGTTTCTGCACAAATACACCAAGTGAGGGGAAGCTGACCTCTGTCTTAACTCCGTTCAAATGCCACAATAATAAAACCTGACAAGTGACTTCATATGCAATCTTTTTAGCCTGGCAGCCGCAGAGCCACAGATCCAGGAACTGGCTTCAAACACTGACCCTGTGACACATGACACTGGCTGTGTGACCTTGGACACGGTACTAAACCTCTCTGAGCTTCACGTCCTTCAACTACAAATGGAGCTGTTGGGTTTAGATGAGGTCATGCTGAAGAATGGGCTTAAGACATAATCTGGCCAGTCTCCCTTGCTTACCCAATTCTCCAGAGTGGCCTGGGGATGGATGCAACCAGAAATTATGGAAGGGACTCAGGAGTACAGCTCCTCCTCCCCAAACCCTGCCTTTGGGAGGGGAGTGTGGGGCAAGGGATGGAATGAGTCTGATAAAGATGCAGTTCTCCAGGACCTTTCTGCCTAGGCTTTCAACGTGTAATCTCTTTGATCTAAAGCTCAGCTCAAAAAGCGGGCTGGGGGAAGGTGGCCCAGCATCATCTTCCCAGAGGGAAACGCAAGATTTTCAAGTGACTTGCCTGCCCAAGGGCACAGGGAGGGCCAACGGCAGGGGCTGTCCAACCAAGCCTTCCCTCTACACAGCTGCCAAGTGGGGGGGCCAAGACCCTGGCCTATGGGGGACCCTCAATACTGCCTTCCCCGATGACTGGCCCCAACAAGGAAACAGTGCTAACTCAACAGCAAAAGACCTGAAAGACAGCACAGTACACTGAACACCTGCCCCAGTGACTGCCTAAAGCACATGATAAAAGAACTAAATAAACAGTGGTGTCAAAACCACCACCTGGAACTGAGCGATGTTGCTACAATTACTTTTGGTTTAAGGCGAAGTACTAAAATTCCTTAAATTCCATGCTACTTTCCCTGCCTTACAGATTTAGGTACATCATAGGACAGGATCCCACCGTCTCCCAAAGAACAAAGAGGAACAAGCCTGAAACCTAAGAATGTCAAGAGCACTGAGACCACAAGTCCTAAAATATAATCTGAAATCCCCGAGTCTGACACAATACAAACCTTTCAGAATTCCACTGGGAAAAACTTCTCAATTAAACTTTGCTAGTCTAAAAGGAAATGAACGAATGCTGAATCATCCCTATGAATGGACACTTTTTCTTTTTTTAATACATTATGAATTGATCTGCACAACAATGGATGGTTTGAAGCAATTTGGTTAAAAGTAGCACAGGTTTAGAGGAAAAGCTCCTCTATTGTAACTCTGCTCTCAGAAACAGCCTGGGACCCGCCTTCCAGAATAATGCTGTCCGGAGCTCAAGCCCTGGCCACAAAGACCTCCTGCCCAAAGATTTTCCCTCCATTCTGCCTAATTAAAGGAGGTCATCCAGTTTCCTCAATAGTTTCCTAATAGTAGAATGACTGTATAGTTTATCGCCCAAAACGGGGCACTGGAGAGGAAAAGAGGGGGCTACTGGCTACTGCTCGCAGACAAGGAGCAGGACTGTACCAGGCAAGCACATACACAGCCACGAGGGACGGAAGAGGACAACCCTTTACAAAACACCAATGGATAAAAACTGCCACGAACAGTTATTATGAGGAAGACAGGGAGCACGTGGGAGGACACAGGGGCAAGACCAAGTTACAATTAAGAAAACACTGGGCAGAGCAGAAGCTGAAATTTGGGGGTATAAATTAACCTAACCCGGGATTCTTTTCTTCCCCATCTTAAGTCAACTTACAAAGCAGATTCGATACTGGACTTGGCAGCCGCAGGTGCCTTCCGGGTCTCTCCTAGCACCTGATCTCCCAGTTTTTCCTTGTTGGTATTTATTGAGGTCTTGGATGGCTTAAGTGTAAGCCACACGGGCAGTTAGCATAGTCAGCCTTTATCAGGAAGGAGCAAGTCATTCCGCATTATTGAAATTACTCTTTCTAAAGTAAAAGCATCTTCTACCTTAGACACTTCTAATGGATACCTATAGGCCCCTCACTCAATCCAGTAAATAAGCAGAAATGTAAACTTGTATGAGGACATCACTCTGCATATCAACCTTAATCATCTGACCAGCAAAATAAATGTTCACCTGCGGCGGGGGGTCATGGTAAGTACAGCCAACGTTGTTCAATGTGATGACTGGACTCAGTGCTGTATTGATTCTTTTTTTTTTTTTAAAGATTTTTTTTTTTTTAAGATTTTATTTATTTATTCGACAGAGACAGAGACAGCCAGTGAGAGAGGGAACACAAGCAGGAGGAGTGGGAGAGGAAGAAGCAGGCTCCCAGCAGAAGAGCCCGATGTGGGGCTCGATCCCAGAACGCTGGGATCATGCCCTGAGCCAAAGGCAGACGCTTAACCGCTGCGCCACCCAGGCGCCACTGCTGTATTGATTCTGTGAGATATAAGTCACATACCATAAAATCTACCCTTTGAAATTATACAATTCAGTGGCTTTTAGCAGAGTCACAGGTTGCGAATTGTCTTTAAACGTGCCTCTCTCCACACCTCAACGCTTGGTGTGCCTGCCTGCAAAAGCCTCTATCCCTCCCGCCAAGTCCACTCATCTCTCCTAACAATCTTTCATTTCAATTCTTAATTTAAAGGCTAGGAAACCAGGTTCACTCACACACAGTTCCATGTAACCTGGTTAAGGGACAACAGGAGAGGTCTATAAAATGCAGGTGGTCCCCAACCCAGGCTCACACAAAGCAATCTTACCTGCTCAGACCAGTCCCTGGGCGTGGCCCCAGTCGAAAGCACGGGGACATGGACACACCCTGCTCAAGTGTAGCTGACCAGCTTCGGGCAGAAGACTCTGAAAACCCAGGTCACAACCGACCAGCTTCCAGGAGAGATCCAGCTCATCCATCCAGGGAGTACCTGGGTGCTAACCCAAAGAGACACTCATCTTGGATTAACAAACATCCTCTTTAATATGCAAACACACTGGCAAAAGAATGGATGGGCTGCCAGTCACACGAGTGTGAATCATTATTTGAAACAGATTTCGGGTCCACAGAAAGGAGTCTAACACAAGGGGCACAGATTCCATTTCGGAGCTTGGCGCACTGAGATTACTAGGATGGTCTGTGGTCCAGCAGCCGTCGCACCTGCAGCTCTAGCCTCCCGAGCTAGCTCTTCCCTCGACTTTCCCACAACCCTTCAGAGTACGTAGCATCAGCTCCATTTTCCAGATGTAGAAACTGAGAGCAGAGCAGAGAAGCAGCCTGCTCCCTAATAGGTATTAAGTGCACTGGGTGGGGAGGGGGGCCGCCCAGCTGACTCAATAGGTATAGCGCACAGTCTTGACCTCAGGGTCCTGAGTTCAAGCTCCACACTGAGCGTGGGGCCTACTCTCAAAAATAAATAAAATAAAATAGGAAAGAAAGTTAAAAAAAAAAAAAGTGCAGAGGCACCTAGGTGGCTCAGTTAAGTGTCTGCCTCTTGATCCAACCTCAAAACTCCAGGGACAGTTCCTCCATGGTCTCCCCAGCAGGTCCAGGGCCCTAAGCATAGTTTCTCTATGAAAAGATGAGTTCCATACAATCATCTTAGAGAACTTTTAGAACCCAATCCCAAAGTTAGGAGTTTGCCTTCCAAGCAAGAATCTAAGGAAGAAGGGCACCTGGGTGGCTCAGTTGGTTCTGTGGCTGCCTTCGGCTCAGGTCATGATCTCAGGGTCCTGGGATCGAGCCCCCCATCAGGCTCCCTGCTCAGGGGGAGTCTGCTTCTCCCTCTGCTTCTCCCCTCAGCTTGTCCTCACTCGCTCGCTCTCTCTCAAATAAATAAATAAAATCTTTAAAAAAAAGCAGGAATCTTTAAAAAAAAAAAGGAATCTAAGGAAGAGGTTTCCTTTCAGGCGGACAAAGGTGCACCATGCTACCCATCTTTGGAAGCATTTCCATTTAATTCATACTACCACTTGGCAAGGAATAACCTCACACATTTACTGATGGGTTTCTTCCACCGCTTATTAATAGAGGAAGTATGGTTCAAAGCGATTAATGGTCTTAGACTTTATGGGGTACCTCAGCCACTCGTGGATTTGACTCCATTTGCCTGAGTCCTGAAGTCCAGCTCTTCTAAGTAACTCAGCCTCAGCCTTGGGTAGCCCTCAAGAGTCACTGTCCAGGCTCACCTGGCAGGAGATCTGTGAAGAACTAGCATTCAACGTAACATCTGAAATTGCTATTTACTGGAGCGGCTCAGTCGGTTAAGCATCTGCCTTTGGCTCAGGTCATGATCCCAGGGTCCTGGGATGGAGCCCCACATCCAGCTCCTTGCTCAGAGGGGAGCTTGCTTCTCCCTCTCCCTCTACCTCCCTCCTCCCCCCCTTCTCTCTCTCTGAGAAATAAATAAATCTTAAAAAAAAAAAAAAAAAGAAATTGCTATTTCCTGAGCATGTATGACATGTCAGGCATACAGGAGGCATTCTACTGAAATTCAGAGATGAGGACACCAAGGCTCAGAGGGCAATTTGTCCAAGGCCACAGAACCAGAAAGTGGCTGAGCCAAGAGTCCAACTAAGGAGTGTCCTACTCCAAACCTGGGTTTTTAAAACTACATTATTATCCTGCCTTTTTCCCAGCCAGAATCAGGACACTTCCACTCCCCTTGTCAACCAGTTCCCTCTGCTTCTTTCAGTTAATTGCTCACAGCCGAGTTTCCGATCTGTAGGGGCTCACGACCAGCAATAAACCTTTTCTATCACTGTTTGAGGGTTGAGGTCACCGGAGAGTATTTCAGGGGGGTCATTTGTTTTTTAACAACTTAGCTCCACGCTACTTCCAAAATGGCACCTGGCAAAAAAATAACTTAAAAAAAAAACTCTTTCCCTTCAAGACCCAACTCCAGCATCCCTTTCTCTGCAAAGCTGTCCGCAGTCCCTACCACTGAGCAACACAGCTGCCTGGGTGGGTATTATCAAGAGCACTTAGACAATGGAGTTATTTTTCCCCTTTATTCTGATACTACACAAGGACATTCATGCTCCTAAAAACTACACATGCTTAAAAAATAAGAGCTCCTTCCCAAACCACTCCCTCCAAACAACCTCTGTCAATAACATAAAATCTCACAGATCCTTTTGGATAGAGATGCAAACATGGTTCTTCAACATTTCATCAACTCGAACACACCCCTGGTTGTACAATGCAACACGATTTTATTTCTAAAAAATATTGCTGTGGAACAAACCACAGAGTGCTGCCTTATCACTCAAAAAGCAAATTTCATACACGCTACACTGTAACTTTTTTTTAAGCATAGGTCAATCTTGCACAGGAAGAGGAAAATAATAAGCAAAATAAATTGGGTAAGATATACCTAAAACAACTTCTCAGAGAGATCAACACCCACGCTTTTCCACATACTATCACCCTCGTGCCAAGAGCACTGGAGACATCAAGCGCATCCTTAGGAATGCCCCAGAGCGGGCTCCGGGATTCTCTTCCTCTCCTGCGTCTGTTCCACAGGCTTTGATGAGTGTGTGCGACCGCATGGCAGACCATGACCCCTGCCTGGCCAGCCACGACTGCAGGCCACGTCCCAACTTCAAATATACAAAAAGTTGCATCTTGGAACGCACGAAATACGGAACACACAGCTGCCCCACTGGGTGGTGACGATCTCTTTACAGGCCTGTTTCCCTTGCCGAACTACAGACTTTGCAGGGGTGTTTACTGACCACCATTCTCTGACCACCTTTGGCTGACCACCAAATCCCTGGCACCCAGTAGCACCTGTAAATGTTTAAACCACCAGAGGCAAGCAGCAATTCTACACAAAACTGGGAGCATCTGGACCTCCAAGTGCGCATGGTGGAAGGAGAGAGAAGAAAGGAATGAAAAGCCAAGTGTGGTTTAGCGAGTAGCAGGCTCATCTCTGGGACCCCGTCAGGATCACCCTTCCCATCCCCCCGCTACACCAAACGTTACCACTTGACGAGCTCCGCGAGCAGCCTCACTACCCAGAAAGCAGCACCACCTCTGCAAGCAGCCAGACAAGAACTAGTCCCTTAAACCCCTTGCCAGCAAGCCTGACACACACCTCACCTCTATAATCACATCTGGAATCAACTGCTACACTCCCAACGGGTAAGAGATGATTGCCAAACATGGGGGAGATGGTTTTGTTCATTTTACTGCTTTTCCTGCAATAGAAAGGTGCAACCTTATCTTTGTACGGCTGTATTTTTAAAACCAACCAAGTACATCTTAGTTAATTCCATCAAGATTCGGTATTCGTTCACAAATACGGGGGGGGGGGGGGTAAGCCCACAAATACAGGGGGGAAAAAAATCCCACTCAGGAGGGCTGGCCAAATTTTGACTGACTGGATCTGAAGAAGTAGAATACCCAGAGCGAGGGCTCCTAACCAGAGGTGGACACTACCGCGGACCTCTTAAAAATACAGAAACTTTGCACCCAGGCCAGCCCTCCTAAATCTCCAGGGGTAATGTCCAGGCTGCGGAAAGATCTGCGGAGGCCGCGGTGCACGTGCTCAGGTGGGAACCCTGGTGCGGCAGGGGCTCTCTGGGGCAGGCACGGAAAGCAGGTGACCTGGATTTGAGTCGGAATCATCTCAAATTAGCCACGCAAAAGGATCTGGGTACAGTGCACTACAAACCCAGAAGTCAAAATGTGGGAAAAGATGAGGGGCCTGGGAAGGTGAGCGAGAACATCCAGGGAGGGTGCACTGGGAAAGGGGCAGCCGGTCTGACCTTGTCTTCCTCCCCCGCAGGTATCAGCGACACAAGGATTTGCTGAATGAGATTCACAGGGCTGCCAAGCACGTGTAATGCACATCATCAAATTTCCACAGAGCCACCTACTGTGTGCAGAATCCGAGTCAGCTCCAGCAGCTCAGGCTGGAGTCCCTCTGCCGGTTCCCCACTGGAAGAGTGGTTTTCCTTCAGCTCAGACACCTGAGCAGAAGTATTCTAGAAATATTTCCCTCTTTAACAATTCCTACTCACAAAGGGAGCTGCTTCCTGCCTCCAAATCACAGAGGACTCTTCTCATGGTTTCCCGTCACATCCACATCAATCAATTTTATATTTTAGGATTAAGGTAAAACTCAAAGGTGAAAGGAAATTAGGGAGGTATTTTGAAAGCACAACAAAACTAGAAACCTTTTCTCAAAATAAGAAAGAACAATACCGGCCTTATCTCTCCAGTGTTTAAAACAAAGGCAGATTTTGAATTACGGGAATTTCTCAGCTCTGCCTATATGAAAAATACTATTAGACAGCCTATTTTCTATTTTGCCCTCCATGAAAATACTTGCTGAGGTCTTCCGAGTGTTCCAGATTTCAGGACAGGGCTGCCATCCCCTCAGCTGACGGGGCTCTTTCTAACTCTAACCATCACGGTCTCCCAAAGGCTTTAAGATGAAAAGGCAGCCAGGGAGAATGGGTTGAAAGAGATTCCACCAAAGGAAGCATCGCTCACAATGGTTTCAATGGTTTGCAATCAGTTAGCCCCCAGGACATCCCCAGCCACAGGGATGGGTGATCTGAAAATGAAGCATATCAAAATGCTATTGATAAGCTAAATTACCAGACAGCTTATCTGAGGCCCACATCCGCCATATGGTGCCCCAACTTCTGCCGCCTGTTGCGGCCACAACAATAGGCACGCCTACCCAGAGAGCACCGTCCGACAGAAACCCAGCAGCAGCGGCATGTGGGGCGGCTGCTGTGTTTACATTTTATTTTGTGCTATTAGCCTTGTGCCTCCCCGTATCCCGGTCACGACTTGAAACACAACACACATTCAACGTCAAAAATATGCGTTACCAGCAGGACACATGCACGCATGCGGTGTGTGTGTGTGCGCGCGCGCGCACGGGCGCGCGTGTGTGCAGGTACACATCAGGTGAACAGAGAAAACCAGATGTCAGCTCCCGAAATAGAGCTGCCTGGTGGGGGAGGGCGAGGCAGGCAAGCTCCCAGCGAGAGCGGTAGCAGACAATGCGCTTTTCTCCAAACACTCGGGCGGGCGGGCCTCGGGGAGTGGCTATTTAAAACACTTGGCTCCTTTTATTTCACCACCGTGGAAGTGAATTCGGCTCTTAAGTACCAGAGCAAATGAAGTCATTCGGTTTCTGCGGGCTCCCTTTGCCTTTCAGCAGAAGTCAGACTGGACGAAAGTCGGAAGGTCCAGCTTAAGTTGTTCTTTCTTCCAATTAAAATTGATTCCACAGAGGATTTGGCGCCTGGGCTTCATTAACTTTTTTTTTCCCTTGGAAAAGGCACGAAGGTCAGAGAAAATTTAAAGGACAGAAGACAGTGGAATGAATGCTATCAAAGATGACCCATGTCACAGGATGCCATCAAGTCACGATGTAAAGACGAACAAATGAGGAGATCACCTTCTAAAGGCTTGGTTGGTATCCAAGATTGATGGTGGGTTTTGTTGAAATGAATTCATAAAATTTCTGCATTTATTGCTTTCTACTCTCTACCCTCTAAAGAGGTTCTGATCTTTACAGAGATTGTATCATTAATGGTAATAAAATATTCATTTATTTAGTTTACTCTCTATTAGAGAGAAGACACTGGTTGTGCATAAATGTACAAGATGCAGGTCTGGATACAGTGCAAAGCAAAAAAAAAAAGTAAATCTAACATTCAGATCTAGTTAACTATTATAAAAAGGCACTCACTTCATCCCCCCCCCCCCAATTACCAACACCTTAGCAGACAACATTCTTGGATGAACTTTTCAAATTTCTTAAACATTCTCAGTTTTAAATAAAAAAAAACCTCCTTTCAAGTTAAATTGAGATTGCACTTGAACTCCATCCAAGAGCGGAGCTGAACTGAATTATGATAATTAGAAAGCTGTGCCTATAAAAAAGCAGCGCAGTTCATGCATTTTTTTTAAAAGTTCATGCCAGAGAATATAAGTTCAATATGTTCTCACATAATTAACATTTCCCACCATTAGCAGCAGTTTTTCAGTTTATATATCAGTAAAAACAACAGCACTCGTCATTGTTGTATATTCCCAGTCAATAGTGTTTCAGTCACTGTACACATACATCTAAATCTGTCAGATGCCTAAAAGCAACCAGAATTCCCCATTGGAGACGATGGTGGTGCTTAACTTGTTCATTAATAAGCTGCTTTTTTCTTTTAAACCCATTTTCCAATGCTGGGCCTTGTTCCTCAAACTAAAACTGCTAATGAAATCCTAGGACAGAGCCTTAAAAACTAATGCGAAAAAGAGCAGAAAGCATTACATCAGGAGAGTAAACACTGATGGGGATAGTAAATATGGGGGGGGGGGGATTGGGAACAGGATACAGCCAGGATGGAGACTTCCCTTGGTTTGCCACAAAAGTAGAAAAGACAGTCTCTAAGATTCTCCTCCCCCTCCAATCAGAAGAGAGACCAGTGGTTTCACAGTTAGCTAGGACTCCCAGACTATGGAAACTATTTTCTGAGAATCCTCCCAACCATGCAAAAACCCAAGCGCTGGACAGACCTTCAGGGCTGAGCGAGACCCACCCTGTAAAAAATACCATCCTCAAAACCCACCCTTTGGGGCATCCCATTTGCTTTCACTAAAATAAAAATACATATTTCAAAATTCTCTTATTCGGCACCATGAGGACAGCTGAATCCCTCTGAAGAGATGGCTGAATTTCAACCGTAAATTCCGACAAGGGATAGGGTCAAAGAAGCTGGTGATGAGAATCTTTGCAGGCTGGGGGCTCTCAATAACTCACAGCTTTGAAACAAAATAAAAACACACACACACAAACACTGCAGATATTTAGATCCAAATATTCTAGCATTCCACAAACTATCCCAGAAGAGGGAAGGCCCAAACTTCCCAGATCTCAGCAGTGCGCAGTCACTGTCATGCGAGGGGGACTAAGCTGGTATTTGTCAAAAAGCCCAACCTTGAACCAGTAAGGGCTTAACGTGCACCCGAATTACTTGATTTTATCACCTTTGTGAATGTGAAAGGATAAAATATATCACTGATATTGTTCAAACATGATTTGGGATCTAATTTAAACACCACAGCATAAGCTGTGGCTTCTACAGACAAAATAAGAAAAAGCACCAGGCAGCTTTAAAAGATTGCTTCAGCCAGTCAGTCCCCAACAGCCCAGCCGCAGAGCCCAAGTTTGTCAAAGGGCAAGAAGCTTACAATCTACTTTTTTTGCCGAGTTCAGAAGTGGGACACGAGCACTTGGCAGTTCCAGTCTCCAAACGCTAAAGAGGAAGCCGCAGGGAGCGCCTTTATCGACGGAAAGGTGGGCTCTGATTTCCCTGAAGCGCTGCAGAGAAAGCTGGACACTTGCTCTGGCTAGTAGTCTAGTCCTCAGTCTTTGGAAAAAACAGACCTAAAAAGTTTTATCACTAAATAGATCCAACCCCTAGGCACAGCTTTCACTCGGCAGCATTTTTAGTCTTTCGCAATCTCTTTATTGGGAACAAGACAACGTGCCTAAAAAGCTTAAAAGTGTTATCTACCTACTGCCTGCTTGTGAACTCGGTCCCTTTACGGACGCCGGCTCCTACACGCAGGTATTTGCACCACCTTTGGAGGGATAAAACACGATTTTCCTTTGCAGGCAGTATAACTGTGCTCACAATGAACATGTAATAGGACAGGAGACTAGAGAAAAAAGTAATCCCACAGACGCACAGGCTCTGGTTTGACCACCACGCAGAGAGATGGATCCATTTCTCAAACAAGGAACTTTAAAAATATTGTTAATGGCACAGCTCATTTCTTCAAAGGCCTGTCTAGCATTTGAGACCTACCTCCTCCAGCTGTTCCTGTTACATACTTTTCTGCTGAAGATACAACAAATATGATCTAAAAACGGATGATACACAAGTATATTCTCAAATTTTCCCACCGAGAAATGCCCTCCTATACCTGCTGTTGTGCAGTGTCAGAATTCAAGATTGTTTCTAAATAACTTGAGTGCAAGCAGCAAAAAACCCCACACACCCTTTTCCTTATGACTTGCTTGTCCTGGTTCTTATAAAAGGGGACATTAGTCCCCAAAGTGAGTGTATGAATACAGAATTCTTGTTGTATAAAGTAACAGAGAGGTAGAGGAAAAGGGGAAGGGCAGAAGCTGGAAGAAGCTGACTTCCCCCAGCGTGCCCCCCCCCCCCCCGTCCACCCCGCCCAAAACCTGCCCTTACATATAATTACTTTGCTGCTGGGGCCTAGGCACACATTGTACCACAATGCTAGGAAGCGCCTCTCCGTGAGAAATTTGTTTCAATCCGGCTCAAACTAAACTAGGTTGCCCTCCCTCTTTAAATTAAATCTCATTAAGTATATGTCGTGGTGAGTCCTGGTTTATGTTTTGGGAAAAGGATAAGGAAAAAAAAAAAACCATCAATCTCTCAAGAATGTTCTCTGGATGGAGTTCTATTTGTTACTTTATGAAAGCTCACTGAGAGGAGTAATCTATACAAAGATTCTTTCCTATATTTTTTCAAATCTTACTGTCAAGGCAAAGTGTCGCATTGGTTTTGTTTCAAAATTGTAAAAAAAAAAATTTTTTTTAAAGAAAATTATCCTGATATTCCCCTAACACTGCAGATCAAATAATACTTAAAGTAAAAATAAAACGGTCTACATTGGCACTTTTATACCATCAGCAAGAACCAGTAATGAATACAGCTTATCAGTTCATTTTTTATACCAACAACAAATAAAAGAATCACAAACTGTTTAAAATCTGAAACCTGAGAGCTCAACACCGAGCTGCACATACAAAGAAATATTAAACAAAAATATCTTTGACCATTTATGGAAATAGTGAGATTAGAAAAATAAGCCTTTCCACCCCAAAAATAATCAACGATTCAAAACCTCGCTGTTGACAAAGGTTCAACTAATCCATTTGTCTTTCCTGAGTCACTTGATAATTAGTTCTACTATTTCCTTCTTAAGAGGAAAGATTCTTAACCAAAGTTGGATCTAAGTCTGGCCGCAAAGATCCTGCTATTTACAAAAGGGCACAAACCCAATAGTGAAAGGACGAAGCACTGGGCACAGCCTGAGATATATTCCCGAACCACTGCCTCAGAGTACCCTGGCAGAGAAGCCCCGTGCATGACACAACAGCAAAGCCACCGAAGACTGCAGAGAAAGGAGCCCACTGCCAGCTCTGACAATGCAGTCAGATCACATGCTCCTAAAGGGATCCGTCTACTCAGGTAACCACCTGCAAGCACCCAGCACAGCACAAGCGATCAGACCACCAAAACTTCCAGAAACAATCAAGGAGAAGGGTGGGGGGGGAAGAAACATGTGGTTGCCCTGAACTGTTAAGTGTTCTGCTCCTTTGCAATATCTGTAGCATTTTAAATTTTCTTGTTTAACCATTTTGAAATCTGATAGGTTTTGCAGACCTTTCTGTCCCAGGACCTGGGCTCCCTCCAAGGCACTGTTTTTAAAACAGGCCTTTTTACATTACCCGCTCCTGGAACATCATCTGTCTCTAAGTTTCCAGTGCTTACTGAGGTCAATTTTCATTTCTGCAAATCACAGGCAGCCACTTGCTTCTGAGAAGTTAACAAGCCTCCTGAGAAATGCTGGTGGCTGCTATTTCATTGTTTCATAAATATTTTTATAGAGTGACACCATTCAACTTTAAATAAATCTTTAAAAAGAAAGACAATTAAAAAGCAAAGAAAATTATGATCTGGATTTTATTTATTTTCGTGGGAGGAGAATAAGGGAAGTGTGAGCCCTCCATTGTTTTCAACTCATTTAAAATGTTGCTTCAGTTTTGTTTTGTTTTTTTTAAATATACAAACGCATTTTAGAAAAAAGAAACTCATGGAAGTTGAACTTTCTTGAAAGCGGGCCTCTGGACTTTTGAAAACAGTGTTGCTGCTACGAACAAAGACTAGAAGTACACCCTGATTTTCTCCTCTCCTGGGGATCATTTCTCTTCCAATAAACAAACAAATCCCCCAGTATTTCCTACCGAAGGGAAGTTTTCCAGGGAGAGTCTCCTTCAGGGTTTGGTGGTAACTGCGACTCAGTCTTTTTTGGACACAATGTTTCTGCTGACTCCTGAAAATTTTCCACTTGAATGTGCAATGAAGCGGCGGCGGCGGCGGCAGCAACAGTCCTGGAGAAGCGGCAAAGGCGACCGTGCCTTCTTTCATCTTTGAGAAGGAGCGAACCCCCGCCGGCAACACGAGTCGGCGCAGACCCCGGGCTGGCCTCTGGGGGCCCCGGCGCCTGGGGGTGGGGGCCCGGTGGGGGCGGGGGGGGGTGGCGGCCGGCTCCGGGCTCCGAGGCGGCGCCGGCGGCTCTCCCCGCCCGCGCCCGCTCCGAACTTCTGACTTCCCCAAGCGAACCGTGAAAACTGCCGGAGGGTGTGAGGGTGTGTGCGTGTGCGCGCGTGCGGGCGGACAGGCGAGGGGGACGCGGGGGGCGCGGCGCGGCCCGCCCGGCGCCTCCGGGATCGCCGCCGGGGGCCGCCTGTTGCCGCGCGGGCTCCGCAGCGCGCGGCCCAACTTGGCGTCCCGGCAACTCGCGCGGCGGCGCCCGGCCGCTCACCTTGAAGGGGGCGCGGGGGCCCGGCGGCGGCCCTCCGCGTGCCCGCCCGCCGCACACAAAGCGGAGCCCGCAGAGAAAGAGCGGCCCGAGCCGGACGCGCCGCCGGCCCCCCGCCCCCGGCGCTCCGTGCGCCACCCGCACCCCAGCATCAGCCCCGCGCGCCAACTTACCTCGGCAAAAGGAGCCGCCGCAGCGCCCGGCGAGTCCGAGGCAAACTTCGGCGCCGCTTCCCCGCCCGCAGCTCGGTGCCCGGCTCCCTCCCCGGCTCCCGGTCCCCGGGCCGGGCCACCCCACCCCTGCCTACCACCGCTCCTGCCCCGGGGCCGGCTGGGCGCACTGGGCTGCTGCCCGCGGCTCCGGGCAAAGGCGGACGGGGTGGGGGGGCTTCACTGCATGGCCTGTCCCCGGACGCGGCCGCCCCGGGCCCGGGCCCCGCCGCGCGGACTGGCCCGCAGGGTGGAAGCGAGTCTGCAAAGTGCTTGGTGGGCGCCCGCGGCGGGCGGCGGGGCCGCGGCGGCGGCTGCAGAGGCTCGGCTCGGCTCGGGCGGCGCGGCGCGGCGCGAGCGATGCTAAGAATGTTCGGAATGAGGACAGGAATGAAATGAACGCCAGGACCGAACTCGCTCCGGAGGGGTGGGGCCTCGGTGACGTCATGCGGCCTGCCGCCCGGGGCCGGGGGCGGGGCCTGCCGCCGCCGGTGACGTCATGGGGATTCGGGGCGGGCCCGGCTCGGCCGACTAGCCGTTGGGGCGCGGACTCCCACCGCAGGGGCGGCGGGGCGGAGTCTCGCGCCCACGGGGGAGCGGGGCGCGCGCGGGAGCCGCCCTGCCCCCTCCCGGCGCGGGCTCGGGCTTTGTCCCGAGCAGGGCGGGGCGGCGGGCGGCTCGGAGGTGTTTGCCTCCGCGCGGAGAACTCTGGAAGCCTGGGTTCCCTCCTCCGGGCGGGCGCCGAGGCCGGAGCTGCGCGCGCCGCGCCCTCCGTGCCTCAGTTTCCCTCATCCGGGACGCGGAAGCTCGGCCAAACGCTTAGAGCGCTCCCGGACTCGCGGAATTCTGCAAGTTCGGGGAAGAGAAGTTTCTTTTCTGGAAATTCAGGTGGTGGTTCTCCAGCGCCGTGGAAACCTTCCCGGGGCCGGATTCCCAGCCTGCCATTTCTTCCCCTGTTGCACTTTATAAAAGTTCGGGGCGCTCATTCAAGTCGAAGTCGGCCCTTTTGTTGGGAAGGGAAACCTTTAACATAGCAGAGGAAGCATAATTACAGAGTTCGTAATAATCTGGCCCTGCTAGCACGGTCTTCTCCAACTTGCTCAAGAAATTAAGTTCACACATCCCTGTGGATTGTACTTTTCGAAAGTAATGGGTTAGGTAAAAACTTTCGGGATTTTAAAATGCTGCATCCGGCAACTTCAGGCCACTCCTTTTGTGTGTGTGGATAAACTTCTCTTCCATTATAAAAGAATAATTTTAACTCCACCTTTGGAGACGCAAAAGTGACATAGTAGATTCAGTGGGTAAATCAGAAAACAGCTGGGTAAAGTCAGTCCTCTGTGGCAGAACTGTCTAAAGTTTTCGGTAACTGTCACGTGCAGTTTCACTAAGATCAAAGTAGCAAAGCAATCCTGTGCTGTTGACCTCTTTCCTTTTAGGCACTTTGCTCTCCTTTCCAGTTGGGGCCCCAAGATAAATAATGGCGCATATTTTATGTGTCCCTAAGCCCCCTAAATACGGATAATTGAGGGAAGCAGAATGTGACTTGCTACGGCACATTTTGTACAAAACATAACTTTTACTAATGTTTTTTAATTGAAATTTCTGTTGTGATAATTGAAGATTCACATGTTGTAAAAAATAATAGTACAAAGAAATCTTTTGTTCACTTTGCCCACTTCTTCCCAATGCTCATGTCTTCCAAAACTATAATATAGCACAATCGGAGTGTTGACATTGATGCAGTCCACGCATCTTACTGACATTTCCCCAGTCTTAATTGTACTCATTGTGTGTGCCTGTATTTCTCTACAATTTTCTCACAGGGGTAGGTACCCACCACTGGTAGGTACTAATGCATTGTATCTCTAGTTTGCATGCAATCATAAGGTGATGCAATGAGGTTTACAGTAATGACCCTAGCCACCTTCGCATTGTTTTTTGGAAATGTGTTAGAAAAACATAATTAATTTGGCATTAAAACTATTCTAGGCATATCCCTCTCTAACTATCATCTTCTACAAGTACTAGAGCCTGATGGCAGTGCAAACCAGACAGGAGGGTTGCTAAACCACAGTTTGTTGGCCCAGTGCACCTGAACATTTTTCAGACTCCAGCTCCCATCTCACAGCCACCTGGCAATACAAAATATACCATTTCTTACTGAATTGAGGAAAAATACCTTGGCCTGGGATTCAAAGCTCTCCATGACCAGTATTTTCTCCAACTTCTCCCATTTACACGGCTGTTTCTTGAGACTTAGCTTAAAAACCTCTTCTAGAAAGACTGCTCAACTAGTTATTTCCTCCCGAGGACCCTCAAAATTCCTTGCTCCAGACGCACTATTGTATTCTGTAGTTACTGGTGTGCTGGAATGCCCCCATATCTGAGGCCAGGCGGACTGGGTCTCATTTAGCTAAGGGTACACCGCCCGGGACCTACACATAATTGGGAGTAACGTTAGTGATCTCTCCACACATTTTCACACTCCTTGGCCACGCCCTGGACAGTGCATAGGACCTATGGATGTCCGGGCCCAGCAGCTGTTCACGCCCAGCATCTGAGGACAGGAACAGTAGCTGCCACCTGCTAACATGACAGCAACTAGCATATACTACACCCACACCCAGCACTTGGCACTTTGCATCTGCCATTTCAATCCTCATGGCACCTGTACAAGGTAATGATTCGTAGCTCAGTTGATACAGGTGAGGGACTGAGGTACCGGAAGATTATGTGACTCACCCCATGATCCGCAGTCTGGAGAGTAGAGGCAAGACCTGAATTCCTTCTGACTTCAGCCCATATTCATAACCACTGATCTCTACTGCCCCCAACACTGTAACAAGTCTATACCAAAGCAATTGGATGTCGGCACTTTCTTAAGTATTTTCCACTCATCACCTCATGTCATCCCCCACCGTCACCCTATGAGGTAGGTGTTCATTATCTTGTAGATGGACAAACTGAGGACAGAGAGATGAAATAATTTGGTGGAGATCATACAGCTAGAAAATACAGAGTAAGGATTCAAACCCAGGCAGTCCAGCTCCATATTTCATGCTCTGAACTTTCCGCTTGGCAGCCCAAATGCAGTACTACACTGACTGCAAAAGATATACCATCTGCAGGGGTGATCTACCCGGAGATGTAACAATTACAAGTATCACCTATGATGCAAGAGGATTTGTTACTTCCAAGTCTTACCCAAGGAGGATCCTAACGTGTAATGCATAAGAGAAACAACGATGCACTTAATGGTAACATGGCATGCTGAGGTAGAGCTCAGCCCGAAGCCAGAAAGGAGAGCTGGCAGGTTAGAACTTACCCTAAGGAAGCGCCTGGCTTAGGAAGATACTGCTTTGGAAAATAAGTAAAGATGTATATGAACATTAATGATACAGTTTGTGTCATTTCTAACGAATTAGAGTAACTTACAGGAATGTAAACTGGTACAACTTCTGGGAAAGTTTGGTGTTAACTAATGCACATGCATACTCTATGACCCAGAAGTTCTTCTTAGCAATAGAGCCAAGAGAAATCCAGGTACGTGTGCACCGGGACACACATGCGGGAATGTTTATTGGGGCATTTTTGTAATAACCCCGAACAGGAGTGGTACCTGGCTGGCTCAGTTGGCAGAGCATCCGACTCTTGATCTCGGGATTGTGAGTTCAAGCCCCGTGTTAGGCATAGGGAACACTTAAAAATACATAAAAATATTTTTTAAAAAATAGAGGATCACAGAGCTTTAAAAAACAAAAAACACAACCAAACAAGAAACAACCCACGTGTCCACTAATAGCAGAAAGGATAAACGAGGGGCGCCTGGGTGGCTCAGTCGGTTAAGCGTCTGCCTTCAGCTCAGGTCATGATCCCACAGTCCTGGGATCGAGCCCCACATCGCGTTCCTTGCTCACCAGGGAGCCTGCTTCTCCCTCTGCCTGCTTCTGCCTGTCACTCCCCCTGCTTGTGCTCACTCTCTCTTTCTGGCAAATAAATAAATAAAATCTTAAAAAAAAAAAAAAAGAAAGGATAAACAAACTGTGACATAATCACACAATGGAATAGTATACAGGGTTGACAACAAACAAGGTCCATGCAACAACATGGATGAATGCTAAAAATATAATATTGAGTGAAAGAAACATGAAATAAAAGAATCCATATAATATAATTATATGAAGTTCAAAAACAAGCAAAATTTAATAGCATTATTTGAGGTATACTTAGGTGTATACTGAGGTGGTAAAACTAGAAAGAAAAAAAATAGAAAAACATGAATTGCCAATAAATCTGGGATAGTGCTTACTAGTAGGAATGGGGCATTGGGACAAGGAAGAGAAACATGGGAGGGGGCTTTTGAAATGTGGACAATGTTATATTTTTGTCTGCTTACATGGATGTTTACTATAATGGTCCATTAAACTTTGCACAGAAGCCCCCCCTTTATCAGAGGGGACGCATTCTAAGACCCCAGGGGTTGCCTAAAGCTGTGGATAGTGCTGAACCCTATATATATTATATTTGCTCCTATGCATACTTACCTATGATCAAGTTTTGTTTATAAATTAGGCACCATAAGAGATTCACAATTGTAATAAAATAGAACTAATTATAACAATACACTGTAATAAAAGTTATGTGAATGTGGTCTCTCCAGCCCTCTAAATATCTAGTACTGCACTCACCCCTCTTCCTGTGAGGATGTAAGAAGGTAAAATACACCCGTGATGAGATGAAGCCAAGTGAATGGCACAGGCATCCGGACGTAGTTCTGGGCTACTATCGACTTTCTGACGATGGGATTGTCTGCTTCAGGACCACAGTTGAACTTGGGTAACTGAACCAGACACAGAAACCGTGGGGGGGGGGGGGGGAGGGCTACTGTATCTGCTTTAGACACTCTTTTCTACACATCTGTTGTATTTCACATTTTTTAAGTTAAAAATAAATATTAAAGACTTTAGAGCCACTAATATTCCAATCCCTCCCACGTTCCCAGGGCTTGAGCTGGTTCTGAATCCTATCGCCCCCCCCCCCATTTTCATAATCCTTTCAGTGTACACCACTCCCTCTCATCCAGATCACGAACTTCACTCCTACAGGATCCTTTGATCAGCATTTAAACAGACAGAGGGCTCCCTCCCATCTTAAAAACAACAAACCCAACCTCATCTGAAGCTTCTGCCTTCTCCTCCTTTTCTCAACCAAACTTAAAAGAGTTGTCTGACTTCATTTCCGCCATTTCTCTATCTCCCACTATTCCTTGACCCTCTCCATTCAGGCTTTTGTCTCCATCACTTCTTCCCTCAAAACAGATGTTTTTCTAGCCCTCATGACTTGGTTTAGTTAGTTCAGTGGGACTTTCATTGACCCCCACCTTAGATTATTTGATGTGGTTGATTATCACCTCTCTAAAACAGTCTCTTTCTGGCACAATCTCCTAGTTTCCCCTACTCCTCTGCTGTATCCCATTGTCCTTTGCTGACCCATTCTCCTGTAGCTAGCCGTTACATTGTGTGGTTCTAGATCCCAGGCTTTCTTCTATTCTTACTTTATATCCCTTCTCCAGCTGATGCTAGCTAGTTTACTCCAGTGGTTTCAATCACTATGTGTTTGCTGTTGTCTTTCAAACATGCACATGCAATCCACATCTCTCCTTGAAACTCTAGGTGTATGTATCTCCTGTCCTACTGAACAACATCATCTGGGTATCTCAAAAGCATGTCAAACAACCTGCCCAAAATCACGGTCTTCCACTGTATGAGCCTCATGAAGTGTTTCCCAGCTCTAGGAAAAGCACCAGAAAACAAGTTATCAGGCTTCATTCATCTCTACCTGCTATAACTCTTCAAGAGTGTCCTGCCACATTTAGAGAAAGGCATCCTATGGCTCCGCATGATCTAAGCCCTCCCTGCCTTTTCAGCCATCTTGCATCTCTCCCGTCCAACTGCATGCTCCTAGCACCCTGGATAACTTTCAGTCCTCAAACTGATCATTTGCCCACAGGGCCCTTGTTTGTGTTAGTACAGCTGCTTAGAATATCTCCCCCTTCCCCTACTCTCTATTTAAATTTTTTCTCCTGTTTTTCTTGATACCCCAGACTTTATCACATGGTTTTTTATTGTATTAGTTATCAAATGCTGAGTAACAAATATCTCCAAAACTTAATGTCTTAAACCAGTAAGAATCATCTATTGTCTCTCATAATTTCTGTGGGTCAGGCATTTGGGAATGGCTCAGCAAGGTGGTTCTGGCTTGTGGTCTCTCATGAGATTGTAGTCATATGTCAGCTGGGAATGCAGTTAACTAAAGGTTCAATTGGGACTGGAGTTTCCCCTTCAAGACTGTTCATTCATATGGCTCGCAAGTTGGTGTTGACTGTTGGTAAGAGGACTCCGTTTCTCTGTACACACACCTCTCCCTATTGCTTGGTCCTCGTCACAACATGGTGACTTGAATTCAAAGCTAAACATTAAGAAAGTGGGAAGAAATGGTGGGGGGAGGAGATAGGGGTAAGGAAAGAGAGACAAAGAAGCTGTTTCTTTTTATGAACTAGCTTCAAAAGCCAAATAGCATCCCTTCTACCATATTCTTTTCATTAGAAGTGAGTCCCTAAGATTGGCCCACATCCAATGGGAGAAGAATTAGATACTACCTTTTAGAGGGAGAGTGTCAAAAAGTCTGCAAATGTATTTTAGAAATCACATCACCTGTACTTTTCCTTCCTGGACTTATCACAGTCTGTAATTTTATATACCATAATTAAATTATAAAGATGTAGTGTATACTTCTGCAATTATTTGATTAATGCCCATCTTCACACACTAGAACATAAGGCAGTGAAATAAGCAGGTGGAACAAGAATCATACTTGCTTTGCCTACCATTTTCTTCCTAGTACCTAACACATTAGCTGGCAATCAATGTAGAATAAATACGGGGGCACCTGGATGGCTCAGTCAGTCAAGCTCCAGCTCTTGATTTCTATTCAGGTCATGATCTCAGGGCCATGAGATGGAGCCCCACATCGGGCTCTGCACTCAGTGCAGAGACCGCCTAGAAGACTCTCTCCTTCTGCCCCTCCCCTCACCCCGCATGCTCATTCACTTTCAAATAAATAAATCTTTAAAAAAAAAAAAAGAAATATGAATGTTATTAATTATATGTAATGCCTGCAACAGCCCTTTCAGGTTGGTATCCTTCTTTCCATTTCATAGATGTGGAATTAAAATGGTTGGATAACATGTTTAAGGACCAGAGTTTGAATCTAGGTCTCTGTCGCTAAGCCGGAACTCTTTCGAGGGCTCCAGACTTCCTTCTAGGACCACAGAAGCTACTTTGGCCGGAGTGAAATGATCTCCTCAGTTTCCACATTTCCTCATCCAGAAGCCTTGGGATAACTAATTCCACTTCCCAGGTGTATGGATTCAAAGACAGACTTATCCTTAAAGACCTACCCAGAATCTGGTCATGAAAAAGAAATTCTCCAAAGTAACTGATCCTTGTGAGCTTGTTTATCATGAGCAAAAAGAAGGGAATATGGAGTTTCTGAAACTGCAGACCTACTCTTGGGAAGGTCAACCAGAGCAGTTCTTGGAAAAACTAGTTCTTCTCAGTAGCAATATCTCCTATCTGACACCTATTCTCTGCTCCTGTCTTATCTCCTTCGCTAAGAAGAACGGGACTATTCAGAGCTGCTGTGTCCGAAGAGATGACCACTAGTCATCTGTGGCTTTTATACTAACTAAAATTAAATAAAAATTTAAAATCCAGTTCCTAATCGCACTAGCCATATTTCAAGTGCTCAAAAGCCATCAGGTAGCTGGTGGCTACCATCATAGAAAGTGCAAATATAGAACATTTGTATCATTACAGAAAATTCTGTATGATACTGATAAAATGATACTGAACAGTGCTGCTGGAGAAACTGGGTAACCCTAGCCCCAGAGAATTCCAAGGCCCTGGAAGAAGACAAAACCAGGGCTGGAGGAATTTATCCACCCAAAGAGAGCCCCAACTCACCATTGAGAACTGCTCCCTAATCATGGGGTTCTGGGCATGGATATGCCTCTGCAGGTCTGTACTCTTTCATCAGGCTTTCTGCCTCTTCCCCACCCATCCTCTGAGCTACCGTTCTCATTTTATTTAGCTAGTTTTTAAAGATTTTATTTATTTATTTGTTAGAGAGAGAGAGGAGCATAAGCAGGGGGAGTGGCAGGCAGAGGGAGAAGCAGACTCCCCGCTGAGCAAGGAGTCCAATTCGGGGCTCAATCCCAGGACCCCAGGACCATGACCTGAGCCGAAAGCAGAAGCTCAACTGACAGAACCACCCAGGCATCCCTAGCAATCTCGTTTTAAATACTCACCATCACTCTCCAAACCGGACCACTCCTTGCCTGCTGCCCTGAACCCACTGAGCCTCAGCCTAGCCCAGGACAACATGTCGTTAACATTTTTCTTCACTCCAAATCATTCCATCTCCATACTTAGGCCAGTCTCCATCCTTCCTGTCTCAGAGTGTATGATTTCCCTCCTTCTCAAAAGATAAGCCCTCCCCCAACTTCTCCATCAACATATGTGTTCTGAATTCAGCTCCCTTTCACCTCACTGGAGAACCCACTTTGTTAATTATTTTCTCTCCCTTCATTGCCTTCTATCTTTCTCTCCACCAGTCTTCAAGTAGTCATGGCTTCCCCAGTGTTGTCAATAATTGTAATTCTCCCTTTAGGATCATCCCATCTTCCCCTTCCTTTTCCTACCAGTTGGCTCCAGGGAGCTGTCTGCAACAAAGATTCTACATTCTCATGTCCCACCTAGGGCCTGGCTCTCATCCAACACGGTTGCTTCCCATTTCATAAAATTTGTTCTGGGTGTGACATTCAAGGCTTTCCACAATCAGTCCCTGACCTAACTTTTTTTTTTTTAACCAATCTTGTTTTTTAATTTTTTTTTTATTAAGTAAGCTCTATGCCCAATGTGGGACTTGAACTCAAGACCCTGAGATCAAGAGTAACATGTTCTACCAGTTTGCCCCCCTGGCCTAACTTCTTACCCAATTTTTTCTGTCACCTTCTAGCCATATTCATCTCTTCACCATCCCCCACGCAAAGCCTAAACATTCCTGCCACTGTATCTTTATAATCACTACTTCTCTCGCCAGAAATACTTGCTCCACATACATTCCTCCACCAACGGGGGCTGAGCTCAAGTTGCTCTTTCCTGATGACGTCTTTCTAACACTAAAGGTCCATCATGCTTGTCTGACTCCCATCACTGAGCACAGGCTGCCTGATGCTACCGTGTATTGTTGTATGGACGTTTCTTGTCTCTCTCCAGTTGAATTTCAGAATACATCCTGGCAAGGAATTAGCATTCACATCTTTGCACTCCCGACTTTTTAGAAAACACAGAATCTTGTGCACAGTGGCTATTCAAATAACGGTTGATTGACTCATTCCCAGACATATCCCATCATCAATTCAAAAGGGGCCAGTGGCAAACCATGCAGCACTATCTCAAATAACCTCCTAAAAAGAATATCCTAAAATGGGGACTGTGACAGCAATTAGCTATGTAAATGCCCTGAGGATGAAGTTGATGCATTAAAAAATAACAGACCTCGTTGGAAGAGCCTGGGAAGACAGGTGTGCATGGGTGCTGGGAATTGCCGAGCTACACAGCCAGCGAGCATCAGTGCCATTATTGATACATTTTGGTGGGTGAGAAAAAAAATCTGTGCTGTTTTTTTTTCCTGTCTGGGGGCAAGGAGGCAGGGTGTGGTGTGGGGAGGCAGTGCAGGGTTGGGGAGAGGGCAAGGAGGCAGGTGAGGGGAGGAGGAGGTGGCAAGGAGTGGAGACAGACAAAAGTTGTCCTGAATCTCAGCCTCATTGCTGACTTGATGTATAAAAGTGGGTAAGTAATCTCTTTTTATGTTGTAGCAGAATATTATTGGCCTAAGGAGAGGTTTATGATAAAAATGAAAACAGTAAGATATCGTGTTTATAATTTGTTTTTTAAAAGTATATGTGAATATATTGCACAAAAAAAGATCGGAAAGCTGCATGCCAGAATATCATAGATTATAGATGATTTTCTTTTTTTCTTTGGCCTAGTCTGTGTTTCTCAAGTTTAAAGCATTGTGAATTTTATAAAGAAGGTCTGTTTTAAAAATTATCTGAGTTAAAGAACCGCAATATAATATCTGCTTTAGGTATTTTGAATTATTTGTCTGGGCTGAACAGAACGTATGTTTTTTTCAATAATCTCCAACATTCAGAAAAGGTGAGAGGAAGTTGCTGACATGACACCCCAGCACCCCCAAATGATTTAGTGTGTCTTTCCTCCAAACAAGAACATGCAACCATCTACATTGGGAAATTGACACTTCAAAGCTGCAAACTGAACTCAGGTTTTCCCAATTACCTAATGAGGCGCCAGGGACCCCACCCCAAATCACGTGTGGCATGTGCTTGTCCTCTTTCATCTCCTTTAATATGAGTCAGTTCCTCAGCATTTTCTTAACATTCATGATTTTAATGGTTTTGAAGATTGCAGGTCAGCAATTTTGTCCCTTCCTTTGGGTTTGTGGTAGCCAGGCTCCCAAATGGCCTGCACTGGTTTTCGCCCCCTGGTATTCAGGCCCTCCTGTAAGTCCCCTCCCACTTTGAATCAGGGGTCACCTGTGTGACCAGTGGAACAGTACAGAAGTGACGTGTACCTAGAGGCTAAGTCATGCAAGACGCTGCAGCTTCTGCCTTGCTGTCTTGGATTCCTTGCTCTCGGAGAAGCCAGCCATTGCATCATGGGGATGTTCAAACAGCCCTGCGGAGAAGCGTATACAGAGATTAGCTAAAGCATTCCATCAGTGGCCATGCAAACTTGCCAGCCATAAGAAGAAGCCACCTTGGAAGTGAGTTCTCTGGCAACCTCAGAGGACAGCCTAAGCCAGAGCTGCCTATCCAAGTTGCTCCCGAATTCCTGACCCGTAGAAACTGTAAAGGACAATAAATATTGTTTTAATCCAGAAAGTTTAGGGGTAAATTTGTACACAGCAATAGCCAGCTAATACAGGTTTGTCCGTTTCCTCGTGATTAGATACAAGCTTTCCATCTGGGGCAGGACACCACAGAAGTCGAGCTGCGTTCTTCTCGTTGTATCCTGTTATGCCTGCAATTTGTCACGTTATTGGTGATGTGAAGTTTGATCATTTGATTGAGGTGGTGTCTGTCATGCTTCTTCACTGTTAAGCCACTCTGTTTAATAAGTAGTTTATGGGGAGATACTTTGATACCATGTAATTGTACTGTGTCTCATCAAACTTTCTCTTTGTTCATTATTACTTTTTTATATCTGTGGAGATGCTTACACTCCTATTTTATTCAACGGGTTATAATCCATTACTATCATTTATTTTGATGATCAAATCATACCGTATTTGGCCAGTCAGAGCCCCTTCAACTGGCTTCCATGTCCTTTTGACATGTCCCATCATTTTTTGAGCACATTGCAACTTTCTGGTTCAGTGCTCTTGGGGTGTACTTTTCTCAGTCGATCTTAATGGACAGAATTAGGTAATATGTGTGTGTATCATACATATACTTACATCTGTATTTCTCTATCTCTTACTTACAATCATGAATTTATATTGGTACCTCCAACTCCGATCAAATACCCTTAGATTCATCCTAGTTTTTTCTTTTCCATATTTGTAACTCCCTTCTCCACCAGTGAGAAAACTGTCTCCTTTTATTCTTCATATATGACTTGATCAATCCCCTCATTGTAACCAATTTCTCTTGACCACTTCCTGCCTCCCTCCCACCCAACATAGTTGCCCTCTTCACCCCTCAGAGGTTCCTACACTCCACACTGGGGACATACTTTTCCAGCAACATAGTGGATTAGGTATCCTAAATGACCCTTTTGCATCAGTTTTCTATTGGACGTATAACAAACCACCCCAAAACTTAGTGACTTAAAACAAAAATAATTTATGATTTCTTAAAATTCTAAGGATAGGTTGGGAGTTTCTGCTGTGTCACCCGAGTTCACTCATGTGACTGTATTCAGTGAGTGAGTTGGGTGGGGAATGGCCGTTCTCAGATGTCCTCACTCACATGTCTGAGGTCCCAGCTGAGATGACTGGGATGGCTTGGCCTCTCTCCTCATGTGCTCTTTCATCTAGGACTTCAAGTGATGCTGGAAGTATTCCAGGAAAGCAAAAGTGAAAAGGCCTCTTAAGTCATACAACATCACTTACACCAGATTCTATTAGTCAAAGCAAGTCACAGGACAGCCCAGATCCAGACCTTACTTCTTGATGGCAGGAATTGGACCAGCAGAGTTACATTGCAAAGGAGCACTGACACAGGGAGGCATAATTCACTGGGGCCATTAGTATGAGCACTTGCCATACTTTCCTGATTAAGTGATAAAAATGTCAGATATATATATACACATATATATATCTATATATATATATTTCTTAAACATTATTTTAAATGCTTCTCTGAACTGGAAAGAACTTGATAGGTGGTACGTGGGAAATAGAAGGCAAAGCTGGGGACTACAAAAAGCAGTGAATCAAATGTGAGACCTTACATAAAGCTGGGACCCTACCCTCATTGTAAGGGGAATGAGAAAAGCACTGTTACTGAAAAAAAAGGAGACAGCAGGAAAAACTTGCCTGCATGACTTATCCTGGGTGCTGGATGTCAGGAAAATAATCACCTGAAAATTGGTAACCACGAATGGACCATTTGATGGTGTCATTTAAAGTGATCCCCTATTGTTAGGCCCCTAGTGGACTGAGAGGAGCATACTGTAAATCCTCCCTGGAAAAATTAAAACTCAATCCAGGCCTCCAA
Organism: Ursus americanus; assembly: GCF_024610735.1. Classification (NCBI taxonomy): domain Eukaryota; kingdom Metazoa; phylum Chordata; class Mammalia; order Carnivora; family Ursidae; genus Ursus; species Ursus americanus. The sequence goes on along the minus strand of NC_142150.1, from coordinate 2,734,095 downwards.
AAATTCTTACAGATGAAGTTCCAACAAAAAGGAGAAACTCATGGTAAAACAAAATCACAAAGCATGCTAAGGAGCAAGCATCATCTGCGAGAAGCAGCAGAAAAAAACACGAGGCAGAAACAGAGCCTTTATGTATTCAGACGCTAGACTGTAACACTTTGAAGTAACCAAGTTTAATATGTGTTGTGGACTGAATTGTGTCTCCCTAGAATTTTATGTTAAAGCCCTAAGTCCTCATGTGACAGTATTAGGAGTAAGGAAATTATTAAGTTAAATGAAGTCATAAGGGCGGGACCCTGCTAGCATTAGTGTCTTTAGAGGAAAAGACCCCAGAAATCTGGCTCTCTCTCCACCATCTGAGCCCTTGGTAAGAAGGTGCTCTCACCAGGAACGCTACCATGCTGGCATCCCGGTTTCAGACTTCCGGCCTCCAGGCTGTAAGAAAATTAATGTCTGCTGTTTAAATCTATCCAATTTTGTGATGACAGCCCGATACGATATGTTTACATAAATATATGACAAGCTTAAAATATGCACATGGAATAAATTGGCGGAATTGAGGAAAGTCCACATAGAAATTCTCAAAATTAAAATTTTAATAGTTAAAAGTAAAAAACCCCATTTGAAATATGGGTTCCACCACTGGAGATAGAATTAGTGAACTGGATAATAGAGTGAATGAATTTATATGGAATATAAGGAGACTGGAAAAATGAGAGGTTGATGAGTTATGTTGGAGAACGTCTAGTATACATCTAGTCATATTTCCAAAAAGGATAATGGGGATGGAAAATTGGAGCCATCACACACTGGGATACTGGTTATGGAAAATGGTGCAGCCACTTTGGAAAACGGTCTGATAGCTCCTCAAAAAATCCTAAACATAGAATTAACATAGGACCTGGAAATTCCATTACTAAGTATTTACACAAGAGAAATGAAAACATACATCCACACAAAAACTTATATACAGGTGCTCATGGAAGCATATTTACAACAGCCAAAAAGTGGAAATAACCCAAATGACAAATGAATAAACAAAATGAGGTATATCCATATCATAGGATATTATTTGGCAATAAAAGGGAATGAAGTACAGATATATACTACGACATGAATGAATCTCGAAAACATTATGGCAAATGAAATTAACCATTAACAAATCACCACATATTGTAGGGTACTATTTATATGTAATTTCCAGAATGGGCCATTCTATGAAATGTCCAAAATGGCAGACCTATGGGAAAAGAATTAGTGGTTTCCTTGGACTAGGCAGGAGCAGGCGGGATAGGGATGCATAGTGATTACTTGCAGGTACAAGGATTCTTTTGGAAGTGAAGTGTTCTAAAATTAAATTATGATCATGGTGTACAACTCTAAATATTCTCTAAACCATAGAACTACACACTTTTTTGGGTTTCTTTGTTTTTTGAGTTTTTCATTTTAGTTCCAGTAGTATTAACATAGAGTGCTACATTAGTTTCAGGTATACAATGTAGTGATTGAACAATTCTATACATTACTTAGTACTTATCATGATAAGTGTATTCTTAATCCCCTTCACGTATTTCATCTACCCCCACACACTTTCCCTCTGGTGACCATCAGTTTGTTCTCTCTATATAAGAGTCTGTTTCTTGGTTTGTCTTTCTCTTTTTTTCCCTTTGTTTTGTTTCTGAAATTCTACATATGAGTGAAATCATATGGTATTTGTCTTTGACTGACTTACTTTACTTAGTATTATACTCAGCTTTATCCACATTGTTGCAAATTGGCAAGATTTCATTCTTTTTTATGGCTGAATAATATTCCACCCTGTGTGTGTGTGTGTGTGTGTGTGTGTGTGTGTGTGTGTGTACACATACATCTTTATTCATTCATCTATCGTTGGACACTGGGCTACTTCCATAATTGGCTATTGTAAATAATGCTGCATTAAACATAGGGGTGCATATATCCTTTTGATTATTGTTTTCATATTTTTTGGGGTAAATACCCAGTAGTGCAATTACTGGATCATAGGGTAGTTCTATTTGTAATTCTTTGTGGAACCTCCATATTGTTTTTCACAGTGGCTGCATCAGTTTGCATTTCCCCTAACAGTGCATGAGGGTTCTTTTTCTCTACGTGCTTGCCAACACTTGTTATTTCTTGTGTTGTTGATTTTAGCTATCCGACAGGTGTGAGGTGATAGCTCATTGTAGTTTTGATTTGTATTCCCTGAGGATGAGTGATGTTGAGAATCTTTTCATGTGTCTGTTGGCCATCTGTCTGTCTTCTTTGGAGAAATGTCTGTTTGTGTCTTCTGCCCATGATTTAATTGGATTATTTGGTTTTTTGGTGTTGAGCTGCATAAGTTCTTTATATATTTTAGATACTAACTTTTTATTGGAGATGTCATTTTGAAAATATCTTCTCCCTTTCAGTAGGTTGGCTTTTAGGGGTTTTTGTTGTTGTTGTTAAATCCTTTGCTGTGCAGAAGCTTTTTATTTTATTTTTGCTTTTATTTCCCTTGCCTGAGGAGACCTATCTAGAAAAATGTTGCTACAGCCCATGTCAGAGAAATTTTTGCCTATGCTCTCTTCTAGAATTTTTATGGCTTCGGGTCTCATATTAGGTCTTTAACCCATTTTGAGTTTATTTTTGTGTATGATGTAAGAAAGTGGTCCAATTTCATTCTTTTACACCATTTGTTGAAGAGCCTGCCTTTTTCCCATTGCATATTTTTGCCTTTTTTGTCAAAGATTAATTGATCATATAATCGTGAGTTTGTTTCTGGGCTTTCTATCCTGTTCCAATGATCTATGTATCTATTTTTGTGCCAGTACCATACTGTTTTGATTACTACAGCTTTGTAGTATAACTTGAAATCTGGCCTTCAGCTTTGTTTTTCTTTTTCAAGATTGTTTTGGCAATTTGGGGACTTTTGGCAATTGGCAAATTTCAGGATTATTTGTTCTAGTTCTGTGAAAAATGCTGTTGGTATTTTGGTAGGGATTTATTAAGTTTGCAGATTGTTTGGGCAGTATAGACATTTTAACAATATTTGTCCTTCTAAGAACTATACACTTTAAACAGGGGAACCTTGTGGTATATAAGTTATATATCAGTAAAGCTGTTTAAAAAGAAATAAAATAAGGAGACAATATTCAAATTCATAATAACTGAGAATTTTCCCTAAGTGTTGCAAACATATCTTTAAATGCAGGAATTCCAAAGAATCAAGCAGGTTGAATAAAAACAAAAACCATATCCAGACATGTCATCAGATAACTGAAAAACATCAAAGAAAAAGATATTTTATTTTTTACATTCATTATTTTTTTTAAGATTTTATTTATTTGAGAGTGAGCAAGAGTTGGGGGGAGGGGCAGAGGGAGAGGGAGAAGCAGGCTCCCCACTGAGCAAGGAGCCCGATGTGGGGCTCTATCCCAGGACCCTGGGATCATGACCTGAGCAGAAGGCAGACGTTTAACTGACTGAGCCACCCAGGGGCCCAGAAAAGGAAATTTTAAAAACATTTAGAGGCAACAGACACATCACCTATAAACGAGCAACACTGATTATTGTCTGACTTTTCAACAGCAGAAGATCCGATGGCAGTAGGAACATTGTATCTTCATTATGCTGAGAGAAAATGAGCTATAATTCTAAACCAATTAACTATACACACACGCACAAATATGTATATATATAATATATTTCAAGAATGGGTTAGAAGTAAGAAAAGAAACTTCAGACAGATATAAATGAGAGATTATACCACCCACAGATCTTCACAAAAGGAAATTTTGAGGGATTTAGCTCTGCCAAAGGGAGAATGAACCCATACAGAAATGTGAGGGGTATGAGCAATGATGACCGTAGTTGCTAGTAACTCTAAGCAAACATTGTATAAAATTAAAAAAATAATGTCCAGTTGTGGAGGAGTACTGGCTGGAACTAAAACACTGGGCAACCATATCCTATAAGGCAGGCTTGCGTTCACGAGCCCTAAGATCCTTGATTGCTGGTCTCCCAACTCACCACTTTTGCCAAACATCCTATTAGATCGTGTTTGTTTTCCTATAAGTCCGCTGACTTGACCAGATCCATCCTAAGTTTCTCTCTTTAACTCCCACAGTCCAACCCCCTATCCTAGTTGCTACTGGCACATGGAAGTGAAGGACTGACTAGGCCTGTTGGAGCAGTTTTTCCTTTAAATATTGAAAAGCTTAAACAGGCCCATACAAGGATCAGGTTCTTAAAACTGCCTTCATTCCAAACTGTTTGCTTACATTTCGGAATGCTTTTTTTGTGTGTTGATTCAAAAAGTAACACATGTTAATTATATTAAAATTGAGAAAATTATGAAGAAGAAAATAAGTTATCACCCGTTGCACTATATCATAAAATTAACCACTGACTACTTAAAATTTTTGAACTGATCATAAAATGCAACAAAGAGCTTAGTCTGTGTTTCCACCACTCAGAACTGAAAATTGCTAACATTTTGTCATATTTACTTCTAGACAGTTCCTTACATTTTCATAGTCTAGGATAGATTACAAATAGAGGCCTATATATTTTATGCCTAAATATGTAAGATCTAAATCAAACCAATAAACTATTCAACTATATTTCAGCCTCCTACACTGATAGATGTATTTTTATGACAAGAATTATAAAGCTATACTTTTTTTTTTTTTGGTGCAAAAAGGTGGTTTCATTGAAGCATGGAGATAGGACCCATGGGGCAGAAAGAACTGCCTAAAGCTATACTTTTTTAAGACTAAAAACTTAGTAAATAACAAAGAGATTTAGTTTTAATTATTACTATTCATGTGTAGGAGTTTGCTGATAAGCTTGTGATATTTAGATAATAAGCTAAAATATATATATAATGTATGAATAATGATATATTTTCCACTAAATTTTTTTTTCTTGCCTTCATTTCAGCAACATCACTAATAACATTGTAAAGTTAAGAGTTTCACAGGGGCGCCTGGGTGGCTCAGTCAGTTGAGTGACCAGCCTTCGGTTTCTGCTCAGGTCAGGATCTCACAGTCTGGGATCGAGCCCCATGTTGGTCTCCGCTCAGTGTGGAGTCTGCTTGTCTCTCTCCCTCCCCATCTGCTCCTTCCCGCCCCCATCGTGGGCCGTTCTCTCTCTCTCAAATAAATAAACAAAACCTTTAAAAAAAGTTTTACATACTTTTTCTTCTATTAAACATAAAGCCAAATGAAACTTTTTTTTGGTCTTTGGGGTTCTTGGATCCTTTTTTTGTTAATTTCAGTTTAGGTCACTTCAGACAATTGCCACTGGAATTATCAGTAAAATTCTTAGAATTTCAGAAACAAAAACCCCCATGAATTTTACATATGTTCATGTAATAAGATGGTTATAAGAGAAATAATCATTATCATAAATATAAGATATTTTAAAATTTTCATATTAATTATCATTTATATGCTGAGTCTCACAGTCTCGTAAAATATTTTCTGGTAGTAACGTAAAGAATTGATGCCATTCTTTATGCTTATTACATCTGTAGCACTGAGCCCATAAGTGAAAGACTTGTGTGCAAGTTTTAAAAATATATTGCTATTTTGGGCACCTGGTGGCTCAGTTGTTAAGCGTCTGCCTTCAGCTCAGGGAGTGATCCCGGCGTTAGGGGATCGAGCCCCACATCAGGCTCCTCCGCTGTGAGCCTGCTTCTCCCTCTCCCACTCGCCCTGCTTGTGTTCCCTCTCTCACTGGCTGTCTCTGTCTCTGTCAAATAAATAAATAAAATCTTAAAAAAAATATTGCCATTTTTGTGTGTTTGTGATTATGTGAGAAAGTTGAAAGTGTAAGGCCAAGTGCAAGACTGTTCCCTGGGTATGAGTGTGATACTGTTGGTTCTATTTTCTAAATGAAGGAAACAAAAGATTACTGACCAATTCCAAACTTTTAAAATCTCTTCTTCCAGTTTCATTCTCCATAATGTACTTGGTGTGAATGGTGCCAGGTATTTTTCATATATATATTCACGGATAATATTTGTATTGCCTTCAGAGTGTGTTTTCAAATTCTTAACTATGACATTATACTATGCATCATATTCTGTGACTTGTGTTTTGAAATTGAATTTTGGAGATCTAGCCGTGTTGATATATAGGGGTCTGTTTAATTTCTTTCCACTGTGGATTATATCATATTTTCATATCTTGTTTATACAGTTTTGGGTTTTTTTATCTTATAAATATTTTATTTGAATAAAACCACTTAATGGCCATTAAAATGATCGGAAATAAAACGATCATTCTAAAAGGAAGTTATGGCATCATTGTGTTTAGAGAAGAGGAAGCCACGAAAGGGGAATATTTACAGAGTTAAACTTTAGTATAACATGTGAATTTTGACCTGCTGTGAAGGTTTTAGTTAGCAAAAAGCCTTACAGTTTATATAAAATGATTGTGTACCCTAATCTCAGCCATCACTAGATGAAGAGGCTGAAACTGAGGGTTCCTTCTTCACGTTATAGCTTTATTCTTGATATCCCTCGAAAAAGAGACCGACTCGATTGTGGAGCTGACTCACGCCTGGAGCAAGTAATTATACAATACCACGGTCATTCACAACAAAAGCTGAAAGACATGTCCTACAATTGTTTAACTTTCAACTGCTGATGTTACATACAATACGTTACAAGTAAGCATAGTTGCGCATTCCTGAGTCGATTGTACTAATTTCTGTACAAATTTAGGAATGAGCACATCTGGGTATATGGATACTTCTTTACCTTACAAAGTAAAGGCAAGCATTTTCTACTTTAAAATTTTTATTTCTGGGTAGAACAAAGACTGAACTCCTGGAGATCAAACAGGGAAAAGGTACACCAAGTTTAAAGCACTGTGAAGTCATGAAACAAAGAAGAATCTGAGATAGAAGTCAAGCCATATAATCCACCACCTTCTTACAGCACTATTTATTCCCGGCAACCATCGCATCTCTAATGAGATCTATTTTTTTTTTTAAGTCACAAGTTCCAAAAAGTTAATAATCCACTCTCTGAAATCAGATGGAAAACAACGACCAACAGAAAACACACACAATCTTTTGTCATGTAAACAGAATAAATGGTTTTAGTAAAGGGTGCTGATATATATATACATTTTTAAGATTTTATTTGTCAGAGAGAGAGCTAAGCAAGGGAGCTACAGGCAGAGGGAGAAGTCCCTGCTGAGCAAGGAGCCTACCACAGGGTTTGATTCCAGGACCCTGGGATCATGACCTGAGCCAAAGGCAGATGCTTAACCCGCTGAGCCACCCAGGCATCCCAAGGCTACTGACATTTCTAACAGTAGTAACTGTTAGACCAGTTCCTACTAGACTAGACTAGACTAGACTAGACTACACCAGTAGTTACTGTTAGAACTCCCTATGGGAGGCCATTGGTTGTAACCATAGTGTCTGTATTGGTGAGCGTAATAAGGTTCTCGTCTGTGCTGTGGGTAATTGTTACCCATGCCACTGAAGGAATTGTCCCTAAACTGTTATCTTGCAACTGATTGCCTTGTTGATCCAATTTTGTATCGATGAACTTTCTCCGACTTAGTTTTTAAAAAAATTTGGCTATGGATCTTGCAGACTGTTTCACACCAATACAGAAAACTCTTCGTTATCTGTCTTATATGCCGCATACCCCGTTGCACGGAGGTAACTTATTTAATGGCCATTTAGATTCTTTCCAGTCTTTTGGATTTCAAACAGAACCACAATAAATGACCTTGAACATTATTTGATATATACGTGTGGATATATGCAAGATATATTATCAAAAATGGGGCTACTGGACCAGGAGGTATGCACATTTTTAGTTTTGAGATATATTGTCAGATCACTTTGCACAAAGATTGCAGCTATTTACATGCCTATAAACAGTATGAAAACTCCTGCTTCTCCTGTCCTTAAAAATTAACCTTTTACCTTAGCTAATCCAGCGGGTTAAAAAATGCCGTCTCCTCGAATCTTTCTTATTATGAGTAAGTTTAAATACTATGCTCATATGTTTCATAGCTAACTGTATTTCTGTAAACTGTGTTTCTTTTTATGAAAATTATTCATGCCCTTTACCTATCGTCCAGTGGAGTCGTTGCATTTGTACTCTAGTTAACCTGCAGGAGCTTATTATTACTGGAGGAATTAACCCTTTGTAACAGGAGTTGCAAATACATTTTCCCCAAGTTTCTGTTTGTCTTTTGATTTTGTTTATGAAGGTTTTGTGATGGATACTATCTTAATGAACCGGATATATCAATCTTCTGTGACATTTCTATTTTATATCTTTTTTAGGAAGGCTTTCTCTACTATATAGATAGTTTTAATTTTTTCAGCTCAAACTCTTGATCTATCCAAAATTCATTTGGTGTGCAAAGCAAGCACTCAAGTTAATTTTTTCCCAGATGGCTACTTTGTTGTCCCAGAAGCACATAGTTGAATAGTTCTTGTTTTACTTACTGATACCTAAATAAATACTGCTTTATAAAATGAATTCCCATATATGTGAATCTAAGTTGTTTATCATAGGACACTGATCCATTTGCATGTTCCTACACAAATGCTACATTGTTGGCATGACTAGATGATGAGGACACGGAATACACGTGAGGTTCAGTGGGGTGGAGTCCGGAGCCGACGACCAGCGTCTTTGGTGCAAAATTGGTGGTTTATTAAAGCACGGGGACGGGACCCGTGGGCAGAAAGAGCTGCTGCCCCGGGGTTGTGAGGGGTGGCTGATGATAGACTATGGGGTTGGGTGAGGTAAGGAAGAAGGGAGGTTGAGAAAATACTTTCATATGTTAAAGAAGACTCACAGGATACATTGTCAAGTCAAGGCCGGTTACCACTCTCATAAGACATTAACATGAAGTTGGTCGGGAACTTCCTGGAGCCTGCCGATTACAAGGATATTCAATTGTATCTACATTCCCTTCTGGAAGCTAGGTTACTGACAGAGATGCTTTGTTCTTGTAGACTGCTAAGACATTTGTAAACTGAGCGATTGTGGTGTCTATAGGTTAACTATTTCTCTGTCCTTGAGGGCAGCCAGGAGTGCCTGAGGAAGGTCAGGTACATCCCATGGGGGGAGGGGCGTGCAGGGTGTCAGTTTCTGCTTTGTCCTCAGCTTGCCTTCTCTTCCCTCATCACTAGAGATTCATGCAGATTTGTATGTGAGGGTTTTTTTTCCTGCAGAATGGTAATTTACATACCATAAAATACACAAATCTTGATTTTACAACTAAAATGAAGGTTTATCTGTATATAAACCTGTGTAACCACCACTTGGATCAGGATATAGAATGATTTTAGTACTTTGGAAGAGTATCTTATGCTCCTTCCCTATCAAATACCCTCAATATGTAATGATGTTAATCATTATTAAATATTTTTGTCTGTTTTGAGTTTAATATGTATAGAATCATATAGGATTTCCTCTTTTGTGTTTCTGTTTGCTCAACATTGTGTCTCAAAGATTTATCCATTTCATTGCATTTAGCAATTACTAGTACTTCTTCATTACTGTGCAGAAGTCCATTTTATGATCTGTTCTGTTTTGTTCTATTTGTTGATCTCTTCTACTGTTGATATGCATTGATCTCCTCTACTGTTATTTATTTATTGATCTATTGTTGATATACATTGGCATGTATCGATCTAGTAATTGACCAATTCTGTTGATATACATTGGCATGCTTTCCAGTTTGGGGATATTGTGAATAATCTTGCTTTGAATATTCTTGGATATGTGTTTGATGGATATAAGCATTTATTTCTGTTGGGTATTTGCTCAGGGATTGAATGGCTAGGTCATAGAATATAAATTTGCTCTGATTTAGCAGACACTTTCAAACAGTTTTCCACAGCAGTTATACAAATTTAAACTTCTTCAGTAATGTGTGAGCATTCCAGTTGCTCCCCGTTAGCACCAACACTTGGTATTCTCTATCTTTTTGGAGGGTGGGTATAATAGTATCTGATTATTGTTCTAATTTGCGTTGCCCCAATGACTGACGATATTGTATACTTTTTCATCCATTTGTTAGTGATTTGGTCATCCCCTTTTGTGAGCTGCTTGTTTAAATTTTAGCTCATTTTTGGGAAAGTCCTCTAACTTTTACTTAGTGATTGCCAGAACATATCTTATATTCTGCATAGGAGCCCTTTGATGGATACATACACTGCAAATATCTATTCCAAGCCAGTGACTTGCATTTTCACTCACTTGATATCATGTTTTGATAGGAAATATTTAGTTTTAATGAGCTTCCATTGACTGTATTTTCCTTTGGAGTGATTGTAATTGAAACTGTATCTTTAATTTCAGTTTTCACGTGTTCATTTCTATTATATAGAAATACAATAGATTTTTGTGTGTTGTTCTATATAAGTGGCCTTGCTGAGCTCACTTATTAATTTTAGGAGGTTGATTTTTTTTAATTCCTTGGGACTTTCTATGTATATAATTTCGTCATCTGCAATTAGGGACAGTTTTATTTTTTCCTTTCCAATTTGTGTTGCTTTATTCTGCTTATTGCCTTATTGTGCTGGTTAGGCCTTTTAGTGTTTTGTTGAACAAAGTGGTAAGAGGAAGTATTCTTGTCTCGTTACTGAATTTGGGTGGAAGGCATTCAGTCTTTCACCAATAAGTATGCTATTAGCTGTCCGATTTTTTATAGACTCTCTTTATTGAGATTGAGGAAGATCCCCTTTAGTCCTAGTTTGCTCAAATTTTTTTTTATCATAAATGGGAAATCAATTTTGTCAAATGTTCGTTTTTACATCAATTGATATGATCACATTGCTTTTCTTCTTTGGCCTGTTAATATGGTAGATTGTACTGATTGATTTTTGAATATTGAATTCATCTGTGTATGTTTTAAATTTCTCTCAGTAGTATTTTATAATGGTCAATGTAAAGATCTTAAAAATCCTTCATTAGATTTATTCTTATGTATTTGATCTCTATTGTATTTCTATATAACAGAAATGAACACGTGAAAACTTCCTTAATTTCAGTTTCTAAATGTTTGTTAGTGGTATGTGCAAATAAAGTCATTTTTTACATACTGACTCTGTATTCAGCAACTTGCTAAATTTACTTGATAATTCCAACAGTTTTTCTGTAGATTCTTTTTTATTTTCTATGTATTCAATCATGTTTCTGTAAAGACAATTTTAATTCGTCTTTTCTACTTTTTATTTTTGTTTTTCTTGCCTTATGGCACTGGTTAGGATCCCCAGTACAAAACTGAATAAAAGTCGTAATGGTGAGCACCCTTACCTTATTTTTGAAATCAGTAGGAAAACATCCAATATTTGATCTTTGAGTAGGATTACAACTACAGATTTTTGTGTTTTTCTTCATGTGTAAAATTCCGAACCAATTTTAAATATATCCTTTAGCTTCACATAAGTTAGAAGACCTATTACTGTAAACTCAGAGGCTAACTAAAAAACATAACCAATGAAGAATAAGTCATTTACATTTGATTATGACTGAGAATGTAGCAATTTCTTAAAAAGACTTTTAAAATTTACTTGAGAGAGATTGAGCATGAGCGGGGGAAGGGGCAGAGGGAGAGGGAAGAGCAGACTCCCCACTTAATGCAGAACCTGATGCGGGATTTGATCCTAGGACCCTGAGATCATGACCTGAGCCAAACCAGGTACTTATCTGACTGAGCCACCCAGACAACCTGAATGTAGCAAATGTTTAAATAAGTTAAGTTTTTAAAGTATTTTAAGTCAAAGTAAAATGTACAGAGAAAAATGTATAGATCTTATGTATATAATTAAATAAATTTTATGCTCATGTATCTGGTACCCTAATTAATATTTAAGGCATTTTTCTGTCTCCCCAAAATTTTATTTCTCCTGCTTTCAATCACTACACATAGCACATAGGCAACTATTGTTCTAATTTCTGTCATGGTTTTAGTTTTAAAATTTCATACACATGGAATTGTAAAGCATGTATTCTTTCATGTTTGGTTTATTTGCTCAGCAGAATATTTTCACTATGCCACAAATACCATAAATTTTTATTTATTCTCCTATTTGATGAGCCTTTAAGCTGTTTCTAGTTTGGGGGTATTATAAATAAAGCTGCTATCAGCATTTCCATACAAGTACTTCTGTGAAATTAGGTTTTAGTTTCTGTTGAGATAATACCTAGAACAGAACAGTTGTAAGTCTATGTTTAACTTTACAAGAAACTTCAAAACAGTTTATCATAGTGGTAGTGCTGTTTTCCATTACCACTAGCAATATATGATTTCCAAATGTTTTCTATCCTCAACAACATTTGGTGTCAGTCTTTTTAAATTTAGCTTTCTTTTTTCTTTCTTTTTCTCTTTCTCTATCTCCCTTCCTTTCTCTCTCTCTTTCCTTCTTCTTTTGTGTGTGTGTGTGTGTGTGTGTGTGTGTGTGTGTGTGTGTGTGTGTGATAACCTCTTCATCTGATTAAGGGGGTTCTCTTCTATTTCTGTGATATTGTATCATTTATAGGTGTTAAATTTTTAAAACCACTTTTTAAAGAATTCAGTATAGTCAACCCACAGTGTTACATTGCTTTCAGGTGTACAACATAGTGATTCAACAAGTCCGTACATTACGCTGTGCTCACCACAAGCATAGCTACCGTCTGTCACTGTACAGCACTATTAAAATACTATTGACTACTTCCCTATGCTGTTATAAGTGTTAAATTATTTTTAAAGATTTTATTTATTTGAAAGTGAGAGGGAGAGAGAGAGTGGGAGGGGGAGGGGCAGAGAGGGATGGAGAGGGATTAGCAGACTGTGCAGAGTGCAGAGCCCCACTCAGGCCAATCTCACCATCCTGAGATCACAACCTGAGCGAAGACCAAGAGTCCAATGCTCAACCCACTGTGCCATCCTAGGTGTTAAATTTTATCAAATACTTCTGCTGCCTCTATTGAGACACATAATTCTTCTCATTTTTTGTTAATGTGCTGAATTATATCACTTACGCATTAACAAATTTATTTACGTACCTTACATTCATCAGTTTTGGGGGCACCTGGGTGGCTCAGTGGCTTAAGTGTCTGCCTTCTGCTCAGTTATGATCCCAGGGTCCTGGGATTGAGCCCTGCGTTGGGCTCCCTGCTCGGCGGGAAGTCTGCTTCTCCCTCTCCCTCTGCCTGCTGCTCCCCCAGCTCGTGCTCTCTCTCTCAAGTAAATAAATAAAAATCTTTTAAAAAATTTATCAATTTTAAAAATACAGTTTGAATTCTAGAAAATGTACACTCTTGTGCAACCCTGTCACAAACTGTTGCCCAGGAAGTTTCCTTGTTCCTCCTTATGGTTCATTCTGTTCTTATTCCAGACTCCAGGTAACCTTTGAAATGCCTCCTGTCTGTACAATTTTGTTATTTCTAGAAATCCTACGTACATGGAATCATAAAGTATGTGGCCTTTTGTGTCCTTTCTCACATGGCAAAGAACGGAGGCCTCCTGCCAATGACCATGTAAGTCAGTCATCTTCGAAGCAGGTTATCCGGTCTCTGTCCCACCTCCAGAGGACAGTATCCTCCCTGGACATCTTGACTACAAGCTCACGAGAGACTCCGAGAGCCACATCTACCCATCTGAGCAATTCTCAAACTCCTAATCCAGAGTCACTATGAGATAATAAATATTTTTTGTTTCAACCATGAAGTATTGAGGTAATATACGGCGCAGCTCTGGATAACTAACACACCTGCCTTCCTGGAACAAGTTCAGTATTCTTTCCACACATCCTTGTACTCCATTTGCTATTATTTTATATAGAATCATTGTGTTCAGTTTCCTGAGAGACAGCGAACTATAATTTTCCTTTCTTGTCATGTCCTTTTCAGGTTTTGAGATCAAGACTATGCAGACTCATATAATGAGTTGGGAAGTATGATCACATTTTCATGATCTCAAAGAATTTTTTTACAAAATTGGCAATATTTATGTATATAGAAGGATTTGAGAGTAAAAACACTTCAACTAGGAGTTTTCTCAGGAGAAAGTTTTGTTTGTTTGTTTTTTAAAGATTTTATTTATTTGACAGAGAGAGACAGCCAGCGAGAGAGGGAACACAAGCAGGGGGAGTGGGAGAGGGAGAAGCAGGCTCCCAGCGGAGCAGGGAGCCCCATGCGGGGCTCGATCCCAGGACCCTGGGATCACGCCCTGGACCAAAGGCAGACGCTTAACAACTGAGCCACCCAGGTGCCCCTCAGGAGAAAGTTTTAAAACTAAAAATGGAATGAAAAAAACTGATATGAAACTATTCAAAATTTCTATTTCTTATTTCAATTTTGTTAACTTTGTACAAGAATTTATCCATTTTATTATAATTGTCAAATCATTGTCGTAAAATCATTTCTAGGATCCTCTTACCATTGTGTTATAGGATCTGAAGAATTCTTGGAATTAAAAATTTGTGGTCCCTTTTGTCCATCAACCTTTCTGTGAATTTATTGATTTTAATAATCTTTTCAAAGAGTCTTAGACCTTGTTATGTTTCTCTATATATGCTTGCTTCCCATTTTATTGATTTCTGCTTTTATCTTTAAGATTGCCTTCTTTCTACTTTATTTGGGTTGATTTCCTGTTCTTTTTGTAGCCTCAAAAGTTGGAGCTTTCATAATTTATTTTCAACCTTTCTTTATTTTTTTTTAAATCATACATTTAACATTTTAAATTTCTCTCTAGGCACTGCTTTGTTTCCTTAAAGTTCTTTTATGTAGTATTTTTTTGCTATTATTCTGTTTAATATATTTTCTTATATTCCTTGTGATTTTTTTTCTGATCCACAAGCTGTTCAAAAGTAAGTGCTTAAATTGAAATCTCTATGAATTGCCTAATAATATTTTATAAAATTGATTAATAGTTTAAATTATCTATGATCAGATTTTATAGTCTATATTCTTACTATTCAAAGGGTGGTTTACGAGCCTAATAACATCGGTATCATTTGGGAGCTTGCTGGAAATTCAAAATCTGTACTTTGTCAAGATCCTAACTGATATCTATGTTGATATCCAAGGTTTGAGAAGCACTACTCCATATTATTTCAATTCTTTGAAATGTGTTGAAACTTGCTTTATGGCTCACCATTTGGTCTATTTTGCTGTATATTCCACCTGCGGTTGAAAATGTACATTGTGCAGTTCAGTGTCAGTTCAGTTAAATGTCACTTAAGTCAGGGTGGTTAATCAGACATTTCAAATCTCTTATATCCTTACCAAGTTTTTGTCTGCTTGTTTTATCGGTTCTTGAAAGACGCTTGTTGAAATTTCCAACTGTAATTGTAGATTTGTGTAGTTCCCCTTTTAGTTCTATTAACTTTTGCTTTATAGATTTTGAAACTATGCTATTAGTTGCATACCTGTTTAGAGTTTTTAATCTTCCTGTTTATCATATGAGATTTCCTTTTTACCTTTACTAGTATTTTTCCTTAGAGTCCTCTTTTATCTATCTATCTATCTATCTATCTATCTATCTATCTATCTATCTATCTATCATCTATCTATCTACCTACCTATATTAGCTTTTTTGGGTTAGTACTTACATCTTATGTCTTCTTTCTTCTTTTCCTCTCATCTGTCTTAACTTTATATTTAAAAGTATTTTTATATTTAAAAGTATTTTGTGTAACTAGCTTATGTTTGGGGCACCTGGGTGGCTCAGTCCATTATGTGTCTGCCTTCAGCTCAGGTCATGATCCTAGGATCCTGGGATTGAGTCCCACATAGGATTCCCTGCTCAACAGGGAGTCTGCTTCTCCCTCAGCCCTTTGCCCCTCCTCCCTGCTTGTGCACTCTCCCAAATAAATTAATAAAATCTTTAAAAAATAGCTTATGATTGGCTTTTTAAAAAAGTCTTTTAGTATATATATATATATATACATATTTTAAGATTTTATTTATTTATTTGACACAGAGAGAGAGGGACAGCGAGAGAGGGAACACAAGCAGGGGCAGAGCGAGAGGGAGAAGCAGGCTTCCCGCTGAGCAGGGAGCCTCATGCGGGGCTCGATCCTAGGACCCTGGAATCATGACCTGAGCCAAAGGCAGATGCTTAACGACTGAGCCACCCAGGCACTCCTAGTATTTATATTTTAATTGCAGTTTTTTTAATCCATTTATAGTTAATGTATATACTTAGTAATATAATTGAGTTTCAAATTAACATCCTTCTATTTTTCATTTGTTCATTCTGCTTATTTGTTTCTTCAATACTTTTGGATTAACAAGATATTTTTATTTTTACTTTTCTTCCTCTATTAGCATTTGAGTCATAATTCTTTAATTACACATTCAGTGCTTACCAGATCAATGACAATATGTCCCTTGATTTATTAAAGTCTACCTTAAATTAGTACTTTTACCACTTCCTGAATAATGAAGCCATTTACAGCAGTTTAATTCCATTTACCTCCTTCTTATCTTTTATGTTGTTGTAACATATTTTATTGCCACCTGTGTTTTAATCCCCACACAACATTATTCTGAGCAGTAAAATTCATTTATTTTATCTACATTTTATTCTTTCCAGTAGTATTTATTTCTTTTTTTCAGTTCCATGCTTCAACCTGGGGTCATTTTTATTCAGGCTGAAGAACTCCCTTGAGTCTTTCTTGTAGTGCAAGTTCCATACCTTTCTGACTAAGTCAGGTGCCCCTCTGTATCTTCTTTAAAGGATTATATAAAAGAAGGTTATCTCTCTTTTTAAAGTTTTGGTAAACTTTACGTCCAACATAAATTGCTCTTCGTGGGAGAGATATTTGACTATTAATTCAATTCCAATTGGTCTGTTGGTTTTTTTCAGGTTGGTCTATTCAGGTTTTCTATTTCTTTTGGAGTCAGTCTTGGTAATAATATAGATTGCTAGATTGTTAATTTCATTTGGATTTTATCAGCATAAAACATTTTATTAGCGTATACTTATTCACCATATTCTCCTATGATTAAAAGAAATATCTATTGAAACAAGCACTCTTCTGGTTATTTGAAGTATCCAGGCAGGTTCTAGAGCTCCACGGTAGTTTATTCAAGCAGCTCTTTCCAGTTCATGTACTGCTTTGGTGAAAAGACCAGCTCTTAGAACTTCCTGCCCCACCATTTTGCATGTCGCTCTGATCTGGGCTGGCCTCACCTTTAAGAAAAGGTGGAGCCAGGAACAAGAGTGCTGGTCAGTTTTCTTTTATTTTACTTTCTCGTTAATACTTCTCGTAAGACATATCTATTAGGGATGAATACTCTTAATTTTTGTTCATATGAGAATGTTTACCTCACCTTCATTTTTGAAAAATAGTGTTTTTGTTATATTTCGTGAAAGGGACTTTTCTTTAAAAAAATCTTTTAGCACTCTGAATATGTCATTTCATTGTCTTGTGGCCTTTACTGTTTCTGACACAAAGTCAACAGTTAATCTTACTGGTGTTGCCTAGTACAGTTGACTATTTGAAATTTCCAACTGTAATTGTAGATTTGTGTAGTTGAGGGGATTAGGCTGCTGTCCCTCCCCCCACAGTCTAAAATCCATGTATAACTTCTTTTATTGATGTATAATTGACATACAATGTTATATTAGTTTCAGTTGTACAACATAATGATTCAACAATTTTGTACATTATTAATGCTCACCATGATAAGTGTAGTCCCCATCTGTCACCATATAATGTTATTACAATATTATTCACTATATTCTCTATACTGTACTTTTTCTTTTCTGTGACTTATTTTATAACTGGGAGTTTGTACCTATTAATCTCCTTCTTCTATTTTGCCTGTCTCCTCCCTACTGCCTTGCCCCTGGCAACCACCAAGTCGTTCTCTGTATTTAAGAGTCTGTTTGAAAGACAGAAACAAAATTGTGAAAAATATAAAACTGTTTTTATGATGACCATAGTTAATGGTGACTATAGTTAATAATATTATATTGTATATTTAAAAGTTGCTAAGACAACAGATCTTAAAAGTTCTTATCACTAGGTAAAAAAGCATACCTGTGTGGTGATGGACGATAACTAGACTTAGTGTGGCGCTCATTTCGCAGTATATACACATATCACTATGTTGTACACCCGAAACTAATAGAATGTTATAGGCCAATTATATCTCAATTATTAACAAAGGTTTTATTTATTTATTTGAGAGAGAGAGAGAGACCAAGATAGTGACAGCTAGAGAGCACTAGTGGGGAGGAGAAGGAGAAGCAGGCTCCCCGCTGATCAGGGAGCCCGGCACAGGGCTCTATCCCAGGACCCTGCAATCATGACCCAAGCCAAAGGCAGAGGCTTAACCAACTGAACCCCCAGATGCCCCATATTTCTCAATTTTTAAAAAATAAGTGTATAACAGGACAAAAAGTCTGTTCTTTTATTTGTTGTTTATTTTTTAGATGCCACATATAAGTGAAATCATATGGTATTTGTCTTTCTCTGTTTGACTTATTTCATTTGGGATAATATCCTCTAGGTCCACCCATGCTCTCACAAATGGTAGGTTTCATTCTTTTTAACAGCAGAGTAATACTCTATTATATATATACACCACCGTGTGTGTGTGCGTGTGTGTGTATACACACCACCTCTCTGTCAGTGGACACTTGGGTTGTTTCCATATATTGGCTACTGTAAATAGTGCTGTAATAAACATAGAGGATCTATCTATCTATCTATCTATCTATCTATAAAATTATTTTTTTAACGAGTGGTTTTGGCTTTTTTGGTAAATACCCAGTAGTAGAATTACTGATCATATGGTATTTCCATTTTTAATTTTTTGAGGAGTCTCCATACTGTTTTCTACAACGGCTGCACCAATTTACATCCCCACAAACAGTGTGCGAATGTTCCTTCCGTATCCTCTCCAATGCTTGTTATTTCTTGTCTTTTTCATTTTAGTCATTCTGACAGGTGTGAGGTGATATCTCGTTGTGGTTTTGATTTGCATTTCCCTGATGATGAGTGAGGTTAGCATTTTGCATCAAAATTATTCATTTTTTTGATGTTGAGTTGTATAAATTCTTCATAGATTTTGGATATTAACCCCTTTTTGGATATATCATTTGTAAATATCTTCTCCCACTCACTGGGTTGCTTTTATGTTTTGTTGATGGTTTCCTTCACTACACAAAAGCTTTTCATTCGATGTAGTCCCAATAGTTTGTTTTTGTTTGCCTTGTCTGAGTAGACATATCCATAAATATGTTGCTAAGGCCAGTGTCTAAGAGATTGCTCCCTATAGAAAACATTGGCAATTTTGTAGTTTCAGGGCTCACACTTAGGTCTTTAATCCATTTTGAGTTTATTTTTGTGTACGGTATAGAAAGTGGTTCAGTTTTATTCTTTTGCAAGTAACTGTTCAGTTTTCCCAACACCATTTATTGAAGAAGCTGTCTTTTTCCCATTATACATTCTTGACTCTTTTTTTGTAGATTAATTGACTATATAGGGACGGATTTATTTTTGGGCCCTATTCTGTTCTATTGATCTATGTGCCTATTTTTGTGCCAGTACCATATTGTTTTGATTACTATAGGTTTGTAGTATATCTTGACATCTGGGGTTGTAATACCTCCAGCTTCGTTCTTCTAAAGATTGCTTTGGTTATTTGAGGTCTTTTGTGGTTCTATACAAGTTTTAGTATTATTTGTTTGAATTCTATGAAAAATGCTGTTGGTATTTTGATAAGGATTGTATTAAATCTGTAGATTGCTTTGGGCAGGGAGGACATTTTAATGACATTAATTTTTCCAATCTATGAGCATGGTATATCTTTTTTTTTTTTTTTTTTGCGTCTCCTTCAGTTTCTTTCATCATTGTCTTATAGTTTTCAGAGTGTAGATCTTTCACCACCTTAATTAAATTTATTCCTAAGTATTTTATTCTTTTTAGTGTAATTGTAAATGGAATTGTTTTCTTAATTTCTCTTTCTGATGGTTATTAGTGATAGAAATGCAATGCTTTTTTTATTTTTTAAAGAATTTATTTATTTATTTGAGAGAGAGAGAGGGAATGAGTGGGGTAGAAGGGCAGAAGGGGAGGGAGAAGAAAACTCCCCTTTGAGCAGGAGCCCAATGTGGGGCTTAATCCTTAACACTGGGATCATGACCTGAGCCAGAGGCAGATGCTTAACCGACTGAGCCACCCAGGTGCCCTGAAATGCAATGGCTTTTTGAGTATTGATTTTGTATCCTGCAACTTTACTAAATTCCTTAATTAGTTCAAATAGTCTTTGATGGAGTCTTTAGGGTTATCTATATACCATGTCATTGCAAATAGTGACCATTTTACTTCTTCCTTACCAATTTGGATGTCTTTTATTTATTTTTCTTGTCCAATTATTGTGGCTGACTTCCAGCACTATGTAAAATAAAAATGGTGAGAGTAGACATCCTTGTCTTGTTCCTGATGAAAGATTTCAGCTTTTCACCATTGAGTATAATTTTAGCTGAGTTTATTACATAAGGCCTTTATTATATTGACATATGTTCCCTTTCTACCAACTTTGTTGAGAGATTTTACCATGAATAGATGTTGAATTTTGTCAAATGCTTTTTCTGCATCTATTGAGATGATCATAATGTTTTTATCGCTCCCCCTCTTAATGGGATGTATCATGTTGTTTGATTTGCGAATACTGAAGCACACTTGTGTAACTGGAATAAATCCTAGTTGATTGTGGTGAATGATCTTTTTAATGTATTGTTGAATTCAGTTTGCTAATATTTTGTTGAGGAGTTTTGCATCTCTGTGTATCAGAGATACCTGTAGTTTTCTTTTTTTGTAGTATCTTTGTCTGGTTTTGATATCAGAATAATTCTGGCCTAATAGAATAAGTTTGGAAGTTTTCCTTTCTTGGAATAGTTTGAGAAGAACAGGTATTAACTCTTCTTTAACTGTTTGGTCGAATTCACTTATGAAGCCATCTGCTCCTGGACTTCCGTTGTTGGGAGTGTTTTGATTACTGACTCAATTTTGTTACTAGTAGTTGGTCTGTTCAGATTTTTCTATTTCTTCCTGATTCAGTTTTGGAAGATTATATGTTTCTAGGAATTTACCCATTCCTTCTAGGTTGTCCAATATGTCAGCATATAATTTTTCATAATACTCTTATAATTCTTTTATTTATGTGGTGTTGGTTGTTATTTCTCCTCCTTAATTTCTGATTTTATTTATTTGGGTCCTCTCTCTTTTTTCTTGATGAATCTGGCTAAAAGTTATCAACTTTAACTTTTCAAAGAACCAGCTCTTGATTGCATTATCTTTTCTATTTTTTTTCCTTAGTCTGTCATTTATTTCCACTCTAATCTTTACTATTTCCTTCTTTCTACTACCTTTGGGCTTTGTTTTTCTCTGTCTGGCTCCTCCTAGGTGTAAGGTTAGATTGTCCATTTGAAATTTTTCTCGTTTCTTGAGATAGGCCCACAGCACCTATAAGCACCATAAATTTCCTTCTTAGAACTGCTTTTGCTGCATCCCAAAGATTTTGGACTGTTGTGTTTTCATTTGTGTTTGTCTCCATGTATTTTTTAAAATTTCCTCTTTGATTTCTTTATTGACCCTTTGGTTGTTTAGCCACATATAACTTTTGAGTCCCAAAAACTTAACAATGAATAGCCCATTGTTGACTGCCAAGCCTTACTAATAACACGATTAACACATATTCTGTATGTTATATGTATTTTATACTGTATTCTTACAATAAAGTAAGCCAGCAAAAAGAAAATGTCATTAAGAAAATCCTAAGGCAGAGAAAATACATTTACAGTATGGTACTGTATTTATTTTAAAAAATCTATGATTAAGTGGGCCCATGAAGTTCAAACCCGTGTTGTTTAAAGGTCAACTGTACATGCCCAGTACATTTTCTCTTCCTGCTTTTGGGATTTTCTCTTTGTCTTTACCTTTTGACTATGATGTGTTTAAATAAGTATCTCTTTGTGTTTATCTTACTGAAGTTTGTTGAGCTTTTTTTTTAAAGATTTTATTTATTTAATTCGACAGAGATAGAGACAACCAGTGAGAGAGGGAACACAAGCAGGGGGAGCGGGAGAGGAAGAAGCAGGCTCATAGCAGAGAAGCCTGATGTGGGGCTTGATCCCATAACGCCGAGATCACGCCTTGAGCCGAAGGCAGACGCTTAACCGCTGTGCCACCCAGGCGCCCCTGTTGAGCTTCTTGGATGCATAGGTTAATGTTCGTCTGCAAAGTTGGGAAAATTTTTGCCATTAATTTTCTGAATAATTTTTCCTGTCCCTTTCTTTCCCCCCTCTCTGATACTTTTATTACATATATGATGGTGCACTTAAAGAGTCTTTGAAACTCTGTTAATTTTCTTCCCTTTTCTTCTGTGTTCTTCGGATTGTATAATTTCTTTTTAAATTATTATTATTTTAGAGAGGGAGGAGGAGCAGAGGGAGAGGGAGAGAAAGAATCTCAAGTAGACTCCCTGTTGAGCATGGAGCCTGATGCGGGGCTGGATATCATGACCTTGAGATCATGACCTGAGCCAGAATCAAGGGTCAGATGCTTAACTGACTGATCTACCCAGGTGCCCCCAGATTGTATAATTTCTATTAATGTTTCTGCCAATTAGTCGATTTTTTCTTCTGCCAGTTCAAACCTACTATTGAAGAACTCTACCGAATTCTTCACTTTGGTTATTGTTACTTAAAGTGTTACTTTTCAACTCCAGAATTCCAATGATTCTTTTAAGTAATTTCTTTACTGATATTCTTTTTTTTGATGGGACATTGTCATCATACTTTCCTTTAATTCTTTAATTGTGGTTTCCTTTAGTTCTTGGAACAAATTTGTAGTAACTGCTTTGAAGTTTTGTCTGCTAATTCTACCATCTGTTCCTCTTCGAACGGCAGATTTTATTGCCTGCCTTTTTCCCTGTATATGGGGTGACCTTTCTGTTTCTTTTCACATCTTATAGTTTTCTGTTGAAAACTAGACATTTTAGATCTTATATTGTAGTAGTTTGGGTACTTATTTTCCCCTTTCCAGGGAGTCATTGTTTATTTTTCTTTGCTTGTTTGTTTATTTCTTTAGTGAGTTGGCCGAACTAATTGTGCTAAGTTTATATTTCCCTGCACGGTGCAGCCTCTAATTTCCCTACTCAGGTTCCCCCACCTCCCACCCCTGGTTTTTATCTTTTAGCACGGATTCCTAAGGATCACGTCTTGGCCACCATAAGTCACTTATTGGTCAAAGGTTGTGCTTTATTTCCCTTAGCCACTTAGACTTTTTTTTTAAACCTTTTACTAATGTGTGTGGTTTGTAATCTATCACAATTCAGGAAGTTTACATTTTTCTACCACTCGCAGCCAGGGACAGGTAACTTAGAAATTCCTTCTCGGGTCAGTCCTGGGAGGGTGTTGTCATGTGCACCACACATTCTTCCAGATTGCCAGGTTGAGTGTGGTTTTATTTTCAAGCTTGACTTCTTAGGAGTTGTCTCTGGGGCAGAGCAGCTTACTGTGCGTTCCGTGTCCGGGCAGGTGTTTTATTCACTCCCCTTGTTCTGTCGAAGCTTCACCCTGTGTCCATGGGTCTACGGGTGGTTGGGGGAACGCCTTCCGGTCTGCCACATGTCTACTTTTGGTTGCTCCTGCAGGGGTGCAACAGTGCCCATGCCCACAGCCTTCCTGACACCAGCGTTGATTATGGTCCCAGAGGCCTCTTTGTGGCTCTTTCCATGGCACTCCCCATTAAACCTCCGTCTGCTCGGCTCTTGGGCTCTTGCAATGGAGCTACCAGCTTCCTCTTCATTTTTCTCCACCTGATCTTCGTGATTTTCAACCACCTTCTTGGGCATAGCATTCTCCACTCTGTTCCAAACACTCGGTTCCCTTATGCTGACCTGCGGAGTTCTTTATCCCATACTCTACCTCTCCGCCTGGGCAGAACCCCTGGGCCACTGTGCTGGAACTGGGGATAGAGGTCTACTTTTATTTTGGTGACACCTGGCTGTATGAGAGGATACTGGGGCTGGGGGCTGGAGGACGGGGGAGAGTCAATCCCTTGTCTTTGTAGCTTGACCCTCCAGACATGGAAATTCTGCTTGTGGAGTACATGTAGTTGGGTGAATGTGGGAGGTGAATGGAGCCCCAGTATGCTCGGCCTTTCATGCTTGGGGTAGAGTTTCTGTTCTGTGAGTGGGTGCTGGATAGAAAAAGGGAGTCTGGTCCTCTTGGCTATGCCTGCCTGGAATAGCGCTTCTGCAATACAGGGTTGGTGAGAGGAGCGGTGGTGGATGAGAAACCCCAGCAGCATGCCCTTAACTGGACTGAACCTATGATTCCAGACTGGGAAAAACAGGGAGAGGGTTGCCTCATTTTCCGGACTCTTTCTTGACAGGTGTTTCTCTGTGTGAGTTTGAAAACCTGGGGTACAGCTTATATAACATGGTGTTGGGAGTGAGTAAAGGAGTGAATGGTGGCTCAATATTTTTACCAAGATTTAATAAATTTTCTTAAATGAACGCTTCTCCATTTGTTGTATGTCTTTAGGACAATTTCCAGAGACTTTGAATTGTTGTTTTCTTAAACTAATTTTCTCCAGTTAAATTGTTGTTTTGCCGGGGAGAGGGTCCACTGAGCTCTTTGCCATTCTGGAAGTCCCACCTCCAAAATGATCTATTAAAAAATGAAAACCTGTCAATGATTTTCCTGCTCTGAAACTATACCTTCTCTCTAACTTAAAGCAGTTTAATGAATTTATTGATTTTTCATTGCTTTTATTTTTTTTATTTTTTTAAAAGATTTTTATTTATTTATTTATTTGACAGAGATAGACAGCCAGCGAGAGAGGGAAAACAAGCAGGGGGAGTGGGAGAGGAAGAGGCAGGCTCCCAGCGGAGGAGCCCGATGTGGGACTTGATCCCGGAACGCTGGGATTACGCCCTGAGCCGAAGGCAGACGCCTAACGACTGCGCTACTCAGGTGCCCCGATTTTTCATTGCTTTTAGAATAAAACCTAAAATTCTTAATTTGACCAACTTATGTGATCTAGCCTTCCTTTCTTTCTTTCTTTCTTTCTTTCTTTCTTTCTTTCTTTCTTTCTTTCTTTCTTCCTCTTTCTTTCTTTCTTTCTTTCTTTCTTTCTTTCTTTCTTTCTTTCTTAAGATTTTATTTATTTATTTGTCAGAGAGAGAGCACAAACAGGGGGAGGGGGAGAGGGAGTGGGAGAAGCAGGCTCCTCGCTGAGCAAGGAGCCTGATGTGGGGCTCAATCCCAGGACTCTGGGATCATGACCTGAGCTGAAGGCAGACGCTTGACCAACTGAGCCACCCAGGCATCCTCTAGCCTATCTTTCTAACCTCAATTTGAGTCAGTTGTGTCCCACTGGCCACACAAGATCTCTCCCAGTTCCTCAAACATGTCAAGGTCTCTTCTGCCTTAAGACCTACCCATATACCTTTCATGTGCTTGGAAATCTGTGTGTGTTTGTTAGTTCGTTCGTTCGTTCTTTCTTTCTTTCTTTCTTTCTTTCTTTCTTTCTTTCTTTCTTTCTTTCTTTCTTTCTCTCCTTCCTCCCTCCCTCCCTCCCCCTCCTTTTCTTCCTTCCTTCCTTTCTTTCCTTCTTTTTCTTTCTTCCTCCTTCTCTTTTCTTTTTTCTTTTCTTTTCTTTCTTTTCTTCTTCCTTCCTCCCTCCCTTCCCCTTCCTTCCTTCCTTCCTTCCTTCCTTCCTTCCTTCCTTCCTTCCTTTTTCTTCTTTCTTTCTTTCTTTCTTTCTTTCTTTCTTTCTTTCTTTCTTTCTTTCTTTCTTTCTTTCTTTCCATTTCAATTCCAGTATAGTTAATATGCAGTTTTAAAGTAGTATCAGGGGGTGCCTGGGTGGCTCAATTGATTAAGGGTCTGACTTTTGGTTTTGGTTCAGGTTGTGACCTCAGGGTCATGAGATCAAGGCCCATTTCAGGCTCCTCATTCATCATGGAGTCTGCTTGAGATTCTCTCTCTTCCTCACCCTCTGTCCCTCTCCCCCTCAAAGAAGTAAGTATAATCTTTAAAAAAATAGTTTCAGGTGTACAATGCAGTGATTCAACAATTCTACCTATATATCACTCAGTGCTCATCAAGGTAAGTGTACTCTTAATCCCCTTCACCTATTTTACCCACCCACTTCCTCTCTGGTAACCATCAGTTTGTTCTCTATATTTAAGGGTCTGTTTCTTTGTCTCCTTTTTTCCCCCTTTGTTCATTTGTTTTGTTTCTTAAATTCCACATATGAGTGAAATCATATGGTATTTGTATTTCTCTGACTGGCTTCTTTTGCTTACATAATACTCTCTAGCTCCATCCATGCTGTTGCAGAGAGCAGGATTTCATTTTTTATGGTTGAGTAGTATTCCACTGTGTCTGTGTCTGTGTGTGTGTGTGTGTGTGTGTGTATACACCTACACACACCACATCTTCTTTATTCATTCATCTATCGATGGACACGTGAGCTGCTTCCATAATTTAGTATTGTTAATAACGCTGCAATAAACATAGGGGTGCATATATCCTTTCAAATTAGTGGTTTTTTGGGAGGGGGTAAATACCCAGTAGTGTGACAACTAGATCGTAGGGTAGATGTATTTCTTAATTTTTTGTGAAACCTCCATACTCTTTTCCACAGTGGCTGCACCGGTTTGCATTCCCAGCAACAGTGTACAAGGTTACTTTTTCTCCACATCCTTGTAAACACTTGTGTTTTTGATTTTAGCTGTTCTGACAAGAGTGAAGTGATGTCTCATTGTAGTTTTGATTTGCCTTTCCCTGATGATCAGTGATGTTGAGCAACTCTTCATGTGTCTGTTGGCCATCTGTATGCCTTCTTTGGAGAAATGTTTGTTCCTGTCTTCTGCCCATTTTTTATTTTATTTTTAAAAAAGATTTATTTATTTATTTATTTATTTACTTACTTACTTGCTTACTTATTTGAGAGAGAGAGCTCAAGCAGGGGGAAGAACAGAGGTGGAGGGAGAGGGAGGAGGAAAGAATCTCCAGCAGACTCTGTACTGAGTGTGGAGCCTGACATGAGGCTTGATCTCATGACTCTGAGATCGTGACCTGTGCTGAAACCAAGAATTGGACACTTAACCAATGAGCCACCCAGGCACCCTCCTTCTGCCTATTTTTTAATTGGATTATTTATTTTGGGGGTGTTGAGTTGTATAAGTTCTTTTTAAAAAATATTTATTTATTTATTTGACAGAGAAAGAGAGAGAGGGAGCAAGTGCACAAGCCGGGGGAGCAGCAGGCAGAGGGAGAGGGAGAAGCAGACTTCTGGCTGAGCAGGGAGCCAGGATGTGGGGCTTAATCCCAGGACTCTGGGTTCATGACCTGAGCTGAAGGCAGACACTTAACCAACTGAGCCACCCAGGCGCCCCATTGAACTGTATAAGTTCTTTATATATTTTAGATACTAACTTTCTATTGGATATGTCATCTTCTTCCATTCAGTAGATCATCTTTTAGTTTTTTTGCTTGTTTTCTTCACTGTGTAGAAGTTTTTTATTTTAATGTAGTCCTAATAATTTATTTTCACTTTTGTTTTCCTTTCCTCAGGAGACATCTAGAAAATTGTTACAGCTGATATCAGAGAAATTACTGCCTGTGCTCTCTTCTAGAATTTTTATAGATTCAGGTCTCTTATTTAGGTCTTTAATCCGTTTTGAGTTTATTTTTGTGTATCGTGTAAAAAAGTGGTTCAGTTTCATTCTTTTGCATGTAGCTGTCCCGTTTTCTGAACACTGTTTGTTCAAGAGACTATCTTTTTCCCATTGATATTCTTTCTTGCTTTGTTGAAGACTAATTCACCATAAAATCATGGGTTTATTTCTGGGCTTTCCATTCTGTTCTTTTGATCTCTGTGCCTATTTTTGTGCCAGTACCATACTGTTTTGATTACTACAGCTTTGTAGTATAACTTGGAATCTGGGATTGTGATGTCTCCAGCATTGTTTTTCTTTTCCAAGATTGCTTTGGCTATTTGGAGGTTTTTTTTTTTTTTTTTTTTTTGTGGTTCTATACAAATTTTAGTATTATTTGTTCTAGTTCTGTGAAAAATGCTGTTGGTATTTGGATAGGGATTGCATTAAGTCTGTAGATTGTTTGGGGTCATGTGAACATTTTAACAATGTTGGTTCTTCCTATCCATAAGCATGGAATATCTTTCCGTTTGCTTGTGTTGTCTTCAATTTCTTTCATCAGTGTTTTATAGTTTTCAGAGTACAGGTCTTTCACCTCCTTAGTTAAGTTTATTCCCATGTATTGTATTATTTTTTGTGTGCAATTGCCATTGGGATTGTTTTCTTACTTTCTTTTTCTGTTACTTCATTATTAGTGTATAGAAATGCAATGGATTTCTGTACATTTATTGTGCAACTTTACTGAATTTATCAGTTCTAGTAGTTTTTTGGTGGAATCTCCAGGGTCTTTTATATATAGTATCATGTCATCTGCAAATAGTGGAAGTTTTATTACTTTACCAATTTGGATGCCTTTTATTCCTTTTTCTTTTCTGATTTCTGTGGCTGGGTGTGTCAGCCTTTCTTTACTTGGCTAATTTCTATTCCATTGTTGAGAGCTCAGCCTAAGCCACCACATTTCAGCAAAGTCCTTTCTTTGTGTCCTGACATGAGTAAGTCTAATGCTCCACCTGAACCTAGAACTTTCCTTTCCATACCTGTAGTACTTTAATTTGTTGTTATGAGTTTTTCATTATTCAATAATGTTTCCTTCTCTGATTGTGAGTTCCCCAAGGAATTGTTTTCTCTTGTGCTTTCCCAAAGACCTCAAAAAAGACTTGACTGATAACTGAACAATCTACTACAGAGCCTTTGAACAGACAGAACGATGCTAGAGTATCCTATAGGATAAAGTGCGAGAAGAATACAACGATTACTAATACTTGTTTTTTGCTTTTCATCTCTTCAACATTTATGCAATTATTCTAGGGAAATTATATTTTGGTCAGGGCAGATAGATTCTTTTGTAGTTTGGATGTCCAGTTCAGGCACCCTTAAGTCAATGAGATGGCGGTAGGATGCTTCTTCTAGTAACTCCAATACAAACAGCGAACTTTCCACTTCCCTTTTTTCCTCTGGTCTCTCTCTGAAGTCAAAGACATCCTGGCTGAGAGACACTTGTGGAGGCCAACACAGGGAATATGCTGACTCATGTCCCCCCCCACCCCCATCTTCCTTTTGTCTCATGTAGAATTATGAAAACATGTCTGTCTTGTTTATTGGCACAAGTAGACACTTAATAAATCTTTTTATTTCTTTTTCAGTACATGGATAATTGTTTTAGTCAGTTACATAGCTGTGGGCAATTAGACTTCCTCCCACTGTTTTCTAGCTCTTTCCCAGTTATGTCTGGAAAATTCCTCAGTAATAATCTTGGTTCTATTTAGCTCACAGCTCCCAAATGGCCATACCCATGCCCATCAGTGCACCAAATTGTTGGTAGTGTACCTGTATCAAGGAAAAGAGAAATAGTGCATTCAGAAGTGAAAGTACTCACAACTAAAAGTAGTGTAACTCTCTGAGTGCCTTGACAGCACCCAGAAGTCCCTTTCAGACTCTCTGCAAATGTTGCCAACATGTTTCTTTTTATCCTTTTCTAAATAAACCCCAACAAATAAATGGTGGTTGAATGAATGAATGAATGAACAATACCTGCATATCTTCAGTGACCAGCAAAATAAGAAGAATTTTCTTACTGAATTTTGTTGCTTTAGTTTTCTTCAACCATCACGTGTGTAGCCACAGAATGCTTCCTAACAAGTTAGTTTCAGTATGTGCTTCTCCCTTCCCTAGATTTCCTGGGGTAGGGGTGTAGCCTCTGTGTGCCGTTGTTTCTGCCTATGGGAGACAAGATCTGTGTTCTAAACAACTGACTTACAAGTGGACTTCTGGAATGCAGCTGGCTCTGAATTTCAGAACTGTCTGTATAATACTAAGATACCCAGAGTAATTTCTTTAGGTTTTCTTTACGTGATCTTTTTGTTGTATTTCCATTTAAAATTATTATTTAATAAAACACAGAAGCTGAATTGGTTAAGCATCCAACCTGGTTTTGGCCCAGCAGACTCCCCATGATCTCAAGGTCATGATCTCAGGGTCATGATCTCAGGGTTGTGAGACTGAGCCCTGTATCAGTCTCCACGTTCAGCAGGGAGTCTGCTTGGGTTTCTCTCTTCCTTTCCCTCTACCCCTACCCACCTCCCCCACATGAATAAGTAAAACTTTAAAAAAGCAGAAAATATAGAAGCCAATGGACTGTAACAATTCTCGTTTATCTGTCACTCCATGGTCCATGCTGTAGCTCAGTTGATCGTCACAGTGCTTGGCCCAGACTAGGCAACTATCAAATGAATGGAGGGATGGTTGGATAAATGAAAGAAAGGATAAACAAATGAATATCACATGGAGCATAACTGAAGGGGTTGGAAATTTTAGATTAGAGAACATTTAGATAAAATGCGATAGTTTCTCCGCCTATTTGAAGGTCTGGGTTTTGTTTGTTTTTGAAATGCAACAGGTTTATGAGGCAGAACCAAGACCAAGGCACAAAGGTTTGTCTCATTCCAACAAGCACTCTCTGAAGCCTACCATGGGATTTGTTTGACCCACTGAAAACAGAATCACTAAACAGTACAGTTGTGCTTTGCTGCTTTGGGGTGAGTGGGGACCTGTGGTAGCAACAAGGTTTCTAAAGAGGAAGTGCTATTGTTAGGAAAGGGGGACTGGATATGTCTAGAAATTGAGTTTGCACCATTAGTTCAATTTTGACTTAAGCTGTGTTCCTGTTTGGAGTGCCTGGGGAAAAACCGATGATGATGATGGTGATGGTGGTGATAATGATGGTGGTGATGATGGTGATGGTGATGATGGTGATGGTGATGATGGTGATGGTGGTGATAATGATGGTGGTGATGATGGTGATGGTGATGATGGTGATGGTGATGGTGGTGATGATGGTGATGATGATGATGGTGATGATGGTGATGGTGATGGTGATGGTGGTGATGATGATGATGGTGATGATGGTGATGGTGATGGTGATGGTGATGGTGATGATGGTGATGATGATGGTGATGATGATGGTGATGGTGGTGATGATGATGATGGTGATGATGGTGATGGTGATGATGGTGATGATGATGGTGATGATGGTGATGGTGATGATGATGATGATGATGGTGATGATGGTGAGATGATGGTGATGATGGTGATGGTGGTGATGATGATGGTGATGACGGTGATGATGTGTGTGTGTGTGTGTGTGTGTGTGTGTTTATGTGTGTGTGCAAGCTCACGCACATGTGTGGGTGGTGCAGTGGGGCTGCCTGTTGGCACCATCACTTAGACAGGTTACTATTTAATGCTCTATGAATCTGTCCCCTGAAAACCTTTACTTATTTTTTTTTGAAGATTTTATTTTTAAGTAATCTCTACACCCAATGTGTAGACGCACACCCCCGAGATCAAGCTGAGTTAGGCACCCCCAAAACCTTTCTTAAGGCAACATGGATGATTTTGCTTTCTAGGTAAAGGTCAGGAAGTTCCTGGAAAGCAAGATAAAAATTAGTATTTTGAGGGGCACCTGGGTGGCTCAGTCGGTTAAAGCGCCCCTCTCTTGGTTTCAGCTCAGGTCATTAACTCAGGGTCCTGAGATCATGTATGTCCCACATTGGGCTCTGAGCCTGGTGGGGTGTCTGCTTCCTTTCCCTCCCTCTACCCACCTCCCCCTTGTAGGTGGATGTGTGTGCACATGTGCTTTCTCTAAGATGAATAAATACATCTTAAAAAAAAATCAGTATTTTGAGAACTTTTTTCCTACCCTCAAAAGCAACTTGCTAAATAATTTCTTGCCTTTAATAGAATTTCTGCAATAGTACAATCAGAAATAACCCTACTTTAAAAAAGAAAAAGAGGAAAAGAAATCACCCTACTTTGGTAGGTGTCCTGATGGATCTTGTGTGGACGTTGTGGTCCCCACACGTGTGGGTTCTGAAAGGGCTGACTTACAGCCACTGTCTTAGGAAAGCCGAGCCTTTGCTAAGGGGCCTCCGGTATGGCTTGGCCCAAAGTGTTCGAATTAACTTGAGGTGTGGGAAGCGGGCTCTTTTCCTACTTCTATTAATACCCCAAGGTCCTTGGAAGGCCCGTAATCCCCCAGTTCCAAGTGTGAAATGCAGGCAGGGAAGCTGGGGGTTGTCACATGCCAGCAGCAGAGCCAGCAAGCAACGGGCTGGCTGGGAGCCTGTGAGAATGTCCAGGGCAGGACTGAAAGGAAACATCAGACAAGAGGACCCGATCGCGCGGGTGTTCAGCAGCATGGGACAGGCACTGGGATCACATGAACTCTCTCTTGGTAGGAGGCTTTCTCCAAGCGCCTCCTTGCCCCTGGAGAATTCCAAACCTCCACAAAGGGGAAGCTCACAGCTTTCAGGACCTGGGATTTCCCTTCAGGAGGCATTTGCCCCTCAGCTAGCAGATAAGGCCATGGGCTCTGCCACCCTTCCACTCAGAGGAAGTCTTGCTTGTCCCCCGTGGCCTGCCCTGCCGTTCCTGGTTTAGGGAGTGGAGGCCAAGGAAACGCATGCATAAGAAGTTTTGTGTCCACATTTTCCTCACTCCACCTGGGGGCCCCAGGTCTGACTAGCATGCATGTGCCTGTGGGATTATGACCAGAAGTGTGTAATCAGAGATGCCCAGGAAATCTGGCATTCATTGTGGCCAGTGCTTGGAGCAGTGAGGTCCCAGCTGTGATGGTCCCCACAGTCCTCACAGCTGCCTTTGCTGATGCTGCCGTCCACGTTGGTTCATTCCAAATGACATTCAGATGACAGTGGGACTCTGTGACAATGCCAGAGACCCTGTGGGGGCCCACTGAATAATCAAGACTTGATGCAATCCCAACTTCAGTTAGGGTTTTCAGGGAGGATGCTTTCCAAAAGCAGTGTTGGCAGTGGGAGGCCATGTTTGGTCTTTCAGATTAGCAATATATATATATATTTTTCTCAGTAGGCTCCACGCTAGGCATGGAGCCTAACATGGGGCTTGAACTCACCACCCTGAGATCGAGAGTCTCATGCTCAACTGACTGAGCCAGCCAGGGGCTGAGCAATATATTTTTTTAAATGATCATATTTGCTTTGGTGGACGGTGAGGGTGAGGCTGAGGTGGGTACAACAGGTAGGAGTATATGTTCATGAAACTTTTATGAAAAGGAGTTCGCCAGTTTGTATAAGGAAGCGGCCTTAAAACAACGAGGCAGATTTCAGGGCAGCTCCGTTACACACATTCTGCCTCGCGTTGCACTTTGACCCAGTAATTCCAACTGTATAACAGTCTCCTCTCGGGAAACGATCAGCTGTAGGGACAAAGATTTGTGATGTTTTTGTCAGTATTGTGATTGCCCAAATGTGGAAATTGACTTCAGCGTCGAATTGTAAAGGAATGGGTAAATCCGTCACACTCAACATTAAATTAGTCACATAAACTCACATACTAGGTCTCTACAAACAAACGAAACGATCTATGTGGAGAGAATACATAGTTCACAGAGAAGAAAGTACAGTTCCCCTTAAAAACACAAGAAGCCATCTAGGAGGCCCACATACTCTGCAGGCAGGAAGGAAAACTCCTCAGCCTTCTTGCAAGATGATTGGCAATTTCTACCAAATTTTCAATGCATAAACATTTAGACTCAGCAATTCTACTTTTAGGAATTTATCTGCAGATACCTTCGCATTTGTGTCTAATGATTTGTATTTAGATGACAAGAGCTGGGGGCAACCCCAACATCTACCAGTAAAGCATTGGGTAGAAATGGTGGGTACACTTAGGAAGCATAGTGCCCTCTGCAGCTGTTAATGAGAACGAGGGAGTTCACTTAGTTCACGACTGCACGGAGCTATATGCTAAATAGATTAAATGAGAAAAGTATGGCACGTGTGTGTGTGTGTGTGTGTGTGTGTTTAAATTTAGAGACTATCTCAAGAATAACATAAAAAGTTATTAATAGCTTCTTTGGGGAATAGGAAGGAAAGGAAAACTTATTATTTGCGTTAGGTTCTTTGATATTTTTCAAATTGTGTACCATGCAGGTGTATATATGCCATTTATAAATTAATAGAAAATAAAAGAAAATTTAAAAGCAAAAAAGAAATAGAAATATCTTTAAAAATTACTGGGAAAATGCTCACAGAATAAAAATGAAAAAAAAAAAAAAACCAACCCCACCATATGTAAGGTGTGATCTCATTTGTTTTTTTGTTTTGGTTTTTTTTAGGGGGGGAGGGGCAGGGGGAGAGAGAGAATCCTAAGCAGGCTTCACACTCAGTGCGGAGCCCCATGTGGGGCTCGATTTCACGACCCTGAGATCATGACTTGAGTCAAAATCAAGAATTGGACGCTTAACTGACTGAGCCACCCAGACGCCCTGTACCTTTGTTTTTAAAATAATGAACATAGAAAAAAAGACTGAAAGGAACACACTGAAATGACACAGAATGATACGTAAAGGTTTTTTTCTTAGTATTCTTTTTTTTCCCAGATTTTAGGCAATGACTACATATATTATTTCCGTAATCAGAACAAAAAAAGACAACTCATCTCTGGTTAATGAGTTTAAGGGAAACTTACTTTCTTTATCATTCTTTTTGTCATTTTTTTCATAGTGGCGTTGTACTATTTTAAATATGAAAGAAAAAAAAAGAATAAAAACTCTGATTTGGAACCCTAGATCAGAGTTTTCGAAAACGATGTTTGGGGCTCCTGAGCAGCTCCCTGCGGAGTGAGAGGCATCTATCCCTGGCCAGTCTCTAGCCAGGCTGGGCTCGGCCACCTGGTGACTACCCACTGGTCCTGGAGAGCAGGGGAGAGAGCTCTCCCTTTCTCAGTGCTGGGTACCACTGTTTCTCAAGCAACGACCTCTCTGTTCAAGCAGCCACGCTTGCTGCTGCAGAGGGACCCTGGGAGCGAGAAGTGGCGCAGAGAGAGGTGGGAGGAGCCAGAAAAGCAGCGGCCAAGGGAGCAAGCCAGGCACAGAGCTGGTTTCAGGCTGCAAACATCTGGGGCATATGGAACTCATCATAACTCATGCTCTTGTGCTTTCCCAGGTTGCTTGAGGTTTCCTGAGTATCTCCTGTTCTGGAATTCTTTGCCTGCTCTGTCTTCCTAGCGTTCTTCCACAGACCGTGAGTGTCTAAGGATGTGAAATTCCCGGCACGGAAGCCTGGCCTGTCAGAATAGCTGTTTTCCTATCAAATAGCAGCCTTTGTGAAAGCAAAGGGCAGAGGAAAGACAATTCTCGGGTACTAATCTGAGGTGGCTGCCATGAACTGTTGTCTAGGTTGTATACTGCCACGTCTTCCATTCATAAAGTAGACATAATTAATTTGCATATTTAGTACAACAAGTTTTTTTGGCCGTAAATTGCTTAACGAAGTTAGTGTACTATGACAATTTCCAGGCATATAGAAGAAAAGTGTCTTGAGAAGGGACACTTTTCGTCTAGATAGTTATTTGGGTCAGTAGCAGCCTTGCTGGCAAATGCAGAATTTTAATTCAGGGGCCACCTCTCGCCCTTGTGCACAAACCAGCCCAATCTGCTGTGAAACTCCTGGAGGTGAGCGTGGGTGACTGGACATTAGTAAAAAGATAGTTTCAGCTGCGTATTTACAAATGCTGAGAAAGAGGGAGAACCATAGGTCTTTTTTGCATCTTTGAATGTTCATAGGAGAGGCTGTCAGCTCTGCCCTCACACTTGGATTTCTGGCTTCCCCAGTCATGAGAACTGCATGCTGATGTGAGGATTTCAAAGCACTTATTGAGACCTCAGGGCTCTATTAAGCAGAAATTGCTGCCTGACTCGGCAAGCTTCAGTAACTTGGTCGCTATGGTGTTTAATCCTGACTCACGGACCCACGCGCTCCCTCCCAGATTGCAGAACATAGATTCTGCGATTGGCCACATCTGACTGCTCACATCCTTTGCACTGTGTGTGAGTATGTGTGTTTGTACAAGCGTGCGTGCAAGCTCACTCGTGTGTATAATGAATGCACACTGGCTCCCCTCTAACGTTCTCATGGAAACACTGATACAAATTACTTTGGCCACATTCGGTTTCAAGGTGGGAGAAACCCGTTTGTTCTGCTGAGATAAATACAGCAACCTTGGGTTGCCATGTTTGGGAAGGGAGGGGTGTTAGCAACCAGGGCCCTCGTCTGGGAGTGGCCCCATGGTCCGAGGGCCTCTTTCTCTCTCTCTCTTCCCTCTTTGCTCTCCACCTCCCAATAAGCTACTAGCAGAAGGAGCAGGGAGTAACCGAAATGCCTGGTTCCCCTACTGCCCTTCTACCCCCTCTACAGAGAGGCCTGAAACTCCTTCTCTCGCAGACCCTTCTAGGGCTCGCACCTGAGCAACCCGCAGCCCGCTCGCTGAATTCTGTAGCCCTGTATCTTTTGCTGGTTGCTGTATATCTACGAGGAGGAGTCCAGTAATCTCCCAAAGTGATCCCATTAGCCACTCTCCTCATTTATGTCTGCCTTCTTCTCCTGCCCTATGCGCTCTCTGGGCGCAGTGGCTGTGAGTGTGCCGCCCAGAACTCCAATCACTGCGGCTGTAACGGACCAAAGGCCCCGCCTCTGCGCTCTGAAACCCACCTCTGCGTGGGCGCGCGGTGACCGCGCTTCCCGTGCGCGGCTCCCGGGAATGACCGAGCCTGGCAAAGACACTAGGGCACCTCCATTCCTGCTTGCTGAGGGACGTCTCTGACAACTGACCTGGGCTTACAGGCCCCCTGATGGCCTTGCAGAGTCTCCCATAGACTGCATGGCAGTTGCATGCTTTTGTCCCCACTTTGCTCCCTCCCTCCAGCACGTGGGGGGTCTCTTGCATTTGCGATCTGTGGCTCTCCCAGGTTTTCACAGCTCCTTCTCTATTTTCTTAAGAGAACAATCTTTGCATGTTTAGTTCCATCTTGGCATCTCTTTCTCAAGGACCCATTCTAACAGAAGTAGTCCTATGAGTGGGGTAATAGCACTATCGGCCCTTTTCATCTCGGGAGGACCAGGTTCTCGTCCTCATGGGAATAGATGCTTGTTCTGCAGGTGGGTTTGCCTTCCTAGCCTCCGGATGGTGTGGTAAATGATATGGTCAGGGTTTGCTCTGCCAGAGGACACAGCAAGGGTCCTATGAAGTATGGGGCATTAACATCAAGACCCTCTTTCATCAAAAGACACCTTTAAGAAATTGAAAAAATAAAATCCACACAATGGGAAAAGATATACTGCACGCATCTGTATGTATGTGACCTGTGTATGGAATATATATATTCTTACAAGGCAATAAGAAAAACAGGGATAGCTCATAGAAAAATGGGCACAGGACTTGAATAGGCACCTTGCACAAGAATATCAGTGTGGTCAGTTAACATTTGAAATGATGTTAAACTCCACTAGTCATTTGGAAAATGTAAATTAAAGAAGTCTCAGTGTGATGCCATTAGAAACAGCTAAAAGGAAAACACCAGACAATACCAAGTGTGGACAAGTCACTGGAGTCGAGAAACCAGAACTCTCACTCTGCTGGTGGAAGCTTATACTGGAGTAACTATTTTGGAAGACTGTCTGACGGTATCTACTAAATTGTATATATGCATTTCCCATGACCAGCAATGCTGTGTGTACGTAAGTTCACCAAAAGAGAGTAAGAACGTTCCTGGGGCACTATTCATAATGCCAAAAGTAAGTCATGATGCAAATGATAGAAGAATGGGTTTAGGGTAAACTCTGTTTGTATGTTCGTGCAGAATACAGCAGTGGGGAGTGACAAACGACACGGACGCTCGCGCAGACCACACTGAATGAACGAAAGACACAAAGCGCAAGGGGGGATTCTCTTTGTAAAGTGCTTAAAAGCCAACAAAACTCCCCCGGACTGTTAGAAATCAGGAGACTGGTTCTCCTTGGAGGGTGAACAGTGACTGGACTGGCCAAGAGGGTGGCCTCTGGGGGTGGTGGCAAGTTATGTTTCATGATCAGAGTGCTAATTCCTCAGGCGTGTTCACTTTATCAAAGTCATCAAGCTGTACTAGGATTGGTGCAACTTTTCTGGAGGAACGTTTTGGTAAAATTGACCCCAATTTTTACTTTTTTCCTCAATATTTTCGTTACAACAATTCAGAAGATACAGACTAAAGAAAGACTATCCACTTTGAACATTTCAAGGATGATCTTGGGCTTTTCTAGTATATGCTCAGATGTCCTCTCCCGAGCCTCCTTCAGATAAAATCAGGACCATGTTCTAGGTGCTGTTCTGAAACTGCTTTTTGCAATGTCGATTATATGCTCAACTACAAACACTGTAGCCAGCATTCCACGTCATTGACATTCTTCCACAGCGTTTAAAGAGCTGCTAGTTGCCCATTGAGTTGGACTCGCATTATCTGTACAAGAATTCATTTTTCAGGGGCACCTGGATGGCACAGGCGTTAAGCGTCTGCCTTCGGCTCAGGGCGTGATCCCGGCGTTGTGGGATCGAGCCCCACATCAGGCTCCTCCGCTATGAGCCTGCTTCTTCCTCTCCCACTCCCCCTGCTTGTGTTCCCTCTCTCGCTGGCTGTCTCTCTCTGTCAAATAAATAAATAAAATCTTTAAAAAAAAAAAAGAATTCATTTTTCAAGTTTAAGGTTTTACAGTCTTTCAGTATTATAAGCAACAATGTGATGGTCATTCCTGTAGCCGCATCTTTGCCCCACGTCCATGGTTATGTCTTTAGACTCCAGTCCTAGAATTGTGTGTCCGGATATAAAGGGCGAGTACGCCCTTGAGGTTGAGACATCCCATGGTTAATTTTTTTAACAACCAAATAATAGTTTGCACGGAATGCGTGTTTCGAAATGGGCCCCTGTCCCTGTCAGGTGGCTCTTGGCAACCTTAGGGCAACAACAGTGAAGACCATGACACTGTTAATAATGACCATGGTGCCATTTATATCATTTATTTTCACCCAGAGCCTGGCTAGGCGGGTGTGAATAGCTGGGTTGTACAGATAAGAAGACAGGTTCAAGTGAAGGACCTGATTCAGGTTGTCTTAGAGGAGCGCTGGCTTCAAAGCCAGGCCTGTCCAACACCGAAGCCCTCTCCCCACCCTTGGTGCTGTTTCTCAGGCAATGGCGGGTCCCTTGGCTGAGTTGTACCAGGGAGCCCGACTGGACCAGTGATTACCGTAAGCCATAATATCAAAACTTAAAAACGATCATAGTGAGAGCAAATGCTCAATGTAGGTTACGAGACTGAGCAGAAAAGAAGGCTTGCCGCTGACAAAGAGAATGAGTCTGGAAGGGTGGGCGCATGTGCAGAGGAATTCTGAGTGTGAGGGAGGTTACCAGAAGATAAAAAGTTGAAATCCCGTGTCAACCCACTTGATGACATGTCACAAGCTTGTACAAGCCACCTCAGCTACCAGGGCACCAGGCTGTTCGGTCTCATTCCCCTGGAGTAAGATTGATAAGCACATTCCACCGAGACCAGATGCAGCTGGGAGAGGCCAGAAGCCAGTTTACGAGAAGACACAGAGGGAGTGGAGAGGTTTGTGCAAGCTTTTTGATTATGTCTCAGAGTTTTTATGAAAGGTCAAGCGAGTGAAACCTTGGGGATGTTCCAGTGAAAGGCTGGATGAAGCTACATCCATTTTTCCATGACGTTGTTAGGGCTGGTTACTCAGAAATAGCAAGAAAGCTGTGTGTGTGTGTGTGTGTGTGTGTGTGTGTGTGTGTGTGTGTGTGTGTGTGCGCACACGGTGAAGGATATGCTGTGATTGACAAGTTTGGGGGAAATGGGATGTGTAGGCCTATCAACAGTTTGTTCTGTGTCCTTCTGCCTGCTGACCTGGGCAGGTATGGGGAAGAGGCAACTTGGAGAAGTAGGAGCGAGCTGGAATGCCGCATATCTCGCTTCTAATCCGAATTTAGCCACTGCTTAGCTTCACATAGAACCAACGATAAATAGCTGACACGTATTGCAGGATCTGTGCTAAGTCCATCTTCTGGATCTCATTTAAATTTCAAAACCACTCCACAACAAAGGTCCTCCCATTGTCCCTATTGCACAGATGAGGATACTGAGGCTCAGAAGGCTTAGGAACACCCCCCCCCACCCGAGAGATCTCATAAGATTTACTAAGAGGCAGGTTTGAGCTGAGGCTTATCTAAATCCCACATGCCTGGTCTCCTGAATGGCATGACTTGGAGAGAGTACTGTGAGCCAGGCCTCGGCTTCCTTTCCTTTAAGGTGGAAATAAACACACCAAGCATTGTCTGGAGCCTTAAATTAAGTCTGGTATTTTACCAGATTCTGGCACATAGTAGGTGCTCTCTGACTGTTACTTTTCCTGCCTGCTCAGGACTCTGAGAGTGGGGAGAGGGTATATAAAAACCATACCAAACCAAAGAAGCTGAAAACCTCTGGTGGGCTGGATGACGGTAGGTTGGACGGGGAGCAAGGCTACAAACAAGAAGAAAGGTTCAGCTTCAACAAGGAGTAGGAACAGGAGGAGATCACTGGGCTCAGCTCTGCTCATATACAGACCTCACCACAAATTGTGGGGATGATGGGACTGAGTCTAATTGTCAAATGGGGAAATGACGCCCACGAAGACCAAGGGTCCTGCCCTAAGTGTTGTGGCTGGGATTCTCTCCAACGAGTGAGCGTGACTTCAAGGTTTTTATTACAATTTTTTATTGAGAAAAAATTCACATACCGTGGCATTCACCTTTTGAAGTGTACAATTCAGTGGTTTATAGTATATTCACAAAGAAGTACAACCGTCACCACTATGTAACTATCTGATTCCCAGAGTGAATAATCGACATATAAAATTATGTTTCAGGTGTACAACATGATTCAATATCTGTATAGATTTAGAAATTATCGCCGCAGTAAGTCTAGTCAACATCGTTACCATACATAATTACAGTTTTTTTCTTGTGATGAGAACTTTTAAGATCTACTTTTAACAACTTGCAAATATGTAATATTATGAACTATAGTCACCATACTGTACATGACATCCCCATGACTGATTTATTTTGTAACTGGAAGTTTGTACCTTCTTCCCATCTTCACCCACTTGTCCCCATCCTCACTGTTCCCCTGACTCACAACCAACAATCTGTTTTCTGTATCTATGAGCTTGGCTTTTTTACATTCCACAGATAAGTGAAATCATATGGTATTTGTCTTTCTCTGACTTATTTCACTTATCTAACGCCCTCAAGGTTCATTCATGTTGTCACAAATGACAAGATTTCATTTGTTTTTTATGGCTGTGTGTATGTGTGTATATATATCACATTTTCTTTACCTATTTATCTATGGAAGTTTCGATTATTTCCATATCTTGGCTGTTGTAACAATGCTGCAGTGAACATGGGGGTGCATCTATCTTTTCGAGTTAGTGTTTTCATTTTCTTCAGATCAATAGCCAGGAGTGAAATTGCCAGACCATAGGGTAGTTCTATTTTTAATTTTTTGAGGACCGTCCCTCTGTCTTCCACAGTGGCCGTACCAGTTTACATTCCCACCAACAGTCCACGAAGGTTCCTTTTTCTCCACATCCTCACCAACACCTGTTGTTTCTTGTCTCTTTGATAATAGCCATTCTAAAAGGCATAAAGTGGTATCTCATTGTGGTTTTAATTTGCATTTCTCTGATGATTAGTGATGTTAAGCACCATGTCATGTATCCATTGGCCATCCGTATGTCTTTGGAAAAATGTCTCTTCACATCTTCTGCCCATTTTTAAATCAAAAATTTTTTGTGTGTGTGCTATTGAGTTATATGCGTTCTTTTTTTTTTTAAAGAGGGAGAGAGGGAGAGAGAAAGAGAGTGAAGGGGAAGGGCAGAAGGAGAGAGAGAATCCCAGGCAGGCTACAAGGCCAGCACAGAGCCTGATATGGGGCTCGATCTCACAACCCTGAGATCATGACCTGAGCCGAAATCAAGAGTCAGACACTTAACCAACTGAGCCACCCAAGCACCCCGTATGCATTATTTATATATTTTGGATATTATTTCCTTATCAGGTACATCATTTGCAAATATCTTCTCCTATTCATTTTGATTCCCTTCGCTGCGCAGAAGCTTTTTAGTTTGATGTAGTCCCACCTTATTTATTTTTTTCTTTTGTTGCTTTTGCTTTTGGTGTCAGATTAAAAAAAAATTCATTGTTAAGACCTATGTCAGGGAGTTTATTGCCTTTTTTTTTTCTTCAAGGAGTTTAATGGTTTCAGGCCTTATATTCAAGTCTTTAATCCGTTTGAGTGGATTTTTGTGTGTGGTGTAAGATAGTGGTTCAGTTTCATTCTTTTGCGTGTGGCTGTCCAGTTTTCCCAGCACCATTTATTGAGGAGACTATGCTTTGCCCATTGTATATTCTCAACTCCTTTGTTGTAATTTACCGTATATGCATGGGTTTATTTCTGGGCTCCCTATTGTGTTCCAATATGATGACTTTTCTTTCTTTCTCTTGCCTCGTGCCTTGACAAGTTTTTCCACTGCTATGCTGACTGACTAGGAGAGGTGAGACAGACGTCCTGGTCTTGTTCCTGACCTTAGAGGCAAAGTAGTCAGTCTTTGCGCATTAATTATGATGTTAGCTGTGAGTTTTTTTAATAGATGCCTTTAATCAGGTTGAGGAAGTTCCCCTCTATTTCTACTTTGTTCTTATCATGAGAAGGTGTTAGATTTTGTCACTACTTTCCTTGCATCTATTGAGATGATAATGTGGTTTTGTCCACCATTAATATGGTGTATTATATTGATTAATTTTCATAGGTTGAACCAACCTTGAATTCCTGGCATAAATTTCATTTTGTCACGAGGGATGCTGCTGAATTTGGTTTGCCCGTGTTTTGTTCAGGATTTTTGCATCTATATCCATGAAGATATAGTTTTCTTTCTTGTGATTTGTTTGGTTTTGTTATCAGGACAATGCTGGCCCCAAAGAATGAGTTAGGAAGTGCTCCTTCCTCTTCTATTATTCTATTGAATTATCTATTTCTTCTTTCAAATCTGTCAGTTTTTATTTCATGCATTTTGGGGATCCAGTAATTGATTAAAAATAGAACTTTATTTTACACATGACAGGGCAATACATGGATGTAACTGGCACCCAGGTGTTTATGCTTATTGATCAGATATCCCAAAGTGCCAAGGAAGATGCCATCACGATGTAGAGTAGGCAAAGTGAGTACAGAGCCAAGCCCATGTGGGTGATGCATGTTTAGCCTAGTTTAGACAAAACCCATTTTGTTGCAATTACTTCTAAGGGAATCCCCAAACATAATTTCTTCCCATCTGCAGACGGTCTTTGAAACTTCCAGCTGGAACGGTATCTCACTCCTTGTTTGATCCTTGTGTATTCTCTTGGCTGAAGACCACTGAACTTGTTTTTCTGTTTCTCCCCCTTTGAGTCAACACACATCTTTCTTGTTTGTGATTGTTTCCAGTCTGATTTTGTCTCTCTTCAACCAATGCATATGGAAATGGCTCAAGGAACTCACCTTCTAGTTATCTCTTGCCCTGCAAATGTCCTCTTTCAGGAGACTCTTCAGGAGAGTCCAAGCTTAAAATGTCTGTGGAGGGTGCAGACAATCTGATGGGTGTTGAGTGAGAGAGAAGTAAGTTGTGCTGAATCACACTGTGTGATTTCATGGACCAGGCACAGAGTTGAGCTGAGCCTTGAAGTCTAGGACAGACTCTCCTGCAGAGGAAAGGAGGGGCCATTCCAGCTTCAGAAAACAGGGTAAGAGGTTCTCAGACCTAAGTGTAGACATATGTTGCATATGTGTAGTGTTGAAGAGGTAACCTGGTTGGAGGTGTGCATGGAAAATTTAGGGAACCATGGAGAGCATCTTTAGAACTTGGAATGGCTTTAGGATTCTAGTCCACCATTCCCTGAACTGCATTTCTTTGTACACTTGTATCCCACTTAATATTAATAAATGTCTCCCAATTAAAAAACATTAAGAACTGTGGTCAAATCCACATGGTGAATACTGTCCACCAATTCTTTATGGCAGGATGTCTCGAAGTCCTCATTAAGCAAATATGCATTATGAATCTCTGAAGGGAGATGCAGTATCTAATGTTTTCCTACCTTATTTGGCCATGGAGTCCTGTTTTCAAGAAGATTCAGGCAACATCTTCAAGACACAATGTTCCATAAAGCAGAGATGGTAAAATGTTGATCTAATACAACTCTCTTACTCTTGAAATGTGGCCTGAGGGAAAGAAGTGCATCTTTGGGGTGCTGGGGGGCTCAGCTGGTTAAGCATCTGCCTTCGGCTCAGGTCATGATCCCGGGTCCTGGGTTTGAGCCCCACATCGGGCTCCTTGCTTGGTGGTGAGTCTGCTTCTCCTTCTTCCTCTGTTCCTCCCCCTGCTCATGCTCTCTTGCTCTCTCTCAAATAAAAATAAAATCTTGAAGAAAAAAAAAAGAAGCACATCCTCAAGGTCATAGATTAAGTCAGAGTCTGTGCTGGTGCTAGAATCCAGGTCTCCAGACTCTGGACAAAGACAAATTGTGGTGGGTCTTGGTTGCTGTGTGCATCAGTTGGGGAAAACTTTAGATGCTATAACAAAAAATGCCAAAATTTCAGAGAGTTAGCTCACCAGAAGTTTACTTGTTATTCATGTGGTAGTCCAGTGTGGGAGTTTGTG
Organism: Ursus americanus; assembly: GCF_024610735.1. Lineage (NCBI taxonomy): Eukaryota > Metazoa > Chordata > Mammalia > Carnivora > Ursidae > Ursus > Ursus americanus. The sequence continues at coordinate 2,689,331 of NC_142150.1, read as the reverse complement.
GTCAGTGGGTAGTTTGCTTCCCTGTGGCTGATCAGAAACTCAGGATCCTATAAGAAATGGTATGGCTCTATTATCCCCTGGGGTCGCAGACTAGACACAGAAGTCCCACCTGCTTTTTAAAGACCCTCGCCCAAGAGGAAAGATAATGCAGTAGTTAAGAGTATGGACTCTGGAATAGATTTCCTGGGCTGGAATCCCATCTCTGACTTACTGGCAGTTTTCCTCTGTATTATTCAACTAATCAGACCCTTAGTTTCTTCATCTGTAAAATGGAAACAATAAAAGAACTTACCTTATAAGATTGTTATGTGCAGTAATGAGTTAATGTTTGTCAAACACTTATTTATACTTTGCACATAGTATGTGCTTATAAGTGTTTTCTTTTCCTTTTTTTAAAAGAAAGATAGATTTATTTATTTATTTATTTATTTATTTATTTATTTATTTATTTAGAGAGAATGAGTCAGGGGGAGGGGCAGAGGGACGAGTCTCTCCACTGAGTGAGAAGCAGGATGCGGGGCTCTATCCCACAACCCATGCGATCATGACCTGAGCCAAAACCCAGGGTCAGACACTGAACTGACTGAGCCACCCAGGTGCCCCTTCTTATAAGTGTTGTCTAAGTAATACTACTACTAATAACAATCATCATATTAAAAAAAATAACTCCTGCTCTATACGTGGCTGTCAAGAGAGCTAGACAGCTATATCCTAGTGGCAGCTCCACACTTTCGAAGGGGAAAAAATATTTTGAAAATTTTTGATAGAGAGCTAGTCACCTTTGCCAATTCAAACATTAAAATTTAAATCTGAACAGGTAGCTAATGGAAATTTTAAGGTTTTGAGCAGAGAGGTGAAATAATAAACCATTCCAGATATTTCCTTCCTATCTCAAATATCTACCTTATTTAGTAAAATTTAAGCTGGTAAAGATAAAATTATGTATATTATTCTAGACTGTGAATATGTCTGATTGGGAATATGTGAATTTTCAACTGTTACAAGGAGTTAAAAATAAAACAGGGGGCACCCGAGTGACTGAGTCAGTTAAGGGACTGGCTCTTGGTTTCAGCTCAGGTCAAGATCTAGGGTTGTGGGATCAAGTCCCCCACTTTCCCTCCCATGCTCAGCAGGGAGTCCACTTGTTCCTCGTCCTCTTCCTCTGCCCCTCCCCCCACTAGCGCACTCTCTCTCCCTTTCTAAAATAAGTAAATAAATCTTAAAAAATAAAACAGGACAGCTGGCTGGGATGACAAATAGCAAAAAACCAAAAACCAAAAAACAAACCCTTTGCACAGGCACTATATTTGTGTAATTTGTATATTGTATATTTCGCCTACACTATATATACTAAGCAAAATGAAAAATACAGCTAGTACTGAAACTATTGAAGAGAGAAATTTTAAGTTTTCCAAAAAGAAAGCCATGATAATAAGGAATTAATTGTATGGAATCTTTATTGCTAATTTAATATGTATTTAAAAGCTAATGCTATTTGGTGTGCTGAAATAATTGTAAGTTTAAAATATTTACAAGATATTTCAGTGGTCTTACTCTACTTTTCTCATAAGGTGGTATATTTCTCTTATTTAAATTCTGCTTGTAGAAGTAGCAGTTATTTGTTCTGTTCATAATATTCCATCCCTCTCTACTGGCACATGGTAGGATAGCATTTCCCTGCCTCCATTTGAAGTTAGCCCTGGCTTTGTGACTTGCCTTGGCCAAAGCAATGTGAGTGGCCGTCGTGTATGTCACTCCCAGGAAGACTTAAGTGTGATTTACCAAGTTCTCGTCCTTCCTTCACCAGAGGGGATTATAACCCATTACAGCCTTCCTCCACCTGAGTCCAAGTGTCTACAAAGACTACAACCCCACTGCCAGTCGTCAGTGCAAATGCAGCATAAGCAAGGAACACGCTTTTGTCAGGTTAAGCCACGAAGACCCAGAGATGTTCACTGCTGTCTGATAACCTAACTGATCCTAACTGGTACAAGGAGTATCAAGTTAGCAACGGACGACTCGAGGCATTTTTAGGTGATTTGATTGTGGCGTGCGGCAGAGATGGGTAGAGGCACAGCCTGGAGATAGGAACATATTGCTATAGACGGAATATCTGTGTCCCACTCCTCTAATTTGTATGTTGAAACCTACAGCCTAATGTGATGGTATTGGGAGGTATTTAGGTCATGAGGGTGCTAAGTACGTATTAAGACACGTATGTTAAACGGCAAGGGCCTGAACTGTGCTTACTACCGTGGGAACAAAGGACGATAAAAAGTAAAAACATTACCTACACTGTGTTCTTAAACACTGTGCGCTCTTTCAGGCCTCAGTCAGCCCGAGAAACAGAGATGACTTATAGCTCTGCTTGGCAATCGTAACATCTTCCCAGGGAAAGACTTGACTTTTCCTCTGAATACTTTTTAAAAATCTAAGGCTAATTATGTTTAATGCACTGGTACAATTTGGTTATTGGTTTATTGGATATTATCTAATTGATAGGATTTCTTCCTATTTTGTAGACTGAAATCTCTTTAACATGATAATTATTCCTGGACAATACAGTATTCAATTTATTCTGCGGGTAATCATGCTGTAATATCAGGCATTGCTTTTTGCAATCAATGGAGATTATTTTTTTCATTATAACAGAAAGAAATACTAATTTTAGGAGCCACAATAGAAAGATAATGTCCAATGGAGCCATTATTGGGTTAGGCAGCTGATTTCAGGATCACTAGCCAGTACTGTTTGCTGAATCACAATAGAGGGAGGTGCTAGGGCCATTTGTGTGGATAACGGTACTGATGTAAAATACACACCTAGCCTGAGGGTTACTCAATGAGCCGTGTGCTTTCCATCTATCAGCTGGAAGACAGAATTGGTCCCGCTGTCTTCTTGGTCTGTAGAAAATTAGATTTGGAAAAAGTCTTCATAGACTCATCTGATATCCGATATCCGATATCTAAGTTTAGTATACGACCACTTATCACATCCCCAAATCACTAATGGACGTGGATGGGACGGTGTTAGTCCTTTCATTGATATATTTATTATTTTAATAATTGCAAAGAGAATTGGGTTATGAGAGTCAATTCAGCAAATATTTTCTGAGCACCTACTTTTCTGCTTATTTTTTTAATTTTAAGAAATTTATTTATTTATATCTTAAATTTTTTTAATGTTTGAAATCCAACTTTAAAAAATTTTTTACTTTTTTTATTTTTTATATCCAAATGAAAGAAGTATATTGTTGACTGTGTTTACCAAATTCTGATTTTTCTGCTGATTATAAGCAAAAGTCCTCACTGCAATGGATGTGCTTCCTGGAAGGTGAGGGGCAGTGAGTGAGAAAGATAGAATTTAAGTGCTATGCCTATCAGTTCCCCCTACGTGCATGAACGTTTTAAAAATGCTGCTTTACAATTCAGTTGCATGAGGAATGTGCTTATATTTTTAGCTTTTTCTTTTTTTTAAAGATTTTATTTATTTATTTGACAAAGAGAGACAGCCAGCGAGAGAGGGAACACAAGCAGGGCAAGTGGGAGAGGAAGAAGCAGGCTCATAGCGGAGGAGCCTGATGCGGGGCTCGATCCCATAATGCCGGGATCACGCCCTGAGCCGAAGGCAGACACTTAACGACTGAGCCACCCAGGTGCCCCTATATTTTTAGCTTTTTATTGACATCTAGTTGTTTAATTCCTCCAACAGTGTCCTTTTTTCAAGTTTGTCTTGGCTCTTCTCAGTTTTTGCTTTTTTATATACACTTTAGAAATGGCCTCTGTCAGTTTCCCCTAATAAAACATGGCTGACACCGTGATCAGGATTGGATGCAATTTAGAGATCAATTTGGAGATTATTGGTGTCTTTAAAATGTTAAGTTCTCCGTTCATGAAAATGATACATCCTTCCATTTATTTGGATTTACTTTCATTTCTCTGGAAGACATTTTGCAGTCTTCAGTGTAGAGGTCTTGCACGCTTTCCATTATACTTATTACTAGATACTTGAGGTTTTTCGGTGCTACTTTTGGTCGGCTGAAAAATGGTTCCCCAACGATGTCAGGTCCTGATCCCTAAAACCTGTAAATGTGACCTTATTTGGAAAAAAGTCTTCATAGATGTGATTAGGTGAAGGATCTTGAGGTGGGGAGATTGTTCCGGACTATCTGGATGGACCAGGAAGGCCATCACAGGTATCATTATATGAGAGGCAGAGGGAGGTTTGACGAGGCACACAGAAGAGGAGGTCACCGGAAGATGGGACTGAGAGAGATCCGAAGATGCTGGGCGTGAAGATGGGAGTGATGTCACCACTTGTCTGAAAATGCCAATGGCCTCCAGCAGCTGGAAGAGGTGAGGACAGCTTCTCTTCTAGAGCCTCTGGAAGGAACATGGCCCTGTTGACATCTTGATTTTGTCCCAATGAAATGGAGTTTGGACTTCTGGTCTGCAGAACTGTGAGACAATGGACTTCTGTTGTTTTAAGACACTTCTGGAGTTGGTGTCTCTAGGTTTGCTACCTCCATGTTTCTGTCCTCTCCTGCATCTTGGTCCAGCAGTTTTTGGTTCTTCACAATCTAAGTAGGTTTACAATTTTTTACAAATCCAGGGGCACCTGGGTGGCTCAACTGGTTAAGTGTCTGAGTCTTAATGTCAGCTCAGGTCATGATCTCAGGGCCGTGAGATCAAGCCCCATGTCGGGCTCCATGGTGGGTGTGGAGCCTGCTTAAAGATGCTCTCTCTCCCTCTCCCTCTGCCCCCTTTTATAGACGTTCTCAGCAGAAGTGTGGTTTTATTATCTAGTCCCACACTACTTAATTTAACCTCACCTGCTATTTTCTTGCGTGTATTATAATTTTTAAGAGTTTATTCATTTCTTGGATTGTTCCTAATTTTTCTGTATTACTCTTTCTCTTCCTTTGTTCTTCCTCCTGTTTCTTTGTTTTATCACAGTCTGTTATGTTAAAACAAGTTTTCTCCAAATGTCTGGTGAGCCTTGTTTTTTTAAAAAAATATGTATTTTTTTTAAATAATTTATTTATTTATTTGACAGAGAGAGAGGCAGCAAGAGAGGGAACACAAGCAGGGGGAGTGGGAGAGGGAGAAGCAGGCTTCCCGCTGAGCAGGGAGCCCGATGCGGGGCTCAATCCCAGAACACCGGGACTATGACCTAAGCTGAAGGCAGATGCTTAATGACTGAGCCACCCAGGCGCCCCTAAAAAATATGTATTTTAAAAACGAGGCACTAAATGCAGTGGAGATGTGCGCGTGTGCATGCATGTGTGTGTGTGTGTGAGAGAGAGAAAGAGCGAGAGAGATTGTTAATAGACTTTTTCATTGATTAGGGGTAACCTGGCCATTTCCTTGAGGGGACATCAGAATGTCAGTATATGTAGGTCCTTGCCCTTGAGCAGGGATACACTCTGGCTTTCAAGGTCCTGGGAAGTCTCACCATTCAGTTTAATGACCTTCCACTTATTTTTTCCATATTCAGTCCAGTGCTTCCCCACGTTCTTGAGTTGTTTCTGAGTTTAGATGATCTGAACCAGGAGGTAGAGTCTGACCAGCTCAATTTCAGGTGTCCGTTTCTGGTCCAACCAACCGTGACGGGAGACCTGGTCAGACAGCGTATTGGGCTGCCACTTTGCACCGAGCCTACTATTCATAAGACAAATTTTTAAATCCTCACTTGCTTTCCTCGAAGCACTTTTGAAAGTTCTGAAGTCCTTGTGTTTCCAGAGAAACCACTCCTTTTGACGAGGGCGCGAGAGGACATAGTCCAGCTCCTCTGGGTCATCAGCTTCTTTTCTTCACAGACTTTAAAGTTTTCCTAAGGCCAACCTGGGACACATTCCGGGTGATAGAATGTCCATCTGCTCATGGTGGTTAGTAGCTGAGCTCTCTCAAAGCGACATCATCTGTGGGATAAGCAGGGGCACTAAGATTAGGGTAGAAACTTCCTTCATTCTTTGGGTGAATTCTGTTCCATATTTTCCTAAGGAGATCTGGTGATAAGCCGGGTCCTGCTATCTGCACATATTCCTTGGTAGCAACTTGGTGGAGTTGCACAAGAGGGAATACACTTTAATCAAAGAAACTTCAGTTTGAAATGGAGCCACTCACTAGCTGTAGGACCTAGGGCCTGTTTTTAAACTTGGGGTTTCAGTTTCTCCCTTTCTTTAAAAGGGGAAGAATGAAGCAACTCTGTTCTGCTCATCTTCTGTGAAAACAGTAACCATGTCAAACAGATGTAGTTATTCCCCACACTCTTATCTTACAGAATTCCAGTCACTGGAAGCCATCTTGCCGTCTTCGCCCTAGCAGGAGACGCAGCTTGATTGTGCATCCTGTTCTGGGAGGACATTGCTAGACGGGGAGATAGTGTCCAGGGAACTTGGGTCAGTGTTGAAGTATCATCCATAAAAGAGCTGGAATGGATGGTCTGAGAGAAGGGCTAGAGAGACAGCATTTTACAGGAAAAGCACATTAAAAGCTAGGCAGTCAATCTGTCAATTCAAAGGAGCTGGGTCAAAAGTAAGAAGCTCGGTTGTGTACAAACTGGACTAAAACTTGAAAAATCAATCGTGAGTGAAACTTTGAAGTGGCCTTGGGAGGCCGAGTCTGGAGGAGTTCCCAGAACCAGGAGGTATGGCTCCTCTGCTCCAGGCAGGGCACAGCTTGAGGGCTGAAAGCCCAGGCCTTGAAATAAGACAGCCTTATGATTTTTATTTTTTCTATTTATTTTAGTGGAAAATCAAATGTCTACATAAGCCTAAGAAGTGAAAACTAAAAGCCCAGATCTCTCTTCTCCCTTTGAATCCTATATCTCTGCATTTACACACCTATGCAAAATATTTTTTTACATAAATGAGATCAACCTCTACATAGCATTATTTTTTATTGAAGAATATTCATGAACTCAACAAATATTAGTTGTGCACAATTTTAGGTGATAGAGATGTAGAATAAAACAGAAATCCATTTTTCCATATTGGTATGTGTCATTTAACATCGGCAACATTATTCTACTGTTTAAGGGATATTTATTGTTTTCTCTCAGTCTGAGTCTTACCTTTTCATTTCAAACGGTGTCTTTTAAACAACAGTTTTTAACTTTGATTAAATTCAATTTGTGACTTTTTTCCTTTTACGATTACTGCTTTTTTGGTGTTTTAAGGAAATCTTTCCCTATTTCAAGGCTGTAAAGATATTATCATGTTTTCTTTTAGAAGTGTAATGGTCTAGGCTTTGTGTTGTATTTCTCTCTGATTAAGACTCGGTCTGGTCTGAATCACCGAGATTGGTCCAGAAATGGGCAGCCACAGCTCAAACTACTGCACGAGAGACTCCTTACCTTTTGGGATGGCGAATTTTGTGGAATAAATCCTGAGCTGCTGTCGGCTGTCTTTGCTGCCTGAGAATGAAGCCTATGTGGAAGAAAGTAGAGACCAGAGATGGGAAGAGGCAGGTCCCTGATAACATTGCTTGAATACCTGGATCCCATGGTATCTGAAGCTATATATCCTTGCGTCAGCTATAGGATAAACCTGTATTTTGACCTCAGGCAATTCGAGTTGTATTTATTTCAACTACACTTGAATTTTAGGAGACGAATCTACCAAGGTAAGGATAACTAATCTAATCAGTCCTTTATGGATGGACGTTTAGATTGCTCCACATTTTAGCTATTATAAGTCTCTCACTTTCTGGGGCTAAGGGGAGAAGGAGAATGGATGAAAAATTTACATAAATGGAAGGGCTTTGTTTTGAGGGAGATGTGGTGAATTTCAAAAGAACAAAGTCAGCAATGAGCTGCTTTGAGTTAGAAGAGCTGAGCGAAGGGGAGGGAACTCTTTCATTTGACTCGCCATTAGAGGACCGCAGTCCTCTGCCTGGGGCAGAGGAATGGCCTGGAAGAGGTGGGGTCTCCTGCCTCAGCACCAGTGCCAGGGGAGGGAGAAGGCAGCGGCAAATGGCTGGTGCCATTATGAGGGCTCCTGTGCTGGGCTCTGATCCAGCCAATGTCATGCTCACGATCATGGTCCTGCTTCCCTCCCTCTCCACGGATCTTCTTATCCCACACTGCCCTCTCTGGAGGGGACCCTTAGACCCTGAAACCCGGGGTCTTTCTGTGACCTTGATATAACCTTTTTTTTCCCTAAGATTTTATTTTTTTAAGCAATCTCTACACCCAACATGGGGCTTGAACCCACAACCCTGAGATCAAGAGTCGCGTGCTCTACTGACTGAGCCAGCCAGGTGCCCCTCCCTTGATAAAATCTTGAATATAAATAATCATTTGAATTACTTTCAAGTTTGCAAGGCACAATATGTGACAAAGGCATCCTCATCGTCATCCTCATCATTACCGAGGCTTATTTGAAAAGTGAGAATATATCGAGATAGGAAAATACTTTAGTTTAAATTTGGGAGTCAGAATGATCTCAGTGACTTTACTGGATTAAAACCTTGGGCAAGTTGCTTTCTAAGCCTCAGTTTCTTAATCTATAAAATGGGGATAGCAAACACTTCCTTCATATTCCATATATCTCATTAAATGAGATAATTTTTGGCAGCATGACACATGGAACAGAGCCAGTGAATGGTAATAGTCATCATTAATAAACAAAGGCTCAGAAAAGTAGAGACATGCCCGAGTTCTCCTACATAGGGAGAGTCCTGAACAGTCCTGAATCCGTGACTTCTGCCCCTTGTCCTTTCCACTGCACTACACAGCTTCTGAAATGACTCTTTTAAAAGGACACACGGGGAAGACACAGAATAGTCACTCAGTCCGTGAGGGGAGATTATGGAGATAACAGGATGTTCTCTAATTCTTTTTCTTTCAGCACTGGACAATTTTCCTTTCTCAAACCTTCTCTTAATCCTGGTCTATGTAGAATGAGGTCCTCTCAGGAATCGATGCCGGCCACCTCAAGTTTCCCAATGCATGGAAGATGTCTCCAGAGTGGTCCAACTTCCCAGAACTCCCGGCCCAGGCTCCCCCTAGCGGCCGCTGTGGGACAGGCCCAGTCCCCATTGGGCCAGGAGGCCTTGGCGCCCATGGAGGAGAGAGGTCATTCCCTCAGCTCAATACCTTTCACAGAAAATACCCAGCTATGGCGCAGTGCTTCCCCAGGGGGAGGATGCACTAACCTGCTCTGGGATTCCAGGGTTAAGGGGATAAACAGTGATAGGGGACTGAGCTGAAGTCTTCCTGGAGACACATAGCTGAGGACCAGAGCAGAGGAAGACAAAGCCTTTCATGACCCCTCCGAATCTTACATAGCTCACCCATGTTGCTCAGGGTCTCTGTGCCTCACCAATTGGCTTAAGGGGCGTTCTCATCCAATCTGGACCTGTCCCTGGGTGACCGGCTCCACAGCTCTGTGCTGCCTTTGACTGTTCTCGGTCAGCACTCAAGCAAACTCCTGTCTTCGAGAACCGTGTCTCTAACACTCAGTTTTGGTGGAAGCCCGTGCTATTTAATCCCCAAGGACACCCCTGTGAGCTTGATTCTTCCATTATCCCTGTTTTCGAGATGAGGAGACTGTGATTCAGAAACCCTCCCTCTCCTGCCAAGGATCACACACCCAGGGAATGGAAAAGCTGGCATTCGAGCCCAGCGCTGAGAACTTCAAAGGCTGTTTTCTTTCCACCGGGCTACCCTGCACTGAACACAGTAATTATTTGTTACCTACAGACACTATCAATCAAACAGCTGAATAAAAAACTTGGAATCACAGCAGAGAGGAAAAGCTTTATTATCCACAGTTCTACTTGTATCTCCTTTCCCTGCTCTTAGCCATCTTCCTCCCTCTCTATGGTTTGTTCTACACGCCTTCTTTTTATCTAAGAACTGCTGCCAAGCCACAATTTCCTGTGTTTTGTCTTGTTATCCAGGGAAGAAAGTAGTGTCTGCTGGCCTGATCTGTGACTTGGGGCCATAATTACTTCTGGACTGTTTGGGTCCAAAGGGCTTGCTAAACATCTCAAAGAAATACCACAGCCTTCCGGTTTTTTCATCTCCACGGTGGAAGTTAAATAGAAGCGGATTAACGTTATTAGAACACTGTTAACTATCCTACTCTGAGGGAAAAATATATATACATTTATTCCTCATCACAACTATCAGTACTTCACTGGTACAGATGAGAAAAACTGAGGATCTTAGAGGTAAAATGGTCTGTCCAAGGCCACATCTCTGGCATATAAAGAGCTGAGATTTGAACCCAATCTCTCTGACTACCAGTCGATAATCTATCTCTTATACCACACCTCCTTCTTGTTAAAATATTTTTTTTCCTTTTATGTCAACTCCAATTAGATGTAATTAACTTATAATAAAATGCCCTCATTTTAAGTGTACAATTTGATGAGTTTTGACAAGTGCATATACCTTGTAACTGCTACCATAATCAAAATATAAAATATTTCCATTATCCTAAAACGTTCCCTTGCGCCCCATTGTGGTCATTTCCACCCGCAGTGCAGGTAACCATTAGCCTGCTTTCTGTCACTATAGATGAGATTTGTCTTTTCCAGAACTTCATATAAGTGGAATCATACAATACATACACTTCAACACAAGAATTTTGGGAAGGCATAGACGTTCAGTTCATAGCAGTGTTTAGTTATAACTTATTTTTTAAACATAGGATATAGGCCTATTCAAATTTTCTATTTCTTCTTGGGTCAGTTTTGGTAAGTTGCGTTCTTTTAGGGAATTTGTCCGCTTCATGTAAGTTGTTGAATTTGTTGATACTATGCTGTTCATAATCTTTCTTTATTATCTTTTTAATATTTGTAGTATCTATAGTGACATTCCCTCTTTCATTCCTGAATTGGCACTTTGTATCTGCTCTCTTTTATTCTTGGAAAGTCTAGCTAGAGTTTTTTCAATTCTATTGATCATTTCAGAGAACCAGTTATTATTTTCATTGGTTTTGTTTGATGTTTGTTCTAAATTTTACCATTTTCTTCTCTTCGTTTACTTTTTCTCTCCTTCTGCAAATTTTGGGCTTAATTTTCTCTTTCTAGCTTCTTAAGGTGGAAGTCTAGATCATTGAGCCCACTCTCTGCCCATTGATTCAGAGTTTACATTTTGTCTGTTTGATCTTTCATCTCCAGTGTTGTGTAAATATTTTCCCCACTATTGCTCATTCATCTATTATTTTGGAACATGTCTTGTTTTGTGTACTCTGATATCTGTTTTGATGGATTTAATAGGTAGAACTATGCTTTATTCTTCTTTGCATCCAGCACAAATATTAACGTAATGTTCTGCATGTAGTAGGTACTTCGTAAGTAATTATTAAAATAAATAATATTTCAGTGTGTTTCCAAGCACCAGATACAAATAGGTGGAGAACAGGGCATTTAAGAGGGTTTGGGTTTAATACTCCTGTTTGGTCATCAAACGTCAGCTCAGACATCTCTTCTTGAAAGGAGACTTTGCTGGTGGAGAGCATCACTCTCTCATTCAGTTCTTTTTATCTTGCATCTATTCCTATCATTGCACTTATTTCTGTATTATAATATTTAAAATGTTAGTTTATAGGTCTGTCTCCTACTCTAGCCTTAATTTTTTGACAGCAGGGCCCCTGTCTTGTTCCTCAGGGCCTAGCACATATAGAAATAATTCAGTAAGTGTTTATTGGGTTAATGAGAGAACAAAAGGCCTTCCCTGCCTCTGGAGTCTGGTGAAACATTCAGAACATATGTAACAATCTGTGCATTCTGCTGTGCTATATTTCAGAGGATAAGCATGCAGCCCTATTGTATTTTTGAAATGCATTTTAAACGAAAAAACATTCAGCATGTGTTGTAAGTTACTGCTCTCACTCAGAGCAGGGCCCAGAATCAATCAATGCCTGGGACCCAACAGCAAGTGGACACCACCACTGTCCCCCTTTCATTTGTCTGGAAAGAAAATAACTGGTTTAAACCAAATGAAGCTCTCCTATCTTTGTTCCCAGAGGTGAGGACTGTTTCATGAAGAAAGAAGTGTCTGCATTTCCATTGTCTCAGAAATACTGAATCCAGACCAATTACATAATAGGAGATGCCCCTCGACTCCAGCCAAATCAATGTGCCCCCCCCCCGGGGGGCTGCTATCACAGTGCCCTTGCTGAAGCTCTCAACTACATAATCTCACACATGCTTAGTTCTTGTTTTCCAAGCTCCTTCTCACCCATTACCATCTCCAACCATCACAACAGCTGCTATATGTTCTGGAGGGTACTGAATAAAGGAAAAAGATCCAACTGGAGCCAGACAGCACCGATTCAGCTTCTGCTCCACCACTTACTGATGGGTGGCAGTGGGCAAATATCTTTACCTCATCAAGCCTTGGTTTTCTCACTTGGGAAATGGGGATGATAACACTTACTTCACAGGTTTCTTGTTGTGCTTGGAGCTAATTTGTACAACCCATATGATTGGCGCCTGTTAGGTGCTTGATGGATGGTAGTTATTATTTTCATGTTTGTAAATGTTGTAACTATTTTGGCTTCTTGTGGCAATTCAGGGTGAGATTAAACCAGGTGCAGTAAAGCAATGTGAATGGACATCACCTTGCAACCAGTTTACTGTCTCCCAGAACAACAACTTCTATGGGCAAGAATAAAAGGAACTTAAACAAAAACAAAAACCTTCCTCCAAATTAAATGGAACAGAGGGAGGCCCCATAACTTAAATAATGCTGGAGGGCAGCTCAATCCATCCTGGAATCTGTGTAGACCTTGTACTTAAAGTGATTGCCTTGGAGAACTTGACATTAATCTGTTTCTATGAGTGTCCTTTTTTTAAAAAAGATTTTATTTATTTGAGAGAGAGCATGAGTGAGAGAGCAGAAGCAGGGGGAGCAGCAGAGAGAGCAGCAGAGAGGGAGGGAGAAGCAGGGAGCCTGACGTAGGGCTTGATCCCCGGACCCAGGGATCATGACCTGAGCTGAAGGCAGATGCTTAACCAACTGAGCCGCCCAGGTGCCCCTCTGTGAGTATCATTTAACAAAAATTGAACTGGCGCCTCCTCTGTGCTAAATGCTATGGTTGGGGAGATAAATGAATGAATAAATCAGTAACTGAATGAAACTTCACTCTCCAACAAAAGGCCATACAAAGAGCACAGAGGATGGACTCACTAACTTTGTCCAGGAGAACTGGGGAAGGCTCCACAGAAGAGTTTCCAAGGATAGGTGGGTTTTCCTCAGATGATGCTATCACTGAGTCTTAATGGCCTGATGAGATTTTATGATGGTCAGCTGTGGGGAACAATGAAGTTGCAGGGATTAGCTTGGCCGGATAGTGGAATGTTTGCTCTAGCTTAACCAGAACTGAGTGAGAATCCATTCTCTGTCATTGATGGGCTGGGAAACCTTGGACAAGTTGGCTCAGTGCTTGTGTTTACTCAGCTTAAACTGGAGATACTAGTAATACCTACTTTGGGGATTTTAAGAGATTAATAATTTCCCATCTTTCCAATATAGGGTTGAACTAATTGAAAGGGCAGAAATTAGATAGGCAAATATCAAATGCTGCTTTATACTAATAAAGCTGTATTCAAAACATTGGATATTTAGAAATGAAGGGCTTCCTAATACCGTGCCCCAACATTAAACATATTCACTAGGCACAGGCAGAAATGGAAACTACCAGCCACTCTTCTGTGATAGATTTGCTCCACAAAGCTTACTCCGAGGCTTCCCCAGTGGACCAAAATGCATCCTTTCTTTAGGCAGGCAGATCGAAGTGTGGTCTTGGATGTAGCCAAGCCATTTCTGTCTGGTTCCTCTTTCCCCAACCCACCAATGGGATGAACGACTCTCCCCAGGGAGATGAGGGGGTGAGCAAGAGGCCACCTTGGATTCTTCCACATGAAAACATGAAGCCACAGAAGGGGAGGCTGCTTCCAACACCTACGACGAAGTGTTATTGTGAGAATGAACATGATGTAACATATACAAAACACTAAGCTCAACGCCTGGCACACAGTAAGCACTCAACAAATGTTAGCCTTTATGATTGTTGTGATGGTAGCAGATTAGCAGGGTCATATATATTTTCTGATATCCTTCCATTAAAATATCCATGGAGATATGCAAAAAAAGACAAACATTGGAAGCTAAAGAAGACCATATACCAATGTCTGAGGGGGAAATTCTTCCAGTTGTACTGTCCATAAAGATAAGCATCTGGACTACAGTCTTTTCAGAAAACACAGAACCCCCTTTTGGGAAGGAGCCTAAACTGATCCCAAATATCAACAAACCTTACGCAGCTACATCCCTTCTGCATTTGGGGATTATCTTTTGAGCTTGATAGATGTGGTCCTATCCTCTCATTTCCATAAATTTCACTCCACACATATCCCAAAGCTGCAATTCTCAGGATGTGTGATATATTTCTTCCTAAAAGGAGTATTACCAAGAAAAAACATTCTGGTAGAAATGGTAGAGTTTTGGGAACAGTGCAGTCGGTAGAGATGAGATAGTGGTGGAGGAAGAGGCTGGAAAAAGGATGCGGTCTTCTATGCTCTGACAAAAGAACTAATGAAAGCATCTGACCCAAACATCAGGGAGAGAGGAGATCTCACCTCAGTCCTGCTCAGTCAATGAGATGCTCACCTCCCAGCCCTGGACCGGGGGCTGCGTACATCTATCCGTCTTCTAAGCCTAGATCATAAAGAGGAATACTCTAGTACTCAAGTGCATTGGGAGAGAAACCAAGGAGAGTACACGGTTCCCACCTGTTGGCAACGATTGGGCCTTGTTTAAGGATAAGACAGTAAGAAAAAAGGAATCCTATACAAATTATTATAGCACAAAAGAAATGGAAAATTATTCTCTAGGTGCAGAGGAAAATCATAACTCTAAAAATTACTTACAGGAATTAGAAAAGGTTTTGAAAGACATTTCCTTATTATTTTCAATAAGATCCAAGCAGGCACTGGCTCTTCAAAAAGGGATAAGTGAGTTTTATCAGCAATGGTTTGAGATAAAAGGGGAGCTTGAGAGTCAACTCCTAAAAAAAAGACTAAGAATAATATCAGTGTTGGACATAATTTTATAAAATCAGATGTTCCTGAAGAACAGATGGGAATAAATGAAACAAAAATAAGAATCTAACTTTTAATAAAAGAAACTATTCTTCAGTGGGAAGAAAGGCAAGCAATTGGAGATCAATATGGTTTGGTATGTTTCAGGTGACATTAATATACATTCCTGATCATATTTTTTGAATTTGAAGGAAAACAAAAAAATTCTGTAAGAATGCATGCAAAATAAACAAAAAAAGACCCCAGATTATCTACAAAGGAACCAAAATCAGATTTCTCTTTGGTGGCACTGATTAACTTAAGAAAATTGAGCAATGTCTGCATAGTTTTAAAGGGAAAAATGTTAACCACATTTTTGTCAGAGAAACCAAGTGAGAGATGAATCTAAAATAATCCCAGAGTGTTAAATTGTTGTACAATAGGATAGGTGGTAAGCATTAAAAACAAACTTGAACGTAAAACATGGAACATAAAAACTTGACTGTGTCAGTTAGGGTCCTGCCAGGAAGCAGGAACCATCTAGGCATTGCAAACAGAGGGAATTTAATACAGGTGATTTGTTTTTTAGAGGACGGTCTTCTTGAAGACACAAATAGGCTATTACTTCTCAAACTTTAATGTGCATTCAAATCACCTGGGATCTTTTTCAATGCAAATTCAAAGTCAGTAGGTTTGGAGTAGAGCCTGAGAATTTGGATTTTTATGAAGTTCCCAAACAAAGCCAATACTGCTGGTCCATTAACCACTTTTTGAATAGCAAGGAAACAAGGGAAGTTGAGGCAACCAGAGATTAGGAAGAGCAGGAAGACATACTTTTCCTTAGAGTTGAAAGAACACTGGGAGGAGACATTGCTTCCAAAGCCTAGAACTTGGTACCATCAAGAGGTAGCTAGCAACATGGTCAAGCCTTCCTGATGAGAGCTGGGACCAAAGTGGAGGGGCTATCTGGCAGGATCTGAAGTTACAGTGGAGATGCAACTGCTGCTGGAGACCCAGCTGGAGGCAGAGAGATAGGGAGTAAAAACCCTGGCTTCTCCCCTCCTTCTAGCCTCTGATCTTCTGCAAGCTTTTTCTACTAGCTAGAAGTACCTTCCCCAATACACAGCCTCACTGGCTCTCAGCTTCTCCCTCTGGGTCAGTCTTAAATTTCCCATTCCTTTCATGTGCTGAACGATTAAGTTTGATTTCAACTTGGTTCCAATTTCTGCCTCCAAACTGGTGTAAGTCAAATATATCACAAAGAGTTCTTTACGGTATAGGATCTACCCTCTTAGAAAGAGTAGGAAAGCTGGTGTAGGAGATGAGTGCGGGGGAAGTAGCAAATACAATTGTTATTAACAACAAACGTGGTTTTTCTTTTATGGGTATTACACTTTGTGGCTCCTATCCTTCAGGGCCTTGAACACACCAAGCTCTCTCCCACTTCAAGGTCTCTGCAAAGGCTGATCCCTTACCATGGAATGTTTTCCCCATCTGTGACTGGTTAACTCTTGCTCACCATTTAGATCTTAGCTCAAATGTCTCTTATTAACAAAAAGCTCCCTAACACTCCAGACCAGGTAAGATATGCCTGAAGTAATTCCTCATAACATCTTTTTCCTTGCTCTTCAACTTCAGCATGATATTATATATTTGTGTGATTATATTGTGTCCCTGTCCCCCACTAGGCCATAAGTTTCATGAGAGCAAAACTTGTCAATGTTGTTAAATGCTGTATTTCCCATGCCTGGAAAACCAGACTAATAAATGGATGTACCTTTCCATTGCATGTCTATGAAAAAACGTGTTGGGTGTTTTGGTGGCTGAAGGGCATATTCCTGCTTTTAATATTTGCATGTGAATATGGAAATAATGTAAAAAAAAAAAAGAAACAATGTTGGAAGGCATTTTGCCTTGGTAATGAGCTAGTTAATCAGGATAACTAGCAACTTCCATGTGTTGCATCCTAAGTGTACCTACCTAAAGCTGGTGAATAATAGCAATGGATGGTTGCAATTTGGATAATGGATAAAATGGACCATTTGAACACTTATTCAGTGCCAGACACTGTGGTGTTTTATAGACATTATCTCATTTAATCTTTACAACAACCCGTGAGGTTATTATTACTCTCATTTCACTAATGAGGATACCAAAACTCAGGGAGGTCGAATGATGTCCCATAGCTCGTAAGTAGCAGAATAAGGATTAAGACCCATGTCTTTTTGTATTAATCAACGAATATAATTAACTTTTACAACTTCCATATAATGAGTGTTAGGCTTAGTTTAGTAGGCATATTTCTCCCTTTTTCTAACTCAAGGGAAGAAAAGGGAAATGACCTAAGCTGTGAATACAATATAGTCTTTAGGGAAATTTATGGCTTGGACAAGAGAGGTAAGTGATGCAGGCACCTGTTTGTGCAGAGTGTGGAAGCCCCCAAAGAATTCAGTGTGGAGTATATATGTCTCCCACCTGCAAAGAGTCAAGAGAAATCTCGGGAAGTTAAGTTCAAATTGGAACCATGAAAAAGCTTGGCAGATTGAATTCAGTGGTGTGCCAGCTCCTAAGAACTGACTTAAATCTTCAGGAACTTTGTGAGCTGATTATTAGCTGTAACTATTATTAAAAATTAAATTTTATAAAGATATAATTTAAAATTATATTAACAGTGAAGATAATATAAACTCGAAACTCATCACTTCCTAATTATTTTACTACAATTTTCTATTATCTATGCTTTTGAGTTGTTTATATCTATTGAAACTGAATGGTGAAAATACATGCAGTGGTGTGCCACTCTGCATCTCTTCCTAACTCAGTGTTCAGTGATATTATGCAGGTCTCTTGAAGCGGTCCTTTGTGGAGTACTTACACCATGGAAGTCAGCAAGTGGTGAAAATCAGCTTCTGCCTTCCTGAAATCTGGTTGTTAAACATTTATCAGGACATTATTGGTTTAATCCCTGGGAAAAGGGCAAGGTTCAAAGCCAATGTCAAAAGCAAAAGAACAGTAATGATTAAAACTGCAGTTGCCTGGAAAAAGAAATCAAGTAAACAGTCCCATTTACAATTGCACCAAAAGTAATGATATACCTAGGAATATGCTAAACCAAGAAGGTGAAACACCTGGACTCTGAAAACTATAACACATTGGTGAAATAAAATGAAGAAGACACAAATGGAAAGATATTCTATGCTCATGGATTGGGAGAAAAAAATATTGTTAAAATGTCCATACTACCAAAAACCGCCTACAGATTTAATACAATTCCTATCAAAACCAACAACATTTTTCACAGAACTGGAACAAATAATCCTAAAATTTGTATGGAACCACAAAATTTCTGGATAGTCAAAACAATCTTGAAAAAGAACAAACCTGGAAGTATCGCAATCCCAGATTTCAAGATCTACTACAAAGCTGTAGTGATCAAAACAGTATGGTACTGGCACAAAATAGACACATCGATCAATGAAACAGAATAGAGAGCCCAGAAATAAACCCACAATTACATGGTCAATTAATCTTTGACAAAGGAAGCAAGAATATCCAATGGGAAGAAGACGGTCTTTTCAACAAATGGTTTTGGGAAAACTGGACAGCTACATGCAAAACAATGAAACTGCACTACTTTCTAACACCATACACAAAAATAAGGTCAAAATGGATTAAAGGCCTAAATGTGAGACCTGAAACCATTCAATTCCTAGAAGAGAGCACAGGCAGTAATTTCTCTGACATTGGCCATAACAACACTCTTCTAGATATGTCTTCTAAGGCAAGGGGAACAGAAACAAAAATAAACTATTAAGACTACATCAAAATAAAAAGATTTTCGCAGCAAAGAAAACCATCAACAAAACAAAAAGGCAGCCTACTGAATGGGAGAAGATGTTTGTAAATTATATGTTGGATAAAGGGTTAATATACAAAATATATACAAACTTAAACAACTCAACACCAAAAAACCAAGTAATCCAATTAAAATGGGCAGAAGACATGAACGGACATTTCTCCAAAAAGACATATAGATGTCCAACAGACACATGAAAAGATGCTACCATCATCAAGCATCGGGAAAATGCAAATCAAAGCCACAATGAGGTATCACCTCATACCTGCCAGAATGGCTAAAATAAAAAAGATAAGAAACAACAAGTGTCGGCAAGGATGTGGAGAAAAAGAAACCCCCATGCACTGTTGGTCAGAATGCCGCCACTGTGGAAAACAGTTACGGAGTTTCCTCAAAAAATTAAAAACAGAATTACTATATGACCCAGTAATTCCCTTACTGGGTATTTACTCAAATAATACAAAAACACTCATTCAAAAGGATATATGTACCCCTATGTTTATTTCAGCATTATGAACAGTAGCCCAGATATGGAAGCAACCCAAGTGTCCATCGACAGATGAACAGATAAAGAAAATGTGGTACGTATGTATTTATAGTGGAATATTAATCAGCCACAAAGAAGAATGAAGCCTTGCCATTTGCAACAACATGGATGGATCCAGAGGGTATAATGCTAAGTGAGATAAGTCAGTCAAAGAAAGACAAATATGATTTCATTCATATGTGGAATTTTAAGAAACAAATGAGCAAAGAAAAAAAGAGACCAACAAAAAACCAGAGTCTTAACTATAGAGAACAGACTGGTGGTTACCAGAGGGGAGGTGGAAGGGGGGAAAGGGTGCAACAGGTGAGGGGGATTAAGAGCACGCTTAACTGCTGAACCACTGTGCTCTACTAATACAACTCTACTAATTAAAACTAACACAACGCTGTATGTTTATCATACTGACATTAAAAGAGAAACAAAGCTGCGGTTGTCTGTGGTTGCACCCCTCTGCTAGTTGGGATAACTACCCCCCGGGAGGCTGAGGAATGGGATTTTTAGTATTTTACCAATAGAAATGTTTGGTATAGGTGTCCTGATGAGGATGTAGTTGTGAAGTAGAAATGACACACTCTTAATATAAACTCAATTGGTAAAAAATTTTTAGGGGCTAGAGAAATCTCATATTAGGTAGTTATGGATGGGATGATGGGATTCTTTTTGTCTTAGACCTGATTAAACTTGGAGGTAATGCGTGAAGTTAAATCTGTGTTTACAAATTTTACACGTCACATCCTGCCGTTATCCTGCTACTGTCCTGTTGTCCATGACTATGAAAGCTGTAAGATGCTCGTGTTTATCCTCCTGCTTCCTGTCTTTTACTAGTCAACATTTACCCGACTGCGAGTTCACTGTCCCTCACTCTTGGGTTGATTATCAGGATTTTTGGCTGCTGTGGGCAGTCAGATCCCATACCCTGTGAAGTGACAGTTCATCTGAGTCTGCGGTTGTGGGAGGAACCATAGACTCTAGGTAAGTGGGTGGCCAGCCTCAAGCAGCAGAACCACGAGGGCCTGCACGAAGTTCTTTGGCTGGTGTGGTGAGTGAAGCAGAGCGAATGTCCGGGAGTCCAGGAGACGAGTGAGACTAAGATACTAAAAGGATGTACCCAAAATAGGTCCTTTTATAGGGCTATCAGTAGTGTGGATTAAATACATTACTAGTTGTAAAATGCTTAGCAAAGTGCCTGGTATGGAGTGAGGTCTCAGACGCTATTAGCTAAAATGCAATCCAATTTATCATCTTTTTCTCTGTAGACACTGATCTTTGTGAAATGCTCAGAGAAGTCCTCTCCACTCAGCTATGCTAAAAATAACATCCATCTGGATTTTATTTTGGCACACGAAGTGAGGTCAGAATCATGCTTTATGTTTTTCCAAATGACTTGACACCGATCCAAAGACCATGCATTGAATATTCTGTATTTCTCCCTTTGCTTTGAAATTTGATTTATAATATATTAAATTTGTATATTTATTTGCTAATTTATCAACTTTTAAATTTTGTTCTATTGATATATCTATACATTCTGTTGTACTATTTTAAGGACCGTAGCTTTATGATAATGTATTGTAGGATGTGATCCCATTTCTGCTCTTCTTTTTTTAAAAAGGATTTTCCCAGCTATTTTCACATGTTTATAATTTTAGATGAAGTTAAGAATCATTTTTTTCAAATCCCTTCTTCCAAAAAAATCCTGCTGAGATTTTGATTGTGAATACATTGAATTTATGGTTTAAGTTAGGAAAAATTCATGATGACAAAATTTACTTTAAAGAAACCAAAATATTGCTCTCCATTTATTCCAGACATAATGTTTCTTAGTAGAATCGGGTGATTTCTTATAAATCCTAAACATTTTTTATTACATTTTTCCTGGATAATTTATAATTTTCTGTAGTTGTGAATGGAATCTTTTCTTCTATCATATATTTAACTTGATTATTGTTTGTATATCAGAAATCTATTAGCTTTTAGTTATTGGTTTTTAAGAAGCTTTACTGAGCTAAATTCTATAATATTGTCAGATTCACCTATTTTAGGTGTGCATTTTGATGATTTTTAATAACATTGCTGAGTGATGCCATTATCACCATAAATTAGATACTTTCCTTTCTCCAGTAAGATCTCACATGGCAATTCACAGTTAACCCCAGCTCCCATCCTCAGTCCCAGGTGAATAGTAATCTACTTTCTGGCTTTATAAATTTTCTGGATAATTCACATAAATGGAAATATATAGTCTCTTGTGTCTGTCTTTCTTTTATTTAGCATAATTTTTTTCAAGATTCATATATGACGTTGACTGTGTTAGTAGGGTTTTTTTTTCTGCTGAATATTATTCCACTGTTTATATCACATTTTCTCTATCCATTCACCAACAGTGGATATTCAGGTTGTTTTCAGTTTTGTGCTATTATGAATAACGCTACTATGAACATTTGCATGAAGTTTTGTGTGGCCATATGTTTTTATTTATTTGGTGTAGATACATAGGAGAGGAATTGTTGGGTTGTATGGTAATTTCATGTTTAACTTTTTGAAGAACTGCCAAACCGTTTTCCAAAGTGGCTACACTATTTTATATTCCCACTAGCAATGTATGAAGGTTCTCTATTGACTTTAAAATATTTATCTTGTATGTGACTACCTTATTGAACAATCTTTTACTTCCTAATAGTTTTTCTCTTGATATTTGTATTAGTATATACTCTCAATTGCAAGTGACAGCATTCCAACTCAAACTAGCTTAAGGAAAAAATAGAAATGTATTGGTTTATGTAAATAAGGACAAATGAAGTGATTACATACAATTAGAATTCAGGGACTGAAAACATAATCAAATGATCTCACTCTCTCTCCCCTACGCTTTTTAATATTTATCAATCTTGAATATCTTAAGGAATGCTGAATGATGATACAGTTTTCCTCCTTTGATTTCTTTCTAATGGATTATGTTAATCAAACTCTTGCTAGCATACCATCCTTTATTCTCTAGAAGCAACCCCGGTTGATCATAGGGTATTATTATTTTATATATTCCTTCATTTTATTTGCTAATACTTTGTTTAGAATTATTCTTTTTAAGTAAATGGGCAATCTTGATCTTCTTAGTTTGTTTTGTACTATCTTTAGCCAATTTGATTATTACAATGTTTGCTAATAAGATGAGTTGGAGAGTTCTCTATATATTTATGTGGCTTGATATACTTTGAATTAAAAAAAGAAATAATTTGAATAGAATTGTTATAATGTGTCCTACAGCTTAGATGAAGCTCGGTTCTAAACCCATTTGGACTTAGTGCCATTATCAATTGGTAGATTTTTTTGGTCATTTTTCAACTGCTTTTAAAATTTGTAATTTGAAACTGAATTTACAGGGGCACCTGGGTGGCTCAGTCATTAAGTGTCTGCCTTTGGCTCAGGTCATGATCCCAGGGTCCTGGGATCAAGCCCCACATTGGGCTCCCTGCTCCGCTGGGAGCCTGCTTCTTCCTCTCCCACTCCCCCTGCTTGTGTTCCCTCTCTCGCTGGCTGTCTCTCTCTCTCTGTCAAATAAATAAAAAAATAAAATCTTAAAAAAAAAAAGAAACTGAATTTACAGTCTGAATCTCACCAGATTTACTGCCAAAATCGATCTACAGGGGATTTTAATAGAACCCAGACCTTTACAATACAATATTAAGTTATCCAGGATATAATCTTAAATTACTTGACATACAAAACACCAGACAAATGTGGTCAATTCTCAAGAGAAAAGGCAACAACGGATGCTAATCCCAACGTGTTTCGGACATTGGAATTATCAATGAGTTTAAGCAGCTATTATAACTATGCTATGTCATTGAGGAAGACATAAAAAGATGGAAAAATATTCCATGCTCATGGATCGGAAGAATTAACATAGTTAAAATGTTCATGCTACCCAGAGCAATCTACACTTTCAATGCTATCCCGATCAAAATACCAATGACATTTTTCAAAGAACTGGAACAAATAGTCCTTAAATTTGTATGGAAACAGAAAAGGCCCCGAATCTCCAAGGAACTGTTGAAAAGGAAAAACAAAGCTGGGGGCATCACAATGCCAGATTTCGAGCTGTACTACAAAGCTGTGATCACAAAGCCAGCATGGTACTGGCACAAAAACAGACACATAGACCAATGGAACAGAATAGAGAACCCAGAAATGGACCCTCGGCTCTTTGGGCAACTAATCTTTGATAAAGCAGGAAAAAACATCTGGTGGAAGAAAGACAGTCTCTTCAATAAATGATGCTGGGGATATTGGACAGCTACATGCAAAAGAATGAAACTTGACCACTCTCTCACACCATACACAAAAATAAACTCCAAATGGATGAAAGACCTCGACGTGAGACAGGAATCCATCAAAATTCTAGAGGAGAACATAGGCAGCAACCTCTACGACATCGGCCAAAGCAACCTTTTTCATGACACACCTCCAAAGGCAAGAGAAACAAAAGATAAAATGAACTTATGGGACTTCATCAAGATAAAAAGTTTCTGCACAGCCAAGGAAACAGTCAGAAAAACTAAGAGGTAGACTACGGAATGGGAGAATATATTTGCAAATGACACTACAGATAAAGGACTGATATCCAAGATCTACAAAGAACTTCTCAAACTCAATACACGAGAAACAAATAAACAAATCAAAAAATGGGCAGAAGATATGAACAGATACTTTTCCAATGAAGACATACAAATGGCTAACAGACACATGAAAAAATGTTCAAAATCATTAGCCATCAGGGAAATTCAAATCAAAACCACACTGAGATACCACCTTACGCCAGTTAGAATGGCAAAAAATAGACAAGGCAAGAAACAACAATTGTTGGAGAGGATGTGGAGAAAGGGGATCCCTCCTACATTGTTGGTGGGAATGCAAGTTGGTACAGCCACTCTGGAAAACAGTGTGGAGGTCCCTTAAAAAGTTAAAAATTGAGCTACCCTATGATCCAGCCATTGCACTACTGGGTGTTTACCCCAAAGATACAGACGTAGTGAAGAGAAGGGCCATATGCACCCCAATGTTCATAGCAGCAATGTCCACAATAGCTAAATCGTGGAAGGAGCCAAGATGCCCTTCAACAGATGACTGGATTAAGAAGTTGTGGTCCATATATACAATGGAATATTACTCAGCTATCAGAAAGAACGAGTTCTCAACATTTGCTGCAACATGGATGGCACTGGAGGAGATAATGCTAAGTGAAATAAGTCAAGCAGAGAAAGACAACTTTCATATAATTTCTCTCATCTATGGAACATAAGAACTAGGAAGATCGGTAGGGGAAGAAAGGGATAAAGAAAGGGGGGGTAATCAGAAGGGGGAATGAAACATGAGAGACTATGGACTATGAGAAACAAACTGAGGGCCTCAGAGGGGAGGGAGGTGGGGGAATGGGATAGACCAGTGATGGGTAGTAAGGAGGGCACGTATTGCATGGTGCACTGGGTGTTATACGTAACTAATGAATCATCGAACTTCACATCAGAAAGCAGAGATGTACTGTATGGTGACTAAGATATAATAAAAAATCATTAAATAAAAAAAATAAAAAAAAGAACATGAGACTCTTGATCTTGGGGTTGTGGGTTCGCACACCACATTGGGTGTAGAGATTACTTTAATAAATAAACTTTTTAAAAAAGAAAAAAGAAAAAAAATAACTAAGCTATGTCAGGTAAAGGTAAACATTCTTGAAATGAATAGAAAGCTAGAAGTCTGAGACAGAGAAATAGAAACTGCGAGAAGGGCCAGTTGGGAATTTTAAAACCGAAAAGTGTAATATCTAGAAGAAAAAATTCACTGGATGAGAAAATGACAGAGGAAAGTGTCTGTGAATGTGAAGATGGAGCAATAGGAATTATCCAATTTAAAAAAACAAGGAAAAAAAAGATCAACAAAGAACAGAACTTCAGGCACCTGTGGGATATCAAAAGGTCTAATATTTATGTCAATAGACTTGCAGAAAGAGAGGAGAAAAGATGGGTCCAGGAAAAGTATTTGTAGAGATAATTATGAAAAACTACCTAGACTTGGTGAAAGACATAAGTTTATATTTCAAGAAGATCACTTAGGGTTCCTGGATGGCTTAGTCATTTAACCGTCTGCCTTTGGTTCAGGTCGTGATTCCAGGGACCTGGGATGGAGCCCTGCATCGGGGTCTCTGCTCAGCAGGGTCTGCTTCTCCCTCTCTCTCTGCCTGCCACTTCCCTTGCTTATGCTCTCTCTCCCTCTGTCAAATAAATAAATGAATAAATAAAATCTTTTTTTTTTAAAGATTTTATTTATTTATTTGACAAAGATAGAGACAGCTAGCGAGAGAGGGAACACAAGCAGGGGGAGTGGGAGAGGAAGAAGCAGGCTCATAGCAGAGGAGCCTGATGTGGGGCTCAATCCCATAATGCCGGGATCACGCCCTGAGCCGAAGGCAGACGCTTAACCACTGTGCCACCCAGGCACCCCTAAATAAATAAAATCTTAAAAAAAAAGTCACTGAATCCCAAACAAGATAAATCAAAACAATCATGTCCATATATCCATCATAGCAATACTTCTGAAAATCAAAGAAAAAGAACAAAATCTTGAAAGCAACTAAAGAAAAACGACATATTTCAAACAAGGGAATAATAATTTTTAAGACTGTGGATTTCTTACCAGAAACCTTGAAAGCCAAAAAACAGTGGAATGAAATCTTTAAGGAAAGAAAGCTGTCAATCCAAATTCTATATCCGGTAGAGGTTCATTGAGAAGGAAGGTAAAATAAGATACTCTCATCTGAATAAAAACTAAGAAAATGGATTCATCACCACTAGACCCGGTCTTAAAGAAGTGTCAAAGGAAGTTCTTCAGGTTAAAAGAAAATGATACAAGAGAGATTCTTGGAACTTCAGGAATGCAGGGAGAGTAACAGAAATGGTAAATATCTTCATATACAGCATAGATGATTTTTCTTTTTGTAAGTATTTTTTTTGTCTCTTAAGACATCTAAAAGATGTCTGGCTGCTGAAATCAAATATTATAAAATTGTCAATGCATCTAGATATAATACATATGACAACTGTAAACAAGAAACAGAAAGGTAATGGTTGTAAGACATCTACAGTTTACTTGATTTGGTGAAACATTTATTCCAAAGAGGTTATGAAGTTAGTCATGTACGTTGTAATCCCTAGAGCAACCACTAAATGTGAATTTATTTATTCCTGGAAACATTCATTGGCCTAAAACCTACTTGTTAAGAGCCACTCCAACGGTCTTCAAATTAGTGTTTGCATGGTTATATTTTTCCATCTTTTAATTTCTAACTTCTGTGATTTCTTTATATTTGAAGTGAGTTTCTCAGAGGTAACACATAGTTGGATTTCACATGTGTTTATCCAAATTGATAATTTTTGCCTCTTAATTAGGACAATTAGACCATTTACATTTAATATGATTACTGACGCAGATATGTTTAAGTCTATTACCTTCCCTTTTTTCCCCTATCCATCCCATGTATGCTTTGTTATCTTTCCCCTTTTGTGCTAACTTCTTCTGAATTAACTGGATATATTTTTGTGATTTCATTTTATTTCCTTTGTTAGAATATTAGCTATGATGCTTTATTGTTTTAAAGATTCTTTTAGGGTTTATAATAGACATCTTTAACTAATCATAATCTAGCTTCAAGTGATGTTATACCACTTCATATCTAGTAAAATAACATTTCAATAGTATGCTTCCACTTCTTTCCTTCTAAGCTTTGTGTTGTTATTGTCATGTATTTTACTTTTACATATGTTATTACACTTTCATTAAATAGTGATTGCTTTTGTCTAAAGAGTCAATTACCTTTACAGGAATTCACAGTAAGAGAAGAACCTTATATATTTATGTATGTAGTTACCATTTGCAATACTCTTTCTTCCATTGTGTACATCTGTATTTTCATCTGACATCTCTTTGCTTCTGCCTGAAGGATGTTTAGAAATATTTCTTGTGGGGCGCCTGGGTGGCACAGCGGTTAAGCGTCTGCCTTCAGCTCAGGGCGTGATCCCGGAGTTATGGGATCGAGCCCCACATCAGGCTCCTCTGCTATGAGCCTGCTTCTTCCTCTCCCGCTCCCCCTGCTTGTGTTCCCTCTCTCGCTGGCTGTCTCTATCTGTCGAATAAATAAATAAAATCTTAAAAAAAAAAAAGAAATATTTCTTGTAGTGTGGGTCTGCTGGTAGAGAATTTTTTCAGCTTTTCAATATCTGAAAAAAATCTATTTCACTTTCATTTTTGAAAGATATTTTTGCTGGGTATAGAATTCTAGGCTGACAGTTTATTTGCTTTCGAC
Organism: Ursus americanus; assembly: GCF_024610735.1. Lineage (NCBI taxonomy): Eukaryota > Metazoa > Chordata > Mammalia > Carnivora > Ursidae > Ursus > Ursus americanus. The sequence continues at coordinate 2,661,534 of NC_142150.1, read as the reverse complement.
ATTTTAAACATGTTATTTGTTGTCTTCTCACTTATATTGTTTCCAGCAAGTTAGCTTTGTTTCCACATCAGTTACATATTGGTTTTTTTTTTAACTGCCTGCTTTTAAGTTATTTAGTTTTATCACTGGTTTTGAACAGTTTGATCATCGTGGACCTTGGTATAGTTTTCTTCATATTTCTTGTGTATGGAGTTTGTTGAAATTCTTGGCTCTGTCTACGTATAGTTTTCATCAAATTTTGAAAAATGATGGCCATTATTTCTTTAAGTATATTTCTACTATCACATTTTCTTTCTCAGGGACTCTAATTACAAGTATATTAGCCACTTACAGTTTTCCCACAGCTCATTAAATTTTTTTTCTTTCTCTTTTTCTTCTTTTGGATAATTTTTATTTTTCTACCTTCAGGTCACTAGCTTTTTCTTCTGCAAAATCTAATTTGCCATTACTTCTATCCAATGTATTTTCCAACACACATGTTGCAAATTTCTTCTCTAGAAGTTTTATTTGGTTCTTCTTCTTCTTCTTCTTCTTCTTCTTTTTTAAGGATTTTATCCATTTATTTGACAGAGAGAGACAGCCAGTGAGAGAGTGAACACAAGCAGGGGGAGTGGGAGAGGAAGAAGCAGGCTCCCAGCAGAGAAGCCAGATGTGGGGCTCAATCCCAGAACGCTGGGATCATGCCTTGAGCCAAAGGCAGACGCTCAACGACTGTGCCACCCAGGCACCCCTTTCTTCTTCTTTTTTTTATCTTTCATATCTCCATTTAGTTTTTGTTAACATGAAGAATATAGCTGTAGTAACTGTTTTAATATTTGCTAATTCTAATAACTGTGTCCATTCTGGTTGGTTTCTATTAACTTACTAATTTCTCATTACGGGTCTTGTTTTCTTTCTCTTTTCTATATGGGAATTTTTGGTTGGATTCCAGACATTGTGATTTTTTTCCTTAACGCATGTTGACTATTTTTGTTCTTCCCCTTTTTTCTGGGGCATGCTTAAGATACTTGAAACAATTTGATTCTTTCACGTTTTGCTTTTAAAATTTGTTAGGGAAACTGAAGTAGTGCACAATAGAGGACTAACAATTCCCCACTATTGAGACGAGAGACTTCTGTGTACTTCACCTCACATTCTGAGAATCATAAAGTTTCCCAGTTTAGGTGGTGGGATCGGGCACCATTCCTAGCTATAAGTGAGCACTGGCTACAGTTATTTCTAAATCTTTTAGGAAGTCCTTTCTCCAACCATGGTTAGTTTTGTCACACACATGTGCTAATACTTAGCTGAAAACTTGAGGGAACCCTCTGCAGATCCCTGCAGTTCTCTTTCTGATACTCCATCTTCTCTTTACTCTGTCTCACAAATGCAAGTCACCTTAGTTTCTCCAGCCTCTCAACTAAATCTTCTTAATGCAAGGATTATTTCCTTTTGGTGAACTAACCCCTTTAGTCCTTCTTTATCTCTGGCAATAGTCTTTGTTCTAAATCTTTTTTTTTTAAGATTTTATTTATTTATTTGACAGAGATAGAGACAGCCAGTGAGAGAGGGAACACAAGCAGGGGGAGTGGGAGAGGAAGAAGCAGGCTCATAGCAGAGGATCCTGATGTGGGGCTCGATCCCAGAACGCCAGGATCATGCCCTGAGCCGAAGGCAGACGCCTAACTGCTGTGCCACCCAGGCGCCCCTCTTCAGATTTTCTATTTCTTCCTGTTTCAGTTTTGGTAGTTTATAAGTTTCAAGGAATATATCCATTTCTTCCAGATTGCCTAATTTGTTGGCATATAATTGCTCATAATATGTTAAAATTGTCTGTATTTCCTTGGTGTTGGTCATGATCTTGCCCCTTTCATTCATGATTTTATTAATTTGAGTCCTTTCTCATTTTTTTTTTTGATAAATCTGGCTAGAGGTTTATCGATCTTACTAATTCTTTCAAAGAACCAGCTTCTAGTTTCGTTGATCTGTTCTGTTGTTCTTCTGGTTTTTATTTCATTTATTTCTGCTCTATTCTTTATTAGTTCTCTTCTCCTGCTTGGTTTTGGCTTTATTTGCTGTTCTTTCTCCAGCTCCTCTATAGGTGTACGGTTAGCTTGTGTATTTGAGATTTTTCTAATGTTTTGAGAGAGGCTTGAATTGCAATGTACTTCCCTCTTAGGACTTCCATGGCTGTATCCCAAAGGTTTTGAACATATGTGTTTTCATTCTCATTAGTTTCCATGACTTTTTAAAATTCTTGTTTAATTTCATGGTTGACCCACTTGTTCTTTAGTAGGATGCTCTTTAACCTCCAAGTGTTTGTGTTCCTTCCAAATTTCCTCTTGTGATTGAATTCAAAGTTTCAAAGCAGCATGGTCTGAAAATATGCAGGGAATAGTCCGACTCTTTTGGTATCAGTCGAGACCTGTTGTGACCCAGTATGTGATCTATTCTGGAGAAAGTTTCATGTGCACTAGAGAAGAATGAGTATTCTGTTGTTTAAGTATGGAATATTCTGTATGTATCTGTGAAGTCTATCTGGCCCAGTGTGTCATTCAAAGCCTTGTTTCTTTGGCTTAGATGATCTGTCCATTGCTGTGAGTGGGGTGTTGAAGTCCCCTACTATTAATGTATTATTATCAATGTGTTTCTTTACTTGGGTTATTAGTTGGTTTGTATAATTGGCTGCTCTCGTGTTGGGGGCATAAATACTTACAATTGTTAGATCTTCGTGTTGGATAGACCCTGTAAGTATAATGTCCCTCTTCATCTCTTACTACAGTCTTTGGTTTAAAATCTAATTTTTTTGATATGAGGATTGCTACCCCAGCTTTCTTTCAAGGTCCATTGGTGTGGTAAATAGTTCTCCACCCCTTCACTTTCAGTCTGGAGGTGACTTTAGGTCTAAAATGAATCTCTTGTAGACAGCATATGGATGGGTCTTACTTTTTTACCCAATCTGATATCCTGTGTCTTTTGATTATTTAGCCCATTTGCATTCAGAGTGACTATTGGAAGATGAATTTAGTACCATTGTATTGCCTGTAATCTCTGTTTCTGTAGCTTGTCTCTGTTTCTTTCTGGTCTATGTTATTCTTGGGCTCTCTCTTCATTTACAGGATCCCCCTTAATATTTCTTGCAGGGCTGGCTTGGTGGTCACAAATTCTTTCAGTTTCTGTCTATTCTGGAAGCTCTTTATTTCTCCTTCCATTTTGAATGACAGCCTTGCTGGATAAAGTGTTCTTGGCTGCATGTTCTTCTCATTTAGTACCCTGGATATATCATGCCAGCCCCTTCTGGCCTGCCAGGTTTCTGTGGATAGGTCTGATGTTAGTCTGATGTTCTTCCCTCTGTAGGCTAGGTGCCCCTTGTCTCGAGCTTCTTTAAGGATTTTCTCTGTGTCCCTGAAATTTGCAAGCTTCACTATTATATGTCAGAGTGTTGATCTATTTTTATTGTTTTTGGGAGGGGTCCTCTCTACCTCTTGGACATGACTGCTTGTTTCCTTCCTCAGATTAGGGAAGTTCTCAGCTATGATTTGCTCATATATACCTTCTGGCCCTCTCTTCACCCTCAGGCACCCCAATAATTCTGATGTTGGTATGTTTCATGGCATCACTGATTTCTCAAAGCCTCTCTTTATGGGCTATTAGTAGTTTTTCTCTCTTTTCCTCAACTTCCTTCCTTCCCATCAATCTGTCTCCTAGATCACTTATTCTCTCTTCTGCTTCATTTACCCTAGCTGTTAAAGCATCCAATTTAGATTGCATCTCAGTTACAGCATTTTTAACTGCAGACTGATTAGATCTCATTTCTTCACTAATAGATTTTCTAGTATCTTTTATGCTTTTTTTGAAATCCAGTGATTATCTTTATAATTGCTATACTGAATTCCATCCCTGACATTTTACTTATATTCATATTGATTAGATCTGTGGCAGACAACATTACCTCTGGTCCTTTCTTTTCTTGTGAATTCCTCCTTCTAGTCATTTTGCCCAAAGGAAAAAGGATGAGTGAGAGAGCAGAATCAAAAATATCAACCGCAGGGGCGCCTGGGTGGCACAGCGGTTAAGCGTCTGCCTTCAGCTCAGGGCGTGATCCCAGCATTCTGGGATCGAGTCCCACATCAGGCTCCTCCATTATGAGCCTGCTTCTTCCTCTCCCACTCCCCCTGCTTGTGTTCCCTCTCTCACTGGCTGTCTCTATCTCTGTCAAATAAATAAATAAAATCTTTAAAAAAAATATCAACCGCAACCCAAGCAAAATACACACTAGACAAATCCAAAGAGGTCAGAAACCAAAACAGAAAAGCAAACAACAACAACAAAAAACAAAAACAAAAACACACAAAAAAAGGGCGGGGGAGAATATAATCTTCACAGCATGGACAAAACAGAGTGATCCACCTGTTTCTGAGTGAATTTTGGTCTGTGTATTAGAAGATTCTAAATCCCAAAATTATAAAGAAAGGAAAACTTATATATATACAAAAATAAAATTGAATAGAGTGAAAGGAGGCCAAAAATAAAGCATATATCTATAAAATGGTAGATGTAACAAATAAAAGTTAAAAAGTGACTTAAAAACAAAGAGTTGATAAAATAAGAAACTAGTTGAAAAGGGAAAAAAGAGAAAAAGAAATGGAAAATTTTAGATTGAAAGATAAATGAATCATGAGAAAAAATCCCTTGATTTCATTTCTAGATACTATTTTCTCCTAGCGCTGGATTTTACAGTCTTGTGGGCTCCATAAACCTGTGCACCTGTTCTTCCAGTTGGTCTTCTGGGGGAGGGGCCTGCTGTGCTGCTTCTCAGGTGTCCTTGCCTGGGTGGAGTTGCACTGCTCCTTGCCGGGGGCTGGGCTCAGTGTAAGCTGGTCCTCTGTGTGATTTTGTTCCCTGAAGGCTTTCCGCACTTCTTTAGAGGATCAAAAAAAAAAAAAAAAATGGGTGCACCTGATCTCCAGCCCCAAAGCTGAAAGATCGCAGTCCCCTATCTTCAGGAAACCCTCTGGGACATGGTCTTCACTTTTGTGTGTGCCAAACTCTGTAGACTCCAGTGGTGCGTGCCCACAGCAATCCTCCCAGAGGGAGTCTGAGTGTCATGTGTTACTGCCCTTTGTAGGGCCCTGGCGGGATGGTGCATGTACTTGCTCTGCCACTCCCGGAAGGTGGTGGACAGTCCCTGAGTTCCAGTCTGCTGCTGGACACCCAGGTGGAGAATGGTCACCTGATCTGGCCTAGCTCGCAGTTTATGGCGACCCAAGCTGATAGTCCCCACCTGGGCTCACTGACTGTAACCAGGTTCCCCACTCCGCTGCTTAGGTCCTTTATTGGCTCAGATACCCCTGTTAGTTCTGTGACTCCTGGGGTCCTGACCCACCCATTTCATCCCCTGAGCCTCTTTCAGACAGGGCTGTCTCTCACTGGAGCAGATTTCTAAGGGTTCTATTTTGCCTTCCAGGGCTATATCACTTTCCGGTGGCTGGCTTATGGAGGCTCCCTTCCCCCTCCATTTATCTTCCAATATCTCTCCTCAGATTCACTTCTCTACACCTCCTACCTTGCAAAAAGCAATTGCTTTTCAGATTATTTTTTTTCTTATATCGCAGGCTGAGTTCATGAGTGTTCAAAATGGTTTGATAGTTATCTAGCTAAACTCAAGGCACCAGGTAAAAGGGGGTGCCCTACTCTTCCACCATCTTGCCCTTGTCATTTATCTTTTGCTATTTTGATTATTTAGTAAGTTAAATTTGACTTTGGTTATAGTAATTCTTTTTTTGCTTTAGAGTTGTTTGTTGTCGTTGTTTGTTTTTGTTAGTTTTTATGGTAGTCAAATTTAATAGTCTTTATTTATGGCTTTTTAGATTTTATGTTTTAATTAGAAAGGCCTTCCCCATTCCAAGACCCTAAAAAAAAAAAATCACAATATTTTCCTACTGCCTTATGATTATTTTAGTATCTGATCTTTTGGAATTTAGAATATAATGTGAGATATGAATCTAACTACAGTTTATTCTTATTATTCACAGATACAGTATATATAAATTCACTTCCTTGCTAAAAATTCATTGTAACCCCAAATTAATACTTGCAGTGCCTTTGCGGTCATTTGCCGACATACAGGGATTGTAAAAAATCTGAGTTGCCTGACACATGCATGTTCCCAGCTGAGGCTGAACAAGGTGACACTCTGCCTTCGTGTTTCAGCTTTTGAACTGTGATTGAGGGTTCTTTTGTGGTCTATTTAGTGCCACATTTTTTGCATCTCTGCACTATTTGTTGGTGATTTTTCAGTTTAAAGTGGCCCCCAAATATAGCACTGAAGTGCTGTCTAGTGTTTTCAAGCCCAGAAGGCTAGGATGTGCCTTATGAAGAAAATATGTGTTTTAGAAAAGCTTTGTTCAAGCAAGAGCTACAGTGCTGTTGGCCATGAGGCCATGAGGCCATGAGTAGACAATGTGTATTAACAAGGTGCTTTAAACAGAAACACCTAAAACAAGGTGTGTATTGATCAGTTGATGAAAACGTTGTGACCAGAGGCTTGCAGAAACCTAACCCTGTATTTCCCCCAGTGGACATGTTTCAGGATTCGCTAATTTAGTGTTTGTGGTGTCTTTATAGAATATCACTACTGCTAATGAGAATCAACCATATGTGGATTTTCCATCTGACTACTAACTGCCCCAACACCTCCACTGGATAGTTCACTTTTCCTCACTGGTTTGATATGTCACCTTTATTGTACATCAGAGGTTCATTTCTTGTTCTGTTCTGTTGGTCAGCCTGTGAATTCATGTACCAAAACCACATTAGGCTTTGTTAAAAAGCTAGCATATTTCCCTCCTCATTTCTCTTCTTTTCCAGGATGTTTGTTTCTGTCTTTCACATAAATTTTAGGGTCTCTATTTAATTCTGAAAACCTTACTGGAATTTTTGTTGAGTTAATTTACAAGTTAACTCAGAGATGATTGACATCTTTATGATATTGAGTCTTGCTACCCACTCAGGCAAATCTTCTATTTCCTTCAGGAGATTTTTAAAGTTTTCTTCATATAGGCATTATACATTTTTTTATCATTATTTTTATTTTTACTACTATTCTTTCTCTGAGATTGTCAATCTCAGAAATCTGTGGAAGATGGGAAAAATATGTTCTGAGCCTAGTTGATATATTTAAATATTTTCACATAAATATTTAAAGAGAGAGAAACATAAATAACATATCAATTTTGGAATGATGTGGGGAGATTAATGAAAATGTAGGAAAGGCTTTATGGATCATTTTACTTATTTTAGCAAATACTTCCAGGGCTTTACTATATGTGTCAGGTGTTGTTCTGAGTACTTTAGAATCATTCATCCATTGAGTCTCACTACAACTCCATAAAATGGGTATATCATCATTATCATCCCCATTTTACAAATGAGGAAACTAAGGCAGACAGAAGCTTGAGGCTGAGCTGGTTGAGGGGGGCAGCTGTGTTCAGACACAGCCAACTCACCTGCAGGGCCATGCTCTTCACCAGATGCCTTAATGCATTATACGGAGAAACAGTGGGAATGGGGACTGGATTATTATGGCCCCAAATATTGAAATACCAACGTATAGGGGTAACTTATGGGACACATTTGATATGCTTCTTCAGTACTTGAGAAGGACCTCATGGTATCATTGACACTGTGGAGACTGGAACTGGACTGGAATATGGCGACAGAAGAGTCACCTTTGTTTCAAGAGACAGTCCTATGAGAAGGGGCAGGGATGGAATGTGGGTCGCCTGAGTGAGAATCGGTGAGCCTAGGGGTAGTGAGGATATCTGTGGGACTCTGTGGCAGGCCACATGGCCATTGGGGACCTTGAATGATGCCATTTGACCCAACGAACAGAAAGGACACAAGCGGCACATGTAGCCAAGATAGGAAGGAATCACCGCTCTGCATCCTTTCCCACAACCTCACATTCAGCTGCCAGCAGGATGACTGACAAGCAGATTTGTGAATGATTTTGTCTCCAAGAATTCTAAGAAGAAATTCAACTGTTTTTATTCTGATCAATGAGGGGAGATTGGCTGGCTTAATGGGACTGGGAGCAAGCTATGTTATATATAGCTATAATGCTATAAAAGTGACTTGGTCAAGTGACCACGTTATCTCACTTCATTAGAGATTAGGGTAGTCAGATGTGTACCCTAAAATTCAGGGTGAAAGATTCTAAATAGATAAAAAGCAATGTAGACATGAATGTATAAATTGAAACTGTGAAAAAGAAAAAAATACAAGGAGGTTAAGGAGAGATGAAGAATTTAATTGATGTTATTTATGTGCCAACTGTGCCTGACTGCTTTACACACATGTTGTGGCTCAGGAATAGAGCATTAAGACAATGAAGCATAATAGAAAGTCTAGAAACAGACTCTTATATTTATGGAAATTTAATTTATGACAAACAGCATATCAAAGAATAGTGATAGGGACATTGGGTCTCCACTTAAAACGTTAGAGCCCAAGTTACATCCTAAAATAGGTTCCAGATGGAATACAGAGTTAAACATAAAAATAAAATGTTAGAAGAAAAGAATAAGAATATTTTATCATCATGAGTAAGAAAGGACACAAAATTCAGAAGCCATATGTAGAAAGAAACTGATGGATTTGATTATACCAAATTTTAAAAACTTTTGAGTAACAAAAGACATCATACAAAAAAACCCCAAAAAAACAGCCAAGGTGAAACTTTTTGTCACATTTGTAATAATATTCAGTGTTCCTAAAAATCAGTAACTAAAAGACAGAGAACTGGACAGAAAACATGGGTAAAGAAAATGAGCAGGTGGTTCATAGAAAAATACAAATGGCCAGTAATCAGTGGGTAGGAGTGCAGGTGGAATAGACCAGGAAGTACGAATTAAATGAATAATGAAACATTATTTTTTTACCTATATGTTTAAATGACTTAAAAACTCATAACACCCATTATCGGCAAGGGTGTTGGGGAGCGGGTACTCTCAAATGAAGAGAGAGTGAATTAAATTGATGAAGAATTTTTGGAGAGAAATGCTCTTTCTCTCAGAATAACGATTCAACCTTAGAATATTCATTTAAATGGCCTTGCCTTTGGGAGCAAGGTTGCCTGGGGGCTAAATCATTGCCTGTCCACTTATTCCCTGCTGAGTTTTTTTGGCAAGTCATTCAATCTCTTTCTCAGTTTTGTTATCTGAAAAATGGGAATGATAACAATAGCACTAGCCTCAAATGGCTGTTGTGGATATTAAGTAAGTTAGTGCATATAATGGGCTTATATTAGCATAGCGAGCACCCAATCATGATAAGTATTGCTGTTACAGAAACACAACGGAGCTAGGACGTTCACAACAGTATTATTTGTAAAGGTAAAAAAATTGGAAGTAACAAAAATGGTTGCTTTAATGGGAAAAAGGTTGAAGAAATACTATTGAAGACCTGTAGGCATTAGAAGAACGAAGGAAGCTGGTTATTCATTAGTTGACTATTGAGTCCTTACTTACGGGACAGGTACTGTTTCAGCACTGGAGATACAGTAGTGGTGGAACAAAGTCTTCTACTGAAAAGGCAAAGGCTCTGGAAGTGTTGTTCAGGCAGCCGCAGAACGATGTGCTTAGAATGAACCTATAAATGATGAAAACTAACAGCTATACAAAAATCGACAGATACGTGGAATACTGGGAAAATATTTGGAAAGATACTCAACACACTGCTATATCTGATTCTGTCTTTTCACGTCTCCCAGATGGGGATGTGTGTTACAACTGAGCGCATTTCAGCTAGCAGAAAATATGGCCCGAGCAAGGGTCATCTTGGAGGCAGGACCTAAGGCTGGGTAAGGATAAGAGACTTCTGTACTTACTCTATATCCTTTTACATTGTTTCAAACTTTACTAAGAGAGAGCGTAGGTGACTTACCTGTGTAAGAAAGCAACAAAAACAAACTTGTTGGGGTTTGAGGAAGGCAGTCCAGCCCAGGTAAAGTGTTGCAATCCCATCCTGATGTTTAGGTAAACAACCTTACCTTGCAAAGCTTACCTGAACTCCCTCTCGTCCTACCTTGGCCTGTGGGCCTTCTTGTACTCCTGCTTTAGGCCATGTTCTTCTGGTTATAAGTAACCCAAACTCACTCATATTAGCTTAACCAAAGAAAATGGGGAAAGGGATTATTATAAGAATAGGTGGAGAATTCGATCCCTGAAGAATCCTAGGATGGGACCAGGCCTGAACAAAGATGCCTTTAGGAGCCAGGCTCAGGGTCTTTCATGGGGTCTCTCTCTCTCGCTCTCTCTCTGTTCACCTGGTCAGTTCATTCCCCTCCTTCTCTCTCCACAGAGGGGGGCTTCAGGCTTTTCTATCTACAGGATAAAAGATGACTTCCCCACGGCTGCCAAATTACATCTCTTCGATTCAAGTGATGAACTGGTATGTCTAGTGTCTCTGGACCCCAAATCTAAACTCCGCGGAGAGAGAATCTGATTATTCAGTTTGGGTCAGGTGTCCACTTACGAGCAATTATCTCGGGGCTGGGGAGCAAGGCCTATGTTCAGATAAATCTATAGCCAAGGGCTACTTTTGTGGCCAAAGGAATGCAGCTTCCCTGGAAGGCAGATTATGGGCAGAGCAGATGACTTCATCATTATAGCTCATTGATGTCATTCCCATGCCATGTTATTTCCTTGATTCTTTCTGTTCTGGTCCTAAAAGCCTTGTAAGGTTTTGGTGCCCTGTGGTACCAACAAAGTCAGGATGCTGTTTCCCTCCCTAGATCCTACAGTTTCTTCCCAAAGTGGCCCCTTCCTTGTAAGCTTCTTAGCCTGGCTCCTTGGCTTTGGGAGAGACGGCTACTTTTGCCTCCAGTGGCCTTAATTAGGTAAGACCTCACTAACAAAGCCAGTGACCTATTGGCTTGTCTCTTAGCCTTTGGATATGGAATGGTCATTTTGCAAACAGCTTCCAATGTCTCCATTCCATTCCTTCCATATCCTAGCTTAATGGTGCTGGGATGACACAAAGTCTTTTCTCAACAGCCCGAGTTACTACAGAGAAGTCTTCAAGTGCTACCACTCCCTGGTACCAATGCTACCGCGTGGGGAGGGAAATCAGGACACAGGGCTCCCTCCTCAGAGCTGGAATTTTCTCCCGATGACTGCTACCAGAGATATTTTGGGGTACACACAGAAGTCGCTAGGCTCGAGCTTCTTTTTTAATGTAATGATAAGAAAATTTCTTGTGAGCGGCTCTGTGAGGGTGACTGCGAAGATCCTAGGTTTCTAATTTTAAAGAGAAAGTCCGACTTCCATCATCATCATCATCACCGATCAGATGTAGCCTTTCTAAAGGCCCGAGGGAGCTGTCATGTGGGAGTTTAGTGACTCACCTGGTCTCTGGAGTGCGTGTTAAAGGGTACAAGGAAGCCCTTGAGGAGCATAAAAGTGCATTGGGTTTGAGTCCTTAGGGACAGCTGCAGGGTGGGGCAGGGGAAAGGAGGGGCGGAGGGGGGGATTGGGTCAATTCCCCTCAAGTCATTTTCTTTGGAAAATAGAAAGCGGAACGGAATCTAAAGATCAGCTGAAGAAGTGGGACTCCTTGATGAGATTCTTTTAATGAACTCATATCCGCAGCGGTGCTGGAAGTGGCTCGTACCATTCAAGGCCTGGGCAGCTGTAGGAAAGAACTGGACAGGCCAGTTCCTGTCTCTATTTTCAATCTGAGCGAAGGCGGAGACTTTGCTGGTCCTCTGCAAAGCATCCTTGGACCAATGGCGCTCCATGCATTTTTCTGAGACTTTGGATCGTTTGCAGTTTGCTCCACAACTCCCACACATTTGCCTCTTCGTGTCCCAAAGCTCTCACTGCTGCAACGTTCCCATAGGAATGTGGCCCCCTGCCAAGCGACCTCATGAACATTCCATTCATCTCCGTGGCTGGGAGGCAGCAAGGAAGCCAAATTGGCTGGTTATTTAACTGTTTGGGTCCCAAACTCACCCTGCAATGAATGGTCAAGCTTGTTGGCCTTTTCGAACAGTCCTAAAGAAACACAGAAGATAAAACAGAAGAGAAGTATTTATTTATTCGTATGATCCCATCTGAAAAACAGCTGTTTTTAAAGGTAGCCTAATGAAAACCACGTTCTCTGGTTCTCCTTGTTGTGAAATCATCTTCCATCAGAAAGGCATTTTGAAGTAATGAGGCTTTGTGAGGTGTGACTAAAAACAACGTGACTAACTTATTCTATTTTATTTTTTAAAGCAAACACAGCAGAATAGAGCCATCTAAATAAAGGTTGTTGCCTTCCAAGTAATCTCAGTGGGACATTAGCCTGCAATTCCAAGATGCTCAAACATGTATAAAATCCCTTTTAGGGAATTACTGGCTGAGTCTTGCTCTCACTGTTTTGCTTTCTGCTTATCATTCGTGCAGCATGTATTAGACACCTCCTGTGTGCCAAGCACTCTGCCAGGCCCTGGGGACAGAACAAGGAGATGTAGTCTCGTTGAGTGTTTGATCGGAGAAGGTCCTCAGGGACCAGTGGAAGAAGTTAGCCCGACCGAGGTTTGAATCCCAGGTTCGCCTGGTGTGATTGTGTAACCTCAGGCAACTTTCCTAAGCTCGTTGCATCAGTGTCCTCGTTTCTAAAATGAAGACGGTAAAATCTACTTCATATGATCGCTTTGAAGGGAAAATCAGATGAAATGTGTAAGTAGCCCTAACACGAGGCTGATACAGAGTAATTGCTCAGCAAATGAGAGTTCTTGTGATTCTGTTTGGATGATATAGCTAGTTGGACCATCTTTCTTCAGGCTAGACCCTGAATGCGGTTTTTGAAAAATGGACCAGTTTATCATCGTGTATATGGGTAACACAAGGTACAAAACTCAAGGGTGTACGAAAATGACAAAAACTTCTTCCTCTGCCCCTGGTTCTCCTCCCAGAGATGATCGGTATGACCAGGATCTTGTGTATTTCCAGATTTAACTATTCACTATATTTCTTGGGGATTATTTCATAGTAATACTTATTATTCTTGGTGAATCACTTTTTAAGAATGTTTTTATTTTGGGGGCTCCTGGGTGGCTCAGTCTTTAAGCGTCTGTCTTCGGCCCAGGGCGTGATCACGGGATCCTGGGATCGAGCCCTGCATCGGGCTCCCTGCTCCGCTGGGAGCCTGCTTCTTCCTCTCCCACTTCTCCTGCTTGTGTTCCCTCTCTTGGTGGCTCTCTCTCTCTCTGTCTGTCAAATAAATAAATAAAATCTTAAAAAATTTTATTTTTATTTTTCATTTTTTTCCCAATGAATTAACATATAATACGTTATTGGTTTCAGAGGTAGAGGTCAGTGATTCATCAGTCTTATATAATACCCAGTGCTCATTACATCACATGCCCTCCTTAGTGTCCATCACCCAGTTACCCCATCCCTCCACCTCCTCCCCTCCAGCAACCCTCAGTTTGTTTCCTGATTAAGAGTCTCTTATGGTTTGTCTCCCCCACTGGTTTCTCTGGTTTTATTTTTTCCTCTCTTCCCCTATGATCCTCTGTTTTGTTTCTTAAATTCCATGTATGAGTGAGATCATATGATAATTGTCTTTCTCTGATTGACTTATTTCACTTAGCGTAATACCTTCTAGTTCCATCCATGTTGTTGCAAATGGCAAGAGTTCTTTTTTGATGGCTGCATAATATTCCGTTGTATATGTATCCCACAATCTTTTTTATCCATTCATCTGCCAATGGACATCTGGGCTCTTTCCATAGTTTGGGTATTGTGGACATTGCTGCATAAACATTGGGGTGAAGGTGCTCTTTCAGATCATCACTTTTTTTTTTTAATGATCGTATGCCATTCTGTTGATTGGATGTATCATAACTGATTTAGCCAGTGCCCTATCAATGAACATTTGTTTCTAATCTTTGGCTATGGCAACAATGCAGCCAAGACCATCCATGTGCCAGATTTGACTAAGGACGAAAAACCAAAGATATGCAACAGGATTGTAAGGCAATATCATCGGAATAAAGTGTCTGGTTGGAAGCAGATAATGCTGATCTGATCGGATACATTCTGGATGATTTTCTCAAAAAAACTCACTACTTTAATTCCTAGAATATTTATACCACTCCCAAAATGCTACCTGTTTGAAAAGTGCAGAGTCTTCATAATAGTATTATAAGAATAGTGGCATTTTAGTTCAGACAGGATTGTCTTAACCCCACCCCCCCGATATATAATACATGGACAAGCTTTTCTTTGGTTGGCACCAATGGGTCAAGGATGTAGAGATTCCAGACAGCCACTCTAGGAGCAGCTGTTAGGAAGATTCGCTCTCTAAATTTGCTGCCACAGCCTGAGACAGTGAAATGTATTAAAATGTGCCACATCAGTTAACATGGCTTCAATGAGATGAAGGCTGCCAATTTGGAAGGAGGGCAAATGTTCTCTGGCGGCCATCTTTGCTGGTGCTTAGGCCCGCACAGACTGTGTGTGGAGCTGAATCACAGAGAACCTATATGTGAGGTTCTGGCACAATCCAGCACAAATAAGACTCAGGGATTAGTTTTCCTGGATGGGTAATTATTTGTGAATCATGAGAAAGGCACACGTGGAAAGGAGGCAGGGAAATGGAAGTCTTTCTAAGAAGTCTCCACCGTCAGAGGCGCAGATCCTCAAATGAGCTCCATGCAAATGAAAACCGGTCCCAGCGGCATCTCAAGCCAAAGAAAATTCTTGGTTGGGGTTGAAAAAATGTCAGATAAATAGTTTTTCCTTGCTTCTCAGCAGGCCCCAGCTATCACTGCAATCCAGATCTGGCCTCTGAGTGGTTCTGGCAGGTTTATCTTGGACCAGCTGCTGTGATGAAATCGCAGTAATTCCAGGTTTCCCTCAAATCCAGAGTGAGCCAAAGGCAATCCGGGCTTCTAGCATCCGGCTTACTTCATTGCCCTCTCTCCAGTCCCTCCTCCACTTTCAAGCTTCTGATCTTTTTTTTAATTTTTAATTTCTTAAAAAATTTTAAAGTCATCTCTACAGCCAATGTGGGGCTTGAACCCACAACCCCAAGATTAAGAGTCTCATGCTCCACCAGCTGTGCCAGCCAGGCGCCCCGCTTCTGATTTTTTTTTCTTTTTTTTGAAACCAAGGTAGGGGTGGTGGAGGAAACCCTTCCAGGACAGCCTGGAAATCTAGAAAATGTTTATTTCAGATTAATTCAAGAAACCTCTATTGAGCACTGGTGAGTCTACTTAGGTGGGCTACACGGTGTGGTGCTGACTGCTGTGGATTGTGTATCTGATGATATGCCAGGCTTCCTACATGAAAGGGCCCACTCAATCCACCAACAGCACTATGAAGTAGGAACTATCATCCCTAGTTTACTAAAGAGAAAACTGGATCTTAGAAAGATTGAGTCTCTTACCTTAGGACTCACAGCCGGTGCGTAGAAGTGTCTGGATTTGAACCTGACTGTGGCCTGAATCTCAGGCCTCTGCTGGTTCTTGCTAGGCTAAAGCACTGCCTATGGGCAAGAAGGCCTTATTTAGAGTCCAGGAAAAGACACTGGGACAAGAAAAACTAAGGTGAACAAAAGGGAGGAACTGAAACCCAGATGAGCGAAGGTAGAGGTGGGTGGGTACAGTATAAAAATGACAGACTTAGGGAGGGCTGCTTGTCGAAATTTGAAGAGATGATATGTCACCATGCCTGGCATACGAGGCATTCTCCTGAAATAGGGAGAAAGGGCTCTTCCCTTTCTTAGGGACACAGGCCATGGGAGGAAACAGCACAGCCGTAATGAGAAGCGGTGGAAATAAAAGTGAAAAAGCAAGAGAGCTCAGTATGGGTTGCCTGTGAAACCAGTCCCCCAAAGGAGGTTTGGGAAGGTCCGCAAGAACCCCAGAAATGCTATAAAACAGGTAACACGAGACCGTAGTCCCTAAGCATTCCTATCTGCCAAACAGGATATAAAAATTATCCCGAGCCCTGGCAGGAAAGTTATATATTTCCAAAATGTTTAGCATATTATGTGTGCTGAGTAAATGTTGGTTGAAAATAACAAGAATAGTATTATTTAATAATGATGATGATAACTACAAGGTACCAGATGGTAAGCTTAAGGGTAGAGGCACTGTGTCGGCCATCTTTGTAACTCCAGAGCACTACAAACCGCTTGGTACATAGGAGGCAACGCCTATATGTCTGTTGCATTAAACCGAACTGGTTAGTTGAGCACCACCTACGTGTAAAGCATGGTTTCGGGCCCTCTTGGGATTATAGCAGTGCATGAGAGGAGGGGCAAAATCCAATAGATAAGAAGTCAAATCATGGAGTTCTCCATCTTGGTGGTTTTCACCCCCAAGTTTGAGAAAACAGCATCTCCCAGGGTCAGAGAGAGTCAGCTCCCCCAAGCCACCCTCTCCTTTTTCCTTGCAAACAGAACCCTGGTTGTACTTAGGGTTCCAGACCTCCTCTCCATGAGTCAGGGAGGCGCAATCCTCACTCTCCAGGCCAGTCTCCCTGGTGATCTCATTCCCTTTGCCTGTGAGTGGCTTCGGGGTGGCCATGAGGTTCCATCCTGGCCAAGGAGACACGAGGAGGGAATATCACTAAAGGATGCCACACAGGATAAACAAACAAACACCCCCCCCCCCAAAAAAAAACCCACAAAAAACCTCTCCACTCTCCTCTGGCTGTTGCTGAGGCTGCCTATGATGCCTGGAAAGGAAGCAGCCATTGCGAGCCCTTGTGGAGAAACACACATCCCCTGACCGGGGCCGAGCCGAATGCGGGAAAGAACCTGGGGCCCTGATGACGTCATGGAGCCACTGAATTCACCGGTGCTGGACTTCTTGTTAACACAGATGAGCTTTCCTTATGGTTTAGTCCAGTCAGGTCAGAACTTGTGTTTTTTTGCATGCCAATGCCACCTAGATAATATGCTCCTTCCTGGCCTTGTTAATGTTGGTTCCCCTCGCTTCCTCTTCCGGGAAACAGGGCGTGCATCCGCCAGGAATATTGTGGGAGGGGTTCCTGCCTTGTGTGGGAAATGCCGCAGGGCCTTTCCCACCCTGGAGTTCTCTGCGCCTGCGCTCTGCAGAGACGAACTCTGCGCAGCCCCTGGACGGAGTTCCCCAGGGAGGTGGCAGGCAGTGGGGGGCAGTAGGAGCAGGGCGTGGAGGGCGACATCCTGACGTGCATCCTGGTGATTCCATTACAGCCCTGCGGCTCTGGCTGCATCACATAATCTCTCAGAAACTCAGTTTTCTTACCCGCAAAATGGGGATAAAAGTAGCCCCTACCTCAGGATAAGGATTAAATAAAACACCGTCAAAGTGCCTTTCCATGTGAACTCCTATTTATAGATACTTACTTTCTTTCAAGAAAAAGCCCAAAACAAAAAGCAGAAATGAAAGGCTTTTGTTCACCTTACTGGAAACAGAGAAATGAAATATAAAGACAGTTGTTGGGAAACAATTTGGGGAAAGTGGTGGTCTTCTCCAGGCAAGATTTCATGCTCTTTTCCCTACTTTTCCAACTAACACCACTCTAAGTGTTTCTAAAGAGCAGCACAGCTGAGAGCAGAGGAGAAAGAGGAGTCCCTTGGACAGTGGCCTGGAGCCCCACTGCCACCAACTATTAATAGCCTATAAACCCTTGGAGTGGAGCCCCGGCCCCTCCCAACCCCCTGGGACAGCAGAGGGGTCAGAAGACTGCCTGATATGGTCTCAGAATACTGGTGATCCCTGGAATCTCCCAGTTAGGGAACTGTTCTCCTGCTGGGCTGGGCCTGGCTGGGCTTCCTCCTACAGAGACCCCAGCCTGAACTGCTAGTCGGGTTCACATTCAGCGAGCACGAATTGACCTCTTTCTGGGTCCCCAGGCCACACACTACCTGCCTTGACACACATGATATCATTGTACCCTCACAGCAATGAGCACGGCTATCCTATGGAAATGGACCCCAGCTCAGAAAGCGGTCCTGGCCTGTTCAAGTCATTCAGAGAGGAAATTTGGCTCTCAGACCCAATTCACCTGTCTCTAAGCCAGTGCTCTAACATTTGTATTACACTGTGAAGTCTAGGGGACTTCTAAGGATTCAACAAGACCATTCAAATTCCCTGGTCATGCTGGCAAGAGAGGTGAGGGGCCTGGGGCTGAAGTGAGTCACAGAGCAAGGGCAAAGCCAGCCTGGCACCTGGACTCTGTGGCCTGGAGAAGCTGACCAGGCACGGCTCTGCTGGCTAGGGAGCCATGGGCTCAGAGAGCAGGTGGGGCCCCTCTGTGTCTCTCTGCACGGGCACACCCGATCCTATCCCTTCCCCGCTTGGACAACCTCAGAGACCCTCTCCTGGCCCTGAAAGGGGGACAAGGATAGTCCTTCAGAGTGATATTTGCGGTCCTTCATGACCGAACTCCTGCTCTTCTTTCAAAATTTACTCCTATTGTGTACCTTCTGTTCCCACCCACACTAATTGACAGGTGCCAGGATAGCATTTTGAGGGCAGGGATCGAATCTTAGGCCTTTTTGGAGCCCCAGATCCTGGCCCAGCATCCAGAGCAGCTGTGATGGTCAGGAATTGCGGAAGAACAGCCTCTTGTCATCTGGATCCAGAGAGCTGGAGTAGGAAGGATGGGGCATAGGACGTGGGGAAAGGAGGCCACACACAGGAAGGTCCAGACTGCCCCTTCTGACTCCAGGACTGAGTTCAAGAGATCCTGGGCCTGGGATGCTTAATCTTCTCTCCTTTAAGAGGTGCTAGCACCTGGAGCTTTGGTGTTGTCGAGGACATTAGGTCCGGGCTGCTTCCAGAAGGAAGGAGTCCTCCCAAGAGTTGGGCACAAATATTAGACTGTGTCTTCCTGGGTGCGGATGCCAGGACACCCTATGGAGGAATGACAGCACAAGCATTTCCTGAGTGCTGGCAATGAGCCAGGAATTGTTCTGGGAGCTGGTGACCCAAGAAGCACACCAGAAAGGAATCAATCTAACTCCGATGTCATTTTTCTCAACAATGAGTAGGAAGGGGGCGGGGAGCTCCTTTTCTTTCCATGACCATGGCTCTCAGAGTCTGGGGGCCTGGATGTCTGTGTTCTCAATTCCAATCCATGTGTGCTCCCTCCTGCTCCAGGTTGGGCAAGAGTTAGCTCTTCCCTGGGCCTTTGATAGGAGAAGTCATCTCTCCGCTGTGGCTTCTCCGCGGCAGCTGCCTCGGGGAGCGCTGTGAGCAGTGGCACAGGTGTTGGATCACGCCACACGCTCGGGTGCATACTCTCTTCCATGTTCCCTGTGCTCTTTCTGAGTCCTCTGGGAGACCATTATCACTTTTATTCTGCAGATGAGAGAAGACAGAAGGAGACTCAGGGAGCAGCGGGGGCTGAATCTGGAACCGCAGGCTCTGTCCATTCAACGAATGAGGAGCCAGCTCCTCACCCAGAGGACAGTGCACGCTCCAGGCTTTGCCCTCCATGCCTGTCCCAACCGCTGGGGTACCTGGAAGCCACTGGATGCCCTTTGAAGAAACATGTGGTCATGGAGACATAATGAGCCGGCTGCCAGGGGGACCTGGGGCTTGGGCTGGTACGTGCTTTGGACCACAGACAGTTCTGTTCCACCCCAGGCTGAGTCATTTGTGGACGGTCACATCGGGCCACTCTACAGTCTCGTGTTACCTGTTTTATAGCATTTCTGGGGTTCTTGCGGACTTTCCCAAACCTCCTTTGGCGAATGGTTTCACAGGCAACCCATACTGAGCTCTCTTGCTTTTTCACTTTTATTTCCACCGCTTCTCATTACGGCTGTGCTGTTTCCTCCCATGGCCTGTGTCCCTAAGAAAGGGAAGAGCTCCTGTTTCAGGAGAATGCCTCGTATGCCAGGCATGGTGACATATCATCTCTTCGAATTTAATCCTTATAACAAGCCTCTGAGAGTTTATTCCCATTTTTACAGTTCAGGATGACTAAGACGGAAGGATTTAGGACCTTTCCTTATACGGCTAGTAAGGGGGCAAAGCCAGAATTTGAACCTGACCTTCTAACCCCACCTATACTTTCCCGTACACCCACGGTCTCCTAAGGAGGTTGGCTGCTGCTCTGGTGGCTGCTTAAGCTCAAACTCAGCCTTGACCTCTGCTGTGGCTCCAGACTGGCTCTGCTGAGCTGCCCCAGACTCCTCTGTCCCAGGTGCTCTGCTCAGTCTTTCCTCCTAGTGGGTTTATTTGCTGAGAATCCTAGGCTCTGAGAGCTGCAAGGTCTTCAGAAGTCACCCAGTCCCCCTCCCCTGCAGCCTGAACCTCCTGTCCGATCCTCACAGCTTCCTTGGAGGTAAGCAGGACAGGTATTGTTTCCTCTTTTTTGGATAAGAAAATGTTTTCAGAGAGGGTGTGTGGATAGTCTCCATTTGCCCTGCAGGCCTGCTTTCAAACTTTCTCTGCCCTTCTCTGTGCCCCAGGAGGCTGCAACAGCTGGGCTCCCTTGACCTCTGGGTGGGAGGCTGGAAGGCTGGAGTAGAAAGGAAGGTGTTCACGCTCTCCTGTGCAACCTCGGGCAGCTCGTTTACGACATCTGCAGAATGTGATGCTAATGACCCCTTCCTTATGGGCTCATGAAGATGAGGAGAAATGCTTACAGACAGAGTGGGTGTCAAGCATGTGAGCGACTTGAATATCTTCCCACGAAAGCAGAGGGCCGTGAGGTCAGAGGCCCCTGGGCCCAGCTTAGCCACCAGGCAGCACTGTGGCCCTGGGCGGGCTGTCCGCCTGCGAGCCGGCGGGGCTGGGTGCGGTGATTTCTCGGTGCCCTGGCCGCAGCGGGCTTGGAGTTGCGGGGTGGCTGCACGAGGCAGACAGGGTGCAGTGGCAGGAGCACCTATGAGTGCATGGGCTACGCCTGTCGGGAGCACAGCTCACAGGACCCACAGCTGTGAGTTTCAGCCCCTAGGAGGAGGCAGCTGCGGTGAGGCCGGGGCGAGAAGCCAACCTGCCAGGCGCCTGCCCGAAGGACTCAGCCCTCTCGCCGGAGCGCTGAGACGCCCTGGATGGATGGAAGCAAGGTACCGGTCCTTGTGTCCCTGGGGTGGGGAGGCTTCCTTGGCTGAGGCTGCTGGTGCAGTGGGAACACCTGGGGGAGGCTGGGGAGAAGGAGGGGATCAGTGCCAGGTCCTGAGAGGGATCTGGGTGGGTGCCGTAGCACCCCCAGCAACAGCCCGTCCCTCCTCTGGACGTTTCTAGAGGAGAGATTTGGTGTGCTGGCTTCCTGGTCTCGGAGCTGGCCTGGCCCGGCCTGCCCCAGCAGAGGAGAATCAGCGTCTGTCTGTGAACACTCGCCCTCTGCACGGGGCTGCCAGAAATTCTGGAGGCAAAAGCTGAGGAATTTGAAGCATTTATGACTTAGCGGGATTGTTCCCAAACTTCAGGCTTCTCTAAAGAGCCTTCTGGATTTCATTGTGGTTGCTTCTCAGCGCTTAGATCCTGGCCAAGGGCTCCCTGGGTCTCACTTTTCAGGGCTGGACTCTGGCTGTAGGGTCTGGGCCTCTGTGAGGCTGGCTGAGTAATGCATGGGTGTTTGCAAACCTTGCTGCCTGCCCTAAAGTAAAAAGCATAGAAACCGAAGTTGGTAGTTCGAGCCCTTTCTAAAAGGTTATCTTGGCCACACCACTTAACGTCTCTGGCTTTTCTGCTCATCTCTCACATGGCTTGGTACCCCTGAGAACCTAGGGTAGTAGCTTTACTAGAGAATAAAAATCCAGGTAGAATAACATGCTTTTTTCTAGCAGCTGTTTCTCTTGAGTTTGAATGGTAGCTACTATCTTCTTACAGATTCTGCCTAGTGCCTTCATCCCCACATGCAGCTAATTGACCCGGGGTGAGCATCTGACCCACACAGGGCTAGTGATTAGCATTCAGGCACTTATTGGGAGCCCCGCTTTGGTATCCTAAGCCATAAACTCTGTGCACAATGGCCAATAGCTTTCCTTTCTATATTTCCACTTCCCTGCTGCTCCACTGCAGACATCACTGGCCAGGAAGAGTGCTGGATTTGCCAGATTGATTAGTAATGTCTGCCATAGTTGTGTAGCAGAGTAAGCATGATGCTATTTGCTGACTCTGGTCCCGTGCTTGGAGCAATAACAGCAGTAAGAATTCATATCTGACATGGAACTCTCCGCTTTACCCAATGTCCACAGTAACACTCTCATTCAGTCCCCTCGACAAGCGCTGGGTGATACAATGGTCCTGCTCAGTCTGGGATGGTTACTGTGAGAATTGGAGCATAGCCTCAAGCCCGAAGAGGGTGAGGGGGGGAAGGAGACTCCTGAGTCAGGCAAGCGGAACCAAGCCCTGTACTGAACATGGGACAGGTCCCCCTTATATCTCACTACAAAGAAAGAGGCTCAGAGAGGTAAAGTGATTTGCCCAACAGCACACAGCTACAAGTGCCAGGCCTTGAGCCCAGGTGCTATGCTCTAAATGGAAGTTCCCGGGGCTTCTGGCTGTACCCAAAACACGTGCTTGTACACTCTTGCTTGGGTCGATCCTGGGTCAGTGTTACTTGATTCCCTGACACTCCGGGGAAAATGTCGAAGAAGATGGCTGCTCGGGGGCTTGCTTGCTTTCCCCTGGAATTCCATTTTGAAATATCTCATGGAGTTGTTGTAAATATGCATCATCGTGGCACCTTCACCTTACAAACAGCATTCATGCAGAGGCCAGTGTGAGTAATCCTGGTTGTGAATGGAGGAAGCAGAGACTTCCGGTGGAGTCTGCTCACACATGGGCACAGGCCAGGACAACAGAACCGTGGCGCGTGCTCTCAGCAGGGTGGCCCGGCCTGGTCTGTGCACCAGGATGGCTGTCACCACGCTTCTTCGGTTCCCTGCTGCTGGGTCCACACACATTCCCTGAAGCAGATGCAGGAGCCACCCCAAAGGGGTAGAGGGAGGGCTCACAGGCAGCCGCTGGGCAGCCCTGGAGAGGCTTGGTCGCTAAAGACCCAGCGTCCAGCTGGAGCGCCTGCGCACTTGTATGGCAGCGCCCTCCTCCCTGGCTCTTTTGTCCAGCTCCCAGGCTGAGCTCCTGCCTCCACCCCTGCCCTGCACTGTGGTTCCACCCCTGCTCCCGGTGGGGGGGGGGGGACGAGGCCAGTTGGTTAGTCCGCTCTGTGAATGATGCCCCTTCCCTCTGGTCTCAAGCCTTGCTTACTTCCTGGGCTCAGCCCTACCTCTGGAGTCCCCCTGCCTGAGCTGGGTCCAACCTGTGGGAGCCTCACCTGTAAGACGTCAGCAGCTCTGGCTGCTCTCCTGGGCACAGCAGTGCTCAGCTCTCCTAGCCCCCACGCCCTTCCCCTCCCTCTAGACACAAGCCTCATGCTCCGCCTGTCTCCTGCTTTTCTGCCCAAGGCTGGACTTTTCTGCCCCAGGTTCCCAGTCCAGGGCATAGGCAGGCCATGTCTTTGAGGGAGAGAAAGCGAGGCTCCCTCAGCCAGTAACACCTGTGCCCCTTCCCAGAGCACCCCAAATAACCAAGTGTTTGGCAAGAAAAGACACAGAATGGACCTTTGGAGGTTTTGTTAAATCTTTCTTCATTCAGAGTTTCTTCCAGTGGGTTAAGGAACACTGTACCTTTTCCCCTCTGCCAACCAACTAACTAGTTAAATACATTAAATAAAGTCAAGAGGAAGCACAGTATTTGAGATGTGAAAAGGAACACTGATTCACAGTTGGAATCCAACCCCGCTGATCTTGAGCTTGACCCCTGTCTCTAGCCTGTGTGGCCCCAGGAATCTAGGATGCTAGGAGTCTGGACGCAGCAGGGAATTGTGGGGACAATAAAGACTTCAGAGTCAGAACCAGGTTTGAGCCCCAGCTGGTGAACCTCTGTTTTCTCTTCTGTAAAATAGGGACGACAGCTGCCCCTCCCGGAGAGGTTGCTTGCCCAGTTTTCTGCAAAAGCCAACCTGTGCCTGACACAAGGTGGCAGCCCAACAAGTTTTTCTCAAGTCTTTGCTTGACCTCTGGATCTCCTCTCTGACTCACCGCCTCCTGACCACAAAGGGGCTTGGAGCTGAGCTTTCCTGAGAGGGAGCATCTGTCCCCTGGAAACACCCTCAGCTTTGGCAAGCAAAGGGGGTCTGAGCCCCCTAACTCCCTAGCAGGAGCTTAGCAGGGACTGTGGCCGGAGGGGGTCACGCAGAGCAGAAGCAGGGGAGGAGATGCAGCTCGGTTCCGTGCAGGGTCTGAATCGGGGGTCAGAGGACAGTAGCAGGGCTTGGAAGTCACTCGACCGTATGCACATGGGGATGAGGCCACGGCGGTTTCGTTCTCTGCAGTATTCTGCACCTCGCATGGTGTCTGGTGGCACAGGCAATGTTTAAATCTGTATTGAATAAATGAATGACAGCCTTATCAGTCAGAGCCTGGTTGCTTCAGGAATTCCTTTTAAAAACAAGGCAAAGGAGAACAGCTGCTGGCAGGAAACAGAGGTCCTCTGGCAAACAGACGGGTCTGTCTGGATGCAAAGAGTTAGCGATTGGTCAGGCAGCAGAGACGCGAATTCTAGAGGCCTTGAGCAGGCAAAGGAATTCTGGTCTATGGACGGGCAAACTGCCGAGGGAGCCGAGGAAGACCTACTAAGTTCAAGAGGTTAGAACCCAAACGCTAGATCCTGGCTGGCCGGGCTCACAGCCCAGCTCTGGCACCCACGAGGCACGTAACCTGTATCAAGTCCTGAATCTCTGGGCCCTTATTTTTCCCTTTGTAAAACGAGGATGATAACAGTATGTGCCTCACAGTCTTGCAGAGAGGACTCAATGGGATTATCTGTAGAAGGTCCACACTGCAAGTGCGCAGTAAGTACCCCTGTTGGGATTACTGGAGAGGAGGCCAGATGATCTGAGCTGGGTTTCAAGACGCGGAGGCAGGGAACAGATGCAGGATGGATAAGCCCAAAGGGAGACTGGTTAAGAGGGCCTTGCAATGTCCAGGCATGAGGGGATGAGGCCTTAATTAGGGGAACACTCGGGGCCTGAAGAGGAGAGCAGTGCAAAACACGTGGTTGATGAAGCAATCAGTAGAACGGATTGGCTGTGGTGGAGGGGAAGATCAGAGGAGGGGAAGCAGAAAGTTCAGAACTCCTTTGTGCATCTGAGAGCCCCTGGGAAGGAGACAGCACTTCTGGAAGAGACAAGGGATGTCTAAAGAAGGAGCAGATATGGGGAGGATAAAAATGCAGTGTGGGTGTGTCCGGCTGTGCTAAGTGGGCTAATGCAGTAGCCCATTCAGGGGGATGTGAGGCTGGAAATGCCCAACCAGCCAGGTGACATGTCGGGGCTAGGGTGGAGACAGGCCCTAGTGAAGCCAGGCAGAGACAGAAGTATGGAGGATGCCCTAGGCAGCATTCACATTTGGGGGCCAGGGAGATGGAAAAAAGCCCACCTAGGAGCCAACAGAGCAGCAGCCAGAGAGCGGGAGAGAAGAGGAAAAGTGTAGTGTGTGCATGACCTTTGTAGCTGCGTTCCTGGAAGAAGGTGGTGGACCGCAAGGTCAGATGCTGCAGGGCCAGCAGAAGAGGGGTCGGGGCCAGCCCCGTGTGTGAAGAGCTGACCCTGCTGAGAGCAAGTTCAGCTGCTGAAAAACTAGTAGTGGATTCTAGGGGTCATAAAAGAAAGGGGGAAGCGAGGAAGTGGATCTGTATCCTTCCAGGAGAGTGTCCCAGGGAAAACGTGAACCGGGGCAGACGGTGGAATTGGCTGGAGAGCTGGCTCAAGTGCAAGTGGTTTTTCACCGTAGAAATCTGCATGGTTTGGAGCAAAAGTCCAGATGCTGGAGGAGAAGGGAGCTGGTCCCGGAGGAGGGGCAGCCTGGGAACTGGGGCGGGAAGAAGGGAAAGGCAGTGAGATGTTGGGATGCTATGGAAAACACAAGAAGTGAACGGCTTTGATTTCTTGGTAAAGGAAGAGGGGAAGACCTAGTGCAGGGAGGAAGTAGGCGGAGGGGTCTGGGGAGCAGGTAGGCACGGACAAGTGGCCATTCTGTGACTTCCTGCAGCAATTCCACGCTGGGGAACAAGAATGAAAATGTCCACCAGTGGGGCCGAGCAGAGGGTGACTTGGAGAGGCAAGGAAGCTTTGAGTGCGAGGACAGTGTTCAAGTGACTGGCAATGGAGCCCAGCCTGGATTTTGGGGGCCTGACTGGCTGTTTGCAGAATAAAGACCGTGATTTCTCAGCAACAAGTATGACTTTAGACAAGTGACCCTAAATCTCCATTCGGCTTTAGGGTGAGTTGTGTGTTTTCTTGTAGCAGCAAATCTGTATGGTACGTGACATCAGTGCTCCTGGTGGCGGAGGCCCCTAAAGGTTACATGGCAGCTGGGGTTGGGTTATTTTCTGGGAGAATCTACCTAGGGAAACTCAGAGGTATCTGGTCCTATCTTGTCATGTCACCGTATTATTTTAAATGAGCTGCATCTGTGGCCCACCTCCGTTGGGATGGAGGAATCCATGTGGGGAGGGACCCTCTACTTTCCGATCTCCTTTTGCGCATGGCAAGGGGCCGAACTCAGAACAAGAATGCCACAAGAATTCCCCGACGTGATTGCATTCTGATCATGCGTGGTTTGGGGCCTGGCCCAGGGAGCTGACTGGGATTCCTGTTGTCCTATGGTGTTTGGTGTCCCGCTCAGCAATGCCAGGGCATACTCATCTTGTGGGGATGGGAATCGTCATGAAGAGAACGGGAGAGAAAGCTCTGCGTCTTATTGACAAAGAGCACCAAAGGCATGCAGGTCAGGAAGCCATTTACTCCAGATAGGTGAGTTTTATGAATGAAAGAAATCTGGCGGCTCCCCTGGTCAGGGTGGTTGCTGGTGAACTCGGTCTCTCACAGGCAATCACAGACCTGGTCACGGGTCTGGACCAAGCAATTCCAACGTGAGAGGGGCGGATGTTATGGGGATGAGCTGCAAGAACTGACGATGCAGGAAGTTGAGGCTCAGGGACAGCACAGAGGATGCAAGCACCCACGAGGGCACCCCATTGACTCAGAGCGTGGACGACGCGAGGAGGGCTCCATGGCCTCGGGAACCCGGCTTAGCGCATGCTCGCTGGTCACCATTGTTACCGCCCATTATCTTAAGCCAACTGCCCCCGGTTCCGTGAGAGTGTGCATTCTCCAAAATCATGACGAATGAGGAACGATGGGGTAAGCTGTGAAGCTGGAGTGGAAAAGGCTTCCAGGAGCTGCTTTTCAGAAACACTGGCAAGTGTTTGCCAAGGGCGGGCCCTGTGTTTCTTTGGGCAGTTGGCGAGGCCATTGTCAGGGTTTCCGGGAAGACATGTGAGAGGCTCTGAGTCGCACGGCCCCAACCCCATCTCCCATACCAAGCCAATGTGCAACAGATTAAATATTTATCTATTGTCCTGTCCGCCTCAATAAAACATGGCACTCTTTAAAATGGTGGCCTTAATGACGTTTGTGTGTCTTGGAATGCGGCCCTGGGCTAGCAAATCGCATCTGAAGATGTGAAAACATGAAAATCGATAACAAGAAATGAAAAGCCTGTTTCACCGATAAAACCTCATTTATCTTAATCCGTGGGGCTTCTCAGAATTTCCTAAGTGCCCTTTGAAATGCCAGCGTCAAAGCCCGGGCCCACGTGCGCTGCGCGCGGAAGGCCCAGGGGAGCCATGGCCAAGGTCTGGATTGCTCAGGCCACGAAAGCCTGCTGAGGAGAAGCGTCCTTCTGGGGCAGGCACCCACGGCACTGGTGTCCCGCCAAATTGCTCCCCAGAGGGGGTTTCCAGGGATATTTCTGGGATTTCAAAACTCCCAGTGAAAATAATGTACCATGGGAATGAAAGGTATTTCACAAGACCCTAACCGTGAAGCCTAAGTGACCCACTTCTGGTCGGCCTCA
Organism: Ursus americanus; assembly: GCF_024610735.1. Classification (NCBI taxonomy): domain Eukaryota; kingdom Metazoa; phylum Chordata; class Mammalia; order Carnivora; family Ursidae; genus Ursus; species Ursus americanus. The sequence continues at coordinate 2,633,625 of NC_142150.1, read as the reverse complement.
TACAATGTGGCAGGCATGCTAACAGTAATTCATGCTGACTAATGTGAACTGGGAAAATGAAATTTTGATTCCATCTCCAGGAAGCCTATACCTTGTCCTGCCACCCCAACCCCCCCAGGGTGGATGACTGCATTCCTGCCTCCCCTCCCCACTCCACCCCCCACTGAAGCCACACAGGGACCACCACAGCCCTCTGTGGTGACGAGGTTGGCAGCACTGGTCCCCAGGGATCAGTTTTCTGGCTGTAAGTCGTTCCCTTTATTTCATGCACACAGCCCCCTCCCGGCTTCTGGTTCCCTTACCTCTTCTCAGAGGACCAAAGAGCAGGAGGGTTGGAGATGGCTTAGGACCTCCTGCCCTGCCAGCAGCCCCCGTGAGATGGAGGATGAGGCTTTCCTAAGGACACCCAGGCTTCCAGCTCCGGCTTGAGACCAGATTGGGGGGGACGAGGGTCCATCTCCTTTGCTGGCCTCCTTGGTTCTCCAGCTGTCACCCAGGTTTGCAGATGGAGGCCAGTCTCAGACCCCCAATGGCTGACTGCTTTCTCCAGGCTTCTCACACAGTGGCCAGAGGCTATTTTCTCATAAAATCCACAGGCCTCTGCCACCTCTGATCCAGTACCTCTTCTCCCTGCCTCACTCCCTGTCCTCTAGCCATCTGGCTTTCTGCAGTTTTGTCCAGGGAGCCAAGTCTTCTCCTGGCTTGGGATCCTCCCCAAGCCGTTCCCTTGAACAGCAAGCTCTTCCCTTGAGTAGGCGTCCTTTGAAAACCTCACTTTGCCAGAGACCTCTCTTGACATCAAAACCTAGTGGGACCTCTTCCATAGTTTTCTTTGTCCTCCGCGGCCCTCACCATTTGTAGGTACCACTGATCTGTGATGATTTTTTATGCCTCTCCTTGAGTGAGCTCCACAAGGGAGCCTCCTTCGCCACCAGACACGGCACCCTGAAGACATCAGACGCTCGGCACATACTTGTTGACTATCTGGCACTGGCTAAACGAACCGATGTGTTCCACAGAGCTCTCATCCTGCACATTTCTCAGGGGGCACATAGGTCCCATGGTCAGATGTAATCTGGATGTGCCCTGTCTCCCTGTAGAGGGTCATAATACGCATCCGTGTAGGAAACTCTGAGATGTACTCCAATTAGAACACAAAAAACAAAAAAAATAAAATCAAAGCTATAAAAAGCAAGTTTACTTTTCTTTAGCCTCACATTTCCCAAATATATTTGAATGTGACTTTTTTTCACTTAACATCTACTAACATCCTGCAAATATACGTGGAGACCTGCTTCACTAATGGCTTCTGACTTGGGAAGTCCAAAACTCCAGACTGTCAGGCTTGGGGTGGGGGCTGCTGGCCTGCGCGGAGCACGCTTGTGGATGCATACGCACGAATTCGCATGTGCAACACAGGGTGTGTGAGCAAATTGTGAAGCTAGCCTGGGTTTAGATTTTTCAGGGAAAAGAAAGGGAAAAACAGTCAAAATTTGGTATTTGCAGATATCCCTTGGTGTTTGCAGCTACGGTCTTTGGAGTTATCGTGGTAGCAGCTTGCACACACGGACTTGTCTTTTGCTGAGACTTGAATCTGCCAGTGGTGGGAAGCTGGTGGGTGGACACAGGTCCCTTAGTGGCTGAGCGAGTCTACCTCCTACATGACATTTCATTTCAAAGCAGTTCTCCTGTTCTTAGTATTCTCTTGAATTTTCCAATAGACCTAAGTGAATTTTGGGGGGGGGTGTATTGCACGCCATATTCGCACGAGTGAAGGTTTCAGGACCTATCCCTCTTGCATAGCTAGGATAGTTTAGGTAGGTAGGGTTCCCGAGGTGGAGCTGCAGTGGACGCAGTGGGTCTCAAAATTATGTTTGATCAGCCCCCACTTAGGGCAAAACTTCTTGACCTACTGACTCCATCTAGTCTCATTTTCCAGTGGAAAAATAAATTAGTGGTGATTTGGGGGAAGTGGATTATGTATACATTTACTTTAGCACTGGAGTGTGGACAATTCATATTTGAACCACAATGTATACATGTCTTCGAGTCTGGTTATTGGAAAATTACAGTTCGAGAAGACTTTTGATGCAAATACGCTTGGGTATGCTACGTAGGGTTAACCAAGCGCCCCACAACAAAATACACTGATAATGATAAAGCTAAGCTAACAGTAATTCGTAATTAGAAAGGGCTGACTATAGCCATTGCAAATCGCAACCAACTCAAGGCGACACTGATGATGTGCTGATAAAGAGTCTTCTCCCAGATTTTGGGAACGCCAACTCTGGGCCTGCAACATGGGAAACGGGAGTTTTTGGAGAGAACAGACGAGCAGGGCCATAGGCTTGTAGCAGAATCCACACGCTGTTTACTAACCATTAGTACTTGCTTAGTCGGTTACAAATTAGTAGGTGTAGTGATATGTACAAATGAAAACTTCATCAAATTGTACACATTCACCATAATAATCTAAAGGAGCCCTTTCAAAAAAAAAAGAAAAATTCAGTATAGGCTGCCTGAGAATGTCTCTGGTCACATACCCCTGACCGCCGACCCACTACCCACTAGCTCTCAGTTTCAACGTCTGAAGTCACTGTCCAGGCAGCATTCCCTCCTTCCAGGGGAGGGCTTTCATTTCCTAGCTCAAGCAGACCAGAGGTGTGCATTTGGATTTATAAAGTATTCATAGTCTCACTTGAAAAAAAATTTAATGTCCAGTGCAACTCTCCAAGATACAATAAGTGAAAAAAGCAATGTGCCTGACAGTATGTCTAACATGCTGTTTATGTAAAAAAATGATTTTATATGTGTGTTGATGCCTTCTATGGCCTGATAATCTCTGGAAATGAATATGCAAAACAGATCCAAATAGTTGCCTCTGGGGAAGGTTATTGGCTGCTGGGGGAGGGGAGGGAGGCCGACTTAGGTTTTTTACTAGACACCCATTCATGCTTTCTGAATTTTGTGCCACTTATATACGAACTACTAAAAATATCGATGAATGTAGAAGGGAAAAGGCACAATAACAACAACAAAACCTAGCGAGCCCACAGAGACTTGCTTTCTTTTCTTTTCCTTTTTCTTTTCTTTTAAGAGGTGACGGTGGAGTTTGGTTTATTTATTGTTCTGACGCCTTTCTCCGCCTTCAAAAACACTGTTGTGTATTAAGCTGGAGATTCTAGAATCTAAAGGAAAACCTCCAGATGAGAGATCCAAACCTTAGGCTTCTAGACCGAGGCAGAGACCTCCATCTCGAGACCAGTGATTTAAAACCTTCCCAGTGTTCTGAGGTGTTTCCATTACCATGTAAACGCAAAATAAAAAAGGGGTGCTCTTCATGAGGCCCCTTGTACTTCGTACATTTGCAGCTTGAATGTAAAGAATAAAAGGACAACAAAGGAGACAAAATTCGTACAGCAAAGCGTGTTTAAATGAATGCATTCCTCTTATTTCATCCCGCTTTCGGACTGCTCAAGGACACAAAGCAATGGTTTATCTTGATTTGCTATCAGGAATTTAAATGAGCGCAAACAGAAATATGACACTATTTAGTGCTTCCTAATGAAAAACGTAGTATTTCGGTAATCATGTAAAAAGAATTGTATTCTTTTCCATAAATTGGCACAAGAGCCTGCGTTGTCTTTCTATCTTAAAAGCTCATTATGCTGAGTAACCATTATTTTCTTAGAGCAAAATATCCACAGAAATATGTGGTGTATCTGAATTTTATGGGTTCTGAGTCATGGCAGGTAGACAGCAGGAAATGTTTCGAAGCTGGAAGGAAATGTTTGGGACAATATGGGAGGCCTAACTCGGGGGGAGGGGGGTGGGCAGTGACGGAGACAGAGATCCAGATGAATTCCTCAAACTAGAGGTGGGCTTTGGGCAGTGAGCTGAACGTAGTGGCAAGACAGGCACAGACTATGGGTGGGTATCCAGCCTGGTGACGATCTGGCATATTTAGGAAAATCCTATAATGAAGATGTAATAGCAGAACGAATTATTATTTACCCCAAGGCCTTGGTCAATTTAAGGGCAAGTGTTAAGTACTACAAGCCCTATCCCTCTGTCTGGGGGGTATTCCCCCCCCATATGTCAAGTATGCCAAAGCTTCCCCATGCTTCCTGTCCTGGTCACTCCTACTTCAGCCCCTTTCCTATTCCCACAGCACCCAGCAGCCTGGGACAAGCAGAGCCCTGTATTTCAAAGTTGGGTTCACCGAGAGGGGATACAAGTAACCACAAGCCCGCGAGTGAGCCCACGCAAGGAGACTGCTCGGCCTGGGTCTAAATGACTTACATTTTTCCTTGCCTCAATTAGCCGGTAATTGCATGTGGGCAGACTTAGCCAGAAATGGTCTAAATGATCAATTAGAAGGCAAAAAGGAGTTCCTTTCTTTAAAGTTCAAGGGTCTCTGTTGAAGAGCCCTACTTCCTAAGCCCTGCTCACGTGGGCCTGCGCCCAGCTCTCCGTGGTGCCTGAGTATATTTGTACATTTGCCTAACGATAATGAATTGAGTACTTATTTTGCAGGAAAATATAGGGCACTTCCATTACATGCAATCAAGCAAAAAGGCTGCAGAATGTGCCACTCCATTAATTTTAAACAGAATTCTTCCCAAATGTCACCCTGAAACCAGAGTATGGGGTTATTACAAATCTGAAGGAATTAAGAGTAATTTTCATTTGTATAAAGTAGTTGAGGGACATGACTCGTGCCACACACACACACAATTAATTGAGTTAAAGTGGATTAGCCGATGTCAGTGTGAATCACTGAGCCCTGACCCAGCCCGCCTAGTGGTGAGACTGGGGGAGGGGGCTCCGCCATCTTTGCACGCAGGTGCACACACCGCCCCCACAACTAGAGCGCGTGCGTGCGGGGTGGAATGGGAGGGGCTAGCTGGCAATGAGCACGTTCAAAGAAGAAAAACCAACGCCAGCCTCTGGCAAGCCTCGGTTTCCTTGTCTGTAAAAGGGGATTATAATACCTGCCTCCGTGGGAATCCTGAGGGCGTCGGAGCACTTAGCGTGGTGCCCGGCACATAGTTTGTGACCGTTAACTGGAAACTATTACCTTTATTTTCATCTTCTCAGGGGAGTCTCTTGTGCCTAAACTGGTTCCCAAATCACGCTGAGGACATCTGGACCTAGCCCCAGGGCCTGGGGGGTGCGAGTCAGCCCCCTGAGCTACTGATCCTTTCCTTCCTAACTTCAGCCCTGCCGCCCCGGGCGGGAGCTGGACGGGTGGGGAGCACAGAGCTGGGCATGGGGACAAGCGGGCGGAGGCGGCTGGGGAGCGGGCCGGCGTGCCCCTCACTCCACGTTCCGGTACTTGGTGAAGAGGTTGTACAACACTCGCAGTGTGGATTTCAGGTCACAGTTGACAATGTCTGCGTAGAAAACAAACACACACGTCGCTTCAGTGGGGCCACGCAGCGCACAGCAGGCGTCCTCGTCCCCCTCCTTCTACCACCCACCTCGTGTGCCCGGCCTGGTCCTGGGGTGGGTGCCCTGCCCCTCACCCCCCAGCACATCATCTGGTGCTCCTGAGGAGCCTCCAGTCCTGTTGGGAGAGAAGAGCCTCCCCCACCAGACACCCAGAGGCAGGTGGGTGGGGAAGGATGGGCAGTGTGTACGGTAGTAAGAATTCGGAGTAGGCGGCGGCTGCAAGGGCCAGTGGTGCTAGGCGGGGATGAGGGGAGTCCCCGCCTCTCACTGAAAGCAGACCCCAGAGCCTACAGGCTTTGCTCTGGAAACGACATCCCCAGGTGAGGGGCCCCCTTCCTGTCTCCTGAGTCTCACTTGTGCCTGGGGCTCCGCTGCCTTCAGTCCGTGCCACTGAGCCAGCCAGGAGCGGTGGGGAGAAGCGGGGGTGGGGGGAGCAGGTGGGGAGTGAGGGCAGAGCTGCCTCTCCCGGAGGAAGGGAGGGCCCCAGAGGGCACGGAAGCCCACCTGTCCTTTGAAGAGAGGGAGTAGAGAGAACATAAAAAAAGCATTCTGCCTACTATATAGGAGTGAATATTTAGATAAAAAATAAGGAAAAGCCAAGGACAAAGCAAAAGGCGAAAGCCCAATGACTATAAAAGTCAGGACAGCAGTTACCTTTAGGGAGAAGGCTGAGGATTAAGTAGCTGGAAGGAGTACCCGGGAGCTGGGGGATCGTTACACAGTGGCTTGCGGGGTGAGACTTCACAGACCTCAACATTGATATCTTATGTACCTTTCTGTATATGTGATGTTTTGCACAGTAAGAATGATTTTTAAAAACCTAACTATGCAGAAGGTCAGATGAAGGAAATGAAGGACAAGAAAATAATAAATGCTCTGGGATTCGAAGCGGGGAGAGCTCCCGCTGAGCCACCGGGAAAGAAGGGATTGGGGAAGATGTCGGAACTATACCCACACCCGGGTCAGTAGGAACAGGGACTCTTGGAGATCAGGCAGAGCAAGAGGCCGGTGGCTCCAACAGGCTGGGTTGTGGCCCCCAGGTCTTAGCCTTGGGGCCCGTGCAGCTGGGGCTGCCACAGCTAGGCGCGCTCAGGCCCTGGGGCCCAGGCTCTGCAAAGACTGACACTGACTGGGCCACAAGCTGAGGGCCTGGGGCTGGGAAACCCCCTTAGGACTCCTCTGACCACCCCCTGCTCTCCCCTTCGGCCTCATCCCAGCTGGGCTTGGACCCTGCTCTAAGCTCTCTGGCTGATGGACGTGCTCATGGTCTTCCTGGGACCACTTGGGAGGCCTGGAGCTCAGTTTCCCTTTCTGCTCCCATGTCAGTTCAGGCACATACTGAGCCTCCTTTGACATGAGACCCTCTCTGGTGGCTAAACCCTGCCACCTTGCCCTGCCCATCCAAGGAGTTCCCTGTCAGGTGGAGTCCTATGCCCTGTAGGCTGATTCCTGCTTTTCCCTGACTGCTTGATGTTGAGTAGTTCTTAAATTCCACTCAAGTCAAACATTAAGAAGTTAGGGAAGGAACTGTTGGAAAGCAGAGAGGGACAGAGGTGAGCTCAGCAAGGGAGTGAGCAGGAAGGGGGTGGTAGGGTGGCACTGGGACCATGGCAACACTCCTAACTGGGCCTCTTAAAGCCTCTTGCCCTCTCCAATCCATGTGACCCACTGTAGGTAGACTATTTAGTCTCTGGGTATGGTTGTGCAGGATGCACACTGCACAACTTCAGGGCACGTCATTCACATTTCCAGGGCATCATTACCATAGATCACAACATAAATGGTGCCCCTTGAAGTTGTACAGCTCATGACTTGTATGGCCATACAACCATTTCACTTAAGCTAAGGTCCAAAATCCTAAATCATGACTTTGCAAGGCATGATGTGAACCCAGCCCACCTTCCCAGCCTCACTTCATGCCCCACTCTCCCTCGTTCACTCTGCACGGGTCACACGGACTTCCTTTCACTTCGTCCCAATGGCTGCACTTCTCCATCATCTTGGCCTGTGCACACGTTGTGTGCCTACTGGATTACCTTTCCCAGATGGTTGACTCCTCATCTTTCTGCAGACCTTGGCTCAAAGCACCACCTCCTTAGGGAAGCCTTCCTGACACCTGGCCTGGGTGAGGGTACCCTGCTTTATGGTCTCGAAGCCCCCCTGCTCTTCCTTCATGGCACACACTCCAGTTCTAAATCGGTGATTTGTGTGCTCATTTGATCTGGTCTGCCTCTTCCCCGGACGGCCTGTGACTTGATCGCAGACAGCCGGTCTTGCTTGCTCCAGCACCTAGCCTAGTACCTGGCATGCACAGACCTCAATAGGTGTGAATAGATAGCTAGATGAATGAATGATTGCCCAGTGTCGTGCGAGCCAAGAAAGAAAATTCCAGGAAGAGGAGACTGCCAGAAGGGCTACATGCTCCTAAGAGGGTTAAACTGGAAAGAGTTCCCAGGGAACGTGGCTCTAACTGGTGGCTTGGGGGGGAGCAAAGCCATGTGCAGGGGGAGGCAAAGTATTACCCACAGAATGGGCAGATGAGGCTTGGAGGCAGTGGGCCTGGGCACAAAGGAAGAACTTGGGGGCCTGATGGAGGATAGGGATGGAGGCAGGAGGACTTGTTTTTCCCTTTTAAGGACAGGTGAGTTCTGAGGTTTCTGGAGAAGGAAAATGTCCAACATGATGGGAGAATGTCTCAAACTGACCATTTAATTTTAAGGCCCGCTAAGGTTTGAAGCCCATCTTCATGATAGCTGTGTAACCCAGTTAAAGTCATTTAACTTCCCTGAATCAGTTTTCTCACTGGTAAAATTAGGTTTTATGAAAAACATCTAGAACACATTAAGGGCTCCCTAAATGCTAGTTCCCTTCCCCTTTCCCATCTTTGCCTGTTAACAGAGCTGTTGTGTACTGCTGTGCAGTATGTGTACTGCACAACTCCGGGGGGGGGGGCGTGCCATTCACATAGACTAGGCCCTAGGAAACCTGAGTTCCTGCTTCCTCCAGGTCATCACCTTATCAGGAAAGCCAACTGTCATACAGTTACAGGCAGGTCAGTAGATGGGCTATCTCAGCCAGGAGAGGGGCTCTGGATTCCTGGGAATGACCTGTGACTCCATGCTATGTAAACAGAGCCTCTTGAAAGCCCTGGCCAAATAAACTATGTGATTAGTAACTCAGTACTGCTCTGATGGCCTCTGCGTGCTGGCCCAGGGCCCCTCTCTGGGAGCAGTCTGGATGGTGGGGCTCCTGTTTAGAAACAACCAGAGCAGAGGTTGGCTAGCTCGCTGTGAGCAGGGGAGAGATAAATCAGACCCAAGGCTACTCCAAGGAGAAAACAGCCTCTGGCCAAGGGGAAAAGGCTCCATTTTTGTTCCTCTCGCTTGGTGGCATTAGTGTCTCTTCCTGTTCATTAGATGACCATCCGAAATGAGTTTATGGTTCTTTAAATGATGCAGAAGTCAGAGGAAGGGGAGGGTAACTCTTCACAGTGGAAACTCCATCTTTACTCAGAGGGACAGGGCCCTGTGTGGCCATGCCCTCCATGGACCTGTTCGTGCCACCAGTGTCCCTCGTCTCAGTCTGGGGCAGTTGCTGAGCCCCTCTCTCGGAAGCTTCCCTGCTGGGTCCCCAGATCCCTTGAGCCGGGTAGGAAGTCAGCTGGCAGCTCAGTGCCCCCAGGTGGTGGGGGCTGGAATACCCTGGGCGGTCACAGGCCAGCTCCTCGGGGCGAGTCCGGCCCCCATCCCGCTCTTGATGGAGCTAGCTGACGCTCGGTCTCTGCCTGGCTGACCTTGCTGCTCCCTATTCCCCACTGCACTAGGACCCATCCTCTGGAGATGGGTCATATTGGTGTTGGCCTGGGACCCTATCTGGGGATCTTGCTCTTTTCTGTACAAATTCAAACAAAGTTGAAAGGTGACAAACATCCAGAAAAGTTCATGAACATATATGTGAGGTTTTAAACGCTTGAAAGAGAACCCCCAGGTAACCAGCACCCACGACAGGGGCAGAACATTGTCAGTGCCCTGGAAGTGCCCCCGCCCTCTCCGCGTTCCGGTCACAAACGTCTCGCGTCCGGCAAAGAGAGCCACTATCTGGACTCGTACAGTGGTCATTTCCTTGCGCTTCTTCGTCGTTGCTGGTTTGAGTTTGGCCTGTTTTCATGCTTTACACCAGTGGGTCGTGCTACGTGTATTCTTTTGTGATTTTTCTTTTTCTTACTCAAAATCATGTTAATGGGATTCATCTATGTTGTGTGAGCTGTTCATTTTTAAACAATTTCGAGGTGTCGTTTGTTTCATTGAGACAGAACTATAATTATCCAGCTCTAATTTTCTAGTTCTTTGGGAATAAGTGGGTCTCGGTTTAAGCTGATTTACAGTCCATTCTTAGTGCCTTGAAGCGGTCGTGCGGGATCCTGGTGTCCAGCTTTATACTTGCTTTTTTTGCAGAGAAGTATCACTGACCTCTTCACGCTGCAGTAGCTAGAAGTCCTTCCCGCCACCCCCCCCCCCCGATTTCTCAGTTCATTTTTTGTCACTGTTGGGTATTAATCCACGGTCTGACTCTACCCCAACACATCTAGTCTGTTAGGGTGTGCAGACCAGTGTCGGCTATCGTGGACGGTCTTGGGCTAGTTTCCTGGTGTGTGGACACGCATGCCTGTGAGCGAGGTTACTGCAGCAGATGCTGTATTACTTTCCTACTGCTGCTGTAAACAAATTATCATGGGTTTGGTGGCGTAAAACAACCCCAATTTGTTATCTTAGAATTCTCACGGTCACGGTCCAAAATGGGCTGCCCTGGGATAAAAATCAAGGCATCCGCAGGGCTGCGATCTCTTCTGGAGACTCTAGGGGGCATCAGTTTTCTTGCTTTTTCTAGCTGCTAGGGGCTAGCTTCTAGAAGCCTGCATTCTTTGGCTTGTAGCCCCTTCTATCCGCAGCCACAGATGGCTGTTTGAGTCTTTCTCCTGCTACCTCACACTGATACTGAGCCTTCCACTTCCTTTGTGATTATACTGGAAATTTCCAGACACTCCAACTCAGTCACATCTGCAAAGTCCCCTTCGCCATGTAAGGTGACATCTTATCAGGTCCTGGGGATGAGGGTGTGAGACTTTTGGGGGCCATCACTCTGTCTACCATAGAAGGTAGCGCCAATCTTCAACTTATTACATGAAGACCAACTACCGTTCAAAATGGTTGTATTTACATTCACACCAGCAGTTTTCAGTCGCCCCACATCCTTGCTAACACTTGATATCATCAGTTTGAAATTTTTGCCACTATCTGGTCTGCACACTATTCTCCTCAGGGAATGGGCAAGAGAAATGGAACTCTTTTCGCTATTTCCAGCCACTAACCAAGGCCTTCCCAAAATGAATTGATCACTTGGACCTCAGCTTCTATCACCTTCCTGGGATTTTTTAGCATTGCTTGAAGTCTGGCCCCAACTTTTCCAACTCTTTGAATTGTAGATACCCCATCAGCCTGCTGGCTGACCGACAGGCTTCATTCCTGGCGAGTACTAGATTCCCTCTGCGTCCCCACTTGGCTGTCATGCCGGAGTCTTCACCACATTTGGCGAGGAGTCACTTGAATAATAACGGGGTAGGCGTGTGCACTGGAAGACAGGTGGTGTGATGTCCTAAATAAGAAGCCACCAGCTTTATGCCAGGATTTCACCTGCTTCATTGGCCGTGAACTTGGTGCTAACACTCGGGCTCCTAAAGGTTGATGAAGCCTGGGCAGCAAAAGTCATCTGGGGTGCACACCCAGTTCCCAGGAGATTTCAAGGTACGATGGAAATTTGAAGGTCAAACAGCATGGCGGAGAATGCACTTCCCCGAGCTTAAAAACCTTTGCCATGAAAAATGTCTCCACCACAGCCACTCTGATTTTGAAACACCCTCAAAGAATTACCAACATTGGCACCTTTTGTAAAATCTGCAGCATAAATTCACCACTGAATCTCACTTTCCAGGGAGAGGCGCAGAAACCAGAGGGGCTGCTGGGGTATATACCCCTTACAAAGTACGATTTCACGACGTGCCATTTCCATTCTCCTTTACGCACTGGAAATTTTCAGCGTGGGCATGATGCCCAGTGTAACAACAAATAAAACAGATGGGTTTTTCCATTGCTATGGGTCAGGAAGTTTCATATTAAGCAGTTCAGTCAGTAATTGTACAAGAAATGTCCTCTAAATGCTGAAATGTCCCTATAGGTTAATTGATACTGGGAAAACTGTCTGGTCGAGGGAAATAAAGGCCTGACAATGGATGTATGGGGGGAGTACTTCTGATTCATGACCAGGAAGTTTCATATTAAGTGGCTCAAGAACATGGAAACAGAAATGCTGGCCAGAACTCTCCTGCTGTCTCTCTTACTCTGAAGAGGTGTTTGTCTCTCTTACTCTGAAGGGGTGTTTGTCATCTGGCCGCAGGGCTCAAAGTCCTTTCCTGACGACATTAGGATGGTTGGAGTGACCTTGGCCTGAGAGGGCCCCTAGAAGGACACCAACCTTGCTTGATGCCCTGGGCAGTGACCAGGCGCTTAGAACAGGTGACGGTAAGTGAGAATAAGGGATTGGCTTTTGTTGGCTGGGGCCAGGTTAACGAGGTCTGTGACGAGGCACGACACGGGGACCCAGCCCGTGTCCTCACAATCCACCTCTCTCCTCCAGGCTCCCTGCTTTCCCCTCAGCTTCAGGTAAAGGCATTCCCGCAAGATAGTGTCCTTAACCTTCTTCTTTTCTCCGCATGCTTGCTTGTTGTTGGGTTTCCACTAAGTGGAAGACTTCTGATTACATAACTGCAGCCCTGATCTTTTCCCCAAACTCCAGTCCGCTTGGTCAATGCCTCAGCTTTCTGACTAACGCTGACATCCTTATGTCCCCTACCAAGCTTGCTTTCTTCCTGGGCTCCCCAGTGCTGCTGCTGCTGCCCCACAGCTAACTCTCTGTTCTTCACTCGGCCTTCCAAAGGATCTCTCTGGAACAGAGCTCGGAGCACGTCACTTGCCTGCTCAAGAACTTTCCATTGTCTGGTGCCTGGGTGGCTCAGTTGGTGAAGCGGCTGCCTTCGGCTCAAGTCGTGATCCCAGGGGTCCTGGGATGGAGCTCCACGTCGGTCTCCTTGCTCCGTGGGGAGCCTACTTCTCCCTTTCCCTCTGCCCTTCCCCCCTGCTCATGCTCTCTCTCTCTCACACACTCTTTCAAATACATAAAATCTTTAAAAAAAGAAAGAAGCTTCCGTGTCTCCCACTGCCTACAGAATAAAGTCCAAACTTTCTGCCTCGGCATCAAGTCCCTCTAGGACCTAAACCAGCTCGCTTCATCCTCACCAACTCTTACCCAGTTCAGACTCTTAATCTTCCAGCCAAACAGGCAACTGTTTGCATTCATTACCAGGGGCACGTGATACGCATTGGTCACCGTCACAGTGAATCCTGTCACGTGTATGTCCCTCCGCGCACCATCTTTATAGACGTGAAAAGTAGGCTCAGAGATGGTAGGTAAGTTGCCTGAGGCCCCACAGCTGGCAGGCTGGGGACTGGATCCAGGGCTGTCAGGAGCTTAGCCACAGGCTCCACTGTCTCACAAACGGAGCCCCTCTCCCTCCCCCAGGCAGGACTTTTGCTCACACTGTCCTCCTATCTGGGGTGGCTCCCCTCTCCCAATCTCCAAATACAAAAGTCCTGTCTGATCCTCTCGGCTTAGCCCTGCTGCCACCACCTCCATCAAACCGTCCTCTGCCCAGACGGAAGTGCTGGCGCCTCCTCCATTCTCTTGCTCTCTTAGCCGTACCTCTTTCAATGGCAGTTGTCACAACTGTCATTCTGTTGTGGTTGCTGGGTGCACCTTTTCTCTCCCCTGAGGGCGGCAAATGCCTTGAAGTCAGGAACAGCCCACCCCTCGTGGCATGTCACCATCGATGGGGTCTTGCACCCCTGGACAGCATGTGCCCCCCTCGATGTGCAGGTGTGGGTGGAGGCACAAGCAATGGGGAGGGGACACACCCCATCCCTGCTTGTCTGCCTTCCTTCAAACAACTAGGAAAGTGCAAGCAAAAGGGCCCACGGATGGAAAACAGAAAATTATCTGCAACACAGTGTTGACTCACCAGCGCTGATAAAATGGAATATTTCAGTCAGTAAGTCAATAATCGTCCGACCAAGAAGACTCCCAGGAGAGACGAGCCTCCCATATGCACAAATGCACACAGCTCCAAGTATGAGCACGGGAGGGCTGCTGGAGCAGTCTGTTCCTTCTGCATTTTTATTCAGTCTCATATTTGCAATCTGAACCCAACAAATCAGGGCTCCTCTTTCGGCAAAGTTGGAGTGAGCAAAGAGCAGGAGAGGCAATTATGCTGCGAGCAGAGCTGCCGGCGAGGACTCCTGCATCTCCCCCTGCCTGGCTGGGATACAGCTATGTGACAGGTCAGCACCCGGTCCAGGGACAGAAGAACCTGGAAACTAGGCACGGGGCAGTTCCTGTGGCCCCTCCCCCACAATCCCATGCACGGGGATCCTTATCGGCAGCTCACAGAGGATCTCTAGGACTGAGCAGCTATGCCCTGTCCCACCTCCCCAGACACACGGCAAAGAAGACCTCAGAGAAGAAACCCTTCCCCTGACGTCAAATACGATCTTGCCCAGGACCCTGAACACTCATGTGCAGCGACGGGGTCTCTCCGTCCTGTCACAAACCCAGGGAAGAGCAGAGTACCTTCTGGCCGTGGCTTTGGCTTTTCCAATCCCCCATCTTGCATGAGCTCAAAGGCAAAGGAGACATTCAATACCTGGAAAGAGAAATGTGGTGCCCGTGTCATTGTGCCCGGATTCCTGGACCCTTGGGGCTCCCAGCTCCTGACACTGGGAAGCGAAGGAGCCGGCACTACAGCCAGAGGGGCACAGGCCAGGTAAAAATGGGGCCCTAATGTGAAGGAGAGACAAAGCTACCAAGATGGGCAGGCCGTGCCGAGTGTGAGCTGGCTGGTCCCAGCTGGCTATTGGTGAAACGTTGCTGTAAAGTTCAAGATCCTTCTGTCCTACTGTGTTCCCGTGTTAACTGCCAGGACGTGAAACTTAGGGATCTGAGTGCGCACAGTTGGAAGGATCAGATGGCAAGACGTGTTCAAGAGGCAGAGAGCGGTTTCTGCTTCGGACCAAATGTCCTTTGCCTAGCGGGCAGGCTGGGGCGGCCCGTGAGAGGCATCAGAACCAGGCTAAGCGTGAGCCTCAGGTCTGGCCAGCCTTGCAGGCACCTTCCCTGTCCTGTCTGGGGAGAGATGAGGCTGGGTTGTGCACCCGGCACGCGCGTACAGCTAGGGGGCCAGGGCCGGACCACAAAGCAAAGGGAGAGCTGTTCCCGATGCTCAGGAGTCTGCAGGTAGCTCCGTCCCAGCTCAGCGGTTCCTCAGAACCGGCCCGTATCCAACTGCCGAAGGCTTGGGCGGATGGGAAGCCGCTGCCTTTTCCCCGCATGGCCCCAGCAGAGGTGTGGGCGGGGGAGTTGGGACGTGGGCTGGGGGCCTCCCTTCAGGTCCCGTCCCCTTACCTTCTGTTCAAAGCTGTCTGGGGTCAGGAAGAAGCTGTGCAGAGGCACGAAGTAGCCCTCCAGGAGCCCCATGAGCAGCACCAGGTACACCCCATCTGCAAACTGGAGGGAGAAGGCCAGCTGAAGGCACTGGGCCCCGGAGCACCCAGGCAAGACCTCTCCGGGCGGGCTCATCCGTCGCCGTGTCAGCGCCCCGAAGGCTACCTCCCCAGGCAGGCTGCTGGCCGGGGTGAGGGACGGTGGCCTGAGGCAGGAAGGCCTGCTTTGCGGCAGGCCCACCCCACATCTGGCTGGCCCCGCACGGAGCCACCGCCCGTGGGCCTGGTTTCAGCGGCTCTAGCATGTCCTGAGCACTGACCTTGTACCCAGCCCTGATCTGGCCCGGGCACCGCAGAGATAGGTCAGGTGCGGCCCCTGCCCTCGAGGAGCTCCAGTCTAGCGGGGAGACAATGCGGAGGAAAGGCAGCAGCCACTCTGATGGAGGGAAGCACGTTGGCCTGTGTGACAGTGACAGAGGTCCTCGCCCTCCACTGAAGACGACAGGGAAGGCTTCTGGAGGTGGCTCTGCCCGAATGGAGAGCTGAGGGATGAACAGGCGTAGCTAGGGTGGGGCAGCGGGGGAGGGAAAGGGGGTCCAAGACCCATGGCAGGGTGACTTCTGCTTTGTCAACAGGGACAGAAGTCTAGTGTCCTGTAGGCCTGGGCGTTCTCCTGTTTCACCGCGTACTTTATTGCTGTTTGAGACGCAGCACAGTGTAGCTGTGCGAACGTGGGCTTTGGAGCTAGGCCTCCAGCTGTCCTCCTTACCAGCTGTGTAACTTGAGAAAGTTATGCAACCTTGCCTCATTTTTCTCATCTGTGAAGTGGGGGTGATGATTGCATAGTAACTACTCTGTAGGGTTGTCAGGGGGATAAACTGAGTAATACGCGTAGAGCGCCTAGAACACCGTTCGGCATGTAGGCAACACTTACTAAACAGTAACTATTGCTATTACTATCTGGGAAGACAGCTATGCAATCAGGATACAACTCCCTGGCTCTTAGTGACAAAGCAGACTGTGTGCTGAGGGCCACAGCAAGAGGCTTAGAGCCTGGTCCCTTGCACCAAGGGCAGCTGGGAACCTGGTCTGAGGGGCAGTGGACTCCTGGGCTAAGTGGGAGGTGCAGGTCTTCTGCTGATGGGAGGGCAAGGAGAGTGTGAGCTGGGCAACTGGGGTGGGCTTCATGGAGGCAGTGGCGGCCTGGGGATGGAGGACGCTTGGATGAGTAGGTGTTCCCAGGGGTACAGGATGGCCTGAACAAAGATCTAGAGGTCAGATGCATACTTGAAATTAGAGAACCTTTTAAAGGAGGTGGGGCCCCCAAATCGTTATGGGCATAAATCCCAGTTGCTAAACAGTTCTTAAGAGGTCAGAGTTCTTGGAATCATCTCAAGGAACTTAAAACTAGACACAACCGCCTGGAACGTGGGCTGGACCCACTGTCTGAACTCTGCTGAATGACCCACTGGTGGGCCTGTGACCCAGCCTTTAAGATGGGTGTATTGCCTGGTCTTGGACTTGACCTAGGAGCAGCTTCCTCCCTGCATCCATTCAGCTGGACTTCAATTCCAGGGGGAGGGCCAAGCCTGACTCATCCCAGGCCATACCAGGGAAGATAGTGGGAGAGCAGACCCCAGCATCTATGTCAGAATCAAGGCCCTCCCACGGAACTAGTTAACTGTGCCTCTTTTTGGTGGTGGCTGGAATGGATTGAGAATAAAAGAATCTAATCTGTCTACTTAAGGGAGAACCCTGGGTTAGGGTCAGGGTTACTCAGAACTCTGAGTGCCACTGACCTAGACCTTCCCATCCCTGACTGCTGGTTCTGATGACGTGGTGGTTGAACCTGCAGACGGACCCCAATCATGCCTGGCAGAGGCTCCCTCTCCGAACACTCCTTACCCATGAAAACGGAAGTGGGAATTCCAGAACTCATTCTAGCCCTCTCGAGGGTGCATCACTTTTCCAGAGGGTTCCCTGTCTCCCAAAAGAGTAGATAAAGCTCACTTTATAGAGTACAGACACCGCACAGTCGGGGAGAGCTCAGTGACAGACCTGGGAATTGCCTTACCTAACAGGAGGGGCCCACGTCCTCAAACGAAAACCATACTTAAGAAGTTCATTGCAGACAAAAGAGGGTTGGGAAACAGGGTGCCTTATACGGTCTTAAAGTACCACCTGATAATGATTAATTATAAGGGCAGAGGGAGTTTTACGGTAGAGGAATCTGGTGGAGACTAACCAAGTGACCGAAGTTACTGTCACCAGGATTGGGCCTAATGGACAAAGTGCCTGAGAAGAGCACAGTGTTCCTGGGGTGGACCCACCACTGAACATGCATAACCTGAATCTAGTCATGAGGGAAAAAAATTGAGAAACATCCTATGACCCTAATGGCCCACACTCTTCAAAAATGTCAATGTCATGCAAAAAAAAAAAAAAAAAAGGCTGAGGATTTGTTCTATATTAAAAAGAGACTAAAGAGACGTGACCGTTAAAAGCAGCCTGAGAATATTAAGACACCCATGTTTCTTTGACTCCAATGATATTGTCAAAAGTAGTCAAATATCCACGACTTTATGTGGTTCGACCTAAATAGATTATCATCTTGACGTTACAGTTGCTTGAATCTGATCCTTGTAATGTGATTATTTCACAGCATCCTCATTCTTAGAGATGTGTGCTGAAGTATTTCGGGGTGGAGGGAGAGAAACAGACCCCGAATGTGGCCAAATGCTAACAACTGGTGTATGTGGGTGAAGAGTATATGGGTATTCATGAGAATATTCTTGCAACTTTTCAAAATAAAAAATTAGAAAAAAATCAGCATTCCATGCAGTTCACCCCTCTGAGCAGAACAGAATCCACCTCCCTCCTGGGAAAGCTTCAGGATCAGTATGGAAAGCCATCCTGGCTGTGCACGGATGGGGTACCTGGAACAGTGGCTGCACTCAGGGCTGTCACCCACCTGGGTTTCCAGTTCTGTGACCTCCAGGTTCAGTTTATTCAGGTGCTTGTTCACAAAAGTGATGAGTGTCTAAAAGAGAAGCACACGTCGGGCATGAAGATGGAGACTCTTGCCAGTGTCAGACCCTGGAGGCCACCTCTGTGACTCTACTGTGAGGACAAGGAGCAGTGTGATAACGCAGGACATGGCCCAGCTGAGCGTGCTAGCCAGGGATCACTGCTGAGCTGAGTGAAATGAGCAGCCGATGAGGCTCTTCTGCAAAGCTCCTTGAGTTCACAAGAAAGGACAGCCCCCAGACTTTGTGATCCCAGGCACTATGTGATTCAAATTGCCAGTTTCAGGGCTGTGAAAGGGGCAGCAAGTCCCGAGAGGGCAGAATGACAGGTGCAGTGTCCTAGCCCCAGCTGGGGGGCCAGAGAAGAAATAACCTCACTGGGTCCCTCCTTCTAGACCTTCCTAGGGGCAGGTCCCTGTGCCTGGGGAGGAGGGAGGTGTGAGGGAGGAGGCCTGGTTGGCCAAGGGTTCAGTGTGGATGGGAAGACAGGGTGCTCGTAGTCTCAGAACCCCCAGGAGACACTGTCATCCTGATGGGAGAAGAAGGGGGTAGATAAGGAACCCATTGGGAACAGGGATGTAAAGCGTACACCACTTACCTGGGTGGGAAAGCCCCGAGTTTGCAGAGAGCTGGTGAGGACACCAGTTTCAGGAAGCAGGCGAGCTCCCGGCGTGGGTTCTAACGTTTGGTTGCACCTCGCTCCCCTCCCTCCCTCCCTCCCCTCCCTCCCAGGCACCTTTTGCTCACCTTTTTCACTACATTGAGTTTGTCTGGTGCGTGGTCAAACAAGGTGTCAAAGGCATCACGTTCTGGAAAAACAGTAAAAGGTAAAGTGGAGCAAAGACCTGCTTCCTGGTGGAGAAGCCCACCCCAGGGCCCAGCCAAGGTGGCCATACCATCAACTACAGGCAGGAATTCTTCAGTGTGTGAAGCAATGCTGGAACTCTGGAAGCTGGGTTTGGGGCAGAGATTCTGGATTGATTCTTAGCTTGGGGCTTTCTCTCTCTCTTTCTCTTTCCACTGTCTACATCAACCCTCTTTTGGGCTGGGGCTGGGGGCATCTGTCAGGCAGTTTGACTTGAGATTGGTCATTTCCCTTCACTATTTATATCCACTACATCATGATGTAGTCATGTTTCTGAAGCTTTTTGGAGGCAGAATGTTATCCAAACATCGAATCACTTCACCCCCTAATTTTCAAACCCATGATAGCCACGGCAAACATCGTGGTAGAGTGCTCAGATGATTGGACTGGGAGCCTGGGAGCCCCGGGATAGAATGTGTGCTCTTGAGTGATCTAGTCACTTCAACCCTTGTGCCTCAGTTTCTTCTTCTGTAAAATGCCAGCTGAAAAAAACCTCCCCCAGGAGTGTTATAGGGATGAAAGAGAAGAAAGTATGTGCATGTGTTCTGTAAACTTTGAAGCACATCTGCTGATCTGAGTTTATTAGCATTATTGGGGTATGGCAAACATTATCCACAGTAAATATGGGGTCATAGAAAGTAGCAAAGCCCTGCCCCCTGCCCCCTGCTCTCCCTGCTGTAGCCCCCAGGCTCTCTGAACTCAGAGGGAAAATAGTGGATAGGATCGGAGGCAGGGAATGAGAAGAATGTCCAGGAGGGACCTGGGGCTGGGAAGCTTGGTGGTCCTGGGGCCTGCCTTTTCCTGCTCTTGCACCGATGGGTAAATCTGGGACTGCCAGAGGGGTGACTGAGGTCTCGAACATTCACAGACTGTATAAACAAATGCAAAGTTCTGGGAAGCCGGAGCGGTAGGACGCGTGATGAGGAAAGAGGGACAAGACGGCTTCCAGAAGGACCGGACTGAGGGGGAGGCTGGACTGTCCCGAGTGTGTACGTATACCTCTTTACTTCTGGAACGCACTTAGAGCGTGACTGCCCCGCCGATGTCCAGGGCCCATCCTGAGCCCGGCAATGCCCGTGGTCCAGTTACTGACGAGAGGACTGTGCCGCTGTGGCTAGTTTGCCTCTTCCCACCAGGAAGCCGACCCTCCCTCCTAAGCCGCGCTGTCACCAGGCCAGTGCAGACACACACGCAGGAAGCAGGCCAAGGGCCTGTTCTTCCCAGCTGCTGTAGAATTAACTAGACCCCTGTGGCAGCCACCAGTACCAAAGGATAATCTGATGCAACTCACCATGCCTTCCGGAGAGAGCCCTGCAGGAAAAGGAGAAGGAAAACAGCGTGAGTCTTCTCTCTCTGCCCTTCACTGAAGAGCCCACAAAGCTTTCTCCCTTGGCATTGTGTTCTGCACGAAGTCTCCGGTTGTCGCTAGCCTTCCGCCATTACCACCTGTTCTTCCCTCTGCTCTACAGACACAAAGCCTGCTATAAACGATACTTGCAGGGCTATTTCTCGCTCTACGTAAAATCACACTGTTGCTTACAGTTGACAAGGAATATCAGACTCGGGGTTGCGACATTCCCAACCATTGCGCTGCCCGGGCTGCTCTGGGCATCTGCGTGGGGACGTCGGCTTTGTCTTTCTCCTGTTCATTCTGCGATTCCCACCAAACCGCACCTGCCATTGGCTCAAAATCGGTTTCTCAAAGAGGGCAGGAATTGGACCCATACTCCTACCGGTGAAGCAGCAAAGTATTGACAGCACAAGCATTAGAACAGACTCCATAGGTTTAAATCCCATAGAGCCACTTGCTTGCTGTGTGACCTTGGGCAAGCTACAGAACCTCTCTGGGCTCCAGGTCTCTTATCTCTAAAACAAGCATGATAATGGTAAATACCTCAGTAGGATATGAGCATTACGTGATTTAATGTACAGAGAGACTTTACCAGAATTCCTAGTATATGGTAAGTGCTCAATACATTTTTTTCTCTATATGTTTTTGGTTCTTATCATATTGGTTTATTCCAACTGTACATCTATCACCTACTAAACGATGACTTGGGGGAGTGTACTGTAAAGAATAACGAACTTGGCGTTAACTGTTGGATAGACCAAGAACAGCTGCTTCTCCACCTTTGGGATGTGGGGTCTCAGGAGGTGCAGGCATTGCTTTGTGTATTTATTATGAGTATCAATAGATACAACAGTGCTTCACAAAGTGTTGTGTGCTGCCATTGTTAGGAGCTGACCTCCCCCTTCACGTCTGAATGGCAAGATGGCAGAGGGAGACCCCAGGAAGCATGGCAGGCAGCTGACTGATGACTCTGCAAACCCAAACTTCATGTCCCCTGGTTCAGGAGATTCTCACAGGCCACGTTCCTCTCAGGGATGTCTTTCTCCTTTCCATAATGTGAAACAGCAGGCATGGACAAGCCCTGCAAAGGGCGGGGGATGTGGGGGGCAGGCCTGAGCCAGGAGACATGAAGGACACGTCACAGGACCCAGGCCAGGGAGGAAGCGTGCCTTGTGTATCGGCTGCCCTCTTGACTTCCAAGACTAGCCCCCAGAGTGCCGTGGAGGCTGCCCGACAGGCTCTCCACGGGCCATAAACTGGGCATCTCGAGAAGGGCTACTGCACATCTCTGCCCTACCTGGGTCCTATCGAAGGGACAAGCAAAGTGTAGTCCGGACAGGCAGAGCCTGGGACCTCCCTCAGCCACCACTGGGGAAGCAAGCTGCCTAGAGACTGGGCAAGGCTTAGAAGGTGTGGGTCAGCTCTGATGGGGGACCCCACTGTTACCACAGTGAATCCTCACCACCTTTCTGGTTAGGCAAACGCTCCCCACTTCAGACATATGGAAACTGAGGTCTGCGCAAGTGGCAGAGTCTGGATCTGAACTCAGGTCAGGCTGGCTTAGAGATCCCTGCTCTTTCCACTTCGCTCTTGGTCAAGGGAGCGTAGCGGAAAGCTGGGGCCGCAGGGGATGCTGAAAATGTACTTTGCCTGTGGCCAGGGCTCAGGCCTGCCCGACGATCTCGAGACCCCTGCCCCCAGTGTCCTGCCTTCTCTACCTCAGAACAAATTTCCCCATGGCAGGCCTCTTACATATTCTGAGATTCCAATTGCTTAACGGAAATGAAAAAAACACAAAATACCAACCCACCACTCTGAGGTAGAAAAGGGCTTTCGGGGTCATGGCACATGACCAAATAAATCAGATTCGGAAAAGGAAGAAAAATGTCCTTTTGAAGGCTCACACTTTAAATTCAACCCCATGTTTATGGCATGACGATTTCATGCTGGTTGGCTTTTTTGGGCACACTTTTTCCTGGAGTGCCACAAAATTAGAATTTTTCAATCACTGCTAATTCCCTCTCCCCACGTCCCCACCCAAGTTTGTATCTTAAGCATTGAGAGGCATGTTTTGAATGCATGGAAAAGGCTAAACTATAATCATTGGCTGAAGTCTAATCCCTCTTGCAATCCCAATAAATGAAAACTAAATATCAGCAAATGGATGAATTTCGGAGAAACATCTGTGTTCCATTACAGATTCGCTGGCAACAATGGTGTTGACATACTCTGTGTTACCAGTTATTTCCTCTTGGATTTGCCGAGACTGGAGGATTCCTTCTCGTTTCTGAAACGGGGGTGGGGAGGCGGGCGGGAGGAGGAGAGAAAAAATATGCTTTAGAAAAATACAAAAAACTGATTAGCATTCCTGATACTGAGAGAGTTACTGGCGTTTAAGAGATGAAGCCCAGAGAGGAGATAGCACCGAAAGGAAACCGAGGCCCCTGATCCCCTGGGACTGGACCATACCATTCATACCTAAGGGCAGCTAGTGTTTATCCCAAACAAGTTGGCTGTTTCTTGGACGGTGAATCTTTTCTTTCTTTATTGGAAGACATTTTGCTGGAAGCAAACTGTTTGCCTCCTGGAGTCATCCACAGTAAACCGAATGGAAATGAAGGCCAGGGTGTGTCTACCCTCCAGCTGGGGCCACAGAGGGAAGCGGAGAAACACATTCAGCAGCGGGGCTGGGGGAGAGGACGGAGGCCAACTGAGAGAATTTAAACAGAGGGAGTTTTCGTTTTTGTTTTTAGTGGATAAATAGGGGAGTTTTTCTCTGAGCAGTACGGTCCTCAGGTAACTGGCTTATTCTCTGAGAAAAGGGTAATCCCTTTGGAGGTCCACATGCCTACCCACCCACTCATCCATCCATCCTTCTGTCTGTCCATCCATCGTCTGTCCACCTCCTCCCATCAATTTATCTTCTTTCTTTACTTCATGAATCACTGTCTTCTCTGTACAAGAACCTATGTTGGACTGAGAGCAACTACTATGGAATGTCTGACCTAACTTCTGACCTTGAGAACTTAGAGTAAAGTGGGGTAGATGAAACAGGTATGTGAGAAAGAAACAGTCCGGGTTTACACCTGATTATTCTAGTAGGATTCCCCCTTCACTCTCAAAAGTAGCGTGCATCACCAGTTATGCGGTCATCCCAGGCAGACAGGAAGTGCTGAATGCAGGACAGGAGCACGCACTTTCAGTGGGGATGGTCAGGGACCCCTTCCAAGGGGAGGGCGTCCTTGCACTGGAACTTAACAGGACACAGAGGATTGGCTGGACACAGAGGAGAGGGCATTCCAACAGAAGGCTTCCTGAGCGAAAAGGCAGGTCAGGAGAGCACAAATGTAACCGGGAGGCTGTTTGGGGGGATGGGGGCTGCCATTAGTTGGCGGAGAGTCAACTGCGTGCTGGTTTGGAGTTTAAATCTCATTGTGTGGGGATGGGAGCCAGTGAAGGAGTGTTGGGGCTCAGGAAGACCTTCTGATAGGTGTGGGGAGGGAGATCTATTTCATCTGGTCTCTACAGTCCATTCCCAGACACCTAGACAGTAGTCTGGGGATGGCAAGCAGTCCTCAGAGCAAGTTCATCCACAAAGGCAGAGAAGAGTGTCCAGAAGGAGCCTCCAACTGTTATTGTTTCAGCTGAAACCTGCCTTCTTGCCCTCCTACCCAAACTTCCAGAACCTTCTCTTCTATTCCTAGTAGGCACAGAAATGAGTGCCCTTGCAAAATGCTTTTATGGAAGGAAAGGTGGAGCTGGATAAAGGCCAAGAGTATATCTGCACTAGATTAGGAAGAACAGATTATCAAAGTAAAAAAGGAAGTAAAAAAGAAAAAGAAGGATATCATTTAAAAGGGATCCAGTAAGGATAAATCAAGACTTTTTCCCAGTTCAGCTGCAACATATGTATAATTTTCACATGGGGCTAATGGAATTTGGGTCTTTGTCTCGTGAGGCTCTTCGCAGACGTAAAAACTCATCTTCAACTTCATGCAGAATTCGTTGCTTTTGTATAGAAGGGAAAGGAAATCGGGGTTAAATAACTCCTCAGAAAGCATCCTGATTCACCTTGATCTATTATTTGTTGTCTTGAGAACTCTCTCTGTGGTTCAGTCAGTGTCTTCTGGCTAATTCTGAGTCCTGCCTCTGTGCCTCTATGCCTGTTTAAGTCGACAAAGCAAGACACCCCGTAACACCTGACATGCCAGGTGCCATTCTGTGTTACCTCGTCCTCTTTTTACCCTCATGCTAACAAAATGGTCCATAGAGAAATGAAACCGACAACAGCCTTCTGGTGACCAGTAACTGAGCTCAAAATAAGGCATGAGACGTGGGCTTGCAGTGACCACTATTTCAAGAGGATTCTACCCCTTAATCTTGAATCAGAGTTTTAAAAAATATCATGAAATGCATTTACACGTTATTGACTGGTGAAAGTAACACAGTGGTGACGGCTTGCGCTCACTGGTAAGACGCCTGTGCCAGGATGCTCTGGGCTGGTCACACATTCACGGCAGACATAGAATGCTTGCTACGGTTAAGTCCTCAACACATGAGACCTGTCGTTTCTTTTAGCTGCACTTAGCCTCTGACCCACACACACTCTCACCTACTCTGACCCTCTGGTCGGCCTCTCTCTGCTCCTTAGCTGTAGTCTTGTCTCCTGGCAGGCAGGGCCAAGATGACCACTTCTATTATATCCCCTTGATGTTAGCAAGTTAGGTCCTCAGAAGGTGTGGAAGAAATCCTTTATCACCAGGGCATGGCAGCACCCTCACATCCTCCTCCCTCCACTAACATCTGATCCCTAAAAGCTCAGCTTTTGTCCTGGAGACTTGGCCTGGCGGGGTCAGGCAAAGCCTATCAGCCCTCGGGGCTCTTCCTCACCAAGAGATGGCAGAGCCGCCATATTGTTCTCTAGTCCAGAACCCTGGCTAACCAGAGAGCTGCTTATTAGAGGCGTTCTCCCTTGCAGCATGTTTACTTGAAAAGAACAGAAACAAGCAAACAGAATGCTGACCTTTCCTAAATGGGCACAAAGTTGGAAAATGAAATTGAATTTGAGTATGTAATGGGGTTAGGAGCAGAGTGAGAGAGTCACAGGGTAAGAGCACACCCTCATTGTGGAAATTATACAGCCATATGTGAATGGAAATTCCATCCAACAATCTGGAAAACATGACCTGAGATCCCAGCCATGCTTCTGTGGGCAGGTGAAAAGCAGCAGCGCCCTGAATACAGGCACTGCCAGTCAGGGGCTCTCTTGCAAACACACACACACACACACACACACACACACACACACACACACACAGCCCTTCACATGCACAGGTGTCTGTCTCTTCCCAATATTCGTGCTCGTTTGTTTAACCAAAAAATGATTCTCCATGGCTTGCAGGGTTTACACATAGGGATACACCTTTTCTCCTGATCCTACTGCACACACTTCACCAACATACACACCTCACACCCTCAAATACACAGTACACAGACACCCTCCTTCCAACAACATGTAAACCCCAGGCACATGCCCCACACAACGCTAGCCCATACTCAAGGATACACTCTTCCATCCTTTGCACAATCACTGATTGCTGCCCACACATATGAGACAGTGCACTTACATGCCTTCCAACAGAGAGCACATCAAGGACACTCAGCATTCATTCCACTATCCTTGTAACAAGCTCCCCAGGCCGCCTTCACTCCCATACGAACTCAGCCTCTATCCCTCTTTAAGGGCGCAGATGTTGGTTGTGCTGTCTTACCTGGACCACAACCACTTGGATGGAGACATGATCTGGGAGTCGGATTGGTGCCCGGAAATACTGGGACAGAGCAACCAGCAGATGCAAGATGGCTACCAGGCTCTTGGCATGAACAGCTGAAATAAAAGATGATTTAAAAATTAGAGAATCTTCTTCCAGATCCTAGGCAAATATAAGCGGATATTCAAAGTGTACCACACCCAATGCACCTTCTATGCCCCCACCCCCCACCACTAAGGATCTCACAGGCCTCCCCCTTAGGCCCCCCCATTCTTGGCCAAGTCCCATAGAGCTGCTTCTTGGATCATGTTATTGTTGGATTCCCAACACAGTGCCTCTCCACTCTAATCCAAGTTTCCAGTAGGGACCCTGATGACTGCTGAATTTTGAGATCAGATCAGCCCTCTGCCACCCCCATGTTTTTGTTCATCCTATTCTAATAATCATGAGCATGTCTGATCTGCATCCTCTTTCCCGTCCCACTTGACTGTGAACTCTTTGGGTTATCACCACCCCCCCGTGTCCCACGGCTCTACCCAAGGCACATCCTCCATAAATGAACACTGAGTCAGGAACACTGGGTCCTTCCTTTCTTCAGGGTTTACAGCCCCTCGAGGAAGGCATGACACATCTAAAGGGCTTTGTTGCTCTTTTGAGGACTGTGTACGGTCAGTGTAGGCCGCGCCCCTCGGGGAATAGCTGGGAGAGGATGTTTATGACCCAGCTAGCTTCTAGGGCTACCGAGCAGTGTGCTAGATACTGAACCACTGGTACTAGAGAAGGGGGGGCAGCCACTGAGTTGCAGTCTTTGCGGCAGACGAGCAGAGAAAAACACTGACGTAATGGGTACACACGGGGTCGGCAGACTGGAGCTTCAGTTCTCACTTGACAAGCTCTGAATTTGTTTCCTGCCTACATGACCTTGGGTAGGCCACTCAAGGCCTCTGAGCCTCAATCTGCTCATCTCCACAAATGGAGGTAGCAGTGCCTATGCAGAAACAGAAGTTATAAGAATTTCCAGAGATAATGTAGGCAAAGCTTCCAGCACACAGCAGGTGCCTGGGAAGGGTTGATATGTATATTTTTTTATTATAACTTAGGAGGAAATACCTGGCACCTAGGCAAGTAAGTCATGTCAATGTTCTCCTCCTCCTTTCTCCTAAAAGGAAAGATTCACCAGATGCCTTAGCTGCCATCCCAGTCCTACTAGCCCCATGGGCTCCTCCTTACAGGGGGGCACTTAAGGAAAGAACAAACCATGCTCATTTTGTATACTTAGCACAAACTGGGCCCATTATTAGGGTGTCATTCTGTCTGCCCTGGGATTGATGACTCTGCTTCAGCAGCAGCTTTAAGAAATCACCAAGAAAAGGAAATGACTCAGACATTCCTTGGGAACTCATTAGAGTTACTTGTTATCACTGCTGTTTCGAAGAAGGTTTTCCACTGACTGTAAGCAGCAGCTCCACACCAACCAATGGAAGACGATCTGCTCCTAACTCAGCCTTCCAGAAGACAGTTTCAGTTCTGGGCTTTTGGGCCTCGTCCAAAGTTTCACCCACAGTGACAGCCTCACAAAAGGCTCCCGGCATGGGAGTGACCTCCTGCCAAGGTGTGTTCGCTGCCAGGCAGAGGCATCATCGGGTCTGCCCTTCTGACCAGAGCTGCCAAACCATGGGTCCAGTCACTGAGGGCTGCAAGGACCTTGGTAAGGCTCTCCCTTTTAATGACAAAACACGATGTTAGAGAAGGTGTGGTCGAGAAGGTGGTCTTTACACACTGGAGACACTGCCCGTCATCTTGACCGTCTCACTAAGCAACACAGAACTATTTTATAAGCACCATACAGATGCCAGTCTCTTCTGATGAGGGTTCTGTCCTCCTGGGAGTTTTTTCAAAAGGAGTAATTCCAGTTTCTCTCTCCCTCTTTCTTCCTCTCTCTCACACACACTACATGTGCAAAGATGTTAATTATTAGGTAACATATCATCAATTAAAAAAAAATCTGGAAAACACCATGTCTAATAACCAGAGGATAGTTTAGACCTGTGGTTTTCAAAAAAAATTTTTTTTATTAAGCAGAGAAACCCTTTGTTTAAAAGCCATTAGGCAAAACAGATGAGGAAAAAAGTACAAGTGCTCTAGTCCCCAAGTCCTAACTGCAGCCCACCCACAGCTGCTTCTCTCCTCAGTGGTGCCCGAGGTCCTCCTGGCAAATCCTTAGTTTGGGCCACGCATGGTTTAATAATCACTGCTTTAATAAATTATGGTATATCCACATGATGGAATAGTTTCCATGCTCTGAAGATCACTGTTGAAATAATGTAACTATAAATATTAATAATGTAATGTTAAACAGAAACAATGGAAACAATGTAAATATATACACTTCTGGGTATACAGATATAGATACATATACATATATGTATATGTACAGAGACACACACACATGCACACACATACAGACATGTGCTTGTGGCCGAGACTTGGAAAGGAATACCAAAAAAAATGAAAACATGGTAGTTTCCTATTTCAAAATTTTCTTCAGGCTAAAGATACGTCATCTTTTTCCATTAAGACAAATCCTACCAACCTTTGTACATTGGATACCCTCCTCATTGCCACCTCTGAGCATGTCTGCTGGGTTTCTCCCTGATGCTAGACGGAATCTAGAATCCCTGCGATCTTGCACTCGAGTCAGGACAACAACGTGCAGATTTAGAGCAGGGCCAAGGCTCTACCGTGTGAATTGGGCACTTAGCCACTGTACCAAGAGCTGAAAAACAATTTCAAAGGAGCTGCTGAGTTAGAAATAGCCCTCCAAATAGGAGTGGTGGTGGAAATATAAATTGGTGTCATTTATTGGGAGGCAATTCGACAATATGTATTATGACTTAGAAACGTACATATACTTTGGCCCTAAAATACCATTCTTAGGTGTTTAGCCTGAAGAAGTAATTGTGGCTACGAGCGGAGAGAACTCATCAGGCTATATTGGTAAGAGTGAAAAATAAGTGGAAAACAATCTCAAAATCCATCATTAATTAAACAGCTTATGCTATACCCATACAATGCCCTGTTGCATAATGTTAAAAGTGACAGAATATTTAATGATCTGTAAAGATATACATCTTCTAAACATATACAGACTGATCTCATCTTTGTAAAAATAAAATATATTTACGTAAGTATACATACACACATTTATTTACCTATTTCTTACACACATAAGCATGCACGACTTGACGGAGCACACCGCTGGTTGAGAGTCGCTGGGTGGGCAGCTTACAGGAACAGCATGTGTAGGCTTAGTCTCTCTGACTCTCATTCCTGGCTCCATCACTTATCCCCCGTGTGACCTTGGACAATGATACCCCTTTAGCAAATATTACTGTGCTTAGTAATTGCCAGTCACGCTTCTAGATTTTGGGGATTCGGTAGTGAAGAGATAAAAATTGCTGAACTCATGAAGCTTACATAAATTGTTTCTTAACCTCTCTCTGCCTCTATTTTCCCATCTGTAAAATGGGAATAAGGGAATTCTTACCGCAGATGAGTGAGGATTACAAGGATCAACAGACGCAAACTGCTTAGAATCGTACCAAGCATACAGTAAGCACCATAAATATGTTAGATGTTCACATTTAAGTTTCTTTTATCTTTGTAAAGTTTTAATAACGAAAATTGTTGTGAATAAAACAGAAAGAAAAGGAAGACTTCCCGAAAGCCCTAGATGAAGAGCCTTGGTAACTCATAGCTGTTCCTGCCACCTTCATCCTGAGTGAAAAGATGATACAATGTCAAACACCCAGAGAGGAGAACGGGAGGGATGGAACTTCCCCCCAGGAGTCGGGCCCACCACATTCTTTATGGAAGAAGCTACTGCTGCTTGTAAACAGGCATCACAGGGAGTCAGCCACTGAGATAATTATCCCTCTGACTTCGTAATTCATCTCAGTTTCGGAAATCAATCTGACAGGAATAATTTGAGAGAAGCAAAAAGAGACACAACCTAAGACTTTCGACTTGGCCCTATCTGATAGGGAGCCATAGGCAAGCAAACGTCCTAATAGGTTCAACGTCAACATAGGGCTTAAATTTACTATGGGATTAGCTATATCCCATGAAATAGAAGCAAAAGTAAGTACAAAGACCACACGGGAATATAGGAAATATGATTTAGTATTAAGAGAAAGCAAAACACCAGAGTGTATGTGACTTCATCAAGTAAAAATACGCATGGATATGACAGTAGTGGGCAAAAAATGGAAATAGATGAGAGCAGTAATACAGGGGATTATTTTACTCATACATATTTCCCTATAAGAAATGAAGGTAAATGTGAACCAAACAAATCATTAAAAACCACTGAAGACAGTGGTCCTGAAGTGGCTTTAAAAAGTTCCATTCTTCTGGGGTGCCTGGGTGGCTCAGTCAGTTAAGTGGCCAACTCTTGGTTTCAGCTGACGTCACGAACTCAGGGTTGTGAGACCCAACCCTGCGTTGGACTCCATACTCAGCCCTGGGTCTGCTGGAGATTCTCTCCCTCTGCCTCTCCCCCCACCCATGCATGCACTTGCTCTCTCTCTTTTTTAAAGAAGATTTTTATTCATGAGAGAGAGAGAGCAGAGTGAACGACAGAGAATATGAATGAGGGGGGAGGGGCAGAGGGAGAAGCAGAGTCCCCACTGAGCAAGGAGCCTGATGTGGGGCTCGATCCCGGAACCCCAGGATCATGACCTGAGCCAAAGGCAGATGATTAACCGACTAAGCCACCCAGGTGCCCATAAATAAATCTTAAAAACAAAAACAAAAACAAAAACAAAAACCCTGTTCTTCTATCTCAGTCTTTCCCAAACTGGGTTCCCTGGTAAGTGAAAAGGTGTTTTGTTGTTTGGAGGGGTACATGAGATGGTCCGTATTCAGGGAGTAGGACGTAGGATGAAGTGAAACTAAGCAGGGGTCTTCAGCAGAAGACTTGAATGCTCACGACTGTTGTGGATTTCCCAATTGTAGACGCAGCTCCTACACCCGTGATTACGTGCTCCGCCCCCGCCCCAACACCGTTAGCATTCCCAGAGCCTGGGGCAGCCCCCAGGGCCGAGGGCTTGGCCTCTCCTCCTGCGCTTGGGTGTTTCTGTCAGGCAGCGGATGCCCGTTCGGAGCCCCGAGCGCTGTGCACGCAAAGCTGTCATCCTGTGGCAGGAAGGCGCCTGGTGTTCCCCCTCCAGCATCAGGTGCTGGAAACTCGCTGAAGAGCTTGCGTCAGGCAGCTTCTGGGTCTCTAAGTTGAGGGGTAAAGATTTCCTTTTCTTTCCCAAGTTGGAAAGGCGGGTTTTGTTTTTTGTTTTTGGTGGGGAGGGAAGGCGTCCATTGTGAGTTGTATAAACTGGACACAGTAAGGTCTAGTCCTTAACCCTTCACACTTGACAGCAGAGAACACAATCTAAATCATCTTATTAATCTCAATTCTTCTTTTCCTCTACTACAAAGAACAAAACAACTTTGGACTCCCTCTGAGCAATCTGTTGTTGCCGCCAGATTCACCTGATTTGCTGATTTAACGCTGATTCTGTTACAGACCAGCGTGTCCACAGGAGACTGGCCAACCCTTAAGGCGGCAGAAGAATGGCCAGTTTACACTTTCCCAGCTCCTGGAGCTACACTAGCTGTGCCACCTGAATTTGAAAATCCCATTCCAGGGCCTGCAATCTCAGCCAGATCTTTGCTCCATCTGGAAAATACGGGGCTGAGAGGGAGGGCATGGGCTGAAGAACAGAGCCAAGTCCTTGCTCCCCTGCCCCTCAGCTGCCTGAACGGAGGGATCCCCACTCCCTGAAGCCTCTATGAGCTGGAGACACAGCTTTCTCAAAAGGTTGTGCTGGGGCTCTTCCTCCTCCCGATCCCCCCTGAGCCTGCTACAGACAGCCTTTCACAGAAAGCCACACTGGACTTCGTTATTTTCCCAGCAGTGCAGAGGAGAAGTTCCCTAAGGAAGGGCACGCCCCGCTCAGTGATAAATGGGTTGGCACCCCCCACTGCGGGCCTGTCAGCTTCCTGGGTGGCTTCCTGGGGAAACCCCAGGGTGGGGACCGCAGCCCCATCCTTCTTTGTAAAACTCACAGTCCACGTTCCACTTGATGCTCCTGGGAGGAAGCTTCAGGGTCTCGTTGATCTTCTCCAGGACAGTCTGCAGCTTTTGCTTCTGAGCAATCTCTGACTGAGTCACTTCCGCAACGTTCAGCTTCTCACTCTCAAGTTTCTCTGGGGTGACAAGGGGGAAAGAGAGCAGCCGTTATCCCCAGCCACAGACAACCCCAACTCACGCACTTACGCTCATTCATTCCCTCACACGTACTGCTGTGCTCACACATTCACTCGTTCCACCAGTGTACACTGAGCACCTTCCATGTGAGGGACAGTCTCTCCCCTCATCTGATGGCGGCACTGGTGACACCAGTGTTGTGAGAGCTGGTGACTGTGTCTTCTATCCCCATGTGATAAGCTCCCAGGAGCACAGAAGTGGGGCATGTAACCCAGCTTGTCATAATTGAACCCTTTTCCACCAATCTGGATTTTTCCTTCTTTTCCACTCTGCCTTCTCCAAGTATACTTTGGGCCTCAACTAGAAAGCCTTGTGTGCCTCCCCTGGGCAGTGATCAAGGCTTTATTCGAGGCCTTTTGCACATTCCTGTAGTATGTGTCTTGCGTGTGTACGGATGTGTCATGCTGAATCACAGCTATCTGTTCTAAGCACCTTCTTTCCTTTTAAACCCATCCGGAATGTGACTTATTTCATGTGTCCTATTTCATGAATTCTAGGGCATACTCCCCCCCCCCCATTTTAACATCCCTGAAATCAGAGTGTCTTCACATTGATGGCATTCTACAGTTGTGGTCAGCCGGGCAGAAAACAAGAATTTTCACTGCTTCCACGTGGGTGTACTGGGTCTTCCAGAAAGTAGGAAGTGAAAATTCTAAGGAATAAGAAAGCTCTGGGTAATAGAAATTTCAATGATTTTTCTTTTTCTGAGTGGTACTTGTAAAATGGTATGTTTTAAAATCAATTGTTCTTGCATGCAATGGCATAACCCCTTCAGACTTAAAGGCAAAACACAGTCACGTCATTTCATTGGTCTAAATTTTTATCTGTTACAACAACTTTCGGATTTCCAAATGGGAACTGTTATCTGCTGATCGATTCACCTAATCTACTCTCTGCAACTCATTCAGGATTGATAGAATTGACACTCTGAAATAGGTTTAAAATGTCTTTTCCTTCGTTTTTAAGGACTACCCTACAAAAGAATTAAACCTTATGTAAATGGTCCCCTCATTGCTTATATTATTTCTTTCTTTTTTTTTTTTTTTCCAGTAGTTGTAGCTTATCCAGGTCAAATATGCCCTGGGTAATTCTTTGAGGATGAGATTGTCCACTGGAGAATTGCTGCAGGTTCTGTGGATTTAAGAATTCTTTTCTGCACCTGCATAGAATGAGCTCAAGCTCTTCTCATCTGTGAAGGCCCGAGTGTTCTCCTTCTCTTCTCTTATGGCCATCATTCTTTATTTCCAAATGTCAGGGGTTTAATAAGCCTACATTTAAATGTCTTCCTCTGGATTGTTCAAACCTGAAGAGACCATGTGTGCCTTTTCCATTTTTAGGCTGTGAATTCTTATCTTGGATCCTCTTCAAGTTGTTTGTATCTTATGTTGCAATCACAATTTTTGTAGATTGGTAGAGGCTGCCCAAAGTGCTAGGTTAAGGAAACTTCTGAAGCCTTCTCTTGGCTGAGTGGACAAGATCACCAGGTTAGGATAGTGATGAGGGTCTTGGGAGAGAGCTTGGGGGGAGGGAAGAGAGGAGTGGCAGCATCAGAACCACTCACCAGCCGGCCGTATCATGGTACATCATTGCCTGTGATTTTTCATATTTATAACCTTCTGCTGGTGTTGGACTTCTTAGGTCTCTGAGTCTGTTTTCTAGCTCGCTAACTTTTTTTTGCACTATTGTCCATTCTGTTCTCATTTTTTAAAACTAGATTTTAGATATCACCTACTAGAACACTCATTTTTTCTGTCTTTGCCAATATTTTTTAATTGTCACAATACTAACATAATGCTTTCTTCTTAAAATTAAGAAAGCTCTGTTTTTTAGCATCTGGCATTATTCAGGAGGAGAGTTTTTGTGGTTTGCTTATTTCTTTTTCATTACTAATTTCTGAGAAAATGTAATTCTGCTTTACTTTTTTTTCTACTTTAGTTATGCTTTAGGTTTTTTTTTTTTTTTGCTTTTTTGTTGGATATTTTATTTTAGGCACTGATATTGGTATAATGTGGATTTGAGTAGGTGGAATATCTTGAAGTAAGCTTTATTAATAGTTTTAGGTGTATCTTTTCATGTTCACACACACACAGAGTTCTCTCTCATTCTCTCTTTTAATGAAAATGAGATTACTGTGTATATATTTTTCTGCTACTTTTTTTTTCATTCAAACATATATCATGAGTATCTATGTCAATATATATGGATATAATTCATTTTTTGGGTACTTTTGACCACCTTTACCCACTCAGTCCACCCCCCAACCCTTTACCCCTGGCAACCACCACTCTGTTCTCTGTATCTATGAGCTTGTTTTTTTTTTTTAAATAAAGGTTCAACATATAAGTAAGATCACACGGTATTTCACTTAGCATAGTGTCCTCAAAGTCCATCTATGTTGTTGTAAATGGCAAGATTTGTTCTTTTATGACCAAATAATACTCCACGGTATAAATATACATATACCATCTCTTCTTTATCCATTCACCCATTGATAGGCACTTAAGTTGTTTTCATATCTTGGCTATTGTAAATAATGTTGCAGTGAACATATGGATGCACATATCTTTCAAGTTAGCATTTTCATTTTCTTCTTTAGAACCAGAAGTGGAATCAGTGGATCATATGGTATTTTCATTTTTAATTTTTTAAAGAATCCCCATACTGTTTTCCACAGTGGCTGCACCAATTTACATTCTTAGCACCAGTGCATGAAGATTCTCTTTTCTCCATGTCCTTGCCAATATTCGTTATTTCCTCATCATTTTGGTACTGACTGGTGTTAGGTAGTATCTTACTGTGGTTTTGGTTTGCTTTTCTCCAATGATTACTGATGTTGTGCACCATTTCATGTGTCTGTTACCCATCTGAGTGTCTTCTTGGGAAAAGCGTCTATTCAGATCTTCTGTGCATTTTTAAATCAGATTGTATTCCCCCCTTTTTTTTGTTCTTCAGTTCCATGAATTCTTTATATATTTGGATATTAACCTCTAGCGAATATTCCCTCCCCCCATTTGGTAGATTGCTTTTTCATTGTGTGGATGGTTTCCTTTGCTGTGCAGAAGGTTTTTATTTTGACGTAGTCCCACTTATTTTTGTTTATGTTGCCTTTGCTTTTTGTATCAAGTCCAAAAAAATCATCACTGAGACCAATGTCAAGGAGATTACTGCCTATGTTTTCTTGTAGGAGTTTTATGGTTTCAGGTCTTATGTTCATCTAAAGATGCATTTTGAGTTAGTATTTGTGTAGGTTGTAAGCTAGTGGTCCATTTTCATTCTTTTGCATGTGGCTCTCCAGTTTTCCCAATACAATTTATTGAAGAAACTGTATATTCTTGGCTCCTTTGTCATAAATTAATTGGCCATATATGTGTGGCTTTATTTTCAGGCTCTCTATTCTGTTCCATTAACATATGTGTCTGTTTTTATGCCGATACCATACTGTTTTGACTACTGGAACTTTGTAAGACAGTTTGAAGTCAGGGAGCATGGTACCTCCAGCTTATTCTTCTTTGTCAAGATTGCTTTGACTATTTGAAGTCTTGTGTGGTTCCCTACAAATTTTAGGATCCTTTGTTCTATTTTTTTTTCTGGACAATTTCTTTATTATCTATTTATTTTCATTTGCATAAAATTGACACAAAATGTTACAATAGTTTCAGGTGTACAAAATAGTGATTCAACAAGTTTATTTACTATGCTATGTTCACTACAAATGTAGCTACCATTTGTCTTGATACATCTCCATTACAACATCATCGACTATATTCCTTATGCTGTGTCTTTTATTCCCTTGACTTATTTCATAACTGGAAGCCAGTTTCTCCCACTCCCGTAATTCTGTGAAAACTGCCACTGCAATCTCAATAGGGATTGCACTGAATCTGTAGATTGCTTTGGGTAGTATGGACATTTTAACAATATTAATTCTTCTAATCCATGAGCACAGAATATCTTTCCATTTGTGATCTTCAATTTCTTTCAGCAATGTCTTATAGTTTTAAGTGCAAAGGTCTTTCACCTCCTTGGTTAAGTTTATTCCTTGGTATTTTATTCTTTTTGATGTGATTGTACATGGGATTGCTTTCTTAATTTCTTTCTGATAGTTTCTTGGTGTATAGAAATGCAACAAACTTTTATATACTGATTTTGTATCCTGGAACTTTACCGAATTTGTTTGCTAGTACTAACATTTTTTTGTGTGTGGAGTCTTTGGGGGTTTTCTCTATACAGTATCACGTCATTTGCTAATAGTGCCAGTTTTACTTCTTCCTTGCCAAACTGGATGCCTTTTATTTATTTTTCTAATCTAATTGTTCTGGCTAGGAATTCCAATACTACGTTAAATAAAAGTGTTTAGGGTGGGCATCGTGGTCTTTTTCCTTATCTTAGAGAAAAAGCTTCCAGTTTCTCACCATTGGGTATGTGGGCTTGTCATATAGAGCCTTTATTATGTAGAGATATGTACTTTCTGTACCCATTCTGTTGAGAATTTTTATCATGAATGGATGTGGAATTCTGTCAAATGCTTTTTCTACATTTATTGAGATGGTCATATGATTTTTGTCCTTCATTTTGTTACTGTGGCATATCACACTGACTGATTTGTGGATGTGAAACCATTCTTGCATCCTTGGAATAAATCCCACTTGATCATGGTGTATGAGCCTTTTGAAGTATTGCTGAATTCACTTTGTTAATATTTTGTTGAGGATTTTTGTATCTACGTTCATTAGGGATATTTTTGCAATTTTCTTATGGTGTCCCTGTCTGGTTTTAGCATTGGGGTAACACTGGTTTTGTAAAATGAGCCTGGAAGTGTTCCCTTCTCTTCTATTTTTGGGAAGAGTTTGAGAAGGATTGGTATTAACTTTTTAAAAAATATTTGATAGAATTCACAAGTGAAACCATCTGGTCCTGGACTTTTGTTTGTTGGGGACTTTTTGATTACTCATTCAGTCTCCTTAGTAATAATCAATTTGTTCAGATTTTCTATTTCTTCATGATTAGTCTTGGTAGGTTGCATATTTCTAGGAATTTATCAATTTCTTCTAGATTGTATGATTGTTGGTGTATAATTATTCATAGTAGTCTCTTATGATCCTTTGTATTTCTGTAGTACCAATTGTAATATCTACTCTTTCATTTCTGATTTTATTTGAGTCTTCTCTCTGTGAGCCTAGCTACTTTGTCAATTCTGTTTCTCTCTTAAAAAAAAGAACACACCAGCTCTTAGTTTCATTGATCTTTCTTATTATCTTTTTAGTTTCTAAACATCTCTCTATATGATACATGTCTCACTCAAACATATGAGTATCTTTCTATGTCAGTACATATTGATATAATTCATTTAAAAATCTCCATAATGTATTATGGGACTTATAACTTATTCAACCATTCCTCTGTAGATATGTAGTCAGTTTATGAGCCACCTTTTTCCTATTTGTATTAAAGTTTCAATAAATGAGTGTGTGTGTGCGCACACACACGTGTGTTACCAGCTGATTATTGCTAGTAAAAAGAAAAGCTGTTGCCTTACAGATTTTCTTCCCAAATAGAGTCATCTTACCAAATCTCCTTATTAGTTCTATTATTGTTTATTTGAGTCTTTAACATTTTCTGGGTATGGAAATAAGATACAACATAGTTATCTCTATTTTGTAAGCTTATAACATTTATTTCAATTTCATGACATTTTAAAATAAAAGATTTGAGAACCTCTTCTATTGCTATCCCCTACTTTATTTCTAAAATATTGAACCCCCAAAACTTAACACATCCACTCAAATATCCTTACAGTTAAATAGTAATTGCACTCATTGTTGCTAAGTATTTAAAGATAATTTCTTTCTCAAGACTCCTGGTTTTTCTCTTTTGCTCTTTATTAGGCTAATTTCAGCTAGTTACATGAAAATTTTCTATTGCTGAAATTTTATTCTTCCATGAAATTGTGTCTTTCATGTTTCTATAGTTCTGCAAATTGTTCATCATTAGTTTAACTTGTTATAAAGTAATAGGCATGATTTTGAAATAGGATGCTATTTAGAAAATTTTCTCAGGATTATTTTGTGAATCTTTCACTTGTTTTTGAATTTAGCATCCCAGTGTGCTTTTGGAGAGATTATTTTTAGAAAACATTGAAATAGTATTCAAAAAGTTCTGAAGTATCAAGACAGGGCAGAATAAACTCAATCACTCTGGTAGAAAAACTGGGATGTTCTAGCAAAGACAGTTACTATATATTATATAGTATATATATTATACTATATTAATGCAACCATCCTTCCAAGAATTAGAGTACATAAAATACTCTCCAGTATGAGTGATTCCTGAATTATTACATTTGTGTTTTCCAAATATACAGAGAGGCTTTGTTAGAATTTTTTTTTTTTTTATTGTATCATGGCCAGAGAATTTGGTCTGTATAACAATTTGTTGAAACACACTTTATGGACATGGTCAAAGTTTGTAAGTGTTCCTTATGCAGTTGAAAAGAAAGAATACTCTAGTTTTGGTATGGCTGGTTAATTATATTCTCCAAATCTTCTCTACCCTTATGAACTTTTTTCTTAATGTGTTTATTAACAGATATATGTTAAAAATCTAACACTGCGATGGCGATTTATCATGTCCTTGTAATTCTGATTGCCGTCTTTATGTAATGATGCACACAAAAAA
This sequence comes from Ursus americanus, assembly GCF_024610735.1. NCBI lineage: Eukaryota > Metazoa > Chordata > Mammalia > Carnivora > Ursidae > Ursus > Ursus americanus. The sequence continues at coordinate 2,594,553 of NC_142150.1, read as the reverse complement.
ATACATTTAGGTTTAAAATGTCTGTATTTTCCTAGTAGCTTTCATCTCCTCAATATGTAGAGACTCAATATGTAATGCTTTTTGCCTTAAAGTCTGTTTTGTCAGATATTAAAATAGTTACTCCAGATTTCTTTTAATTAGTATTAGTCTAGTGTGTGTTAATTATTTCCGCTCTTTAAACCACCCCAATGTGGGGTTTGAACTCACCACCCTGAGATCAAGACCTGAGCTGAAATCAAGAGTCAGATGCTTAACCGACTGAGCCACCCAGTTGCCCCAATTTATTTCCACTCTTTAAACCATTCTTTGTCCTCATAAATTAAAAGTGTCTCTTGTAAATAGCGTATAGCAAGATGTTGCTGGGCTATCTAGTCTGACAATCTTTGTCTTTTAAATGGGTAAAGTCAATTTATATTGAATGGGTTCATCAATATACCTGGATTCACTTCTACCAACTTATTTTCAAATTGCTATTATTCTGCTTTTCTGGTTTTTATCCACCCTTCCATCCTTGCTTTGTTTTGGATTAAGGTTTCTATTTTCTCTCATTTCATTTTTTCTCTATTGCCAGTAGGGAGATTATACACTCTGTTTTATTATTTTAGTGGCCACTGTAAAAGATTTATCACATGTGTTTAACTTAATAGAAATAATACAGGCTTTCTCAGTCTGACTTATTGCACTTAGCCTGTATACTAAATAATACAGGACTTGAGCATACTTTGACTCTAATCATACTTTTCCTGACTTAAATGCTATAATTGTCTGGTATTCTATCTTAATTTTTTAAATCAACAAATTAGACATTATTCTGATTGTTTTATATTCATTTAATTATTGCTTCAGTCTACCTATCATGGTGATCTTTTTTATTGTAGATATAGGTTTTTATTTCATCTTATTAAAAATTTTTTTGAGTATAGTTCACACAATGTTACATTAGTTTCAGGTGTACAACATAGTTACTCAAAATCTCTGTACATTATGCTATGCTCTCCACAAGAGTAACTACCATCTGTTACCATACAGCACTATTACAATATCGCTGACTGTATTTCCTGTAATGTACATTTTATTCCCATGATTTATTCATTCCACAACTGGAAACCTGTATCTCCCATTCCCTTTTGTCCATTTTGGCTATCCTCTACCCCTTCCTTCTGGAAACCATGAGTTTGTTTTCTGCATGTATAATTCTGCTTTTTGTTTATTCATTTGTTCTGTTTTTTTTGTTTTTTTTACATTCCACCTAAGTGAAATCATATGATATTTGGCTTTCTCAGTCTGACTTACTGCACTTAGCCTAATACTCTCTAGGCCCACCCATACTGTCACAAATGACAAGATCTTTAGCCATTCATCTATCAATGGACTCTTGAGTTCCATATCTTGGCTATTATAAATAACGCTGCAATAAACATTGGGGTGCGTAGATCTTCAAACTAGTGTTTTTGTTTTCTTTGGATAATGTAGTCATGAAATTATTGGGTGGTAGGGTATTTCTATTTTTAATTTTTTTGAGGAAACTCCGTACTGTTTTCCACAGTGGCTGCACCAATTTACATTCCCACCAACAGTGCACAAGGGTTCCCTTTCTTCTGTATCCTCACCAACACTTGTTATTTCTAGTCTTTTTTATTTTAGCCATTCTAACTGCTGTAAGGTGATATCTCATTGTGGTTTTGATTTGCATTTCCCTGATGATTACTGATGTTGAGCATTTTATCATGTGTTGTAGGCCATCTATATGTCATCTTTGGAAAAATGTTCTATTTGGGTCCTCTGCCCATTTTTAATTGGATTATTTGATTTTTTTTTTTGGTGTTGAGTTGTATAAGTTCTTTATATATTTTGAATATTAACCCCTTATCAGATATATCATTTCAAATATCTTTGCCCATTCAGTAGGTTGCCTTCCTGGGCTTTTTGAACCCCCCCCCCCACTGTGCAAATGCTTTTTATTTTGATGTAGTCTCCCTAGTTTATTTATTTCCCATATCTTAGGAGACATCTAGAAAAATGTTGCTATGGCCAATGTCAAAGAAATTACTGCTTATGTTCTCTTCTAAGATTTTTATGGTTTCAGGTCTTATATTTAGGCCTTTAATCCATTTTGAGTTTATTTTTGTGTATGGTGTAAGAAAGTGGTCCAGTTTCATTCCTTTGTGTTGCTGTCCAGTTTCCCCAACACCAACTGTTGAACAGACTGTCTTTTTCCCATTTGATATTCTTACCTGCTTTATTGAAGATTAACTGACCACATATTTGTGGGTTTATTTCTGGCTATTCTATTCTGTTCCATTGATCAACGTGTCTATTTTTGTGCCAGTACCATACTGTTTTGATTACTATGGCTTTGGAATATAACTTAAAGTCTGGAATTGTGATACCTCCAGTTTTGTTTTTCTTTTTCAAGATTTCTTCAGCTACTTGGGGTCTTCTGTGGTTTCATGCAAATTTTAGGATTGTCTGTCCTAGTTCTGTGAAAAATGTTGTGGATATTTCAATAAGGATTGCATTAAGTCTGTAGATTGCTTTAGGTAGTATAAATATTTTAACAGTGTTTGTTTTTTCAACCCATGAGCATGGAATATCTTTCCATTTCTTTGTCTTCAATTTCTTTCATCAATGTTTTATAGTTTTCAAAGAACAGGTCTTTCATCTCTTTGGCTAGATTTATTCCTAAGTATTTTATTCCTTCTGGTGCAATTGTAAATCGGATTATTTTCCTAATTTCTCTTTCACTGCTTCATTATTAGTGTATAGAAATGTAAGAGATTTCTGTATATTGATTTTGTATCCTGTGACTTTACTGAATTCATTTATCAGCTCTCTAGTAGTTTTTTGGTAGAATCTTTAGGGCTCTCTCTATATAGTATCATGTCATCTGCAAATAGTGGAAGTTTTACTTCTTCCTTACCAATTTGGATGCATTTCATTTCTTTTTGTTATCTGATTGCTGTGGCTAGGATTCCACTTTTGAATAAAAGTGATGAACATCCTTGTCTTGTTCCTGACCTTAGGGAAAAAGCTCTGTTTTTCTCCACTGAGTATGAGATTTGTTGTGGGTTTTTCATATAAGGCCTTTATTATGTTGAGGTATGTTCTCTCGAGGCCACTTTGTTGAGGGTTTTTATCATGAACGTATGCTGTACTTTAGTCAAATGCTTTTTCTGCATCTATTGAAATGATCATATGGTTTTTATCCTTTCTCTTATTGATGCAGTGTATCACACTGATTGATTTGCAAGTATTGAACCACTCTTGCATCTCAGCAATAAATCCCACTTGATTGGGGTGAATGATTTTTTTCATGTATTGTTGGATTCAGTTTGCTAGTATTTTGTTGTGCCTCTATGTTCATCAGAGCTATTGGCCTGCAGTTCTTTTTCTCTGGTGTCTTTGTCTGGTTTTGGTATCAGGGTAATGCTGGCCTCAGAGAATGAATTTGGAAATTTTCCATCTATTTTTTTTTTTTTTGGAACAGTTTGTGAAGAATAGGCATTAACTCTTTAAATGTTTGGTAGAATTTGCCTGTGAAGCCATCCAGTCCTGGACTTTTGTTTGTTGGAAGTTTTTTGATTACTGATTCAATTTTATTGCTAGTAATCAGTCTGTTCAAATTTTCTATTTCTTCCTGCTTCAGTTTTCATAGGTTAAATGTTTCTAGGAATTTATCCATTTCTTCTAGGTTGTCCAATTTTTTGGCATAAATTTTCGTGATATTCTCTTACAGTCCTTTGTATTTCTGTGGTGTCTGTTGTTATTTCTCCTCTTTCATTTATGATTTAGTTTATTTGAGTCCTTTCTCTCCCTTTCTCTCTTTTTTGATGAGTCTGGCTAGAGGTTTATCAATTTTGTTAATCTTTTCAAAAACACTAGTTCCTAGTTTCTTTCATCTGTTCTATTGTTTTTTGTGTTTGTTTTTAGTTTCTGTATCATTTATAAATGCTTTAATCTTATTTTCTTTTTTTCTGCTTATTTTGGGTTTTGTTTGTTCTTTTTCTAGGTCCTTTAGGTATAAGTTTAGGTTATTTGAGATTTTTCATGCTTTTGAGGTAGGCCTATTGTGCTATAAATTGCCCTCTTTTGTTGCATCTGAAAGATTTTGTACCATTGTGTTTTCATTTTTCCATGTGATTTTTTATTTCTTCTTGATTTCTTGGTTGACCCATTCATTATTTAGTGGCATGTTATTTAACCTCCATGTATTTGTGCTCTTTCAATCTTCTTGAATTTGTTGAGACTTGTTTTGTGGCCTAATATATGATCTAGTCCAGAGAATGTTCCATGTGCACTTGAAAAGAAAGTGTATTCTTCTGTTTTAGGATGGAATGTTCTGAATATATTGGTTAAATCCATCTGGTCCAGTGTGTCATTCAAAGCCACTGTTTCCTTGTTGATTTTCTGTTTATCCCTGATCTGTCCATTGATGCAAGTGGGATGTTAAAGTCCCCAACAATATTGTATTACTATTGATTGCTTCCTTTATGCTCACTATTAACTGTTTTATGTATTTGGGTGCTCCCACGTTGGGTGCATAAATCTTTACAATTTTTTAATCTTCTTTTTGGGTCGTCTTCTTTATTATATAGTCTTTCTTTATCTCTTGTTATAATCGTTGTTTTTCGGTCTATTTTGTCCGATATGGGTATTGATCCCTGGCTTTCTTTCGACATCCATTTGCACGATAAATGTTTCTTCAACCCCTCACTTTCAATCTGCAGATTTCTTTGGGTCTGAAATGAATCGCTTGTAGGCAGCATATAGAGGGTTTCATTTTTAAATTCACTCCACTGCCCTATGTCTTTTGATTGGAACATTCAGTCCATTTACATTCAAAGTAATCATTGATAGTTACGTTTTATTGGCTTTTTATTACTTGTTTTGTGGTGGTTTTTTCTAGTTTTCTCTGATCCTTTCTTCTCTTGCTCTCTTTCGTGGTTCGTTGGCTTTCTTTGGTGACATACTTGAATTCTTTTTCTTTATTCTTTCTGTATCTGTTACTGGTTTTTTGATTTGTGGTCACCATCAGGGTTGTATGTATCACCTTCTGCATATAGCAGTCTATATTAAGTCGATGGGCGCTTAAGTTTTTTTCTTCACTCCTCTCCCCCCCACATTTTACATATATAGTGTCATATTTTACACCGTTTTGTGAATCCTTTGGCTGATTTTTACAGATACACCTATTTTTACTGCTTTTGTGCTTCCTACTTTTCTTACTCTCACTTATGGTCCTTCTTTCCCACTCAAAGAGTTCCTTTAACATTTCTTGTAGGGCTGATTTAGTGCTCATGAATTCCTTTAGTTTTTGTTTGGGAAACTCTTTATCTCTCCTTCTATTCTGAATGATAGCCTTGCTGGATAGAGTATTCTTTGCTACAGATTTTTCACTTTCAGCACTTTGAATATATCATGCCACTACCTTCTGGCCTACAAAGTGTCTGCTAAAAAATCTGATAGACTTATGGGGTTTCCTTTGCATGTAACAGACTTTCTTCTTGTTACTTCAAAATTTTTTTATCACTATTTTTTGTCAATTTAATTACTATGTGTCTTGGTGTGGACCTCCTTGGGGTGATTTTGTTGGGGGACCTCTGTGCCTCCTGGATCTGGGTATCTGTTTCCCTCCCCAGATTAGGGAAGTTTTCAGCTAGTATTTCTTCAAATAAATTTTCTGCCCCCTTTTCTCTCTTCTTCTTCTCCTGAGATACCTATAACATGACTTTTATTATACTTAGTGGAGTCATTCAGTTCCCTAAATCTGCTCTCATTTTGCATAATTTTTTTTTCTCTCACTTAGCTTGATTAGTTTCCATTATACTGTCTTCCAGGTCATTAATTTCTCTGCTTCCGCTAGCTGGCTATTTATTCCATCAAGTGTATTTTAAATTTCATTTATTGTGTTTTTCATCTCTGGTTGGGTTTTGTTTTTTGGTTTTTTGTCTCTTTATTAATGGTCTCACTGAGGTCCTCCACTCTTTTCTCAAGTCCAGTGAGTATCTTTATGATCACTCGTTTAAATTCTCTATCAGGCATATTACTTGTATCTATTTTGCTTAGGTCTCCTACTACGGTTTTGTCCTATTCTTTCCCTTGGGACATCTTCCTCTGTTTCCTCATTTTGTCTAACTGCTTCTGTGTGTTAGGAAAGTCAGCTAAATCTCCACTCCTGAAGGTAATGGCTTTATGAAGAAGTCCTACAGTGCTCTACAGTGTAGTGTCCTCTGTTCCCCAGGACTTGGTGCTTCAGGAAGTGTCTCCTATGTGTGTTGTATGTGCCTTGCTGCTGTGTCCTGTTCATTTTTCCTTCAGTCTAGTCATCTGCAGAGGCTCTTTTTGCCTGTTGTGGGCAGTTTTTGGTCCCCAGCCAGGTGGGGCACGTTTAACAAGATGTAAGCTGGTCTGCTTTTGAAATGAGACCTGCCACCACTGCACTGAGGCCCTGCAAGACATGGGTCAGGAGAGGTGGTATTGGCCAACTTTGCACCAGTCTTCTTGGGAGGGGACCTGCAGCACCAGTACTGAGAAAAGCGTAACTGGGAAGGGTGGATCCCCTGACATGTCTGTGTGTGGGGTGGAGGAGGGCGGCAACAGGGCTTGGTGTAAGCAAGTTAGGCAGTGAGTATAGTGCTGTGCTGGTTCCTGTAGGTGGCTGTGTGTTTAAGCTGGGGGGCAGCGGAAGTAAGTGGTGGCTACCAGCTCCTTTGTTCCCGGAGGGGTCTACCTGTGATGCCTGACTCTCTGGGCCATATTGAGATGAATAAATAACATTCCCTCCTGTGAGCCCCAGGTCTTTTTCAAACTGCTATATCTCCCTGGGCTATTTGTCCTCCTGTCATTTAAGAGCTAGGACTCAGCTTCCTAATGCTCCCCAGACTTTCCTGTAACAGACCTACTGATTTTTAAAATTCCAGGCTTTAAGTCCCACTAGTTGTAAGAACTTATAAGATTTGGCCCCTTTTGCCTTCAATGCCAAATATGGGGATTGGTTTTCCCCATATGGGCTCCCAGGGTGACAGTCTGTTTCTTTATGCCCCTGGCTCTCTCCCTATTGCAGACAGCCACAGTCCATTTCACTTCCAAACTGTATCTCTGCTTGTCCTACCTTCTTCAGTGTGGCTTCTTCTCTACCTTTAGTGGAATTTCTTCTGCCAGTCTTTGAGTCACCTTCTCAGTTGTTTATGCTGATGGGAGTGTTATCTAGTTGTATCCACAGGATGAGAAGAATTTAGGGTCCTCCTACTCCACCACCATCTTTCCAGCCTCCTACTGTCTATGTTTTCTTTGAGGAGTCCAATGGTTTCAGGTTTCACATTTAAGGCTTTAACCCATTTTGAATTTATTTTTGTGTATGATGTTAGAAAGTGGTCCAGTTTCGTTCTTTTTCATGTAGCTGTCTAGTTTTCCCAGCATCTTTTATTGAAAAGACTATCTTCTCCCCATTATATTCTTGCCTTTGTCACATGACTATGCAAATGTGGGTTTATTTCTGAGCTTCCTATTCTGTTGCATTGATCTATGTGTCTATTTTTGTGCCAATACCATCATGTTTTGATTACTACAGCTTTTTAGTATATCTTGAAATCTGGGATTGGGATGCTTCCAGTTTTGTTCTTTCTAAAGACTGCTTTGGCAATTTGGGGTCTTTTGTGGTTCCACACAAATTTTAGGATTTTCTTCTAGTTTTGTGAAAAATTTTATTGATATTTCGATAGGGATTGCATTGAATATGTAGATTGCCCTGGGTAATATGGGCATTTAAACAATATTAATTTTTCCAGTCCATGAGTATGAAATATCTTTCCATTTGTTTGTGTCATCTTCAATTTCTTTCATCAGTGTTTTATCATTTTCAGAGTACAGGTCTTTTACCACCTTGGTTAAGTTTATTCCTAGGTATTTTATTCTTTTAGGTGCAGTTGAAAATGGAATTGTTTTCTTAATTTCTCTTTCTGCTACTTGGTTATTAGTGTATACAAACACAATAGATTTCTGTATATTGGTTTTGTATCCTGAGACATTACTGAATTCATTTATTCCAGTAGTTTTTCTGGTGAAGTCTTTAGGATTTTCTATGTATTAATATCATGTCATTTGCAAATATTGACATTTTTACTTCTTCCTTAGAAATGTGGATGCCTTTTTCTATTTCTTCTCTGATGGCTATGTCCAAAACTTCCACTTCTCTAGTGGCAAGAATGGATATCCTTGTTTTTTTTCCTGATTTTAGAGGAAAAGTTTTCAGTTATTCACTACTGAGTATGATGTTAGCTGAAGTTTTTCATATATGAACTTTATTATGTTGAGGTATGTTCCCTCTAAACCAATTTGTTGAGGTTTTTTTTTTTTTTATGAATGGATATTGAATTTTGTCAGATGCTTTTTCTGCATCCATTGAGATGATTATATGAGTTTTATTCTTCAGTTTAATGTTGTGTATTACATTGATTGATTTGTGGGTATTGAGCCATCCTTGCATCCCTGGAATAAATCCCATGTGGTTGTCATGAATGATTCTTTTAACGTATCGTTGAATGTGGTTTGCTGATGTTCTGAGGAGGATTTTTGCATCTGCATTCATTAGGGATATTGGCCTGAAGTTTCCTTCCTTCCTTCCTTCCTTCCTTCCTTCCTTCCTTCCTTCCTTCCTTCCTTTCTTCCTTCTTTCCTTTTCGCTTTCGCTTTCTTTTTTTTTGTAGTGTCTTTGTTTGGTGTTGGTACCAGGGTAATGCTGTCCTCCTCAGAATGTATGGGACGCTTTCCTTCCTCTTCTTTTTGGAATAGTTTGAGGAGAATAGGTATTAATTCTTTAAATGTTTGGTAGAATACACCTGTGAATTATTCTGGTCCTGGCCTTTGTTGGGACTGTTTTGATTACTGATTCAATTTCATTATCAGCAGTTGGTCTGTTCAGATTTTCTGTTTCTTCCTCATTCAGTTTTGGAAGATTATATGTTTCTAGGAATTTACCCATTCCTTCTAGGTTGTCCAACTAGTTGGCATGTAATTTTTCATAGTAGCTTATAATCCTTTGTATTTCTGTGCTGTTGATTGTTACTTCTATCATTTTTGATTTTATTAATTTGGGTCCTCCTTTTTCCTTGATGAGTCTGGCTAAAGGTTTATCTATTTTGTTTATCCTTTCAAAAAACCAGGTTTTGGTTTTACAGCTTTTTTCTATACATTTTTTAGTCTATTTCATGTATTTCTCCTCTGATCTTTATTATTTACTTCTACTAACATTGGGCTTTGTTTGTTCCTTTTCTATTCCTTTAGGTGTGAGGTTAGGTTGTTTGAGATTTTTCTTATTTCTTGAGGTAGGCCTGTTTATTGTTATAAATTTCGCAGGACTTCTTTCACTGTGTGCCAAAGACTTTGAACTGTTCCGTTTCCATTTTCACTTTTCTCCATGTATTTTTTTAATTTCCTCTTTGATTTCCTCATTGACCCATTGGTGGTTTAGTAGCATACGGTTTAGTTTCCATGTGTTTGTGTTTTTTCCAGTTTTTTTCCTTGTGATTGATTTCTAGTTTCACACTGTTGAGGTCAGAAGAGATGCATAGTATGGTTTCAAGCTTTTTAAATTTATTGACACTTGTGGCCTACACATGTGATCTATCCTGGAGAATGTTTCATGTGCACTTGAAAAAAAATGTGTATTCTGCTGTTTTTGGATCAAATGGTCTGTATGTATCTGTTAAGTCCATCTCGTCTGATGCCGTTCAAAAATACTGTTTCCTCAAACTGAGGGCTTCAGAGGGGAGGGGGTGGGGGAAGGGGATAGGCTGGTGATGGGTAATAAGGAGGGCACGTATTACATGGTGCACTGGGTGTTACACGCAAGTAATGAATCATGGAACTTTACATCCAAAACTAGGGATGTACTGTATGGTGACTAACATAATATAATAAAAAATATTATTAAAAAATACTGTTTCCTTATATTTTAAAGATATTTATTTATTTATTTACTTACTTACTTATTTACTTACTTACTTATTTGGGAGGGGTAGAGGGGGAGGGAGAGGGAAAGGGAAAGAATCCCAAGCAGATTCTGCTCTAAGCATAGAGCCCAACATGGGGTTCGATCTCATGACCCTGAGATCATGACCTGAGCCAAACTAAGAGTTGGTGCTGAACCAACTGAGCCACCCAAGCACCCTCATACTGTTTCTTTATTGATTTGCTGCCTTGGTGATCTACCCATTGATGTAAGTGGGTTGTTAAATCTCCTACTATTAATATATCACTGCCAAGTTTGCCCTTTTTTTTCTGTTAATATTTGCGTTGTGTATTAGGTGCTCCAAAGTTGGGTGCATGGATATTTACAGTTGTTATATCCTCTTGTTGGACTGATCCATTTATCATTACATAATGCCCTTGTTTGCATCTTATTGAAGTCTGTTTCATATTTTAAAAGATTTTATTTATTTGAGACACACAGAGAGAGAGCGCATGCACAAGCAGGGGAGGGGGAGGGACAGAGGGAGAAGGAGTAGTAGACTCCCCACTCAGCAGGGAGCCTGATGTGGGGTTCGATCCCAGGACCCTGATTTCATGACCTGAGCTGAAGGCAGCTGCTTAACCGACTGAGCCACCCAGGCGGCCCTTAAAGTCTGTTTTAAAGTCTATTTTGTCTGATGTTTATATTGCTTCTCTGGCTCCCCCCATCCCCACCTTCTTTTTTCATTTGCATAAAATAGCTTTTTCCATCCTTTCACTTTTAGTCCTTATGCGCCTTTAGGTGTGAGGTGAGTCTCTTGTAGGCAGTATATAGATTGGTCTTGTTTTTTAATCCATTCTGCTACCCTATGTCTTTAACTGAAGCATTTAGACCATTTACATTCAAAGTAATTATTGAAAGTATGCACTAATTTTCAGTTTGTTAATTGTTTTCTAGTGGTTTGTGTTTTCTGTTCTTTTGCTCTCTTTCCTTGTGATTGCTTTCTGTAGTGTCATGCTTGGCTTTCTTTCTATTTTTTCTGTATCTATGATAGGTTTCTAGTTACCATGAAGTTCATATATAACAATCTAAGTATATGACAGTCTGTATTAAATTGATGGTCACTTAAGTTCAAACACATTCAAAAAGAACTGCTTTTTTACATTCCCTTCTACATTTTATGTATACGTTGTCACATTTACATTTTCTTATTCATATTTTTCTTTTAATCATGGTCTTTTCCACATAAAGAAGTTCCTTTAACATTTATTCTAAGGCCAATTTAGTGATGACAAACTCCTTTAACTTTTGCTTGTCAGGGAATCTCTTTATCTGTTCTTCAATTCTGAATGATGATCTTGGCAGGCAGACTATTCTTGGTTGTAGGTTTTTTTCTTTTTCTCACTTTGAATATAGCATGCCATTCCTGGCCTGCACAGTTCTGCTGAAAAATCAGCTGACCGCCTCTAACGGGGTTTCCCTTGTATGTAGCTGTTTTCTTTTCTGTTGCTGCATTTATTCATTTTTTTAAAAGATTTATTTTTTTTTTTAAGCAATCTCTACACCCAGTGTGGGGATTGAACTTACAACCCCGAGATCAAGAGTCACACACTGCACCAACTGAGCCAGCCAGGTGCCCCTCTCTCGTTGCTTTAAAAATGCTCTTTAATTATTATGTGTCATGGTGAGGACCTTCTTGGGTTCATCTTGTTTGGGGTTCTCTGTGCTTCCTTAACCTAGATGTCTTTCCTTACCCAGGTTAGTCATGTTTTCAGCTATTATTTCTTAAAATAAGTTTTCTGTCCCATTCTCCCTCTCTTTTCCTTCTGGGACCACTATAATGCAAATTGCATTGTGCTTGATGTTGTCCCTTTACCTAACCTCATTTAAATTTTTCCTTTTTTTCCAACTCCCTCCTTCCTTTCTTTCTTCCTGTGCAGCTTGGGAGCACTCCATGACAATGTTGGTCAGACCACTGCCAGTTGTCTGCATCTATGAATCTGTTCATTCCCTCTAGTGTAGTTTTCATTTCCATTATTGTATTCTTCAACTCTGATTGGTTCTTTTTTACATTTTCTATCTCCTTGTTGAAGTTTTCACTGAGTTCTTCCACTTTTCTCTGCATTCCAGTAGGCACCTTTATGATCATTGCTTTAAACGCTTTGTCAGGCACATTGTTTATATCCAATACATTAAGTTCTTTTTCTGAGGTTTTGTTTTGTTCTTTCATTTGGAGCATATTCTTCTGTCTCCTCATTTTGCTTGACTTTCTGTTTGTTTCTAAGAATTAGGCAGAGCACCACCTCTCCTAAACTTGAAGGAATTGTCCTGAGTATATTCATCCCCAGTGTAGACTGTGTGCACCTGGTGACTTTGGCTGGCTAGTTGGAGCTATGGCTGCCATGGGTCATGAAGTGGGTATGGGCTGGAGTGGTCCTGGGGCTCAGAGTGTGCCCTGATAGGGTAGCTGAAGTGGGCATAAGCTGGTGCAGTCCCTGGGGTCTCTGTGCAGTGGACATCCTGGAAGAACAGTTGAAACTGAAGTGGGTGCAAGCTGGAATGTCCCAGGGCTCTCAACACAGAGGGTGGCCTCTCAGGGCAGCTAGAGCTAAGATGGATTGCAGAATGGGGGGTCCTGGGGTACTCCATGCATGGGATGCCCTGGCAGGGTGGCTGGAACCGAGGTGAACACAATCTGGGAGTTCCCAGAGCGCTTTGCATATGGGGCATCCCATGCATGGAGTTGCATATGGGAGGTTGGCTGGAGTCAATGTAGGCATAAGCTGGGAGGTTGCAGAGTACTCTGTGCTGGGGGTGCTCTAGCAAGCCATCTGAAGCGGAAGTGGTACAGGCCTGGAATGTTCTGGGTTGCTGTGTGCCTGTATCACCTTGGCATGATGACTAAAGCTGTAATGAGAGGACCAGGGGTGTCCTGTTGTGTGCTGTGCTGGGGCCACCTTGGTGGGACAGCTGGGGCTGGTATGGGCTAGGGGCCCATGGCTTGCTGAAGTGGTAGTCCAGCTAAGGCACCCAGACCCTGCTCCCATCCATGTTATCAAGGTGAAGGGGGAATGTAAACCATAGTGCTCACCAGCTCCTCCAATCCAGAGAGAGTTCCAGCAGCTTTTCAATTGTTTGGCAGAATTCTAGGGCTGACTTTTAAATATTCCAGTTGCTCTTCTAAACTGAGGTTTTTTGTTTTTGTTTTTTTTTTCTGTGTCCCTGCATGTTGGGACTGGTGTGGGCTAGTGGCCTGGAGCTCACTGAGGTGGCAGGCTGGCTATGACCCTGCTCCTGTCTGCACTACCAAGGTGGAAGGAAGTGTAAACTATGGTGCTCACTAGCTCCTCTGACCCAGAGAGAGTTCCAGCAGCTCCCTTGCCATCTGACAGGGCTCTAGGGCTGGTTCCTTTATATTCTAGTTGCCTTTTTAAGCCCAGCTTTTTGTTCTGTGTCCAGGGGCAGATGAATCTGTTAGTACTTAGTACTGTCCCTCCCCAATGCAATTCACAGCATCAGGGGTGAGGTTCCCTTCATTGCCGTGTCTCTGTCTCTCTTGCTGTTTTCTATATGTCTATCTTTTGTTGGGCAGCTCTTCAGTCAGTCCTCATTTCTTCAGGAGGAATCACCCTATAAATACGTATAGATTTGGTGAGTTGAGGATCTTCCCAAGTTGTCATCTTGGACCAGAACCCATCGTCTCTGTTTTAAAGTCTATTTTGCTGATGTAAATATTGCTTTTTTGGGGTTTTCACTTCCATTTGCATGGAATATCTTTTTCCATCCTATCACTTTCAGTGTGGATGTGTTCTTAGCTCTGAACTGAGTCTCTTGTAGGCAGCAGATTAATGGGTCTTTTTTTTTTTTTTCTTCCTTATCTGTTCCTCCACCCTATGTCTTGGATTGGAGCAATTAGACCATTTGAAGTAGTTATCGATAGGTATGTACTTATTGCCATTTTGTTAATTGTCTTCTGGTTATTTTTGTAGGTTCTCTGTTCCTTTCTTCTCTTGCTCTCTCATCACTGATGACCTTGTTTAGTGTTATACTTGGATTCTTTTCTCCTTATCTTTTATCTAAGAGAGGTTTTTGGCTTTTGGTTACCATGAGGTTCATATGTAATATTCCTAGGTATAGAGCAGTCTATATTAAGGTGATGGTCATTTAAGTTTCAATATTTTCTAAAAGAACTTCATTTTTACTCCTTCCCCTCCATGTTTTATGTACGTCATGTCATATTTTACATCTTTTTGAGTCCCTTAACTATTTTTAAAGATATAGTTGGTTTTATAGTGCTTGTCTTTTAATCTTCGTACCAGCTTTACTCCCTTTAGTGTAGGTTTGTTTTTACCCATGAAATTTTTTCTTTTCATAATTTTTAAAATTTCTAATTAAGAAATTTTTTCCACTTAAGAAAGTCCCTTTAATGTTTATTGTAAGGCCAGTTTAGTGGTGATGAATTCCTTTAATGTCTGGGAAACTATTTTTTCTATTCTGAATGATAACCTTGCTGGGTAGAGTATTCTTGGTTGTAGGTTTTCTCTTTTCATCAATTTGAATATCACATGTCACTCCTTTTGGGCCTGAAAAGTTTGTTGGAAAATTAGCTGATAGCCTTATGGGTTTTCCCTTGTGTGTAACCGCTCACTTTTCTCTTGCTGCTTTTAAGATTCTCTATCTTTTTGTCATTCTGATTACTATGTGTTTTGGTGTAGGCCTCCTTGGGTGCATCGTGTTTGGTGTTCTCTGTGTTTCCTGGACCTGGATGTCTGTTTTCTTCCCCAGTTAAGGAAGTTTTCAGCTGTTATTTCTTGAAATAAGTTTTGCCCCCATGTCTCTCTTTTCTCCTCTTGGAACCCCTCTCATGCAAATGTTATTATTCTTGATGATGAAGAGTTCTCTTAACATATCCTCATTTTCCCCAATTCTTTTTTCCTTTTGTTGTTCAGCTTGAGTGCTTTCTACTTTCCTGTCTTCCAGGTTACTGGTCCATTTTCCTGCATCCTCTACTATTGATTCCTTCTAAGGTGCTTTTCTTTTCAGTTATTATTCAGCTCTGCTTAGTTATTTTTCATATTTTGTATCTTTTTTTTTTTTAAGTTCTCAATGAGTTCATTCACTCTTTTCTCAAGTCCAGTGAGTAGTTTAGGACGACTACTTTAAACTCTTTATCAGGTAGATTGCTTATCTCCATTTTGTGTAGCTGTTTTTCTGGGGGTTTTGTCCTTTTCTTTTGTCTGGATCATATTCCTCTTATTCTGTCTGACTCTCTGTGTCTCTTACTACGTATTAGGTAGGTCAGGTATTCCTCCTCATCTTGAAAATAGTGGTCTTCTGTAGACTGCATCCTGTTGTGAATAGTAGCACAATCCCTCCAGTCACCAGAAACAAGTACTCCACGGGTGTCCCCCGTGCGTGCTGGGCATGCCTTCCTGTTGTGGTTGGTGCAACTGCTGTGGGCACATTGGTGGGCAACACTTGCCCCTGCATGGATGGCTGTAACTACTGTGGGTATGAGGGGTGGGACTCACGCCCCCCCCCCCCGGGAAAGGAGTTTCTGTAGAAGGCCTCTGGTGCTGTCTGGGGCTGTCCCAGGGGTGTGGGAGGAGCTGCTTTAGAGTTACAGGGTAGATGGAGAGTGTCACAACTGGTTTCTTCCAACTGCCCAGGTAGCTAGGCTGAAGGAGGGCAAGAAAAACGATGCCTGTCACCACCTCCATTCCCAGAGAAATCTCCTGCAGATACCTACTCCACTCTGGCACATGTCCTAAAGTTAATAATTCTCCTTGATGTACACGCCAGGCACTTTTCAAATGGCTATTTCCGTGCTGGGTCTCAGGTCAAGTGACAGTGTGTTGGCCATTTAAGAGCAGAGACTTGGCTTCCTATCCCCACCCCCAGAGTTAAACCCCAGTGAATTTCAAAGCCAGCATTATGGGGGCTTAATGCATAGGCCCCCCGGGCCAGAGGTGCCAGATTTGGGGCTTAATCTCCTTACTCCTCAGGGAGGACCTCTAGTGCCTGTAATATCCCTCCCACATGTGGGTCACCACTGTTGCAGGGGTTTGGTTCCCTACCATGTCTCTTCCCTTCCTATGCTTCTCGATACGGCCTTCTCTTTAAGCCTTTGGTTGCAGAGACCTGCTCTACCAGTCGTGGGTCATTTTCAGAGTGAGCTGTATCACTCGGTTGTCGCTTTAGTGTGTCTGTGGGAGGAGGCAAGCTCAGGATTCTTCTTTGCCATCTTCTTCTCTCCTTCCCGTCTTGGGGCTTTTAAAGCCACATAAGTAGCATGACTCCTAGCCCTAAATCTGTGTGGGTACAGACATTTAATAAAGAATTATCAAGGGCAGACTTTTTATTGTTGTTGTTCCACACGTATCTGAGGCTCAGACATATCCTTACTGACTCTCTGTGGGACAAGATTTTCTAGTTTACCCACCAAAGCCGTTGCCCTTTAGAGACGCCTGGCTTTATTCAGGGGTCTCTGATCCAACTCCTCCAGGCTTTTTCTCTTGACCCTGTATGTGTGACCTATTAAACCTTAGGCTATAGGCCATGAGGAATTAATACTTATCTTACTGGATTTCTACTTCCTTCGTTTTGGCATCAGAAAAATTTCCTTCCCTTCCACACCAGTTTAGCCATGCAATACAAAAAAATATTTTTAAAGTCTTATCTAGATTTTTAAAGCATGCCAAGAGGATTTTTCTGAACACCTAATGTTGAACACTAAAATCTGACTTGTTCCTAATACCATGTCTTTGATATGGCACTATTTAATATATTCACTGTTTTCGTCTTTATCATATCTGGGTAGTTTCATTTTCTTATGGTTTCACTTGGGATAGCTGCTGAAATGTATAAAGGATTATTTGACATCTGATAGATTAATTCACATTTGTTACTGAAATTTACATATTAAACTCTTGTATATTTTTTAATAAGATCGATATTATACAAACACGGATCAAGCTATGAAACTTAAGTCCCTTGGGTCCCACTGTAGTCCCAAGTTCCCTGGTTCCATTCTACAAAGGCAGTTAATTGTGAGTACGACTGAAGATATCCTCTACATACTCAAGCATTACATGTGTCCCTCAACTCAAAAACACAGTGAACTCTATGCACAGTTCTGCACTTTTGCTTAGTAAGAGATTTTAGAGAGCTTCTCTACTACTTAAAAGAATAAAAATCAAATGACTGCCGTCCAGCTTGAGGCCAGAAAATGCCTCCTCCAGTTTAAGAATAGCAGTATGCATTATCCGAAAGTATTCTAGAATCAATGACTGTTAGAGCGGGAAGACCTTAGAGCGTCCTGTCCAAAAGAACTTACTGCTATGACAGAGACATTCCTTTCGGCACCATCCAAAGGGAGTCACTAGACACATGTGGCTCTCGAGCACTTGAAGTGTAGCTGGGGTAAGTAAATACATTTTTACTTGTGATTACTTTTAATAGCTACATGGCTAGCGGTACTGTATTAGCTCAGCTGGAAGGCTGCAGAGGCCGTCGTCCCGGTTTGACAAAAGAGTGATCTGAGCTGCAGAGAAATGCTTCAGTGGTAGAACCAAGGTTGGAACTTAGTTCTGTCCTTCTCTTCATTCCTCTTTCAGTCTTAGCACAGCTTCTACTTCACCTGCGTACTTTGGGGTGTGGGGAAGTGAGTGTCAAAACCAATATGATCAGACCCTTCAAGATGTTGCTCCTCCTGGGATTCCCGGGGTCATCTCCATTCAACGTCCACTGGTTCCCCTCAGCTGCTGATTCCTTTCATCGCTAGGTTCTTGAAGCTTTCCCCCATCTGTACAGCTCCCCCTCTAGTTTGACATCATCATTAACTCACAAGGAGGTGCTCTGCTGGTACTTTCTTCACTTCCTCTATGCAGCCTGTACTGCTTCCTCTACTGCTCCTAGATCATCTTCAAAGCCCCATTTCTGATCACGTCACTTGGCTCACAAGCCATCGGCAGTTACCACTGTCTCCCCACCCAACGTAGTCTAAAACTCTTTGTTCAAGGTTCTCTATAATGCAGGCTCTTCCTCTTCAAATTTTTTTTTTTAAAAATTTAAATCCAATAAGCCAACATAGAGTACATCATTAGTTTCAGATGTAGTGCATATAATACCCAGTACTCAGCACATCACATACCCTCCTTAATGCCCTCATTTTAGAATGGTTTTTAGATTTCTAGAAAAGCAGAAATTATAGTTCAGACAATTCCTGCATATCCTGAATCCAGTTTCACCCATTGTCAACATCTTACATTACAATAGTACCTTTGTCACAACTCCGGAACTGACATTGGTACAGGACTATTAACTCCATACATTGGGTTTCACTAGTTTTTCCCTAATGTCCTTTCTCTGTTCACACCTTCTCACCATTGTCACCTTTAGTGTCTCTATTCTGTTCTAGGTTTTCAGACTTTCCTTGTTCTTCATGCCCTTGACAGTTTTGAGGAGCACTGGGTTTTTCCCATGTCTTTCTCATGGTTAGACTGAGGTTATGGATTTTGGGGAGGAAGACCAGAGAAGCGAAGTGCCCTTTTCATGGCATCGCATCCAGGGTGTCATCTGTGTCGGCACACGTCCCACACAACCAATCTTGATGTTCACCTACCCAAGCACTCCTTGTCTGGGCAACACTCTCCCTGCACTCACGCGGAAATCAACAGGGCCTTACCAGCAACATTTTCTTGTGCTGACTAGAATGTTCTTTTCCTTCTGTACCTGGTTGAAATTCTCCTTCCACAAGGCCCCATTCAAAATCCCCCCTTTCATGGCACCTTTCCTAAACTACTCGATATCCACAGCCCTTTGTACCACTAGGCACTGTGTTACATCCTATGTTACACTGCAGCATGTTTACTTCTATATCCCCAACTCAGCAGTTAGCATGTAGCGAACGAAATGGTTGTTACTCAATGACTATTAATTGACAAGACTAAGGTCAGCGTAAGATGTCCTCTCTAGGGTCTATCAGGGACTAAGGCACAAACATACATCCTAAAATGAAACAAAAAACCTCCTGCACAACCTTTATGCCCAAGGGACCCTTCTCCATCTCATGCTGGAAGAAGATCTCCTGTTTCGGGCATATGCTATTGGGAAAACCAAAAGGAAGAGCCTTATGACTTTCATCCCTCAAAACAGGCGAGGGCATGCATGTGTTTAAAGATAAGAATCAGTTAAAAAAAACAGACCCTAAGGAAACTCACAGAGCTCTCCCAAGTCAGGAAAGCTTATGTTCACATGAAATGATTATCTTGTGCAGGCATTTTTCTAGAATCCTTCATCTCCCGTCTCTCTCGGTCCTATCTATCGCCTAGCTGTTGGGGATGCAAATACAGCAAGCTGTTGTCCTGAGGTGTGGAAGGGCCAGAGCTGTTGGTGTGAGAGATGTGAGAGGGTGGGGGTGGCATCATACAGAGGCAGGCCCGGGGGGCCAGCATCTGCGTTTTCTCCGGTAGCAACACCAAGGCTACAGAGAAACAGCCAGGCCAGGAGGAGCAGCCCCTAAGGCAGAACGTGTACCCGCTCACCTTCCCGGATGCTGTGGATGCCCCTTCCCGGAGCTCCCTGGCTCACCTGCGGATGGTACCCAGCACGCCGTCAGTTTCCATCTCCGGCCCTAAAGCTCTCCTGCTCTGTCCAAGAGCTTCTCCCGCAGGAGTACAACCTGGAGGCTCTTAATTCTTACCCAGGCAGCCCTCACCCACCAGGTGATGTCCCGTCCTGGGATGGATGACTTGAGGTGTGTGGTCACCTGGTCTCTCAGAGGGAACACCGCAGGACGGAGCGCTGGGTGCAAGGAGAGCCGCCATCCTTATGAATGCACCCTCAAACGGGCCTCTCTCTTCCCCTATTATGTTCCCCACCTGATTATTCACTTTCCGAGATCATCTCTCATATACACTTCCTCCACTCCTGTCCCTGTCCCAGCACCTGCTTTCAGGAAAACCTAACCTTGGAACTGCTGCCAGGGCAAGCCCCAGGGAACAGAGACGGCTGGCTTAGGCAGCTCAGAGAGGACTGGGGGAAGGTTGGCAGGACAGCCTCCCAGACACGCCTGGGGGCTCTGAGAAAGGCAAGTAGAGCAGAGAGTGCTGCTGAGCAAGGAGCAGCTGGCTGTGCAGGGGAGGCCCAGGGATGACACTGCCTTCACAGAGTTTGTGGTCAGAGAACTCCCAGCCCGAGCTGCTCTGAAGGGTCTGCCTAGCATCTCGGGGATGCTCACTTGGGCTTTCGCCGAGGCCGTAAAACACAGTTTTTTGCCGAGAGATTCTTGCCTCCAGATCTTGGTCATGTCTGGGTTCTGAGTCCTTGCCCCGTGAGGTCATCGACCTGGTTCCCTGGATTCCACATCCTGCTCCTGAGATGTGACTCGCCCGGCACATCTGGACTCCCAGAGGTCCCTGTGGCATTTCCATTTTCCTCTAAGTGCCAGTGTTTCATAGTTAGTTTCCTAATCCCGACCTCATCTCCCTCCTACTCCCATACCCAGCCCCAGGACAATTTGAAAGTGGATTTCTGGAAATGATCATGCCTGATTCATCTTCGTACTACCAGATCATAGTACTGTGCCTGAGTAGAGGTGTTTATGTGTGCTATAGATAGCAAGTAAAAACACTCTCATAGGCCCAGATAGCGATCGCTAAATTCCATTCCCTAATAAAAGAAATCAGAGCTCTGTGGAGAAATGGCTGATTCCAGGGCCAGAGTAAGTAGAATGTAAGAGGAGTATGGAACATCTCATGATGCCAGAGAGTAAGGAAGTGCTAAGAACAAAAAACATGGGGTGGCATGTCCAAAGTAGCCAGGAGCCAACCTGAATGAGCTCCCAACAGTCAAAGCTGGAGGTATGGGGTGGGGGGAGAACAATGGTAGTACTGGATTATAAACCAAAGTATAAAATAAATACCCTTTTGTCCACACTGATACAAATACTGAATAAATAAGTAAATGGAGAACAAGGACTTTTCCTTACAGCAGGATTCCAATTAATAAATGTGGAAGGAATGGGGGTGTCTGGGTGGCTCAGTCAAACGTCCAACTCTTGATTTCGACTCAGATCATGATCTCAGGGTCATTAGATCAAGCCCTGCATTAGGCTCCGTGGTGTGTGTGGAGCCTGCTTAAGATTCTCTCCCCCTCTGACCCTCACTTCCCCACTCTCCCACAAACATGCATTCTCTCTAAAAAAATGAATGAATGAAGAAAATAGAAAATCTTCACTAGACCACCACAATCAGGCAAATATGCTCCACTAATTAAAATCGGTGAGGAAAATTTAAGGAAAAATGATATTTGCATAATCTTAAATTATCTCCCCCTCCCCTAAATACATGAATTACTAAGAGAAAAATAGTAACTGCGACGTGATCAGGGTTAAGCCATACTAACATCACACACTCCCTGATACGACACACTGAGAAGGACCCATCGCGTCCGTGGTGTTCTTCCCCAAAATATATAACCTTCATCTAATCCTCAGAAAACATCAGACACACCCAAGTTGGGAGCCATTCTACAAAATAACTAATCAGTTCTTTTTCTAAAGTGTCAAGGCCACGAAATACAGGAAAGGCAAAGACTGTCACAGGTTGGAGGGGATGAGTGAAAGCGGTGTGCGATCCTGGATTAGATTCTAGAGCTGAAAAAGGACATGAATGTAAAAAACCGGTGAAATCCAAATAAATTCTGTAACTTAAACATCATGCTGAGGTTGATTTCCTAGTTTTGGTCCTTGTACTGCGGTCGGGTAAGATGTGAGCGTGCGTGGGAGCTGTGCCGGGGCTCAGGAACCCTGCACCCTCTCTGCAACTCTAAGTCTAAAATTAGTTCAAAAGAAAAGTAGGAAAAACCCAAAAAACCCACTGACAAATGGCCTATGAAGCGTTAAGACAAATAGTAAAATACAAAGAGGATCTGGAAGCTCTCAGAGGGCTACCAGGGCTGGAAAGTCGTGGGGCAAGTTCCACCAGCCTAGCACACAGGGAGCCAGTACCCTACCCGGTTGAGAAATGGGATGGTTTGACACATTACACCTGCAAGTCTGGTTGTCACCATTTGTGACTGACAGAATATGAGGGATGAAAGCGAAGGAGCAAGAGAGGAGGACGCCTCGGTTTTTAATCTGAGCAGCCGTGTGGTCGTGACACCATTCATCCCTCCGGAAAGCAGAGTGGCTTTGGTGGGGAGCGGGGAGAGAAGCAGCTCAGTTTGGGGCAGGTTGGTTCCAGGGTGCCTAGCTGACAACCAGGTGGGCATGCCCGGAAGGCAGAGGAGTGGCTTACAGCTTCTGAGAGTGACCCGCAGAGAGGTGATGGCTGGAAAGCAGAAGCAGATGAAACACCCAGGAAGGGGATGTGAGAGAGAGGGGGGAGGGGGCCATGCATGGAAGACTGAGGAGTCCCACCATTACACAGAGATGAAAAGCGTATGTGGAAGTTGGGGCAACTGGGGTATGTGGGAAGCAGAAAAGAACCAGGACGGCATGGGGCCCCAGGAGACCCTGCACTGGGGAAAGGGGAAAAGATGTTCAGTAGTGTCAGAGGCCACAGCATAGGAGGTCATCAGAATCGACACTGATGACCGCAGAAGGGAAAGCTGGTGGAGAGGTTGGGGTGGGACCCAGCTTGTCCCTCAGGGGTAATGATCAGTGGTGGGGAAGCAGATACAGTGCCAAATATTCTTTTGAGAAACTTTGCTGGGAAAGAGGAAGATAGAAAAACAGAGGGGAAGTCGAGGTTGGAGGGGTCATCCCAAACTCTATCTCCAGACTGACTCCTCCCAGGAGCTCCTGATGCATATTTTTACCTGCAGGCTGGTTCTCTCCACCCGGCTATCCTGCCTGTAGCTTTTTAATACGTGTACCCAGCCATCTACCTACAAAGGGTCTAAACTTAGGTTGACAAAAGCAGCATGACTTTGTCAACAGGAAGGTTGAGATCTGAAATAATCGAATGTGATTGCTCCGGGCCGGACTCGGGGCTCCACGGACGTGAAGCTGGGCAGTTCTGGAACCACGTGCAGAGGCAAGATGACCTCATGACCACGTTCCATCGCTCCGTGGCCACATTCCACCCTTGCCTTGAAAGTCCCACACAGAGCATTTCAAGACACTTTCAGATCCCGCCAGGAAATTTGCTGGGGGAGTTAAAAGCTGCAGTCACTGAAGAGATGCTCAGTTGAGGCTCTCGGCTTTTCTACGCGGACATGTGCCAAAGCCTTTTCCTGTGTTCAGTTGCATTTACAAGCCTTTAAATATTAACACTTGCTAATATTGATGTTTGAGTACCAAATCAGTTTAGCTTCCTAGAAATGACTAGATTTTATATCATTCATTCATTCAATGCACACGGATTAAGTGCCCGGCCACACGTGGAGGCAAACTGCTGGTACTGGAGACGCCTGGATACACGAGTACGATGTGGTGTCCCTGACTTTGAGGAGCCCACGGACATTTCCCTCGACAGCTACAAGCAACATGGAATGCCGTAGAATAAAGGGCATGTATGTTCTGTACACATCTGTATGTATGCGTGTGTACATCCGGGAAACACAGAGGGTGCGTGACCATCACTTCTAGATGTGATTGCCGGAGGTACGAGAGCAGGTGCGCTCCACAGACCCCCGAGACTGGAAGGTGAACCATAATGGTTTTCCCTGCCGGAGAGAGGAAGGGCCCAAGGCCGGAGGAACAGCATGGGCGGAGCATAGAGATGTTAACAGGCACAGCGTGCGGGTGACGTAGCAATGGTGATCACAACAATAATAAAACCAGTACCCATGAAAAGGATGGAAGACATGGATGGGGCATTCATGGTGTGTCAGGCGTGACCCTAAGCCCTTAATGTTGCACAAGCCACGCGTGTGAGCCTGTCTGGAGCTGAGGCTGAAAAGACAGCCGGGGGTCGCTTGAGGAACCGTCTGCATGCGGCGCTACAGGGCCCTGCCGCGGCCCGTCAACATGCATCGGGAGCTCCGGGACAGCAAGAACTGGGAAGACTAGCCTTGAGTTTGAGAAGGTTCCTCCGCCGGGCGGGGGCAGTGAGCTGGCAGGCACAGAGGTGAGGCCGGAAGCTGCTTTAGGAGTTCAGACGAGTGAAAGTGGGAGGGAGGGTGGATGCAGGGGCAATGTGGGCAAGAAGAAACGAGCTCTGGAGGCCCCCCACCTATCTGGGGGTCACAAGAAGGAGGGCAATCAGGGCGCCTGGGTGGCTCAGTCGTTAAGCGTCTGCTGGGAGCCTGCTTCTTCCTCTCCCACTCCCCCTGCTTGTGTTCCCTCTCTCGCTGGCTGTCTCCTTCTCTATCAAATAAATAAATAAAATCTTAAAAAAACAAAACAAGAAAGAGGGCAAGAAACATCTTTGGAAAAGTAGATGAGCTCAGCGTGAGGTGCGGACAGCTGAGTGGGCAGCTAGGAGTGAAAGGCTACAACTCGGAGCAGAGGTTTGGATGAGAGGGAAAATGGGAACAGCTGAGGAAAAGTCCGAATTCATTCAGGCTGAATTTGGCCTTTCAACACTTAAGATCACCCCCGAATTTGCCTTTCTTTCCCCGGAGGCCTTCTATTTCCACAGGAACCCTGTGAATGGGCACACACCGGCCAGAGACCACACACCTAGACACGCAGAGGCCAAACGTCACAGAGGCACAGGCTCCCATATACGTGCCCCTGATCTCGAGAGAGAGACACTGAGGGACACACACAGGTCCCCACACACATAGATACGTGCACGCGCAGGCCCATAGGTGACAGAGGCCACACACGCACAATTTTCTAGAGGGCGTAAGACATGTTTTCCGGTATACAGTGGAGTCTCTCCATCTACCCAGCTGATGACCTTAGACTGCCAGGGGGAGCAGCCCCATCTGGTCATTGAACTCCCTCTGCAATTCATTCCCGTAAAACATCTTCCGGGAGGCCATCTGAAGGCCCCACTGGTCTGTCATCCCACACTCTGCACTGTCCTGGGCTACGGCACGTGAGCTGCCCTAACGGAGAACAGCTCCTAAGTTGGAGTCGGGGAGCCCTCCGCCTGCCGATCAGAGCTCTCCACCGCAACACGCCACCCCCTTCTCACCAAAGAGCTTCTGCAGGACTTGTCCGTCATATAAATCTTCAGCCAGGTCTTTCACGATGATTCTTTCTCCGACAAGCACATCATTAATCCAGTCAATTAATACCTACAGGAAGAGACACCAACTAAGGGAAGAGTCATGGGTATTTTCTTATTGATCAGCTTTCTTATCCCGGATAATTAAAATCTAAATGAACTTCAGATTTGGAAAGCAGCAGAACGGTCCATGTGAGTTAGCAGATGACACAAAGTGGGTGAGCTGTAAGGGCCCTCTAGTGCCGCTGTGGTCCCTGTTGATATCTTTGGGCCCGTTACCCCAACGGCAAGCGACATGCACGCAGTGTTTGGGTGTGTAGCCTGTAATGGTATGTGCTTTGGAGTTACGCAATCTGGGGTTAGTGACCCACTAACTGATTTGTGTGCCTCTGTGTGTGCCTCCACGATCCAGGAATCCGAGGCAGGCTGGTTTCCGCTCTGAGCCTCTGATGGCCCACCTCTAAAATGGAGGAGGAAAAGACCTCCCACTTTAGGTAGCAGAAAAGAATCACATATGGCAAGGGCCAAATGTTCATTAAAGGTGCATCTTATGAATACATAAAGCTCTCCCCCCATTATGACATTTGGCCAGGTGTTACCAGCACCCCTATGTTCGGGGGGAGATCAAGCACAAAAGTGAACATATTTGCCAAGGTTGCATTGCTGACCGTGGCCAGACACAGGAACCGAACTCCTGTCCATCCCCCTCTATGGGACTGTTCTCCTGGCCCCAAGCCACCTCTCCGTGGGGCCAGCGCTGTCTC
Organism: Ursus americanus; assembly: GCF_024610735.1. NCBI lineage: Eukaryota > Metazoa > Chordata > Mammalia > Carnivora > Ursidae > Ursus > Ursus americanus. The sequence goes on along the minus strand of NC_142150.1, from coordinate 2,568,715 downwards.
CTCTCTCGGCTCTCTCTTAGCAGCTGTCATTACCCGAGGGCCCTTGGCATCAAGCACTGAGCGGAGCCATTCCACGGGCATCCGTTTAGTTACTCTGCACAACACCCATGAGAGGGAGGGATCATTTGTTTCATTTTTCAGTTGAGGAAGTTGAAGCTTGCTCAAGTCCATTGCCTTTTATTTTAATTTTTTTCAGCTTATTTGTGTATTATTTATATACAGTAAAATTAACTCATTTTAAAGATACAGTTTGGTGCGTTTTGGTCATTGTACACAGTTGTGTGACCACCACCACCACCAAGATGCAGAGCTGTTCCCTCAGCAGAAGAAGGTTCCTTTGGGCTCTTTGTGGGAGCTCAGTCCCCCCTCCATCCCCCCACCAAGGACAGGCCTCAGGCAACCACCCATAATTTTATATAAATGGAGTCACACAGAACATCAACTTTTGTGTTTGACTTCTTCAACTTAGCATAAATAGATTGTCTTTATCACAGGGGCAGTAGCTGGGCTGGGTTTCCATACCTGGGGGAGCCCGGGCCTTCAGAGCACATGGTTCTACACTGTTCTACTGTGGGTAGGAGCTTCCCTCCTTTCCCTTCCCTGCATCCAGCCGTCCCCCATCTATCACCCGCCCACCCACCATTTATGAACGTCTGCTCCACGTCACATTCTGTGCTGGATCCTGGGGGTACAATGATGAAAAAAGAGGTGGTCTCTAACCCCCAGAAGCTCATCATTTGGAGGAGACAGAGAAGGATCTGAGCAGTGGTAACTAGTCAGCATGTGGTGACTCTAAAGGGACAATCTGAGGCTGAAGACGCAGCGAGAGCATGAGACCCCAAACACCACCCTCAGGAGCACGGGCTTCAGCCTTCGGTTGATCGGAATCTACACCCGGGTTTGAGCAGGAAAAGGACAGATCTGATTTGCAGTTTGAACAAACCACTTCGGCATCCAGTGCCTTTTTGTCCTGTTTTGAGTGCAGCTGGGAGAAACTACAGCAGAACAGCACAGGACGGGGAATCCACAGGGGGTGGCTTGAGTATGTTTCAGGGGACGACCGTGCCAGGCACAATGGACACGATGTAATTCACTCCTATTGACTTCTGTTTGAATTCCATCTCCTCTGCTCAGCTGTGATCATATACAAGCCACTGGCTTTTCTAAGACTCCCTTTCCTCATCTGTAGGTGGGGATGATATGAAGTCCTACTTTGCAGGGTGCCTCTGAGGGTCCGTGAGAAAAGCAGTGGAAAGACTGTGTCAACTTGAAGACCCTGGCGAACGTGAGCTCATTTGCACTCACTTCCCTGGCACTTACCGATCAACACCATTCATGGGCAGCCGCCATGTGCCATTTTTGTGAAATCTGAGATGTCCGCCTATGGGACCCTGAGCTGCCCGTGACCTTCTATTTGCTGTGCAGTGGTTCCCGTGCTGCCTGCCCAGAGCAGGTGGTCTACCGATGCCTGTTGAGCCCGGGGGTGGGGGTAGGGCAGCTGACGCCCCTCCTAATTTCTTCTTACCTTCATCAGTTCTTGCAGTTTGGGGTCGCTGCGGGAGTTCGGGTCCACCATTGTTCGCACCTCATTCTCCTCTTTAAAAGGAAAAGGCAGTCAGTGGGGGTGGCTCCACTCGAAGGCATTAGGCCAACCCAGAGAACAAGAGACCCAGTTACCCAGCATGGTGTCCTCCGGGTCCAGCTCGAAGGGGATCGGGCTGAGGGGCAGGTTGATGGCGTTCATGCCTTCCTCCTGAAGTTCCGATACTGCAAGGAGAAGACAGGCAGAGTCACACTGCAGCCCGCCGACGACGGGGAGGAGCTCCGTAACAAGCGTGTTTGAGACGGACACCAAAACCACTGAGGTTAGCTCATAGCTGTAACTCAGCCGGCAACAGATTCCCTGCCTCTCCTGGCAAAAAGGACCAAGTAGGCCCCTTCGTGTCACATCTTCCAACTACCACCTCACTCGCCTTCCTCGGGGGAAACAGGGAGGCCTCTGCCTGCTCCCAGACATTCTCTCAGCATAAACACAAGCGAGGTGGGCACTCACATCTTTCTGAGGTCTCTGCCTGTCGCCTCCTGCCTGCCTCTCCTTCCAGGACTTTCTGTCTGGGGCACAGCGGGTGCCCGGTAACGGGATGAATGAGGTCACCAAGTCAAGGCCACATTTACGTTGTAAGCCATGTCCACCCTCGCTGCAAGCCTCCTCCGGCTTCTCTCCTTATTTGGCTTCCCTAAGTATTTTCTGATCATTCTATCTTCTCTTTTCCCTCCACCCCACCCCAGCCGCTGCTCGAGAACGCCTCAGTCTGGCCTCTTTCTGGGCTCTGGTCCTGTCCCTTCAGCTCTCATGAGTAGGAGGCCCTGGGGCCAGGCATCTCCCCACTTAGGCCCATTTCCTCAGCTCAATGTCAAGAGCTCGACTGGATGGATGGCCTGCGAGTCTTTTTTGCAGTTTTCAAATCCTAGAAATCTACAATTACACTTTCCTCAAGGAAAACAAAAAGAGGTCAATGGCCATTAAAGACCTCCAGCCTGCTCCCCCCCCCCCATGCACCCACCGCCCTCCAAATGAAGCCTCAGTGAAAAACAAATCCCTACCACAAAACCACTGTGTGAAGGGCACTTGCTGAGCACTGACCCTGGATCACCCCCCTCCCCCAATCAGTGACTGAAATCTCCTCACCTCTATTCACTTCCAGTTTGAATAATTACTTTTCACCAATTAAGCACAAAAAGACCATTTTCTCTAAAGGCAGTGGTCACCAAAGGGCTCTCAAAGAGCTAATATGGCAGCAGCGATCAGCCGTAATAAAAGCAATGTCCCATCTTTCTGTTTTATTTATTTTTTTTATGGACTCTGGCCTCCCTGACTGCCAGCATATACTTGCAAGCACTCTTCAGCACAAGGCAGCCACTGACAAAGAGTTCTTTCATATTCGCAAACTCACTGATGTTTGCAGTTGGACTGGGAACGAGATTGCCTAACAAAGGGAGTGAAACACACTCTACCCTAAAGAGACACAACTTGCATTATGAAGCTGGTATTTAGTCCCCTTGCTGTGGGCTCTTGACATTCATACGGGATATCAGCCAGTCATGGTCTTGAATCTGCAAATTCACAGCCACCCACCACTCTCTATAATTCCCCTCATAAAACACAACTGAAAAACAGAAGCCGCACCTTCAAGGCTAAAATGATTCGAATAAGCATAAGATCACGTTTGTTTTCTGGCGAAAAACAAACGGACTCCTGTAGTTTCGTGAGACTCCTACAATTTCTTCCAATGTTCCTCCTAAGACTGGCAGTTTGCTTTCTTTTCCAGGCTGTTTCTCACAAAGAAGCAAGATTTCCGCTGCTGGACAAGCAGTAGCGTGCAAGCACCCGGCAGTGGAAGTCAAGTCACGCTTAAATGGGGGCGCAAGGCTGGGTGGACTGGCCGGTGAAGACGCGTGCTCCTGCCCAGGACCTTCTCTACCCACATTCCCCGCCACCCCGGACCGGCACTGTCAGTACAGTAGCTACCAGCCACACGTGGCTATTCGTGTTTAAGTGAATTAAACATTTGGCTTCTTAGCTGTACCAATCACATTGCAAGCGCTCAGTGGCTCACACGTGGCTACCATGCTGGACACCACAGATGTAATGATGTCCCTCATTACAGGGAATCCAATTGGATGGTGGTGTCCTAGTCGACCCCCTATACCCAAATGCTGATGATGTCCACACTGAAATCTCCAGACGAGGCCTGACCCCGAATTCCAGGCGTATCTGATGATGTCTCCTCTTTTGTCTACTAATAAAGATCTCAAATGTATACATCCGAACGTGCCCATCCACAAATGACAACACCCTCACCCCCACCACAACAACACTCACACAAGACTGTCATTCCCCTGTTCTTCTTGTCTTCTCCTTCCTCGTGTTTTGCATCTAATACATTGGCAAGTTTTGTGGGCCCCACCCCTAAACCAGGATCCACGGCCAACCACATCTCACCATCTCTACCACCCCATTCTAGTTCAGGCCACCATCATCTTTCACCTGGACAACAGAACCACCTTCTAACTGGTCCACTGCTTTCTGATGCATCTTCCCCGCCCCGTCTACTTCCCACAGCACAGTCGGAATGATCTATAGGGATGTAAATGGCATCATACATTCTTCTGCTTGAAGCCCTCCTATGGCTTCCCATCACACTCAGAATAAAGCCCCAACTCTTTACTAACACCGGCAAGGCCCTCTGATTAGCCTCTTGCTCCCTCTCATGTTTTATTTTCTTCAGAGCACTCATCACAACCCGAAATAATAATTATTCATATGTCTGTTGTTTCCCCCTGACCAGAAAATAAATTGTGGGAAGGCTGGCACTTTTTCTCTTTTGTTCACTATTAGATCCCCAGAGAGGAGCCAGAGTGCCTACATTCAAATCCATCATCTACCAGCTCCATGACCTTGGGCAAGTTCATTAACTTCTTACATCTCAGTTTCCCCATCTGTAGAATGGGAGTGATAATATTACCTATCTCCTAGGGTGTTGAGAAGGTTAAATGAGTTAATATATGTTAAGCCCTTAAATTAGGGCCTCATACTTGGTAAAAATTGTGTAAATACATTACATGGGGGCACTGGAGTGGCTCAGCCAGTTGAGCTTCTGAATCACGATTTTGGCTCAGGTCATGATCTCAGGGTCACGAGATGGAGCCTCCCCACCCCTGGAGGCTCTGCGCTCAGTGGGGAGTCTGCTTCTCTCTCACTCCCTCTGCCCCTCCCCCCTCTCACATGCACGCACTGCGCTCTAAAATAAATAAATCTTTTAAAAAATTAAAAAAAAAAACACCCTGTTGAGTAAATGAATAACCCAAACTGTTAAGACCACCGTTTGACAGCATGGGTTATAAATTAAGCCAGAATTTCCCAGAGCAGTGTAGAGGATACAAAGAAGGATTCTAGCTTGTTCTCAGAGAAAAAAAAAAATTATATTTTGGCCTGACCCTGTGTGCACATGTGTGTGCATATGTGTGTGCTTATATTTTGTAAGGAGAGAAAAGCCGCATCTGTTCCAAGACTGTTGCATGGCCTGAGCCAATTTGTGAATATAGAGATATTTACACCCCCAAAATGGGGCTAGAAATACAATACTTGCAGCAAGGACTCCTAAAGGTGGGTCTGAACAGGATCTTTTTTATGTGTACATCATTGTTAAAATGTTTTCAGATGAAAAATCCCCAGTCAGAAACACTCCCCTCTGCCCAGCCTCTTTAATTCACTCCCAGAGACATAACAAACCCTAGAAGAAAGGCTGAGATATGTTTGCAATTGGAAATGTTTTTTTGCAGGAAATGATTTGGTACAGGAACATCATTCCCATCCCATTAACTGCTGACTCTGGGCCAACTGTTTGTAAAAGTGAATGTGCAAACTGCCCGCCTCAGGCCCGGCCCCCGCCCCATGGGGCCGCATTAGTGGCCACTTGCCCAAAACAGCCCGCCTGCTCTGGAGGCTTCATTCCTATTAAACCCAAGCAGGACGCAGCAGAAGCCCCTCGCCAATCCCTGTACTCTGAAAGAGAAAAGAGCTGCAATTGAATTTTCTCGGCACAGAATAGGACTATGATGTTTATCCCTGGGACCTCCTCTAACAATCTAAAACTAGGGCTGAATGTGTAGCCCTCAGTGTCTCGCAGTGCCATTAGTCATAACTTAATAAACAGATTAAATACCCAGCTGAAGGTCGAGCTCGGGAAAGCAGGGTGATTGCCTCAACTCCTGCCTGAAGTGCTCGCCATCAGAGGGGGGGCTTCGGCTTTTCCGGGAACGCAGGCTGACTCTGGGTCCAGCGGTGCAGCAGCAGAAGGATGGGCTCTGGAGTTTAAAAGAGCTGGATTTGAATCCTACTTCTATTTTTATCAGCAGTGGGACCTGACATAAGCAATTTAACTTCCCCAAAATTCAGCATAAAACAATTCTCTATAAGACAACGTTGTAGCTGACACTGCTGGTTTCCTCGCTAATATTTATTTTACTCTTTTTTCCCTGCTGAGAGAACCCTCATTTTGTTCCAGGGTACACTTCTCCCTCCTAAATTCCAGGGAAGATCCTGATTGGTTTAGGCTAATCACGATAATCTTAATTCCCTTGGTAGTGACTGACTCAAGTGTTGCCATGTGATACAAGTTGTGAGAGAAAATTTCGAGAAGCTTCTAACAATAGTTTTCCTCCATTTTAAAGAGAGGCCAAAAGAAGAGAAGGTATCCTTCTCATCAGGATGCTATGCCTGGATTTGCTGCAGTCATTTTGTAGTCACGAGGTGAGCAAGCCCAAATCCAAAGAAGAAACTAATATGCTAAGTTTGGCAGAGAAGAAAGGGGTTCTTGTTGATACCGTTAAGCCACCATCCCTGGAGCCACTCTAGCTTTATGTGTCTTGTTATAAGAGATACAATAAGCTCCCTTATTGTTTAAGCTGTGGAGTTGGCATTTTCTGGGGCTTGGAGCTCAAACTCCCTAATTAATACACAGGACACCAGGATTATAAAGTTGATAGAAGAATAGAGTAGGTCTACAATGAATGGTAATTTTCCTTTCCTTTTTTCCATGAGAAACAGAAGAGCTGCAGGCATCTCTTATACTTCAGAATACATACAGGGATTCAAAGAATACCACAGAGAAAACAACTATGGAGAGAAGAATGGACAGAGGTTTCTCAAATTACAAAAGTGTCCCTTTATGCAAAGCCAGTAATTTCATTCGTTCAACCAGTAAACATGACTAGGCACCTCTCCTGAAGCAGACCTGGTGCCAGCACTGGGAATATAGGCCTGGGAATCTGACAGGGATCTGCCTTAATCTGCTCACGGATGGCGGGAGGGGCAGACATAAACACAACATGCAGGATGCTACGCAGAGGGGTGAGAGCCATGTGACCACAGGGCTGTGGGAGCTCAGGCAGAGCGAGAGTAGCTCTGGATGGAAGACTGGGGAGGATTCCTAGAAAGGGGGAATTGGAGTTGGACTTTGAAAAATAGAACTTTTCATTTGACACAGGTGCCCCACAAAAGGCACATCTTGTGTAAAAAAACATCAAGGCGTGTAAAAACAGGGTAGGTGTTGAGAGTGATGATTATGCCTGAGCACTGGGAATGGGGGGAGGGGGGCACAGAGGGGAAGAGAGGGGAAGGAACAGAGGATCAAATAGGTAGGCGAGGTCCAGAGAGTCAGGGGTCATGAATTCATCTGTTCCCCAGCACTCCCTGGACCATGCTCCCTGTTCTACAGAGAAAACAGCAACCAAACCAAACCAAACCAAACATACCAAGGGAGCACAAGAGAATAGCTGGGATGCTCTTTCTCCTTCAGGGCAAGTGGGCGCCAGTGAGATATTTGGGCTGTTCTAGATCTTTATCAGGAGTCCTGATGATTAATCTCTGGTCCTTCTGAAAGCTACTCAAGCTCCCTTAATTCCTAAATGGATCAAGGGCCCGCATAGACGTTCTTGGCAGCAAGACAACCTGATAACGGTCTGGTCAGCAAGCCCCAACAATTTTTGTCTATGTGAAAAACCAACCTGAAGGAACATCAATCAAAACACTATAGCTAACACCATACGTAATGGTGAGAACCCGGATGCTTTCCCCTAAGACTGGGAGCGAGGCAAAGATGTCTCCTCTCACCATGCCATTCAAAATCATACTAAATTTAGTATGTTTAGTTAGTAGCACAGCACAAGAAAAGGAAATAAAAGGTATAGAAATTGGGAGCAAGGAAGTAAAACTATCTTTGCAGATAACACATTTATCTATGTAGAAAATCCCAACTAATTGACCAAAACAAACAGAACAAAAAACTCCAAACTCTTAGAACTAGTAAGCAATTATAGCGAGGTTGCAGATACAAGGTAAGTAAATATGCAAAACTGCCTTCCTTTATGCCAGCAATGAATGATTGGAATTTGAAACTAAAACAAAATTACTTACAGTAGCACCAAAAAATGCAATACTTAGGTATAAATCTAACAAAATACGTACAGAATTGATATGCAGAAAACGATAAAACTCTGATATAAGAAATCAAAGAAGATTTAGATAAATGAAGATAGATTCAGTATTCATGAATTAAAAGACTTGATATTGTTAAGGTGTCAATTCTTCCCAACTTCCTCCATAGACTAAATGCAAACCTGCTGGAAATCACAGCAAGCTACTCTGTGGTTATCAACACACTGAGTCTCAAGTTCACACAGAGGGACAAAAGACCTAGAGTAGCCAACACAACACAGAAGAAAAATGACAAAGTTGGAGGACTGACACTACCAAACTTTAAGACTTACGCTAAAGCTACAGCAGTCAATACAGTGTGGCACTGGCAAAAGAGTGGACGCCCAGGTCACTGGAACAGAACCCAGAACCCAGAAATAGACCCACACAAACCCATGCAATTGATGTTTGACAGGGGAGCAAAGGCAACTCAGTGCAGAATGGATGGAGAACAACTGACAGCTACATGTAAAAAACGAACCTGGACACAAATCATACACTTCCTGCAAAATTTAACTCAAAATGATCACAGGCCTAAGAATAAAATACAATACTATAAAATTCCTAGAAAAAAATATAAGAAAAAACCCATGTGATGCGGGGCTTGGCAGTGACTTTGAACATACAACACGAAGGACAATCCATGAAAGAAAAATTGATAAGCTGGGTTTTATTAAAATTTCTACTCTGCAAAAGAGATTGTTAAAAATGAATGAAAAAACAAGCCATAGACTGAGAGAAAATATTTGCAAAACATATATTGGATAAAAAGCTTATATGCAAAACACCCAAAAAACTTGCAAAATGGAATAAGAAAACAAATGAAGTACAAAATGGGCAGATCTAAACAGACATGTCACCAAAAAGGGGGTACGAATGGCAAAAAAGAACATGACAAGAGGTTCAACATCGTTTGTCATTAGGGAACGACAAAACAATGAGGAGCCACCCCAGTTGTTAGCATGGTTAAAATCCCCAAACCTTGGGAACACCAAAAGCTGACAAGGAGGTGAAGCCGCAGGAACTCTCACTCATTGTGGTGCGAATGCAAAATGATACGGCCATCTTGGAAGACCGTGTGATAGCTTCTTACGAATGCAAAATGGTACGGCCATCTTGGAAGACCGTGTGATAGCTTCTTACAAAGCTGTAGTTTTACCGTATAATTCAGCAATCGTGTTCCTAGTATTTACTTGACTCGAAAACACACATTCACACAAAATCCTGCACGTGCATGTTTATAGCAGTTTTATTCATAATTGCCAAAAACTTGAAGCAACCAAGACATACTTCAGTAGGCAAATGGACCCACGGTGGTATACCCATATGGTGCAATAGTATTTGGTGCTTTTAAAAAATGAGCAATAAAGCCACGGAGAGATGTGGAAGAACTTCAAATATATAATTCCTAAGTCAAAGAGGCTAGTCTGAAAAGGTGACACATGTATGATTCTAATAGATGACGTTCAGAAAAGGTAAAAGTATAGAGACGGTAAAAAGATCCGTGGTTGCCAGCGGTTTGATGGAAGGTTCGAACGGGCAAAGTACTGAACTTTTTTAAGAAGGTGAAACTATTCTGTACAATACTGTAATGGTATATACGTGATTTTATGCATTTATCAAGCCCACAGAATTTTATAGCACTGCGAGTAAACCTCAATGTAAGCAAATTAAAAAAAATCATGTAGGTGGTTGGCGGCTCCAAGGGTGGGATGCAGCCTGTGATAATAGACCCTAATAGAATTACAAATGTATGAGACAATCTCACTGGAAGGGGTGAGGGGGATGGTGCTGACCTAATATTGTTGGAAACGAGTGCTGTCTGTGAAACCCAACTCAAAAGGAACCGCACATGGGCATGGACTCTAGTTGATAAAGTTTCTTCCCACGGGATGCAGGTCAACAGTTCTGATGCTGTGACACACGCACACCGGAAGCAAACAATGACGTAAACGGACGGTGGATGGTAGGAGCCAGGTTTCTCACTGTTGGAGTGGGAGGCTGCAGACAAGCAGGGGAAGGGCCTGGGATAATCTATGTGGTAATGGATTAGAGGCGGAGATATCAGGAAGCACTCATGTTTAGCTTAATATAGATACAGACGATTACGTACGGAAATACTGCACGGTGGGCATACGGCTGACCCCGAACAACACAGGTTTGAACCGCATGGCTCCACTCTTATGCACTTTGTTTTTGAGTCGACAGCAAAAGCCACTAGGCGTTTATTTCCAAGTGCTCACTCCAGTCCCCACCAAATCAGAGGCAGCTGGTAAAGAGGTTGCATCTGCTGCCCCCTGAATAGCTGAAGAGGCCCCCCAAGCCTGTCAGAAGCCCCTAGGGGCCCTAGACCTGGGCAGGCAGGTCACGCATACGCCACCAGAATGGTCGGGTCCAGCACCCGGGGCCAGCCGGCAGGAGGCTGAGCTGAAGTGGAGTCACATGTCGAGAGGGCAGGGGTGGCACTGTGCTCGGAGCCCCATGCCCGTGGCACCCCTGCACTGAGTCGCTCAAGCTCCAGGGCGGCCCTAGGTTGCCTGCAGGCCTCAGACCCTCTCGGGCTGGGTAGGGACCCCTCTTCTGTAGCAGCACCTCAGCCCCTTGGCCTCCTGGGGGCCAGAGTACTCACAAGTAGCCACGGCTGCCAATGGCCCCAGGCCAGTGGTACCCCTCCAGGCAGATGGAGCGGCTGTACTGCGCCTCTAGGCTGCTGTCACACCCACAGGTGTGCCTGGTGGCTGCCACTGCTGAGCTGAGGCCTCTAGGCTGCAGAACATTACCATCTTGGGGTGCCAGGCCCACCACTGCCTTCCCTGTCCCCGTCCCGGCCCAGCCTGGTGTGCCTGTATGTGGATTTTTTTTCAATAAATATACCTAGAGTACTGCAAATGTATGGTCTCTTCCTTATGGTTTTCTTAATAAAATTTTCTATTCTCTATCTTACTTTACTGTTAAGAATACAGTACATAATACATAGAACAAAAAATACATGTTAGTTGACTGTTGATGTTACCGTGAAGGCTTCCAGTCAACAACAGGCTATCAGTAATTAAGTTTTGGGGTGGTCAAAAGTCATACGCCGATTTTCTGAATTGTGAGGGGGTCAGTGCCCTTGGCCCCCCGCGTTGTTCAAGGGTCAACTGTGCATACATGGGTTAGTTTCTTATTCTATTAGCCGAGCAGTCCTAAAAGTAATGACACTCCGGTAGCAAGGCACATACCGAGCAGCTGATCTTGGTTTCTAGTGATTCTCCAATGATAGGAACCAGGGCTTGTTGGAAAGATGGCTGATGCTAGGACTGGAAAGGGAATCTGCAAGATGAGTCTGGAACCAGAAAGGAAAGAAGCTGGAACAGTCTGAGCAGCAAAATAATAAAGTATTATTGGATTATAACCCAAAGCACAAAATAAATAGCCATGAGTCCATTTGATATAAATGACTGGATTAATTAATAAATGGGGAAAAGGAGAGAAATCTCCTTTGTACAATTCCAAATAATTTACATAGATCCTGTGTCCTCAGAGAAGGGGAGCATGACCCTTTACCCCTTAAACGTGGGCCCTCCTTCCAAAGAGTACAATAGGGAAAGGAAGGAAAGAGTAACTTTACAGTGTAGAAACCTGACAAACACTAGCTAAGTCAGGTGGTCAAGGTCAACATCACGGTCATAACTCATGGCATTTGAGGTGATGTGGAGAAGATAGCATTTACCTCTGTGCTCTTCCTTTCCTTTCCAAACCCATAAGCCCAGGAGAAAAACATCAGACAGATTTCAATAGATGGGCATCCTAAAATATGCTTGACTAGTGCTTCCTGAAAACTGTCAAGGTCATCAAAAACAAGCCTGAGAAACAGTCACAGCCAAGAGGAGCGTAAGGAGGCACGATGACTAAATGTAATACGGTGTCCTGGATGGGATCCTAGATCAACAAAGGACATTAGATAAAAACTAAAGAAATCTGAATAAGTTATATACTTTTAGTTAATAATAATATATCAATACTGGTTCGTGAATTTTAAAGGTACCCTACTAATATAAGATGTTAATAAGAGGGGAAACTGGGTGTAGGTTATAGGGGAATTCTTTGTCCTCCCCTTTGCAATTTTTCTGTAAACCTAAAATTACTGTAAAAATAATCTATTACAAAAATCAACCCGAATTTGCTATTTTCCCAACCAAATATAGTGTTCACTGGGGGGAAAGCCATGATTTTATGGGACACATAGGTTTCCTTCATCAGCAAGGAGACAACGGTAATTTATCCAATAGTAGCTGAGCCCTCCAAACGCATCCATGCAGAAGGCCAAGTACAAAGACCACTTCGAAACACTACAAGTGCAAGATGTGCTCATTCCCAAGTGGGAACCGAAGTTTCCAGGAAGAAAGGACATCACTTACGTGTTTGTTTCCAGGGCTGAGATGAAAAGACAAAGCTTCCTCGCAACTTAAGGATGCCTGGCAAGGCCGTTTCTGCTTTCCCACTAGTGCAACCGTCACTGAAAGTACACTGGTCTCCTCAATGATTTTAATGCTCTTCTCTGGAACTGCTCTGGAAACGATGTTTCTCCATGGTCCCTGATGGGGGTTTTCACACCGTGGGCTTTTGTATTAGTTTACCATTGCTGTGGTAACAAATGACAAATCCTGGGTGGCTGGACACAACACAGACTTATCCTTACAGTTCTGGAGGTTTTGTTAAGTCCAACATGGGTCTCTCTGGGCTAAAATCAAGGTGTTAGGAGGGCTGCATTCCTTTCTGGAGGCTCTAGGGGAGAGTCTATTTTCTTGCCTTTTCGAGCTTCCAGAGGCCACCTGCATCCCTTGGCCTGTGGCTCCCTTCCTCCATTTTCAAAGCCAGCAATGGGGGCTGGGAGCCACATCCTTCTCACACTGCATTACTGAGCTGGTCCTTCTGCCTCTCTCTTCCACTTTTAAGTACCGTGTGATTACACCAGGCCCATCTGGACAATATGGGATCCTCTCCCTCTTTTAGGGTTGACGAGCAACCAAAATTCCACCTGCAGCCTTAATTTCCCATTGCCATGTAAGGTCACATATTCACAGATTCAAGAGATTGGGCTAGGGTCATCTTTGGGGGGACCATTATTCCGCCTACAGCAGCTTTCTTGGTTAAGGGGACAAGATCTGTTCTTAATATTCACCCTTGGGTATGACATATGGGTTCACTTTTCTTCTATGTGAGATTGCCAAAAGAAAATGCAAAATTCCAAACCTTTCCATCCCAGCCCTTAAACTAGAGTTTTATTACTTCTAACTAAAAGGATACTTGTTTCAGCAGCCATAATATAAAGCATCAGGGAAACATGGGAGCCAGCCCATGGTGGCCTCAGCAGACTGTCAGGGTCTCAACACATTCCCCTCTACTTGACACAACGATTTAGTCACCAGGGTCTGAAATCCGGCCCTTGGAGCAAAGCCAGAAAAAGGAACTTAGAGGCTGGTGTTGTGATGGGGGCTGACAGGGAGATCTATAGTCTTTACGAGTCTTAGAGTTTCCACCAGAGTCTTTGTTTTGGTCAGTTTTATAGTCTCTGCAGAATTGGAAGGCGGCCAAGCAAATGGCCCCTGGACATTTATTCATTGTTCAGCCAAGCACGTGATTCAGCTGCCCTCCAATTACTAGTAAACGGGGAGGGAGATGGATGCACCATTGGCTGGCTTTGGGCAGTCAAAGCAATCTGAACCGAAAAATTGGTGGAGGTCTCGAGTAAGTCATGGGAATTTAAACACCGCACAGGTGCAGAGGGTCCCCGGGGAAAAATACATCATTGTTCTTTGTCTTTTGCCATGCTATGTCCTGTTATGTCTTTATATTGAGAACCAGAACCATTCCCTTGGTCTTAAAGGAGACCTACTCCTACTTAAGCAGAAGGTGGTATGGATGTGCCAGCCTGGGAGTTGATGAACTCTAAGCCATTGTGCACATGTATACTCCTGTGTGCGTCCATACACCTCAGCCCTCACGACAGCCTTGGGGAGACCACAGAACTTGATCTGGCGTATTGCCTAATTACATGGAAAGTATGGGTACAAGGAGCAACCCAGGACAGCTAGGGTGGAAATGGCACTCCTACTAGCTCTTTCCTTCCTGAACATATACGGGCATCTCGAGCCAGGTGCTGGGCTAGGGGCTATGGATACACAGATAAAGAATTACTTCTCTTCTAGGGTCAGTAGGTTCCTAAAGGGAAGTTACCTTCAGGGGTCCGTAGAGCCCAGCACAGGGCCAGCCACGGGAGAAGCATTCAGTAAGTGCTGAGAGGATGCTTTAGTTGGGGGCGGGAGGGGAAAGATACATACCCAAACTGCAATGCAATATGAATAAGGGCCCCCATGTGGTTCTGAACCAAGTCCTGAGGGCAGAGCGCCCTTCCAGAGTGGAGGGAGCAACAGAGGAATGTATGGGAGACGGAGGGGCCACGGGAGGGCAGGAGAGCCCCAGGACGTGCTTCGGCCTCTGCACCTCGCTTGCTTCCCTCTTTGTGCGCCAACTGAGTGAACTTTCCTTCCCTCGTTTCATTCTCTGTGGCTCCTGGACCTTCATGTCGGTATCTTTCTTACTTATGAATCCTGAACAGCCGGTCATTTATTTTTGCGGTGGCTCAATGCTGCTTAAAAAGCACCACATCGACTACCAGCCCACTTGCACTCCCAAGTGGTGGCCTCCGTGGAAATGAGCTCTGGGTGTGGCTGGCAAGTGAACATGGCATTGCTGTGTCCTGACTGGCTCCGTTCTCTGGTGAGCTAATTCTGGATTTGTCTGCAGGCCAGTCAGTCAGGGGTTTATCCTGAAGGAGCACAGCGTGTGGGAACTCTCTCTCAAATGAACAATAATGGCGACCCGAAGAGAACACACACGGTTGCACTGCCCCTCCTTTGTACCACGCATGGAAACGTGGCACTTCTTTTTTTAAACACATATTAACATATTTAATCTTCCCAACAATCCAATGAGTAGGTACTGTTATTATCCCCATTATACAGATGAGGAAAATGAGACCCAGAGAAGGTGTGTAACCAGACCAAGGCCACACAGCTAGAAAGTGGAACTCAGTGGGTCTTGGGCCAGCTGGCTGCAGAGTTCACATCCTTAACACTATACTCTAGGTTGTCCCCGTTTAATGCCATTTATGTATGTATGTATGTATTTACTTATTTATTTATTATGAAAACATCTAGAACACGGTCACTGCTGCATTGCCACGTAAAGCTAGGAGAAAGTTTCATGGTGAATCATCTTGCATATACCAAGCCCTACCGGTTGTCTGGTCACCCTACGGAGGCTCAGCCTCTGTGAAAACAGATTAAAAAGGAGGTGATATATGAACAGTATTTTTTGCTTTGTTTTAAATAATAGATTGATTTATTTCTGGCTATAAAAGAAAAACAGGCTCATTTAAGAGAACTTTGCAAATATAAAACAACCAAGAGAGAAAATACTACTGCTGCTTACAGATAAACCCTGCTAACATGTTCTATTTTGCTACCAGGTTTTCTATGTTTCCACACACGCACACACACACACACACACACACACACACACACACACACAGCACATGGCTCTATATTCTGTATCACAGAATCTCATGATCTTTCCTTACGCCATCAAAAATGCCATTTTAAACAGTGCTCTCAATTTCTATTGAAGGGACACACGTACGCTACTTAACCACCCATAACTGTTGGACATTTAGGTGCTTTCCAACCGTGGGGGGAGGGGGCCGAGCAGGGAGGGTTGAGTCATTCCCCAGCTATGAAGGGTGAGGAGGCCTCCAGCGACAGGCCCAGCCTGTGCACAACGCGGTGCCCGTGGGGAGCCAGATGCACCACCCGTGTGAGTCAGGCCACAGCTATTCTCTCCCTTTCATGGGTAAGGAAGCTCAAGTTCAGAGTTTAAGAGACTTGCCTGAAGAGTTTCCTAGAAAATGATTTCCAACAGTTAGTCATCCCCTTTCCCCTGTGTCTTGGTTTGGAGACACTTGAAAGCAGGAAGGAACCCTAGAGAAAGGGGGTGAGGGGCAAGGAGAGCGACGTAAGACGGAGGAACGAAGGGCGCATGCGTTCCTGAGCCGCTTACCTGTGGGAACTGAGCCCCATCCCCTGTGCGGGCTCTCTGAGGAACCTGTAGGCTGCCTCCGGGAGCCCTCCCCCGTAGTTGAGGTTCCCTAGTTGAGGGTGCTAGCTTTCCACACCTCCAGGCCGTGTGGGGTGCTGGCTGAGGGGCTTCGGAAGCCATAGCGCTGAGATGGAGCTCACGGTCTCATACACCCAAAATCTCAGTGGGCCAAGGGCCGGCCCAGGTGTGGCTCCAGGTGACGGGGAAGCAGCAGGAGGGATCAGGGAGAGCTTCATGAAGACAGCGGTGCCAGACCCTTTTGTGGACAGATCTCTGTTCTTCTTTCCCACATCACTTCCCACTGTTGGTAACCACACATCCGTGTGCATATCTGTAGAACACCTGTCTCCTCCATTCTCTTGAGTGCTTCGAGAGGACGGAGGCCTTGCCCACTACTGCACCGCCAGCACCTGCCACACAATGAGTGCGTAGCGCGTGTTTACCAAATGAATGACCAGTACGGTAATGCTGGCCCCGGAGAAGGCTGCCCTTCCAGCAGTCCCACGGCCAAACCAACCTCTTTATAATCTTCTACATCACAGCCACACATTCCTGCTGGGTAGGTCTGGGCTTTAAGAAGAGAAGGATAAGGAACTGGACGCAGCAAGGGAGGGAGCAGAGAGGGCATGTGCGTATTGGTTCTGAGTGTGAGGGTCCGAGAATTGGGTGGGAGGTGTTTTGCTTATCATTGAGACCGCCTCAGCACCAGTGACTAAGTCCCATCCCCAACTGGAAATCCGAGACCATCACACCAGAAGGGGCAAAATGCTGCCGGTCATTGTGCGTCACAAGAACCATTGCAGCTTCCTGGTTTTTTTGGGTCCCCCCCCCCGAAATCAACAATCCATGTTGACAGCAAATCTACACAGAGAACCTATTACAAGAAACTGTAGTAAATCCAAGATGCTCTCACTGTGTGCCTGGCATTCTGCTGATTGCATGCCCGACACATCCACCGTAGCTCCCCTTTGTGCAACCCTCCATTTGATCCAATTCTATGGGTAATTATTGAGACCTGACGACGGGTGAGGCAATGTGTTAGGAGCCTCCTTCCAGTGCATCTTCCAGGCCCACAGCATAATTGAACTTATAGACAAAATAAACATGTACGACTGGAGCACAGAGTCAAACAGGCCACAAGAAACGGTCAAGGCCATTTCAAAGAAGATAACATTGTACCCGTGGGACCCAGTGTGGGACAGCAGGTACCACCTACTCGCTCATCAGTTGAAATATGCATTCAACAGCATTCCCAGCTACTTTCCCGGGCCAGGCACCATGCTGGGTCCCAGGGTCAGAGGGATGAGTAACACTCAGCCCCAGAGTATAACATCGCACTCTGTGGGTACGACAGGAGTATCACTTAACTCATCTGGCAGTGCAAGTCAGGGAGGGCTTCTCAAAGGAGATGCTTTATTGTCTTCTTCAAGGAGGACTAGGGGTTTAGTAGGTGAAGAGGGAGCAAGGCGTATCAAAGAGCTGGAGACAGGAGAGGAAGCACGTTTTCACGAAGATCTGGAGACAGGAAAGGAAGCCTGTTTTCACGAAGATTGCCAGGGAGTAATGCGTCTGTGGGTTGTTAGAGAATTAAGCCAAGGGCCAGAACGTACAAAATGTGAATTTAATCCTGAAGGCAATTGGGAGCCACGGAGGGACAAGAAAAGCAGAGTTCTGCAAGTTTGCAGGATGGCTGCGGAAAGTTCCCAAGTGGGTCTATCTACGCACAAGCCGTCCTGGGATGTACCGCCATCAGACAGTCTGAGCTGGCCTGGGCTCTGGAGGAAGACCTCGGCTCAGCCCCAGCTCCGTCTCTTACTGAACTTTCCTTCCTCCCTAAAATGGGAATCATAACACTTAGCTCACAAGTTTGTAATGAAGCTTCGATGACATAACAACACACACCAAGTGCCCAGCCTCATGGGACATGTCTTATAGTGCACGTTCGGTGCTTCCCGACCTTCTTTCCAGTGTGCTGGCAACGTGTGTAAGCACGGGAGAGAAGCTCTGCTCAGCGATGGGCTGCGGAAATAGGAATGACATTGGCAGGAGCTCAGAAACAAAGTTGGAGGAGATTTTAAGAAATTAGGATTTATCCCCTTGTCGTGGGTTTCAAACAGATGAAGAGAGCACAGTGAGAGAGGGCAGAGAAGAAGGCCCAGGAATGCTTTACAATGAGGAAGGGCGCTTTGGAGCAAGCAGCATAGTGAAGGTGTCCAGGCATGTTGAAGAAGGAGTATCTCGGGGGTGTTATGGAGCCTGGAACGTGGACACTTAGGAAAAGGGAGGGCTCTCTGGTGATGGCAGTGGGGGTGACAGCCATGGTGACCCTAATGGGCAGTAATGCTGCTGACAGCAGTGACTGTGGGTTGGATGAATTTTCAGAGGTGGAAAAAAATAGTGCTCAGGACCCACAGCATCTGGATTGTGGCCTCTGAATAACAATTCCATTTCCCCCTAGAGGGAATCAGGACTCCTTGGAGAAATGGTTGATTCTAGATCTGAGGCAAACATCTTATTGCCAGAAGCTATGAATTTCCACCAGGTAGGGTCCTATCCAAGAGGCTTCCACTTGCTAAAGACAGAAAAAATGGAGCACCAATAAGGATAATAATGACAATGGATTGAAATGCATCAAATATATTTAAATCCATGAGTTAATACTAGAAAAACAAAACAAAACATAGCACGACACCTCTCAAGTCACCTCTGGAGGAGGTTAGGAAACCCACTCATTTTGAAAACTGGTAAGTAAAGGGAAAGAGAATCTAACATTAAATGATAGAATAAATGAATTAGAATATAACCATTTGGAAAACCCTAAGGAATTAATGCACCTGGGCAATGATGGCCAATGGCTCCCCACAAATGAGACCACAACCAGGTGTACGATGTCTCCCCTTCCCCTGACCCCCAAAGAGGCACACCGGCATCAGTCTTAGATCTACCTACCAATCTTCAGGAAATACAGGGGTCAGAGGAACATGTTAACTGACACCATTAAGATGCAACTGGCAAGACCTAGTCTGTGGGAAACTCCATAGGTTTCTTCAATACCGAGGAATGAAAGAGACGTGAGAGAATATCATCCAATCTCAATGCATGGGCCTTATTTCACTCCCGATTCCAACAAACTGTAAACATAATAAATAAATGAAACAGTCAAAAGAATGGGCCTGGATAGCTGAGGATGTTAGGGAATTATTAAATTCTCATCTGCATGTAATATAATTCTATTTTTAAAAAGAATCCTTATCTTGAAGAGCCACAAATGAGAAATATGTACTGGAATGATCTGTCTGGGATTCACTGCAAAGGAATCTTCGGAAGGGGCTGCAGGTCAGATGGAGGTATACATGCAACAAGGTCCACCGTGGACTAATCATTGAATAGGTGATGGGTTCCCTGGGGTGTGCTACGGGATTCCTTCTACTTTTACATACGCATATTAAGAAGTTCTTGTTTGCATATTCGTCATGGTACTTAAGAACTAGATTCTGGGTGTAGGGAGCAGAAGGAACCCACAGGCTTGTTTGTAAAAGAAAGAGGCAGATGGGGCAAACAACTGAGAAGAAGGTCAGTCTAGAAAAAAATGCAACTAATGCGGCAAGCAGAGATTAATATTCTCAATATATAATGACTTCATTATAAAAATCCATAATAACAAAGCCCCCAAGGAAAGTTAATCAATTATATTAAGTGGCGATTTATATGAAGAAAAAAATATGTAAATAACTAGTAAATATTGGGGGAAACATTCACCCCCATGGGTTTGCACGGAGAAGTAGGGCAACAAGGGAACACGTGTCAGGGGCTTCCCAGGACCCCCTCTGCACCTTCTTTCCCTCTCTCTGCTTCCCTCACCACCCCAATCAATCAAAGGGCCAACACCAGCTCTTCTTAGGACCCCAGGGTCAGCTCTAACCCCCAGATCGCTCAAAACCTCCTGCTTTCCCCCCAGAACTGCTATTCTCTCTGGCTGAGACTGTCAAGTAAATGCTTCCTAGAGGGTACAAATGAGTGACCCTGGGGTGTAGACATTCAGCAGCTGGGCTGTTACTCTGTGATGAAAGAGCCCAGGGAGCCCCTATCCATCTTCAGAGGAGCCGAGAAGCCTCACTCACCATGGCCATCCCTCAGATCCCCATGTGGCCGAAAGGTGCTCACGACTGCTCTTTTCACTCTTTTATTAATTGTGGTCTTTTCAGAACCGGGATCAAGGAACCCACATTGATACAACCTTTAACCTGTCAAAATCCACGAGGAGGCATTTCAGCCCAGCCATAAACCCAAACATGTGAATTGTCAAACCATGCTTAATCTGGGTGGAAACTGAGTGGAAAGTCTTGCCAAGAACTTGTGTGCACATCAATCAAACCCATTTCAGTCCCTGTCTTAATAGATTTATCCCAAACTATTTGGGGAATTGCAAAGGCCCATTAGGCATTATTGATTATGAGCTCGTCAAGTAAGATATCCGTCCTATTCATATTACTGTCACTAATGAGAATTACAACACCCTTTCCACTCCAGCTACTGGAGCAGAGCTGGCTGTTAGGTCTTAGGACAAGCACTTAGCTGTCTAATGGCTCGCAGAGGCCAAAAGCTTCTTTCTCCACGTTCACAATGCACATTTAGATTTACCCTTACTCGGGAGCAGAGGACAGCAAGCAGTGAAATTAGGCAGAGCTTTCTCGTAAGTCTTTTGCTCCTTTGTTCATTTCTTTGTCCATCCTCATCTCGTCCCCCCACCCCTAAACGTCTCTTTCTCCCTCTCTCTCTCTCTCTCTCTCACACACACACACACACACACACACACACACCCTCCCTCCACAGTTATCGCTAACAACAGAGCGAGGCTAGTGCGGGGTAGGTTGATATAAACTTTCAGAGGCAAAAGGAGGGAGCACCTACCATCTCAGAAGCCCCAATACCAGAGAGGAGCCAGGAGCTGGCCAGGGCCCCCCAACAGAGAATCACCCCCACGGCCGCGTGTGCAACTTTGTCAAGGCTCCGACGTACCTTTAGGGCAGAGCGCCCCACAGCCCATGGTCCGGGGTTTCAGCCACAAGCATGGTACCTTCTGCCCAGAGCTCACCACTCCCTGCGATGGCCCCACACTCCTCTGTCGTCAGGCCAGTTTTCCGAGGTTGGGAGGTCTGCGGGGCTGTGGGATCTTTTCAACTGTTTCCTGAGGAGAATGCTGCCTGCATGATACAACTCTCGGCTCAGTGCATCAGTTGAAAACAAGTGGCTGCCTATATAATTTAATATCATGCCACATGAGACTCATAGACTTGCTGCAAAGCAAGCAGGATTCCGCCTCTCGCCTCTTGGCAACTGGAAACCCAGAGGGCCTGCTTGTTTCGGCTCAGCCTGGCTCTACACCTCGAGCTACCTGTCAGAGCTGGGTGCATGCGGTGGCCCGACTCCGTATTTTCCAGGGGTCACCTGCCGGGGCCTGTGGAGAAGTGCGTCTCATCTGGGCTGATTGGGAATTTCTTAGTCCAGCCACGACTCCAGGTCAGAAGCATCTCCTTAGGCAGAGGCAGGCTGGGGGTACAGCTGGGTGACCCCAGGCCACAGAGCAGCCATGCTGTGCCCTCAGGCTTTTCTTAGTTGTTGTGGGGGACCTGTCCTTTCAGGAGAGGGAACCTAACCTTATAGTTAGATAATGAAGGTATGAGGGTACCTACATATTTCTCCTAGGCATGAACTCACCATCTCAGTCAAGTGTTAAGAAAAAGAAGAAAGCTCTCTTGTATTTGAATGTTTGTCGCTGGGGCCCTTTGAGTTTGTGGGCTGGCTGGTCTAACGCAAAGCGCTGCTGGGTGGGGGGAGGCAGGCCCCGGAGCTGTGCGCCTGTTTTGCGTGCAGATGAAGCAGGGAGGTGCCCCCGCACTGGCACTGGGCTAAGTGGATTCCTCAGGTGCTGGGACCAGTTCATCTGTGCCTTGGTGGAGTTCTGCAGAGACCTGGCGCCGGTTCCCCAGGTGCTGGATCCTGGGGGACTCGGCAGGGATGCCCACCACTGCGGTCGGTCCTCCAGGACCCTTGCTCTAGGGGAGGGGAGCGACTCAGCAGGGAGACAGAGAGGGCCTTACTGAGCGTCCCTCCTAGAAAAGCCCTGGGCTGGAAGGAGGCACCACAGCCAATCAAGCAGGGGATTCTTAACTTGCTGCTCCGTTGGACCCTGAAGACCACGGTAGGGGTCATGCTGGGAGACAGGGCTGCAGCTGTGCTCAAGGAGGCTCAAAGCTCGGGAGGGCTGAAAAAGGCTGCAGGTGCATTTTCCAAGGCAAGGCGCTTTGTGCTCCTAAGTGAAGGGAGGGGAGCTAGGCTCAAGGCATGGGCCCGACCCTCCTTTGTGGTCCCCTCTAGCAGGCTGGCAGCTCCAGATGGCGGAGAAGGTGTTGTCTGGGGGTCACAGGGACTGGAAGGCTATCTGGGGCACTTTTCCCTTTTGGAAAAGAGTAATCCCCCAAGGTCTTACAGACCACTTAAAAGCTCTGCAAGGAGAAATCCTGGGATGTAATTGCCATGCTACATAATCATTTGAAAAACGGGGCCTTTTACAACCACCAGCTTTACGATTATGCTTTAAGAAGCACCATATTCTTCAAGGAGCCCAAACCCCAAAGGCACCAAGTATGCAAATTTAGCTAACATTTTTGGATTCATAATGATCACGTGGCCGGCAGTCGGTTGACCTCACACATATGATCTCATTTAGTCTATGGGATGCAGCATTTGTAAAAGTAAATTTATGTCATACCTGCTGCCTAACACATCAGAGTATGTAAAAGAGAAGGCTAGAAATAGCACTGCAGGACTGGACTAAAAGGTTTTGATTCACAGCAAAGGAAATTTAATTAAAGCATGTAATGTCAATTACTGTCATTCATAATCTTGTTATACCTCCCAAGAAATAATACAGATATAAAAGTCTAGAGTTACCTGCCTGTTTGATGTAAATAGGATAAAATTATCTAAGTTCTGAAAATATCCAGATATCAGAAGAGAAAAAAAAGGATTTCTACCTAGTATCATATGTCATCAAATTTCATTAGGTAGGGACATGAGTATCCAGCCAACAAGAGAGCCCATCTCTCCTCTGAGAGCAGGTCATAAAAATTTTCAAAGGTGCCTGGAAATCTGGGGTTTAACATGGTCATGAATTTCTAGCTGCTGTAAACAGATGCTCCTGCTGGTTTTGACAAGGCCAGGAGAGGCCAGAGTGGTTGCTCTGGACCATCCCCTCCACTTTTAGGACTCCACATGGTGATGAGGACCAGACCCTTTCATGGATTCCAGTGGAGGGCAGAAGTCCCAGGAAAGCACCAGGGCAGAGAGCATCCATGGGCGCTAAGACCCCGCCATTCCATTCCCTTGTCCTTCAGTCTCTTGTGGCAGATCCTGAGCTAAAGAGGGGGGTTACTCCAAGGAGCAAGAAAGCCATCGGGTCCCTGCATTCTTAGGATCACAGTGCAGTGGGGGTGATGGACACCGATTTTAAAAATGTACAAATTCGTAAGTACAAGGCAAGCTCCACCGAGTCCTAGTTTCTGCATATCTGAAGTGGGTATTACAGGATATCTATCCCAGGGGGTTGTGGCAAAGATGAAATGGGTCAATATGTGCGTAATACATATTAAGACAAATTCCATTGCTATTACCATGACTATTGTCATTACTGAGCGGTCTCACCAATTACCTAGCTGTGTGACCTTGGGTCAGTTACCTAACTCCCTCATGTTTCACGTCTCCCATCCATACCATGGAGTAACAGTAATTCCTAACAAAAAAGATTAAATGAGTTAATATGTAGAAAATGTCTGGAACAAAGCCCAACACCCATTAAGAATGTGATAAATATTAGTTGCTAGTAGTACCGTCAGCCCATAATATGCTTACTATCTATCCCAGGATTTCTCAATGGAAGCACTACTGATGTTGCAGACTGGATAATTCTTTGTTTTGCGGGGGCGGTCCTGTGCCTTGTAGGGTGTTTAGCAGTATCCCTGGCCTCTACCCGCCAAATGCCAGGAGTATCCACCCACACCCTGCCTCAGTCATGACAATCAAAAATGTCTCAAGACATTGCCCAATGCCACCTAGGAGCAAGAATCACCCGCATAGAGAACTACTGGTCCAGCCGGGAAGTGTAACGTACCAGGAGGAAGGGAGACAACGAAGAGCTAGGATCTGTGGTCATGAGGAAAAAAGCAACAGGAGGTCAATGAGGGAGCCTGTCAACAGAAAGCCAGCAAATGCAGCTTAGAAGAGGGGCCAAGGGTGCCTGGATGGCTCAGTCAGTTAAGCGTCAGCCTTCGGCTCAGGTCATGATCCCCGGGTCCTGGGATCGAACCCTGCATCAGGCTCCCTGCTCAGTGGGGTAGTCTGCTTCTCCCTCTCCCTCTGCCTGCCGCTCCCCCTGCTTGTGCTCTCTCACTCTCTCCCTGTCAAATAAATAAATCAAATATTAAAAAAAAAAAAAGAGGGGCCATAGTGCTTCATGACCATTTCGAATCTACATTCCTTTTGATAAACATAAAATCACCTTATTGAGATTTGAGATTTCAATACAAATTAAACATCAAAGCAACTATAATATATGAAATATAATTTTCCATTATATATGGTTCCCTTCTTGCACCAAAATCCTGCTATAAGTTCTTGGCTAAGTGTTAGTCTACACTGATTTAGATAAGCTGGGGAGGGGAAAAAGAGGGAAGAGGCCAGGGAAATGGAACCTTCAAGGTCATCCCTGAAGAACTTTGGAGCAATGATCACTGACATCTGTGGAGGTGACTCCAAATTTTAACCAAGTAGCAACAAGTGAATCTGCCTTCAAAGAGACATAACGTCGGTCCACCCTGACTCCCAGCTGCTGCAGCCCATCTCATCCCCATGACTGAGACCATGGGATCCTCATCTGTAACTCACTCCTGCCTCGGTTTTCAGGATCCAACCTGACCTGAGGCTGTCTTGGGTTCCCCAGCATCATTACCTGACCCCAATACAGTGCTTCATGCCGGTACTAAAGGCAGTCCCATTGCATTACCCAAGTTCTCATGGTTGACCTCTGCCTTGATTACTGTCCCAGAATCTGCTTAGCACCCCATCCCAAGCCCTGCACAAGTACCCCCACCTAGAGTCAGGCTGCCTGAGGCTGCCACCCGCTTTTCTGAACATCTGAGCATCTTCCCTTCAAGTTCCTGGGGCTGGACTCAGTCTACCCGCTGGGAGAGCCCACTGTTTCAGTTTGGACCCTTCACTGCTGCTGCTGTGTTGGGGTGGCAATCAGAGATTGCTGGACCCCATGGTGGCCAGACTGCATCTTCCCTGTGAGCATGTGGACCAGCAGTCTGGGTGCAATCCTACCACCGCGGAAGGAGTCAGATCCACGTCCCACCCCTCCCTGCCTTTCCCCTTCTGTTGTTGGTAACTGGCTATGCCCCAATCCGACCAACAGAATCGCATTCTCTGTGACCATTACGGCTGCGGTGTGGTAGATGAATCAGACGGCAGCTCTGCATGTGGGACTCAGTGAAAATGTGTACCTGGGACAAATGGAGCACATCCTGTCTGCCAGACACCCTATCGGGTGAGGGGAGCAGAGGAAAACCTGTACACACTGAAGGTTTATTCTGCACTGTACATTCACTTATGTGCTTCACACAGAACTATCTAATCTTACCTCACAGCCGTCCTAAGAGGTAGACATTGTCAAGAACGTGTTCCATATGAGGAAGAGGCCATAAGGCACCTGAACGGTGGTCCTGCTGACTTCAAAACTCAGGCCCATTCCCTGACAACAGGAAGTAGTCTTTGGGCTGGGTAACTGGAACCCTACAGGGTTTCTATTCTCTCTTTCTTTCAAATTTTATTTTTTAAAAGGATTTTATTTCTTTATTTGAGAGAGAGATAGTGAGAGAGCGCACAAGCACGGGGGAGAGGGAGAAGCAGACTCTCCGCTGAGCAGGGATCCCGATGTGGGACTTGATCCCAGGACCCCCGGGATCATGACCTGAGCCGAAGGCAGACACTTCACCAACAGAGCCACCCAGGCACCCCTCTTTCACCTTTTATAAATTTTCATAATATACATGGGACCCACTTCCAGAGCTAGCAACTGAACTCAGAGCACTCACACCAACTGTCCTCAGTCTCCTCCCTCAGATTTGTTTCTGCTATGAAAATTCAGGCGTCAAGCTCTTTACTCGAGGTCACAGAGAAATGAGCTGTGGAATTCCACACTCTCAAGGGGTGTGCATATAAGTACTTATACATCTACGGGAGCCGCTGCCCCATGACAAGATACCAGTGGGACCTGGATTTCCCAGAGGAAGTCCATGTACCCCAACAGATAGGGACCTGTCTGCAGGGCTCGGGGCTCAGCGGCGTGCCCTGGCCTCTCTCTCCCTGCTGGGGACAAGAGGTATGCCAGAGATCGAAGTGTCGGCCACGCACCAGCTGCGCGTTCCTAGGAGGCACGCGGGTTTGGGTATTTGCGAGTTTCACATTTGCTCAATGAACCCTCTCCCTGCCCCTCCTCCTTTGAACAGATTAGCATTGAAGGCATTAAAAATACCACAAAAAAATAGACACTAGAGATCGTATTGGCTTTCTCTCTCCGCGGGGGTAACTAGATTGATCTTTATGTGGATGGACTTGATAAGATTTTATGGTTGAGTATGTACTGCTATATTTGAGGATTTGAGCAACACACAGAAGGAAGCTCGCCACCTGTTAGAACCAGGCGCCTGGGCATTCATGGGTCACATTCAGGACACAAGGAGCAGAGACAGAGGACGGAGGGTTCTGCAGACGAAGATCACAGCACCACAGTGGGAGCAGCTACCCACCCTGAACGGAGACGTACCTAAACAAGCAGCGAGCATTCCCCTGAGTCGATCTGCAGAAGACCGGAGTCAGAGCCCTGTTCTGACTCTTCTCATCATTTCTGTGGGAAACCTGGCTCCATTAGACTGCCTACACCCACAATAATGCAGCAATCTGCCAGACACCACAGAATACACTTTTACTATAGGAAACCGAGGAACTATACAATTTAAACTTTCATCTGATCCTTATAATTAGACCAAACTAGCTTTCACATGACCACAATCAGTACTGCCATCGACTTTCACTGTATTTTTTCATTCAACGCTTTAAATACATTTTAAAATGTTATTTTAACATTTTAAAATATATCTTCCGTCATCACAAAGTGAACATATTTGGTATTTTAATGATAAAATATTTATTTTATTTATCCTAGACTATTATATTTAATCATCATACAATTGTTGACACTTTGGGGTGTTTCACTGTAGGCGATCTATAGCACATAATTGTTGGTGATTTGGGTTGTTTTGGCCTAGCTTAAATATATACATATATATAATTTACATATATATGTATGTATAATTTACATATATATGTATATATAATTTACATATATGCATATATTTATATATTTATATATATAAATATATATTTATGTGTGTGTATAATTTACATATATGCATATGTTTATATATTTAAATATATAAATATATATTTATATATGCATATATATATATATATACACACACACACACACACATTTAACTTACATAAAAATAAGCATTTACTTAGCTAACCAACCAATATTGTTTCCTTAGGCCATAGTTTCAAAGTGGGTTTGTTGGCTCAGGGTGGTGGATTGTTTCTGTGATCTATACTACATATCATCACACTGTTCTCCAGGAGGAAAAAGAAAAGATGACTTACGACGTCTTCTGCAATGCAGGTATCCACAAAGCCCTGCCCGTGTTATATTTCATAGCTTTTATTTATTTTTGATTACGTGATAGGTGTGAAACGGTAACTCACCGTTGTTTTAACCTGAATTTATTAAAATCCCTCCCCGGGATTTGTTGGCAGTGAATGTTTCGCTTGTGTGAATTGTCTACTCATATCTTTGACCATCTGTCCAGTGAGTCTTGATTGTGCCCTTTAAGCTTTATATAAAACTCCAAAGTGTCTGGGTATTAAGTTTTTAGCTGTTATGTTTATTGCAACTATTTCCCCAATCTGTTGCTTCTCTTTTCATTTTTTTAGTTTTGTTGATTTTCTTTGTACAAAAAAAAAAGGTGTTTTCTTTTTTAAATGTAATTGAACCCATCAAACTTGTCACCAATAATTTCTTCAATTGCTTCAATAGTCAGAAAATTGTCTTTTCTCAACAATTGGGATAAGTATAGCATTAAAAAAAAACTTAGCTCTTTAAACCATCTGGCATTTGTTGTGGTATAAGGATACAGTGACCATATTTTCTGAATCAAAAATTGGAACATGTGATCTGACAAGTGCCAGTATTCTTATGGGCAAAATGGGACAGAATATTCGAAATTGAGACTGTCCTGGAAAATTGAGGACATATGGCCCCTGTATGTACAGAGCAAGCTGTTACTTTAAAGGTGCAGTGCCAGGCCCTCTTTTCTCAGCTCCTGTCGACTCCAAGCAACGGTGATTTTTTAGCCCGAGGCTCACCTCACCTGAGTCCTGAGCCCAACCTTACTAGGGCTGGCAGGGTGTCGGGAGGGTCAGTCCCACCAGAAGAAGGATCCAGAATTCGTTCTGTTTCAAATGCCCACTGCTGCCCGTCCAGATCATCTCCGTTCCTCACCTGCTTCCTGCCCAGGAGCGGCTGCACTAACAGGCACGCTTACTTTCTGCCTTCAGTTGAAGCTGGATCAATGGGAAGTGCCCCCAAGAAGACCAGGGAAGCAAGGAACTTGGGGTATTTATTTCCTGACTCGCTTGCTGTGGAGTCACCTTAGGCTCTGTCTGCTAGGTGGCCCCTCCTCATACCATTTTTCCTGTCCCTGGATTTCGGTAATCACTCAGGCCTTGACAGCTCTGCAGGAGGAGGCCAACGGGAACGTGATCAGAGACGGTAAACTTAGGGCAGAGACAACGGGCAAACAGTGATCCACAGGCATGAGAAGACCGGTAAGGCTCTGAAGGAGAAGCAGGCTCAAGCTATAACTTGAAGGCAGAGGAGAGGACATGTCTGGAAGCAAGATCTTCAGGACAGACCCTTTCATGGAGGAAAAGATCTCTCAATCCCCCCACTGCCTACAGGATGGCTCTGCTGCGGACAGACCACAGGCACCGCAACCAGCTACTCACGCCATCTTGCAATCCTGAAGCTCCCACCCTGTTCGTACCCCATCTCAGCTGCTTTCCCTCCCCCCAGGCCGGGGCCAAGGTCTTGGAATGACTCAAGGTTCGCCTCTGCTGGCAATAGCCAGCGACTTCTTTCTTCAGGAGCAACCGAATGCCAGAGACTCTATCAGGCCTTCGGGACACTCTGGACTGAGTGTCATTTACATAAAGATGGGGTCAGTCATCACAAGCACTGGCTGATAATTATTAGAGCTTCCTGTTCCTGGCCCCCACACCTTCATTAGTGGAGACTCGTTTCTTCTCGGCCTTGGAACTTGGGCTCACGGTGCCATCTGCAGTACCCTGCCACACCTCCTTTTTCTGCTCACCCACCTTTAACCACAGCACTGCCCGATGCCCTACTGCACGCTCCCATTGACAACCTGGATTCCAGCTCTGCCAAGTCCGTACCACTTGGGGGCAACACCGATATGGCCACTCTCCAGGGAAACCACGAGCCGAGAGAAGTCAGGGAGCAGGAGATGCAAACCTGCCTCCTGCAGCTGTCCCACAGGGCTGGAAGTGACATGCCCCATGTTCTGCTCGACGAGCACCCATGAAGCCAGCTTGGGACCATCAAACCAGGCTGACAAGGATGAGGCCAACGGGAACGTGATCAGAGACGGTAAACTTAGGGCAGAGACGACGGGCAAACAGTGATCCACAGGCATGAGAAGACCGGTAAGGCTCTGAAGGAGAAGCAGGCTCAAGCTATAACTTGAAGGCAGAGGAGAGGACATGTCTGGAAGCAAGATCTTCAGGACAGAAATCAGCAGCCGCAGTGACTATATTAAATCACTGTTGGCTGAAGGCCTGGGGGAGGGAAAGCCACGATTATACTACACCAGCTCCTCTACGACAGCCACGAGGCTGCATCTCCGATTCCCTGGGGCCCAGAACAGGGTTGAGTAAGAGTGGCATCAATAAATGCTATTGGAATAAAGAAATGAACAAATGCACTTAACCCTGTTACAGCCAAACGCTAAGGGTTCATCTCTCTATCTTTGAATCCTCCATCTGTAGAGGTAAAGCGTCACCCAAGAGAGGAGACAGCTTGGGACAGAAACGTTTAAAGAAGTCAACAAGCAACATGGCCCACGTGGACACAACCGTCCAATGGCTATGGAAACTGCCTTTACTTCATTGAGGGGCTATGACAGCGGCAGGGCGGGCTCCTGTCCCCTCGGGTCCTCAGACTCAAGCTTGGCCTCTGGTTTCTCAAGGAGCCTGGTGAGTAGCTCATAAGAGCTCAGTTGTTAGGCTGCACTATCGAGAGCTCTAACTGGCATAGTTATATACACTGGATCGGTGCAGGCTTTCTGTCTCGGGCCCGAGGCTTCTGTCCTGCACAGTGGCTATCCCCTCCTCCCTTTTTAAAGCAGTTTCAAGCTCCTAGTGTTACACTTGTTGGTTTCCAGAACGCAAGGTCTCCCCCTGCATTTCCTATACCTGCCTGGGGCTCCATGTACCTTTTCTTCAGACACTGACGACCCACCATCTTGGGTGAGCGTCTCAACATCCTCCTACTAATACCACTAATACAATAGCTTACGTTTGCCCTATGGTTTACAAAGCTTGCCCACATGTTTGACTTCATTCTGTAACCCTGCTAACTAGGTATCATGATCATCAGTTGGCACTTAGACTCAGTTGTGCCGGGTCCCCCAGCAGCAGCACCAGGCACTACCCGAGGTCTAGGACTCCTTATCTTCATTCACAGTGGCTGCCTCTTTACTTCTTCTGACTCACTCTAAAGAGTGGGATCAAGCAGAGCCGATGCCCCCCCTCTCTGTTATTGAGCCGGTCAGGCATCAAATAAGGGCACCACTAGCCTACAAGGGGTGAGTCTCCTTCCAACTCTGAGGCTCTCTAGGATTCGATCATCTTACAACCCTTCAACCTGCTGGCAATTTTCCACAGAGTAAGCTTCCCCCCTGCAATTCCCCCCCATTTACCACATGCTATGCTATGCTTGACGCCCAGCTCCTACTATCTGTTGTTGGAAGCTAGGCAGTGAACTGGAGGAGCTGTTGCATATCTCCAAGTTCCTACAGCGTTCTGGAAAACTGTGTCACATCGCACAATGGAAGAGCTAACAGCAGCAGAGGAAAAATCACCAAGATGTAACCGTTTTGTTTCCCACTGCCTCCCTCAGCGGATTGGGTCGGTGACCTCTCTCTGAGTCACAAAAAGCTTTAAAAGTTCTGATTTACATCTACAGGAAACAGAGTTTATGTCTTGCATTTTTCTTTAAAAAAATTTTTTTTTCATTCCCAAACCACAATGTATTTCCTTCTATATGGAATTTCTTGATAATACCTCAGGACAAAAATATACATACATAATAGCTTTTCAGCTTCATGGTGTGGATTAACCAAAACCACTCATTTCAACAAGAGCCTGGAGGCTTTCAGCCAATTACCTTCAGAGCGTATTCTGTGAGATTTAGCTGGGCGGTCCTCTCCTCATCAATTAAGTCATGGGAAAAGGCTGGGGGGATCACCAATGATCTCACTTGGACAGTGAGCTGCAAGGAAAAGCATTTAAAAAAAAAAAGTTTTCTACCAGAGTTTGAAGGCAAGGAGCTATTTTCATTATTTTTGGCATCTGAAGTATGGCAGATGGTCTAATCTTTTACATCTCTATATTCTGAACTCAATTCCAGAGGAAAAATAAAGAACTACAGTTTAGCAGAGTTCAGGAGGACAAAGTTTATAACTGCAACCCCCCACCTCTACTCCCAAAGGCTAGGCCCCTGTGGACTATGGCCATTGCTCTTTGGTTTCAAATGACAGATCCCACCCCCCCGCCTTTTATCCCCTCTTCAAGTTAATTAATTAATGCAGATTAAAAAAATATAAAGACTGTGGTAGGCAGAATACTTAAATGGTCCCTCCAGATTCTCTATCCTAATGCTAGGACTCTAGTATGATGAGATGTTACGCTCTGACAATGTTAGATTACAAGGCAAAAGGAAGTTTGCAGATGTAATTAAGGCTCCTGGTTAGTGGATTTCGAGTCAATCGATAGATTATCCAGGCAAGCCTAGAGCCTAACCTAATCACACAAACCCTTTAAAAAGACAGAGTTTTCTCCTCCTGGTAGCAGAAGAGGAAGTCAGAGAGCTGTGGGAGCGATCTGATGTGGAGGGGGCCACATGGCAAGGGTCTGAGAGGGGCCTCTTGGAGCTAAGAGCAGCCCCTGCCAAAAGCCAACAAGGAAATAGGGACCTCAATCCTACAACTGCAGAGACTTGAAGATTGCCAATAAGCTAGAAGGAGTCTGGAAGCGAATTCTTCCCCAGGGCCTCCAGATAAGAGGCCAGTCTTGCCAATACCTTAATTTCAGTCTTATGAGACCCTGAGCAGAGAACCCGGCCCACCCGGACTTCTGACCTACAGGACTGTGAGATAATAAACGGGTGTGGCCCGAAGCTGCTAAATTTGTAATAATTTGTCCTGCAGGCAGAGAAACCGAGTACAGATCCTCAGACAAGTCAGTGAGCAAAACAAATACAAATACATTCAGGACACAATGGGAAAGAGAGAAGCCCCCCAGCCAGCAAAACCTTCTCTTCCCCTTTCAGGGACATCTGGGCTCTCTCCCCTCAGCTTCTCTCTCTTCCTTCCTTCCTTCCTTCCTTCCTTCCTTCCTTCCTTCCTTCCTTCCTTCTTAAGATTTTATTTATTTATTTTGGGAGAGAGAGAGAGAGAGAACGTACACACATACACACACAGAGGAGTGAGCGGGGGGAGGGAAAGAGATTCTCAAGCAGATTCCCTGTTGAACACAGAGACCAACTCCGGGCTCGATCTCAAGACCCTGAGATCATGACCTGTGCTAAAATCAAGAGTCAGACATTTAATCAACAGCCACCCAGGTGCCCCGGCTCAGCTTCTCTTTTTGATCTCAACCGGCTTCCTGTGCTTACATGTGATGAACATGGCTGTCAGCCCCAAGCTGATTGACCCCACACGGCCAGAACCTATCAGCAGCCAAGAAAGGCACTATGTTCTTCGTTCAGATTCCTTAAGAGAAGCTGGTCGCTGGTCATTCATTCACCCAGCAAGTAATAACTGAGCACATACAATGTATGAAGGATCATTCTAGGTGCTGTGGGGATACAACAATGAACAAGATCAATTGCTCACAGGGAGTTCATGTTCTAGTGGAGGGGAGAGACAATGAAAGGGCAAGCAAATACGTATGTTATGCCAGCAATGATAGGTTATAAAGGAAAACAGAACAGGGCAACGGGGATAGAGGGAAACGGGAAGTGCTGTTTGTAAATAGGTAGTAAGGCCTGGTGGGAAGAGGGGGCATTTGAACAGAGATTTGAGTGAAGGAGCAGGCTATGCAAATACATGGTAGAAGGAACATTCCGGAAGATGAAACAGAAAGTGAAAGGCTATGGGATGGAAACGGACTCGGCATGTGTAAAGAGCAAGGAGGCCTGTGGAGCTGGCATGGAGGAAGCAAGGGGAAATGACAGGAAATGAGGTGGAAGAGAAGGTGTGGGCCAAGACAAGTAGGGTCTAGAGGTTGTGATAGGGACCTTGGAAAACCACTAGAGTTGACTGCAAGGCAGTGACGGGGACTGGCTGCTCTCGGGTCAGAGACCCAAACAAGGTCTAGAGCATGGCCTCCCAAGCCTGTCCCTTCAGCTGGGCCTCTGGGTGCTGCCATTCCCAAAGAAGGCAAGTCAGGTAGACAAGACTTCATGCCCCCAGTATAGCTAAGACCAGCCCTGGTTAATCCAATCATGTTTCAACCACTTCCTAAAGGGGAAGGCTGAGGACCAAATCAAGAGTGAAGTCCACAGGCGGCAATGGTAAATGCAGGGAAGAGTGTCTGTACGAAAGGCTGCTCCCCACGCAGACGCCTGGGCCCTTCTTCCCTCTCTCCTGCCGTGTCGTTCTGTAGAAGAATCAGCAGAGTGGTCCCATTCCCCACTGATCCTTAGGTCCCAGGAGAGGAGAGTGCATTAGGACACATTCAGCTCAGAAATCAGCAGTTACCGTTTGTAACGTCCCCCTGGGACCAGAACTAGTAGGGGTCTCCTCGGCCACATCGCCAAACCTGTCCATTCTCTGTCCTAAACACAGTCTTACCCACGCAGACCCTCCCTTTCCTTGGTCATGAGGCCTTCCCGGAGACAAGAGCCACTCAGGCTCCACAGCGCCTGCCCCAGCTGCCTTCTTCCTCAATCGTCCTGTGAACTGGCTGAGCCCATCCCTAACTTCAAACTGCCACTTCTCTCCCTTCTGCTGCCATCCTGGTCCATGTTTTCCTAGAACGGATCCAACATTTACGGAGCGCCAGCCTCCTGACACTGTGCAAGGCAGGAGGGGTTCAAGCCCTGGGTTCAAAATCTGATTCTTCCATGGACTAGCTGCCTTCGTTGGGGCCAGTAACTCAACCTTCTGAGCCTCTTCTACAAAATGGAGATGCCTACCTCGAAAGGGTGTTCAGGGGTTAGCAATAACGTAAGGAAAGTCTGTAGCATGAAGCTGGACACAGAGTAGGGCCTTCGTGGACACCTGTTGAATAAGTGAATAAATTAATGAATGAGAAAGTTTGAAGTATATCTGATGATTGGATATTGATGAAGAAACTATGAGGAATGCTTCAGCAGAAGTGCAAGGTCAGAGAGAGAATGGGAAGCAGAGACCATGCTGCTGTCCTTCCCTCTTTTCTTCTCTTTGCCTCCCCAGCACACATTTCCTACACAGGCTGCCCAAATCCAATTCTGGGCTTTGGCTTCCATGCCTTCTCCACACATTTTATTCACAACAGATTAATGGCCTCCTCCTTCCCGAAGGAGTCTTGGATACCAAGTACGGCCCTGATGTTCTTTTATCTATAAAATGTATCTACCACGCTCTATATCCACCATCCAAGTCTACTCTTTCAATTCAATTCATGTGAGCAAACCTTCACTGAGCACCTACTGTGTGCCAAGCAATGGGGATATAGAGATGAAAAGACCATGGTTTCCACTCAGAGCTCATATTCCAGTGGCGGAGCCCACCAAGATGGTCAGTTCGTACAGTGCCACGATGACAGCAACAGAAATATGTCCACGGGGCAGTGGCAGCATGAGGCCTGGTTAGTCTCTGGTGAGGCTCGGGGGTGTGGGGGGAGGTTGGGAAGAGAAGGCTTCTTGGAGGAAAGGACCCAGGAGTTGAGCTTTGGGAATGTGTAGGCTCTTACCTGGCAGAGGAGGGGAGAGGATATCCTTCCCCTACCTCACCTCTTCCTTCCCAGGGACATTTTACCTTTCTCATTCCTCTAGAAGAGTGTTTATCAAGCAACCAGAAAGAAAGGACCAATTTCTTTCTTTCTTTTCTTTTTTTTTTAAATTTCCAAATCATTGCAGACTGATGTTTTGCAATATACGATAAAATAAATGACCAGAAAATGTTGAAATAACAAAGCATACACAAACGCAAGCACACTGATCACATGCTCAGCTGCTGCGGCAATGTCACATTGCTCGAAAGGTTTCTGTGGTGGTGGTGGTGGTGGCACGACAGTGTGAACATGCTTCACGCCACTAAACCGCACACTTAAAAAATGGCTAAAATGTAAGATTTACGTTGTTATATTTTGCCACACAGAAAAGTTTCACTTTCATTTTCATAACATCCCAGTGGAAACGTTGGAGTTACTTTTAAGTCATTTTTTTGCTTTCAGTTGTGTGAAACTATGATTTATAAGAAGAAATATATATTTGGTCTTCATCCCCCATCTCTGGCACAGAGCTCCGAAACCCTCGGAATTTTCTAAGTGATAGGAAAAAAGTTCTGGTATCATAACAAGCCCCTCTCCACCACACCTGAATTGATGTTAATGAAAGGACTTTTGGAAAGCCCCCAGGGATGGGGGCTGGTTGCCCGGGGAACCAACCTCATGATTAGAGGTTGGCACTTTACCCCACCCCATGACCTCTGGGAGTGGGGAGGGACGGGCTGGAGGTCAAATCAATCACCAGTGATCAATGATTTAATCAATCGTGCCTATGTAATAAAACCTCCATAAAGCCCCCCAAAGGACAGGGTTCAGAGAGCTTCAGGTTGATAAACACAGGGAGGTACTGGAGAGTGGTGAGCGCAGAGAGGGCGTGGAACCTCTGAGCCCCTTCCCCCACACCTTGTCCTATGCATCTCTCTCATCTGGCTGGTCCTGGGTTGTATTTTTTTTTTTTAAGATTTTATTCATTTGCGAGTGAGCGAGTAAGCGAGCAAGCACAAGCAGGGAAGAGGGAGAAGCAGGAGCCCGACATGGGGCTCCATCCCAGGACCCTGGGATCATGACCTGAGCCGAAGGCAGCCGCTTAACTGACTGAGCCACTCAGGTGCCCCCTGGGTTATATTCTTTTTTTTTTTTTTTTTAAGATTTTATTTATTTATTTGACAGAAAGAAAGACAGCCAGCGAGAGAGGGAACACAAGCATGGGGAGTGGGAGAGGAAGAAGCAGGCTCCCAGCGGAGGAACCCGATGTGGGCTCAACCCCAGGACCCCAGGATCATACCTTGAGCCGAAGGCAGACACTTAACGACTGAGCCACTCAGGCACCACACCCACCCCCCCTCCCCAGTTATATTCTTAATAAACCAGTAATCTAGTAAGTAAACTGTTTTTCCGATTTCTGTGAGCCACCCTAAGAATTAACTGAACTTGAGGAAGGGATCGTGGGAGCCTTCAATCTATGGTCAGTCAGTCACAAACACAGGTGGCATCTGAAGTGGAAGGGGGTGGGTAGACAGGACAGTCTTGTAGGACAGAGTTTTGTTTTTGTTTTTGTTTTTTTTAGGTCTGAGCTTTTAACCTGCAGAATCTGATGCTATCTCCAGGTAAACAGTGTTATAACTGAGCTCAATTGTAGGACACCTGGTCAGTGTCCACTAAGAATACAAAAATTGTCACCAATACTTTTAATGGGTTTTTTTTTTCTTTTAAAATAGTTTGCATTTCCATCTTTTCGTTTTTGACCTAACCCTATATGTCTTTTTTTTTTTTAAAGATTTTATTTATTTATTTGACAGAGAGAGAGACAGCCAGCGAGAGAGGGAACACAAGCAGGGGGAGTGGGAGAGGGTGAAGCAGGCTTCCTGCTGAGCAGGAAGCCTGATGCGGGGCTCGATCCCAGGACCCTGGGACCATGACCTGAGCCGAAGGCAGTTGCTTAATGACTGAGCCACCCAGGCGCCCCTACCCTATATATCTTCAAATCAGGTTCTGGTTCCTTCAACGGTCTGTCCAATGCCTCCCTGGTTCCATCCTCCCAATCAAAAATGTCTTCTATATAAGGAAGCTAAACCAATCTTCCTAAAACAGTGTTTCATCATATTGTCACTCAAAAATATTCAGTGGCTCCCTGGGGCCTCTGGCATCAATTTTAATTCTCCCACCTAAGTTTAGCAGCAGCCTCTGACTATATCACTCATTACTTGCTTTGTACTAACATGACATTTCTGTTCCAGGCCATCAAAGATTCTCCCAGGCCACTTGTGCCGTCTACTCTGGCCCACACTCATCTCTCCATCTCCAGAACTCCTGCTGTCCAACATCAATGAAACCTGGATGAGAGATGGTTACTGAATGCACAGAGGAAGGGAATGGGCTCTGGCTGCATGGCGTGTGGTTACATTCGGTCTGAGAGCAGGGACCACTTCTGCTCATGCTCTCCATTGATTTTTGAACCTAGTGTCATAAAAGAGGTGATTAAGTGATTTTTGGTAAGTTGCCAGTTTTGTCAGGTTTATGGTTAGCCTAAGAGAATATGCGTATATCAGCTCAATCATCCCACTGAATTAAGTCTAGCAAATAATAGTATCTTTCTAAGATGTGCATTATCCCTAATCTTGGGAAGAGGAAGATAAAGTGATCTCCTTGCCAATGCAAACACTGAGGTACAGCCAGGAGAGAAGCCAATTCACAAGAGAGAAGCCAAGATCACACAAGCGGTAAGAGGAGAGCAGGATTTGAAATGTAATGTCTAAATTCAAACTCCACCTGTTTCCACTACACACCCCAACTTTTGAAATGGCAACTCTTCTCCAGGTTCCAGGTACGTCCCATTCGTCGCCCCTGATGGCCTGTTAGATTGTGAACACCCAGCATGGCGGCTCAAACCCGCAGCTAATGCCATGGGTTTGCCCACCCGGACACTTGCCCTTACCACCCAAATGAACACTTTTCAGTCCTGGGACTCATGCCCATCATCTCAGAAGCAGACTGCTAGGCACTAGCCAATCACCGGGGTGCTTCATTTCCCATCTGTGTTTAAGGAGAAGGATGTTTTCAGAAGTGGCCTTTGGTAGGGCCCACCCTCTTCATTTCTTCCCATGTTGCAGGATGAAGGTCTTGGCTAGTGTGAGAGGAGAGGGGGGCAGAGGATGGGAACTAAGGCAATAACACTTTTTGAGAAGCCGAAAGAAAAGGGAGAGCCATGGGGAAAATGGAACAAGGGTTCAGAGACAGAGAGGGGAGGTGTGGGTGACAACTGTCACAGCGGAGGAAGACGCGCTCGGACACTGCAAGAAGCAGACAGTTGAAGAGAGACCCGTGAGATGAAGAAGGAAAACTGGGAAATTGGAGGGTCACAGGTAACCTTTCGATGGAGCAACTTCGATAGCAGCAGAAGCCAGACTGCAGTTTGATGCTTTAGGGGAAACAAAAAAGCAGCACTACTGATGAGTTTTCCCGACATTTGGTGAAGAAGGGAAGAGAAGGAGTTGACCGAAGAGCAGGGCTGGGGTGGCACTGAGGGCTGGGGTAATGTTAGAAGCCAGGGGCTTGTCCCAAGGCATTTAAACAGATTAAGTGATTATCTCCAGCAGCTCTTAGCAGGCCTGTGGCAGGCTCAGGATAAAGGCCGTGTGAATTGATTCAGGCTGGGGATTGCTCGGTTGGAGCAGAGGAAGAACAAGCGAGTAGGGGTGGGGGCGGGGGAGAAAGGGAGGCTGCTGGAGGATGTGGCTGAAATCAGCCACAACCCACCAGGCTGGGGTGAGAAGGGCCCAAGGGTCTGGGAGAACAAAGGGGCAGGAGCTAGAGGTCCTTACGCAAACGACAGAGCGGTAGAAGCAGTGACATGGAAGGCTCTAGGCAGGGAAGTTCAGAGATCAAGTGTTGGTGATTCCAGACAGGAGCCTGGTGGCAAAGTCATGTGGGGGAGTAGACAGCAAAGTCATGGGAGCAGAGAAGACAGAGGAACTACGTGGCTGGGGGACAGACCAGTAGGAGACTACTGAGTT
Source organism: Ursus americanus (assembly GCF_024610735.1). Classification (NCBI taxonomy): domain Eukaryota; kingdom Metazoa; phylum Chordata; class Mammalia; order Carnivora; family Ursidae; genus Ursus; species Ursus americanus. The sequence continues at coordinate 2,529,061 of NC_142150.1, read as the reverse complement.
CACCAGGGAGGAAGGAAGGAGTGTGTGACAACACCACGCGCCCAAGTCCTCGGTGAGGGCGAAGCAGCCCCCAGGACTTCCTAGCAGATGGGAGTGGGCTAACCGGGCACTTCTGCTTAAAAGGAGGAGAGGTTTCCAAGGGGTCCTGGAGGACAGTGAACTGCAAGTGTGCATGGAAAACTGGAGAAGCCTGGGAAGAAAGCCGTGTCCGGAGACAGGCCGGGGTTTCCAGGGAGAGTGTGTGAGGAATGGGTTAAGGAGTTATGGGGGTGTCTGATGTTGGGGAGTTTCTTGACAGTAAAGCCAGGACTCCAGAGGGAGAGCCTGGTGGAAGAGATGAGTAGAAGGGCCCGGCAGGAGAAAGGGGGAGCTGAGCCGGATGGGAATGAGAAGACAGAAAATACAAATGAGCAGAGGAGTGGGCCCCATCTTGTGTTGGGCCCCACATCAAGGGAACGCAAGCCAGTAGGCCACTCTGAGAAGGGGCGTCCATTTTCCAGAGGCCCCTTGCTACCCAAGTGGCTAATTCCGGCCCTCACTGCCTCCGGCCCTCACTGCCTCCAGACCTGCAAGCAGATGCCCCGTCACCTGACTGGTTCCAGGGAAAGGCAGCAAGTGCCACAGAGAAGGCCGAGGGGCAAAAGTCAACGTGGGCCTGGCAGCGGAGCACAGAACTGAGGAACAAGGAGAAGAGGGAGTGAGCGAAAACAAAAGGACTTCATTAAACCTAGTTTATTACTTTGGTTGGAGCATTCTCCTCTGAGGGTTTAGAAAGGCATAAATGCCTTTATAATCCTAAAAAGCATGCCGTAAAGGAAAGCGCAGGCCTGTCCCACCAAGCTCCCTCCCTGTGCCTGGCCCATTCTGGGTAGCCAGCTCGTCTGTAAAGCTCACAAACACATTCTGGGGAATAACGAGGGCCTCGTTCTAATTAATCTGGCCCAGCCCGCAGCTGAGATAGCAATCAAAGCAACGGCAATGCAGAATTTATCCGCGCTCCTCGGGCAGCAAAATGCCCCTCGCTTCTCTCCTGCAGGGAACGGAGGGCTGCAGGAGGGCCCCGTGGCAGCGTGTTGGCCTTGCCCCCCTGCCTTTGAAAACGGGATGGAAAAACTGCTTACGTGGTCTGATATTTTCACTGGAGGGCACTTGGAAAATCAGAACGTGAGGCAGCCTGCGCACGAGTGTCGAGGCCAACCGTGGCTTTATGAAACCGTACGACAGAGAAGGGCTGATGGGGCCCGACCTGCGCCATCGAGGTGAGGCAGGCTAGCTTTCGGCCCGCCTCCCACTTCTCTCTCTATTTTTATCTGCGGGATCAGGAGTGTTGGAGAGAAAAGAGGAGGCCTGGTAACAACAGCTTCCCCGTCATTCTTGGCTACTTACATCTGTGGTCAATTTTCCACACTTTCTTCCATAAAAGGTAAACGAGGCACGGTGCTTGCAACGGGATAATCTAAACAATACGAACCACGTTACTGTTCAAGACCATCTGGCTGATCACGCTCAGACCCAGACTTTTAACTCCTTGAGGTAAGAGAGATGCCAAACCCGGGGTGGCCCGGCCCTCCTCTGGTCTTTGCCTCCAGAATCTTTTCCTCCCTCCTCAAGTCAATTAAAACAAGGATCTCCACGGCCTCTGCCAGCCCTGACAGTCGGGGCCGGCTGCCGGTGAAATTCTGTGTGCTTCGTGAACGAGCGACTCGCGAAATGCTTCTACCAAATGCCTCTTCTCCTCTTTCTCTTTAAAAGGAAACATTAAAAGCTTAGAAGAAAAAAAAAAAAGCCCTACACACAACCCAAACTAAAACACGCTCAAGTGCGAGGGTTGTTTCCTTCGTTTCTGACTCTCCTACTTAAAGCCAAGGGATCATTTACATAATTTTAATTTTAAAAAGCAACTGACAGCAGTGAAGACACAGTAAAGCCCATGCTTTGCTTTTATTTGGGCTTACACATTTTCGGGCCATCTGTTATTCAAGAAAGTTGCAAACTCAAATAAGAGATGGGAAAAAAACTAGAAATCAGATGGTGTTTTTCATCCTTTGGGTGGGGAGCTAATGATAAGAGATTCCAGGAAAGTTTCAAATGGGTAAGGTCATCCCAAAAATGAGACTTGGCCTCCCTCGTAAGGTGCAGCTTTTCCACCTGCAGAAGGAATTCAGCATTTGACCCACAGGTTCAAGGGCATTTTATTCTTCAAGTGGGTCATTAAGAACTCTAGCTTTCCCTAGCAACCTCGAAGGGTATTAAGCCCAACAAAACAATTCAATTTCATGCACCTTTTAATATTTTAAACCCTGCCTTGCGGTATTCCAGCTGGGAAGCCCCTTCCAGCATCGAGACTACAACAGAGCCCTCATTTCTAACCACGACCTCCTTTGTGGGTAGCCACAGATCAGACATAAGCAGTCCGTTTTCTGGAAAAAGGTTTTCAGAGGTCAGGGTAGGAAACAAGCTCAAACACAATGGCTATGCCAGGCTTCAACAATAAGGTCTACAACCAACAACAGTGCTGGAACTATTACGAATTCCCTCTTCAAACAACATTCTGGAAAATCTTGATATGAACAGAAGAAGACATCAAAGCCCAAGGGATGGCCGATTGGCAAAACATACATAGGACAGAATGTGGCTCTTAGTGTGTCAAACCACTTTCCATCTCACGGCCAGAATGAAGCAGTTGCGTTTTTTTTTTTGTTTTTTCGTGTTTTTGTTTTTTGCTTTGTTCTGTGGACCTGCCAAACCATCTCCATCTGCAACATCCCCCGCCCCCCATCCACCTTGCAGACCGGCCCCTCTGGAGGCTGAGTACTGAGCTGAAGGAGTTAACAGTCACCCGGACAGCCTGGGAGACAAGGCTTCATATCCCATGATCATAAATCTCTTTCAAGGCAAGTTGGAATCGGGACTCGATTCTACAACAGCTCCTCAAATTCAGCATTCATCTTCAATTAGATCAAACGACATTCGCATCTATTTATACTCTCTTCATTTCCCAACACATTTATCTCATGAAACGACAACTGGAAAACACTCCTGTTTTATTTTTGCGTATTATTTTTAAAAAGAGTTACTGAACGAGGTTGAATAATTAGTCAATAGGCCTCTTACTGGAATTCACTTCTAATATAAATTCTTAAACATCTGTGAGCAATGTTTTTAAAGCAACAGGCAAGAAAGAAAATGAGGAGGAAAAAAAAAAAAAGGCAACAACCCATGATCTAATTACTTGACTTCAGTAGTAATTCCACAACCCAAAGCAGAGTGGGAAACATTTCATGGCAACGCAAAAATGATTTTATCATGATTGCGTATCGATCACACTACAGTTCCCTCGCAGAATCCTTTCCCTTCCATCTCTTTCATGATGTTGGTCAAAAGGCAGGAGACCCTGATGTAAACTCTATGAAGGCCAGGGCTGTAGCCAGAACAGGGTAAGTTGGGAATTCCCAACGACTAATTCCCAGCTGGGTTCGGATGAACAGTGGGGTTCAGAACCCACAGCAGAAGAGGAGGAAAAGTCCCCGTGGGCGAGTGAGGCACCGTGACCGAGCGCTGATAGCACAGAGACAGTCGTGAGAGTCAGGGAGGTCGGGAGAGGGTGAGGTGGGGCGTGGAATGGCACAGGGTGTCAGGACACAGGCACGGTGAGGCCCAGTAGGGCAGAGGGTCAACGTTTGGGAGGTCTAAGGGGTGGTAAGGCCCTAGTGGGCGGGGCTGGGGGTGTGTCGGTGCAAGTGAGAGCACCCAGGGTTTTAGAGGAACTGGGATGTGGTGGGAAGTGAGTGAAGCTACCTGCGAACCAGTCGTGGACTGGCGCGACCAGAATCATTGGATACGGAAAACGCTCGCTGGATTCCAAGCTGCTGAGTTCTTCTCTATTAAAAACAAAATGGGTCCCACAGCCACGAGGTGGGCCTCAGCCTTCTGGCTGGGATCTGGAGGTGGGGCCTGAGCACCCAGGGTGTTTTGTGGCTCAAACCCTGTGACTGGGAGGATGCAGGCAGGGGCACAGTCCAAATACTTAGCAATGGGGAGAATCCAGGCACTGTCCTGTCCGATGTGGGAGCAGGTCTGGAGGCACCTGCTATCGCCAGACTGGGGGTGGGGGGGATGGACAGGAGGCCTGGGGAGGGGCAAGGGGGCCTGCAGGGGGTGAGGGGGCACTGGTGCGGATGGGAGATCAGCTATTTACCAACCAGAGCAAAAATAAAGTTCGGTGAGTCAGCCTGCGGAGTGGGGCAGACAGGTTATTCCCGCCTCCCACGTGGCCGCTTTTCCACATCTGTGTGAAAGGGATATTGCTTAAGAAAGGAAAATAAGGCCGAGGCTGGAGCCAGAGGGAGCTTGTTTTTGTCCAGTTTCTCAATAAAAGTTTGCTTTGCCGATAAAAGTTTGCGTTTGCGATAGTAGGAATTGTGTCTCTTTGTTCTTGTGACGCGGTTGGGAGCGGAAAAGGCCGTGAACTTCTCCAACCCGTCAGGCAGGTTTGGGTTTCTTTCGGGAGGCAGGTCAGGAGGGAGCTTTTGAAGAACACTTCGGGGAGACCGGCCCAAGTGCTCCATGTACAACTGTCCTCTGTCACAGCCACACAGAGCCTTCCTTCTTGTTTCTGTCTTTAAAGAAAGATACAATGGAAAGAAGTGTGAAAGGTGAAGTTCTAGGAAATACGCTGCAGATCACGAGGAGGGGGAGTCCTGGGGCTTAAGTGTCCGAGGCCCTGCGGCACGCGTGGGGTCAGACCCAGGAAGGAAGTGAACCCCTGCCTGAGGTTTTCCGCGGGAGGCAGCTTGGGCCACGGAGCCCTGCGTGTCTGGCAGGGGCAAGGTGAAGAAAAGCCCGGAGCTCCTCGCCCAAAGACGAGACACTCGCCCTCATTAGGCAGGAAGGCCGGCTCCTACCAGCTCTCCATTATTAAATTGTTCAGAATTCATTGGGCTGGTTGTTAAAAACAGCCATGCTTACATTTTAAAACATAAACTTATAATTAAATGATGCTGAAAAACAGAGGTAATACTCAGACTCATCACTAATTTTAGCCACGCCCTCAGGACGATTTACATTTGCAGTCTCTGTATGGTAGAAATACGACAGAATGTTGTGCTATTGTGTAGTTCCCTCCAATTCCACGTTCAAGGATCTCACGAAATTGGCCACGGTGGGGATATGTGCATCTTGGAAATCCACACACATTACAAGTCAGGGCTTGATTTCTTGTTTTGTCCATTATCTAGAGTTAAGAAAGTGATGGAAGGAATGTCAATAATGCAGATTAAACTTAAAAGCGAGTCGCATCTGTAGTCATTACATTGTGAAGAGTGTTCTTAAAAAAAAAAAAAAGAGAGAGAGAGAGGAAAATGCTCTCCTAGTATGCGAAAGCTCTTACCTGATTCAGCCAAGATGTTCATGTCATTGGTGAATGAGTAAGTTCTGACATAGTTAGTGCTGAAGCCGAAAGAGGTTTCAGTTTAATGAATATGCACAGGGGTGAAAAGTAGTTTAGCAGATCACATTATCAGATTTAATAACAATGAATGTATTGGGAAAGAGTTAGTGGACTGGGATGAAATTCTACTGAAATGGTTGAACTGCACCCGCAAGTCAGCTGTGGATACAAGAACTCAACAAAACTCAACAAAAATCAACAAAAACATTCTATGGCAACCAACTGGCTTATGGAGTTACTAGGAAGTACTGGACACCTTATTATCATTTGTGAATTTTGTGCTACAGAAACTTTGTATCAGAAAAATTTACATTTATATACGCATTTACACACACACTTTTTTTTCCTAGAGAGCTGGTGGTTAAATATTTACCAGCACCCGACTGGTAAATACGAGGCTGTCTGCAAACACTTGCCCTGCTCGGGAAGGGGTTTTATTCTCCCCATTCCCACTGTCACAGGGTTAAAGGGTTAGCACTTTTCCCAAACTCTGAACCTGATTCTGGATTAATACATGTCACACTCTCCCTACCAACCCACATAATTTACTCCTCCCCCAAATTCCTGAAGCTCCTTCTGTTTTTTTTTTTTTTAATTCACGTGGCACTTCACAAATGCTTCCTCCGCACTGGCTTTTCAATTCACAACATTTTTTATTTATGCCCCCTCTCGTTTTAGGACAAAGGTTAGTCTCACAGGCTTTTTCCATGACTTTTAAAGGTGCCTGCAGGGCATAGGTGCTCAGAAACGTATTCATTCAGTTAGTCAATAGGTCCGCATACGTTCCCGGACTCTGACCTCCGCACTAGACGCTTGGTCAAGCCAAAGATTTGGAGGCACGTGAGCAACTCGCCTGTCCTCAAGGTTCTCCCAGCCTCCTGATGACGGCGGAGATGGTTATGTGAGGGTGGCCAGGCTTTGCGAAGTACCAAATACGTGCCAGGCGCTCTATCTAGGACTTTGCGTAGAATGTCTGGACATACCAGTATTCGTGGACATGTGGCTGACTAGCTAAAGAAGCTAACTTGAGACTGTACCTTGGTCATCCCAGTTCCCGGGACTCGGCTCTGTCCTGCCTTAGTCATGCCAAATGTCCACGAATGAGCCACTGGCCTAGTATTAGCATCTAGGTATCCACCCCCTCGGTTTCTTTTCTTCCTCCTGCACCCCTTACTAACCTTCCTTCCTTTCCCACGAGGGACTCTGTAAGGAAAAGGCAGCTGTGGGGACCCGATCCTGGTACACGCAAGCGGGACTGCTTTCCTAAGGTCTGTAACCTGGCAGAGCCTGGTGCACACGCCTGACACCCCGCCCGTGCCTCCGGCCCTGCTCGCCTTCCGTGCGGCCCTGCAGCTTTCCCAGTGCCCTCACTGACAGCCCCGGGGACCCTCTCAAAGGGCTGCTCGCCCGCTAAAGTCACACAGGCGGGTCGTGAGCCCTGTCCTAGGTGTGCCACAGCTGGGGAGACTTCTCCCAGGAGGAGGGAGTGTTGAAAAAGGCGGGCATGAGGTGGGAATGGCAGCCACACTTGGCTACCCTCTCCTGCTCTCGTCACTCTTTGTCACTCTTCAAGCTTCTGGGGGCACACACCGAGACTGGACCCAGTCCGGGTCCCTGGAAACCAGCGTCAGGTCTCCTCCCATCTCCACTGGATAACCTGATGGAGTTGTACTTCTCACCCCTGTCATTCACCTTTTCTCAAGAGAATACAGTTCACAACATGGCAGCCGTATCTGAGGTTTTCACCCCAAACCTTACAACCTCGATTCACGCACAGATGCTTCACTCTGACTTTGCTCGGCCCACTAGGTGATTCACGTCAGTTTCTAGAGAATTTTTATGCCTTCATGCTCCAAAACTTGCTTGTTGAGAATGTGTCTGTTCGGGATGCCTGGGTGGCTCAGTTGGTGAAGCGTCTGACTTCAGCTCAGATCATGGTCCCAGGGTCCTGGGATCGAGCCCCGCTTTGAGCTCCCTGCTCATTGGGGAGCCTGCTTCTCCCTCTGCCCCTCCCCCTGCTTCTGCTCTCTCTCACAAATAAATAAATCTTTAAAAAAAATGTGTCTGCTCGGGTAGAAACCATTTCTAAAGCAGATTAAACCCTTCCCTGCTCTCTTCAACAGAAAAGTCTGCGCAGAACGTAACCTTTGCTTCCAGTACAGCAAGGCCATCTGTGCTGCTGGTAATTGTGGATTTGGGCTAAAACAACCACGTGTTCATGGTGATAGTTTCATTTTTCTATTTTTGGGGAGGGATGTGAACAGGGTCAGGAGGACTGGTCAGACTTCAGCGGGCAGGGAGAGGAAGGGAGGGGAGGAAAAGATTGGGCAGCAGACCTCACATCTGATTCTATGACACTAAACTGGGCACCAACTTCATGACCTATTTACTCGTTGGTTTACTTATCTATTTCGGCTTGGTTAGCTAATTTAGCGAGGAGTTATAAACAGTATTCCATACAAATGACACATTTCTTTTAGAATAATTACATTTCCTTTCTCGGTTCTTATTTTCTTTCCACTGTATTAATTAAGGAAAAGCTTGTTTTATTAGTCTGATTTGCATTTCATTTCTGATCCTATTTTTATTTCCTTTTCATGCTGTGCTTTTGCTGATTACTTTCTTTTCTAAATTCCAAATTCTTTAAAATGAGACTTTAAAGACTTTTTAAAAATGTCTAAATAAATCATACCTATTTCTTCCCATGTATCATGTTTCTCTTTCTCCATCCTTGCCCCACCCCAGAATATCGGTTTCTCTCCAATTACAGAGCACCCCGTGGTCTAAGCTACGACCTCTCACCTGCACTGCTGAAAGACACCCCAGATTTATCAGCCTGCTCCTACTCTGCCCAACTCCACAAGCCACACGGTGGCCAAGTGATGTTGTGGCCAGGGCACCCAGTGGTCAGAGCCAGGGCTCTGGAGGCTCAAGACGACCTGGTTATATACTGGCCTCTTTACAAATGTACTTGTGACTCCAGGCTAGTTGCTTAACATCTCTGGGCCTTGGTTTCCTCAACCGGAAAATGTGCATAGTAAAAGTGCCTACATCATATGGATTTTCTCTGGATTAAATAAGATAACATGTATTTTGCTTGGAGAAATACTAGGCACATATAATGGCTTAGAAAAATCTCTTAAAATGTATATCAGATTGCTTAAAACCAGTTAAAAATCCAAATATCCAATCCAGCACCAGAAGGGGCCCTTTGGATCTGGACCTGCCTCAACCCATGTCAGTTCCCCCCAACACATTTACCATGCTCTACTCACACACTGGCCTTTGGTTGTTTCTCAAACCCACAGAGCTCTCTCACACCTCAGGGCCTTTGTACATGCTCTTCCCTCTACCTGGCTTCTTCATTCATATGAATGTAATGTAACACATCCTTCAGCTCTCGCCTTAAATGTCACTTCCTAATCTGACTGAGACCCCGCCCAGCCAGCCAGGCTAACTTTGTCCACATCCTTCTCTTTCCTTTGTAGCATTTAGCACAATTTCTTACAACATCTTTATTTGGTCCTTTACTTACTTAATACCAATCTCCGCTACTGGACTGTGGACACCATGAAGCCCGAGGCCATGTTTATTTTGTTCAACTCTGTATCTCCTACCTGAGGCACGTGGGAGGGCAGAACTCAGCAGTTACCTGTTGAGCGAGTGGGATCGAGTGGCTGAATTCAGTCGGGAAGATGAGAATGGTCCTTTCTGGAAACTCTTTTGCCTGTTTCTCCAAATAGGTTATCCTAATTTACAAAAGCTACTAAAACCTGCCCCTGGCCAGAGAGTTTGCTGGTTTTCCCGGTAATAGAGTAAGAATCGCTAATTTATCAAGACACTTATTCACTGAGTATCTCTGAATGTCCACCACACACTTAGCGCTACATACTGGCCCAAGTCTGCCAAAGAGAAGAGGTAAGAGACCTGAAATCTACCTTCACTCCTATCCCTCCAGGGACCTCAGACACAGGAGAGGTACATAATAACACAAGATAATTAGATGATATGACAAGGCTGTGAATAGCTATTTGCCTAAAAGAATGACACACTCAAGGAATACATTAAGATGAGAGCAGAGAGAAATCACTCGGAAAAATCACAAAGACAGGAACTTTGGGTGGGTTGTCGGGGTGAATGAGAGGTGAGGGGGAAAGGGGCATTCTCTGCAAGAGAAACTCGTAGTTGGGACGAGGGAATGTGATCACCGTACTGGGGCTGGGGCGTGTGTGAGAGGACTGACCTGGTGCTCCAAGCTGGGGAGCACAACAGGGGAAGACGGAGGGGTGGGAGAGAGCCTTGAAGAGTTCCGGGAAGAGGGGACACGAAAAGCCACATTCTTTTCGATGGCCAATAGCATGTCCATCTTGCCAGATAGTGTTTTGCCCTGTGCTTCACAGGAGAGGTCTGTATTCGACGGTGCTTACTGAACTAATTATGTTGAATAAAAAAATAAAAAAATTCTGTTCCCCTCCATACCTTTCTAAAAGAAGCCCTGAATGGATTCTCTAGAGAACATCTACACATTTTCAAATATCAGTTACATAAAAGTTTTCAAAATACAGACAACATTGTATATTCGGTAAGTCATATTACGGAGTAAATAAGATCCTGATCCAGAACACCTGAGGACCACACTGAGTGAGAGAGAATGCTAGGACTACCTTGTACAAGAATATAGTGTAATAAACCATAAATAATTTCCTATAGACGAAGGGGAATGTTTAAAAAATAAACAAGTGTGAGCTATTTTACAAAGACAGAACCAGCATTAGGTGGGGGAAATTATTAAGACAGTTCAATATTTTCATATAAAAAAAATCAATTTTTAAATCTAAGAATTATTTTGGTGGATGCTGAGAAGGCCATCATTAACATTCAATGTTAATTATTTATAAGAAGTCTTCAAAATAGGAAGAGGAGATGGATACCTCAAGATAAAAAAGATCACAGATTTAAATCAGTTTCAATATTATTTTTCTTTAAAAAAAAGATTTATTTATTTGAGAGAGAGAGAGAGCACAAGCAGACAGGGGAGAGAAAGAATCCTCAAGCTGACTCCGTGCCAAGCGCGGAGCCAGACAACGAGCTCAATCTCATGACTCTGAGATCATGACCTAAGTCGAAACCAAGAGTCGGACGCGTAACTGACTGCGCCACCCAGGCGCCCTCAATATTATTTATGTGGAAATTGTAGATTAGTGCTGTCCCTTAACACTTTCTGCAACGATGGCATATTTAATTGTGCTGTCCCCTGCAGTCCTAACAAGTCATGGGTGCTACTGCGCACTCAGATGTGGCTAATATGACAGAGGAACTGAATTTTCTACTTTAACTTTCAATGTATTTAAATTTAAACGGCCATGAGCAGCCAGTAGTTGCAAACACAGGCAGAAGCCTAAGATGCCCTTCTCAGCATTCCCGTTGGAGGTAATATTAGAAAATATTGCAAGACAAGATGGAAAAGAACTGGAGAATAAATGTAGGAAAGGCAGAATTAGAAATATCACGTTTTTGCAGGTGATACAATAGAGCAAATAGAAAATGCAAGATCAACCAAACGCATACCACTGATGTAAAGCTAGAAAAGGCGATGAAAAATAGTGCTATGCCCAATACTGAAACAAATGAAATGCTTGAGAATTTATGTATCTAGGTAAATAAGATATCTAGTGAAGTAAAAATGATAAAATCATAGTAGGAAAAATAAAAGAATACCTAAATAAACAAAGTTACATCCACTGCTCCTCACTTGTAAACTTTAGAGTAATATCAGTAACATTGTTCCATAAAAAAATAGATTAACATAAGAACAATTGAATTCCTGTTAGAATGTTCTAGAATGTAATAAATCACTAGCAAAATTAATAAGGAAAAATAAATACATAATAATACCAAAGAAGATTGGAGGAGGATATAATAATCAAATTTAAGGATATATTATAAAGTGATCTTCATCAAGACTGAATTTTGCTGGATCAAAGCCAAGACAAAGACTAATCAAATAGTGATTCCAGAGATGGATTTAAGCACTGATAAGTCCTTGGGATACAGCAAACAAAACAAAGAATCACAGTAATGGATGAAGGAATCACTTTTAATAAATGCTCATGGAACACTCTGGTATTACTATGAAGAAAAGTAGATTTTATTCATAACTTGCCAAATACGATAATACTTTCCAAACTGGTCAATGAACTAATTAAACACAGAGAGCATTGCAAAAAAAAAAAAAAAAACCTGTGTATTTATGTCAGCTGTAGCAGAGAGAGAAATCCATGCCTACTAAAAAACAAAACAGTATCGTATGACTAGAGAAAGGTGAATTCAAATATCTCAAAGTCTACTTAAAGTCTCCTTTATAAAAAGTAACAAATGCAAAGGGGGCAAAAGGAAGTTCTAAGTCATGACATAGACAATGGGTAAATATTTAAGATCCAAAAATAGGAATGAAATCTTACACTATGATACAAACATATATTGCCATCAGCAATGAGACGCCACTTGACCAAGAGCGAAAGGACAGAAAAGAGAGGACGCACATCAGTACGTCTCAGCCCTGGGTCAGACGCTCCATAACTGCACTACACACGCTGGGAACCACAATGGGTAAATCAGCACCTGGGAAGGGGTTCCGTCTCAGTACTAAAGAAACAGGAATCAAAATAACCGAATACCTATTTAAAAACAATATAAGTGACAATGATTAAGCAACATTGGCAGAGCTGTTGGGAACAAATGTACTGAGCCACTGCTGGGGCCAATGACTCCAAGGTTTCCGCAGGCTGTCTGACATTATGGAACAAGAACCATAAACCTTTGGATCCTTAATTCCTCTTTGGGACTACATCCCAAGGAAATACACAAGACGAAGAGAGAGACAAAAAAAGAAAGAAAAGAAGTGTGAACAAAGTTTCTAACAGCAGATTGATAAGAACCAAAATCAAATCGGTTTAAATGTCCAACCACAGGGGAGCAGGTAAAGTAAATTGGGTATAGCAATTCATTGGGATTCTATGAAATTATTTTAAAAAATGTGAGTAGTAGATCTATGGATGGAGAGGTAAATTTGGAACAATTTAGAGTTAAAACAAACAAACAAACAAGCATAAGACTCCTAAATGGGAAAGCACTGCAAAACATTTCCAATTAGACTCAGAAGCTGACAATTCGACAGCTGTGAGTCAAAGCCCTTCCCTGGCTGGAATGCCCTCTGATGCAGGAAGAAGTCAGGTTAAAGCTGCAGCATCTGGCTTGCATGGTCATCTGGTAAGGCTTTGAATTCTATCAATAGATCATGAACTGCTCAATCAGGAATGCTCCAGGCCTGAGCTGTTCTGATATTTCTAGAGCGTGGACAGTTTAGCTCCAAAAGAACATACCAGAAAAAGATAAGATCCGCCCCAGCATTTTTAGAATGCATCCTTTTGGTTTTTCCAATTATCCTGTGGATTAAGGAAAGGAGTGTCCAGATTCTGTTTGTGCAATTCCAGTTCAAGAATTTAAACCATTGTTTTCCACTGAAATACATAAATGAGTAAAAACACTGCAATTAGGGCACTGAGGGTTTGACGTTATCACTGCCCTTGTAATCATCACCAGCCTGCCCACAAAGGACGGCCTTGGCAGTTAGGTGTCACTAGGTGGGCAGCTGAGATATGCCCTGGTAGGTATCCTAAGACCATATGAGGTCCATTTCAGCAAAGCTGTTCTGTAATTACCGCAAAGGTAGGAGATCTTAAAAGGCAGGTTAAAGAAAAACGTAGCTGTTGTTAGATCTGGTATTTAGACTCTCAGAGAAGAATCTGATACATGTAGTTGGACTCACTGCCTCGTACATTCTCTCTAGGAAAGTTCATTCATTCTCATGGCTTAATACTCCAACTCCCACCCCGAATTCCAGTCCCATGTCTTTGCCTAGATTTTTCTTTTATTTTTTTTTAAAGATTTTATTTATTTATTTGACAGAGATAGAGACAGCCAGCAAGAGAGGGAACACAAGCAGGGGGAGTGGGAGAGGAAGAAGCAGGCTCCTAGCGGAGGAGCCTGACGTGGGGCTTGATCCCATAACGCCGGGATCACGCCCTGAGCCGAAGGCAGACGCCTAACCACTGTGCCACCCAGGCGCCCCTGCCTAGATTTTTCTCATCGGATATAATGTAAACACTCGTATTTAGGGCTGAGATGTCTGTAATCCCTGTTACCAGGCTTGGATGTCCTCACCGGGGCCACTCTCTGTAGTTGGGTCTGATCCTCAGACCCCTTGCCTGTCCCATGACAAGCAACCCATAATGGCAAACACCCGCATCCATTAAGCTACAACACAGAGTAAGTAAATTCAGAATAGTACCACTTCTCAGAGCTGCTACAGATTGAGAAATACTAAAAGTCCTAAACAGGTTGATATGAATAGAGAGTTGACAGTTGCTTGGGTGACCATTGAAGGACCCAGGAATTTAAGACCTCTGGCAGTTAACTCCTTCCAACCTTTCTGGGAGGCAGTGGGTGGTGTGACGAGCATAGGCTCTGGACCTGAATGAGGGTTATGCCGCTCACTCAGCTGTGTGACCATGAACAAAATGGTTCACTGGGCCTCAGTGGTTTCCATCTATCAACTGGGAATAATAGATGAAGTGATGTAAGACCTATTAAGTGCTTAGAACAGTGCCCGGCACATAGTATGCACTCAATAAATGTTAGCTATTACCATCACCCTCATCCTGCACTAAAAACAAGTCTTTGGGCTCTGATCTGAGCCCACAGAACAATCATTGCTGCAAGTAGAAAGGATGGGCAAGTAGAAGCAGAGATAGAAAAAAAGATCTGGAGCAGACAGAGTCACCATGGTGGTGGCACACCAGACTGCACATCCAGAAACTTCTGCCTGCAAAGCCTCTCCTGCTACCTTGGGTTCTGAGCACTTTCCATGTTCCTTCCTCCTTAAGGTCTAGTCGCTGTGCGGTGGCTGCTTAGCCCATAGTCTCTGACTTTTCTGCTTTTTCAGAGTTCTTACCCATGTGCGTCCTTAAAATAAACCCCCGTTCCTTGAGGTCATTTGACTAAGGCTCTTCGCCTCTCTGAAAAAGGATCAACTTGCTATGGCCTTTGTTTTCTAGATGGAAAGTACAGCACCAAGAACATAATCAATAATATCGTTAATACCGTGTGTGGTGACCGATGGTGGCCATGCTTACCCTGGTGAGCACTGGGTGATGTGGAGAATGGCCGATTCACAGTGTGGTACACCTGAAACTAACGTAAGATCGGATGTCAGCTACACTTCAGTTATGGAGAGGGAGAGAGAGAGAGAGAGAGAGGATATTTAAGAAGAAGTTTTTTTTTTTTTTTTAAGTGCCCCGCCTCTCAGGGGTTGGTAGGACAATCATGGCCAGGGTTCTTCCTGCCACGGCATATCTCCCTCCATTTAAAAACTAAATAACAGAAACCAATGGGCGTGCATGGGCTTCAGATGTTTCTTTGCGTGCTCCTTAGGGCTCCCATTCCGCCTGTTTCCTCGCCTGTTCTGGCTGTGCTGGATTCACTGTTACTGGCACCCTTACGGGGAAGGCTGAAAGGGACTCAGAATTTAGCTCTGCAGTCATTTCCTTGGGTCTCTGAAAAGCCCTCCCTCTCTCTTAATTAGCAGCTTCGGCTTCCTCCTGGTCCTGCTTTTTCTCCTACACAGTTGCGAAATCCAGTTTAACCCAGTCTGTACAACCTCCCTTTTCCCTAGCCAGGAGAATTTGTCAACTTCTCTGCTCAAATTTCACCCAGTAATTCCTTCCCCAATGTGCACCCCTTTCCCCCCACTTAGATCCTCAAAGACCTGTCATTTCCCCTATCTTCTCCTAATTTTTTATTCTTATTTGGACTTTTTGGCTCCCAGCCCTTCAGGACCCTTTCTTTTTTCTGCCTCAAAGAGTGTCTGGTAATACAGTATTCAGTATTCTCTTGATTTTGGGCTGCGATCCAATCCCAAATTGCCTTCCCCCAGATACACTTTATCTTTTTTATTAAGTCTCTCTGTACTATTCAACACCATGCAGAGTGGTGGTTTCGGTCTTCGTGTCTCACCTTCCATAAAAATTGGGTCGAATTTGCTTCCTCCAGCTTTCTTCAACTATAGATCTTCAACTCCAAAGGAACCCCTTGGTCCAAAAGCACAGACAACAGAAGCAAAAGTAGATAAATTGGGACCATGTCAGAATTTAAAACTTCTGTGCATCGAAGGACACAACCAAGAAGAGTGAAAAGACAACCCATGGAATGGGAGAAAATATTTGCAACCCGTATATCTGATAAGGGGTTAGTATCCAGAATATATAAAGAACTGTAATTCAACAACCATAACAAAAAACCACCCCACCTGACTAAAAAAAGGGTAAAGGACTTAAATGGGTATTTCTCCAGAGAAGATACACAAAAGGCCAAAAAGCACATGAAAAGATACTGAAGTTTCTAGTTATCAGGGAAATGCAAATCAAAACCACGGTCAGATACCACCTCATACCCACTGGGATGGCCACTACAAAAACCCAGAAAACCAGTGTTGATAAGGACATGGAGAAACTGGAGCCTTTGCGCACTGCTGGGGGCAATGCAAAATGTTACAGCCGCTGTGGAAAACAGTCTGGCAGTTCCTCAAAGAATTAAAAATAGAACTATCATATGACCCAGCAATTCCACTTCTGGGTTTATACCCAAAAGAACTGAAGGCAGGGACTCACACAGACACACCTATGTTCATGACAGCATTACAAAAGCCCAAAGGGGGGAGCAGCCCATATGTTCACTGGCAGATAAATGGATAAACAGAATGTGGTCTACACATTGAACGGAATATTAGTCAGCCTTCAAAAATAAGTAAGTTCTGACCAGGCGACAGCACGGATACGTCTCGAGGACATCACCCTGGGTGAAATGAGCCGGTCACAAAAAGACAAATACTAGGTACTGAGAGTCGTCAAAATCACAGGGACAGAAGGTAGGGTGGTGGTTTCCAGGGTCTGGGGGTGGCGGGGTTCATGGGAACTTGTTGTTTCATGAGTCTAGAGTTTCAGTTTTGCAAGATGAAAGGAGCTGCAGAGATGAGTTGCACAACCCCGTGAATGCACTTGACACTACTGACCTGTACAATTAAACATGGTTAAGACGGCAAATTTTATGCTATGTGCATTTTACCACAATTAAAACAACAACAAAAGAACCTCCCTGGTCACAGCCTGGTTACTTCACTAATTCACTTACTAACTCGGGCAGGTTATTCAGTCTCTCCGTGGTGGTTCATGTCCTTATCTGTAAATGGGATTTGTTCGTACCTACCTCACAGGCCATTGTGAAGATTAAGGAAATTATTGCACCTGAAGTGTTGATAAGAGCGCCTGGCACAAAGCATTCTTCAATAAACGTCAGTTATCACAGCAGTAATGCTTATTATGATTCCAGTGTGCGAGGCGCTCCTGGAAGCCTTTTCCTGTTACCGCATTTAGTCTTCGACAACCCCACGTCCATCCCAAGAAAGCTGACATGTCACAGGTGAGGAAACAGGCTCAGAGAGGTGAAGGGATCTGCCTGGCTCCCAAAGCCAGTGGGTGGCAGGACGAAGACTCGGTTAGGCTGCCATGAAGTAGAATGGCCTTTCGGAGAAGAAGCGATCATCGCGCCGCCTCCAGATCAAGTCAGAACTGGACCTCGGGTCCCACCCGTGAACTAGGGCTGGGGGAGGCTGGGGGAGGGATGGCCGAGAAGCTCGGCTCTACTCCAGGCCCACAGCCCACCAGCTGAAGAATCCCAACTGTCTTTCGTCCTCCTCCCACACCCATCCTGCCCCAGGGATGAGACCAGCTGGACCTAACAAAGAGAAAACAAGACCAGAGTGGGAAGCTGGTCCCAGAGGTCACCACAGCCCCCAAACACACGGAAGCACACGATCCAGAGGGGAGACCTCTGAGGCCTGTCGTGGTCAGGGTTTGCCGGGGCAGCCTCGCCAAGCCCACGCTGAGGGAACAAACCCATGCCCCCCAGCCAGAGACTGGGAGCATCTGTCAAGGAAGCCCAGGTAGGTGGCCATGCTCCACTTTGGCCTCTCCTTGGGTCCAAGCCGACTGCCTTGGAGAGTTTCTGACAATAGGGTGGGAATTCAGTTCCTGATTTTCCTCAGGGCCCAGAGGGGTGTGCCAGCAGGAACTTTTACAATGACTTGCACTTTGGGCTTTTTTTTCTTTCAAATAAATGTTTTCTCCTCTCCACCTCGACTCCGAGTCTTGTAAAACACCCCAGCTGGCCTTGAGTGGCCTAGGGTCACGTCCCATCAGACCCTGGTAGCACTGGGGTACTGAAGTCAGAGGTAAGGGTGTCACCTGGCCAGAGGTGGCTCGCTGCCCCCACGCCCCAAACTGGACCGGTAACTGCTGGCTCCGACCTTCTGAGGAGACTCGGGTCAGGCTACAAGCAAGAAGGAAGCCTGGGCGCCAGGGGGCCCTGAAGGCAAAAAAGATCCAGAAACAGGATTTTGACATTTGGGAAAGTTTTTTTCGCCTCCCAGCATTGGGAGGGGCTCTGTAAACACAAACTGAACTTGGGCCCTTCTCTGTGGAAAAAGAGCTTATTAAATAAATCCTCTCTCAGAGTGAAAAATCCTCCTTTCCTATCAGTTGTTTTTTATATTAGGCAAGTAATACGTCTTCTCTGTAGGAAATAAATTAGGAAACAGACAGAAAATTAAAATCACTCCAAACCCTACCTTCCAGATTTAATCACTGTCAACATTTTAGGTAGACATTCCCAGATTTTACTCAATGAAAATATATAAATATGTATATATTATATGTACATATATATATATATACACACATATGTAAACATGTATAAACACTCTGAAAAAGTTCCAATTACCATACTGTGAAAATCATTCCATGTCAATAACACACAACTGTATTTTGTTTTTAATGACATTATAGTATGTCACTACTTGCTATACCATGTGATTGGTGTCCAATCGTATATGATGTCCAGTGATTTAAGAATAAACTCATAAAAGTGGAATTGCTGAATCAAAATGTTTTTATAATATGCATAAATCTCCCTAATCGGTCTGTTGCATTGATACACAAGTTTCTTTAAAGTGACAGACTTTTGCACTGTGCTTATAATCTGAACCAGCCCCTGGTTTTCTCAAGTACAGTTCTCCATTATAAGTAGTTCCAAAATAGAACTCCTTAAACTCCTTGTCTATGAGCTCAGAAATGACTCAGTGGCATTTAAAAAATACACAATTCTATCTGACTTTAGTAATCAGCTAAACAGAGATCCACAAGACAGATGTACCAGGATATTTGCCGCACAAAATATATTTGTGCAAAGTCAGACTTAACTACCCACCGTCTGATCAGCCCCCCTCCTCTGCCCCTTTCTCCTTCCCTTCTCCTTCCTTCCTTCACTCCCTCCTTCCCTTTCTTTCTCCCATCCATCCATCCATCTGTCCATCTGTCCATCCATCCATCCATCCATCCTTCTTTCTTCTTCGCCCTTTCAAGATTGCTTCCCTTCTTTCATTTCCATTCCCTCCCTTCTCTCTCTCCCTTTCTGTCCTTCCTTCCTCCTTATCTTCTTTTCCTTCCTGAGGCAGTGGGGACCCTTCCTCAAAGCAGACAGTGCCGGAGCCGGGTGAAGGTCCCAGCTGCACCAAGAGTTGTATAAACGGTCTGTGAAATCCTCAGTTTTTGGTATTCATTATTTAAGTTCTGTGGAAACGAGCGAGCTTTGAAGTCTACTGACTCATCCTCCTCTTTAACTTCTTATTTCCTGTAAATGATCCATTAGTTTTTGGCAAGGTTCATGTCACACAGCATTCCCATCAGAAGGGGCTGTTCCACAACCCTGGACGACTTTAAGACTGTCTTTTGCAGTGGAACTGGAAGCAAGATGGGATGTGTAGACTTAGCTTTCTTAAAAGTTGCTTCCACCAGCCCTAATGGTGCCTTGAATTAATAATGTGAAGCACATGTCCCCTCTGCCTGCTGGAGAGTGACAGAGCCACTGATGTTCATAATGTTCTCCTAAGTTCCCAAACTTTCTGCCCCTAATAAGGCATGCATAGGTTGGCGCCAACAGCAAAGTGCAAGAGGCCAGGAGCCTTTCCACAAAGATCCAGGAAGCTCTACAGGGCTCCTGTGGATTTCAGAGACCAAATAAATCAGAAGGTTCTTCTAAAAGAAAAAATTGACATTGGGGGGCAAGAAGTACTATTATTGGCAAAATGCTCGATTTCTCTTTTTTGCCCCCTGGCTGAACGGGAGCAGAAAGAGATCCTTTGATATCAGAGCAAATAAAAGCTTGAATTATTGACTGCTCATGCTGATGCTGAATTTTACTACCACCATGTTTCAAAATGAAATTATTCTAACGTCTATGCCTCAAATGAAGATATATGATAATATACACTGCAGTCCAGAAAACGTCTTCGGTTCAGACGATGTAAAAGCTGACCCCCCTTGGGAGTAAACATGGCTGTCATTTCTCATGGCTAAAACTTTCCCCATCCCTCCAAATAAATTTCAGTATCGATGACATCAGGGAGTGCTGCCAGGTTAGCACAGCACATTGGGGTGGGGGTGGGAAGGGCAATGCCACTTAATCGTCCAAGTGGCTGGTATGTCTCAAATGCAGCATTGTCAAAATACGGCTCTCTCCTATGACTGATTCACCAAAGCGAAGGCCTAGGAGAAAGTGGAACGCATAGCAGGCAAAGCTTGACTCTCCCCACCCTGCTGTTCTGGCAGCCTGGTTTCCAGTTTCTCATTCCGTCTCAGCTCCAGGGGCCCCAGGGGCCTGTTGGGAGTATTCCGAGATTTCCAGGGCTCACAGGCCCACCCACATCCATGCAGCCAACAGCTCACTTGTCAGAGGTGAACTCTCCCCCAGGTGGTGAGGTCCTCAGCACTGCCCTACCGTCCTCCACATTTCACCCCAACAGTGGGGGAGGCGGGCAAAAAGCAGGGAGCAAGGCCAGCCCGCCAGCGTCTAGCCAGCGTCCAGGCAGGCTCCTGGGTCCAGGCTTAGGCTCTGAAAACACGGCCCTTGAATCTGAGTATTTGTTCCTCTAACACAAGTGGAAGGTATCTTCTCCTCCCAAAGCCTTCACGTAGCAAAGTGGAGGCCCCGTGAGGAGAGGCTTCTCAATGTCCCTCGAGGCGGCTAACCCCCACCCCCCGGCACCTCTCTGGCCCGCACATGGGGCCACTGGCCAAACGACATGAGGAACCCAGTTCCATTTTTAAAATTCCTTCTCACGGTTCCTTTCACTTCCTATAACAACAAGATCAAATGTTTGGAAGGACCCGTTTGAATATATTTTCACTTTCCGAGCACAAACTAGGCGACCAAAAAAAAAAAAAAAAAAGAAAAGAAAAAGAAAAAAGAAAGAAAGAAAGAAAGAAAAAGGAAATTCTCTGCAGCCACAAGACAAGCCCGGCTTTCTCCCCAGCTGCCAAATCGGAGCCTTATGCACACGGAAAGGCCACCACGCAACCAAGCCGTCTCCAAGTGCTACTACGTGCTCTCTCGTTTCATCCTGCGGTTCCTTCAGCCCCACACTTTAATCGCAGTTTTAGAACCTTAAATTCCTCCAGAGGCACTAAAACGCGAAAGAATTTAAAACACCACTGAAGGCTACCTCGAAGCAAAAGAGGAGGAGTTTCAGGCCTCTTAAAATAAAAATTTAACATGTAAACCACTTAAACCCTTTGCAGTCTGCATGAAACACAGCAAACTCGCTCTGTGGAATCTCTGACCAGGGAAGTAAGCTGCTGTAAAATGTAAATAAGTCTTCACTGGCATCTCCAGCTTTGCCATTTTAATTTTAAAACTGGAGTATAATTATCTCTTATTTACTAGAGTCGCAAACACTGCCAAAGGGAAAATAAACCACTACTTTTGGGATGAAGTTGCTGACAAAGGTTTGACAAAGAAAAATAATTAATAGCTCCGTGCTGGCACGGGTGAATCTCGCGCAGGGAAGTGAACTTGGCAAAGGGTGTACCAGGCAGGGCTGCCGAGTGGCTTGCAGACCCCATGGGGCCCGGCCAAGGGCGCCACGCACACCCGGTCCTGGAAACCGCAGTGGCTTCTACTGGGACTGAGGCTATCGTGTGGGACAAAAGTCCGAATGGTTTTTGCACATCCTCCTTTAGTCATGGCTTTGGGCAGAAATCGCTTTGCTCTCCGGTTACAAATTCTCTTTTGTTTAAGAAAGCTGTCCGTGGACGATTAATGTCTTTCAGCTGGGGGCTCAAGTGTTCTCCAAGTTTGGTTCTGGGCTTTACCATTTAGCATCCTCCTCCTCAGAAATGATAGAACAGCCTCGGGACAGGGAGCCACCAGTGCCAGCTTCTCGGGGCCTCCTGATGGGCACCTCGTGTGAGCACAATCGTAACTGAGGGACCGGACAGAGGAGAGCTGCGGAAGGATCACGTGCAGCTGGGTCAAAACCCGGAAAAGGAGGAGGAGTCTGTCTCTTAAAACACGGGAGTTTACATGGGTTGGAAGAACAAGTATTGTTAAAATGTCTATACTATCCAGGGGCACCTGGGTGGCACAGCGGTTAAGCGTCTGCCTTCAGCTCAGGGCGTGATCCCGGCGTTATGGGATCGAGCCCCACATCAGGCTCCTCCGCTGTGAGCCTGCTTCTTCCTCTCCCACTCCTCCTGCTTGTGTTCCCTCTCTCGCTGGCTGTCTCTCTCTCTGTCAAATAAATAAATAAAATCTTAAAAAAAAAATGTCTATACTATCCAAAGCGATCTACACATTTAAGGCAATCCCCATCAAAATATCAGCAGCATTTTCACATAGCTAGAACAAACAATCCTAAAAGTTGTATGGAACCAGAAAAGACCCTGAATCGCCAAAGCAATCTTGAAAAAGAAAAACGAAACCGGAGGTATCACGATTCCAGACTTCAAGTTATATCACAAAGTTGTAGTAATCAAAACACTATGGTACTGGCATAAAAACAGACACAAAGATCAATGGAACAGAATAGAAAATCCAGCAACATCCCCACAAATATATGGTCAACTGATCTTCAACAAAGCAGGAAAGAACAAATAATGGGAAAAAGACAGTCTCTTCAACAAATGGTGTTGGGGAAACCAGACAGCAACATGCAAAAGAATGAAACTGGACCACTCTCTTATTCCATTCATTAACATGAACTCAAAAATGGATCAAAGACCTAAATAGGAGACCTGAACATAAAAATCCTGGAAGAGAGCTCAGGCAGTAATTTTTTTTTTACTTCGGCTGTAGCAACATTTTTCTAGATATGCCTCCTGAGGCAAGAGAAACAAAAGCAAAAATAATCAGGACTACATCAAAATAAAAAGCTTCTGCACAGCAAAGGAAACAATCCACAAAACTAGAAGGCAGCCTACTGAGCAGGAGAAGATATTCGCAAATGACGTATCTGATAAAGGGTTAGTATCCAAAATATACAAACAACTGATATAACGCAACACTTCAAAAACAAGTAATCCAGTTAACAAATGGGCAGAAGCCACGCACAGACATCTCTCCAAAGAGGACACACAGACGGCCGACAGACACGTGAAAGATGCTCGACATCACTCATCCTCAGGGAAATGCAAATCCAAACCACAATGAGATATCACCTCACACCTGTCAGAATGGCTAAAATAAAAAACACAGGAAACAACAAGTGTTGGCAAGGCTGTGGAGAACCCTCGTGCACTGTTGGTGGGAATGCAAACTGCTGTAGCCACTCTGGAAAACAGTACGGAGGTTCCACAAAAAGTTTAAAATAGAACTTTCCTGTGATGCCACAATCATATTCCTGGGTATTTGCCCAAAGAATATGAAAATGCTAATTCAAAGGGATACATGCACCCTGGTGTTTATTTTTTGTACCCCAATGTTTATAGCAGCATTGTTTACAATAGCCAGGATATGGGAGCAGCGCAAGTGTCCACTGACAGATGCATGGATAAAGGAGAGGTGGTATACACACACACACACACACACACACACACACACACACAATAGAATAGTACTCAGCCATAAAAAAGAATGAAATCTTGCCATTTGCGATGACATGGATGGATCTAGATAGTACTATGCTAAGCGAAATAAGAGAAAGACAAATACCATATGATTTCACTCATGTGGAATGTAAGAAACAAAACAAATGAGCAAAAGGGGGGAAGAGAGAGAGAGAGAGAAACCAAGAAACAGACTCTGAACTATAAAGAACAAATGGATGGTTACCAGAGGGGAGGTGGGCACGGGTATAGGCAAAACAGGTGATGGGGATTAAGGAGGGCACTTGTCCTGATGAGCACCGGGTGATTAAAAAGAAAAAAGTGTGAGTTTAGAGGTTCCATCATAACTTTGCTTTTTAAAGTAAACTTTTTTGTTAACGTCTTTGAGTACAAACAGTATTACATTCTAACAGTATCCCCCTGTGTTCTCACTTGTCTATCCTGAAGGCTAGGAAGTTCATGGCCCCAGAACAGTAAAAGATCATTCTTTTTATCATTAATGATGCATTTACTTGTAATGTCTATACATTTCTGTCTTCTGCGATTATCCCTTACCTTCCTCTCATCATGTTTTAGGATTAGCAAATATTTTAGATCCTTTTGGGGTGTGTTTAAGGGATTGATAAGGGGTCAGGTCTTGAAGCCTTGAAAAATCAATGTGCTGAGCCTCAGTTTCTTCGTCCATAAAATGGAGCTAATATCTCTATGGCAGAATGGGCAGGGATGAAGTTAGTCTAATTCCCTTGAATGGCCCAAGGCAAATGCCTGGCACGGGCAGACGTCTCCATCCCAAGGTTGGCATGGAGTAGGCCCTCCATACACTATTACTATTACTACCGGTAATAATATCAGCCACAAGAACAACATAATAGATGTTATTGATCCCAGAGAGCAATTTCTATTCAAGCTTCATTATCTCAAATTAACTCAGCTCTTTTTTTCCCCTCCTCACAGAATTCAAAAAGAAAGCCTGGAAATTTTGGCTCCAACGTCTCAGTGATAATCTTCACTTTTAGGAATAGCCATTAAGAGTTTCCGATCCAAGGAGAATGATCAATGCGGAGGTGGAAGCAGAAATTGGGAAATGTGAATGAAGAGCAGGTCTGCTCGTGGCTGTAACAAGACCACTTGCTTCTGCAAACGTTATTTCTTAGCTATCAGTATCTTTTGTCCCAATTTCTGCAGGCAGAGACCTCTGGGAGCAAGAGCTCCACCGGGGCCCACACATGTTTTCAGAACAGGCTGGTACATCCTGTCCTTGGTACAGAGCCTGGCACATCAGTAGCAAAACAGACCTCTCTTTTGACACACTTTCTTTGTGGGTTCTGTCGGACCCAAGGCTTGCTGCAGAAGCCACTCCTGAGCCCTCCTCTCAGGCTGGGCTTATGAACTGCTTCCCGGAGCCCCCTGCTGGCCCTTTCCATGTTCACACTGTGTACTCGTACCCTTTTGGGACAGGGAGAAAGCGCCTTTCCACCCAAGGGCTCCTCATTGGCATCCGTCATCCACTGGGGTAGCCCACATTTCTAGGACAAGGGCAACAGGACCTGCCTTAAGGCAGGTACAGATACAGCCCCTCTCTCCAATGCCAGTCATGGGTTAAGCATCTCTTGAGCACCTATTGTGTGCCAGGCCCCACAATGGGCATGAGGAAAAAGGATTATGGTTCAGTTGCTGCTCTCAAGAAGCTTCCAGTCTGGAGGAAGAGGGGAGATGTGACCCAAAAAGGGCAGTCGAAAAAGAGATGTGCCAGGTCGTGTGGAGCCTGGGGACAGGGCTAGCCGTCTGAGGGGAAAGTCGGAGAGGCATCAGAGAAGAGGTATGGATCTTACTCTTCTCAGAGACCAGGAATTTGTGAGGTGGAGAAAGGAGCGGAAGGCATTCCAGGTAGAAGGATGGGCATGCCCCAAAGCCCAGACCTCTTCGGAAAACGTGGAGAAGCCAGGGTGCTCGCGGCATGGCCAGGACACTGGGGAAGTGGGCGGGGAGGACAGAGGACCTAGAAGGCCACACCCAGACACGTGGACTTCATCTTCCCCACTGTGATATTCCAAACTGGGCTTGAGGCTTCCCACAGACATTTGATTCTAATTTCATGGATGCTGAGGCTAACAGAACAGTACAGTAGCCATCCATGACCCACTGACTTCCAATTCCTGTGCTCAATCTGTCTAACAGGAGAAAAACATCAGACGAATTCCAACAGAGGGGCCTCTTGCAGAATACCTATGAAACACCAGGACCCCCGAAAACGGACAAGGTCATCAACAACAAGGAAAGTCTGAGAACTTGTCAAGAGTTGCCTAAGGAGATGGGACAATTAAATGTAATACGCTATCCTGGACAGAGTCCTGGAACAGAAAACCGGCACCATTAGGTAAACACGAAAAAAATCTGAAAAAGTACGGACCTTAGTTAAGGGTTACGGATCAGTGTTGGTTCACAAATTTTAACAAATATGCACCCTAATGTAAGATGTTAACGATGAGGGGAAAACAGTTGCAGGGCATAGGGGAACTCTGAATTATCCTCACAATTTCTCTGTAAATCTAAGTGTTTGAAAACATAAAATGTATTTTTAAAAAAATTCTGTGTTCATCCAAATAGCCAAACCACGGTCCCTGATGGGCTTTATGATAATTAAGTGTTATAAATGAGAACTTAGAAAATCAGCTTGTAGGCCAGGAACAGCAGTACTTAAGCCTGGCCAAGCACTCTGTTGAGTACTTTACATACCCTGTGATGCAGGATTTCTGCAAGAACCCCATGAGCTAGGTACTATCAGCGTCCCCATTTTACAGAAGAGGAAACCGAGGCACAGGGTGCTCAGACGACTAAGTGGTAGAGCCTGGATTTGAAGCCACTCTGTCTGAGGCCAGAGTCCACACACTTAAGGATGACTCCATGCTTTCCTGCCTCCTGACTTGGAGTTTTATAGACCAAGAAGACTCTCCAGTGATTTTACTAATATTATGATTGTTCTTATTTAAACATTCGAAACCACAGCTATAGATGGGGTGGGTAGGAGGAGGGACTGGGTCAGAGGTAGGGTTTAGAGCCAACGTTCTGGCAGCCAGAGTGTGAAGGAAGGACTGGTGCAGGCGCTGCGCCCCTGTGCCTGTGATTTTTCTAACAATGTCTCCAAAAGGAAGAGGAGAACCAACTGGAGAGAATGAATTTCCCTAAAAGGATAAAGCAAAAAGCCCTTGCATATGAACCCTTTGTATCCAGCCCCAACCAATCAACCCACGGGCATCGCTAAGCCCCTAAATGTGTGCCTGGCCCGGGGCCTGCCTCCGCAGACAGGACCTGATGGTTAGTAAAGGGAAAATAAGCACAGCCTGAAAAACGGAGTAGGCCGGCCCAGAGCCCATGCAAGGGGAGGGGCCAAGTCTCAGAGCCAATACTTCCTGTGGGCTGGTGGGAGGGGGTGCTTCATGGAGGAGGCAGCCTGGGGGCTGGGCCCTGCAGACTGGGGAAAGGCAGATGGGGAGGCCAGTGCAAGGCAATCCCACCCGCCCTGCAGTCCCTGTTCTGTGTCCCCCAGCCCGGGGTACTGGGGCTGAGAGCCCAGTCTCTTACCTTGAGCTCTGTAGCGCCCCCTGCCCCTCCAGATCGGGGAAGAGCAGGACTTTTCCCCAGCGTGCTTGGAGGTTATAACGTGCCACCTAGAGGCACATAAGGAATTTGGTACCCCCAGCAAGTCACCTAGCTGGTCAATTCCCCCCAAAGCACAGATGCCAAGCCATACTGAACAGAACAGCGATTTAACAATGCATGGGTCATAGGTCATATTGCAGTGTACTCACCTGGAGGTTCGAGTACCTGGTGTGAAATCCTCGTATCCGGCTCCTATTGCTGCTGTATCAAATCCCCACATAGTTCGTGGCTAAAAGCAACACAGACTTCTTATCTTACAAGTCTGGCAGTCAGAAATCGAAATGGGTCTCACTGGGCTAAAATCAAGATGTTGGCTGGGCTGCATTCCCTTCTGGAGGCTTTCGGGAGAATCTGTTGCCTCACCTCTTCCAGCTTCCAGTGGCTTCCAGCATTTCTGGTTCTTGGCCCCTACACCATCCTCAAAGGCAGTAATCTCTGACTTTCCATGGTCATGTCTCCCTTGGACTCTTCTGCCTCCCTCTTTCACTTTTAAGGACCCACAAGATTACATGGGCCCACCTGGATAATCCAGGATGCTCTCCCTATTTTAAGGTCAGCTGTTTAGCATCTTAATTCCACCTGCAACCTCAATTCTCCCCAGCCATGGAAGCTAACATATGTATAGGTTCCGGAGACTAGGACGTGGACATTCGCGCGGGGGGGGGGGGGGTGCCATTAGTCAGCCTATCACAAACTTCATCTTTTAAGGTCAAACTATAGGAGGCAACCATTTTTCTCCACAACAGGAAAATAATAATTACTACTTGTCAAGCACCTGCTGTGTACCAGGCCCAGCACTAGGCACCTTACATACAATATCTCATTTAATGGTAGTTCATGTTCAATGAGGCAGGCTCTGGTAATAAACCAGATTGTGTCGCTCACCTGCTAAAATCCTGTGCTGGCTCCCCATGTGCCGTTGGGGAAAACTCACAGCATTTTCTGATGGCCATGTGAGGCCCTGGGGAATCCAGCCTGGTCCCAACTCCCAGCCCCATCTCCCACCAGCCTCCGCTCGGCCTCTGTGCTTCAGCCATTGTGGGCCTCCCTCTAGTTCCTCGAACTTCTGTGGTTGTACCTGCTGACCCCCCCCTTCTACAACATTCGCCCCCAAGACCTTCGCACCGCTGGCCCTCTCTCATTGTTCAGATCTCTATCCTGTTCAGTGCTACACTCTCAGCTCCTAAGATAGCACTTGGCACCTAGTAGGCACTCAGTAGTTATTAAATGAGCAAATCTGAACTATGTAAACGAGGAAATGAAATGATAATGCCTAAGTTCCCAGAGCTGATCGGCTAGGATTCCAGCACAGGCCATATGCTACACCTAGCCTCTCAAGCAACCACCCCCAAGCTTCCCATCGGAAACCCACAGCTCAGGGGGAGGTGCAGGGCTGGAAACACCGGGACCAGCTCTCAAGCAGTCCCCCACTCAGGGAAACAGTGCCACAGGCCTGCTGACCAGGCTGCCATGTCCCAATCAATCAGTGAGCATGACCGAGTATGGTCTGTGTGTTTGGCCAGGAAGGCAATGAGACAAGGAGAGACATGGTCACTGCAAACCAGAAATTCCTAATCAAGTCAAGGAAGCCAATCCAAAACATGAAACAATCAGATGCACCAGAAGGCATGTGATCCAGGGTTCACTGCTATGGCAGGAAGGGCTGCAGGGCCAGACACGGGACAGCACAGTGCGGGCCCCAGCGGCTGGGTTTAACTAGCAGGGCTGGGGCGGCGGGGGGTGGGGGGGTAGACGGGAGTACAGAAACAAAGGCACAGACCCTAAAATTGGCTGGACATGCGTGAGGACAGTCAGCAGAAGGTGCACATGAGAAAGCAGAGGAAAAAAATCAGACGTTGGAAGTCCTAAAAGCTGGACTGAGGAATTTATGCTTTATCCTTTAGGAGGACGGAGTCCTGGCAGATTCTGGAGCGGATAGAAGCCTGTGTTTTAGGCAGACTTATTTTAGCAGTGGAAGGTAGCACCCCCTGGACAGCAGGAAGACCTGTTCTCTACTAGGTGGCACGGGGGCCAAAAGGCCTCCAACCACCAACGCTGCACACCACAAAGCCTTCCGCTGGGGTTCTGCTCCCTTGGATTAAGCCCTGCCCTCGTGCTAAGGGCCTTCAAGCGGGCTCAGAGGTGCATGCCCTGAGTGAGGATGACACAGGCAGAAGCCGACACTCCAGGCCCTGAGCATGTCCTGCCGCGGATCATCTGTGCAGCTGGGAACACGCGGGAGGGGATGGAAGCAACCAAGAGGGAAGGAAAACCCTGGGAACGGTAACCTGCACCTGGAGCCCAAGCACTCTCCTCTCCCAAGCCCCGAAGTGAACAGTTACAGTTTCCTGATTTTAGAAAACTTGAAAAGCTGGCTGGAGGGGCATCTGGGTGGCTCAGTCCATTAAACATCTGGCTCTTGATTTTGGCTCAGGTTGTGATCTCAGGGTCGTGAGACCAAGCCCCACGTTGGGCTCCAGGAGGGGCGTGGAGCCTGCTTAAGATTCTCTCCCTCTCTCTCTGTCCCTGCCCTGCCCCCCACCCAGCTCTGTCTCTCCCCCGGAAAAAAAAAAAAAAAAGAAAAGCTGACTGGAAAGAATTTTTGATTCACCAAGCATGTTCTAAATGAAACCTTTATTTTATTTTTTATATTTTATTTATCTATTTAACACTCACACAGTAGCAGAGGAAGAGGGAGAAGCAGACTCCCTGCTGAGCAGGGAGCCCAATGCGGGACCCGATCCCAGAGCCCTTGGATCACGACCTGAGCCAAAGGCAGACACTTAACCGACTGAACCACCCAGGCGCCCCTAAATGAAACCTTTAAAAAAATATCCCTTCATATCCCTTAGAGGAGACAAGCTCTGCAACTCCAAAGAATAACATTCCGTGTTTCTACGGCCTTCCCCTAGCATCCATCCCACCTGCTGCCTGCAGTAGAGAACGACGGCTTCTCCATTTTCCCTGAAGATATCCAACGGAGAAGTGAGGTTCAGGAATCAGCCTTAAAAAAGACAAAAGATGGTTCCAACCGCCAAAGGAGCTGATCCCCCCATAGTCTAATCATCAGCTGCATACTCTGACACATCAGAATTGTCGGTTCACTTTGCCATCACGTGTGGGGAGTCTAAACAGATGTCATCAGGTTTCTCTGAGTACCATCACTGTAATGCATGGCAGGGAAGTCCATTGTATCACGGGCTCCAGAGACTGAAATCCCAACCCAGCTAACCACAATGAAGAACTCTTTAGAAATTCCTTACAGGGGCCTCTGAAGAACCAACTATGGGGCATCAGCAAAGAGCCAGCAAGGCAGCAAGAATCAGGAGAGTATTATAATAGCACCAACATTGCAGGAGCAACAGGAGGAGGCAGTGGAGCAGGTGTGAAAGGCCCCAGCAGGCCCACCGCCCCCTTCCCTGAGCTCCACCATGGGTGCCTGAGTCAGGGGGCAAGCTGAGCACACAGTAGGGGCAGAGCATGGAATTGGATGGGACACTGAAGTTCTGATTTCAGACGGGATAAGACCGCCAAACCTGCATAATGACCCAAATGAGACTGCCCTGATAGCTGGAAGAGACTGGAAAGTCATGCAATCCACCGAAGATATCACAGAGCATGCTTTAAGGCTGTCCTTGGAAAATAAAAAGCTTTTTCCTGATTGAATGCCTACAGTGGTCCACCTATTCAATAAATTCGTTATAAAAATCAAAAGAACAATAGATTATCGTTTGGGGGTAGCAAATTAACAAAGAGAAAGACACGATGCCCAGTTTAGATGAGAGTGAAGTAAAACAAGTCTCTATGTACTTCTGGTATATTTTAGTCCATTCAGGCTGCTATAACAACATACCCAAGACTGGGTGGCTTATAAGCAACAGAAATTTATAGGTCGTAGTTCTGGAGGCAGGAAGTCCAAGATCACAGCACCAGCAAGGTCAAGTTCGCTGGTGAGGGCCTTCTTCCTGGTTCATGGCTGTTCCCTTCTCCTCGTGTCCTCACATGGTGGAAGGGGCTAAGGATCTTTCTGGAGCTTATTGGGCACTAATCCCATTCATGAGGGTCCCACCCTCATGACATAAGCCCCTAGCTAAGCTCCCAACTACTAATAACATCAAATCAGACATTAGGAGTTCAACAGATGTATTTTCGGAGGACGCCAAAATCTGTACGATTTTCTTGGGCAGTGCCTCTCAAACTGTGGTGTGCTACCAGTCACGTGGGGAGCTACATAAAATCCAGATTCTGATTCAGTAGGCCTAGGGAAAGGCCCAGGAACCTGCCTTTTTTAAGAGCTCTCCAGCTGTACTGGTGCAGGGATTCCAGCTTGAAAAGCATTGTCCTAGAGAAAACTTAGCAGTATATATCAAAAGCCTTAAAATCTCCATAACTTTTGACCCACTAATTCCCCATTAATGATACATTCTAGGAACTAATGAGGAATACATTAAAAGAAAGTGCACTGGGGCACCTGGGTGGCTGGGCTGGTTGAGCATCCGACTCTTGGTTTTAGCTCAGGTCATGAACTCAGGGTTGTGGGATCAAGCCCCGTGTCAGGCTCCATGCTCAACAGAGAGTCTGCTTGCGATTCTCTCTCTCCTTTTCCCTCTGTCCCTCCCCCCTGCTGCACACATGCATGCTTTCTCTCTCTCTCAAATAAGTAAATAAATCTTTAAAAAAAGAAAAGAAAATGCACCCAAAGATGTCTACCACGGTGTTAAAGTATAGTAAAAACCTGATAAAACCTAAACATTTGACAATAGGGAAGTTCCTAAATAAACCACAGTAAAGTCATTGGATGAAGAAAACAGTAAGTATCAAGTTCTTAGAAAAATTTTTCGTGCTATGGAAAAATATTCATGACATGCAAAGTGAAAAAATCAAAATATAGTTGGGGTATATGGTATGTGATGGTCAGTTTTATGTGTCAACGGGGCTAGCTTCCAGTGCCCAGTTATGGAATCAAACACCAGATGCTGCTGTGAGGGTATTCTGTAGACGTGGTCAACGTCTACAACTGGTCGACTCTGCGTAAAGGAGATTACACTCTGTAATGTATGTGCTCCTCATCTAATCAGCTGCAGGCCTTACAAGCGAAAACTGAGAATTTCCAAAGACAATGGAATTTGGCCTCAAGACCGTAGCCTTAACTCCCATGTGAGTTTCCAGGTTGCTGGCCTGCCCTCGGATTTCAGGCATGCCAGCCTTTACGCTCATGTGAGCCAACGCCTTAAAATAAATCTCTTTATATATGTGTTTGTGCATGTGTGAGTATCTCTCTCTCTCTCTTAATATGTAGATGCATATGCATATGAGCTTAGAAGTGTATGTGTATAAATACATATACATATATGTATCCCCTACTGGTTCTGGTTCTCTGGAGACCCCAGAGAACTGATACATAGTATGATTCCAATTTTGTAAAAACAAAGCTAAAAACATATATATATATATATATATATATATATATATATATATATATATATATATATATATATATATCTCACTGAAAAAGCCGAGGTTCCATAACTGAATCTATAGTATGATTCTGATTTTATTAAAATAGTAGGTATATGAACAATGCAAGAAAAGAAAACATATCCAAATATTAACAGTGGAAAAGACCAGGGTTTATTTTAAGGTGTCTCTATGCTTAATATTTTTTCTTAAATTTTTTACTCTAAGCATGTGTTTCCTATGTAATCAGGGAAAACATAATTACTGTATGATTTACCAGGGACACTGTGCGATTTTAAGTGGCCATCCCACCTGTTACTCCAGTCAAAGTTTATTCTTGGTCTTTCCTGCAGGCCCGTCCCAGCCCCACTTTCTTGTGCGTCCCATTCTGCTTCCTGCCCCTTCCTTTACTCTCTTGAAGGAAAAACCCATTAAATGGGCAAGGCAGTAACTTTTATCATCCTTGTTTTATAAATGAGGAGACTAAGGCTAAGAGGTCTGAGTGGTTGGCACACAGGTGTCCACCGGTAGCTGACACACACAGCCCTACGTCTCTCCTTCGTACACCGTAAAACGGGGCACAGGTGAGTGACTCTCATTACTCTCCCACGTGGACCGTGTGAGCACCATGTCAGTTACATTATGGGGTCTTCTCCCTGGCCTTCCGCAGCCTTCCTCAGGGGCTTCAGACAACGGAAGCATTAAGCTCCAGAGAAGATGAGGATGGCGGGGTCAGATGCCAGGACCGAAATGGCTCTGGGCTCTGCTACACGTCCAAAGCACTTGATGACTCAAGCTGCACAGCTGGAAGCAAGCGGGGCCACCCACATGGCCCCGAGTGGGGCCAAGTTCAGCGCTCTCTTTGCACTCTCGGCAGCTTCTCCAGTCCCCACCTAATTACAGGCAGAAGGTCCTGGCCAGCTGCTGTCCTTGCACCCATGAAGGGATGGCCCCATGGCAGAAGACTTGGGATCCAAGAGCAATTCTCCCAGCCGGCAACTTCGAGTTCTTGGATTGGCTTCCAGCGCCAAGGGCTTCCCCTCTTCTCTCCTCCTGGGTCTGCCCAGAGAAAGCATATTCCTAAAC
Source organism: Ursus americanus (assembly GCF_024610735.1). Classification (NCBI taxonomy): domain Eukaryota; kingdom Metazoa; phylum Chordata; class Mammalia; order Carnivora; family Ursidae; genus Ursus; species Ursus americanus. The sequence goes on along the minus strand of NC_142150.1, from coordinate 2,495,356 downwards.
CCCTGTACGACTGGACCCCGATGCCCTCCTTGGCACGTCCAGGAAACTGAGCCCTGTTGTACCAGCATCTCTGCAACAAATGGGCTGATCTCCCCAAATTATGAGCCCTTCACCCCCAAGCACCGGTGCCCCAGAGTATCCTGCTATCACCTGCAGCCCCAACACCCAATGGGAATCCAGACTGGAGTAATACAGAGTGTTTGCTGAACAGATGAATAAACACACCGCACACAGGCCATAACTGAGATCCTGGCAAAAATCTCCTAAGCATTTTTCCCAATTAAAACAAAAAAAAGCGCCATATGAAATCCTGAGCTAGTTGGGCAGCCAGAGATGAAAGTTTATAAGAAATGCTACAACTCCCTGGAATAAACCGGGAACGTGGTACCAGTTAAGTCAAGTTTCCACATTCTGCTTCTTCCACAGCTGGTAAAGTGGAAATTGGTCCTACTTTGGTCAAAGAAGATAGTGCGCTTGGTGAGAGGGGATAAAAAAAAGGCCGACTCTGCTCCGAAAGCTACGTTGAGTGAATATGTTTGCAAGCCGCAAGGTGTAACTAGAGGCCACACAGGGCCACCAACCCTGAAACCAGCCGGCTGATAGCAACCTAAAGTCAGCAGGTCCAGGTCAGCTGAAATGTTGAAACCACACTAACCCTAGACATTGGAGCCATTTCGTGGGAATAAATAATGTGTTTGAGTAACTAAATTTTAACTCCTTTACTGTATTTTCCAAGATCTTGCTTAGTTCAGAAACTCACATGAAATAAACACATGTAATCCTCTAGTTTAAATATAAAGAAACAGGCTTACTAGCTTTATTTATATAAATCACACTTTCTCCCCATCCCCACTGCATAAACGCTGACAACGTACTTCAAGTACGTGGCTCATACTCTTCTGGGTCCCACCACATCAGAAGCCCTCCGGCACAGCTGAAATGCTCAGAGCACTGGCTGGGCACTGGAAGGGGGGTGCTCCTACCCGCAGCATGTGGAAGCCTCCAGGAATCAGCGTCCATGAAGGTCGTGGGGCATCCCACCCCCCACGAGGGCGCTAATCTGGTTACCCGCTCCACATCCTGGTGACCTCAAAACCAAGGCCTCTGGCTGCGCAGGACAAAGCTGGAAAAGCCAGAGAATTTCTCCTGCCCCTCCTCCCTCCAGTATGATTAACAGAAATAGCAGAGGAGGGGGAGGAGGGGGGAAAGCAGAAGGCAGAATGGAATACAGTTTCACAGTGAAGCCTTAGAAAAGAGAGAGAGAGAAGGGAAAGAGAAAAGACCACACCTTAGAGCTGCCCCATGCTGGTCTCTGTGGGGAGGGAGGGAGGTGGGGAGCTGAGACTGGCGCCATTGGGCTTAATGACATGTACTTTAGCACAAAGATGTAATGCGCAGAGCTAAGCACGGATTATAGAGAGGGACTGAGACGTACCTTCTCGGCTGTGCCAAGTACATTACAGAAAAGTTACCATAAGCATCCGAAAAATGTGTTCGGATTTCTGGGACTGAACTGACGTCCGGAATGGAGACTCAGCCACTGAATCATGAGATCGGCAAGGTACTAAGCTTTCAGAGAGAAGGCCAGACCCAGGAGGAAAATAAGCATTACTTGCAACAAAGCAGAACGTAACAGCTCCACACTTCACGTGTACTGAGAGCACATTACACGTCAGACACCCACAGGTACTCATCATCTGATGTCACAAGAAAGGTACTAGTTAGTATCTCCTTTGTAGACGGAGTGAGAAGCTGAGGCACAATGAGGTCAGGTCAAAAAGTGACACAGGTAGTAAGTGACGGAGGTCAAAATGGAAATCAACGGCACGGAACCCATCAAAAGTAGTCAACACGGACTGAGCTCCTCCCACCTGAGCTATCCATCTGCCACTCCATATCCCCTCCCTGCCATGGCTGGGTTCAGTCAGGGGATGCGGTGGAATGTTCACTTGTGGGTCCCTGCCTGCTGGGCCATGAACTGGCAGGGACTGCTTCCCTCTCCCACAGCCACAGCTATGTCCCCAGCAGCTGGGCAGTACCCTGTTCCTTCGTCCCGGAAAGCCTCAGGGTAGCCCGTGTTCCCTGCTGCTGTCAGCCCTAGGATGCTTCACTGGCTCCCTTCAGCCCCACCCACAGCTGTGTAAAGGTCCCTTCAATCCCCCCGCAACTGCTCCATACAGTGCGCCGACCCTTCCCCAGGACCTCAGCTGACCCGGGGCTCCGGGCGCTTTACATGCACTTTTATTCCCGATGTCAATCCTAGTGGGTGAAATTATCCTTATTCTATAGCTAGGGAACTTAAGGATTACGATGGGTTCCCTAAGTGCCCCAAGCCACACAGTTCACTCCGTGGCAAGGCTGGATTCGGCACAGGCGGTCGTACCCCTGTGCCCGTGTTCTCCTTAATGACTGTGTGATACTGTTCTCTAAACAGAGATGCGTAAAACGTCTCCACTTACGGGGCTGTCTTGATCGTGGTCTATTTTAGTAAGAGGAAGAAACAGTTTCAGTGCCATTAAAGACTGGAACTGTGATCGTGGTTTCCCAACCCTATTGCTACCCAAAGGTTATTGATCTACCATTGGACATAAAGGAGGGCTGGTAGGCAAAGAATTACATTTCAAAAACCAACCCTTATGAAGTATGAGCTATCACTCCCATTTCCCAAAGGATCTGTGCTTCAGTACAAGGAATCCCAGCTTCAGGGCTCCCTAAGATTCATGACCAATGTGAACATCAATGCCACAGAAGCTGGCCTGGCTCCAGCATTTTCCATGGTCTGTTGTGTACTGCAAAAAACTATTTTGCAAGGAGTTAATAGGAGCTTCTTGAAAAATAAGATCCCGTAGGCAAAAGAAGTTTGGAAAAACTGAATACTATATCTTACTTTGCTGTTGCTTTGGAAAATCAGAGTGTAGTAAGCTTTAATAGGAGGAAATGAAGCTCTTTTAACCTAGCTTTTCTGAACTAATTTGAACATAGTGTGTTTTTGTGGACACTTATTAATAGCTTTCCTATATATAAAATTAGATAAACTTTCTTTCTAAATTCCATTAATAGCCACATATTTTAGCTGATTTAATTATTTGCCTATAAGGTCACTACAGGTTCCAATTATGGTCTTTTGCATTACTTAAAAATATCTACTAAGCCAGGGAGGGGACCCAAGGCTTGTCAAGGGGGACATGGGCTGCAGGGGAATACTTGGTCCCATCATTACCACTACACTCTGCCATCAGCATACGTTTTGAAAGGGCGCACTTTGGGGCACACAGAGATATCCCTGCCTTATTGATAAATATCTCCTAATGTTATTAAAAAGCGAACAAGTCCTCAACAAGTCCCTTTGGGGGAAATACAGATGAGCATTTAGTGCCAGACTCCAGCCCAAACTGCCCTCGTCACTCCTCAGGCCTCACTTGGCCCACACTGCTAATACACACAGGAATAGGCATCTAGAATTTCCCCAGATCGTCCAGATTTCAAAAGGTCTTCCTACTTCTCCCATAATTAACAAAAGTACATCAGGAATTCCAATGGATCCGTAGTTTCAAAAACTGATTCCTTCAAGCTAGCATGCAATACTTACTTCCTAAATAGGTCTAAGAAAAAAAAAAGGAGAAAGAGAGAAAGAAAAAGGAAAACAGAGGAAACATAGCTGGGGAAATATTGGCAATACTCGAAGTCCCTGTGTTAGTCCACGCGCACTGTTACACAACATATCATTGCCTGGGTGGCTTCAAAACAACAGAAGTACATTTCTCAGTTTTGGAGGCTGGGAAGGTCAAGATCGAGGCCCCAGCGTGGGTGTGTCCTGGTTCACAGCCGGCACCCCGTTGCCGTGTCCTCCCACGGTGGAAGGGCCAAGGGCTCTCTTTGGAGCCTCTTCTATGAACGCACTAATCTCCCCCAAATGATCTCCCGAAGGCCCCAGAGACTAACATCATCACTTGGGGGGTAGGATTTCAACCTATGAATTTGGGGCTGGGGGGGGGGGTGTGGTACACAAATATTCAGACCATATACTTGCCACATTATTGGTACAGGGTATTAGGTATGAATTCAGATGGGTTTTTCTAAAGAGGACGACCACCATCAAGAGCCTATGAAAGCATCCCCAATTCTGGCAGCAGAGAAAAGGGGAAGGACCTCAGTCATGGAGATACCATACATTCCCTAGCTACGGACTTTATATATGGGCGTACTTGGCTTCCAGTCTGGTGTGAAATCTGTGCCAAGTCATAACATTCTATTCTAGTGCTCAACTGAGTATAAAGCCAAAGAGTCAATATCAATGGCTACGAGTGTGGAAAGTGTTCAACCATCAGTAATCAAAGAAACTCAAAACAATTAAGATTGTTCCCGTAATTAAATGATAATAATGAATGCAGGGACGGATGTAGTTCACAGGCACTCTCGCAGACTACTGTGGGAAGCATGTATCGGCATACCTCTTTTAGAAAGGAATCTGGGGGGGTACCTGGGTGGTTCAGTCAGTTGGGTGTCCGATTCCTGACTTCAGCTCAGGTCATGATCTCAGGGTCATAGGACAGAGCCCTGCGTTAGGCTCTGCGCTCAGGGGTGAGTCTGCTGGAGAATCTCTCCCTCAACCTCCTCCCCCGCTCTCTCTCTCTTATAAATATATAACATCTTAAAAAACGGGGGGAAGCACCTGGGTGGCTCAGTCGGTTAAGCGTCTGCCTTTGGCTCAGGTCATGATCCCAGGGTTCTGGGATCGAGCCCCATATCAGGCTCCCCATATCGGGCTCCGAGGAAGGAGCAGGGGAGCCTGCTTCTCCCTCTCCTCCCTACTGTGCTCTCTGTTGCTATCTCTCTCTGTCTCTCTCTCCCTCTTGAATAAATAAAATCTTAAAGAAAAGTAATTTGGTAATATCGAACAAGAAATTTAAAAGGCTTTATATTGTTTGACCCAGTCATTTCATTCTAGGAAATCTACCCTATGGAAATAATGTTAAATACAGAAAAGTAATTATACTAAAATTATTTACCATCATATTTTCATCATGGCAATTAACTGGAAACATAACTAACTCCATGAAAGAGGGACTGGGTTAGTAATCTATGGTACATCTTCCAGATGGAATATTATTGTTATCATTAAGGATTATACTCGAATTGGGATGCCTGGGTGGCTCAGCGGGTTAAGCATCTGCCTTCGGCTCAGGTCATGATCCCAGGGTCCTGGGATGGAGTCCCGCCTCAGGCTCCTTGCTCAGCAGGGAGCCTCCGTCTCCCTCTGCCTGCCGCTCCCCCTGCTTGTGCTCTCTCTGACAAATAAATAAATAAAATCTTAAAAAAAAAAAAAAAGATTATACTCAAGAACAGTTTACAGTAACATTGTAATGGGAAGTGTAGTGAGCAAAAGAAATGTGTATACAGACTAAAAATAAACAAAAAAAAAGAAAAATACTGGAAATAAATACGCTAAAATGTAAACAGTGTTTGTCTAGGTCAGTGCTGCTTAGGGGATGATTCACAGACCAGCACGAGTCTGTGAACCGTGTGTCACTTCACGTGACAAGAAAATAACGGAGAAACTTCTGGCAATTTGCTATTGCTGTGACGTCCAAGAACAAGCTCCAAGGACTCGTGCAGGTGAACAGGGTATAGACCAGCTTGCGTGCTGTCAGACTTAAGCAGGCGGTTACAGGTTACGCGAGCACGGCGGTCACACACAGGAGGCTACCACAGTCCACAGAGTGGGGAAAGCAAAAAAGAACGAGCCTTTAGCCCACTGGTCAGGTGGTAGTGCCGTAGACAAATACTTCCACCTCCTCTTCCATATTTTCCTATTTTTTAAATAACGCTATGTGGCTAGTATAAGAAAAATGAACAATTTTTTAATACAAGCAAAAAGAAGAAAATACATGTCACTTAAGTGCTGGTATCTTTGGAAAACAGTCTTAAAGAAACGTGCAAACGTACGCTGAGAAGCAGGATGATACAGTGGTTAAGAAAGTGGCTTTTAGAGCTGACAGCCGGGGTCTGAATTCTGGTTATTGACTAACTAGGGGCCGCTACTCGGCCTCTGCGTGCCTCGGGTATTCAGGGATGAGACGGGTTAAGAACAGGACCTGCTGCGTAGCCGTCGCACAGTCAACGTACATAAAGCCCTACAACCCAGGAAGCTCTACGTAAAAGTCCACTCTTACTATTACAGCTCATGGGCAGGGGCGAGAGCCACAGCCGGACGACGGTTCCTCATTTCTTACTTGCAAAATGGTCAAGAAGAGCGCAGCGGGAGTACTAACAGCAGGTGACACGAAGCGCTTCGGGAGTGCTGGCTTCCGTGCTAAGCACCGGACATGAATTACCGCGTTAATTACGAACAACCCTGAAGATCGGTACTAAATTCTTCTTTCCCATTTTGTCGGGGAGAAACTGAGGTTCAGAGACATGAAGTGACTCGCCCAGGGTCACCACACTATTAGGTCTGTCTCCCTCCAGGGCGCTGAGCTAGGCATAGGAGGACAGGGTCCCTAGAGGCTAGACCACGAGCCCCTTGAGAGCAGACCTGCCCTGTGCCTTCTTCCCAGGGGGAGCCAGGGTCACCAGCCGGTTCAAAAGAGCTGGCGCAGAGAAAACAAAAATCCAGGACTTGCTTCCAGCCTGGGCCCTCACCGCGCCCCCCTCCCCCAGCCAGCAAACAGCAGCTGGCCTTCCTCCACAGCCTGGTCGGTCTGGTCGGGGTGCCGCTCTCCGGGAGTGATTTAAGCCCTGAGGAAGGCAGCTCTTGGAATGTAGCAGGAGGATGTAGGGGCTCATGAGTCATTCCTCTCCCCTCCTCGCCCATGGCCCTGGACGCCGTTTACGATCTTCGTCATTGGGCTTTCTGCTCCTGGTTGGCTGGGGGTGGTGGAGCAGTCATCCCTAAAAGGCAGTCAGTCTGTTGGAGGCAGGAGGATGCACACTGGCGGCACCCAGCTGTTTCAGGGCCTGGAGGAATCCAAGGAGGCCGAAAGGCCTGGGCCAGCCTGGTGGACACTTGGCAACACCCTGGCTTCAGATACCCACTTGAAGCAGCTCTCGCGGGACTTTCTCCTCCAGTGAGAAATCTCGACCTCTGCAGCAAAGAGAGGCCATTCCAGAAAAGCGTGAGGCCAATGTATGCTCAAAGTTAGAGAGAGAACAGAAGTCCTTCCCTCAGAGAATGCGGGGCAAGGGCCCTGAGAGTGGAGAGACAGTTAAGCACACCACAGGATTTTGCCTTGAAATCTAGAACATTCTGTCTGTACCAAGCACCGAGGACAGGGGCCTGAGAATGTGATGCCTCAAAATGTGTGGCCAAGGAAAAGCCTTCCCAGTAAAATGAAAGATCAGGCTGACTTTTCATTCCCACCCTCTCTCTGAAAACTGAATTCTTCACAAGAAATACGAATTTTAAAGGTTGGGTAGCATTTTCCTTCCCTAGTAGTTCCTTTTTCGAGAACAATTTGGTAATATCCAACAAAATTCAGACCTAACAAATTTTTGACTCAGCAATTCCATCTCTAAGAATTTATTACACAAACAGATACAGAATGTTTTTATTTGTTCGCAAGCATGCTTAATGCAGCACTGTTGGGAGCAGCAAAATACTGCAAAAACCTTAAATGTGCATCGACAGAGAAATGGTTACATTTAACTAAGGCACACCAGGCAATGCATAAAGTTGTTTAAAAAATGAGGTAAATCTGTATGTGAAAGACACGTGCATACCTCGGAGATACTGCAGGTTTGGTTCCTAACCACTGCAATAAAGCAATTATCACAACAGAGTAAAATGAATTTTTTGTTTTCCTGATGCATATAAAAATTATCTTTACACCATATTATAATCTATGAAGTGTGCAATAGCATTATGTCTTTAAAAATGTATATACCTTGGGGCGCCTGGGTGGCACAGCGGTTAAGCGCCTGCCTTCAGCTCAGGGCGTGATCCCGGCGTTGTGGGATCGAGCCCCACGTCAGGCTCCTCCACTAAGAGCCTGCTTCTTCCTCTCCCACTCCCCCTGCTTGTGTTCCCTCTCTCGCTGGCTGTCTCTATCTCTGTTAAATAAATAAAATAAAATCTTAAAAAAAATGTATATACCTTGATTAAAAATATTTTATTGCCAGAAAATGCTAACCATCACCCAAGCTTCAGTGAGTCGTAATCACTGATCACCGATCGCCGTAACAAATAATGATAAAGTTTGAAATATTGCGAGGATTACCAAAATGTGACATAGAGACATGAAGTAAGCAAATGTTGTTGGAAAGACGGCACCAACAGACCTGCCTGACGCAGGCTTGCCACAAACCTTCAGTGTGTAAAAAAAAAAAAAAAAAAAAAAAAGCATAATAAAACGAGGTATGCTTGTACACAAGATGGATAAATAGGAGAATAGAGAGCCCAGAAATGGACCCTCAGCTCTTTGGGCAACTAATATTTGATAAAGCAGGAAAAAACATCTGGTGGGAAAAAGACAGTCTCTTCAATAAATGGTGCTGGGAAAATTGGACAGCTACATGCAAAAGAATGAAACTTGACCACTATCTCACACCATACACAAAAATAAACTCCAAATGGATGAAAGACCTCGACATGAGACAGGAATCCATCAAAATTCTAGAGGAGAACATAGGCAGCAACCTCTACGACATCGCCCAAAGCAACCTTTTTCATGATACATCCCCAAAGGCAAGAGAAACAAAAGATAAAATGAATTTATGGGACTTCATCAAGATAAAAGTTTCTGCACAGCCAAGGAAACAGTCAGAAAAACTAAGAGGCAGCCCACGGAATGGGAGAATATATTTGCAAATGACACTACAGATAAAGGACTGGTATCCAAGATCTACAAAGAACTTCTCAAACTCAATACACGAGAAACAAATAAATCAAAAAATGGGCAGAAGATATGAACAGACACTTTTCCAATGAAGACATACAAATGGCTAACAGACACATGAAAAAATGTTCAAAATCATTAGCCATCAAGGAAATTCAAATCAAAACCACACTGAGATACCACCTTACGCCAGTTAGAATGGCAAAAATAGACAAGGCAAGAAACAACAATTGCTGGAGAGGATGTGGAGAAAGGGAATCCCTCCTACATTGTTGGTGGGAATGCAAGTTGGTACAGCCACTCTGGAAAACAGTGTGGAGGTCCCTTAAAAAGTTAAAAATTGAGCTACCCTATGATCCAGCCATTGCACTACTGGGTGTTTACCCCAAAGATACAGACGTAGTAAAGAGAAGGGCCATATGCACCCCAATGTTCATAGCAGCAATGTCCACAATAGCTAAATCGTGGAAGGAGCCGAGATGCCCTTCAACAGATGACTGGATTAAGAAGTTGTGGTCCATATATACAATGGAATATTACTCAGCTATCAGAAAGAACGAGTTCTCAACATTTGCTACAACATGGACGGCACTGGAGGAGATAATGCTAAGTGAAATAAGTCAAGCAGAGAAAGACAACTATCATATGATCTCTCTCATCTATGGAACATAAGAACTAGTATAATTAGTAGGGGAAGAAAGGGATAAAGAAAGGGGGGGTAATCAGAAGGGGGAATGAAACATGAAAGACTATGGACTATGAGAAACAAACTGAGGGCTACAGAGGGGAGGGGGTTGGGGGAATGGGATAGGCCAGTGATGGGTAGTAAGGAAGGCTCGTATTGCATGGTGCACTGGGTGTTATACACAACTAATGAATCATCGAGCCTTACATCGGAAACCGGGGATGTACTGTATGGTGACTAACATAATATAATAAAATATCATTATTTAAAAAAAAAAAAAGATGGATAAATAGGTAAATGAAAAAGTATAAACTGCCAAACACCCTTTACAGTGGCATTCCAGTTGTATAAATAGACAAGTGTGTAAGTTTGCACAACAGAGCATTCCCGACACACTATTACTTTATTATAGATTATTATTATTATTATTATTACTGTTATCACGGGCTACACCAGTCTATCTAAATCCTGACTATAGGAAAGTAGAAAGGAGCCCTTCCTTTTCAGTTTATATTTCTGGCCCCTTTGTATTTTTTTTTCACTATAAACATAAACATGTTTAGCTAGTTTAATTAAAAATAGGAGCAGTAGTATTAACTGGCTAAATGTAAGAGGTGAGTTCCATGAGTGCAAAGATACAGGACTTCCTCTAGGGCCTTGACGGTGTCTGCCAGGGGCTCAGATTTCTAGAATGCCCACTGAGAGCCGAGCCCTACTTTAAACACTTTGCAAGTACCTACTCTTTTCATCTCCATGACAACCCTGGGCGGGGGGGGGGGGCGGGTACAAGTACCAACCCATTTTACAGATGAGGAAGCCTGCGCTCAGAGAGGATGATGAACGTGTCCCAGGTCACCCAGCCAGCGTGTGCTGGGACCCGTCTGGTGCCCTCCAAAGCTCAGAAACCTCCCTACCAGGCTGCCCCTCAATAAACGTTGGTTGAACAAATGGACAAACCATAAAAACTGCCAATATCTTTAAAGACTAGAGAAACTAAATTATTAAATAGTTGCTCTTGTTATGGTTCATTCATCGTTATTAATTATTATTATTGATGAATGAAAAATAAGCACTGTGCAGAAAAGCCAGCTGTGTGACAAGGGGCCAAATCATCAGACTTGAGCTTGAAGAAGTTAACTCAAACCCTTGCCTTACCACTTAGTAGCTGAGACCTTGAGCAAGTCACTTCACCTGAGCCTCTGTTTGCTCATCTGTAAAGTGGGGACGACAGAACCTCCCAGGGTTACTGCAGGGATTAAATGATGCATCACATACGAATGCCGCCTGGGCTTGACACATGTTGCATACATGTAAAAATAGGGAAAGATGCTGAGGACAGAATCAACTATGCTCAGAGCATCACCAGGCCGCCCTCCATCGTTCTCCACCTGCAGAGTCTGAAAAGAGAACGGACAATTTATGTTCATATATACTCCAACGATCTGAGGAGGAAATCAGGGTTTTTAATTGTTCTGATCCTGCCTCTAGAATATTGATTTAGGACATTTAATACCATCTCCAAATGCCAAGCTTAATTTGCATCAGGTCAGAAGCTGGGCTGCGGAGCCCTGGCTGTTGATTTTAGGCAGGGACTTGGGAGGGCCTGCAGCTCACCTTCCTCCTGGCCCGCAGCCAGCCGAGAGCGGGCTTCACCTGGGACCCAGAGAACTGGCCGAGTCTTGGATGGATTTTCACTGTTTAATTACAGTGCAGCTGGGGCCCGGGGTCGTGCCGCAACTTCCAGCGAGGTACTTGTCGCTGGCTGCACAGCTAGATGTGCAGAGGCCGCTGGGCCAGGGCAAAGCCCATGCTCTGCCTGGACGTCCTCACCCAGGAGCCTGTGCATCTGCTTTTGGGAGGCCGCAGGCTCCTCTGCAGGAGCTCCGTTCTCCGGGCACAAAACGCTGCCTCTGGGAGCACCTCAGAATTCAAACACGGGCCAACGGCTCCCAAACAGAGCCCCTGAAGACCTGCTTTAGAAGACCTTCCAGGCTGCTCAGCTGTTCTTAACGGACGTGTTCTGTGCTCTGAGCGCCCCCCCATCACTTCATTTACAAACTGGGGGGCTACAGAAAGCCGATTCATTTAAAGTCATCTTGTTTATTATAACTATTACAGGAAATTTCAAATATCCCCCCGAGTGAGAGACTAGTACAGCAAACCTCCCCGTACCCGTCATCGTTCTGCAACAACGAGCAATGCTGTCCAGCTATGCCTCAACCCCAGCACTGCATTATCCAAAGCAACTTCCAGACGTTTTCTCATGCTGTCCACTACACATTTCAGTACGCACCTGGAAAAGAGAAGGACTTCCTTCTTTTTTAACATGACCCCGACTCCGTTCTCACACCCTCCAAGTTAATAACTATTCCTTCATATCACCAAATCTCCACTGAGTGGTTACTTTTTCCTGATTGTCCCACAATCACTGATAGAAGTTGATTTTTCTGAAGCAGGATCAAACAAGGTTCGAGGTGCGGTCTGGCGGTGTGGCCTTTCTCATCTTCTCTCACCTTCCCTTCAAACCCCGCCGAGCTCAAGCATTTCGTGTAAAGGTGCGAGAAGCTCAGAGAGGCCACTTACTTACACGGGGAGGCGTACCCAAGCGTTTGGCTTTAGCCTCCTCATCTGGAAAATGGGAATAATCATAATCCCCTATCTCATGGGGGCAACTGTGAGGATTCTATGAACTAGAACATGTAAAATGTATAGAACAGAGCCCGGCACTGAAAGACAATGACTTGGATAGAATGTGATAGAATTCCCAAGCACAGCATCCAGGTGGAAAGAACATGGAGTAAAAAGTGGTGTAACTCTCCACATTTTTCTCAGACTTTGAGCTGTTGTTCACAGTGAGGTGGTAGAATGTTCTGGTTAAGAGGAGGCTCTGGAGCCAGACTGCCCAGGTTCAAATCCTAGGTCTTCCACTTGCTAGCGATGGCAAAATGATGCGTGCGTTTGCCAGAATTCATTTCCTTTCCCTCTGGGCAGACAACTATGTCTCTTTGCCTCTCTTGCACTGAAGTGCGGCCACACAACTGAGCTCTGGCCCGTGGTAAGTGGGCAGAAGTAATATGCATCGAGTCTATGCCTGGCGGGTAAGAACCTCCCACTGAAGTCTTGCTCTCTTTCTCACCAGACCCCCTTGATTGATTGGTGAGGACTCAAAGAACCTGGAAGAAGGAAGAGGGTAAGATGAAAGGCACCTGGAATCCTGAATGACCATGTGGAAGGCAATCCAATCAAGGGGGCTGGGAGTGCAGGGCTGGCCGTCTCTGTTATTAGAGCATACGGCTCCTGATCTTGGGCTCACGAGTTCAAGCCCTGCACTGAGTGTAGAGATCACTTAAAAAAAAAAAAAGAAGAAGAAGAAGGAAGAAGGAAGAAGGAAGAAGGAAGAAGGAAGAAGAAGAAGAAGAAGAAGAAGAAGAAGAAGAAGAAGAAGAATGATGCCATGGGGTTCTGCTTTAAGCAAGAAATAAACATTTATTATGTTAAGCTTCTGAGAATCTGGGGCTTATCTGTTATAGCAGCCAGTGTTACCTTAACTAGTACCTGAGCCCTGACCTTGAGCAAGTTACCTGGCCTCTCTGTTCTTCGCTTTCCCCATTTGTAAAGGGGCAAAACTGCTTAATAGTACCTATTTTATGGGGTTGTTAGGAAGATCAAACATTAATATATCTGAAGCGTCTACTACATTGCCTGGCCCCTACAGCATCGTAAGTGCTTGCCCCTGGTGTCCTTACGGTATTATCATTGTTTTTAGTATAATTCTTTGACATGTAACAGTATACCATCAGGAATTTCCCACATTTACAATCTGGGCCTAAAATTGTATTCCAATCAATTTCCAATTTAACACTGACGGCCAGTGGTATAACAGGATTATGAGCATTTGCTTAACAGGAAATGTGTCAGGAGTACAGCCCTTCTGCAAGATGAATGGCACCTCCTACAAGATGAATGGCACCTCCTACAGGATGGGGCAAGTCTCCGGCACTCCCTGCCAACGTTAAAAAAAAAATGGGAGGATGAGACTTTCTTGGCATGTACCTTTCTGGGTGAGCGGCCAGAGCCCTCTTCATGCTTGGGACTGGGCCGATGTGCACTGAACTCTATGGACCTGAAGGCCTGTGCCCCCAAGAAGACCTACAAATGTCCAAAAAGCACATGAAAAGATGATCGACATCGTGACCTTTCAGGGAAACGCAAATGAGAACCACAGAGAGCTACACGTCACACCACCGAGGTGGCCACCATCACAAAAGAAAGACAGTACCCGGTGTTGGTGGGGGTGCCGAGACCCCGGAGCCCTCCCGCCCTGATGGTGCAAGTATTAAACGGCGCAGCCCCTTTGGAAAACAGCCTGGCAGTTCTTTAAAATGCAAAACATACTCTCTTGTACTCGAGAGAAATGAAAACATATGTCCACACAAAAACTTGCACATGAAAGTTGATAGCTACATTATTCGTTATAGCAAAAAGTGCAAACAATCAGAATGTCCATCAACCGATGAATGGGTAAACAAAATGTGGTATTATCCACCAAACAGACTATTTTTCAGCCACGGAAAGGAACAAAGTACTGATATACACTACGACATGGATGAACCCTGAAAATACTACCCTCAGGGGCGCCTGGGCGACTCAGTCAGTTAAGCCTCTGTCTTCGGCTCAGGTCATGATCCCAGGGTGCTGGGATCGAGCCCCACCTCAGGCTCCCTGTTCAGCAGGGAATCTGCTTCTCCCCCTGCCTCTGCCCCTCCTCCTCACCCCCCGTCCCGCCTCGTGGTCTCTCTCTGACAAATAAACAAATAAAATCTTAAAAAAGAAAAACAAAGAAAATACTACCCTAAGTGAAAAAAGCCAATTGCAAAAGACCGCATACTGATTGTATGATTCCATTTATACACAATGTCCAGAGTAGGCGACTCTGGAGAAAGAATACAGATTAGCGGCTCCTGGGGGGGTAAGGGAATAGGGAGGGAAAGTGGGGTGACTGCTAATGGGCACAAGGTCTCTTTTTGGGGTGATGAAAATGTTCTAGAATTGTGTCAATGGTTGCACAACTGCGAATATCCCAAAAACCACAGAATTACACTGTTTAAATGGGTGAACTGTATCTCAATAAAGCTGCAATCCTAAAAAAAAAAAAAAAAAAAAAAGGTACCCATTCCTTCACAGACGTCAAACCACCTCTCGTCTGGACTTGAGCTGCCGTCAGAAACGAGAGCTCATCCCCACCCCATGTGAAGCCTTTGAGAATGACACAGCCTGTGTTAAAATCCGGCTTCACCTGTGTGTGCAGGCAATGGCGCCGTGACATACACATGCTGATGAGTGTAAAGCTCAGGACAGAGGTCACGGCTGGAAATGGAGCTTGGGGGGTTACCGACACGTCCAGGTAGGAGGTGGAACTGTCCTCCACACCCCCATGAACACTGATAACCCAACGATACCAACCCCCCCAAACACAACGGTCTGACAGGTACAAGCAGGGCTGGGTCCCCAAGCCCTCCCCCTTTAAGAAGATAAGCCAGACCACGAATCACACTTCCCCAAACCAGTCATGCTAAATAGGCTGGGTGGCTGGGAGCCCAAATCACTTAAATTGATGTCATATCATTTGAAAAGCTGACATTGAGGCCGTACAAATTGAACGACAATTGCTATCTATCCAATTCGTGGCTCCGGACTCCTGTTTCCCACCTGCTCCAACACCAATTTAAGCAATTCTGAACTTTGATCTCCACAGCAGAATGTCTCAGATTTATTGAAGTGTCAGGTCCCAATTGTGCTAACATCCACCCCTGGCAGGGCCATTACAAGGTGTGAAATCTGGGTGCCCATCACCCCAGCCACGTTGAGCACAGCGACAGCCACGAGGAACAAATCAATCTCCCTCTCCATCTCCATAGCCATCGTGGGAGCCTTGTAATTTACCATAATGACAGGCATGGAGGAAAAGCAGGCGAAGGGGTCGTTCTGTTCTCCAGGCCGTTGGACATATGCTGGAGGGGCTATTCCAGGAGAGGCCTCGCAACTGTCAGCCAAGAGGCAGCGCTACTCCTTGCAAAGGGCTATTTCTGCACTTCCTATGTCCTCAGTTGCTTTAAAATGCAACTGTGTTGCCCTCCTTTTGTGTTTTGCAAACAGCATCAAAACTGTTGATTCCTGCTGCCCCTGCCTCTCCCAGCTGTCACTATGAACCACCTGTCATCTACAGGTCGGCCCCACCAGGGCTGGGACTCAGGGATAGCTCAGGCTTATGGTAAATAGGAAAACCCCTCTCCACTAGAGGAAAGTTGATCTCCAAGCCTGGAGTGTCGGGGGGTGGGGGCAAGGAGTGAGGCAAGACCCAGGCTTCCTGTGTGAGCACTGGCGGACTCCTCACCTTCCTCGGCTTGTGCGGCCAGGGACTGCCGAGTCCGCGTTGAGGCCGTAGCCTGCCTGGCCCCTCCCCTGCTCCGAGAGGGTCCTGACCTGCCTGCTAGGTTCTGCCGGTGTCTGCCCCCAGACCCCCGAAGCCGAGACCCCAGCCTGGACCTGGAGAAGCCTTCTGGATTCAGAACCCAGGCACTCCACAGATGCCGAGAACACCTGCCCCAACAAACCTGCATGCCCCGTCCCCTCAGCTTGGAGACTGGGGCTGCAGACCCTCTTCCCAGACCCCTCTCTCATTTTGTCTCTCCACATGGGCTCCCAGCACACCCGACAGCCAAAGCCACGTGAGCTGCGACAAAATCTGCTTTAGAAAGAATTGTTTTGGGTTGAAAAGTCAACGTCATACTACAACTGGCAGATTAACGGTTCTCCGAGGAATATATCCGAGCACGAAGGGCAGAGCCTACTCCGCAGAGCACCTTGGTGTCTGCGGCGCCCGGGGCTGTCACTCAGGGAGCAGAAGCAGGCCGGCAGCCTCACTTTTTTGTAGTCCCACATCGTCGTCACGCCCCGGAGACCCACCGTGTTCAGGGCTCCTCAGGGTCAGCCTGGGTTTTTCACGAAGAGAAGCAGGGAGGGGCCTCTGGATTTTAAAAGAGATACGAGAATGAGCGAAGGGAGCGGAGTACGATTCAAGGACGAAATAAAGGCCCTGACGCACCACTCCCAGGGAGGGGGTCGGCCTCCACCAGTGGCTCCCCAGAAACGCTCTCTGGGGTGCTGGGTGTGATAATTACATGCTCCAACTGGCTCAGATCCACTCTTAGCAGCTGCAGTGAGACACCTGACGGTGGCTCCTGATGCAGGTTGAGGAACCTGAGCCCTGGAGGCATCGGCCCAGCCCACTCTCGTCAAAATCCCTCGGACACTCAGAAAGCTCCGGAATCCTACCGCTTGTCAGCCTGGGGCGGGGAGGGGTCTCCTCCTCCAGCTGCAAGCACCATGTGTCCTAAGGAGCCCTCGACTCTGGCACCTCTAATTTGTCCGCCGTAGCCCTTCGCTCACTGTCTTGCCATGACCTCCCATTGGTGGTTACCAAGCGTGGGGCAAGTCCAAGAACTCAGCAGTTGGGAGGTGGGGAGGAAGAGATCAACACAAGGGGGGACTTCTTGACCGAACCTTCACTGGGTCTCACATGAAGTGGTGAGAACTCAGTGGGGCAGGGGGTTGGCTGTGACTCCCAGGGGAACTTCAAGGACGACCATTCCCAAGGCCCCTTGGACCCTGTTAGAAGAAGCAGGCACTTGGGATGATGCACTGGGCCACATATGGAAGGAAGGATGGCCGCAAGAGAATGTTCTGAAATCAAGACTTGCCTGTCCTAGAGCTCAGCGTGAACATGTTACTGGCCGGGAGGGAAATTTGCACTCCCCTGACCCAGCACCCTCCCAAACCACCCCACCCCGCAGCTCAATGACCTGGTCCTGCCTGCCAGCAGCAGACAGAAACTTTCGGCCTAACGATGTTGGTTTTCGTTTCAAACAGCCTACTGGGGAAACGACCCAGACCCAAGCAGGAATCTCTCCGGTTATCAGTGATAAACCATCAGTGTTAAGCAAGCCAACGGTCACCCTTTGACCCTGTAACGGTACTTCTGGGGCTCCATTCAAAGAAAATTATTCTTCCTTTTTAAAAAAGGTTTAGGCAGCATTATTTCTAGAAAAAAAACAGGAAAGGACCAAAAGAAATGGGTACGTGAGCAAGATGACGTTAACTCAATGAATATTATGCACCTATAAAAAGTATGTGAGGTAAGATTTGTAACACAAAATATATTTATATAATAAATGAAAAATACAGATAGAGAATTTTTATCCAACTAATATACATGGTATACTTACAATTATAAAAAACAAAAAAGTTCTAAGCAAGAGGAAGAAGAGACAGAAGTAAAACCACACTCTAATAGCGATTGCCTTTGAGAGGCGGGACTCGCATGGCTGTTTTCTATTTTTCCATAAACCCCCAAAGCATGGGTTAATTTTATAATGGGAAAAAAAACCCACTTTTATTAAAAAATTAGATGCTAAGCAATTTGGTTCATTCTTCCTTCCCCAAGAGAGTGTGCGGCAGGACAGAGAATTTCTGTTTGAGCTGCTGAAGTTCAGCGCTTCTTCCGTCCATGGCCTGACTTCTCCCAAGGCTGGTCTGAAGGGAACACAAGGTCTCTAGCCACAGAGACGGTTTTTCTAAGGCTTTGGCAGGCTGGTGCGTTCACGGCAAATAGAATTATCACTTAGCAGATGCTAGCGGAAGCAGACCTTCGGCAAGTCCTATGGCGATCCGCACTCCGTGCAAACGCGCGTCCCAGGCCAGAGCACAGAAGCAGCAGCCACAGTTCACAGATGGTGCTCACCGAGCCAGGCTCTCCTTTCAGTAGGTCCTTTTTCTGGGTGGGTCGGAGTGGCAGCGTTGCGGCAATGGAGAGCTCTCGCTAAGGGGTAACGATGGTGGCCCTGCTCTGGCTGGTTTTTGGATTTCCCTGGTTTGGCATCTAGTGAGTAAGGCAAGCTGAGAAGCTCGGGAAGGGACAGGCAGGCGGGGGAGGGCAACCAGCAGGCTTTGGGGAATTACAGGAATTCTGAATCTCCTGCAGAGGTTTGCTCTGCACCTTTCTTTCGTCTCCCCCAAACCTTGCCCAGAGGCTGTTTCACCTCAGCCCCTCATCATTTAAGCACCGTCAGGAAAATGTGCAACACCAGAGCAAGGTTTTCTGGATGAAAACAATGAACGCCGGCCTCTACACTCGGACGGGTCTCCACCCTTGACCAGCAGCCTCCCTGCCTCCACTGCACCATCACTGCCCATAGACGCTAGGACCCAAACGTCTGGTCTTGAGGGCCTTAGTGTGCTTGTCAAAGAGCAGGGCTAAGGGGTAATGTCCTTCCACAAAGGGTGAAGAGATTCCTGGTGGGAGGAGGCAGGTTTATCAGACACACACACACACGCAGACACGCATGCACACACACACACACCCCCACATACACGCAGACACACACACGCAGCCAGAAGTTGAGACCGGGATGAAAGCAGGGGACCAGAATTGTCATTCGAGCTTAGGCAGAGTTTGAAGTAAGCTGGGGACACCCTCAGGAGGAATCAGATGCCCACTGATGATTTGGGCAGTTAGTCCGCCATTTTGCAGGGCACTGTTTAGTACCTGCAGCCACACAAGGCACGCGTGGTGCGAACGTGAGCAGGACAGACAGAACTCCTGCCCTCCCAGAGACCATAGGGAAAAGGAGGCAAGGGATGAGGGCCAGGGCCTAAGCTAGAGGAGGCCGCCTTGTCCTGGGGGCTCTAGTCCTCAGACGAAACCTTCACGGGGATTTCTTCCAGAACATATTGAACACCTGACAGAATGTTCATGCCCTTTTTAAAACATTTTATTTTTAAAAGTTTTTTTATTACTGACATCGTTGTAGAGCTTTTCCCAAATGTGTTCTTTTTTTCCATGACAGCGAATAGTGATTTTAGATGCTTACACGTGTTTACATGAGGATTTCATCTCTTCTGTACTAATGGCTAAAACATCATTATGAACTGCACTTGTTAACCAAACAGAGATATTCCATGAGACAACGGCTCCTGATATGGAGGTGTCCTTGGGCTGGGGCCCGCTTATCCTGGCTCCCATCTCCTCCTCCGGACACACAGGTGCCTTCATTAGCGGAGGAAAGAAAGAAGTCTTTGTGATGATGTCATTCCCAGACCACCCTACCCAGACAATAAAACTGAACTTGAGAGAAGCCTGGTGAAACGAGAGCTCAGAAATCATAGAAGAGAGGGGCCCTCAAAGGCTAGGTGGCCTAATCCGCTGATGTGAGAAATGGGCGAAGAGGAAGAGGCCTAAGATTACCCAACCAGTCAGCAGGGGACTATTTTCACCAAAGTAAATATGGGGAAACTCATCGCATGGAAACTCCGGTATCATCACGTATTAAATATTATGCCAGGCAGGGGGGCTACGGGAAGGGGGCCCTCAGCAGGGCATGTAACATGCACACCCACAGATGGCCGCAGGACAATGTGGCCAGTGCCACAACACAGCCACCGACAAGGGGGCATGGGACGACAGAGAAGGAAGCACCTCACTTCCTGGGGGAGCTGAGGAAGGCATCCAGCGGACGGGGATATCTGAACTGGGTTTTAATGACTGAATAGGAGTTTCTTGTATAGGAAAAGGAGGAAGGTCATTCCAGAAATATGGCATAGCACGTATAGAGGTTAACACATGTGAAAGACCGTGATGTGTTTTGGGAATAAAGAGTGGTTGGGTGTGGCTAAAATGGAGGCTTCCTGAAAGGGAAACAGAGGCAAGACCAGAAGAGGTGACTAAGGAGCAACTGAGAAGGTCCCGAATGCCATGTTAAGAAGTTTGCCCTGAGGGGGCATTATCTTTGTGTTAAAACAACAACAACAACAACAACAACAACAACAACAACAGTATATTGGCAAAAAGATGAAGGGTGGATTGAACAAAAAAGGACCAGAGACAGGGAGACTAGTGGGGTGGATATTGCAACATTTCAGGTGGAAAATAAAAATGGTAAAATTTTAAAAAAGAAAGAAAGAAAGAAAGAAAGAAAGAAAGAAAGAAAGAAAGAAAGAAAGGAAGAAAGAAGAAAGGAAGGAAGGAAGAAAGAAGAAAGGAAGGAAGGAAGGAAGGAAGGAAGGAAGGAAGGAAGAAAGAAAGAAAGAAAGAAAGAAAGAAAGAAAGAAAGAAAGAATCTCAAAGAAGAGAAGGAGCGCTTCTGGGGCCTGACCCGGGGCAGGGATGCAAGGCAGGACCCACAGGCCTCCGGGACAGGCGGCTGCGTGCGCGGACATGAGAGGGCGGAGGTGGGCAAACCACTGCCCACAGGCTGCGGCGGGCCTGCCATCTATTTCCATGCAGCCCCACCAGTAAGGATGGTTTTCACATTTTTAAAGGACTGAAAAAGAATGAGAGTATTTTGTGACACATGAAAATGACACGAAATTCAAATGTCAGGGTCCAGTTGGCCTGGAGCAGAGCCACGCGTGTTCATTCACCTCCCATCTACGGTAACAAGGGCAGCACCGAGGACAGGCTGGGGGGCCAGCAAAGTCTGCAATATTTACTATTCGCCCTTTAAGAAGAGGTTGCTGAGACAGAGGAAGACCACGGCCTCGGGCAACTGGGGGGATGGTGGAAGGAGAGAAGCAGAGTCCGGCAAGTGGCACAGAGTAGTAACGCCCTCGAGGGCGTGTGGAGTTGGAGGGACCCGTGACACACCCAGGAGGTGGTGGAGAGAGGTGTCTGCACTACGGGGAAGAGATCTGGATTTAAGGTATGGATTTGAGAAGCACCAATGGACAGATGGTCATTGAAGCCATGGGAGTGGGTGAGATAATCCACGGGAGAGGAAAAAAGAGCACCCCAAAACAGCAAAGCTGGGGACGTCGGAACCCCAGGAAATGCTGCTGAGGGGGTAAACAGGCACGAAAAACCCAAGAAGGAGTCTGAGAAAGACTAGTCAGGGACACAGGGAACAATTTCAGTGTGAATAAGGTAAGGGGAGAAGATGTTTTGAGGAAAAGAGAGAACTGAAGAAGTGTCAGATGCCACCAAGAGCCCAAGTGGAATGAGGGTGGAAAAGGAGACCGTGGGTCCTGGGAGCCCTCAGCCAGCAAAGCTTGCACTGTGGGAACGGGCAGATGTGCTCCCCCTTTCCTCCATCCCACGGCCACTCCTACTCAGCCTCTCTCCATGGGTCCTTGATGTTCGAAAGCCTCGGGGAGCAGGCCCTGGACCTCTCTACTTTCCAGCCCAGACACCCCCTGAGCTGGGCTCTCGGAACCAACTGTGAATTCAGCATGGCCGCTGTGAAGTCCAGCAGGCCCCACCCTCCTTCTCCCCAGGCCAGCTCTCCCAGCAGGCTACTCCAGCTCAGTAAAAGTCAGCTCTCTCTCTCCAGCTGTTCAAACCCAAATCCCTGGAGTCATCTCGAGTCTCCTCTCATCTTCCATCCAGCCTTTCAGTAAATCCTACCCACCACCTCTTCAAACTACACCCAGGATTCAGCGCCCACCCCTCCACTCCAGGCCACTGCCGCTCTCCCCCGCTTCCTAGCTCACGTCCCTGCTCCCGCCTCTGCCCCCGCGGTCACGCAGCAGCACACCACAGCTATCCTGCTGAAACACAAGTGCAGGCGTCTTACTCCTCTACGCCAGCCCCCTGAAACCGTCTCATCTCACTCTGAGTAAAGGCTCCAGGCATACAATGGCCTCCAGCGCCCTACACAACCCGCACCTACCCTCCATCTAATCCCCGAGACCTCATCACCTTCCACAACTGTGCTCCCTCTCTCCTCCAATCGCAGCGACCTCCGTGCTGGCTCTCCACGCATCAGGTCCACTCCTGCCTCAGGGCCTTTGCATTTGCCATTCCCTCTGCCTGCAATGCTCTTCTCCAAGACACTCACAGGGCTCTCTCCCTGTCCTCCCTCAGATCTTTCAGAAATACCCTTCTCGGGGAGGTCTTTTCGAGCCAGCCCATTTTACATGCCAACCATCTCTCAACCCTCAACACTCTGTGTTCCCTTGTCCTGCTTTAGTTTGATCTAAAGCACCTGTCGCTACGCTCACAATACACATGATCTACCAATTTATCTCGTGTATTATCTGTCTCCACTGCCAGACTGTAAGCTCCATGAGGGCAGAGATTTGTCCTTTTTTTTTCCTCCTGCCATATCCCAGCACAGTGCCTGGTATATGGCAGGCACTCAGTAAATGATTACTGAAAGAATGAGGCTAGTGGGTCAAGAAGTGACTAGGACATAAGCAAGGGAAAGCCATTAAGGCAACTCTTTCAAGGCCTGCGGTTGATTAGCTTAAGAAGAAACCGGTATCAGGAGATCGTCTTCAAATGGAAAGACTCAAACGTATTTACAGAATGTCAGGGGTAGAGCAGCATGAAAGAGACTGAGGCTACGAGAGCAAGGGTATCTGGCGATGCCAAATCTGGGAGGGAGCAGCAATGAATGGCCTCACAAACAAGGGGACAAGGGAGCTCTCTGGAAGGGACTAGGCAGGCGAGGAGCATGAAAGGAGGTGTCGATCTGGGGAAGCAAAGGGAAACTGAACAAGTTCACACCCAGTACTCAGTTTTCTGTCTCAAGGTGGTGAGGGTTTGAGGCGGCACTCTGGAAAATGAGAATGCATGCTGATTCGGGGAGAGGAGGGCTGCTCAGCAGGGCTGGGGGCTCCCCCCACTCCCGAAACCATAAATATGTTGCAGAGTTTGGGGATCTTCCCCAGTTACACTGGAAGCCAATGAGAGCCAAGTGGTAAGTCCTAGTATTATTTTAAATTATCAAGTTAAAGCCCTTATTGGATACTTTGGGCACCGGACAAAATGTAAAACTCTAAGGGATCATAAATAAATGGGTAAGTGATAGGAATAATCATTGCTATTGACCCAGCTTAGGGCACCTCCAGCTGGCAAACACAATTCAAGATGGAGTCCCTGGAAAGAGGGAGTCCTAAGGACAGATCCGGAGAAAGATGAAAGGTGACCCTTTGGCAAAGGACTCTGAAAGGCTTGTCTGAGGACCTACACAAGAGGGCTGCGTATAGCACAAAAGAGGGCTGGAACCACAAAAGAGAAGATCCACAGAGAAAAACAAAAGCCAATTTACAACTCCTGAAAATGGGCCCAAATATTCTAAAATACTGAAATGTGGGGCGCCTGGGTGGCTCAGTTGGGTAAGCGTCTGACTCCAGATTTCAGCTCTGGTCCCGATCTCAGCGCTGTGGAATCAAGCCCCCCCCTGGGGCTCCTCAGCGCAAGTCTGCTCAAGATTCTCTCCCTTTGCCCCGCCCCCAACTTGCACATACACACGCTCCTCTCTCTCTCTCTCTCCCCCAAATGGATAAAATCTTTTTTAAAAATGCTGAAATAGGACATTATGTTAACAGGAGTATGTGATGTGCAAGGAGAGCTTCCTAATTCCCAAAGGGACCAAAGCAGGGTTACGAGCTTCCCAGCCACGAGCTACTAGGCTATCTGCAGAAACTGTAGAATCTTCCGCAGGCCAGAATGAAAAGGCTACTCCAAATTTTCAGGACTATATCAAATTGAGCTATCAAAATTTTAATAGCTACCATTCATTATTCATACCATGCTATGCATATTACATACTTTATTCCCATTTTATAGATGAAGAAACAGAGGCTTCAAAAGATAAAGTTGTCCTAAGTCATAGCAATAAATAAGGGGCTGGACCAGAAATCAAAGCCAAAGGTGTCTGGTCCCAAAGACCATGCTTTTAACCTCTATTTTCTTTCTAAGATTATTTTTTCTTATTGACAACACAGGAGTGATGACTACTTTTAATACATTCTTATGA
This sequence comes from Ursus americanus, assembly GCF_024610735.1. Lineage (NCBI taxonomy): Eukaryota > Metazoa > Chordata > Mammalia > Carnivora > Ursidae > Ursus > Ursus americanus. The sequence goes on along the minus strand of NC_142150.1, from coordinate 2,471,021 downwards.
GACTTACAAGTCATTCTATGATGTATGTAGTAGGTATTTGTAGGCAGATACATTTTTATATGAAATTTTTATAAGAAATTACTGACTACATATTCCAATATGTATTATGTCTTTCCAATCTCTGTCCTACAGTGGGACATAACAGGTGTCAAGTGAATGAATGGCAGTCCCTGGGCCCAGGAGAATGCAATGCTCAAGGTCACATCAGTGACCTTGAGGAATCATGTTCTAGAACATTAGGAGGGGGGCAGTAGGAGAAAGCAGTTTCCGCAAAGCACAGAGCTGTGAGTTTATGCAAGATCCAGAGCAAGATCGAGCCTTACTCTCACTGAAGTTATGGGTAGTGGGCCCTTGACAGGTAAAGCACTCATCACTGAGACCCCGCACACACTCAGTAAGACCAGGTTATTCCGTGCCAACCCAGCTGCCTTCTATGGGCTCTCAGAACTCCACTTACAACAGCAAGCAGTTGGGGCCAGGTGGTGGTGGGCCCCTTTAGAAGAAGCAAACTCACCATTTACAGCCCCTGGATTCGTTAGTAGGCTGAACGACAAAATCAGGGCTTCACAGTTCAGGATAGCAAGGATTAAAATAAGATTTTGCACCTGGTTTCAAAAACCCAAGTGAGTAAATCTGAGACAGGGAAGAGACTGGTTCAGGAGCCACAAACATGAACATGTTTCTGAGTAAGCTGGTAGCCACCTCAAGGAGAACGAACAGTGTCATGCAGCCGACAGAATAAGGACAAGCAGCCTTGGCTCAGTTCTAGAACCTGGTGTCTGGGCTCGAACAAAGGAGGGGGCAGCCCTGTTCCAACCTGGGTGGGCCGGACTAGACCACGACACTACTATGTGGGCTTCTGGGCAGCTCACTTTGAAAGGGTCTGCTGGTTATTTTCATTGCCCCCACTCCCCACCATGATCCCTGCACTGCTCTGTGCCCTGAGGGAGCTGACCCCTACACATTGCACCATCCGGGTTCCTTGCCAGGGTCACTTCCCCCTGGGTCCAGCCAATCGGAAGCACCCGCAAAAGATTCAAGGGCACTAAGAAGACACAGAGTGTCTCTTGTGCCAATGTCTTCCTGCTCCATCTCCACATTGCTGACAGTCGTTGTGTCTCTCTGCAGCTACAGTTACTGTCAGGCAGCGCCCCTTCCATGGTTCCAGCTCTCTGTGGGTTCCAGTTGGCTCCCCGTGTCCCTTCAGGTCTAGAGCGGTAACAGCTTCCACCTGTCTGTCATTAACCCCCACGTTCCTTATCATCCTTCCGGGCTTGCATACCCCTGCCCACACCTCTGAAAATAGTCCCTTCACTACAGTATTTCCAAAATCCCAATTGAGTTGACCTTGTGTTTCCTGCAGGGCTCCCAAACGAAACTGAAGGGGTAGGAAGCCAGCGGGCCATAAAATCATGCCTATGAGGACCCACTGTAAGAACAGAGGCTGTTTGTCCTGGTGAAGGGAAGCCTCCAGGAAAACAGGCTAATCCACTTGAAAAAAGTGAAGGGTGACCCTCAGCCTCCTTCTCTGGCTCCAGAGAGTCTCTATCTCTAGACAGAGACCAACTCTGTAGTTTTACAACAAACCTTCCTAAAGAGACGGCAAAGGTGGGCTGAGCGCACCGGGTAGGTCATGAGCTTCAGAAACTCCGAGTTGTTCAGTCTTAGCGAGCGAGCCCACACCAGGACTCCAGGAGGAAAAAGTCAGAAGGGTAATAAAGGGCTTTCCAAGCCAGGATTTCATGACTGGCTACCAGCTATACGCTACCCAGACGGTGGTTTACCAAAATAACCAAACCGGGGAAAACAGGTTTGGGGCCGTGTTTGGCTGCTTCTCACTCCAACACAGAAAACAAATTCGGTCCTTTGTGTTAAGTTTGGTAAGTCTCAGCGCGGCTCTTTCTTACACTTGAAGGTAACTAACTCAGCAACAGGGAACTTTCCACGGCAGCATCACAGCCTTCAGAAGGGTTATTCCCAAACCACAAGGCACTCTATGAAAAACTTGACCCAAGCAACTTCTATCTCCACGTCTATCACTAGAGCTTCCTCTGAACGGTCACTTCATTTTTCAAACCCAAACCCAAGATGTGGAATCTGCCAATGAGACAGTATTTTACACGCAAACTGTCCTGCAACAAAATAAGATCACTTCAGTTCACCCTGGTGGGGAAAAGAGAATGTTTTTTTACAAGAGCCCTCAACTCCTGAGTTCACAGAAGGGTCACAGCGCGATGCTAAGTGTGTCTAATCCAGGTTTTCCCCTTGAGCGCGAGTCTGTCATTTATTACAGGGCCCGACCCCAGGAAAGCCGCTCATTCATTCAACAAACATTAATAGCGCCCGACTGGGCCCTGGGGGCGGACACAGGATCCAGAGGCCAACACTGCCTCTGGGGTTCCGTGGGCCCAGGAAACGAGCTGAGCTCAAAGGCCAACGAAGGCAACGAGCGCGGCGCCCAGGAAAGTTTGCGCAGGAACTTGGGGAACGCCAGCCCGCGGACGCGGGCCTCCGGGAGGACGCCGCCTCCGCCTGGGGCCCGGCCGCCTCCCCGGCCCCGCGGCGCTCTCCCCCAGCCCAGCGCGGGCCTCGCCGGGTCACGGGCCGCCGCACCCGGGCGCCGCCGGGCCCGGCGAGCAGCTTCCCGCCCCCGGCCGCCCCGAGGTGGGCGGCGGCGACGACCCGCGGGCCGCGCTCGGCCCCGGCCCCGCGTCCCGGGCAGCGCGCGCACGCGCCGCCGCGCGCCCCCACCGCGTCGGACACCCGCGGCGCGGTCCCGCCCGGCCCTGGAGCCCCGGTCCTCCGCCCTCGCCCTCGGCCCCGGCCCTGCGGCGTGCCGGGCCGGGCCGCACTCACCCTCCTTGGCTTTCTTCCTCCGCGCCAGCGTGCCTCCGAGTTTCCCCAAGAAGGAGTCATCTTTCTTCCGGGACGGGGGCGACTTGGGAGTGGGGGACTTGGGGACAGAGGGCGACTTCTGCGGGGACGTGGCCATGGCGGCGGAGCGGGCAGCCGCGCGCGGGCCGGCCGGGACGCGGAGCTGGCGCTGGGCGGGTGCGGCGGGACTGAGGCTGCGGCTTTCCAAACGGAAGCGGAATTATTCCAAGCATTTGAGGCAGCTCACGCTCGCCTTTCCCTTCCCTCTCTCCCTCCCTCGCGCCGCCCTCCGCCCTGGAAGGAGCTGCGCGCTCGGGGCCCGCGCCGCTCGGGCCTGCGCCCGCGCCCCTTGGCTGCCCGGAGCAGGGAGGGTGCCCCAAATGTGCCCCCTTGCAGGACGTGCGGCCTTGTCTGTGTGTGCATGTGAGACCCTCCAGCCTGGAGGCCACGTTTTCCCCGGGCTCCACACCCAACACGGATCCTGGTACAAATCAGGGGTTCAGGCATTGCTGAAGCAAAGCGACCTGCTACTCTTGTCTCCCAGTGTCTTTGCCAGGGCTATTGGGTGAGGAGCTCGCTCTTTCCCTGGTTTTCTACCTGTACAGTTATTAGGCCATGTCTTGTGTCCAGAAAGAGCGTGAGTCGGCTCTGGGAAGAGAGAGTGAACCCCAATGTGTTCAGGCATATCCATGTTCCTCCTCTCCACCCCCATCCCAGGGTGAGAAGTTTGATGAAGTTCTGAGAGCAGGGCTGAGGCTGCTGCTGCTTACAAAACGGCGGTTTCTAGAAGCTCAATGGCTTGTACAAAGGAGGGTAACACAAATGGTGGAAACGTGAATGGAAAGGTAGGACCGTGGGCTCTTGTGAAACAACCCGGCACCCCAAATTTATCCTGGCTAAATGACAGCAACAGAATGGCAACCAAACTCCGGGGCGTGGCACCAACCCCAAGATTCAAGGACTCTTGCTAGAAATGATTAAAAGGCACGTTTTATCATGCTTGGCCCCCTGAAGTTTGGGGATCTCCAGCCATCTCTCCCCCTCACACAGCCCATTAGCAACTGTTTCCTCTAAGTAGCTACAGCTGGTTGACCCTGGGTGACCACCTGCCCCAAAGACAGCAAATGTTTGGCGAGCAGCCAATCAGATGATCTCAATCAGTCGTAACTAAGCTAGAGACGGTTGTCAGAAGTCGGGCACTCAGGGCTGGTCATGAAGACTCCGTTACTGGAGTGTTCGTTTTTAGCTGCATGCAGGGGGATCAGCAGAGAGACAGACCCAGGGAGCAAGCAAGTGGGTTCAAGAAGCCAGGTGGTCTGACTAAAGAAAAACCACGGGGGAGTAGCTGCTGGGATCTGGAATCTCTTCCCAGTGCCCCCTGCAGTTCCCCAGAGGGCCAGCCCGTGCTTCCTTCCTAGGACATGTTCCTAAAGCTTGAAATCACACATCCGCCTTCACTCCGGCTAATCAGCAAACTGACAAGCAGTAGTTCCCGAGAACAAAAATTTAACACACAAGACCGCCAATAGATTCTCAGAGAAGTATGTGTTCATTTTATCTTTGTGTAAGAGTCACAATTCTTTTTTTTCAATTATACTTTTTTTTTTAAATTATACTTCAGCTGATGCCTCTTAGCTCACAGAAAGCAGAGAGGTCACGATGACGGCTAAAATTTTCACCCAGGAGCAAGGAAAGATTATGACACTTTCCCAAAGCCAACCACCACCTTGATAAATCTTAAGGAGATATGGAAGCCAAAATAGATTTTGGTCTCCATCACTAGTAATTCTTGTTCAGGATATTGGGTGCATACAAATATCTCCAACATCTGAGCTCCAGCTCTGGGAACTCCTGTCAGGGAATCAGGAGACACACAGCTCAATAGCTGCGTGACCGCGGGCAACTCCACTCACTTATCTGGGTCTCCACCTCGTCATCTACAAAATGAAGTGGGGGAACAGAATGGTGGTTCTCTAACCCGATCGTGCATCGCCGTTCCTTAGGGAGTTGGTAATTAACATTCACAGGCCCCATCTCTAGAAGTTCTAATTCAGTACATCTGAGGCGAAACCGAGGAATAGGTGTTCTTCAACAGGGATTACATCAGGTGATGTGGTGGGGCTGATCTACCACTGATATTTGGCCACTGGAGCCACTCCCAGCTCCTACATCCTGCGGTTCTCTTTTCTTCACCTGTTACTGGTATCTGTAGGCAAGGCTTAGGTCCTAAATATGACACGATCAAAACTACACATGGAGATGGGCGCCTGGGTGGCTCAGTCATTAAGCGTCTGCCTTCGGCTCAGGGCGTGATCCCGGGTCCTGGGATCGAGCCCCGCATCGAGCTCCCTGCTCCGCTGAGAGCCTGCTTCTTCCTCTCCCACTCCCCCTGCTTGTGTTCCCTCTCTCACTGGCTGTCTCTCTCTCTGTCGAATAAATAAATAACTAAAATCTTTAAAAAACAAAAAACTACCCATGGAGATCTCTTTCATCTTGCTCATGTGTGTTTTTTCCACTTACAGCCCTCTTTGGTAATGTTTATGCGACTAAAGTTTGAAAGCACCTGAGCAAGACTAAAAAAGAGGAACAAAGTCTTGGTTGTTGAAAGCTGGCTCTCAGAAAATACCAGCAAAATCAGCTGTGGAGCTGACAAAGCTTGAATTCATTGTGCACCGTGGTAAGGAGAGCCCTGCCTTGGCCGCGTCTGAGTAGTATCTCGGCCGGGGTGGGGGAGGGGGGAGCAAATTGGGGATATTTATAAGGTTTTGGAATCTGGTTTAAGGCAGGTCTTTCAATGAGGGGGTGCTTGTTTAATTTTGGCTCAGATCATACTCATTGAGGATTCGTAGGTAAAAGGCAAACCTTTTAAAGAGTCTTGGAGAGTGAATAATGCTTTTGATGCTATTGAAAAGTTTAAAGGTTTTACATTCATTTCAGTAAGGTTTTGGGAGAAGTTCTTGAAAAGCACAATAAAGTTATTTGTTCTTTAAGATTTTATTTGTTTGAGAGAGAGAGCGAGAGCGTGTGAGCAAGCTTGAGCTGGGGTGGGAGGACAGAGGGAGAAGCGGACTCCCTACTGAGCAAGGAGCCCAACATGGAACTCGACATGGGGCTGGATCCCAGGACCCTGAGATCATGATCTGAACCAAAGGCAGACGCTTAGCTGACTGAACCAGCTAGGTGCCCGCAAATAAAGTTATTTGTAAGTCTTACCTTTTCAGTGAAGGAAATTTTTGGAATAGTTATGCTGATAAAGACAGTGAAATGGTGAAGTCCCGTTGACGTAACAGTACTTGTGTGGGTGTGGCTGGGTCTACATATTTTGCAGATGTCTTCTCTACAAACCTTCCTTCCGCTAATTATCAATCGCTCTTGAAAGAGAGATTCACATTGGGGAATGAGCAGTGAATTATAAATCAGTCCCCCTCGAAGTGTAGTCTGAAGACCAGTATTGATCTGCAAACTGTGATTGGTCCTCAATGATATAAATACAGAAATTAAGAGTGTTTAGAAACTTTTATAGGAATTTAGCAATGCAATTTTATATTTGTTTGATACAAGAAAAATTGGAAGCTTATATTTGGAATATCTTTTCATTTTATCTTTCTGGTAATTCTTTTTTAATTGTATTTTCCAAAAATATTGGTCTGGGATGGATTGGTCCTTCACCATAGATTATTTGGAAAGCGCTGTTCCAAACTGCTCTAGTCTGCTTACAGAGTTCAGACACTGCATTTTGATATTATGTGTTCATAGTCCATATAGATATGTTCAGAAGATTAAATGAGTTAATATATGGGAAAGCATCTTACACAGGGTTTGGCACTGAAATAGACTGAATCTAAATCCTGCTTAATCACGCTGCTCTTTGATAAGATGCATAGAAGAGCCTGCGCCAGCCCCCTCACTGTAAATCGGTGTCTATAATCACGGCCCCACTGGTGAGCCGCCCTTCTCATGATGGCCATTGGTCTCATCTTACCCAAGGGTTAATGATAAGGACAGCTCCTAAGTGAAATGTGTGTTGCTGGGAGACGCTGCTGAATCTCTAGGTCTGTCTCTCCTTGAAATCTAGACCTAGACATACCACCCTGGGAGAGAGCGAACCCAGGTTCCAGTCCTGGCTCAGTGGCTGGGTGACCCTGGACGAATGACTGCCCCTTCTGTGCTTCCATTTCCGTCATCAGGAAAGTGAGGGCAGTACCTATTAAAGCTGAACGTCACACACACCTGATGACCCACAATTTCAATCTAGGTTATACCTTAGAAGAATGAGGACATTTGTGCCCTCCGATACATCTTCTAGAAAGTTCATGGCAGCACCATTCAAATGTCTATTAAGAGTTGAGTCCATTAAAAAATTGGGATAGTCTGGGGCGCCTGGGTGGCACAGTGGTTAAGCCTCTGCCTTCGGCTCAGGGCATGATCCCGGCGTTATGGGCTCGAGCCCCACATCGGGCTCCTCCGCTATGAGCCTGCTTCTTCCTCTCCCACTCCCCCTGCTTGTGTTCCCTCTCTCGCTGGCTGTCTCTATCTCTGTCGAATAAATAAATAAAATCTTTTTAAAAAATTGTGATAGTCACACATTGGAACATTATACATCAAGGAGAATGAACAATTTGCAACCACAAGGAGCAACAGAAATGTAGCTCACAATATTGAGTGAAAAAAAAATCAGATGCAAAAAGAGCATATACTCTACCATTCTATTCGTATAAAGTTCAAAAACAGGCAAAACTAATCTCTGATGTTAGAAGTCAGGATAATGATGAGCCTTGGGAGGGTTAGTGACTAGAACGGGGCAGGGTTGGTGGGAAGGCGTGAGGGGAGGCTACGGATGGGTAGTGTTTTTTTGATCTGGGTGCTGGTTACGTGGGTGTATTCACTTTGGAAATTCACAGAGCGGGCCCTTAATTTCAACAATTCTCTGTACGTATACGGTTCTTCAATATACAATGACGTCATGGTACCGCGTGCCCTTTAGGGTCCCTTTTATTTCCATGGTCTCCTTCTCCAGCTCCCTGGGTGGCCCACATCACTCAAAATTCCATTGGTCTCAAACTAGGTCACTTCTGTCCCCAGACCTTCCCTTAGGAGATCATTTTTCTAGCGGAACACGTGCTGCTCTCGGCCACCGAGCAATGTTCCCACCCTGGTCCTCTCATCTTCCCCCAACCGTTCCCACGGGGAGGGGGTTGTCATTTACAAGGCGGGAGCAGGTAGTGGTGAAGGTTTGGGCTTCGAATCGCCATTCTCCAGTCAAGTATCTGTGCAACCTTGTGCAGGTGACCTAAATTTCTGTGTCTCAGGTTTCTCGCCATAATGAGAACAAACGAGCACTTGCCTCATAAGGTTGTTGGGGGGATCAAGAGAGTGTAAATAAACTACTTTGCTCAGTGCCTAGCAGATAACGAGTCTCAGCTCAATAGAGTGTTGATTATTACATTTCATTGGAGACTCATAAATGATATCATTACCTCCATTTTACAGGTGAGTAACTTGAAACTCGGAGAGTTTAAATAACTTGCTTTAGCTCACATAGCCGATAACTGAGAGACTAATACGATAGCCCTTAGAATCTGTTCTCCCAAATATCTGTAGAACCCACCATTTTCAGCTAGGCTATGGTTCCTCAGAATAAAGACTTTATTTTCCAGCTAGGTGCAGTCACATGACTAAACTTTGACCAATGGGATGTGACCAAAAGTGTTATGTGACAGCTTCCAAGAATCCTAACACATAGATGGGAAAGCGGTATTCAGTTTCTCATGTCATCAGACTACATAACACAGGCCAAACCTCCCACTGAGAACACCTGGAAAAGCTGGACACTGAGTGTAAAGTAAATCTTCTTGAGAGTATTGGAAAGCTAATAAAGCTTACCGGGCCACAGTCTCAGAGAAGAAGTGATGCCCGAGAGGTGAGCCCATCACCCGGGACTTCTTTTCCCCAATTTTAAAAGAAACAGCTGAGAAGCTGGGAGGTTGAGCAGGGCAATTGCCAAGCTCACAAGGATAAATAGACAAATGTTCAGGGGCTACCAAACCAGGGACCCCCAAGAAATTCCCCGTTTGCTTTAGTCTGGGACTCTAAAAGACTGCCCTTTGGTAGACAAAGAGAAAATAAAGGCATTTAAATTAAAAAGCACAACTGAGAAAAATTGTTAATAGCAGACCCAAACCGAAGTAAAGTGTTATGACGTAAAGAAAATCATTCCAGATGGAAGCTTGGTGACACACGGAGGAGGAAAGCACAAAGAAGATGGTAAATGCAAAAGGATATTAACTAAATAAAATAATCATAATGTCTTACAGGGTTTGAAAATATAGAAATCAAATTAAAATACACAAAAGCGAAATCATTTCAATTGGGAAATGGGTAAATGGAGTTAGAGTTCCAAAGTCCAGGCACTGTCTGGGAAGAAGTCAAGGTAAGAATTTATATTGGACTTTGATAAATCAAGCAATCGTGTTGTAGCCTGTAGGGTAAGCGTTAAAGAATAGTAAAAGAGTAACTATGACTAGTAAGATAATGGAGAGAAAAATTGGAGTCTGTGTGCTCCATTCAGACAGATTTCATAAATTGTATTGTGATCTGTATCTGTCATAGGTAAGCAACTTGTCTTTTGCATTCTGTTTTCTTTTCCTTTTGCTGTGTTACTTTTATTGTTGTATAGATTAAAAGCCCAGGATATAGAGGTAAAACAATCATCTCCAATTAAGCTAAAGAGGAAGAGGTCTTCACTGGGGAAAGTTTTACATTTCCCAAATGCGAATACCCTCTGTTATGGGTTGAGTTGTGTTCCCTAAAAATATATTGAAATCCTAACCCCAGAACCTCAAACTGTGACCTTATTTGGCAATAGAGTCATTGCCGATGTTCTTAGTTATGTTAAAATAGGATGTCAGGTGAACTGGATGAGGACGGGCTCCCAACCCAGTAAAACCAACGTCCTTGAGAGAGGAAAGTTTGAGTACAAACATGCATGAAGAAAGGTGACGTGAAGACACAGGAGACAGCCAGCCGCTGGAATTATGCGGCTATAAGCCAAGGGATGCTTGGGGAGGCTTAGGAGGAAGCATTGCAGGGAACACCCCTTCATTTTGGACTTCTAGCCTCAAGAATACGTTTCTGTCGTGCTAAGCCATCCAGCCTGTGGTCCTTTGCTGTGGCTGCCTGTAAAAATAATATACTATCTAAGGGACAAACTAGGAGGCCCCTGCAGATCACAAAGAGGGTTCTATGAAGGGTCTGGAGCGAAACAATAATCAGAGATTGCCTGACCACATCAAAGCGGTGGGGGCTGGGTGGGGTGGCGGTGCGGGTTGCTGGTGGTGAGGAGAAGCCAGCCAGAGCCTCCTGGGGATGTCTTTGATCACTGAAAGCAAAGTGGGCTCTCCTGATGAAAAGAATGTGTGAGAGATAAAATGGCTCTGGAGTGGGACTCTTAAGTGAGAACTCTTGAGTGTTCCTCTTGGGAACTCTGGGGTATTAGCAGTGGCCTCTGAAGGCCGGGCTGCCAGCGAGCACGTCTGAGGCAGCCAGATGGCAGGATGGGGGTGGGGGAGTGAGGAAAGGCATCGGGGCAGGGAAAGTTGAAAGACCTTAGCCTTGGTTTGTGACCTGGGGGACTGGGTGGGTGTTGTCGAGGATCACACAGGACGATGCCATTCAAATGGTCTCTGATCCAGCCATGGCGGGACATGTCCCAAGATCTCTGAGACAGGCGACCGCTTACCTAGCCTTTAAGAGTCCAGTAGTGAACTGTAGACATTAGAGATGGAGTCCTCACCTGAGCATGGTAGCGGAGTGCCGACTGCATGTGCAGATGGAGCTCTAAAATCAGTGGCTCCTACTTGAGTGGTCTAACAGAGGTTTGGAGAACACTCCAGAACAGCAGCAGGGACAGCTTTTAAGGAGAGAAAGGAGCAGGGGTCAGACACTTCAGACCCAGCTAGGCAAGGATACCTGGGGTCCCAGTGATTCTGTTTGTGTGTGGTCCACGTCACGGGCCACGATATTGCTCCCACGGTCTCCCCTACCCTTTCCCAGGCAGGTGCGATTGGAGGAGCAAGGTTACGGTTGTCATGGTAATCCACCTTCCTCCCACACCTGCCTCCTGCCTCTGGTGGGCTGGAGGAACAAGTCTCCACTTCCGTCTGTGCTAGGGAAGCTATTGAGGCTACTTACACTTTAGATGTTTCCTTGTAGGGAGGAAGGTGAGAGATGTCACCTCTAACCATGAACGGGAAGCCAGGCACCACGGCCAGGTGGCGTCTTCAGGGTGTACTTGAGAAACCATTGGCCAAAGAGGTCAGCAGAGGCCAGCGCAGAGACCCAGAGTCCCAAAAGGGAGGTGACAATGCTGTGGGAAGTGTGGTCCCTGGCCTCGCTTACAGCTTCTGCCTCCTCTCCTGGGACCTGCCCCCATTCTTCCCCGTTCTGCTGAGATTTGAGATGTCATTTTCTGTTTCTGCTGTGGGGATTAGAAAAGTTCAAGATTCACCACGGCCATTCCAATGACAAAGTCATATTCTGGCCATTCCCATTTTAAAATTGGATCCTAGCCACAGCAGACAGACTCTTAAAGGAACCTGGGCGGGAGGGAGGAACAGAGGGTCAGCCCCATTACACAGATGAAGACATCCAGGCGTAATCGAGGCATGCTGTGAGCAACGGCAGAGCAGGAGCTGGAGCCTTGAAATGCCGACTCTTAGCTTGGGTTACCACGTTCGCAGCAATCATCCTTGTTGGGTTTTTCTTGAGCTACTGATTTGTTTTCGAGTCACGCACTTACGGTGTTGGGACTACCACACATAAACACGCAGGCGTTTCTCCCAAATTCGTATGGCAACACCTTCGATTATTCTGGGGATGGGAAACGAACTAAATTCAGATGTAGTCGGTGCTAAACACAGATGCTGCCCCAATAGCGGGTTATTTGGTTCCATTTCACACAGAACCACGAGTGCTGTTTTCTGGTGACTCCTGCCCTGCCCCCCCCCCCCGCCTCTGCATGATCTGAGGGCCCGCAAAAGCAGCTGGTCCCCAAGACACTCCCTCTGTCCTCGCCTTCTCCCATCCCTTCAGCCCTGTGTTCTTGCTTCCCTACCCTCGGGACCTGGGATTTGATGACGCCGTGCCACGCGTCTGTATTTGGGACCAAAATGTGCCCTGGAGATCCATGGCAGTGTGTCAGGGCCACTTGGTCACCCGAGATAACCAAGATGCCTCTTCCTAGAGTATCATGTTTATTGGAATATTTTTGTGAGGGGTGGTGGAGGTTAGGTAACTGACCTGTTCTAGAAGATTGTCCCCATGTTAGAGTATAGCTAGATGCAAGCTGGAAGGAAACACAAAGCACTTCTAAGGGGCAGCTTTGGCTTCCATGCCCAGATTTCCCCTGAGCAGGGCTGGGCACTGAGGTGCCGGGGAATGGTGACGATGGGAACCGATCTAGGAAAGGAAGGGAAGGAGCAGGTTGAACAGAAGGTGCAGGTCTGGGTGGGGACACAGGGTAAGGCTGTATAGCCTGGTGGTCAGAGACCCAGGTTCTGGAGGCCGAGATCTAGCTCGAGCCCCAGTTCCACTGCTTCGTACCTGGACTACCAGGTAAGCTGAGCCCCTGTGTCTTAGTCTTATCTCCAGAATAGGCTCTGAAGGATTTCACTTTCAGAATTAAATGCAATAATGCACTTAAAACAGAGCTTATTACAGCACCTGGCAGGTGAGGTGAGCTGAATTCACAGTACCCAGCACCATGGTCAGGGCTTTCATTTTTCTGGAAACAAGCTGGGAGAGGGAGTGAGCATGACACTACCACACATGCCCGGAAAGCTGAGGGCTGGTGAGTTGCAGCAAACGGGCCAGCTAAAGGCTGAGAGCCTGTGGCTCTGAGAGCCAGAGGAGGGCACATGAGCCCCACCACGAGCATAGAAACACTTGCAAAGTGCCACCAAAAGTGGCTGGCCTTAGCTGCTGCTTTCCCTGCTGCCACAATGTTAGCACTTGCAAAACAGGAGCTCTTATCTGCAGTTATGTTTACTTTTCGTTAATATTCAATGGAAGAAAAATGGATCATTGCAAATACTCCAACAGCAGAAAAAGCTTTCCAACAATGGGGAAACTCAGTGTGAAATGCTGGGGACTGGCGACTTGGTTAACCTGATGTAGCAATTCTGGTGGATCCGTGCTGCACATTGCATGAAAATTTGCATGCATTGGGATTAAGAACAGAAACCAATAAATAAACTCGGTCTTGAAAGTGCCCACTGAAGAAAGAGGCCAGTTCAGGTGCAGGTTGGGAGCATTCCTGCTGAGTGAATGTAATACAAAATCAGAGCAGGCCAGATAATAAGGTAAGAGGAACAAGGAGGTGGAACCAGGATTGGCTCCATCTCTCCCCCTCCCCAGCTCTGAGGGTCACTTTCTTTGTTGGAAGAACAGACCCGAGGCGAGACTTCACTCCTCTTCCCAATCCAGTCCGATTTGCTGGTCAGGTAAGTCCTTCCAGGTGCCCCCAGTGGGAATCAAGCATTTAACTGTGAATTCACGGACTCCCACTCAAAATCAAAACTTTGGCCCGTTCCTCTCACGGCAAAGAAAGAAATGGAAAGGAGGCTGCTCTCGGAAGTGCCAGACGAAGCCCACAGGAGAACGTTTTGATTCTTTTAACAGAAAACCATTTATTTTTGGTTCATTTATTTATAGCAGTACACATGTAACGCATTTCAGTCCACATGAATAGTTCCCAATGGTCGGAGCAAATTAATCTTTTACAAGCTACTCAGCAGTGAGGTTAGAAGATAAACAGTAGGTGAGACAGTGTGCACTCCCCTGTACGTGAACCTTCCTATTACAATAAACTACATTCGAGCTCACCATATCCAATGACTGCCACTCTCTCTGTTCATGCGGCAGCCCCAGCTGCCCCCTACCACCTCTGCCCTGCTGAGGTAGTTCTCTGATCAGCCACCTGGGTGGGACTTGCTGCCATTTTCAGTTTGGAAGGAAAAGCCCGTAAATCTGCTTCCTGGGAAGACAGACATTGCTGAATTGTCATTTGCCTCCAGAACACAGAAAACATCAATTTCATTGCAGCTCATCAGAGTTGGAAACACCTGCCACTTCCTTTCTCGGTTGCAATTAACATGCTGCATGGCAGCATTGATTGATTCCAAGCAGCCTAACACTGCCAAAGTCAAGGTTTAAATGAAACGGTACAACCTGATATTATTTTTCACAGTTTTAGAAACGAACTTATTTTTGTGGTCAAAGAAGTGCTGTAATTGTTGGGGGCAAAAGTCCTTATGCTGGAGATAAATGTGAGTAGAATAGGCTTACACTCAGAATAAAAACAGTTCTTTATCTTTGTATTTATTTGGGAGTGGTACTTGTTTATCTTTGCATTTATTTGTGGGTGGAGTGGAGGACTAATACTCTTCCCTCATGCTAGCACCTGTTTGGGGCTACAGGACCCCAAACGCAATCAGAGAATGTTTGGTAAACAAATAGATAACAGATGAACGGTTTGGGAGGGCAAGCTTAAGAACTGTCTTCCCGGTCTATCTTACATAAAATCCTTAACTTGCAACTATCATGAGCCCTTGAGTTTAACTGCCAGCCTGCCTCTAAAATATGACCTTTGTCTGGGGCTTTATGTGTCATCCAGAGTCCTACATTGCCCAGCTTTGATCATGAGTGTCCCTCTATGGGACAGAAGAAGCTGTTTTCATCATAACCCTACTCATATTGCATAAAAAAATCATCTTTAAAATGCACAATATTTTACATTTTGAGGGTCTTAGAAACATTCTTTATTTGTGACTAAGGAATGGAACTATTCAAAATAATTCAGCGGCCACATTACTTGTGTCCTTTTGGAAGTGTTCACTGAAATGGTTTTATGTGCTGTTAAGCTGAAAGCCAGTGTAAGTAGAAGGCTGTTACATATGAGGTTTATGTTTCAACTTGGCCAGATAAGACTCAGCCTTAAACTCCAGAACATAGTCTTTGGAAGAGAAAGCGAACGAATTGCTTCTCTCGTCTATTAACAGGATACTAGGGCCAAGAAACACCTTCTTTCTTGACCCTCGTGGGAGAATCTTTCTTTTAGAGGAAAATAGAACAAATTAAAATAAGTGGCAATTCTTTTGTATCGTAACGACCCAGACACTACACCTGTGACCATCCTCTGTTAAATGCACACCGCCACCAAATAGCGCACTTTCATGTAACTGACAGAAAAGACTGGGTTCCGGTATTTCTAAACATTCTAGAATAAAAACTGAAGTTCTATATCTTTTTTCTTTAAATGAATTAAAATTCCTGAGTATCCGTAGTCTCACCTTTAAATACGTAATGACTGAAAATATTATTTTAACTATCTCCATAAATCTTTAATACTATACAACTCACTGCCCCAAACATCTGGGTTATTTGTATGTCAAATAGCTTATATACCAATATCTTAGTGCCAGTAGCATAACGCAGGAAAGCCAGAAGTAGGAGGAAATCAGATTAGCAATTTCCACCAAATATATAAATAAATAAGAATAAATAGCCATAAACAGCACAGTTTTGATAGATACCTGCACATATTCCCTCATTGACGAATTCATGCTCTAGAAGATTCTTTTTTTAAAAAAAAAGGAAAAAGGAAGAAGGAAGGAAAGAAGAGAGGAAAAGAAGACTGCAACCTTCACAATTTGGTATGCCACGGAAAGGCTGCATTTCACACCGCCCAAAATGGTGGCGGGCTTGGGAAATCCAGTTACATTTCTGATTTCTGGCTCGTCCGCTGGCCAGACTGGCGTGTGCGGACAGCATCTCAGACAGCAGTGGTTCACGGTCAACTTATATTGAGGAGAGTCAGGTCTCCGGTCAGAGCCAACTGTTGCAAAGCACCTTCTGTTCAGTGACACATTTACGCACTTGCAGAAATGAGAGAGGCCAGACATATAACAAAGAGTTCCTCAGTCCGTCTCTTGTCAGCGAAAGACTGAATCTTCAAAGAATCCCACTGAGGGAAAACAATCCAATTCTTTCTGACAACAGATCACTATGTAAAACCGATCAGTTTTCTTTGGTACCCGTAGGACCCATCGGAACAGCCCAGGAATCCCCTGTAAGCACACAAAACTCCATCCCCTGGCTTTCTTTTCATACTGAAAATGTCACTTAAAAAATCCATGACCCAGTTTGGGATTTGCCCCCTGCATTTGGTAAATGGGGTCACGGCACTCAGCTCCCCTGTGAAATCAGAAGTGGTTCTGTTCTTGTCCGGTGGCATTCCTGGGGAATCCCTGGAGAGAGTGTGGGAGATGCTTCTCTTTGGACCTGAGAAGACAGCCTTTGGGAAGCATCCTCATCTTGGATCACTAGTGGGTGTGTTTTCAGTAGCAGTCCCAGCCTCACTGATACTTTATCAACAAATGCGTTTCCCTTTTTGCCATCACCAACAGTTATACATAAAAGCACTGGAAAACGATTCCTTTTCTAGAATTGCTTTTCATTATGTTACAGGGGCAAAGTTTTATTTCCTTTTTCCTTTCCTTTTTTTGTTTTTTAAATAAAATTAAGGCTCAAATGTTGTATTAAGCTCTCATTGCTTACGTATATTATATTAAGGCTTATAAATACAACTGGTAAATTAAATTCACCCTGGATTGAATTAACACCTGCTATATGAGTTATTTGCTTTATGTAATCAGTAATCTCAAGGTTTCTCCTTTTTCTCTGGAAACACAATTTAAATATTAACCTAATCTTTAAACTGCGGCTGCTTCTTTCTGACATTTGGAAACCAGTCATCCATGCAAAAAAAGGCAAATATGGATATATTAATGAAAAGGCAGCTTCTTAAAAATCTGAAGATGTGTAACTCAATGAATTGGGAAGATAAATGATAAAGGCAGCAGGAAAGTCGATCCCGGTGTCACTTTCTCAGGAAAACAATGCTGGTCATCTGCCAAGGTCACTCCAATGTGAGACCTGCCAATATGCCGATCTCAGAACAGACTTTGTACTTTCTTCATTATAATCTCGGGAAGGGTCTTGGGCAGCTGTACTCCGTATGACAGAATTTTAATGTTTAAGAAAAGATAGCAATAGGGTATCACTTTAGTTCCAGGCATGGCAGATCCCGCCAGAGGAACCGTGAGTGTGTGGGGTGTGCCTGGCCCCATTCGCCCTCAGCCAGCATCCAGGGGGAGCGCCTTGGGCCTGCTCACGTCCTGCTCAGCTGACAGCCCCGGGAGAAGATGAAGCTTTCAAAGTGCTGGTCTTCAGCCTTTTCTTTTATGCGCTGTTCCTCTAAGGAGTCCACGAGTCTGTCCCTTTGGTCAATCACCTGCATCATCTCGCTGAATATTTCTCGCTCCTCATTCAGATCATTCTCATCTTTCTGGCTCTCTAAAAAACAAAAAAGGAAAAGCATGGGACCTCAGGTAACATTTGACGCAGGGAGAGAGCTCTTGGCGTGGGCATTCTTGATTGTTTTGCCCTTGTTCTGCCTTTTAATTTCCACGGAGCAAACAAGGAAATGAATTTAACACCAGGGAACTGTTCTCGAAGCCACAGATTAGCAAGGAGGGTGCTTTGTGCTGGAATCAGCTCCGTTTTCATCTTGAGACTATATATAAAGCAACAGGGGGAAATCCCTTTGTGAGGAAAAAGAATATCAGCCAAGCCCGAGTCCTCCAGCCTCCCCTCCCCCGCAAAAAAGAAACCAGCAAAACAACAAAAAGGCTGTTTTCCCTAAACATGTCTGAACTACAACAAAGAAATCTATGTGCAAAGTTTCTAAGTGGAGCATCTGCATCGGTGGCTACGATTTCAATGACGAGACTCCTTTTTTTCATTTGTAGTTAATGACAAATTGCAGCCCTGTGAGTAGAGAGCAGGCGGGAGGACAATAAGGCTCTGGTTGGCCAATGGGACTGTGTCTCCAGACTGTAACTATTTTTTCCCTTTTGCCTTCAGAGTACAAGAGCTTCTTCCTAATTGGCCTGACGCATCCGATTGCCTGGGGGACATAAGATTGCTATAAAAGGAAAGGAAAGAGTAAGAAACAGGTAGTAATGACTTTCTGACAGTCAAAATAGATGTTAAGGCAGATGTGAGGCTTGTCAACCAGATTATTGCCTTGGGAGAGGACTTTATAATAAACACCTTCCTCCATTCCCTGTAACGAACTGGGGAGTAGGCAGTGAGCCCGATCCTGGAGCAAAGGGCCACTGTTTCTCATGCCGGGCTTAGTTCTGAGGACAGCGTCAGGAAGAAGGTACACGTGACAGAAGGGTGGTGGAGAAGCACGATTCCCTTTGCACCTCATGTTTTATGGAGAGAAGAGAGGAGAAGCAGAGGGTGAGAGCCCTGCGCTCCAGCCTCTCGACTCTGGGCCAGGAAATGTCACACCATTTGATGGGAACACTAAGGGCCAAAGGATCCTTACCCTGCCCCTTGTTTGGAATTCTGGGAAGCAGCTGGCTGGAAGGGCGCCTTATGTGTAAACATGGGGCAGTAGGACACTGCGGCTGGGCAGGGAAGGGTCCGAGTCTGTGTCCCCAGATCTCCACCTGCTCTGTGTGGCCCAGGTAAGGCCCAGAAGTGCCCACCGGCTGGTCAGTGGGCCTCCCATAGGGCTCCCCCATGTTGAGGAGAGGTGTGGTCCCCCCAGTGGAGACCGTGTGGCCAAGCCGAATGGAGGATGTGCTGAGGTGAGGCTGAGTAAGCCGGGGCATGCCCGCAGGCTCCAGGCGTGCTGAGGGGTGGCCAGGCTGTGGAGGAGGCCAGCCACAGTCCTTAGCTGCAAATGTCAGTGGACAGAAAGCAGCCCAGTGACAGGACACAGCGGTGCGGGGGCTAATGACTCAGAGCAACCAGAACAGACACCTACCGAGAAGTCACACAAACGTGCGTCCCCCGGTTACTGGCCTTACGGGGAAAAGCAGAAGGTAGAGGCGGCCATCGCCCAGACTGAGCATTTTCGTCCCAGAGAGACTGAGCACGTCCTACAGGGACTGTTTAAATTATTGCATCAGACTGCGTATACTAGGGAGGGATAAACAAAGTTCTTTTCTCTCTTGCTAACTAATGGGATAAAGCTGTTGTGGAAGAAGAGCTCAGGTATAGTTAAAATGAAGAAGCTTTGTTTTGTTTGGCACACCTGAGAGGACTGAAGAAATGTATGATCCTCACTCCTCAGTAAAAATTAAAAAAACAGAAAATTCAACGGTGGCGAATGGGGTCTGTTGGTGGTATTTATTTTACCATCCTGAAATGGAGCAAATTTATATTTTTATTAGATGTGTAAGTCAGATATTATGCTCTATGGTTTGTTAATCTAGGTCTATTCCAGTGTTGGTCCTTATTTGATAATCAACACAGAAAAACAAAAAATTTCTCTCTCAATGTTGGCTTATCATCTGAGCCCTTCTGACAAATGCAAATGATGCATACCAATTTTATCTGTTCTATATAGTGCAGCCCTACAAGGATTTTGCTAGAAAAAGAATTTCCTTGCTATAAAAGAAGCCCACAACTCACTACTATGTGGGAAAGAGCAGGAGACCCTGAGTCTGTGGTGGTCTGTTCCTGAATCTCAGCGCCCTCACTACTTACCTTGAGCGTGCCGAGCATGCCAAGTGTGCTGAGACTCAGTTTTCTAAACTGTAAAATGGGGATAAAATGACTAAGTAAAAACAACCATGACGATGGTTAATATTTACTAATATCCAATATTTGCTAGGTGCTTGCCCTGTACCAGCAACCCCATAGGGAGGTACCATGTTTGTTCCGTGAGGTATACAGAAATTGTTGAACTTGTCCTTTTAGACTTAGATCTCAGTGCAGGAAAGCCATGCAGAGATCTGATCCCACGAACACGCACGTACGAAGCGGTAAATACGCCTAGCGTGCTGGAGCCAATGAACACATAAATCAGGCCAGCGTGTCAATTGAATTTATTTCAACTCTCCCTCCTTCGTGGTGGAGATCATTTTCTCACATGTGCTGCCCTGGCCCTGCCCATGCGGGGAGGGGCGGGGGCTGCTTCCGGTACCACGTCTAGTGCCCCGCAGAACGAGGCCCGCCTTCCTCGGGCGCCTGTGTCCTGGCTCTCATCTCATCTCATCATCTGTCTCTGTGTTGGCTTCTCCAGTGAGACCCCAGGGCAGGGGTGCTCTTCTTCATACGCCAGGCCCACACTAGACTCTCGGCGAAGTATTTCTAAACTGAATAGATGGGAAAGTGAATGAACTGTATTGTTCTATTAGCCTGTGGGATGGAGTCCAATGCTGCCCACACAGCCCAGGTGAACGAAGCCAGAAGCGCCTTGCTGGGCGGGCGGTGGGCTTCCACCTCTCCGGCCTCCCCCTTCGCCTCCAGGCTGCTCGCGCAAGATGGGAAGAGCGCCTGCTTTGGGCCGTGCTCTGTGCAAGTCCCTTTCTGGGGAAAAATGTCCTTCACAGGGACCCAAACACACATCGCTGTACTCACCCTCCTTGAGCATTTTCTGTCTTAATTTCTGTTGCAGTCTGCTTTGATGATCTTCCAATTCTAATTCTTGGGCCCTGGGGGTAAGAAAACGTTCACACCTTATAAATACTGAAGATCTGCCTAGAAACACATAAGCTCACTGACTATGGCTACTGTACTTTTTTTTTCTTATTAAAACTGGGGTCTTGGAATCTCTCTAAATGGAAAGGTCTGCTGCTGAAGGAGCCGAGAAGGGCTGCTGGGATACGCTGGCTTGTAGACGCGATGGAGCAGCTGAAGGCTGGGATGTGATCCCAGGGGGCGTCTGGAAGGCCATCCAGGCCACCCTCTGGGGATGGATCATTAAGACATGGCTATAGTATGATCCAGGGGAGAAGCAATGACAACCCAAAATTCTTGTCTCCTTTAGGGGCAACGTGACTTCAAGTATCACCTCTACCAACTCCCAAATCTCTGATTGTGGAAAACAACAAAACAAGGGGGAGGACACAGGGGCGAGCCATTTGTCCAGGTAGAGCGGTAACCTGCAGACAGCTATCCATCTGGCGGTAGGAGATGTGGAAAGAAGAGTCAGTGATGCTTTGGAGTTGTCAAGCTGGGGTCTCTGTGTTTCCACCAACAGGAACAGCAGAGTCAAGAAGCGAAGTTAGTTCTCGGTGAAGGTCAGTTTGGCACTTCTTGGCCTTTCCATGCCTGGGGATATCCCATGTGCGTGCAAGGTGCCCACACGCTAGGCCGTGCGTAATGTGGAGGCCCCCACCCTTGGAAACCCAACCCTGGAGTGCTCAGGAGAAATGAGGACCACACACCGATGTCGCAGGGCTCAGAGGTGGTAGTTGAAACCATGGGATCCCTAAAAGGAAGACTGTAGAGAAAGGAAAGGTTGAAGACAGGAGCTTGGAAATGCCTACACTGAGAAGCCAAACAAGAGATATAACCAGGGAGGAAGCTATCAAAGCTCTGAAAAGCAACCGAAACAAGCAGTGCAGCATCACAGAAACCCAGAGGAGAGTTTTGAGAGAGAGGAGAGAGGTCGAGGCGAGAGAGGTTCACTGCTACAGAGACACCGAAGGGGGGAGGGCAAGAACAGGGCCCTGCCTTTGACAGCGCGGGGCCTTCCCTTCCAGCCCCACTGCAGTGTGCGTGTATCCGCTACGGCGTTGGGGTCGCTCTGCTGTGCCCGGCCGCGGCTGCCCTCGCCTTCCTACTTCTCCTACTACTTGGGCCAACCCCCCTGCCATGTTCAATAGTCTGCCTTTTGTTATTGACCCTGAACTTCTCTCGGCCCACTCTGGGCACCCACGGAAGCGCAGCACTCAAGGCTTCCTTTAGGAGAGCACTTTCTGGGCAGAGTGCAGAGAGCTGGCTGCTGAGGCACAGTCCACTCAGTGTGGCGCTGAGGCCACGCTGTCCCCGGGCAGCTCCCAGCCAGGGACAGAGCACAGCCGGCAGTCCTGGAGCTGGTCGCCTCTGATGGCGTCTCTGCTCCTTTCGGCCTGGCTGAGACGTTCTCGGGCTGCCCCGCAGTTCGGACGCCCCTCTGCCCAATTCTCGTTCCTCCCCCTCTCCTTTCACGGGTGTCAGGACCACAGAGGTCTGCAGACTTCCCTCTTACTCCCCCTCCCGTTCCCTTTATCCCACTATGTCTCTTCTTCTTCTTTTTTAAAAAGAATTATATATTTATGTTAGAGAGAGAGAGAGCAGTAGGGAGCGTGAGAGAATCCCAAGCGGACTCCCCACTGAGCACAAAGCCCAGCTCGGGGTTCGAGCCTGGAACCCTGAGATCATGACCTGAGCTGAAATCAAGAGCCAGCCGCTCAGCCAACTGAGCCACCCAGGCGCCCTGTCTCTTGTGCTTCTAACCCTGTCTCGGCATCTGCTTTCCCAAAGCACTCAAGTCACTTGTCTAAGATGTTTGTCCTTTTGAACCAGCTCTTTCTCGAAACTAAAGCCTATCCTTTACCAGAGCTCCCACGTGCTTTTGTCTAGCTCCCATGCCTGAGTTCTTCCCTCTGGCGTCTCTCGGAGAAGAGGTTCCCTCTGACCACACGCTGACTAGGGAAGCCAGGCACTGAGCGCAGCAGCAGAAGCGACTTCCCTGATTCTCACGGGAGAACCTACGCACGGACTGCTCCTTCCACACACCTCCATGGAGCTCTCGCCATGTTTTCTTATTGCTGGTGTGCTGTGTGTTTGCATGTCTGCCTCCCCCGAAACCACGAGATCCTGGAAGACAGGGACCATCGCCCTGTTTATTCTTCTTTGCACAGTACCCAGCACAGTTCCTGGCACACAGAATGTGTTGGATACGTTTTTGTTGAATGAACGTTGTGATTCAGATGTGGTCCACAGGAGGATGGTATGACTGTGTAAAAAGGGCTTTGCCGTCAGGTGGGCAAGGACAAGTGTGGCTCTGAGTTTCAGCGTGTGTATCCAATTAAAAAATAGTGACTGAAAAAATAATTACTAAGGAAGATGTCTTCTTCCTCAATCCTGGACTTTCTTTCCACGTCCATGAAGCTCAATGAGTGTAACTCCTGGTCTCTTTCCCCAACCCCCACTCTTACTCACTCCCACCCTGGAAGAGGCAAATTTGGGAGGAACTAGGTGAACCTAGCTCACACCCTTTTTCTCTTGGGATCAGCCTGCCTAGAGCAGACCTGGTTCTTGATTACTCGGAGCCTTGCCATGGGTCTAAGACTTCTCAATCTTGACACTATTGGTGTTTTAGGTGTTTAGGTTGGGGTGACAACCAAAAATGTCTCCAGAAATTGTTGAATATCCCCTGGGGGGTGAAATTGCCCGCAGTTGAGATCCACTGGTCTAGAGTAAAAGCCTTGCCCCCAAAGAAGCAAGTGGGTCCATTAACTTTCGTGACGACATAGGTGAATATGTGTAATTCTGGGGTCAGGTTAGTGTAGTGGGTTGAATGGTTACCCCCAAAGATATGTCCGCATCTGGCTGAGTGACCTTCGGCTCTGTCCGATGTCAGGAGATCCAGCTCTACCTTCTGATCGCCCACCAGGCTGCAACCTCTCATTCAGAGAGCACAGCCGGAGGGGTCTCAGTCCCTCAGTATGTTAAATACGCAAGGAAGTAGCCGGGCGGATCTCCCCAAGCCCTTCCCAGGGTTCACACTCAGAGGCCAGATACATGCTTCCCCTCCGCAGGTGTGCGACTGCAGGTGCCCCCCTTCCCCCCCCGGCCACTGGCCCGGAGTTGGGGGGGGGATAGACTGCAAATACCTCATCCAAACGCTCTCCAACCCTGGACCCATCGCCTGACACCTATTTGAGCCACAGGACTCCACAGAGAGAACAGACGACGAAGATTCTCCGCAGTAATGACAACATGATATGCAAGACGCCAAATACCAATTTGCCTCAATCACAATTCTGTATGCACGAGGAGAAAAATTCCTGGGACTTCAACCTGGGAGGGCGAGCCACCCGACTCCCACCCGCTTTGCTTTTAGGACTCGCTGTTATCTGTGTTGCCTTACTTACATGATCAGGAGCTCTGACTCATATCGCATTAATTTATTCTTCTCCAGAGCCAGCTTAAACCATTCCTGCAAGAGCTCTGCTTCATCTTGTGCGCCTGAATCTGCTTAAGAAATCAACAGCAAATGCGTTAGATTGGCATTTCTCTCCCCACGATCAACCCGCGTAGGCGTTGCTTTAGTGGGCTCTGTTTGTAGCGGGAAAGGGCTCGGCAGGCGGCAGCCCCCTGATGGCCTGTTGATGCCGCAGGTTGCGGGCCTGCCTAATCAAGCCCACCTGGCACGCTCTGGGGGCGAGGTCCTCTTGGACATTGGGGCCAAGGATCCTTCAGCTCCAAGGGTCATACAATCCTGATCATGTCCTGCCATAAATGAAACTTCTCCTGCCTACTGGTACATCCTCTGTAAAACTTCCGTATGTTTATGCCTCACATTCTCCACCAAAGAAAACCCTACTCATTCTGCTGGTTACTATCTCCTCCTCCCTTCCCCCTCCAAATCAAATGATTACTGAGTGCCCAGGTGGGGCGTGGCTCCCTCGTGGGGCAGAGACGCCCGTGCTACATTTAATCATAGAGGGGCGGTGATTAGCATTTTGATTTTTTGCACAAAGAAAAGCTGAATGATGAGAAAAGAATGTTATTAGCTTTGAGTCTCACTGGGGGAGTTATATTCATACCTTCTTATAACTTAGATTATGACCTTTATTAAACATAAGAATAACCATAGGAACACTGACAACGCTTTTAGATATGCAATGTTAGATGCTAAAGGTTTAGATAATAAAATGTTAAAATCTGGGCATATTTGAGAAGTAGCAACATGGAGGTGGCTTTTTAGTATTTCACCCTGAACTGAGAACGCAGGCTGTATTGCAAAGCTCATGGCCATTCTAGAAGGATTTATACTGGAGTGTCCCATAAGCAGAGGGGAAAACAGCGCGGACGGAAGTTATGCGTGAGCCTTTGCTTCTTTATTGGTTAAACTGAACAACAAGACACACAAGTAACACAACAGTAATCAGCTACTGTGTATTATGCAGTGATCACATGCCTGTCAGTGGGCTCCATGCGTTAATGGGACATCACACTAAATCCTCATCACAAACTCACCAGTAGGTTTGCTTACTGTGACCACTTGATAGCTGAAGAAAACAGAGGTTTAGAAGATTAATTTTCCCAAGCTCACAGTGAGTAAGTGGCAGAGCCAGGACCTGAACTCAAGTGAGCTTTATCCTAAGCCAGGCTTCTCGCAGCTTGCACAGCACTACCCCCTCCTCCTCACTCCTTCCCTCCTTCTTATAAACGTGTAAGGTGAGTCACACCCCGAGCACATTGCCTTGTACCTACTAAGTCATCTGTAAAAATGAGTTCCTTTTTCTCCCCCCCCCCTTTTTAAAGATTTTATGTATTTGAGATAGAAAGAGAGAGCGTGAGTGGGGGGAGAGGCAGAGGGAGAAGCAGGTTCCCCGCTGAGCAGGAAGCCTGAAGTGGGCTCCATCCCAGGACCCTGGGATCATGACCTGAGCCGAAGGCAGATGCCCAATGACTGAGCCACCCAGGTGCCCCTCCCTGTCTTCTTAACCACCTTTTTATTGATATGGACACTTGGGTTTAGAGAGATTTATATGAAGTGCCCCCAAATTATATAAATAATGGGTAAACTGGTGCTATAATGCAGATCTTGACTTCTGATGAATTCATTCATTTGCCCATTTCATCCATCCACCCACAGTTCGTTCACTCGTCTAATAATACCTACTCATTGAATAGGTATTGGATACTGCTTCAGGTACTGGGGACACAGTGACAGATAAGGCTACCTATCATGAGAAATGTGGACGCAGTAAGGCATAACGCCTGCCATCTCTTTTTTTTCCTTTAAGACTCTTCCGAATCAGATGGATTTAAAGAGCTAGAATAAAATAGACCATTAGGAAACTCTTGCAACAACAAAGCAGCAAAAAAGTACTCTGAGAAAATGGAGAAGGGAGGGTTTTCCTGGTCAGGATGTGAGGCTGGCTGGGTGTTTGAACTGGGATGTTGAAGAATGGGTAACACTTGGAGAGGAAATAATGAGGATGGGAGAGGACATTTCCAAGAAGAAGGAACAGTGTCAGCAAAGACGTGGGGATGGGACAGAAGGCAGTAGAGACAGAGATCAGGCAGGGCTAAGGGGGATGGAGGGGTGCAGGGTGAGGTCTGGGAGTGTCTGAGGATTTCATCATAGAGGCCCCGTGCTAAGGCTCTTGTACTTTACACTGTAGGATACAAAGGGACACGCAAGGTGGTTGAAAAAGTGAAGTTTTACACAGAAAGGATTAAAAGGGAGAGAGGGAGGGAGAGAAATAAGCAAGGTGTTCTTCTTCCTTAGGTTTCTCGGATGAACGAATGAATGAATGAATGAATGAATTTATAAACATGTTGAGTACTAACATCTTCTGAGTAGTGTTCACAGTGCTGAGGGGCAGGGGTGAATAAGCATTGGTTTCAACTCTTAGGGAAACTGAGAGCTTGCAGTTCAGCAGGGAAACCAACCCTGCACAGCCAAATAGAATACAGCGCGTCCCTTGCTACGACCACACAGACGGGAATCAAAGAATAAAGTATATAGACCAGAGATGATATGTAACATAAAAGTTACTTTAAACTCAGACTTGGGATCCAACCTCCACCCTTCCACCCCCCACCACGTGGGCTTGAACACTTAGCATAGCCTCCCTGAGCCCCAGGCCTCTCATCTGTGAGGGAAATGCAGTGGGACTGTGCACACGAACACCTTAACCCAGGCACGGCACGTGGTTTAAGCTCAATAAATGGAAACGGTCATTATTCAAATCATGTAACATACACGATGGAAGACCGCTCTGGGGTCATCTGTTCCAGGAATTCCCTCTCCTTCCTTCCGCCCCAGCCTCTACGACAATGCCCCACGTGATGGGGGAGCTACCTACAGGGCTGTCTGCTCTGACGGACAGAAGCCTTCTTTCCACCGGCCTTCGATGGGTTGGCCCCCCGGCCACTGAGTCCAGTTTTGCCCTCTGGAGGAAAAGAGAGAACACTTCACCTTCACACAGAAGGCATTCGTGTATTTGAAGACAGGTCTCAGGATTCACTGAAGCGTTCTGTCAGAGCCAGCGCCCCCAGGTCATTTATCATTGTGTCACAGAGGGCTGCCCACCCGGGGATGTAGCCGAAAGCAAGTCCGAATCAGAGTATCAACAGCTCAGAGTGGAGAGACCCTCCCGCACCCTTGCCCGGCACCCTGGGGCTGCCGAGGTCTCTTGGCTGCCGTGTGTCTTCACTGGGCTCTTACTACCTTGCACACGAAGGCGGTCCTTCCACCCTGGTGCTGGCGACGTCTGATGACTCCGTGTTCTATTGGTACAACTGATCTTTCCCTTCGCCTGACTCAAGACTTTCTATGTATCTTGTTACGTATCATCTTGTCTACTCTGTTCCATCAGAAGGGAATCTTTTTGGATATTTTATCGAGCTGACACAGTGCTCACTTTGGGATTTCTGCAGAATTGATAAATGGGCATCCTGGACCTCTATGCAATATTGAAAACAAAATGTCGGATGGGACTGGACCAAGAACAGAGCCATCTGGCCCATCATTAGGACCCTTCTCAGGCTTCGGGCGAGGCTGTGCTACAGACTCTAACTGCACCCCATCATCCAGCACACATGTCTCTATTTTGTCCATGAGGCTGTTACAGGAAACTGTGGTAAAGTAATTTCCTGAAATCAAGCTTCCCAGTGTCTGCCATGTCCATTGGCACTGCAAACCTCACAACTCCACCCAGAAAAGGAAATGACATTTGTTTTCTCAGCTTCTCAGTAAACACCAGTGGTTCCTAGTACTCTCTAAATTTCCTTCTAAATGTTCACAAATTCTTTAATAATTCTTTCTAGAATTTTGACAAGGATCAGAATTCATATTTCTTTCCCATGCGATATGAAACATAGAAAATATACTGGCCTTTAGTCTTTGGTTCTGGGACTCTCTATGGATTTCCAAAGACGGAGGTTACATCTACCAGTTATTTCAAACACCAGGGGGTTAATTTGGTTCACTCGACAAATTCTGATTGCGTAATGCCACACCCAAGACACTACTCTATATACCATCTTTCACCTGGGCTTAGAAACCTGAATTCATTGCTCGCTCATTTTTCTCACCCAGCTTTCTCATCCAGATGCAATTCCCTCTTCTAGATGTGTTTAACGTTTCTAGATGGAGGACCATTTTCCTTGATAAAGAAAACATAAAAGCTGAGAGTTGGAAATTCTGCCTTTTGTCATCATGTAACTTTACACCATCTGCCTCAGCACTGGGCCTCTCCTTTCCTTGTTCTCAATCCAAAAGAAACAGCTTTAAAGGCACTATTTTGCTGTCTTTAGAACCCCCCCCCGGCCCGATTCAGCCTCTTTGCTGCATTATACCCACAGGTTCCAGCCAGACTTTTATCCTGCATTACAAGTCCCCTCTTTAATTTCTCTTGTGCATTTTCCCAAAATGTGGTGCATGAGAGAGTTGCCTTCCAGCCGTGCTGAGTTCTACTGATGCTGTACTCAACAAACACGAGTTGAACTGAATCATTCCATTCAATTTTCTTTTTTTCCATGAAACAACTTACAGTAGTTTTTTTGAGTCTTCCTTGCCTCAACAGTCAAAATCACTTTGGGGGTATCTTTGAACATATCGTAACTGATCCATTCTCCTGGTGATGGATATCGAAGTTGCTCTTCATGTTCTGCTCTGGAATACACACTTACAAATGAACTTTTTGAATAGTATGGTATGCAAAAGGTCAGTCACTTTCACGGCAGAAAGCCAAAGTGTCTTCCCAAGAGCTATGACTGTTTATACTCCCACTAACATTGAATAAACAGCTTCCCTGGTTTCTCATCCTTGCCACATCCTTAGTATTATCAAGTTTTAAAAATTTTGGTAATTTAATAGTTTAAAATAGTTTCTCATTGTAGTCTTCATTTGCATTTTCCTAGTTACTAAAATGAGTATTCTTTCTGTGAAGTAAATATTTTTATTATTTGCCTATTTTTATTTTTTAATTTAAATTCAATTAATTAACATATCATGTATTATTGGTTTCAGAGGCAGAGGTCAGTGATTCATCAGTCTTATATAATACCCAGTGCTCACTACATCACGTGCCCTCCTTAATGCCCATCACCCAGTTACCCTATCCCCCTACCCCCTCCCCTCCAGCAACCCTCAGTGTGTTTCCTATGATTCAGAGTCTCTTATGGTTTGTCTCCCCCTCTGGTTTCTCGTTTTATTTTTTCCTCTCTGCCCCTATGATCCTCTGTTTTGTTTCTTAAATTCCACACGTGAATGAAGTCATATAATTGTCTTTCTCTGATTGACTTATTTCACTTCGCATAATACCCTGTAGTTCCATCCGTGTCGTTGCAAATTATTTGCCTATTTTTTATGTAGGCAAATATTTGCTTCTCTGTTTCTTATTGATTTGTAAGAGTTCTTTACACAGTCTAGAACACTGATCCTTTTTTGGTTATATTTGTTGCAGATGTAGTTTCTGAAGTCGTGGCTTATCTTTCTTTTCTTTTCCTTTAGAGTGTCTACAGACCACCAGCTTGAGGTCAAAAAGATTCTTCTTAACTTCTCAAGTTTCACTTTTCATATTAAAATCTTTAATCCTTACGAAATGGATTTGTTTGTATGACGTAGGACTCAATTTCATCTTTCTCCTCTGTTGAAAACCACTTGTCCCAGAGTCACTTATTACCCGTGACCTGCAATGCCACTGCAGGCTGACACCAGGTTTTCGTGTATGTGAGATTATGTGTGAGTCTTTTGGTGGCTTTCAGTGAAGCAATAAAATTGGCTTCATAAAGGTCGTGTACATTTTTGTTTCATTTTCTGCTAGGTACCATATGTTTTTATGCTAATGCAAGGGACATGTTTGCTCTTTCATTCTTTAATTGCTTTATGCTGAGATCTAGAAATGTAATTGCTTTTTCTATTTTAAGCTTATATCCAATCACCGTCATATAGGCTCTTATTTTTAGTAATTTATTTGTGCATTTTTGGGGGCTTCTCATGTGGATAATTCTACTACCTGGAAACAACAAAAATTTGCTTCTTCTTTCCAAACTTTATGCCATTTCCCCCTTGTCTTACTGTACTGGCTAGGGTCTCCTGGGGAGTGTCGAATAGAAGGGGTAGTCATTCTTCTCTTCTGATTTTTAAAGGAATGCTTCTACTATTTTACCATCTAACAGTGATGTTTGCTACAATATTTTCAAAGATATCCTTCAAACTAAGAACATTGTATCTTGTTCTGTTCCTTTTTTGCTAAAAGTTTTCCTCCAAATGAGTGTTGAATTTTGTCGAATGATATTTTTTCTTATATTGAAAAGACTTATATAGTTTCCCTTTTTCATTTGTTAACATGGTGATTATTAATTCACCCTTAGTTTGCCAAATTTTAAAATTAATTGCATTAAATATTCATTTATATTCTTTATTTAAAATCTGCTATATCTCTGGTTATGTCTGCCCTTTTCATTCCTAATCTGTTTTCTGTCTTGTGTCTTCTATTTTATTTTTAAAAACCAATCGAAGAGGGTTGCTTCTAGTCTTTTATTAGTCTTTTCAAAGAACCAACATTCGGCTTGTTTGATCCTCTTCATTTCACAACGACTCTATTTCATTTCTTTCCACTTATTATCTTCTTTCTTAGGTTTATTTTGTTTTTGCTTTTTCTAAGTTAAGTTGGAGGCTTAACTCGTTAACTTTTAGCCTTTCTTCTTTTCCAATAAAAGTACTGAAGGCTATACCTCTCAACAGCATTCTCACTGCATCCCCTGAGTTGTGGTCTACTGTTCTCCTTTCCGTATTTGGTATATTTTAAATTTCCAAGTATATTTTTAAGAAATTCCCATTTGATTTTTTTCTTTGATCCATGAGAACTATATCTTTTAACTTCCCAAATGCATAGTTTTAAAAACTATCTCTTGGCTACTGACTTCTAAGTCAAGCACATGGTAAGTACATGGTATTACAGGATGTGGTCTGTAGAATTCAGGTTCTCTGAGATTTATTTTATGAACTAGTATGGTCAATTTTTATAAATCACCACGTGAACTTGAGAAGAATATACATTCTCTAAGTGTGGGGTAGAGGGTTTTATAAATGCCTTTTAAAGTAAGGTTATTTGTTGCATTGTTCACATTTATACTAATGTTTTGTCTGCTTGACTATCATTGAAAGATATACTAAAAATCTCCTGCCCCGGTAGTAGAAATTCCCCCTGTAGTTCATCCGTTTTTGTTGTTGTCGTTACATATATTTTGAGCCTATTGTAATCAATACATATGCATTTAAAACTGTGATATCTTCTTGGTGAGTTGATCATTTAAAAATTACGTAGTAATATGGGGCACCTGGGTGGCTCAGCTGGTGGAACTTCTGACTCTTGGTTTCACTCAGCTCATGATCAGGGTCCTGGGATCAAGCCCCGCATAGGGCTGTGTGCTGAGCACGCATCTCCTTGCTCCTCTCCCTTTGCCCCTCTCCCCCGCTCATGCTTTCTCTCTCCCTCTCGAGTGAAAAGGTAAATAAAATATTTAAAACATAATAAAAATTATGTAGTAATTTTATTCCTGTTTATTCCTAATCATCATTTTGGTATTAAAGGCTATTTTATCTGCTTTTAATGTAATTACCTCCAGATTTTTTTCCTCGTTTCTCAATTATTTTTGTTATGGAGAATTTTGAACACAATACGTTATCCACAGCTTTATTTAGTGAGTATATATTTTGTCATCCTTTTACTTTAGAGCTTTTTGTGTATTTGTATTTTATACGGATTTGCTAAACAGCATACGGTTGTCTCGTTCATTAACTTTCATTATGTTTCCTGAGGTATTTGGATTTGCTTCTATGTCCTACTTTGGGCTATCTTTTTATCTTTTTAAAATGCTCTTTTGCTTTTATTTGGAATTGAGTTGGGATTTTTGTTTGGCTGATCATTATTTTTTTTTAAATTTCTTTTCCCTTTGTTTCCTCCAACAGATCTGGAAGTTACTAATTTTATGTCTATTGTTTTAGTGTCTACATTTAAAATTTAAGTAGGTACTTTTAGTACCTTAACAAAGTTTAAACTTATTCTCTTAACCTTCTTCTAAACAGTATAAGGGCCCTGGGACACTTTGCTTCCAATCACTCAACTCCAAACTTATATCTATTTTAGTTCGGTACTTCAGTTCTGTTTTAAAACTCCATGTTATTTTACATCAACAAGGTTTATTTGATTTACTACGTGTTTATTACTTTTTTACTCACCATTTTTTCCCGTATTTCAGATCCTCCTTCTGCATATCCCTTTCTCCTTAAAGTATATTGTCTAGAATTTTGTTTATACATGGTTAACTCTATTTGAGAAAAAAATGAACGTTTTTTATTGTGCACTTGTTCTTGAAATACACTTTTTCTGTGTACACTGTTCTCGCTGGAGAGTTGGGGTTTTTTAGCTGTTTGACACTATTACTCCACTGTCTTGTAACATCCATTATTGCCACTGAGAAAAGGGCTGTTAGTAAAAATTTCGTTCCCTTTTTAGATGATTTATCTTTACTCTTTATCCACTTTAAGATAATCTCTGTCCTTGATGGTCTACATTTTCCTTCGTTGTGCCAAGGTAGAGTGTGGATGTACTTCAAATTTATCCTGATTTCTGTACCCTGGAACCTCTGCATCTATAGATTCATGGCTTTCACCCATTTGCAGAAAAAGAAAGCTAACATTTATAAATGCTTTGTCCTCATGCTTCATCCATCATCTCTTCAAATAATACACAACCTTAATTTTTTCTACTTTCCCCTTCCAGGACTCTGATCGAACACATACCACACCTTCTCGTTTTATCTTGTGTCCACAAACCACGCTTTGGCATTTTCCATCTCCTTCTCTCTCTGTGCTGCATTCTGGTTCATTTCCTCAGATATAGTGTCCAATTCACTCATTCTCTCTACCACCGTGTCCAAGCTGCTGTGTGGTACATTCACTGGGTTTTTAATTTCAATGAATGTATTTTTCATTTTCAGACTCTCCATTTATTTATTTTTTAAAAATCCTTAAAAAAAAAATCCCTGGCCATTTTCTCAGCTTTTTATTTGAAAAAACTTAAACCTAAAGGGTTAAGCATTGTATGTAGTTGTTACGTTTCTTTAGTCTCCTTTCATCTAGAACAGTTCCTAGATATGGCCATGCTGTTTGTTTTTTTTACGGCATTGACATTTGTGAGTTATTTTGCAGATGGTCTCTTAGTTTGCAATTGTCTGATTATATCCTTATGGTTAAATTCAGGTTAAGCGTTGCTGCTGCCTAAGTGATGATGTGTCTTTCTCGGTACGTCACAGCCGGAAGCTCGTGGTGTTACGTTTGACTGTGGTCACGGCTGGTTAAGGTGAAGGTGGTGCTGCCTGGCCTCTTCTATAGTGTTTCTTTCTGCTTGCTCATTTTTATGTGTAATCTGTTTCTGTAAATGTCTGACACATAGACATACATATTCTGTATTTAATAATTAATAATAGCTTAAGTTCTTGGCCATTTAAATGTGTCGTTTTTGCCATTCTTAGTGGCTCACTTCCTTGTGTTTTGTAGGATTATTTATTATTATCATCTCACAGTTTATTGAACTTAATTTGTCTGAATCCCGAGATCATAAATGAAAGCCTGGTTTCTTTCGTAGACGATCGATGCTTGTCTTTCAGGGATTTAAAGAGCTGGCATGATGCGGGACTCTCGAGGTTAGCTTCCCTCCTTTTCCTTAGTCCCAAGGCTTAAACTTTAAAACCACTGGTATTTATCCTCAAGGCAACCCTGGATTTCTTTTTTATGCTTGCTTCCCTCCTGGCACATGTAAGTTTCAGCACACTTTTCTTCTCCTACTCTTCCTTCTTCTTGGCCCTGAGAGGTTTACCTCACTTACTTGGGAGCCCAGCAGTATTTTGGAAAGTATAGTTGTTGTGGTGAATGGGCGGTTACAGCATCTAGTCCCCTGTTCTGCTGCTCCATGCTTCTCGGGAACTGCATTCTCTATTTCTGACTGAGTCGGCCACTTGGTAATCTAGTTTCAAATATTTTTCCAGGTAAAGATCATTATGACTGTGTTTTTTTTTAAATCTGAGGGTTGCAAAATTAACCTAATGGGTCATCACAAGCACTAAAAATAAGATGGAATGGAAAGTACTAGTCTTTTATATGTTGCAAAATTCAGTATTATTTCTTGATGAATTGTATTCAAGTATATATTTACATGGGCTAACTTGTGATATAAAATGTACGTCTTGCTGTTGTCATGGTGGTTTTTGTGTTTAAAGCAATGCTCTAGGGCCGCTAACTCTGAGACCTCGATGCCCCAGGAATCCACTCAGCGGAGAGGACTCAAGCCTTCTTCTTCAGGAAAAGAATCTCAGGCTCACCCTCACAGGGCCCATGTTTGTGGGAAGGCCACTGACTTTCTACAGGGTGGCCACTGAGGCTGGAATCCGAGGGGCACACGCGATTGGTGCATAATTACTATTTGTTGGGTAAGGCAATCTGCAGTAGACCCTGAGTAGACCCTGAGCACCCCCACACATGTCTGCCGAGTGTGATTAACAGTGAGGCCTCACCACCCTCCAAGCCCGAGCAACTCCTACAACCAGCCAGGGAGACGCTTCTGAGAAGGAGGTCAGGATCCCTCAGCAGGACTACTGTACAACTACTTGCTTCCTGGGAAGGGGCTGGCTTGCCGGTGCCTGCTGTAAATGCCGCGGAGGGCCCTGCCTTGAGCTTCCGGGCCGTGGCACCATCCACCATGTGCACAGCTGCCATCTGGGCCTGCCAGGTCACTCGGGTAGAGGGTAACTCGTACCATGCTGCGTTCCTGCTGCTTGCTGGGCGGGGAGTAGACAACTCCTGTGCTCCGGTGCACGGAGTTTCACTGTTTGCTTTCAGCGCACAGAGTTGTGGCAAACCCATCCAAATTCCTGGCTTGCTGGATGTGAGGGCGATCTGGCTGCGACATCTGTCACCCCATTGATCGCCAGGGTTGATTCGGCTGATCTGGCTGGCTAGGCGGGTGTCCCCTTCCTCCCTCACCGCTCCATGTGCGTCCCTCCCGAAGCTGCGCGCTCGGTCGAAGAGGACGACCTTCCCCGATAGAGGAGGACCGTTCTTCGGTCAAGGGTATACGAGTAGCTGCGCTCCCCTGCTAGAACCTCCAAACAAGCTCTCAAGGTCCAAATTCCTGGCTTGCTGAGCCATCGACTTTGGAATCTTGTCACTCCTGGCATTCTCTACGAATGGCGTGGGGATTCAAACTCACAAGTGTCTGATTGCGGTATCTGCGTTCTTTTCAGGGCACCTCGTGTTACATTATCAAGGAAAAGTATTATTTCTTCTGTTCCTCAGCAGCCATCAAGATAAAAACCACAGAGTGTAAGCCAAACTACTTCCCTCTTCCTGGCTAGCTTAGCATTGCACGTTCCCTTGGCATAATATGTGCTCCTGCTGCCACCTACTGGCAGCCTCACACATCCTGCTATTACTTTGTAAACTCCGTCTTTGTGAAGGAGAAGCCATCTGGCTCTGAAAAAACCTTACAAACAAACAAACAAACAAACAAACAAACAAACAAACAAACAGCTCAATGCAGACAACCAGCTGGTCAACCTTCCCAAAAAGTTGGTAGAGCTATAAGGGAAAAGTAATTCCCATATACCTCCCCTAGGGACAAATCTTTTCTTCTTCCAAGCTGCTCTCAGTCTTCATCAGATTTTACCTGCCTCCAATTATTGAAAGAAAGCGGAGATTCTGTTATCCACACCATCTAAATTTGAATGATGGTCTCTTGCAAAATTGGGGACTTCCATGGCCCTCACACTTAACACTGACCACCACATCGATAACAAAGCAGTGGCTAAGAGCGCCTTGACCAAGAAGAGTCTAAGTGGCTCGCAAAGCTTGGCTCGTTTTCCCCATAGAGGGTGGGGGCCCAGGGCAATCAGGCCCCTGCACATCCTGGACCTTAACTCCGGGCAGCTAGGAGCACCAGGGGAATCCATTCCCTTTTCCAAGGACATCCATCCATAACACTTCTCCCTGCCTCCCAACACCCAACCGACAGGACATCATGACTTATCATCTAGGGTGGGTGGCTGGATTTTTGTTTTTCTTTGTTTCTTTTTCCTTGACAAAATGGGGAACAACCCTTCCCGGGGGTGGGGGAGTTTATTTCTGACTGTTGGGAAGAAAGAAAGAAGGAATTGTTGTCACGACAATTAGGAGCTCATCAAAGCCTCATTTAGCTCATCAGCCATCATCGCCCTCCGTCCCGCACCCCCGCATGTTCCTCTAATTCAATGCCCGCCTAATGAATAACTCCTAGGAACAAAAGCGCCTTTCAGACCGGCGCACGTAATTATTAGAGGAGCCTTGCATAACTGTCACAGACTACTCATGTTTTCAGGCCTGTCTCTAAATTTGGTTATTCACAACCTTTATAGCTCAATATTATTGCCTAACTGCGATCATTTTCTAATTATCCTAATAATACCTATTAAATAATTCCCATTAAATCACTTGAACCAGAGCAGCACAGGCCAGCTCAAATACGACTTAACCTAATAAGCATTGGTCATTCATTAAGCACCAGGGCAATCTTTTAAAGGGGCTGAATAGAATATTAAACTGCAAAGGAATATTATTATTGCACAAATGTTATTACAAGTTGGAGTGTATTAATTTCGATGCCTGGTTCGCACATCCTCCGTTTGGTTTCCTGTGGGGCCGCTCTCCTTGACTCGACTCTTCTAGGCTCCAGCCCCATGTTCATCTGCTTCTGTCACCCACACAAGGACAATCAAGGGGGGAAAGGCCCATAAACTGGACAGGGGAATTAAATTACTAAGGATGTAAAGGGAATGAAGGGAATCCATCTTCTGGCTGGGTCGACGCACCTTTGAGAACACAAGCTGGCTTTCTTTAGCTGATAATTCAAAAGACCCTTCCTGTACACTTGGGGGAGAGGGCGATTTTCAGAAGCCTGAAAAATTTGGTGTCTCGAATGTAAATTTCAAGCGGCAAAGATGAGCGAGTCAATTCCTTCACAGTGCATGTGTGGGGATGTTGAACAGTACTTTGTAAAAATGATACCAGGCGGCAGTTGTTGAATGCCTGCAACGTGGCACGCGCTCTTGGGAGGCACTATGCCCACCAGTGCCCTTCGTTCTCAAAGTGACCTGGTAATGGGAGGATCATTAGCTCCATTTCTCACAGAAGGAATCTGTAGCCCAAGAGGTTAGGCAACTCTCCCAGGGTCACGCAGCCTAAACGCAACGGAGCAGAATTTGCACACGGGGCTCTTGGGTGCCTTTCCCCACCATGCCATCCTGCCTCCCCAGCAAACTGAAATGTGCCCCAGCTTTGCTGGCTTATCCTTTCCATTTCTAAGGCTCTCACTGAAATCTGTGGATTCCCAAAGACTAGTGCAGAGCCTTCTGGATGGGGAATCTGGTCGTACAGCCAACAAGGGCAGCTCATTGTACTGAACGCCCTAGCAACAGCTGTACAGACAGGCAGGGACTCTCACTCCAGGCAAGAAACAGTGATTATTTTTGTCACGAAGTCTACTCCTGATAGGCCGATTGGGGTTATCTTTGCAAGGACATGCGCAGTGTATTTTAGTAAGAAAGGAACAGGGACAGTGGGGCGGCTGTCAGTTAAGCGTCTGCCTTCGGCTCAGGTCATGATCTCAGGGTCCTGGGATCAAGTTCTGCATCGGGCTCCCTGCTCCGCGGGGAGTCAGCTTCTCCCTCTGTTTCTCCCCCACTTGTAGTCTCTCTCTCTCACACACAAATAAATACATACAATCTTAGGGAAAAAAAAAAAAGAAATGGAACAAATACTAGTCGTCTACCCCATGCCATGTGCTGTGCTAAGCCTTCCACACGAACAGCTTTACCAATCCTCAGCACAAATCCAAGACACTGGTATGATGAGCACTCCCACTTTCCACACCAGGACTCAGGCTCGGAGGGGTCAAGTTGGACTCCAGCACCTCCCCGGTGCGCAGAAGCCTGGGAGCCGTACGGCTCCTGATGCTCATGCCGCGGGGCCCCTCACTTGGCTGAGACCTCGCAAGGCTCTGGGAACAACCCTCCCAATTTCGCCCGCGGGACTTTGTACAAACCTCAGGCCTCACGAAATCCGGGTCTGCCCCTGCTGATATCACATAACTGAACTTCTAAGAGGACTGAAATCCCAACCTTCCGCCACGTTGCTGAATGAGTACCACGTTGCTTATGCGATCGCTCGCAGAGATATGTTTTCAGGGTCTGGTTTTTCACCCATTAGATCGAAAACACAGAAGGCTAAAGATAGCACATCCGAAAACTAAAGAGACAATACCACCCCTAACTCTAAGGGCCCCTCCAATTCACTAGCTGGAAACTAGTACTGGGACAGCTTCCAAAAAAAAAAAAAAAACGAAAAACGTAGGTTTCTTTAAGCCATCCCTCACCTCCAAATCCTTTGCTGGCCCCTTGTTCAATGAGGCACATCCCGTGTTTTCACATTTGACCTTTGCAGGTGCCATTCCCTCTTCTGGAACAATCTCCTCACCTCCTAGGTGAATAGGTGAATTCCTGTTCTTCCTGTGGTTTCCATCATCATGGAGAGCCCCTTCCAGGTGCTTAGCCTGAGTGCCCTTCTCCCCAAGGTCAGTGAGGAAGCTCGTGACTGTGTTCCCATGCTCCCTCCCCGAATGCTTGTTCCTATCACTGCACGTGTTCTCCTGCAGTGTGGTCTATTTATTTATGTGCCTGCATCCTTCAATGGAGCGTGAACCTCTCAAAGGCAGAAACTGGGCTGTGCTCATCGTTACAGACCCGCTGTCTTCATGTCTCCCACGCGGTAGGTCTTCACCAGAGGAATTTGTTTGGATCTAAGAATCTGAAGCTATTGGTGGGACACTTACCATTTCTTGTACCAGGCAAAACACTAATTTATTTTCTTTATATATATATTTTATATATAATTTCTTCTTTAATCCTTATGTCAGTTCTAGAGGAAACCACAAATATCCCCATTTTAGAGGTGAAAATGAAAGTTCATAGAAGTTTGGAACATGACCGGCCCACGGGACACAGCTAGAAAAGGAAGAAATGAGGACTTTGAGTCCAAGTCCGGGCTTTGATTCACTACTAACGTTGTCTGAACACCCAAATAGTTCTGAATTTCTCATAACCCCTGGATTGCAAAGAACACTCACACTTGCAGAAGTGAGACTGGGCAGGCCAGAAACCCAGTTACAAGGCCCACAGGCTGACCAGGGCCCTAGGAATTTCAAACTGGACCGTCAGTTTGATTTTGGAAACCTGGCGCCACATGTCCTCGTTAACAGTTCCACGGGGACAACACGGTTAGACTGGCAGTACTCTCAGAGCACGGACGTGGAGCCGTACCCGCCTCTCCCATCCGCCGGGCCGCCTACCTGCTTCCCCTCTCAGCGCCTTCTCCAGCCTCACGCCTTGGATCTCCGAAGCCCTCTGCCGCTGCTCCACCTCTGCCAGCTGCCTCTGGATGGCCTGCAACGCCAGGGTCACATGTCACACGGGGCCTCTTGAGGTGCAGAGTCACGTGAGGGGCTGATTCTGTCCCTCATGCTGTCCCTCCTTGGGTAAGGACCTCCG
The DNA here is from genome assembly GCF_024610735.1 of Ursus americanus. Classification (NCBI taxonomy): domain Eukaryota; kingdom Metazoa; phylum Chordata; class Mammalia; order Carnivora; family Ursidae; genus Ursus; species Ursus americanus. The sequence continues at coordinate 2,431,415 of NC_142150.1, read as the reverse complement.
AATTCCCAAATAACTAGATCCTGATGTTTCCCTTCTTTAGTGTGAAAACACAAAGCATGGAGTCTGTCTGTAAGCCCAGTCTGCCCCCATGGAGACATGAAGACAGTCCTCTTTAACCAGGCCGACCACACGGACGTGCCCTCAGGCAGAGGATGCCGGGCGAGGGGAGGTTCTCATGGCTCCCAGACCCTTCTGAGCCTTGGCCTCTGACTGTGCTCATAGCGTATGCAGAACGGCAGCTACTACTCGGAGTACGATGAGGATCTGGGGGCCAACACAGAGCGTGGCCGCATCCCATCTTCCCAAGAGGAGCCAGCAGACAGCTCCCGGGAAGCTGGGCTGCAGCAGGAGGCCCCGGGCCAACTCCTGGGGCTCGGGCACCTTGCTCGGCGTGTCCAGCTCCCCTCCTCAGCTA